>NC_081293.1:17500-1336250 GCF_030435805.1 Mustela lutreola | reverse complement strand
AAAACAGAGCCGACCGCATCTCTGTGCCTGTATTAAGACTCATTTTGAGGGACTGGCTCCCAGGATTGCGGGGGTTGGCAAGTGTGATGTCTGCATGGCGGGCTGAGAACGCAGGCAGCAGTTGGCCATGCAGCCTTGAGGCAGAATTGGATGAACCCCCCCACCCCTGCCGCTCTCAAGGGTACTCTCCGGTCATCAGACCCAGCTGGCTGTAGGTGGTGATTGTATCGGCCAAGTACTTTTACGGCAACATCTCTATTCCCGTTCAATTAGGTCACCAGGTGCTACGCCCCCGTCGCGCAGACCCAAGACCATCACTCTGACAAGACAGGTGGAATCACGCATCGTGTGTGGTTTTGCGCCGGCTCCTCTCATTCGCATGATGTTTCTGAGTCGCGGACACAAACACAGTCACCCGTTTGCACGGGCACCCCGTTCCTTTTTATTACAGAATCGTATCTCTAGCACGAATACAGCAGGCTAGATCCTAATACACACCGGGCATTTCACAATTTGACCGTGAGATCCAAAAACAATAAAATAAGAAAACTGCCCAACACCAATTAGAACCCGGAGTAACTCACAGAGATATTTAAACCCCTTTAGGTCATAAAACAGAACAGCCAGCTGACGCACAGGGCGGGCAAGGCAGGCAGCACAGTGCTCTCCGGGACGCGGCGCCTCTGTGTGGCTTCTGCTGCTTTTTAATTTTAATTTAACGAAAGCTAATTAATAAAGAATACAGTCTAAACTGAAGCCAAACATGGTGCTATTGCTTCAAAAGACATACCTGTAAGGCACAGCAGAGCACCCGTTTGTGCGGGAGCCTGACCACTCGCAGCCGGGCTAACTACACGTGGGAAGGGCGATTACAGCCCCGGGTCTCTGCTCGTCGTCACAGCGAAGCATGGTTACTGCTCCCCACCCTTCTCTGAAGCCCTCTCACAGCCGATTTGCACAGTGCACTGCACAGCCACCGCTCTTGTGAAGGTCAGCCATGGCATCCCAACTGCTGGACCACACAGGCCACCCTCCGCCTTCATCACGCCGCGCTGGGGAACCGGCCACTCCCGGCCACTCCCGTCCCCGTCTTCACCCAGCTCGGGACTCCGTGGGCTTCTGGCTCCCCGGAAGCGCACCTCACGGTCCTTCCCCCTGGGCCTCCCCTGGAGGTCTGTAGTGGCCCCTTCCCCACCCACCTTCCCTCCTGGGGTGAGCTCGCCAGTCTCGCCTGGTTTGGGACCCCGTGATGCCCTCCTTCTCCGAGTGCAGGGCTCCAGGCGGCAACTCCCCGGTGTGCCCGACGTGTGTGCCTCTGCAGCAGCTCGCAGCCAGCCTGGGCTCCCGCTCAGCCGCCCCCTCTGCAGCCCCCCATGTCCGAGCCAAGAAAGTCCTTTCCACCAGGTGCACAGCCGCCCGGGGGCCATTCCTGAGCGCCGTCCTGCTGTCGCTCCGCGTCCACCGCACCGGTAAATCCCAGGGGCTGTGCTTTCCGGGGGCTCATGTCTGAAATGGGACCGGTCTCCCCCGCACCGGCACACCCAGGACCACCAGCCCCTGCTCTTGCCCGGGTGGCCCAACGACCCGGCCAGGAGGCTCCCCGATCGGACTCTGGGCGCGCCACCCCCGTGTCTCCCGGGCAGAGCAGCCGCACTGGCCCGTCCGAGCCCCGTCACCGCCGCCGCCCTCGGCTCGCGGCCCCGAGGCCTCCCGTCTCGTGTGGGGCCCATGCCCCTCCCAGGCACAGCCTTCGGCTCGCGGCCCCCCGGTCGCTCGCGCCTCCTCCCGCGGTCGTCCCGCGCCGCCTACTGCTACGCCCGCGCCCGCGCCGCTTTCCTCCCCGCCCACCGGGGTTCTTCCCAGCCGCCGTCGGTCCGCCGCAGACGCGGGAGCTCCGCGAGCGCAGGGCCGGCTGGCTCCGTGGACGTCCGCGTCCCGGACGCGGTGCGCAGCGCGGGGCCCGCGGCGGGAGCGGCCAGGGGGTGAGCGCGGGCGGGACACGCTCCCGCTGGGGAACGGTCGGCGTCCCGAGGCGACGCGGTCACGGCCGCATTCACCGCGTGGCGGGGAGAAGGGGCGGGTGCGGAGAGCCCGTCCGCACGCCCGGAGCGAGACGCCCAGAGAGAAGGAGCCCCGGGCCCCGTCGAGCGGAGACGCCACACGTGCCCTGGGGCGGCGTCCCGGGGCGCAAAGAACCGCGGCGGACGGCGCGGCCCCGCGCGGGCTGCGGCCCAACGGGGACTTGGAACCGCCGGGGCTCCGCGCGGTCCGGAGGGGCCCCGTCCAGCCGGCGGCCGCTGCGAGCGCGCGCAGGGCGCAGGGCGCAGGCGCGCAGGTGCGGCCCGGGCCAGGGGCTCCGCCCGCCGCCCTCCGATCGCGCCCTCCGCCGGCTGCTGCGCCCACGGGCCGCGCTCCCATTGGCCGCGGCTCAGACTGGGGGCGGGCCCGGCTCGCGCTGGGGTGGGGGCTGCCGCCAGCCCTGCAGGACGCCGCGACCGAGGCGGGCGGAGAGCGGCAGCCGAGCGGCTGGCCTCCAAGGACGCGCCGCCCCGAGCCCCTACAGCCCCGCCGCTCTGGACGCTGGGGTCCGGCTCGGGGCGGCGCCGGGCTCGGGCTGGGGGGTCGGGGGGGGGCGTGGCGCAGCAGGGGGCGGCTTGCGCAGGCGCGGTCGGCTCGTCCCGCAGCCCCCGGCAGCCCCCGCGGCCGCGCCGCGCCGCGCCCCGCCCACGCAGGGGAGCCTCCCGGCGGCCCCGCCCCCGCCCGGGCCTGCGGAGGAGGCGGAGGGGGATGACGTCATCGAGCGGGGCGACGGGCATTGGGCGCCATTTTGAAAAGGGGGGAAAAATCCCTCCCGGCGGCCGCGGCGGCGGCGGGCTGAGGTGCTCGGGCGGCAGGAGCGCGGCGGCCGCCTCCCTCGTGCGCCGCCGCCTCGGCGCCCGCCCGCCCGCCCGCCCGCCGGCCGGCCGGCCATGGCAGGTGAGCGCCCGCGCGGGCCGAGGCGGGCGGGGGGCGCGGGGCGGGCGCGGGGCGGGGGGCGCGGGGCGGGCGCGGGGCCTGACGCCGGTGTGTGTCCGCAGGGCCCGGAGGCGGCGGCTGCCCCGCGGGCGGCCACGACTTGCAGTGGTGCTTCTCGCAGGTCAAGGGGGCCGTGGACGAGGACGTGGCGGAAGGTAAGGCCGCGCACCCGGGCGGGGCGGCGCGCTCCCTCCTGCGGCCGCGGCCCCGGGAAGCGCGCACCCGGCCCGGCGCGGCGTCGGCTCGCGGGGGACCCGAGGGGCGGCCCGAGGGTCGTGAAGGGGGCCAAGGTCAGCGGGCCTGCGGCGGACTCTGGCGGCGCGTCCCGGCTCCTCCCCGCGGCGGGCGGCGGGCGGAGCGGCGGGAAGCGGGGCCGGGGCGGGCGGCGGGGCGGGGGCGCCGCTCTCTGCGGCTCCGACGGCCGCCGCTCGGCTCGCGGGGTGGGCGCTGCCTTCCGAGCGCGGGGACCGCGCGTGCTGCCCCCCGGACCGCGGCCGTGCGGGACCCGGCGCCGGCGAGTGGGCGGGAGCGGCCCGGGAGGCCCCGTCTGCCGCGCTCCCGCGCCGGGTCCCTGGAGCGCCCAGCGGCGGCCCCGCGCTCCCGAGCGTCGGCCCCCGCGGCCCCGGCCCCGCCGCCCCTGGCAGGCTGACCCCGCAGATGCGCGGGCCCCCGAGACGGAGCGCGCGCGGGTCGGCAAACACGCAGGGGCTCCGGAGGGGCCGGTGCGGGCGGGGGTTTGGGCGCCAACACGCGTTTCCCCGCGCTCGTGCGAGCTGCGCGTCCGTGCTGCGTCCGCGGGCCCCGGGCGAGCCCGTCCCGCCGGCCGTGCCCCCTCTCCGCGCTCGCCTGGGCGCACGGACGGACCGACGGCAGGGCCGGCGCGGGCGAGGCGCCCCAGCGCGGTGTCCGTCCGGAGGGCTCCGCGCCGACGTCCCTGTTGGCGGAGTCCAGCCGACGGGGACTTTGTGCGGGGCCCGCCCCGACCGCGCGGTTCGGCACGGACGTGCGAGTTCGCGGCTCCTGGGAGTTTCTTTGTGGTCGTTCCTCGGGCGTCTTCGGCGGCTGCGTGCGCCGCGCTTCGCTGTCACCCGCGTGGCTCCGGCCGCAGTGCTCAGTCGGGGCGCGCGCCCGGACGCCCTCCGGGTCCGTCGCCGGGTTGCGGCCGCGCCCGCGCAGTTGTGCCGCTGCCGGACAAGACGTGGACAGGGACCCGGAACGGCAGCAGCCGGGCGTGTGGGGCGGGGGGCGGAGGAGCCGCCCGAGCTCGGCCGTGGGGGGAACGTTGGCTGGAGGCAGGAGGTGCGGGGACCTGCAGGGGCTCCCCGTGCCCTGGCGTGCGCCTCCGTGTCTTTGTGCGGCTTGGCGGCCCGCGAGGTGTTCGCCGGGTCCGAGCCACGTGGAGAGCGTCCGCGGACCCGCGCACGGTGCGCGTCTCTCTGCCTCCGAGACCAGGGCTGGGGCGCAGCGGGGGCCCTGGCCGCACTTGCGAGGGCAGCGCGGGGCAGTTCGGGACTCAGTGGACTGAGGCTGCTCGTTTCCTTATTTTTGAGACTGATAGTTTGGGGGACTCGAATCATAACCGTGCGGAACCGTGGAAAATGTGATGGTTTTTTCTTTTCCAAGAGGGGGGTTCTGCTTAGGCGTGGGCCGGGTCGGCATCGCGCTGCCGGATTTCTCGTTTCTCGCAAGTAGCAGTAGAGCTGGGCTTGGAGGGAACCTGGTAGTTTTCCTGCTGGGGACGGGGCGCAGGAGACACGGTCACTGCTCCTCCCCTGCAGCTCGCTGCTGGTGGCCGTCGTCACCACCCTCTGCAGGCGCACAAGGTGCGCTTCTCTACCCAGGAAAGCAAGAATCAGGAGTAAAACCAGGGCGAGGCTTCCAAAAGGAAGTGAAAAGGGAAGTGGTTGTTAGCTTGTTTCTTCAAATCGTTATGCTCCAGGCAGTGAGCGCTGTGCGGAAGCTGGTGGGTGTCCGTGCCATCTCCGTGTGTGGTGCCCAGTCACCACTGCCCACCCTAAGCCCTAGGCCCTTTCCTGGGGCGACTTGCACTGAACAGATGTTCACAGATGCCGTATGATGCTGAGTCCTTTGCTAGTGTGTCTCATCCAGCTGGAAGGCTGGGTGTCCCCCCACACACACACCTTGTAGAGGACCTAGTCTGCAGTGCTGCTACCAACAGACGGAGTGCTTGCTGCTGCAGACCTGGCTCCTTTACCTGGCTCTGTTAGTTCCCAGTCACAGGGCCCTAGGAGGGAGGGACTGTTCCTCCCAGTTCTAGATGCAGAAGCCGAGGCACAGAGGGCCATTAACTTGGTCAGCAGCCACTGTGAGGTCAGAGCCAGGGTTTGAAGCCAGCCTGGCTGGCTCCAGAGGCAGTGCTGCGGCCCTCGAGGTGGGATGTGGCTGCCAGCCTGGGGATGGCTCCTTCGAGAGCGCATGAGAGCGCTCCCTGGCCAGAGTTGTAGGAAAGCAAATGAAAATGAGATGCCTTGAGAGCAAGTGTCTATCCCAGGTTTGGAAGGTTGGGAACAAGGGTTAAAGCGTGGCCATCAAAGAGCAGATGTCACAAAGATGGTTTGGTGGGGAGAGCCTGGAACCCCTGCGCACCCAGCCGACGAGGCAGTAATTCTGTGAGTTACTTAAAGCACAAACGTACTCGCTTCTTGCAGGAAAGCTTTGGGTCCTGCTGCCTCTGCCCGTGATTGTTTTTCCAGAGAAGCTGTGGGGAGGGCTGGAGGAGGGCGTCGTAACCAGCTGTGACCTGGTTTTATAGCTTTTGTGTAGCCTGATGACCACTGGTTCATCAGTAATTTTACATGTCTTGACTTTTTACTTGATGGTTTTGTTTTAATCTGTTTCTTAATCCGTGATCTGGCGTGTGGTCTTGAATTTGACATTAATCTTTCTCTAAAAAGATAATACTAAATGTTAATCTGTAACTCCAGCTTAAGTCTGGGGAGTTGTATAAATCCTATGGGTATCTCAGTGATGTGGTCCGGCCTTTCTAAAGCGGTTTATGTAGATATATTATTAAAGGAAAACCTTGAAGTTGGAGAAAGAAACAAAAACTAAGGGCATTTGGGTATCAATATTAAGATACTGTTTCATAAATTTGAGGTACATCTGATTTCAGAAATGTTAACATGTAGGAATCTGTGCTCCCTACAATCAGTGAGAAACAGTATTTGTGAATGCAAAACTTTTCGATCATATTATTTTTAGTGTTGTGGGTTTCTTTTTTTTTGTTTTTTTTTGTTATTTTTCTGTATATAGGAAGTGAACACTCAGTATTTATCATTGATTTTTTTTTAATTGTGATGGGACCTGGGTCTGGCTACTTGAAGTATTCCTAATCTGATACATTGTCTACATTCCGTTGTAGGGTTCTCATTTACTTAGTATTTGTGTTTATGCTATCCTGAAAGTTCTCCAGGAAAGCATCTTGTGGGGGGAAGCCATCAGACAAGAAAACGATCTACTAACATTCTTGCCGTTTAATTTAGAAGAGAGTTTCATGGGGAGATTGTGCCATTAGGAAATCACATACTTGTGGTTTTCTTAAAATTAAGGCATTTCACATACTTAGGAGCACAGTTACATTGTAATGCTTCTGAAATCAGGCTGTATGTTCAAGAACCTGGGCTAACTGTAGTTATATAATCAGATGTAAGCATGAGATTTATGGTAGTATTAAATCATACTCCTCAATTTTTTTTTATTCCTTGATTTTAAAAGTCTTGTTTTGGGATGCCTGGGTGGCTCAGCTGGTTAAGCGTCTGCCTTTGACTAAGGTCATGATCCCGGAGTCCTGGAGTGAGCCCCACATAGGGCTCTCTGCTCGGTGGAGGCTACTTCTCCCTCCCTCTGTCTCTGCCTGCTGCTCTCCCTGCTTGTTCTCTCTCTCAAATAAATAAAATCGGGGGGGGGGGAGTTTTATTGGGAAATTCTGGGTTTAGTTCATGTCTGCCATTTATTGGGTGTGAAGGCCCGTTCTGAACCTCAACTCACTTATCTAGAATAGATATCAACAGATTTTTGTCAGGGAGCCCCTGGTGGCTCAGCTGGTTGGGCATCTGCCTTCAGCTCAGGTCATGGTCCCAGAGTCTGGAGATGGAGCCCTGGTTGAGTCCAGCTTCCTGCTCAGCATGGAGTCTGCTTCTCCCTCTGCCTCCCATGCGAGTTCTCGCTCTCAAATAAAGACATAAAATCTTTAATTTAAAAAAAAAATTATTTTTGTCAAGATTAAACAGTCTGCAGTGTTTTTGTTTCCTGTAAATTTTTAGTGCTAGATACGACTGTTAATTAATTCTCATGTATTTTAGGATGTTTGGGTTTGGTTGTTGCTGTTCTTAGACCTAAAAATCAGTTTCTTGATTTTTTTTTTTTCCTGATTTCCCCCCAGTCTCTTCATTCTTCCTCAGTCCCTTCGGTTGGGCCTAACCACTTGGCTCTTGTATCACTACGCAGGGTTCCTTTCTCGTTTGTACTTATTTTCTCCTGCTCTGTGACCCTTGCTCTTGTTTCTTTCCCAGCCACGAATGTTCTCCGTGTTTCCTGCCTACCTTGCACACCCTGCCAGTCCTCCACCGTCTGCTTTTTCCCCAGTTTTAGTGCATGGGTTAGTCTTACCTCTTCAACTTGGTACTCAGGATACGGAAAGGCAAATCCCATTGCGACGGTCTTACTAGCTTCGTGTTAACTTGACAGGTTACTTACCGTGTGGTTTTTCGTCTGTACAGCCGGGGTACTGTTCCCTATGGCGGTGACAGGTTGTTAGGAAGATTCCACACAAATGCAGGGAAAGCTCTGGCAAACAGGCAAATGCGGGAATGTTGTCCTAAGAGATGCTCTTGCACAGAAGAGCTTACTCTGTGTTGCTCCCAGGAGCCAACTGAAAAAAGGAGGGATGTTACAGGCGCCGCTTTCAGCTTAGCTGATCTGAAAGTTCACAGCCATGTCCTCAAGGGCAGCTGGTGTGGATGTTGGATTAGAGGAACTCTGTTCCTGCCTCGAGAAACCCTCTGGTGAGACAGACACCCTCCTGAGAGCAGAGGGAGTAGAGGGAACGTGCTTGAAGTACCTGCTCGCAGACTTGGGTGGGAAGTGAGGTGAGGAAATCAGGGTGTGGCAGGGTGTGGAAAGAGAAGAGGTGAAGAATGTTCCAGAAGGAAGAAGGAGGAGGCTTGGAGAGGAGATTGGGGAGAACATGGTGCGTTCTGGGAAAGAGCATGCTTGGCAGGTCTTTCAGCAGAGAGGGTAGTGGCCCTGTTGAGGGGCTGAGTGGCCAAAGAGTGCCCAGTAACAGCCTTAGATCACCATGCTGACGACTTGTGATTGTACCTGCAAGTGATCCTGAGCGCAGGACTTTAAGATTCCAAGCAGAAGAGTAATAACCCGTTTTACCTCTTTTTAGGGAGGTCACTCTGGCCCTGGGAGAATGGCTGGTGAAGGGGAAGAATGGAGGCCAGTGGGAAGTTACTGCAGGAGTAAAAGCTGGAGACGGGGCTTACTCGAAGTCAGAGGTCTCCAGGGGTGTTTTTGTGAACGGCCAAGTAGTCAGTAGTTTAGATTTTGCAGGCCGGGCAGTCTCTTGCTGCTAGTGAGCTCAGCTCTGCCTGGGTGGCTGGCGGACCCCATGGAGGCCGGCCCGCAGCACTGCGCGAGGCCGGTGCCCTTGGCCCGCCCCGGTGCGCAAACTGTGCTTCTTGAGCCTTTGGCTCCGGGAGGATCAGAGCGCTTTTGTTTGTGTGGGTTTTATCTGTCGCTCTTTCCTGTATTTGAATTAAAACGGAGGAACTTCAGGTATTTATTATTTCACTTCAAAGTAGTAACAAGTCTGATGCGTGGAAACGAGACATCTTCCATGAAAAGCAACTCTCTCAAACAAGCAAAAGTCCTAGAGAGAGGACAGGCCTCTTGTGTCACACTCTGGACCCTCCGGCGGGGTCGGCACACGGCGGGGAGCACAGGCTCTGCGGCGGCCTCGCTGACGTCCGCGGGGAAGGTCTGGCCTCACGCTCCAGGTCGGCAGGAGGAGGGAGGAGGAGTGAGCAGCCGTTCCACGGAGTCCGGTCCGTAGCAGCGCGGCCCAGCCGGCGCCCGACGGCGTCCCGGGATCCCTGGTGCCCTGGGACCGCCGCTGTCGTCGGCTCGAGCGGGGCGCGCCGGAGCCCGCGGTCTCTGCCCCGTGCAGAGCCGGTTCTCGCCCGCGGGCTCCCAGCTCCGGCGCGCCGGGCTGTTCGCGTCTCCGCCGCAGAAGGTGGGAGCGGGTCGCGAGTTCCCGTCACACGGGAGCCGTCGGGGGGGCGGAGCCGACGCCAGCGTCCCGCAGTCCAGGGCCTCCTGCAGGCGGGCACGTGCAGGTCGGCAGCCCGCGGGGGCCGGGGGCGTGCGCGAGGCCCGTCGGAGCTGCAGCCGCGGAGGAACCGCGCGCTCCGCTCGGGCAGCGCCCGGCCCGAACCCCGCACGCGCTTCTCCTCCCGCCCGGCTCGGCGCTGGCAGGCGGAGCGGCGGCCGTTGCACCGCGGCGGGCGTCGGGACACGCGCGTCCCGCGAAGCTGATGCGCCCGACGACGGTGCATCCGCGCGGTCCTGGGTGGGACTGGCGCGCCTGCGTGCGTGCGCGTGCCTGTGTGCCTGCGTGCGCGTGCCTGTGTGCCTGCGTGCGCGTGCCTGTGCGCGTGTCTGCCTGCGTGCGTGCGCGTGCCTGCTGCTGCCGCCCTGCCGCGCGGGGAGCGAAGGGCCGCACTTGGCCGGCCGCGCCCTTGTGGGTCGGTGCGCAGGGCGGCGCGCCACTAGGAAGGTGATTCTGGCCTCGGGGCCTCTGGACGGCGCTCCGGGCCCGGTCCGCAGAGCCCGCAGAGCAGCGGGGACGAGACGCTGATTTCAGGACCGACGGCCCTTCCTGGTCCTGGGTGCGCGTCTCCGCGTGAAGCCGGCGCGGGAGCAGCTGTCGCTACCGGACAGACCGAGGCCGCGGGCGGGCGGGGCGCGGGGTCCCGCGGAGAGAGCCGGACGCGGGGCGCGCTGCCCCGGCCTGAGCCGCGAGAGTCCAGCGGCGCGGACGCGAAAGTGAAGCGTCCTCGCCGCGCGCCGCAGCGCTCCCCGGAAGCGGCTGTTCCGGACTGTGTGTTTGGGCCGCTGCCTACACGCGGATTTACTCACTTCTGTCGGAGACCTGTTCGCGCGTGAGCCGCTCTGCTTCGGCGCCGGCGTCCGTCCCGCCGGAGCGCGGCTCCGCGGCTTTCCTGCGCCCCTGGTCTGCGCCCGAGCTTGTGCGGCGACCCCGGCTTTCTGCTCGGCTGTGTGCACGCGACCTCCTGTCGGTCGGAGCGCCCTGGAGCTAGCAGCTGCTTTTGTTGGATAAGAGACCGCGGACCCTCGGGACGATGAAACCACTTGGCCCAAGGGCACAGAGCTCGTGGGCGCCGGCGTCAGGATCCATCCGGCCGGGTGTCGCGGGTCCAGGGCCTGCTGAAACCGTGTAACCGCGCCGTCCTGTTGCGGAGCTCGGGGTGGTCCTTTGGGATGGCCGGCACGTCTTACAGATCATCTCCTCTATCTAACGGGTCTCACTGGTGGCTCCCAGTGTTTGCTGTTGGTAAAGGTGCCACAGCAAATAGTCTGGTCGCCCACCCGCCATGCAGGCGTGGACGTGGCTGGATTCCCAGGAGTGGGCGCACTGGCAAAGCCGGTCATGTACCTCTCGGTGCTGCCAAACTGCCCTCCCAAAGGCATGACAACCGACACCTTCCATGGAAGTTCTGCTCGCCTCACCCACTGGCTGAGGACAGGACGCTTTTCCAGTCAGCAGACTTTGGGCAGATTAGTGCGGTGAGTGGTGCTTCCTTATCAGCAGCACTTTCTACGGACATTTGTTTCTTCGCGACTCCGCTGTTCTCCGGAGCTTTCTAAAGATCAATTTTTAAAAGCTCTTTATACAGTATGAATATTAACCTCTAAGTATTTTTTATTATGAACCTTGAGTTTTAATTCTTCTGCCCCATAGTTCATATGCTCTCCTGCCCAGAGTTCGGTTACCTCTGCTAAACACATGTCCTTGCAAAGGGATACTTCTTGCTTCTCATGATGCATGTTTCTGTATGTTAATGACTTGTTGGGTAGCTATTAAGGTACTAGAATTGATAAATGTGTGCAGGGTCCTTTTGCAATAAAACTGGCTATGACTTGATCCAAGTGTTTAACAATCAGGGCTGCTAAGTCTGACCGTACATCACTGTGACAAAATGTGGGCTTTTTCAAGGGTGAAGATACAAGTCTTAACCACAGTGTAACTTACAGTTTCCTGGAAAAGAAAAGAAACAGCAGCTGTTGCTGCTGTTGGAAATCAAGGGACAAGTCAGATCTGTCTGTGGGTCCGTCGTGGCGTACACGGGGAACGGTGAGTGGGACAGGGCGGCTCATTCGCTGAACCAAAGTAGAAGCTGGAGTTGGCAGCTCGGAGGCAGGGACCAGCCCTGGAAACAGTAACCCTGGACAGGACTTCGGGCTCAGAGCATGGAACACACTGTGGCCTGTTCGATCTCCATCCATCCGAAAACCACAACTAAAATGGGGATGCATTTGTCTTTTCCTGTGTCTTGTGCAGTGCTGAGCACAGTGTGGGCGTACGGGACACGACTTAATGAATTGTGCGTTCTCAGTGAGTCCTTATTCTTGCAAGTTCCCGGATGATGATTGGGAAATTTGGGGTGAAAAGAGCACATGAGAGGTCTTCGCCTTTAGCCCTGGCTTAGCATGTTTCATGTTTTAAAAGGGGCAAGTGAAAGAGTTAATATAAATCATCCAAGAAAGGGTATTGAGCAAGAAAAAATTTAAAGGAGTGGTGAGACTTTGTTTGACATTTCTGGAGAATATCTCTGCACTCGTTTTCTGGAGGGCAGTTTGGCGTTTGTGTCTGTTACACTCAAAGCCAGGCTGCAGCCCGGTGATTCTACGTGCCGGAGCTCGCAGCTCTGCGGGACTGCGTGTTTACAGAGTCGCGCGCTGCGCAGCAAGCAGACATCCGGAAAGACTGGGATGCCCAAAAGTGGTGAAGTGATTAAAAGCATTCTGGTACGGCGTATTGTGCGTAACGGGGTCCGTGCCTGTTAGAGAGCGGTCTGGGACATGAGGTTAAAAACAGGAGCTTGGGGCGCCGGGGGGGCTCAGTTGGTGAAGAGACTTTCTTCAACTCAGGTCATGATCCTGGAGTCCCAGGATGGAGTCCTGCATCTGGCTCCCTGCTCAGCAGGCAGCCTGCTTCTCCCTCAGGTCCGCCCACCTCTCATGGGTGTGTGTGTGTGTGTGTGTGTGTACGCACACACATGCATGCTTTCTATCTCAAATAATAAATACAATATATGTGTGTGTGTGTATAATATAAAAAATTAAAAAAAAAAAAAGAAAGAAAGAAAGACTAGCAGCTCACAGAATAGCACTGGGCTGTAAAACGGAGTGTAGTTGTGAATACGTAGGCGTGGAGACGACCTGCCCAGTGGGTCACAGTGGGGCCTGTGGAGAGGGGGCTCACATTTACAAAGACATCGGCTTTTATGCTGGATGCGTCTGTATGGTTAGATGTTCTGCACCAAGGACGCATTGTGTTTTGTAATGATAAGGAGAAAAGGGCCATGAAGGAAAGCCTCGAAGAACTGAACCCGGAAGCGCGCCCCTTGCTGCTGCTTGTGATGGGCTGCCCTCACTGTGTGTGCGGACCCCAAGACCCTGCTGCTGACTCTTCACGGTTCTGCTTCGAGCATCTCGAATGGCAAAATAGATACTCATAAAAGCACACCCGTTAAAAAGCACTAGTATTGTTAACTCGCTATAAAACAAAGCCAGACAATAACCCAGCTAATAATTACTGAAGATTGGGGGGGGCTTCCGTGCCTTTTCCGTATCAGTGCGTCGGTAAGCACACCGAACTTCGTAAAGCAGCGAGCGGGGTTACCTCCGGCTTTGTTTCGCCGCCTGCGTGCTCTGGAGAAACGCTATGACGTCATTGTTTCCAGGACACACCTTGCATGTAGGAGAATACCTCCCGTTTTGATAGACCCCGTAAGTCAGCTTTAAACACAATAACATACGTACGTGTCGTTAGCATGGTGCAATAATAATACATAGTCATGCTTTCAATATCTGGTCTTAATTTGTTTCAGATTTTTTTAAGAAGTAAAAGTTACAGGGGCACCTGGGTGGCTCAGTTCAGCATCTGCCTTCAACTTGGGTTATGACTCCAGGGCCCCGTGTTGGGCTCTCCGCTGAGTGGGGTGTCAGCTGCTTCCCCTGCTTGTGCTCGCTCTCTGCCAGATAGAATCTTTTAAGAAAAGTCACAGTTCAAGTTGAAGTCCCTTTCGTTAATCCCCAGTCATATCGCCAGCCCCTCTCTGTTGCCCAGTAAACTGGGGAGACCCTGGGCTGTGGTGCCTCATCCCAGCCTGTGCCAAAGGAGTTGCCAAAGGTTCTTGGTCTTGTCCTGAGAAGGAATTCAAAGGCAGATGCGGCGCAGCAGACGGGGAGGAGAGCCGCCCAAGCAGGGAAGCCTGTTAAAGGGAAGACCCACTCTGGAGATGGGAGAGCCAGGGGCTCTAGGGAGGGGGGCTCTGCGACCTGGGGGTCTCGGCTTTCTGTCTTTTAAGGACAGGTTAACTAGGGGGAGGAGTATCCATCACTTGGGGTAGGGATTTCTTGGAAGGAGGTTTGCACCTTTTCTTCCTTGTTTGGGCAGAGGTCCTGTGCTTGCACCCACCATCTTGGGCCTGTCTGATTTGATCCAGCCTCTTGCACGGTCTTCCAGGACAGGCCTCTGACCTTGCCCATTCCTGACCTCCAGATACCCCATTAGAACCTAACTAGCTGCCTCATTCCCTTCCCTCACCAGCGGCAGCTTTTGCCATGAAGTTGGCATCTAGGCTGTCCCCACTTATGAATTTGTGCCAAATCAGATGCACGGCTCACCTGCAGCTTCTCATCGAGCAAAGATTTCTGTGGCCGCCTCAGCCCTGCTCCTGCTGCTGGTTTCCCCAGCGCCCTCTCGCCAGACCTCAGTGATCGGATTGAGTGTTAGAGATCACGTTACTTAGGCTTCAACTCTGTGGTCTCAGAAAGGATGTGTCTGTCACTTGTTGAAGTCCTCGGAAATGTCAGACATAGTCTGGTCTGGGTAGGAGCAGCAGTTACCAAAAATCCTCCTGCGAGAGCGTGAGTACCACCGAGAGGGCAGAGGGAGGAGGAGAAGCAGGCTTCCTGCTGAGCAGAGCTGGATCGGGGGGCTCAGTCCCAGGACCTCAGGATCCTGACCTGAGCTGAAGGCAAATACTTAACCAACTGAGCCGCCCAGGCGCCCCTACCAAAAATACTCTTTTGCCACAGAGCCCAGTTAAGTTCAGGTAGGAATCCTGATTGCAACTGGAAATTTGAGAGAATGAGAAAGTTTAACCATTCTCAGCTTACTTACTGTTCACAGAGGAACAGTGGAATTCAGTAGTAAAAGGAAGAATTGACTTGAATTATGAAATTAACCACTTGGGACTTTCTGTGGTTTTTTTTTTTTTTTTTTTTTTTTTTTCACTGGTTGGGGTGAAGTGTGTCAGTAGGTAAAGTCGTAATCACATAAATTGGTGATTTAGAAATCCATCCACTGTTCCCTTTGGGGTTGCTGGCCACGAGGGCCTGTGGAGTCCTGGTGGAGGGGCCGGCTGGCTTGCAGAGAGCCTATCTGTGTCTTGAGAACTGGCTCCTGGGGCTGCATCTTTTCATGTCATCTGATGCAAGGAGAAATACAGAACACTCCGGCTGTCATTGATTTGAACCTTGTTTTTTGAGGACTGTATTTTTTGTGTTTGGTTTTTGTCATGGTGGTTGTGGCTCTTTTGTTTTCGGGGATTTTTTTTAGATTTGACTTATTTGAGAGAGAGCATGGAGGGGTGAGGAGTAGCAGAGGAAGAGGGAGAAGCAGACTCGCAGCCCAGCAGGGAGCCCTGATGCAGGACTCCGGGATCACGACCTGAGCAGAAGGCAGACACTTAACCGACTGAGCCACCCAGGCACCCGAGGTGGTGGTTTGTTTTTTTTTTTTTAATTGACATCTGTATTAGATTCCTATGTTATATTCGAATTTCTTTTTATTTAATATTTCTGTAGAGAGAGGGAAAGGGAATCTTAAAGAGGCTCCATGTCCAGTGCCGAGCCTGGCACGGGCCTTGGTCTCACCCACCCTGAGATCTTGACCTGAGGCAGAATCAGGAGTCAGGTGCTTAACCAGCTGAGCCACCTAGGTGCTCCCAAGTCTATTTCTTTGAATCCCCATCACCTTTTTCACTTGTTCCCCGCAACACCTCTGGACAGTAGCCACCAGTTCTCTCAGAGTCTGTTTCTTCACTTTGCCTCTCCCTGCTTTTCCTCTGCTGGTTTGCTGTGTCTCTTACACCCCACGTACGAGTGAGATCACGTGCGTGCCTTTCTCTGACTTATTTTGCTCAGCATCATACTCTCTGGCTCCGTCCACGTCGTTGTAAGTAGCAAGATTTCCTTCTTTTTGGCGGCTGAGTAATCCCCCATTGCACATCGGTCACATCTCCTTTACCCATTCATCTGTGGATGGACGCTTTGGCCGTTGTAGGTAATGCTGTGTAAACACTGGGGTGCGTGCATACTCTTTAAACTCGTGTTTCTGCATTTGGGGGGTAAGTGCCCTGTAGTGCGATTCCTGGGTGGTAGGGTGGCTCTGTCGTTCACTGTTGGAGGAGCCTCCACACTGCCGTCCACAGCGACCGCCCGGGCCGGCTTTCCCACCTGCAGGGCACGACGTTCCCCTTTTCTCCCTGTCCTTCTTGTTGTTGTATCTTAAGAGTTGTTGATTTTAGCCATTGTGACAGGTGTGAGGTGACGTCTCATTGTGGTTTTGATGTGCATTGACCTGATGGCAGTGATGTTGAGCATCGTTTCCTGTGTCTGTTGGTCGTCTGGATGTCTTTGGAGAAATGTCTGCTCAAATCTTACGCCCATTTTTAAATTTGGATTGTTTGGTGTTTTAGGGTGTTGAGTCAGTTCTTTATGTATTTTGGATACTAGTCCTTCATCTGATAAGACACTTGCAGATACTTCCATTCCGCAGGCTGCCTTTTAGTTCTGTTGCTTGTTTCCTCTGCCGGGCAGAAGCTTTTTACTTTGATGTAATCTCAGTAGCTTATTTTTGCTTCTGTTTCCTGTGCCCCAGGAGACATAACTAGAAAGTTGCGGTAGCAGGTGTCAGAGAGATTACTGCCTGTGGTCTCTTCAGGATTTTTATGGTTTCAGGTCTCACATTTAGACCTGCATTCATCTATTAATCCATTTTGAATGAATTCTTGTCTGGTGTGAGAAAGTGGTCCGGTTTCATTCTTATGCATGTGACCCGTTTTCCCAACACCATTTGTTGAAGAGACTTTTTCCCATTGGATGTTCATTCCTCCTTTGTTGAAGATGAATTGACCGTGTAGTTGTAGGTTTAATTCTGGGGTTTCTTGCTGTTGCGCAGATCTCTGTGTCTGTTCTTACACCAGTACCGTTCTGTTTTGATGACTACCTCTTTGTGATTTACCTTGAAGTCTGGGATTGTGATACCTCCGGTTTTGCTTTTCAAGATTGCTCTGGCTCTTCAAGGTCGTTTGTAGTTCCAAATAAATTTTAGGACTATTTGTGCTAGCTCTGTGAAAAATACTGGTGTTATTTTGATAGGGATTGCATTAAATGTGTACATTGCTTTGTGTAGTGTACACATTTTATCAGTAAGCTTCCAACCCATGAGCATGGAATGTCTTTCCATTTCTTTTCACCGTCTCGAAATTATTGGGTCAGTGTTTCAGTTTTCAGAGTACGGGTTATTCACCTCTTTGGATAAGTGTATTCCTGATACTTTATTGGTTTCGGTGCAGTTGTAAATGGGATTCTTTTCTTAATCTCCCGTTCTGCCACTTCATTATCAGTATTACGGGAATGCAACAGATTTCTGTACGTTGATTTTTGTATCCTGTGACTTTACTGAATTCATTTATCAGGTCTAGCCGTTTTTTGGTGGATTCTTTAGGATTTTCTGTATATAGTATCATGTCATCTGTAAATGGAGTTTTATTACTTAGCAATTTAGATGCTTTTTATTTCTTTATGTTGTCTGCCTAATTGCCATGGCTATGAGCTCCAGTGCTCTGCTAATAGAAGTGGCGAGAGTGGATGTTCTTGTGAGGTGTGGGAATTTTCTTTTTTAATTATGGTAAACTATACAGAGTCTGATATTGATCATTTTAACCATTCATAAGCATAGAATTCACAATGTTGTGTGACCATCAGCACTATCTATACCTAAACCTGCCAAACAATAACTCTGTCCCCATTAAATAATAAAAAAGCAAAGAAAACCTTTTCCCCTTACCCCCAGCCCCCAGTAATCTTTATTCTGATTTCCGTTTTATGAAGATCACAGGCCTGCTGTAGGGACCGCACAGACATGCGATTACACGACGTTGTCCACCTGCATCTGGCTTCTCACCGTGCATGATGTTTTTAAGGTCTCTCTGCATTGTAGCACGTATCAGAAATTTTGTTAAGACGTTATTTTTCTAGAGCAGTTTCAGGTTTGGTGTAAAATTAAAGGGAAGCTACAGAGATTTTCCGTGTCCTCCCTGCTGCCCTCCGTACCACACACCCCGCTTCCCCCGATCAACGACCTGCACCAGACCGTGGATTTGTTACAGGAGGGAACCAGCGACACGCCCTCGCTGGCCCGAGTCCCATCGGCAGCTGCGCGCATGAGAGTTCCCTCCGGGCGCTGCACACTCTGTGGGTGGGCACACGTGTTCTCGCTCGCGGCTGTCCCGGCGGTATCACGCAGGGCTGTTTCTGGGCCCCGAACACCCTCTGCCTGCTTGTTCCTCTCCTCCATTCACCCCTGCGACCTCTGATCTCTTCACTGTCTCCGAAGTCTGACCTTTTCCCAAGTGCCTTGTCTTTGGGGCCACGCAGTACGCAGCCTTTTCATTCTGGCTTTTCTCACTTCATTGTAGGCGTTATTTTCAGGACTCGATGGCTCATTTCTTTTTAGCTCTGAGTAATAACACCCCGCGTCTGGTTGGACCACAGTTCACCTACGGAAGAACAAAGAACATCTTGGTTGCTTCCATGTTTTAAAATATTGAATAAAGTTGCTGTGAACATCTGTGTGCAGGTTTTGGTGTAGATGTAAATCTCCAGCTCCTTTGGGTGAATGCCAAGGAGCACAGCTGCTGAATCCTGTGGGAAGAGAATGTTTGATTTTGTAAGAAACGACCAAACTTCGTTGCAAAGCACCTGCAGGGTTTGTGTTCCCGTCCGCGGTGAGAGTGAGTTCCTGCTGCTCCGCATCTTTGCCGGCATTCGGTGGTGTCCGGGGCTCGGGGTGTCGGCGTGCTCATAGGTGTGTGGTGGTACCTTGTTGAATTTGTATTTGCCTGAGGTGATGTGCGCTTCTTCCCACACACTTATCTGCCTGCCTTAGCGCTTTTCTGCTGAAATGTCTGTTAAGGTTTTTGCCCATTTTGTAATTGGGCTGTTTTCTTATTGTTGATTTTAAGACTTCTTCATCTGTTTTGGATTACAGTACTTTAGCAGCTGTATCTCTTGCACATACTTTCTCCTGGTATGTGGCTTATCTTCTCATTCTCTTGAACGGACCAGAATTTCATTCCATTTTATGGCAGAGTTAAATGTGGATTTTTTGAACATCTCTAATTGTTTTTTAGTTTTATTTTTAGTCCTTGAAAATCTTAAAAATTTTATTCTTAAACAATATATTCCTCAAAAGCTGTTTGGAAATTGAATTATTTATATGCAAACTTACTGGTCAAAAATAACTTGCTACAATTTTTCTAGAATCACAAACTGGGGGGAACGCCTGGGTGAACGCCTGGGTGGCTCAGTCCGTTAAGTGTCTTTCTTCGGCTCAGGTCATAATCTCAGGTCCTGGGGTCAAGCCCCACGTTGGGCTCCCTGCTCAGCGGGGAGTCTGTTCCCCCGTCTGCCCGCTGCTCCCCCTGCGTGTGGTCCCTCGTGCACACATATTCTCTCTCTCTCTCACTCACAAATAAATAAAATATTTTTAAAAATAAAATCACAAACTGGGTTTAGTAATCATTGTTTGCTTAAAATCTGATAAAACTTGGACTTCTTTTACCATTTAGCTGGTGAATATGTCACTTACTTGATTATTTTTTATTTCAGGATTTATTTAACTTGGAAGTGTGTGTAAGTTCTTCCACATGTGTTTAAATATACTGAATTGGGTTTATTTAGCATAAGGAAGACTCTGAGGGCTGTGCCTGTGCCTACCACACTAATAAAAGATGGCACTCGAGTGGGCATCTGGTGGCTGCGGGTGGAGCGTGTGACTCGATCTCAGAATTGCGAGTCCAAGCGCCATGTGGGGCACAGAGCTCACTTTAAAAGAAAAAGGTAGCATATAAGGAGAGAAATGACAGCGGCCTTGTTCTGCTGATGACAGACGGCTTAAAGGTCATTTCCCAGATTTAAAGAGGGATTCTTCCCCTTTTGGTACCAATTTATCAAATTAGTGGCCTTTTTTACATTTCTGACGAATGTGCCAGTGCTGTCTTCTTGCTGGTTTGAGTCTGAAGTACCAGGGAGTAGTGGGGTAGTTCCCGGTCCAGGTGTGCAGCAGGCGGGGAGTCTGCTGGCTCACGGTGAGTGACCGGGGCCCACAGATGGGCTCACAAATGAACTCTCCGAGCTCCTCATTCTTTTGCCTCTTGGTGCATCTTTCTGCCGGCGCGTCCCTGCTGCTCCTGCCCCATGCGCGAGCACCGCTGCGGCACACGCGGTCCCGAGACGCAGGACCGCCGAGGTGACAGCTGCGAGGACGGCTCCAGAGGGTGCTTGGGTGGCTCAGGGCCCTGCGATGGAGCCCACATCGGGCTCTGTGCACAGTGGGGAGCCTGCCTCTCCCTTCCTCTGCACACCGTGTTCACTCCCGCTGTCTTGGTCTCCTCTCTGAAATAAATAAATAAAATCTTTTAAAAAAGAAAAAAGAGAGACTACGGCCTGGATGACCAGACGTCAGAAAGCCAAGGGAAGAACAGAAGGAGGTTCTGATGTTTATCCTGAGGGCAGTTGCGACTTCACCTGGTGCGTGTGAAGTAGGAGGATCCCATGACCACGTTTGTGTTTCAAAACTAGAAGTGAGGGCGCCTGGGGGGCTCAGTGGGTGAAGCCTCTGCCTTCGGCTCAGGTCATGATCTCAGGGTCCTGGGATCGAGCCCCGCATCGGGCTCTCTGCTCACTGGGGAGCCTGCTTCCCTCTCTCGGCCTGCCTCTCTGCTTCATTGTGATCTCTGTCTGTCAAATAAATAAAATCTTTAAAAAAAAAAAAAAAAAAAACTGGAAGTGCCTCTGGCTGCAGTGAGTGGGGCTGGGCTGGCATCGTGTTGGGGGCGAGAGGTTCCGTTGAAGAGTGTATTTTCAGTCTTCTAGTTAGTCCTTGGATGATTGTGTTACAAAGGTGCTGCCCTGCCTTTGTCCCTTCCGGAGCGCTCTGACTTGCCTCGGGTCAGACTCGGGCCGGCAGCCGTTTCCCAGAGGCGTGGCTGTGAGAGTGAGCAAGGTCCCCTCGTGGTCGCGGTCCCCTCCTGGTCGCCCCGGTGCGGTGCCCGCGCGCTCCACCGGACGCCTCCGGGGGTGAGAACTCCTCCTTGCCGGGGCGGAGGAGAGGGCGCGAGCGCTGTGGCAGGTTTGCCGGGAGCGCGGCGAAGCCTGTGACGGGCCGGGAGGGCAGAGATGGGCTGTCCTGGGCTCCGACGCCCAGCGGCACCGCGCGGCGGGGGCTGGGGCGACGCACCCCTGCTCCGGCCCCCCCCCCCCCCCGGCGCCGGGCCGCAGCCCCGTCTCCTTTCAGGCCGCGGACGGGGGCGGGGTGTGTGAGAGCCCTCCCGGGGCCCGGCCCGAGCCTCTCTGTCGGGTGCGTGTAGAGGCGACCGTGACTGCTCTGTTGAGATGCCGACGGCCTCAGCGTGCGACCCGCTCGTGCAGTTTGCAGTGGGGGTTCACCGCGCTCGCCGGCGTGAGCCGCTCATCCCGGTCTCGTTCTAGAACATGTTCATGCCCCCAGAAGGCCCTCCTCGGCAGTCCGCGCCCATTCCCTCCTCCCCTCCGTCGCTGTGGATTTGCCTGTTGGGGACGTTCTGTGGAAAGGAAGGAAACCGTGTGGTAGGCGACTTTATGTCGGGCTTTTTCCCCTCAGCGGTGTCTTCGAGGCTCACCCGTGGTCTCGCCCACGTCCGTGCCCGTGCCCGTGCCCCGTCCGGCGGGAAGGTGTCCCGTCGTGTGACGACGGACCCCGTTGCGTTTCTCAGGTCGTTGCGAGCACTTGGGGCTGGTCCCAGTGTGCGGCTGTTCGGGTGACGCTGCCGTGGCCGGGCTCGCTCAGCTCTTCGCCGTCGGCTCCAGGCGTGGGACGCGGAGTGGGGCTGCTGCCGCCGGCTCAGTCTCTGGGCCTTTTGGAGGACATCAAGCTGTTCCCCGGAGGGGCTGCCCCGTGGCGCAGGCTCCGCAGCAGTGTGGGCGGGTCCCCGTGTCTCTGCCTCCCGCTCGGCAGTTGTGGGGCGTTGGGGGGTGCGTTCAGCCGTGGTCGTGGAGCCGTGCAGTGCGCCGCTCTGTGCTTTCTGATCGGCCTTTACCCGGAGACCAGCGACGCTGAGCGTCTCTTCCCGCGTGTTCGACATCGGTGTGTGCTCCTGGGGAGGAGACGTCCCCTCAAGTCCTTTCCCTTGTTGTAGTTGGCTTTCGTTCTGAGTTACTGAGTGCTGGGTGTGTGCGGTGCCGGACTCTGGCCTGAGGCACGGTCTGCGAGGGTCCCCCTCACTCTGTGCACGCCCTCCTCGTGCTGCCCGGGTCCTCGGAGCACAGGATGTAAGGCTTCTCTGTTCTGCTCTTTTGTCTGCGGTGCTCTTGGCGTCTTGTCTAAGACCCCAAAGATGTGCTCCTGCGTTCTTCTGAGACTTTTATGGAGTTAGCTCTTATATTTAGGTCTTTGTCTCATTTTGAGTTAATTTGGTGTGTGGCATTAGGTAAGGATCCGACGTCTCTCTTTTGCACGTGGATGCTTCGTTGTCCCAGACGCCAGCTGCTGAACGTACTGGTCGCTCCCCCTTGAGCTGTCTTGACAGCTCTGTTAAAAAGGAGTTGGCCCTAGATGTAAGGGTACGCGCGTGGACTCTGGATTCTCTCCCCTTGGTCTGTATGTCAGTCTTTATGCCGGTTCCGCTCGGTCTTCATCATGGTAGCTTTGCCGTGAAGTTTGAGATCAAGAAGTGTGCGTCCTCCAACTTCGTTATTTTTAGAAATTGTTTTGACTGTTCTGGGTCCCTTGCAGTCCCACTCGCATTTTTAGATTTGGCTGGTCACTCTCTGCCAGGGGTGGGGGTGTGGGGGAGACTGCTGGGGCCTTCCTTAAAGGGGTGTTGCCTGTTCTCTCTGTACATCGATCTGGAGAATACTTCTGTCTTCACATGAAATCTTAACATTTCTTGAGGGTTTCTTTAGTTTCTTTCAACAATGTTTTATAATTTTTACTTCATAAATCTTGCAGTCTTTCGTTAAATTTATTCGTAAATACCTTACTCTGATGATACCGTGAGTGGAATTGTTCCTTAATTTCATTTTGGGCTGTTCGCTGCTGGTGTCTAGGAACAGTCGGTCTTTGTTCTTGGGTCCCGAGTCCTCCCTGCACGTGTTATTAGCAGCGGTGGGAGGGTCGGTGGGAGGGTCGTGGGTCGCTGAGGATTTTCTGCAGGCGAGGTCATGCCGTCTGCGCAGAGTTCTGCTTCGTCCTCTCCATCCCGACACCTTTCGCTTTCCTTGTCTGACGGCCCTGACTGGGCCCTTCAGAAGAACACGTCCCAGAACTGGCCGGGGGGAGCGGCCGCATTCTCCCCGTGCAGTGACACTGGCGTGAGCTCTGGATTGTTGTGCGGGTCCTCGCTGTCCGGTTGAGGAAGGCCGCTCTGTCCTTCGTGCGCTGGGTGCGCGCATCGTGGTCCAGTGTTGCTCTTGTCGGTGCCGCGTCCAGACAGGAGAGCACCTGTGCTTTCTGTCTGCGTTCTGGTAACGGCGTATCAGTGCGTCGGTTCACTTTCACGCCTGGACACTGTCCTTGTGTTCCCAAAATACAGTTCACGCTTCCTTCTGTTAAACCCTGTTCATTCTAGTAGCAGAGAAAGGGACTTTCATTTCTCCCTTCTGACTTTTCCAGTTTATTCAATTTGGCACAAACTGGGTTTTGGGGGGTTTGGGGGGTGGTTAGTGACCGACTAGAAAGCGATATTCAGATTTTTCTCCTTTGTCACACGTTACTCAGTCCTCACAATTTGGAGAAACTCAATTTTGAGTGCTTCTAAGATGATCGTGTCTCTAGTTTGGAACCTCACTGCCGCGCGTCCAGGTGGTTTTCCATTTTTTCTGTCTGGCGGAGGCTTCTGACTCGCCTACCCGTTCGTGGCTGGTTTCTGAAGGAGAACTTTGGCCGCCGTTGGTGATCTGCTTTACGGAGACAGTGGGGAATGCTACAGACACATGCATCGTATTTCCTGTGCCCGTTAGTAGAAAACTGTCCCCTTTTTAATGGAAACGTGTGCTGTTTCGGCGTGTTCTACGCTTGTATTCACCTCAGTGAGGAGAAGTGTTCTGACTTAGCGGACATCCTCACTGGACATTTTGTCCTTGGAGAGTAGACAGTACTTCGAAGTCTGGATGTAAGTAAAGCATCTTCAGTATTTTTGAGTGTGATTTTCCCAAAGCCCCTTTTTTTAAAAAAAAAAAAAAAAAAAAAAAAAAAAAAAAGATTTGATTGATTGATTTGGCATGGGGTGGGGGCGCTCAAGGGGCGCGGAGAGCAGCAGCAGAGGGAGACGCGGGCTGCCCGCTCAGCAGGGAGCCCCGTGCGTGGCTCCGTCCCAGGACCCCGGGATCATGACCTGACGGAAGGCGGACACTTAAGGACGGACGCCCCCCCTCCGGCCACCCCTTTCCCGAAGCGTCTTGTCACCGTGGGGGTGCCTGCAGTGTATGCCTGCCCTCTGACGGGTGCTGCGGAGCACGCGGCGAGGGATGTGGCCAGGGTGGTGTGTGTCCAGGCGGTCCGGGGATCCGGGGCCAGTGTGTCCCAGTTCGGGGAGGGGATGAGGAGCTGGCCGGGCGCAAGCAGGCCGCCTTGGCAGAGGTGGGGGCAGAGCGCCACCCGCTTTGCTGTGGGAGCCTGAGGGGCAGGTCCGCCAGCTTTCGAGGATGAGGGGGGACAGTGTTTCTGCGTGAAGTTGGGCCCCTCTGTTGCAGGGAGGAGGTGGCTGGGCCGCAGAGGGCAGGAGGGTTGCCTCGGGAGCGCCGGCGGCCGTGGGGCGGACTGGCCTGGGAGCTCGAGGCTCCGAGTGCACGGGCGAGGTGGGGCGGGCAGAGCGCGGGGTGCGCAGAGGAGCGGCGTTCGCAGTGCCGGGGGGCCGGCGGGGGTGACCCACGGAGGACTCCCGGGTCTGGGGGCGTGCGCCTGCTCTGGGGCTCAGCATGAATGGGGTCCCTTGGCAGGTGCCTTCGGTGTCTTCTGGGGAGACCGCTCCATTGTTGGGCGGACGTGTGGCGGTCTCGGCTGCCACCGCGGGGGACACAGCCTTCGCGGTGGGGCCGCTTCCTGCCCCGCTTTTCCTGCCCACTGGGGCGGGGCTGGGGCGTCCTGGTGAGACGGTGAGCGGAGGGGTCCGGAAGGGGACAGTGGGGTCAGGAGGCGGCGCACAAGCCTGGGTCTCCCCCACGTCCCACCAGTGCAGGCACGGGCAGCCGCCCCGGGAACAGCGGGCCCGGCGGGAAGGGGCGGTTCCAGCACCCCCAGCACCCGGGGACAGAGAGAGAGAGACTGCGTGGATGGAAACAGCGTCGTGGTCGTGGTCGTCGTGGCTTCGTTCTGTGTTGACGTGACTCGGCAGTTTGGGTGCAAAGTTCCGACTCGTGGGTCCCTCCCGGCCCAGGGAGCCACAGCGGTGACAGGGCGGTGACAGGGCGGCCGCCGCCGCCACTCAGAAGGGGTCCCAGGATTTTGCCGCAGGTGACGGTCAGGTCGCACGTAGGGCACGAAGTAGAGGAAGCTTGAGGCTTGCTCGCATGTTTGGTTATGAAAAGCTCAGAGTCTGGGGAGGTAGAGACCGTGGCGTCTGTGTACGCAGAACGGGGAGCTGCCCTTGGAGTCGGCTCCCCCCTGCCACCTGGGTGGGACCTCGGGCCTGACTCCAAGTCCCCCCTCCTCTCTCTGACCCTCCTTGTCTGTCTCAGCCCCTGTCCTCACACCGCGGGCAGAAGCCCAGACCTGGTCTGGTCCCCTGTTGCCCGCGCGAGCAACTCTGCAAGCTGCAGTGAAGGGGTCGTTCAAAGTTCCTCCGTTCGTGGAGATGGCGGCAGGGACTCGGCCTGTGCTGTCCCCAGCGCCCAGGGCACTGCCTGGCTTATAGTAGCTACTCGTGTGTTTGCTGAATTTTAGAAAATAAGCTGCAGCCCTCAGATCTCACGTGGGCATTGACCCAACCCTGCATTTCTCTGCTGCGGTTGGCTCCTGCCCTGAGAACACTCCCTTCACTCGCTCCCACGTGACCTGTGCTCCAAGCAGGTGACTCTTCTGTCCTGCCTCCTAGAAGAAAGAGCTGCCGTCTCGGGACACCGCGTGTCTGCCCAGGTCTGCTCCTGTCTCTCCTGTGCCGCACACTCCCTGACCCCCGCACCCCCACCCCCAGTGCAGGTGCCCCTGTCCCTGCCTGTCTGTGCTAACCCAGCTCTCGTGTGTCCTCAGCCCCTGCGGCCGCGCCAGGCCATGGGCACATGAGCGTGACCTCATGTTCTCCGTCTTCTAACGCCTTGCTGACGGCGTGTCCCCTCGGGGGCCCCTGCCCCTCCACACGTCCTGTTCCCGCTTCCTTATGTCCACGCGGCCCGTCCTCTTACGTCCAGCGCCTCTTACCGCCTGCCCCCTCCGGCCCCGAAGCACCCCACGGCCGGGCTTCTCACACCGCTAACTTCCACTTTCCGGACTGTGTTTTGAACGGGAAGTACTGACTTCCTGTTCTGGTGACTGATGAGTTAGCTTCTTTGCCGACATCACCTTCCACCCACATGCACCCGCCTCCCTGAAAAGGGGCAGAAACAGGACAGGAAGGAGAGTCGGGAGGACTCCGGGGGGCGTCTCCGTGCCCTCCACGCCGCGCTGGCTGCAGACACGGGTCGGTCCCACGCTGCGCTCCCTGTTCTCTTTCTCCTACACACTTCGCCTTCCGCAGAGCTGACCACTGCCTGGTGGCTCCGCACGCTTGCTCCTCTGTGTCTGTGGCGGTGGGAACGGGCTGCTCCCGGCGCCGTGGCCTCCTGGCCTGTCCTCGCCGGTGCGGGGACGTCCGCACGCCCCCCGTCCGCCTTCCCCTGGCTTTGTTCTCATTTTGCCAAATTGCATCACCCAGTATTTGCTGAGAAAGGGGCTTTTTGTTGTGGTCTTTGCTTTTTTCCCCTTCATGTTTGAAATATCTTTACTCTGCCCTTTTAAATGCAGTTGAAAATTTGGCCAGGTGTAGAATTATGGGTCAAAAACGGGTTTTTCTCGGAACTGTGAGGACAGTTGGCGTTCCGGCCACCGTCTTCCTGCGTCCTGTCTGCTGCCCCCTGATTGCTTTGCTGTGTGACCTGTTCGTTTTCTCGAGAGAACTTTAGAGTCCCCCTTTGTCCCCAGGGCTGTGGTTCCCACAGTGAGGCACCGTGGGCGAGGGTGTGCTCCTGGGCCCGGCCCAGCCCCCCGAGGACCTCGTCAGCCTGGAGGCTCCTGGGCTCCTGCTGCGGACACGCTCCTCTTAGTCCTTTGATGTTCCTGTCGCTTCGTTTTCTCCTTTCCAGAGCTTGTTACCTGGTGATGGGCCACCTACCCGGGCCTCTAATGACCTTTTCTCTCCTCTTGTCCGTCTCTGTCTCCTGGCTCTACCCTTCGGAAGAGCTGTTGAGTTTTGAAATTACCACCGTTGAATTCCAAAGCGCATTTCCTTGTTTTTCTTTCTCTGGGGCAGCATGTCGCCGTCCTCCAGGGACCCCGCCCTGCGCCCTACTGCCTGGCTGGGGTGCCGCGCAGGTGCGCCAGGCGCCAAGCCCAGGGCCTGCTTCAGGGATGGCGGGAGCCCTGCTTCCGGGCTGTTGGAGGGGCGCCCGCTTCACCTGGGGCCCCATTCGGTTACAGCAGCCCCTGGCCCCTGGCAGGCGCCCAGCCAGCATTGGTGATGTCATTCCAGTTGGCAGGCATTAGCTCCCTTGAGGACATTAATTGTCATTTCTTCGACATTTTGTCTATGCAGTCTCCCTCTTTCTCCAGCTGCCTTGTTTTGGGGTTTTCGCTCAGCCGTCTGCAGGTCGGGAGCGATGGGTTCGTGTCTAAGACGCAACCATCTGGAGCCGGCAGGCAGTTCCGTGGGCAGGTGGGCCTTCCAGCTGGAGGGCTTCCCTGAGGTCGGTCACTTCGTAAGGACCCCATGTGTTAGAATCTTGAACCTTTTCTTCCGAGATTTTTCCTTTTGGGGAGGAGTCTTTCACTCGCGGCAGCCGGCGTTTGGGAAACAGGAAGGGGGAGTAACTGTGCACCCACCTGACAGGATGGGGCCAACCTGGGGGACCTAGCAGTTCAGGAAATGGCCTTCTAGCTCCATGCCCAGCTCCTGATGTGCAGCGTGGCCGAGGCCCCGGGCAGGTTGAGACTTCGCCCCCCTGTGCGTACTTAGACTGTCACCTGCCACGCCTCCTGTCCCTTTGCTGTCACCTGCACGTCAGAGCCTGCCCACCATTGTTGCTTAGTGGTGGGACACTTTTCCAGTCCTCTCCGGCATCGTGGTGGTGGTGGTGGAGAAAGGCCTCTCCCAGCCGTGGGCCGCACTGGACAGAAGGTCGGAGCTGGGTCCCTGGGCACTGCCAGGCGTGCGTCACGGTTTCTGAGTATGACTTAAAACATAGACTGAGTAAGCTCTGCACCAGCCAGATGTCCTGTCCTACCAGAGTGCCTCACTGTGGGTTGTGTGCACTAGCGCCCGGGCCGTGCTGCCACTCTGCAGAGACGCAGCGCCACCCCCTGTGGCCAGCAGGGCCCGTGTGCGTGTGGGCCCAGCGCAGGGGCCTCCGGCTGCTCATACCCAGCAGTGCGTCCCGAGTCCTCGTGCCGTGTGTGGCCGCTGCGAAGGCCCCTTGGGTGCCCTCAGTACCATGTTTTTGCTTTTAGCATCACTCTAGTTCTGTAGAGTAATGGCCATCATGTTAAATTCATGTTGGTAATTTAAATTTTGTTGGTTTTGTAATTTTGTAGGTATTTAGTTTGTATATTTATTTTGACTTTCGAGCTCTTTTAAACTCTGTGGACAGCATTTTCTCACTTTAGATTCATACATATTTGCGCAGCGTAATGAAAATAATTTCTCGCCAGTGGCAGTCATGGGAGTTTCTCTTTTAAAAGATTCAGTCCGTTTTAATTAAGTTTAAAAATCACTGACAGAGCGAGAATGCCGTTAATTATATAATATCATAGACCCCCGGGTGTGAACGACAGAGGTGGAGTCCCGTTTAGTCCAGTACAGGATATTTTAATTCCATTTAAGCAAATTGGGTTATTTTGAGTCGTTTAATTTAAAAAGTGACACATCTGACAAGAAGCCTGGTCCTTTTTCTGGCTGTGACTGAAGGGGTGTTTTTGTTTCTTTTAAAAAAAAAAAAAAAGGAAGGCAGGACATCCCAGGCAGGAGAATTCTGTGTGTTTAAAAGTCGTGCCCAGGGGGCGCCCGGGTGGCTCATTGTGCATTAAGTGGCTGCCTTGGGCTCAGGTCCTGATCCTGGTGTGGGTCGAGGCGCCTGCTGGGCAGGGAGTCTGCGTCTCCCACGACCCTCCCCTTCTCCTGCTCTCTCTCTCACTCTTTCTCGCTCTAAATAAAATCTCTTTAAAAATTAAAAACAACGCGGAGCACAGTGCAGGAGGTGAGAGCTCGTACGGCAGTCCCGTGTCAACTGTGTGACTTGCGGGTTTGCGCACACCTCTGAGAGCCCCGTTACGGGCCGGGTTCTCCAAGTACTTTCAGTGTCTGTTTCCTGGTGTTGGACGAGGAGCTGCGCAGCAGTCGTGTCTTTAAACACTCCCGCCGCGGCCATGGGGTCCCCCTGTGCAGAGCGCGCAGTCTGTCCTCCAGCGGGACAGGCCGTCGGCGTCCGTGCCCCAGCAGCCGGGCGGGCTGTACTGATCCAGCCCGGCTCGTCCTCAGGACAGCCAGAGCGGAGATTGTCTGGGGCAGCTGACGCGGGCGCGGAGTCCCTGTGCTGGACAGAGCAGGGGGACAGCGGCTCCTGGGGGATCAACCCATGGCCTTGTCTTCATTCGGCCCGCACGCAGCGTGCCCAACCGGGAGAAAACGGTCCTTTCTGTTTTTCTTAGTCCAGGGGTCCATTCATGAATCCAGATCCGTTCCCTCCAGGCCTCGGCCCCGGGACGCCGCCCTTGCTGTATTGCTCGTACCCTGTGCCCTTCACCTGTAGTGAGCCGATGGCCAAGGTCTTTGCGTGTCAGTGTCCGAAATCTCAGGCGTCCAGCGTCGCGTCTCACTGGGTAACGATGCTGTCGTTATTGGTGGTCGTGGTTGCATCCAGTCAGAGAAACAGAGTTTGTGCTCTATTTTATGAGTTACTATCAGGCGTGTGTCGTAAAATCAGACAGCAGTCTTCTAGGACCAGTGTTTTTGTTTTCTTTTCAAAATTAATTTTCTTAAGATTTTATTCCATACCCTTATATCAGGATAATGCAGCCTAAATAAACCCTGGTGCCCCAGGGACCGAGCATTCAGTCCACGGAGCGGAGCCCATGAGCTCGTATGTGCTCTTGGGCTCTGGGTGCCAGAAGCGGAATCAGCTGCTTGGGAATGATGAGTTTCCTGTGAAAATGTTGCTTTATCCAGTGACAAAGTTGTATATGTGTGTGTTTGTCTCTTGGACCTTTTTTATTGACCTTTGTTATTGATTATAACTCCTTTCCAAATCGTAATCTGGTAAATTGCTTCTGTATTTTATTGGCAGCCGACATCATCTCAACTGTCGAATTCAGTTACTCTGGAGATCTTCTAGCGACGGGAGACAAGGGCGGCCGAGTTGTTATTTTTCAGCGGGAGCAAGAGGTCAGTGATGCGCAGTCCGCAAGCCGAATGAAAGCCAGCCTTTCTCGTGTCGCTTGGAAGGAGGGAGAGAAACACGGGCGTTTTTCAGTCTGTGGCTTCGCTGCTAGTCATTCGCAGCACACGGCCTGTGCGGGAGGCGTTTGTCCCGGGCAAGCCAGAAGACCCGTGCTTCCGCCCCCCAACGGCCAGCCACGGAGCTCCGATGGAGTCCCCTGTGCCCTTGCCTTCGGGAGAGGAGAGTCCTTGCTCTGCCCACAGGCTGCCGTGAGGACCGAGGGAAGGATGTGGGGCGGTGGACGTCCACATAGCTTTGCTCTCGTCCTGTCGTTGTGCCGGGGGCCGTGGGTGAGCTTCACTCCCGCAGCCCCTGGAGGCGCTGGCTGCCAGCCCCGTGGCCCAGTGGGCAGTGCGCGGGCCGTGCGCGCTGGACGGCTGCGGCGACGCCAGCTCCAGGGAAGATTGTGTGTTGGGGGCCATGATTTCTCTCTTCCTCCTCAGTCAGAGGGGAGCTGCCTGCCTCTGCCATGCCCCCCGAGGACCCCATTGTCCGTGCTAAGAGGAAGGAGTCCTCAGAACGGGGCCTGGAGGGCCCCCCAGAGGACTCGCACTCACAAGCCATTTTGTAGGTCCCTCTCTTTGGGGGAGAGGGCAGAGAAACCCGTCTTTTTCAGTAATGCATAAGGAGAGAATGGGAGGTAGAAGCAGGCCTTGCCCCGGAGCCTCAGCAGAGCTGGTGGGGAGCGCTGAGGAAGGAGGCGCGGTGGCCGGGCGCGCACACCCTGTAGGCGGGAGCCACGGTGCAGCCCGGCCTCGGTCTTTGCCGCCAACTTCACTCGCAGGGCCCTCGTCTGTGTCGGGGCAGGTCACGGGGACGTACTTTCTCGTCCTCGGAATCTGGTCTCTACACTTCCGTGGTGGAGCTTCGCCGTAGCACCTCGTGGGCCCTTGTTCCTTCCCGCGGACGTGCGTGCGGGCGGCGGCCGGCCCTGCCACCGGCGAGGCGCGCTCGGGGGCGTCTGTGGGAGGGCGGGCCCTGGGCTCCCCCAGCCGAAGCGGAGGACGGCGCTGGTCCGTGGGAAGGGCGCTGTGGAGGGTCAGCGTCTCGTCATTAAAGTGTGCCTGCTGTAGCTCTGACTTTGGTTATGTCCACATAGATTTAAGAACTATTTTTTAGTTTTTAAAAGGACAATTTCTTAGTTCAGTAGATCTAATCCTATTGTTTCTGATTTGGGGTGGCAAGAATTCTTGCGTAGGTCGTTAGTCTGCCTAGGTCTTCACGGACGGTTCGGTGAGTTCATGACTTTGCACCCCCCACGTCGCTCGCTGGCCGGGCTGCCGCGAGGGAGCGGCCGCACCTCCGACTTGCAGGAGGGCCCGGACGGCAGCGGGCCGAGTCGGAGCCGTCGGCCGGTTGGCTCTTCGCTCCTTTTCGTTTGCCATCTAAATGTATCCTTGTAGAAGAGGAGATTTTTCTCCCTTTGCGAGTCCTCGTTTAAACCTAAAAAGTACGAGGTTCCCATGGGAGATAGATCATAGGGTACTCGAGCGTCCTGTTACTGTGCTGGGCGCCTCCTCCGTGAGAACCTGCGGCTAGTGTTCGTTAAGGTGTATCGTCGTGGTCAGTCATGTGAAGCCACGGGTTCACGCAGAATCGGGTTGTTGACATGGTTTACATTTGATACCCGGCTGTCTGCAACTTAAGAAACCCTGGGCAGCTTTTCTCCTGTCTTTTTCTTCATAGTTCGGTTGACATGAAAAGCCTTCATGTTCCTCCTCTTGGATCTTGGCGCTCGCCGCCGCCCTCCCCGCAGACACCCCGGGCACAGGGCTGTGCTGCAGTGCGGAAAGGGGCACGGTGTCCAGCCAGGGGGTCGGAGCGAGAGGGGACCGTCGGAAAGTTCAGGGTGTGCCCGAGACGCGAGGCCGGGAGCAGAGTTCGCAGCGCGATTTCCAAGCTGTTTTCCGTCTTAGCGGCAGAGCCCTCCGTTCCCGGCAGCCTAGTGTGTCCGTCTCAGGCCAGCAGGGTTGAGGGACTTGGCTCGGCTCTGCAGTTCACGGGGCCAGCCATTGGGTGTAAGTGGTTCTGACACCAGCACGCAGCTTATCGGAACCAGAATGCACCTGCCACCATCTTCCTGTCCTCGCCAGCCTGTGCCCAGGACCTCAGGCGGGCAGCCTTGGTGGCTCTGGCTCTGTTCTCTCCTAGGGACCCAGCTGCCGTGGGCAAGCAGGTCTTCCTCGAGGCCCTTCCTCTGGCTTTTCTGTTCTCCTCTTCCCAGACACATGGAGACTGCTCCCTGCCTGGGGGTCCTCGGAGGCTGACACAGGGTCTCAGCCTGTAGGACAGAGGTTTTAGGGCTGGCAGGGGGTGGCGTGGTTCTGACAGGAAGACGTCTGCAGCGCGTCTTTTCGGAGACCGTGGTCGGGAAGGACCGGTGGCCCCGGGTGTGGGTACCTCACCCAGTTGTTCGTATCCTGCTGTTTTCTCGGAGTTGGTTACGGTCTTGAGGGACTGATGCCACAGATTTTTCTTCTTTGAAGATTTCAATTTCCTTTTTCTCATGGGCAAGGTAGAAGCATCTGCTGGTGTATTCTGCTTTATCGTGGGGGGTGCGATGCAAGCCTGAAGAAAGAGCGAACGCGCCTAACACAGCCACGCGCGGCAACCGGGTCCTAGACCCTGGGGTCTGCACGTGGTTTCCAGGGGTGTGCGGCACAGAGAGCCATGCAGTGGAGAGATTCAGGGAGCTGGGGGGTGTTTTCTCATAACGTGATCTAATTCAGTAATACACAAGCCCAGACATAAAGGTTTCTCTGCTCGTTCGATATCCTTGACACACAGCCTCGAGTGTGAACATGTAAGAGTTCAGGTGCCAGTGATAGAGCGAGAATTAAAATCTTGCTGTCCTTGGTTTGTAATTATGTGATATTTTTACTGTTTCATAGAAAATGTCACTTTGGGGCACCTGGGTGGCTCAGTGGGTTAAGCCGCTGCCTTCGGCTCAGGTCATGATCTCTGGGTCCTGGGATCGAGCCCCGCATCGGGCTCTCTGCTCAGCGGGAAGCCTGTTTCCCCGTCTCTCTCTGCCTGCCTCTCTGCCTACTTGTGATCTCTGTCTGTCAAATAAATAAATAAAATCTTAAAAAAAAAAAAAAAAAGAAAATGTCACTTTGGTTACAGAAGATTTCAGAGATTAATGTAAATACATTTATGGACCCACCACCAAGGTCGAGGCGGCCCCTTGGCAGGTCGAGGCGGCCCCAGTTGGGCTCCCCCTAGTTTGTCTCCTAGCGTGGTTCCCAAATCTGCCGCCTTCTCACTCTGCTTTCCCGGAGTTGGTTATTATTTTGAAGACAATATGCATCTTCCCAAGCATGTTTTTCTGCTTTCACTGTCATGTATGGAACTGTTTTACGTGTGTTGAAAATTCCATCGCGGGGGTCCTCTGCTGGTGCTGGTCACGGCCTGAGTGCTGCCCCGTCCTCCTCTTCCTGGGGGTGGCGTGCGGGGGGTGTTGTCTTGGCGGGCCTTTCTGGGGCTCGGTGTGGACCGCACGGGGTCACACTGCACCGTGCTGCCCCCATCGTGGGCCCACCAGCCTCTCGGGGAAAAGTGTGTCCGTGGAGGAGCCTCCTTGTGTTAAGGGGCCCCTGGCTCCCGTGCAGGCGGCAGGCATGTTCCGCAGACCCGCTCTAACACGTGTGCCCCGGGGTGGGGTAGAAGGTCTGCGAAATTATCAGATACTTGTTTTTTCCAAGTAAGTTATTTCAGAGTGTCCTCTCCTGGATAATTTTTGACCCAGGGTTTTCTTTAATTTTTAAAAATGTGTGTAGTCATTTTATATCCAAATTGGTAGTACTGAAGTTTTCTCGGTCCTGTGCTTTGTTCATTAACCCAGCTCGTGTTTCCTTGCAGAACAAAAGTCGCCCTCACGCCAGGGGAGAATATAATGTTTACAGTACCTTTCAAAGTCACGAACCAGAGTTTGACTATTTGAAAAGTCTAGAAATTGAGGAAAAAATTAATAAAATTAGGTGGCTACCACAACAGAACGCTGCTCACTTTCTACTCTCTACAAATGGTAAGAGCCTTTTTTTTTTTTTAAGGGATTATTTGATTTAGGATTTTATTTTTAATTTGCTGGGTGTAGCAGATTTTTACTTTACTTGTTACTTTAACCCGTTCTCCAGGTCGTTTCTGCTTTAAACTTCGGGGACAGGGTAAGTGACTAGCGAGGGAGCAGGCGGAGGACGGAAAGCGCACAAGGAGCAAGCGGCACGCCCCATGCGCCCTGCCCTCCAGCGCGCCCCGCCTCTCCTCATCCTGCAGACGGAGCGTCCGCTCTGTCCCTACCGGAAAGTAACCTTCAGAGTCTCGTAGCTTCTCAGTCAACATAGAGCCATACGGTTCTCTGATGTGATACTCGACTCCGGTGGTGCGTGATACAGTTTTTCTTTTAACATGGACACTGAGATTTTTATTTTCAGATAAAACTATTAAATTATGGAAAATAAGTGAACGGGACAAAAGAGCAGAAGGTTATAACCTGAAGGATGAAGACGGACGGCTTCGAGACCCATTTCGCATTACCGCGCTGCGGGTACACACTTTTTCTCAAACTACCCAGTTCTCTTCCTGGTTAATCAAGGGCAGTGTGTAGTCAGCTGTGTAGAGAAGAGCCCTGCGCAGGACTGTGGTGACATCTGCCTTCCCGACCCGAGGAGGCTGTCTGTGATCACAGTTGTCGTGTGCGTGTGTGTTACAGTGGGCTTCCCTGGATTTCACGTAAGCAGGAAGCCGCACAGTACGTTCAGAAAGATCTGATGGTACTAAAGAAAGTCTAAACTAAAGGCCGACCCTGCAACAGAAATCCCTCTCAGTGTATCAGCATTCACTGCGAAGGTTTTAAGGCGTACATTGGTGGTGGTGAGGTCCCCGTGGGACTCAGAGCGGTGCCCCGGGTGAAGCCGCACGGGCCACGGGTGCGAGATGAACGACACAACCCTGGGGCTCTCGTGGCACCTCCGCAGTCAGCTGAGGCACCCTCGGAGCTTTCAGGGTTCTTTGCCTGTCAGTCCGTAATACCTTCACTTCCTTTTTGGTATCCCTGGGCACCCTGTGACACGACCGTCTTCATCAGTTCTGACACCTAGATTGGGTTCACACTGTAACGGCTGTGAAGTTGGGTCAGGTCGTTGCCCAGGAGTGCCCACCCTGGAGTGTGCGGAGGAGATAGGAAGGGGGTGGGGCGCCAGGATGTGCCGCGTGCGTGGGGCAGCGGCAGGAAGACCAGCACTGTCCAGTGCCCGTGAAAATTGCTGGTTGGCTGGTTTGTTTTATAACGAGGTTTGAAGCTTTGCTGAATATTGTTTATCAAATGAAGACCTTATCAGTGACCTCGTCACGGGTTATTAGGTGCTCCAGGGAAGGGCACCCCGCTGAGAGACCCTAGTGACACTAGGTGCAGAGCGCGCAGGGTCTGTCTCTGCTCCGTTCCCCAAGCTCTCAGTGCTGGGCGCACACGGGGTGCTGGGATGGTGGGCGCACAGGACAGCCACAGCCCAGACACGGGGCCGGTGCTCCCCAGGGTGCGGGACACAGCATTGTCAAGGAGGAGCGCATGTGGGACCGAGGTGTCACCACGCATCCAGGGGGTTGACGTGCAGAAGTAGCGTGATTGACTCACGGAGAGTTTTTAAAATCCTGATTTGAACCAGGATGTTTTGATGTAAACACTGGGGTTTCTCCCCCGCCGTGCCCTTGCTTCCACGACCATGCGGTGGTGATGAGCCACGGGAGTGACCGTGGCTCTCGGGTTCCAGCTCCCATCATGTGGAACTCTGAGTGTGACCGAACGGAGGAGGCTTTGGGTGCCCTGCGACGCGGTCCTGCCTCCCCCGCTGCGTGTGCCCCACCGCCTTTAGGGCCTCCCGCCAAGCACGCTGTCCCGGCTCTCAGCCTGCCCCGCCGCACCAGACGCTCGCGTGCCCGTTGGAAAACCCACAGTCTCGCCGGGCTCCATGTCGGTTGTACTCAGTGGCTCTGCTGCACGTTTGCCAGAGGCACGTGGTGTAACTGGACCGAAGTGTCGTTTCATCAGAAACAGCTGTGTGAGCACCCCGATTTAGACTCACAGGCTGGAAACTGACGGACCTCTGTGACTTTAGGCCTCTATTTGATTTCTTAATTGCCTTTCTAAAAGCTAAAAAGACTATTTGCCCAAATTTGGCTGAGTAGGAGTCAAATACTCCTCTTTCTGAATTTTGTTTTCCTCTTAGATTCTTAGTGCCAGGAAAGGGACTGACTTAGGAGGAGGAGCCTTTCTGTCCTAACATGAGAGTCGCCATGTGCTCGGATCACTGAGAGACCCGTCGGAGGGCGGTGGCCGCCTGCCGTGCGCCCTGCGGGACAGATGCCTCCTACTGAGAGAACACCGGTGTGGGGTCAGCCCCTAGCTGCTGGAGAATGAGGGCGGCATTTATGCTTGTCCCCCAAGCTCATTTTTGCAGACTTTTGGGCCGAGACGAGGCGGGCTCTCCTCCGGTCCTTTCCAGGCGCTCCCTTTGGCTTTTAATTAGAAAAGCCACAGTTACTACTGTTAATTTTTATTGTGCTTTTAAACTCCTGCCTTCTTTCTCACTAGATGTCACTGGTGTGGGGACTTCCTCCTCCTTGTTCACATGTGGACACGATCACCCATGATGGCGCGCCTGCCTCTCGTGGGGGCCTTGGTACGCGCAGGCGGCCCCTTGCTCTCCTCTGTCTGTTGCCAGGCGACTCCACTGTTGCCACATGGTGTGGCTGTCCTGTTCCCTGACCACAGTGCCCAGCACGGAGGTGGGGATTTTGTGCTCCTTTTAAAACCCCTTTCACTGAAGTCCGTTACACGTTCCAGAAACTGTCTCTGCCGGATTCGGTGAGCTGCTGAGGAGCACAGACAGGCGGACCAGCCCGTGTGGCCAGGAGCTGTTGGGAGCGTGGCCCCACATCAGCTCTCTGGGGCCCTCCTGTGCGCTCTCCCCTCCCCGCACCCCTCCCTGGCGCCCAGCACGTGCACGGAGCAGCAGACCCCCCAGGCAGTGAAGAGGTTCACACCGTCACCCCGCAGAGCAGCGGTGGCAAGAGAGGGAGGGGGGTTCTTGACGAGGTCTCACAGGGGCGCGCGGTGGCTGCAGGGCAGGCAGGCAGAAGCCCCGTCCTCGGGGGCACCCGCCCTGGCGGCAGTGGGTCTCCGTGCCGGGATGATCTGCCGCAGGGACAGCGGCAGGGAGGGACAGGACCCCGTCCGCAGCCTGTGTTCACAGCTCTGCTCTTTGGTTCTTTGGGGAGTGCCTGTACAGAAGTCTTAGCTCGCTGGGGATACAGACTTGCTCCCTTTTGTTTTCTGCTGTAAGTGTTGTACTTTGATGCTGTGGTGATCTTTGTTTTGAATTCCTATTTCCTTCCATTTTTAGGTTCCAATATTGAAGCCCATGGATCTTATGGTAGAAGCAAGTCCACGACGAATTTTTGCAAATGCTCACACGTATCATATAAATTCCATTTCAGTAAATAGTGATCATGAAACCTATCTTTCTGCAGATGACCTGAGAATTAATCTATGGCATTTAGAAATCACAGACAGAAGCTTTAGTATCCTTCATCGGTTGGCTGTCTCGGCATTGTTCATAGGTTTGTTCTTCAGGAAAGTTCTGGATGCACGTCCGCTCCTGCATCTGAGTCGGCACCTCGGAGCACGGCTTGCTGCGTGGCAGCCTGTGGTGTAAGATCTCTGGTTTAACCTGTCCTTAAAACCGGAAACTGCTTTCCGCCTCTGGGGAGAGTTCTCCGTGAAATGAGCACGACCTGCCTTCCTGGGTTCCTGAGAGACAGTTTTAAATAGTGTGTGTGTGTCTGGAGGTTCACTGCTGCCTGGTCCCCTGCTCTCCACCCCAAACCTGCTCGCAGATACTAGAATAGAAGACCCTGGCTTCGGTCAGAGGGGTGGTTAGGAGTGACTGATCGCGGGAGAGCTCTGTGAGAAGACAAGCTGTTGAAGGCCTCTTCCGTGTCTTCAGAACGCTGCCGGGCTGCTGTTTCTGGTAGGGTGACCGTCAGCGTGCGGCTGCTTGGGCACGCGTGTTAGAAGTTGTCGATTTGTGCAGAAGTGAGAGCCCTGTCCTGTGTGCACATCGAGGGGCACTGGTCAGGATTTCCCCCGTTTGGGAGCAATGTCGGGCCGGCCACAGTGGGACAGATGTCCACAGGTCACCTGGGCTGCAGTTTGGCACGTGTGTGTGTGCTCCCTTGTACTCAGGAAGAGCTGCAAGATGAAGTGTATGTGGTGTTTTAAACTCGAGCGTTTCACCACCAGATTTTTATGGCCTGTTGTCCCTGTGCTTGGTGTGGCTGTTGACCCTGTTTGCAAAGAGAGAGCGGGGCGGCTCTGTCCGCCCCGAGGTGCTGCTGGTCACCGAGGCGCTCCGATGCCTACCCGCAGGGTCTCCTCTTCCTGCCGCCGGGCACAGCCTCCCGTCTCACAGGGCTCATGCCCATGCTCTCTGCTTTCCCTCCTTAAACTCATATTTTAAATCCTCCTTTCTTCTGTTAATATGTGACCACGTTGAACAAAATTCAGATAATTCAGAGGAAGTTCTTCCCCCCAGTCCCCCCTGCACCGGTAACCGTTGTAGGCGGCGGACGTTGTAGGCGTCTGCGTGAGTAAGTTCGTGTCCAAGAATGACGGGCTCCTCCACCCGGTGGCGATGAAGTTGCAAGCGCTCGGGGTGCCGAGGCCCGAGTTCAGCTCAACGACCTTAATGAGCATGGAGTCCCTCCGTCGCCCAGGCCTTCCTCTCCCTCTGCAAACCCGCACTCCTGGGGTGCTGCCTGTGGTCCTGTGGGACCCGAGAGCCCGTGGGTGCAGAGCTGTGTGCACAGGGCCTGGGGCACATCCAAAAGCTCCAGAGTTCCTTCCACTGGCCTCCTTGATTTCTTGGCCCGTCTTAGCCATCTGTCCCCCGGAGTCAGAATGCAGGTTTGCAGCCGCAGGGTTGGGTGTACACCCGGAGCCGCGCATGCACCTGTGGGCCTCAGTCCCTGGGACGTGAGCCGCAGAGGGCTACGTGGGGGCCGCCTCTGGGCAGGCTTGGAGACGGGCGTTCCCACCGCCTCTGAGCGTCTATTTTAGCAGAACCCTGGACCTTCTTAAAATAACTTTACATCAATAAAACCAAAATAAGACCATCTTTAATTTATTTGATTATAGGTGTGTTGAAGTATATTCTGTTAATTTACTATTCATTAGTGTGAACTTTTTTTTTACTACCCTTTGTGGGCTTTCTCCTTTTGGAATCTCATCATTTTTCTTTGTGTTTTGTGAGAACTCTGACTCATAAATGATTTATGTGCGCAGTCACATTTCTCATTGTCTTTGCAAGACTCTGTCCCACGGTCATGTTTCAGTTGCCCTTCCTTGTGGCGACGTAGGTCATGGAACACACGGCGCTTTACTACGCGCTTCTGTTAGCACCGTGACCCTCTGAGTGCCTTTCGCTCCGCTCCCGTGAATGCTCTGGCCGCGAGTCGTGCTGCTCCCCAAGGCTCGGGCCCCTCCCCTGCCCCCGTGCCGCTGCACCGGTCTGCGCACTGACCGCTGTCCCCTCAGCGCACCTCGGGCCGCAGGCCGTGCACTGGCCTGAGCGGGGGCCCTGCTCGGTCTGTCGAGGCGCTGGCCCGGCGGTGTCCTCATGGGCTGCTGCTTGTTGCTCCTCCCCGACCCTGCCAGGACCTCTGCTCTGGCACAGAAGGGCCCGTGAGCATCCCCGGGCCGGCTGCAGGGCTCCGGCCCCTCCAGGGCCACAGCCTGTGCTGTCTCATGTCCAGCGGCGAGCTATGGTGGCCCGGTTCCTGGTTCTTACACGTTTCAGTGGAAGGGCCCATCTGGACCCTGTTGCTCCATCCTGACCCAAAGCCAGAGCCAGATTCTGCTTTTTTTTTTTTTTTTTTTAGTTGAATGATGTCTAAAGATGGCAGACTACAGGGTTAGCAGTGTTCTGACCGCTTGGAATGGGCTCTTCGTGGCAGATCAAGAAAAGATTTTTGAAAAAGCAGATTTTTGCAATCTGACAGTTCTTTTCTGTGTGTGATTTATGGATGGAAGTGTGGGATTTTTGCACAAGTGGCTGCTTGCTTCCTTTCGTTGTTTGCTTTATCAGACATGTCCGGTCTTGCTGGGAACGGCCTCCCACCGGACGCTGGAGGGCAGGACGCCGGCTCCGCGTGTGCGCGCGTGAGTCCGGGCCCGAGGAGGCGCGGGGCGGTGGTGCGAGCCGTGCAGGGACCCAGCTTCTCTTCCTGGGCTGGCGTGCCGTGCGCGTCTGCGTCGGCCCTCGCGGTGGGGTGATGCGCACCAACGTTCCCTTGAACGTGGACCGAAGCCCGCCGAGCGCTCTGCCTTAACTGTGCGCCCGCAGACATCGTGGACATCAAGCCCGTGAACATGGAGGAGCTGACGGAGGTGATCACCGCGGCCGAGTTCCACCCGCTGCAGTGCAACGTGTTCGTGTACAGCAGCAGCAAAGGGACCATCCGGCTGTGCGACATGCGCTCCTCGGCCCTGTGTGACAGACACTCCAAGTGTAAGTGCCCGAAAGGCTCCATACGTCTCGCGTCGATGCCGTTTCCCGGACGCGAGACCATCTCCAGAGACTTCGTGTCTCTTCTGGGCTCCTCGTGCCCGCGCAGGCATAGGACCGGCTTTTGACCCTGAGTCCCCGGGTGGCCTCTGGTGGGCCCTTGCCGGCACCCGTGGACCATGAGGCCGTGCTCCCACGGACTCGCCGTCCGCTGTCCCCCGGGGGCAGCTGTGGTGTTCCTCCCGCTCAGAGTCTCTGGGCTTCGTCCCAGAACTCCCAGCCGAGAACCATCTGTCGCCTCTGCCTCTGTGCATTAGGACCTCGGCAGGGGCTGCCGGAATGCACCTCACTCGCGACGGTTCTCAGCTGTCGGGGCGGGCTCTGTTCGCGGTGAGCTTTGCTGCCCTCGAAGCCCGTTCCCACAGGCGAAGCTCTAGCTGTAATCCTCTGAGCCTTGAAGTGTCTTCTAGGTGAGGACAGTTTCGTTTTCATGTTTAGCCGTAAAGAGCAGGCCCAGCCTTCTAGGAAACCGGAAGTGTGCGTGTCGCGCTTTGGGTCCCGTGGTGGGGACTAGGCTGTGACCGGGGACTCTGCTCACGCGTCCTCACGGACCATTGACCGGTCCCGGCAGCCTGTCCGAGGACGTGCTGTTGTCTTCATTGCCCACGACGCTCGCTCCGCTGGTGAAATCCATTCGCGGTCGTGGCGTCCAGAGTGGCTCCCACAGGACGCGTAGCGGCACCAGCAGGCCTGGCGCCCGTGTGTCGCTCTCCCCGCTTCTCAGCGGCCCCTCTGCCCCACGCAGTGTCCGCGGCCGACTATTTCAGAGAGCCTCGTCTAGGACTCCCGCGGCCGCGATGAGCCTCGTGCGGTGCCGGCCTGTGTCTGAAGAGAACGTTCTGTTGTTGTCCATAGTGGCGTCCACCCAGTGGGGCTGGGACTGACCGCCCCACGATGACCAGTCGCACGCTCCACCGAACAAGCCAGCCGGGCGCCCCTTAATGCTCTCGAGTAAACCATTCTAGATACCAGAGTCGTTCTTGTCAGCGAAGTAACGGACTTGAGCGAATGTTTGTGCTGCCCCTGGCTGGCTTAAAATCCACTTGAGATGCGGAGCCGTTTCCGGGTTCCTGCATTTAAAAGAAAATAAAGCTAATGCAGCTTCGCAGGCGGACGCACGCACGCGGAGTCTCGGGAGCCACAGGCCTGACGGAGCAGTCAGGGCTCCGGTGTCGCCTCTGGGCTCCCGACCACGGCGCAGGAGGAGGGCCGCTGAGCTTCCTCTGAGAAAGCGAAACTTGTGGGAGGAAGGAAGGTCTGCTAAGGAGGCGCCTGGCGTCTTCCGGAAAGTAGTAGTTTGGTTTGGTTACGCGGAGCTTGACTCCTGAACAGCAGAGACGGATCCCTTTCCTGACAGGCTTTGGTATATGGGACCCGTTCTGGAGGTCACTGTCCAGTCCCGGGGTTCCTAGGTGACGCTGCTTTTGTCTTCCTGTGGTGTGGACGGGACAGGTCTGCATGAGGCTCGCTAGGGCCTGCGCTGCTCGGACACGCTGGCACCGTGGTCAGCACAGGGTCTTGACCAAAAGGCACGTCGGACTGTCCTGAGGGGCTTTTCCAGGCCACAGCCGAGGGCCCGTGTGTCTGGTGCTCTCCCTTAGCAGTAACTGGCACTGGGACGTGGCATCTAAGTCTCTTAAGCTCGGCAGTTGACGTACCAGAAAGATGAGAAGCGTGAGTGCTGTGCGGTCTGCAGCTCCCTGGGCTCCCCAGAGAGGGCCTAGGGACTTAAAACGGGGTTTGTTCTCTGGGTTTGTTGTTTTGGGAGGCGGGGGGTGGAGGTGTTGGTTTGGTTTTGTTGTTTATTTTAGAGCGCAAGTGAGCAGGGCCAGGGGCAGAGGGAGACGGGGAGAGGGTCCCAAGCAGACTCCGCTGAGCGCAGAGCCCCACATGGGGCTTGATCCCACGACCCTGAGCTGAAATCACTTGGCCAGCTCTGCCACCCAGGCGTTCCCGCGTTGCCTGGTTTTTAAACAGAAGCTGAAAACTTTGTTTTTCAGTTTTTGAAGAGCCTGAAGACCCCAGCAGTAGGTCCTTCTTCTCAGAAATCATCTCCTCCATCTCCGACGTAAAATTCAGCCACAGCGGTCGGTACATGATGACCCGGGACTACCTGTCGGTGAAGGTGTGGGACCTCAACATGGAGAGCCGGCCCGTGGAGACCCACCAGGTGAGGCCGCCGCGCAGGGAGGGCGCCACAGCTGCGCACGGCGCTTTCTGACTTTGCTGTGGTTTCCTCAAGGTGCACGAGTACCTGCGAAGCAAGCTTTGTTCTCTGTACGAAAACGACTGCATCTTCGACAAGTTCGAGTGCTGCTGGAGCGGTTCAGACAGGTGGGGCGCGCGTCCTGGAGGAGCGGCCTGGGGGCTGCCGGGCTGTGCCGTCCGGGCTGCCTGCCTGCTGAGCGGCAGGTTCGAGGCCGAGACGGGGCATCTGAACAGCTGTCCCCTCACTCACGACCCCGTCCTTACTCGGTGCACAGAGTACTACAGTTCCTTTTGGCTGTTTTTAAAATACTTAAAATGCTTCTTAAATATTTCAAAATAATTTTTATTGTCTTATTTCCAAGATGAGTGAGAAGGGCTTAGCGCTGAGCGTGTGCGATGGCCACGTTCCAGTCCGCCTTTTCTTGGGGAGGGAGGAAGGGAACTGCTCTCCGAGTTCACTGGCGGGGCGGCCGGCCTGAAGTCCCAGTGGCCTTGACGAGGCGGTGGCTCTGGTGTCTCGTGGTTTATTTCGTGCACGTCCTTTGAGGAGGGCAGTAGCCGCAGTATTGTCGAGGCCGTGTCTTCGATCTCCGACAACACAGTGCGGCTGGTGCTGGAAGGAGACTGTCATCGTCCCTAGAAGTACAGGTGGGGCCTCAGGTGGGGCCTCCCCGTGACGTGAGCGGCAGAGGCCTGTACTGCTGGCCAGGCCGCCACAGATCTCTGCACGTGGGTCATGGAGCGCACGTGAGCGAGGGAGAGTGCGCGATGGCCAGATGAAGAGGAGACGGGAAGCAGAAGGTCCGGGAACCTGGGGTGCCAGGCTGGCCTGGGGACATCTGATCCCAGGACCCTGCTGGCTCAGTTTTCACAGTGGAGGGCTGGTGGGCGTCAAGAAGCCTTGGGTCCGCACAGTGCGCGCTGGCAGTGAGACCCTCAGGGATTATGGAAACGGCATCATCCATCCTCGTGCAGATGGGAGTCCTGAGGGAAATGTGCCCGAGACCCTGGCGGCTGGGAGCAGCACAGAAGTGCCCAGAGATGTGGAACCGTCGGCCGGCCCTCCCTCCCAGGATGGGGCATTTGTGTCTGGACCGGCCGCGGGACCTGGAAAAGTTAACTGAGGAGTCAAGCCCTACAGAGCGGGCAGGATTCTGGGCTTCGGGAAGGGCAACCACTTCAGGTCCCGCCTTCTTGTCACGCCGACCGCCACCTCTCCGTGTTGCGTGGGCACTGCGGCAGACGCGAGCCTGCGGGGGCAGAGGCAGAGCACCGGGCTGTACCCGCCCCGGCAAACAGTGCGCGCCTCGTGCGGGCATCCGTCTCCCAAGGCCCTGGCAGCAACACCAGGGCCCTGGGCAGGGCCACACAAGCAGTGGGGTTGGGGTCCCGACCAGCACGCGCGCAGCTCCAACAGAGAGAGGCTGCACGCCTGCGCTCGGACACTGCGGGGCCCTGGCGCCCGGCCTGGGAGAGAGCACTCCAGCGTTGCGCTGTCGGCAAACCCACCGATGACCTGGCGGTGTGCCTCGCCCAGCACCCTCGGACTCGGGATTTCCGCCGATGAAAATCCGTTAGATGCGAGCATATAGGTGAGAAGTACCAAGTACACACGGAGCTGCTGGGAACCAGTCAGAAACAGCAACGGAGCTTCCCCTCTGAGGAGTCCGATCCTGGAGCGTAAGCTGCAGGGCGTGAGAGTTGAACGCTGGAGATGTTTTCAGGTCATCGGAAGGAATCCTGAGAGCCCTAAATATGACGTAGGAAATTCGTAAAGGAATCAAACAGGACTTCTAGAAACGAAAAGCGCAGTGGTTGAAAATGGCTGTGGACTTGGTAGGAGACCCAGAGTAGGAAGAGAGACCTTGGGTTTTCGAACTGAGCCGCATCAGAGGGGCCCCAACGTGCCTCTGGAGTGTGGCCAGTGGGACCCGTGGAAGGTCAGGAGCACCGGGGGCTGGGGGGGTACCGGGCAGATTGCAGATGCGTGCCCAGGAGTGCCTGTACCGCAGCCAGATCGGGGTTTCTGGTAGCTGATGGGAGAGTGAACGCGTGGATTCAGGAGGCGCAGAAACCGCCCCCACCCCCGTGTCAGAACGAAACCACAGGTACCCGATGCAGAGACCTTGAAAACAGCCGTGGACAGCCCGACACGCTACTTTGGAGAGCAGACGGTCCGGCTGAGAGCGGCCCGCTCCGCGCAGCAGGTGGACGCAGCAGGTGGACGGTGCGCCGTGGCCCTCGTGCTCGCGCCAGCACGTGAGGCGTGTGTCGAGATGGGGATCGCTCAGAACGCGTGTGCGATAAGCTGCTTTCAGGTGGAGAGCAGTTCACCCTCATGGGGAGCTCACGAGACGGGGGTGCGCCCCCCGGAAGGGACGCCATCGAAAGCAGCCGCTGCTGGCCCCAGCCCTGTGAGCAAAGCTGAGGAGCGTGGACGCTGAATGAGTCACTAGTCTCGGTCGTCCGTGTTGGGGGGACAGTTACGGCTCTCCCTCAGCCGGAGGGAGCAAGCTGAGTGTTGCAGGGACGGGGCCAGAGCCGTGGCAGCGCCGCGCGCTGTGAGCCCGGATCCAGGTGGCGGCGGTGTTGGAGCGTCAGCGGCGTCTCTCAGGCCGATGGACACACGCTGGGCACGGCGGTGAAGGCGAAACCTGCACGAGCAGAGAAGTACGGCTGCTCCAGAGGGAAGCGTCCAGACTCTGCACAGGAGTCCCGGTCGGTAGGACAGTGACAGCTCAGGAATGGGAGTTACTAGAAATAGGAAGAAAATGGATAAAAATGCTCATTTTCATTAGGAGACAGCAGGTCAGAGTGACCGGGATGCCACCCCAGAGCTCTCACGACGACAGCGATGTCGGGCAGGCTGGGGGCCGGAGGCCGATGACCGTGGTCCTCTGGAGACTGGCAGGGCCCGCGTGCGTTCGTAAAGCCGCACAGGCAGGGAGAGCTGTTGAGAGACAGGAGCGAGCGAGCATCTGACGGAGCCCCAGTGCCCGTGTCGGGTGAGGGGCAGGGAACGGGTCTTCTCGTGACCTGCGACAGGAAGAGCCGTAGATGGCCTCACGAGGATACAGACCGGACAAAGCTGTTGGAAGACGACGACCCGATGGCTTCTGTGTCTCGTAGAGCGCACGAGATGGATGTGTTGTTAAGAATGTGTAACTGTTTGACACGTAAACATGTCCCGGGATGATCCTGTCCTGCTCTGAGGACTCACCGTCCTGCTGGGGGCCCCGGGTGGGGACCCGTCTTTCTGGACCCAGCGGGCGGTGGCCTATGGGTAGGTGGACAGTCCGTGTATTTTTCTTTATGCCTCTTGGTCTGTCCGAAACACTGAAATGTTCCCTTAAGTCTCCCACCCCAGGAACGCCGGAGAACTTTCCAGGAACACTGCCTGTTCTTTCCTCCCTGCAAACCCTCCCCTGCCTTCTGGCCAGGAAGCCCCTGCGGAGGGATGCTGTGGCACGAGGGGGGACCTGCCCTCCGCCCGGGGCTGTGCTGTCCCTGGCACCGCCTGGCTGTGCTCAGGTTGTCCAGCAGCAGAAATGGACATACCACTTGTTCCCAAGTCTGCTTTGTCCCAGCGAACAGGGTGACACCTGGCCAACTGCTCGGGAGGGTGGTCGTCTGTGTGGTTTGGGTCACTGGACCAGTGTGGCTGGGGACGCCGCCTTTCCTGCTCCCGTGCGAGCACGGTGGTCAGAGCAGCCTGGGTCCGGGGTCTGCCGCGGTCGGTCCGCCGTGGGTTCTGCCAGGCACAAGACAGCGGGCCCTGAGGGAGTCTCCCGCCCTCTGTGTTCCCAGGAAGTGCGGCTTCCCGAGCGCGCACGGCAGCTCCCCGTGGGCACACCCTGCTCAGCCTTCCCTGCCGGTATCTGGCCCGAGGCTGAGCGGGCGAGTGTCCCCGGCTGGGCGCTCCCGGGGCTCGAGAGCAGAGTGGTCTCGGAGTTGAGCCTGTTCTCTGCGTGCGGTTTAGTCAGACCCCGGGGGGTTCGCCCGCGGTCAGGGTCAGCGGCCGGCCGTGCGCGATCAGACGGCAGGCTGCAGGGTCTGCAGTGGGGCTCGTCCTAAAGCCGTGGGCCAAATCATGGCAACACGGGCTGTGGGCCATTTTCCTCTCAGTTTTATAGAAAAAGACCAGAAGTTTCAACCTGTGTAACACATGTTTTGACTATAGAAACGGAAGGTCTGGGACTTCTCCTCGTTGTGTTCCTGTTGCTTCCTGTGAAGTGACTTCGACATCCGAATGCGTCACGGACTGTTCAAGCAGCCGTGTGTTGTGCTGGGACAAGCCTGACTGGCGTCCCCTGCGGCAGAGTCGCAGACGCTCCAGACCTGAAAACAAACACACTGTGACTGTGTTCTTTTACTTTTTTAAAAACGCATTAGCGTGCGGCCCCTGGCTGGCTGCGTCAGGAGAGCGTGGGACTCCTGTCTCCGGGCTGTGAGTTGGAGCCTCACGTTGGGTGTGGAGATCACTAAAAAAACAAAAAGGTGTAATGAAAAGTGTGACGGTTCTTTTTTCCTTTTCTCGTCTGTACTGCTTTTTGCCGACGTGATTGTGCGTTCCCCGTTGAGCAGGACGTTTCCCCTGCATGTCTCCCCGGCCCATCCGTAGTGCCGTTTGCTCTAGAAAGGTCTTGTCCGGGAGGGGGGTGAGGGCAGGGGCCCGCGCGGCCGGGTGCCGAGCGCTTCCTCCTTGACGGGCGTTGCTCTCTCTTCTTGTCCCGAGCAGCGCGATCATGACGGGGTCCTACAACAACTTCTTCAGGATGTTCGATCGCAACACGCGGAGGGACGTCACGCTGGAAGCCTCCCGGGAGAACAGTAAGCCTCGAGCCTGCTTAAAGCCTCGGAAGGTGTGTGCGGGCGGGAAGAGGAGGAAGGACGAGATGAGCGTGGACAGTCTGGACTTCAACAAGAAGATCCTGCACACGGCCTGGCACCCGGCGGAGAACATCATCGCCGTGGCCGCCACCAACAACCTGTACATCTTCCAGGACAAAGTCAACTAAGGAAGCCGGCGCGGGGACTGGGCCCGGCCGCCTTCTCCGAGGAGGGGCCTGTCCTCCCCGTGAGGAGCAGGCGGTGCTGCCCGCTCCCCTTCGCAGGCTGGAGGGGCGGCCGCTGCTCCGCGGAGCCCCGCTCAGCGCGCGGCGGGTGGACAGTGCTCAGTAAAGGCCGTTCCTCCAGATCGTGTATTTATTCAGTCTGAGCCTTCCCTTCCGGTTCGCAGGCCGAAAGGTTAACGCCCAAGAGGAAAGTTGTCTGACGGAACATCTCTTTTTCTGAGACTCTTACCCCCCGGCTCCCCCGTCACACTCGGGCCTTCACACGCGCCCCGTCCTCCGAGCCCGGGGGGCCCTGCCGAGGGCGTGGTTCCCCGAGCAGGTCCCGCAGCTTTTTACCCCCCACACCTGTACCTGCCATCACAGCCTCGGGTGTGACCACCGAATAAAACAACACACTATAAAAAGTGGTTTTAAATCCGAGATCAGTATCGGCCTTTTCTTTGCTCGTTGCACGTCATGAGATTCTGCAGATTCGCGCTTTGGAGCAAGGGCACAGCTTCTGTCCCTGGCTGGCAGATGGCGGCTCTTGGGCTGGGAGCCCGTCCGTCCCAAACTCAAAGTCTGTTTTATTTCTGTGGAAATGGTGCAGGTAATGCGCCCGGTAAGGTCTGTGCGAAGCCTGGCCCCGGCCCTGGCCCCCGGAGAGAGCCGCGAGCAGCACCGTCGCTGCCCTGAGGGGACACGTCTGGGTCCCACAGCGCCTCCGTTCACAGCGGGGACGTGGACGTGCTTTGTTTCTAAGCCTTGTCAAAGAGGACTTGTGGGAGGGACGTTCTTCCTGCGAACTGCCGGGATCCCGCGCACGCTGGCCTTCTGGCTGCTTCCCAAGCCCGTGTGTGACGCCATCACTGCCTTGGGGGTGGGTTTTTTAAGCAGGATCTTTGATACCAGAAATGAGCATTTCCCAAGACAATACAGACATGTGCCAGGGCCAAGTGAATGGACCTTACTGGGATTCCACACACGGCCCTAGTCACAGTGTCCTCCAGGGGACAGGAGCGCCCGGCCACATGCGCTGGTCTTGAAATTTTGAGGCGTATCTTGATTGTGAACGCCACCTGTAAGGACAGAGACCTTCGTGGGGAGCGTGCGCTCGCACCCTGAGTTAACGTTCACAGAATGCCACTTTAATACACGCTGAGTTAGAAACTTCCCCATAATTCTCACGGTGTGTCCGTTGCTGGCAGTGACCGAGCCGAGGTGCGCAGCTCTGCAAGGACTCGCCCGCCCTGGTCCTTCGGGAAAGTGCTGGTGGGACGGAGCCTCCGCGTCAGCTGGCGGAAAGGCGTGACGAGTTGTCAGTGTTGAACCGGATTCGGCTGTGTGTTGGGGCCCGCCGTCACCCGGGGGCCCCCGCGGAGGGCAGTGCTGCGCCTGCGGCCGCCACGACACTCCCCGTCCTCGGTCACGGTTACAGACGCCGTCTCTGTTCCTGGAAGTGAGCTGTGTGAACGGTTTCATTCTTAGAATTCTGTGCTGCTCTTTTCCTCGAAGCTTTCACGTTCTCCAGGCTGGGGGCCGGCGTCGGGGTGAATACGCTTTATTCGTGTGCGGATTTACACACGCTTTTTTTGTTTTGTTTCTTTGTTTTAAAGAAAAATCGAGCTTCTAATAAGCTAGTGTGAGATTCAGGAGCCTGGTGGTCAGCCGTCCGCAAATCACCAGCACTTGCAGTGTGACGACAGCAAAGGCCACGGCTCTGCCCGCTCTCGGAGGAGCTAAGCGGCCCCGAGTCCGCAGTCGGAGGCTGTGTGCCCCGCACCCCAGGCAGCCCCCGTGGGCGTCCCTGGCAGCCGGGCTGAGCCGGGGGCTCTGCTGGTCCACGGTGTGCTCAGGAGGACTCGTCTGCAAGTCTTTGCTGAAGGGGGTTGAAGAGGGTCCGAAATCGCACTTGGACTTCTCTCAGACCCGTGCCCTGTGCACGGAGGAGCTGGAGCCCTGACCCGGTCGGCCTGGGTGACGGCGACGACTCGGCTCCGGAGGGGAAAGAGCGGCAGGCCCCTGCCGTCCGGAGGAGGTCGGTCCTCGTGCAGAGCCCCTGTCTGAGGTGGGGGCTGCCCGAGGACCCTGCTAGGCGTGTGAGGCGGCGGCAGAACCATCATTCCCCTTACGGCCTGGCTCGGGTGCTCCGGCCGCCTAGTGTAGCAAGTCCAGAAAAGTCTCGCGTAAGCTGGTGTGAAAACCAACCAAGACCCAGACCTTGGCCTTCCCGGGGCAGAGAAGGCGGCCGCTGGGGCCCCAGACGGCAGCCTCCAGGCCTCAGCCTGCTGAGCCCGAGTTCCTCCGCTCGCTGGGCCGGACCGACCACCGCATGCTCTGCTCACACCTGCCTGGCCGGCCTCCACCCTGCTTGCCGTGGGTCCCGCCCTCGGTGCAAAGGGGCTCCTTTGTGCCCAGGGCAGGGAGCACCCCAGGAGTCTCTGCCCGGTCTGGGGTCAGGACAACACGTGGGTAAAAGGCAGCCCTCCCCCCCGACACGGGGCCGTCACAGGCAGCCATGGGGTGTCACCAGCCTGGGCGCAGATCCCGGGGGTACACACCCCTTCCCCTCGGCTAGCAGTTCCCCCCACACCAGTCTGCTGGGGGTCCAGGTGGATACCCGGTGGCACATGGTCACGGTGGGGGCTCTGGCCTGCACACTGGACCTCTGGGCCCCACACTGCAGCCCCCGGAGCTGGCGAGGGGCGGGTGCGTATGGGATGCGGAGCGCGTGCACGCAGTGGAGCTGAGGGCCCAGGGCGACGAGCAGAAGAATGTGTGGAGGGGGGTCCGCTGGGCCTGGTGTCCGCCAGCCCCATCTGCACCTCGTCTGGCAGTGCGTCCCTGTCCTCAGAGCGTGAGTGCCGGTTGCGTCCCAGCACCAGGGGCCCAGGGCCGGCAGCTGCCCCCTTGGCTGGGAGTCTGGGCTGCTGCCGCGTGGGACCAGCCGGCCCGTCCTTCCTGTCCTGCCTCAGGGGGTGCTCCTCCCCCGAACACTGGCCTGCGTTCATTCTCGGCCCCCTGCCGTCGAGGATGGCGGAGCCGGTGACACCACCGTTTCTCTGATGGCCCCGTACCCGGTAAGTCCCCGACAGAGCCCCTACCCGCGCGGATCTGCACACGTGTTCTGTGGAAGATCCCTCCAGGCCGCACACTCTGGGGCGCGTCGCTGGCACCCTGGGGGCACCGCCGACAGCCTGCTCCTGGCCTGGGTCCGTGGCTATGCGGGCAGCCACTGGAGCGCACAGGGCCCGGAGGTGTGGGGACAGCGCTGCCCCCGTGGGGTGCTCCCTGGCAGCCTCACACCCTCCCCAGGCTGTCGGGTGCGTCTCTGAGAGTTCCTGAGACAGTCCACTTGTCTGCCCCAGAGGTCTTGGTCAGGGTCTCTGCAGATATCGAGATATCTTTGAAAATGTGTGTTCCGTGGGGGTGAGGAGCAGGAATTTGTCATTATTCCAAGAACTTTCAGAGGAAAAGTACATTCTCTGAAATCGAAGTATTTTAATGCAGTGTGATTCTATGGTTCTTGTTAGAAATGGTGATTTCCTTTTTTTTCAATCGAGGTACCGTGAATAGAGACCAGTTTCAGGGGGACATGACCGCTGTCTGCTCACCGCAGCGACCGGTCGGCGTCCGTCCCGACACTCACGGAACGCCGGTTCCTGTGCTGAGAACCGCTCAGAGCTGCTCCCGTCGGAGCTTCCAGGTGCTGTAGCCCCACGCCCCGACTTCTGTCCCCGCGGCTTTGGTGTGTGGCTGGACGGCGGAGCCTTCTCGCTCCTTCCGCCCGTCTCTGCCGCCCGACTCCGCTCTGGCGGCCACCAGCCTCGCCTGCGTCCGTGAGCCTGATGGTGGGTTTGTTCTTACATCCCACGTGGGGGGCGCCCGGGGGGCTCCGTCCGTGAAGCGTCGGCTTCGGCTCAGGTCCTGATCTTAGGGCCCTGGGAGGGAGCCCTGCGGCGGCGGGCTCTCGGCTCAGCAGGGGGTCTGCTTCTCCCCCTGCCTCCCCTGCTCGGGGGCTCTCCGCCTCTCAGATAACATCTTAGAGAACAAACAGGAGATCCACATGTAGGTGAGCTCGGGCGGTCCCGACTTCGACCACTGGGCGCCAGGGCATCGAGGTCCGTCCATGCTGGAAATGAAGGAAATGGCCCGATTTCCTGCTGTTCTGCGGCCGCATCGTATTTCTGAGTGTGTGCGAGACACGGAGCGCACATTTAATCCATTTAAGGTGAACACTTAGGCTATTTCCCAATTTGGGCTGTTGGACGCACCGCTGTGAACCAGGGTGGGGTGTAGCGTCCGATCAGAGCGCTGCTTGCTTCTGCGCACGGGCAGGGGCCTGGGCCGCGACACATCGGTCTTCACCGGCCGGAGGAGCCTGCTGTGCGCAGCAGCCGCGGCAGCTTGCACTCCGCCGGCCGGCCCGAGGGCTCCCTCTCCCCACACCCTTGCCAACGGTGACCTGCTGTTCTGATGTTGGCCATTGTGACCGGCGCGAGGCCACGCTTCACTGTGGTTCGCATGTGCGTCCGCCTGATGGCTGTGATGTGGAGCACGGCTTCCCGTGTCTGCTGGCCGCCCACATGTCCGCATGTCCGAGAAAGGTCTGCTCGTGTCTTCTGCCCTTTTTTAACCCAACCGGCTTGTTAGAGGAGGTCGTGGGGCTTGTTCTGAAGGTCAGCTCCCTCTCACACAAATCTTTGTAGACATTCTGTCCTACTCCGCAGGTTTCTGCTCCGTCACGCCCGTGGCCTCCCGGGTGAGCACCAGCTTGTCCGTTTGCTCTAGTCCCACTGGTTTATTTTTGCTTTTGTTGCTTTTGCATTTGTCTCAAATCCAAAAATCCATCCCCACGATCAGGGTCAGGGAGGTCACTGCCCATGGTCTTAAATTCATTGTTGGGTGTTTTCAACAGTTTTTCTAAAGATTTTATCATACTTTAATCAGGGGCGCAGGGGTGGCTGGCTGGGTGGGTTAAGCGTCTGTCTGCGGCTCAGGTCCTGGGTGGGATTAAGGCTCATGTCAGGTCCCCTGCTCCCTGGGGAACCTGCTTCTCCCTCTTCCACTGCCCCTTCCCTCACTTGTGCTCTCTCAAATAAATAAAATCTTTAAAAAATAATACTTTAAAGGGCATGCAGGCAGGGGCAGTGGGAGAGGGAGAGTCTCCAACAGACTCCCCACTGAGGCAGAGCCCTACGCGGGGCTCCATCTCACGACCCGGACATGACCTGAGCTGAAATCAAGAGCTGGAGGCTTCACCGACAGAGCCCCCCAGGCGCCCCAAGACGTGAACGTCATCTCTGCACCCCGCGGGGGCTTGAACTCTCTCCACCCGCAGAGCCAGCCGGCGGCCCGCGTCACACTGCGCAGTAGCACAGGGTCCGGACTCCCCAGCCCCGGGCTCCGGCCGCCCCTCAAGGGTGCTGAGCGTGTGCGCGTGGGTTGATTCCAGCCGCACGAGGCTTCCTCACCGTCACGCCCCAAGTTCCTGTTTTGTGATGACTCTTTGGGGGAAGACATCCTGGCGTCTTCACACCCTTACCCACCCCTCCAGCCCCCACGCACTCGGCAGGCGTCCGTCCTCCCGTCGGCCCTTCTGCCCGTCGCTGCGGTCCTGAGGGAGAGCGAGCCTTTCTGCCACCTGCCTGCTGCCGCTGTGGCCCCGGGCACGCCCGCCAGTCTCGGGCCATCGTCCATTCCTGTTGGAAGCTTGTGCCCTGGCTGTCCCACTGCTGGGTTCCTCCGCTTTGGCGTCCGTCCTTTCTCGGTGCTGGCTTTGAGCCCTTCCTGACTCCCCGCCCGGGAAGCGGCCAGCCCACCACCGCTGATGGGCATCAGGCCCTTTACACAAAGCTAGATCCGAGTTTGCCGGCACACGCGCGTGGAGGGCCATGACTCAGGACCGTGAGCGGCTCCAGGTGCCCCGTCCGCATCCCCCACCGGCTAGGACCCGCCCCTTCCTGGCCGCCCTGTGCCATCTGCGGGTCCACCTCCCCTGCCCCACGAGGGTGTCTCCTTTAGGAGTCAAGTGTCCCTCCTGGCATTCCAGGTTGAATCCCTTTGAGAACGTTGGTTTCAGTGATGGATTCTGGCTGTGAAGCATCGCTGGGGTTCTGAGTCACGGAAAAGGCATTAAGCCTTCTAGTCCGCCTCCCCTCCCTACCCGCCAGCACCCCTGCCTCCCGGCAACAGCCAGTCTCCCGCACTTCTAGGTCTGTCCGTCCTTCTTCCCAAGTGAGTTCTAGTCCCTTCCGCGCGGTTTTGCACAAACAACAGCACACCAGATGTGTTTTTTCAAATACTTTTTGTTCACCGGCTACAGCTAGGGTTCAGCTCCTCTTCTCCGTGGTGTGGTTAGTATCCACTGGGCAGCGTCTGATGCCAGAAGGCCCGTGTCCGAGCTGGGCCGCCTTCCCCAGGCAGCCTCTCCCCGAGGCGCTCGGAGTCCCTGGGAGCGCAGCTGGCCCAGAGCACACCCCCGCCTCCCGCTATCCGAGCAGGCCGGTCCCCGGAAGGGAACTCAGGGACACCGACCCGCTGAAACGTGGCGGCCATGCTCCAGCTGCCGGCCACCAGCTGTGGTGCCCGTTTCTTGGAGAACCAGCACACCCCAGAAATTCCCGTTTGTTGAGACCTCTTGGTCCTTTTGAGAAGCCTCACGGGGCTGCAGCACGGGAGCCCCGTGGCATGTGCACCCGACCAGCTGCGCATACGCACTGCGCCACCACGGAGCATATGTTACTGGACATGCTCCTGTAGGTTGTCAGGCCTCCAGAGGTTCATCTTCAGGACAGATTCCTACGAGTGGGTCACCGGTCAGAAGGAGCGAGCAGGTGGCTTTCCAGGTGCCTGATTTCTCTCCAGAGCCGTAGCCTCCTGTGCTCCCAGCGCCCCAGTGCCCCACTGGAGCTTGCAGGTGTCTGGACCAGAAACCGCGTTCAGGATGACCAGCTCTGTGGCCGGATTTCTTAACATAATCCAAGCACGTGCACTTGCTCCTCAGTGAATTCAGCGGCAAGTACAAAGGGCCATCTGCGAGACCCCAAGGCCTGCAGCGCTATTATCCCTCCCAAACGCGAGGACACACACACACACACACAATCCACGCAAACACAGCGCTTCGAGGAGTCCAATGTCCACCTTCACGCTGAGTGGGAGAGGCCTCGAGAAGGCCTAAGCCCCAATCCCCATGTCACTCCGAAAAGCACTTTCCCAACAGCCCTGGAGGCCTTCTGCCCAGTTCTGCTCACTGCTCAGTGCCACCGAGACGGGGACGAACGGCTGCCTTGCAGAGGACCCCCAGTGGCCCAGGCGATGGCTCGGGAAAGCCACAGGGCAGCGCCCAACGCTGAAGACGGGGGGTGGGGGGGTGCCCTCGCGCGGCCCTGCTGGCTGTGGCCCTCACAGGCAGGCGCTCCAGACCCAGCAGCGGAAGAACGAGCCCCCGTTCCCAGCGAAAGGCAAATCCACCCGCTGTGAGTCACACAGGACTGGCTAGGCCGAAGCACGTCCGCGTCACTGGGAGCCTCACCTTTGCTGGCGGAGTCCCACGAACAATTCTTCTCCCAGTGAGGCAGCGGTCCACAGCTGGGTCCAGGGTCATCATTTAAATGTAAGCAGAAATGTTAAAAACTAAAATGCTATTTAACACAACTGAGCCGAGGGTGGAAATGTAGGACAGATACACGCGGGGACACACGGGGCCAGGAGGCAGCCTTGCGGAGGTCACGCCTCGGGAAGGTAACTGGACAGCGGGGCAGACGCCTGGTTTAATCAGAAAGCTTTCTGACCTTTATTTTTTTTTTACTGTTTTTTAACATTTCATTTAAACCATACATGACCACAGTCATCTCTGAAGGATTCAGCGGAGATTTATTTTTTCTATTTCCAGTCTCTTGTAGACAGAGGTTTGCTTAGAACGAAGCTGATTCTAGGAGACACGAACACAGAGAGAAGGACTCGCGTCAGCAATCCAGGCGCTGAGAGAGGAAGACGTGAGCAGGTGCCCAGGACAGGCGACGACCGTCTGGGGCGGCTGCAGGGCCCGCGGCTTCGTGTTGGAGGCAGATGCAGGCGGCGGCATCTGCTCACCAGACCCCGCTGTGTGACCGGCAGCGGGGGTCGGCGGAGTCTGCAGCGGAGACAACCTGCCCACTCACACCCAGCGCTTCCTAGACCAGTGTGCGTGTAAGGCCACAGTATTCACTTGGGACAAACCCCGTATGTAGTCATTTTAATAAACATTCATTCTTATTTTAATAAACATTATTCATTCTTTTCAAATATAAAGTATTTTAACTGAGTAACGATACAGATAATTTTTGTTAAAATACTACACGTCCTATCTAGTGTGTTGAAATTACTTACACTTTGCTACTTATGGTACCCGAACAAAACTCACTACCCGACTACTACTGATGTTCCTCAGCAGCACATGCGCAGTAATTGATCCCGTAGGTTTGATTACAGCTTAGCGTGTTGGGGTTTTCGGTCTTGTCTTTCGTTCTAGCAGACGAGGAGCGCACGGTTCTCTGAACAGCCAGCCGGATCGAGAGACGCGCTCCGCTCGGCCCCAGGCGGCTCTTCAGCTCACAGCGCCGACCCCCCGCTACGGGACAAAGGCCAGCTTCCAAGTCTTCATCAGAAGGTGCTGGTGGAAGTGGTCAGGCGCCTCCCGATGTAGATCCTTCACAGAAAAAGCAACAGCTGTTAGCACGGGGCCCGTGGCTCTCCCGGCGGAGACTGGGTGCGCGGCGGCCTAGAGCTCCTGCCGGCGAGGACGGGCTACCCTCCACCTGCTACTGAGAAGCTGGTATTGAATCCCTCCGTGAAGGTCTCTTCCCGGGGGAGCGCATCAGGGTTCAGCGCCCCATCTTTACATCTACCTCGAAAAAGGGCCAGCTGTGCTCGTGCACGGATGCGCTCGGTCCCCGTACAGAGGCGGCCGCTGGCCAGCTGCAGAAAGGCCGTCGTGGTCTGTCTAGAAGTTCGTGCAGTGACACACTGCTGGGGAGTCACCACCCGCCGCACCCGCGGGCAGGAGAGAGGCCCCAGGGCCTGCCGGGAGCTGCCTCAGAGGAACGAGGGGGCTGGACTCCGGGCACCAGAAGCTCCACGAGCCTCGCAGGAGCGGGGAGGGGCAGGGACAGGGCGCGGGAGCGGGCTGCAGGGACTTACCCCGAAACGAAGGCCCAAGCCAGGGACTGAATGTGCCCTGGGCCCTGCTCCCACAGAGCCTAAGCTGCTAGCCCTGGAGAAAACCCGAGCCCGGCTGAGCCACATGGGCCAGGAGGAAGCCAGCGGGGCCGTGCTGAGAGCCAGAGCTCCGAGCCGGAAGGGGGCACGGTCTGGCCCAGGACCGGGGAGGGCTTCACATCGGACACTGACGTCCAGGAGCCTCTGGCCCACTGGGAAGCCATGTCCCAGGCACAGTTCCCGGAACGAGGGTGTGGGGCTCCAGGGAGTGCGGGGAAGGCAGCCCTGTGCTTGCTTACTTCCCACAGAGCTGGAGGGCGACACAGAACCTTCCAAGACCAGGAAGCGTCCACCGGCCCGAAGACTTCCAACACCCCAGGTCTCTTGCGCCCCAGCCCCGGGATCTGGGAAAATGCGGGCACAGTGCTTCAAAGGCTGTCTCGTCCCATTTCCCTGGGGCCCGGGAGGCCAGCCTCCGACAGACGCTCACAGTGACCGTCCGGTCTGTCCGGCCAGCTGCATGCACGGAACACCGCGGCACCCCAAGACAGAGGCTGGAGGGGAGCTCAGCCCGTGGCACGGGACACCAGAGTCAAGTGGGGCTCGCTTCCGGGCTGCCGGAGCACGGCTGCGCTGTGCAAGTGGCGCGGCTCCCGAGCCTGGCCCGCTGTGGCGAGGGACAGCTCAGCCTGTCCATGCAGCATCCGTCCACACGGTGCGAGAACGGACAAGTGTGGCTGAGTCCGCACGGACATGGACGGTCACGGAGGCACCAGGCAGACACGCGCCAGGGCTCCGTCAGGGCCACCCCACAGCAGGGTCAGGAGCAAGGGGGCTGGGGCCCGACGCGGGCCCCACGTTACAGAAGCGGACGGACGATCTACACCCGGAGGCCAGGTTTCCAGATCCCCTCCCTCGGGAGCAGGCAGAGGCGGCCCCGCGGCCCCACTCACCCCAGCCCGATGGCCAGCAGGTGAGACAGCAGCAGGGACGGGAGGAAGACCTTGAGGAACTCCGCCGAGAAGACGCCCCCCTTCTTCATGACGCTGGTGTTTCTCATGCTGAGCGTGGCCGTGCGCTTCGGGTGCTTGAACAGCAGCTCCCTGGGGAGGGGACACGCGGTGAGCCGCCCGCCCCGCGCCCGGGACGCCCCCGCGCCACCGCACACACTCACTTGGGGGGGATGTTTTCTGGCCGACTCGACCAATCCCAGATCCAGTCCGAGTTCTTCTTCAGGATGCTCTCGAGTTCCTTCCTTCTCTCCAGGTAATCCTCCTCCGACTACGGCAGAAGCAACATGCGCCACCGCTCAGCACCGCCTGGCCCCGCCGTGCCCGCACCGCGCGCCCCCCTGTTCCAGACAACACGGGGCAGCAGACGCGGTCTCCTGAGGAAGCAGGGCGCAGGAGGACGAGGGCGTCCACACACTGACGCCAAGGGCGGGGCAGGTTTTCCGAGGAGAAAATCCAAGTGCTCCGCAGGCCCACACGGCTGGGGCGACCCAGGGCCGCGCGCCACGGTCTTGGAAAGGGCGGTTTCGTCCAGTGGGAGGAAAGAACCAAAAACTCACACCTGCGATACGTAAGGCCAAACCCTAACGACAGGAGACTTTCTGGTGTTTTGCTTTTAAAAACTCTGAACCTGAGTCTGTGATTCCTTCTGAAAGTCGGCAAGACCCCCGCTCCCCACCCTGGAAGCGCTCTGGAACGCAGGGTACACCCAGCCGGCTGCCCTGAGATGGCCAGCTGGGGGACCCGGGAGGGACGGAGCCTGGGTGGGAGGAGACCCGGCAGGGGACCCCCACGGGATCAAGGGTCCCGGCGGTACGGATCACAAGACCTGCTTCCGAATCAGCACAGGGAAGTCCCGTGACCACCACTGGGACACCCAGAGGACGCTTCCCCCACATCCCGCCGCGCGCCAGGGCAGCAGTCCTAAGGCCCGCGTTCCCGAGACCGGGTCTCCCCGACAGCAGGACGCAGCCCCGCCTGGCACGTCAGACCCAGAGCATCCGCACACGTGCACGCAGGGGCCTCACGAACTGGCCCGCCTGTTCCTGACCCGGAACACCAGCACGGCTCGGCACGGCAGGGCCAACCCGACGGCCAGCCGCGACACAGCGCCACCGCTGAGGGGCCCCCAGAGGCCCTCCCTGCCAGCCCCATGGGTCCAGCCGGGCTCCAGGCCTGAGGGAAGCCACCCGCGCTCCTCATGCATCCTCGGTTGGCAGCTGAGGGCAGTGGAGGCCCCATGACCTTGACACCTGCTCGGGTCAGCTCAGCGGGAGGCCGAGTGGGGGGAAGCCCCCAGCGCAGCTGTAAGCAAGGCAAGAGCCCCCCACCCCCAAGAACAGCGTTCTCTGTCCTCCCCACTGCCCGCGCTGCCCACCTGAGAGCTGTTCTTCTCGCCGATGCTGTGCGTGTCGAGTTCCAAAGCTCGGGTGGTATCCTGCGGGGTCTGTGAGCGAGGCGGGCTTGGGGGCGCAGGGAGCAGGACAGAGAAACCGGGATGTGAGCACGGTTTCTGCTGCGAGGAGCCCAGCCCCCCGCAGGCCCGGCCCCCAGGCCTCCCTCCCACCGTCCCCGGTCCCTTCGGCTGAGCTCGGCAGGCGGCAGGAGCCGGGGACCACACGACCCCCAGTGCAGCCCGCCTGCGGCCTTCTCACCGGGTCGGTGCTCCGCGGCACAGCCCGAGGGCCCCCGACCTTGGCTTTCTGACTCAGCCGTGCTAACACCCGGCAGCTCGCAGGGACCCAGCTGACGGGGCCAGGACATGCCGGGGGCACTGCGTGCATGCCGGCCGCCCCCCAGGCCCCCGGCTTTACCGCGGTCCCTCCACAGGCCAGACCCCATCCTTCCCAGCGGAGGGCAAGGCTCCGGCAATGCAGGCAGGGGTGGGGAGGCCACTCTGGGGCTCGGCCTGTGCCGGGGTAACCCGCACGCGCAGACGGGCCCCCTCACACCCACCTGTCGCAGTGGGAGCTCTTGGAGCTACTCCGTCCGGACTCGTGCTGGGCGTCCAGCAGGATTTTCTCCAGGTCGCCGTTATAGACCGACACGGAGGCCGGGACGCTGCTCCCGCTCCCGTTGCTGAAGTGCAGCTCCACCCAGGAGCCTGGTGGACACACAGAAGGGCCTGTGGGATCTGCTGCCCACTGCGGAGCCCACACGCCTGGCGCCCACCTCCCGCAGGTGCACCCCGGCGCCCCCAACACGCACCGGCCGGTCTCCTGCCACCCCCGGACGCAGGGCAGGTGCCTGGCAACCCACTGGGCCAGCGGAGGCCAGCAGACCGCGACGCTTTCTTAACACTCAACTTTCAGAAGAGAAAGGGCTCGACAAGAGCTTCAGAGATTTAAGTTCTCTGAAGGTCTGTACGATCCCTGCGCCACTTATTTCCACGGCAGCATCGCATTCGGATCCTGACGCCCCAGGAACCCCGGACTGCTGGTCTGTGTTCACGCCCCTCAGAGCCAGAGGAACACACTCCGCGTAGGACAAAGGCAGGTTCCCCCTGAACGAGACTGACCAGGGCAAGCCATCCCCGACGTGCGCCGTCAGCCACGTCTTTGCAGGAAGAAGTCTGCCTTCTCCAACTAGAAATGACCGCAGGTGAACACCCCGCGCGGCCGTGCTCCGGATCCTGCAGGTACAGAGAGCTGTCTGGGCGCCGATCGGCCGCTAGCCCAACCTGGACGGAGAACCTGCCGCCCCGGCCCTCCCCCACGCCCGACACGAGCCATGGTCTTCGGCAAGGCTGGGCTGTGGGCACCCCAGCAGCTGCACTTCCGTGCAAGTTCTCTCCGACCTCAGCACCGTCCCCGGCACACCACGCCGCACAGAAGGACCGACACGTCAGCACCGCCGTCCGGGCGGCGAGGACAGGCTGCGCAGCTGCAGCCCGTGTCTGGGGAAACCCACAGCTGGCAGAGTCCCGCAGCAGCCCCAGCCCGGAGAGGGTGGCCGCGAGCCCCCCACACACGTCCTGGAAGCACGGCAAGCAGCAGGCTCGGCCCTGCTGGGGAGGGGGCCGGGACCCGACAGCAGTGCCTGGGGGGCTGGACGTGGGGGCCCCAAGCGTGGGCGGATGCGTGTGTGTGGCTGAGCACCCCGCGCTGCTGTGGTTCACGAGCCCCTACTGCCCCACCACAGACCGTCCACCCGCGAGGCCTGCTGGAACTGCGTGCAGGAAGCGAGTGCGCACCGCGAGGGACCCAGATCGTGACCTGAGCTGAAGCCAAGAGTCAGTCCCCTCGACGACTGGGCCACCTCAGCGCCCCCGGACTGCTCATGTTTCGTGGCAGCCACACTCTCGCTTCTGTCCACACGGACCCCAGGGCAGGCCTGCGGCCAGCAGCAGCACGTGCACATTCAGTGGCCCTAGGCCTCTGACACAGCCGAACGGGGGTGCGGTCCTCCCAGTCAAGCAGTCTTGACGTTGGGCCGTTCTGGGACGGTGTCCTGTGGGGCTCCTTTGCCGTTTCTCGGATTTCGAACGGAACTGGCCGTCTTCTCCATGCTTCCTGGCCACTTGGACGGCACCTTTTTAAATGAGCTGCTCACGGGCACCTGGGTGGCTCCGTCGGTTGAGTGTCTGACCCCTGGTCTGGGCTCAGGTCATGATCTTGGGGTCCTCAGGTGGAGCCCTGCGTCAGGCTCCGCGCTCTGCCGGGGTCCGCCTGAGACTCCCCTCCCCCGCCCCCCGCCCCCCCACGCGCTCACTCTCTCTCTCTCTGAAAAACAAAGAAATCAATCAATGGTTCAAAAACCTCTTCCTCTTCCTGTGCAAGGTCCACATGTAAGATACAAGCCTTTCTCCACCGAACGCACAACAACGTCCCTGCGTCTCGCCCTTTCGGGTTTAATGTCCGTTCTTCCCAACGTTAGGTCTTTGCTTTGAATTCCAAGTCTCAATCTCCTTCTAGGCTTCAGGCCTGCAGACCTGGCCGGTGCCTGATGAGCCTGGCTGCTGTCTGTGCACGTGGTCCCAAACGGGTGAGGTTCTCCCTGCGGACGAAGAGCTGCCCGGCGCCACTCGCTGCCCAGACCGCCCTCGCTGCCCCCGGCCACGCTACTTCCTCCGCAAGAAATCGAGCTGGCCACATGTACAGGCCCGTTCCTGAGCCCAAGACAGTTAGTTTCTCTATTCTGTGGCACAGGTCTGTGTGTCTCCAGCACCATCTGTTAGAGGCCACTCTGGTGGCCTACGGAGGACGGGGCAGTCGGGGCACGGTGAAGGCGGACCCCAGAAGACAGAAACACAGGGACCAGACACACGCCATGAGCCAGGTTCGCAGGGAACTTCAGGGCCGGCACCGTGACCCACGACAGCACCGTGACCCACGACGGCACAGCCCCGCACACCGTGCGATCGCCTGGCCCCACCCGCTCCCCTCTGCCGTGTGGACCGAGGCACCAGCCGGCCTCCAGCTGCCCAGTGAGCCCAACACGCGGCTAACCTGCCCGTGGCAGTGGAACAGGTCCCCTCCATTAGAGAAAACGCAAAGACCCAGCTCGCTAACGAAGATCACACACGCTTTCCAGTGACACGCGAACTTGTCTCTTTCACGCTCAACTGCTTGGCGCCGGCCGGGCCCACACCAGCACGTCCCTAAGGCACGAGGAGGCAGAGCGGCCCGCAGCCAGCACATCCCCAGGAGCTGCCGTGACTCCAGGCCATTCCACAGCCCGGCTACCCGGCGACCACGCGTCCGACCGAGCTCCGTGCCCCCAACCCTGACGCGTCATGAAGAAAGCTCCGGAGTGGGAGTCCGCCCCCGAGCCCCTCGGCGGGCTGGCAGGGCAGCCCGGGCACACAGTCCCGTTCTCTGAGGCTCCTTCCCCGTCACGCAGACGCCAGGCCGGGCTCGGCTCAGTCTGCAGGCGAAGGGGCGCTCCAGGGGGCCTGTGCTGCGTGAGGTCAACCAAGTCTGAGGGGTGGCATCACTTCTGACATGACCGGGGTGGGGAGGACGTGGGGGCTGTCAGTCCCCCCCACACAAACCAGAGACAGATTCTCGGGCCGAGCAGCCGACACGGGCTCGTCCCGCTCCTCACGCACCTGCCGCAGACTCCAAGCTCGGGGCTCCGACACCCGGCCCAGTGCAGTCACTCCCTAAACAACTCCCAGAGCTCAGGAAGCCACTTCACTTCCCTCTACCCCGTTATCGGGAAGGACAGAGCTCAGGTACGCCCGCTGGAAAGACCCCCGCGCTGGGTCCGAGGAAGGGGGGGCCCCGCTCCCCGCGCGTCCGCTCGTCCAACCAAGTGTCTCTGAACCTTGCTGCGTGACGTTGAACCCACCTGCAGCCCCCGCCATCCCTGGAGGAGGGTGTCCACCCCCGTGTGGTGGCCACGGCCCCCGAGGCACCACACTACCACACTCTGTGTTCCAAGGGAGCACCTCCCGGTAGGGGCCGGTTATCAATAAGCCACTAATATCACTCAAATTCCGAGGGTTTGGGGGCTCAGTGCCACAAAGCAGGGAGAAAGGTCAGAGACGAACATTTTCCAGCAGACACACCTCAACGCCGAGCCGGCTCAGCCGGAGGAGCACAACTCCTGCTCCCGGGGCCGCGGGCCACACTACGTGCCGGCGCGGACGTTCCTTCCAAATCTAGTCTTCGAAAAAATAAACATCCATAACGGACACGGAACGCCACGAGATGCACGTGATGTGTTTTTGTTGTTGTCGTCACAGCACAAGGGCCGACGGAAGACCCCAGTGAGACAGACTCCTGTTTCTACAATCACGTCCCAGAAAGCCCTAAGCACCGCGAGAAAGCAAAAAAGCCCATGCTGGACTGTCCACGCCGTGGAGTCCAAAAGCTGTGCTCCCAGAATGATTGACCAGGACGAGAGTTTTATTATTAACCTGAACACCTGGGCAGGAAGCACAGCACGGCCCGAGCCTGGGGGCGGCTACCCCGCCACCCACGTCAGCCAGGTGTTAAGCTCCCTCACCTTTCTGAGCAAGAAACGTGGGGCCTACGGCAGCTTCAGGCCTCAGAATCACGACGTGTCAAGTAACTCGGTACAATCAAAAAAAAAAAAAAACCCAGACGGTGGTGTTACTGGCCCAAGGCCGGCCGGCCTTCCCCGGCAGGCCCCTCCCGCGGTCTCCCCAGCACGCACGCGGCTAACGGGACGCCGCTCACACAGCGAGTCCATGTCCCATCTCCCCACAAGCTACAGACGGGGTGCCCAGCGCAGCACCTGCCTCTCCTGTGACCCAGGAGACAGCCCTAGCCCCACGGTCCACTCCACGACCCAGGGCAAGTGTTTCCGGCCACCATGGTGGAGCCCACGAGGAAGGCCACCCCGCGGCGTGGCCCCGGCGGCGGCGGGAAGCCTCGCCCGGCACTCTGGAAGCTGGCCTGGAAGGCCGAGGCAGAGCCCAGCACACGCACGTCTTGCTCCAGTTGTAGCGGAGACGCTGGGCAGCCAGGGCGGGCGAGCACGGACGAGGGCAGCGGCAGGCACCCCAGCCACCTTCGGGACGCTGGGACGCAGCCCTCCCACGGCGATGCTGGACGCGGCGGGGCAGGGCGGGCTCGGTCCTGGGAGAGGCGCGTTTTCTCTCAGAAGCGGCGGGTTCTCACCGCTCTCCGTCCACACGGCCACTGGTCACCGTAATAGAACTGGGCTTCAGAAGACCAGACAGGCCAAAGCTTCTCGAGTTGGGGGACACGGAATGAGACCGGCCGGGCCGTCAGCTCTGACTGTAGAGCGGCCCGGCGGGAGCACTCCGGGTAAGCCCGTTCCCTCCCCAGGTCGGGCGCCCGCTCCCTGCTGGCTAGGCCGCCGCCATTCCGGCCCCCTCCCTCTACGCGGGGTCGCCTGCCCTTTTCCACTGGGCCTCGGGGCCTCTCACGGTGACCGTCGGGAGATGCGGGGGATGGGCCAGGATCGAGGGGCCGAGCCCCCTTCGCTGCCGAACTTCCCAACACTAGTTTCCCTTCAGGAGATCAGCTCTTCCTCTCCAGACCCCTCTGGCCAGTGGGCGGCCGGCCCCAGCGGCCCTGCGGCTGGCTGCAGACCCCAGCGCGCGGGGTGGGGGGCTACACCGCCCTGCAGCCCCGGGCCCACGCGCAGCTCGGCTCCGAGTCCAGGGGTCCCGCGGGAAGCCAGTGAGGCCACCCCCTCCCCGTGGCGCCGTCACCATCAGCTCGGCGAGCGGCTCTCCCGGGCCGGGGGCAGGCCCTGACCGGTCCGGCTGCACAAGGCGTCAAGCAGAACGTCCGCGGGCAGAGGAACAGCCCTGCGGGCACCTGCGCGGGCCGAGGTCTGCCGCTGCGCGGGGCGGGCTCCCCAGGCCCGGCGCGGCCCCCGCTGCGCACGTCCACAAGAGGTCACCCCGCCAGGACAGGCAGGGGACAAGCACCGCCTCGGCCGGGAACCGGGCCGGACGCCCATGGCTCGGGGCAGCTGCGCGGCCCGCGTGACCTGCGGCGAGTGGCTCCGCCCTCCGCGGCCGGCCGGTGCCCGCAGCACGGACGCCCCAGACGCGGCCCAGGCCGGCTCCCCGCGGTCTCCGCGCCCCGGAACCGCGTCTGCCGAGCACAAGCAGCGCAGAGACGGCGCTGGGCCGAGAGGCCGGGGTGCGGCCGGCGCGGGGCGGGGCCGAGCCTCAGCGCCGCGGACGGAGCAGCCGGGCGGGCGGAGCCCTGGGTCCCCGGCCGGTCCCGGAGCGCGCGGGCGCCGGCCACACCCGTCGGGGACCTGCCGCGCCGCGGGCCTGCGCCCGCCCCGGGAGACCCCGCTCAGGCCCCGAGGCCGCCGGGGCCCGCCGCGACCCCCCGCAGGCCCGCGGACCCGCCGCCCCGACCGCCCGTCCCCAGCGCGCGCCGGCCGCACGCGGAGCCTCCTCCGGCGGCAGGACCCGACCCCGCAGCGCCCGGCCCGCGAGCCCCGCCGGTCGCCCCGAGCCCGCCCTGCTCCGGCCCCGGCCCCGACCCCGGCCCCGACCCCGGCCCCGGCCCCGCGGCCTCACCCTGCAGGTTCTCCTCCTGCAGCCCGGGGGTCCCGCTCTGCGACATGGCGCCGGGCGGACGGCGCTGCGGCGGCGGCTCGGGGGCGCCGGGCGGCGGGCGGGGTCGCAGCTCCCACGCGGCCGACGAGCCCGACCGACTGACGCGCCGCCGGACGCACGACGGATAAACGGCGCCGAAGCCGCGGCGCCGCCTACTGGCCGGGGGCGGGGCCTGGGCGTGCGCGAGAACGCGGGGCGCGCGGGGCGCGTGCGGCGCGTGCAATGCGTGCGCAGGACGGTGGAAGCCTCGCCCAAGGACCGCAGCGCGCGTGCGCGGGACAGGGGCCGCCGAGCGGAGCGCGCGTGCGCAGGGCAAGATCTGAGGAACAGGACGCGCGTGCGTGAGGCGTGAGGCGAGGGGCCTGGGGGACGGGGTGCGTGTGCGCAGGCGCGGTGGGGGGCGGGGACTGAGGTGGTGCTGGGGTCGCCCTGCGCGGGCCGGGGCCGCAGGCGGGACGTGGTCTGCGGAATCCTGGTAGCGGATTGCGGGACTGACCGACAAGGGCGCTTCGGGACTGCGGATGCGCTGAGTACCCGCCCTTCACCTGCAGCGACCGCCCACGGGTCCCGCCCCTCGCCGGTGTGACCAGCCCACGGGTCCCGCCCCTCACCTGCAGAGACCGCCCACCGGCCCCGCCCCTCACCTGCGGAGACCGCCCACGGCCCCGCCCCTCGCCGCAGGGGCAGGTCAGAAGGCCGGCCTGCTACGAGTCAGACGCCCAGGAAGTCAGCGCAGGATCTGGAGCGACCGGTCCAGGCGGCCGCACGTCACCCCGCCAGTGAGCCCCACAGGGCCAGCCCCCGCTCGGTCACCCAGGGCTTCCCGCTCCCTGTGCCTGCCTCCGGCTCAGGACCAACGAGAAACCCAAGCGCTCCTTCGCCAGCCCTGAGGACCCCGGCTGTGGTCCCCCGCCCCAGCGGCCATCAGGACCCCGAGCCCCCTGCCCACGGTGCCGTCGGGCACTCCGCTCCCTGCCCCGGGCTCCCTGCCACATGGGAGCGCCCTGGGACCCGCTCCGCCGGCTCTGGAGAGACGCGCGCTCCCCGGCTCTCCTTCCGGACGCGGAGCTGCTGGCCTCGCCTGCTCTTTATTCAGCGAGTGCTGACCTCGCCGGCCCCGTGGGGAGCAAGGGAACAAGCAGCGCTGCTTCCCCGGAGACCGCGATTGCAAAGCCCCGGGCCAGGTTCCCAGGCCACACCTGTCCTCCCCGAGCGCCCCACAGCTCCTTAGGCCCCCTTCCTGGGAACCCCCAGAACGAGCTGCCCATCCGGGCTTGGACCCACAAAGGCAGCCCGTGCACCTTTACTTAGATGTTCTTTCTCTTGGAAGAGTTCCGTAGTTTTCAGCAAGCAAGGCTTGCCCTTCTTTGGGCAGAACTATCCCGGAATGGTCCTGTGCCATGTGACCGCACGTGCTAGGAAATTTCACTTGTTACTGCTAGGATGGAAATAGGACAATTTTTGTGTCTTGGCACATCCTGCAATCTCGCCAAAACTTACACTTTTTTTTAATAAGCTTCTGAACTCTGTACATACAATTACTGGGAAATGTTTTTTTTTTTTTTTAAATATTTTATCTATTTATTTGACAGAGAAATCACAAGTAGGCAGAGAGGCAGGCAGAGAGAGAGAGAGAGAGGAAAGCAGGCTCTCCGCTGAGCAGAGAGCCCCATGCAGGACTCGATCCCAGGACCCTGGGACCACGACCTGAACTGAAGGCAGCGGCCCAACCCACCGAGCCACCCAGGCGCCCCAATTACTGGGAAATGTTTAAGGAAATATGTTTCTCCCCGCAACCTGGTTGTCCCTGTCCACAAGGGACCTTGTAGCAGGAGCCATCACTCGGAGGACCCCCACGTGAAAGCGGCCAGAGGCCTATCCGTAAAGCAGCCCGTGATGGTCACAGCTGAGGTGGGGTTGGCTACTCCTGGAAGCCCCTCGGTGGAGTCAAGGGTCCGAGGAAAGTGCAGTGGGAAGCGGAAGGGGCCCCTGCTTTCACCTTCCCTCTCCAGAAACAGGGCCACTTCTAAAGCCATGGTCATCAAACTTCTCTGCTCCCACATCCCCCGAAAAAATTGTGAAAAAGTCACCTTCCACGCTTAACACAGACGTCTACCTTCTGCAACACAATGCGAGCGGTTGCAGGGGTCTGAGTTCCCGTGCACCATCATCATTACCGTGTTAACTGTGGTGGCCTGTGTTCCGCTGGCCAGGGTTCCGGGAAGAGGGCAGCTTTTATTCCGAAATGACTCTAAGTCCTTACGGTGAGAAATGATGACAGCCGCGGACCCATAGCCGGGCGGCAGCACACGCCGGAGGGGGCCGGTCCGCCCAGCTCACGACCAACAGTGGCAGAAGCAGATTCCTACTGTCTACAATAACCCTCGCCGGCACCAGCGATATTCCAGTTAACATCAGTTTGTGGACAAAACAAGCCTTGTTTGAGGACACCTGGCCTGATCACTGACGGAGGCGCAGCACCGGGAGTGACCCGTCACCAGTTTTCCAGCCGTGTCCTGTTGCCAAGGGACAGGTTCTTGGTGACCTCAGGCTCCCAGGGAAGCTGAACTGGAGGGAGCAGGTGCGGCGCAGAGGCAAGTGTTTCATGTGCTCACAAAGGAAAAGTTATCAACTTGCTGTCAGTCGGCTGAAGATAAAAAGTCATCTTAAATCTGGAAAAACAAAACACTTATTAAAAGTCAGCAGAAAGTCATAAAAATTAGAGCAGTCCTGCTCGGTTCAGTCAGCCCCGGGTCACTGGTTCTCGTTCTGCTTGGATACAGTGTTTCCGCCACTTCTGGAAATTTTTACCCAGCTCAGCTTTATGATCCCCGTGATTAGCAACCTGCGCCGGGAAGGCGGCTGCCTCGAGGCGTCTGAGTGGAAGTAGGACAGTCTGTGAATGACAGAAGGGCCTACATGTGCCCTCGGTCGCAGATCTGGTGAGAGCTCAGGACAGCGCAACAGAGGAATTCGGTGACTTCATGACGCGGAGGACTCCAAGTGGAAGTGGGCTGTGGAAGTGGGCTGGGCAGGTACCGGTTTTAATCATCCGTCTGTCCATGCGTCCAGGCGAACCACAGGCAACAGGGGCCTGCCGGCCTGGGAGACGCCAGGGCCACAGGTTAGAGTCGCAGAGCCGTGGGGTCCCAGCCAGGAGACAGTCATCTACTCCTGGGTCTCCTCGAAGTGCAGGCAGGATTTCACGGGCTACTCAGTCTGGGAGGACCATCCTTTGAGTTTGTGTAATAATTCCAGGACCACATTTGATGGGGGAGTCCTGGCTTGATAATAATCCACCTTTCTTCGAATGGCTACGGGTCTATGGGATGAGGAAGGCGTATCTGGAGTCAGTACAGATGCTGACTGTTAAGACTTGGCAGATGGCAAAGACAGGTGGGCGCTATTGACTCTGCTCTGGGGACAGACGTGTTTGTGACAGAGCGGGGGCCTCAGCAGGCACACCCAGCTTTCCTCACTCCCTTCTCCATGAAACCACCGCCGCGGGTAGGACGGCTGTCACCTGCGGCTTTGACAGCGGGTCCGTGAGGATAAGCAAGACTAATGATGTCCGAACAGGTACGCTCTGCAGAAGTGCCATGGTCAGGTCCCGGAACAGGGTCGCTGGGTTCAGAGTTCGACAGGTTTTAAGTATTATTTCAGGCATGTCTGTGAGCATGGCCCGGTGTTTCATAAGTCAGCCTCTCGGCATGCATTGGTGGCCTTTCGTGTCTAAGACACTCAGGACCCGATGTGAAGTCACGACGGTCAGGGACTGTCCCACAGTGAGCTTTACCAGGAGGGCTACTGTACGCTTGGCTAAAACCTTTCTGCGGCTATCCGTCTACAGGGGTGGCTTCTAGGATAAACACGACCAGGAGGGATGCACCCGTCACGAGCCCTTTCTGGTTGAGGTCAGCCTCAACAATGTCCTAAGCACGAGGAGTCACCGGCGAGTGGGAGAGGACTTGTCTCAAGAGACAGACGCATCCCCGAGTGCCTCATCTGATCCAGTCACGAAGCAAGTGGGGTCACCCATGGTCTCCACAAGCCCATAGTTGACCCCATGGAGTGGGGCACACTCTGGCTTTTAAGGAAGTTTTAACCATTCCAGCCGCACAGAACTGATGAGGGTGCCAGCTGTTATATGATCACGGGGGACTTCATTCTAAATAATCATACGCCCCAGGGCCCTGTTGTTATCCCGACAGAACAAAAAGGGTGAAGATTATCTATGCCTGAGCTACTGTGTAGAAATAGAAAACTTCTCGGAAGTTTACTTCAAGTTGTCCAGGGTCAGTTTTTAGGGCTTTAGAAAAAAGGCCAGTTTTAGTTTTTTAATGACTTTAAGTCAAGAGAATGGAAAAAGATTGGAAACCTTATTGGAGAGTCATAGCCAGATATTTGAGGAAACAGAAGAATTCAGGATCTAGCCTAGTTTATAACAGTATTGAAATTTAATATTTACAAAGACGTGTTATTGAAATATCCTCTCTCTATAAAAACCCTAATTTTTAATCCGGAATAGCCAAGATAGGACTACTTGGTTTATAAAACAAGTCCAGTCTTAACAATCATGGCCTAATCATTTTCGTAAGCTCAGCGGAACAGTGAGTGAACCTATAAATCTTTTAGAATCTGCTGTGCTGGAACTTTATAAGGTCTCTCTAGGTTGAACTTCTAGCAGCCTCCCCAGACCAGAAACCGAGCCAGATACTTGCCGTCAGACCGGCCTGCCGTACCTGTAGGCTGCGCGGATTCCTCTCCGCGGGGTCCCTACAGCCTCCTGAGGGTCCTGCACCTGCCACGAGGTGACACTCTTTCCTCCCTCGGTGAGGCTGCCGGGACCTCTGTAAGCAGGCACCAGCCGGACAGTTCCAAGGGCCTTTCTGGCTCCTGGTTTCATAAAGTCAACCTCAGTTCCTTAAAGCTGTCTGGTCCTGTCTGAGTCCATGCACGTCTCTCTCAGATGTGACATTCCAGTTGAAGCCTTGGTAAAATGACCCACGTTTCCAGTGGGGTCCCGTTCCGGGAGAACAGATTGTTACGAACTTACGCAAACGACTAGGGTTGCCATGAAAGAGAGAGACCTTTCTGAATGAGAGGGTTCGGGTGAGAGAAAAGTTAAATGCTTCGGTTGGTTCACAAATGAATACTTTATCACGTTTCTGTACGTCACGTGTATCTTGAGAGCGGGTCTCCCTCATCTGGAAGAGCAAACGTTAGAGAACCGGCGATGTTTCGAACAAGAGTCACAAAGCTATAATCATCGTTTTAGGTCATTTAGTCCCGGGTTATAATTCCGGTTCATTTTGAATGCAGCTTTAGTTAGTTTAGGAAGTTCTTACCCATTTCAGTTCTAGGACTTTATGGCTATCAAAGACCTGTGTCTGTCCTAAGTCCTTTATATGAATGTCCTTGAAGATGAAACTCATTTTGCAAGAGAGTAAGAAGAATTATAAAGGACAAAAACTCAGATAGGACGAGGTTAAAAATCTCATGAGAGGTCACAACACGGCTGGCAAGGAAGTCAGGTCATTTCAGTGACACTCAACGCTTTAATAATCAAATCGCCCGGAGCGGAGCTTGCCCCGGGACATGATAAAGCCTTGAGATTGTGCATTGTCTCTAGAACACTTGGAGCCTTTCCTGAGCGACACAGACACAACCGAAGTCTCACTGGGCTCCTTGCTCAGTGGGGAACCTGCTTCTCAGTCAACTTGCTTCCCCCTTCTTGTGCTCACTCTTTCACTGGCCAGTAAATCAATAAAATCTTTTTAAAAAAAAAGTTAGACAGTTACAGCCCATGCCTGAATAGGATTGTAGATCATTACAAAACTCAGAATTTCTTTAACCAAGGCGACATAAGAAATTGCAAAGACAAATAGACAAGGTTATACAGTTGTTAGCAAAACTTAGCCCCTTTAATATTGAGAAGTTGGTTTTTTTTTTTTTTAAGATTTTATTTATTTATTCGAGAGAGTGACAGAGCACTAGTGCGGTGAGCAGGAGAGGGAGAAGCAGGCTCCCCGCCAAGCAGGGAGCCCGACGCAGAGCTCCATCCCAGGACCCTGGCCTGGGTCAGGACCCGAGCCTAACCGACTGAGACGCCCAGGATCCCCCAAACGGAGAAGTTTGTAACCAAGTGATCAAAGACCTGATAACAACAAAACATACAGACTGGTTTTCTGGGCAGACAAAAGAGAAAAAAACAGAGCAGAACAGCAACCCAAGAGAACACTGTCATTTGGACAGGGCAGGGTCTCAGTCTTGTGTCTTCTTAAAAGCCACTCTTTCTGGTCTTAGTCTGTCCTGGCCACACCTAACATTTCTTTCCGAAGTCTTCCCTTCACAAACCTTCTAGGGCTTTCCTTTGCATCCAGATTTGGTCCCAGGCCGTTTCTTTCTGAACAACCAGTCTCATTTAGGACAAAATCACCTTTTTTTTTAACCTTCAATAAAAAATGTGTTCCCATTCCTTATATCTTTCTTACCTAAATCTTGCTTTTCTACACACGGAGTTGCTTCCCTATTCCCCTCGGTCTTAATTACACTCGGCAGAATTTTGCTTCTCAGAAACCTTCGTCTCCAGTGAAACCTACACAGTGACCCATTGTGAGCCGTTTCCCCAAAACTCTTTAGGTGGCATGTTTATGAATTGGTTACGCACAAAACCTGACCCGAATATCTTCCGTTTCTCTGCAACAGGTTGTCGGAAGCACAGCCCGGCGTCCTGCACTCCAGGCTTCCGGACTTCAGGCTGCTGAAGACCTGCTGTCCAGTGACTTCGATCCATCATCGTCCAAGCAGCGCTCGGCGTCTCAGGTCAGCGAAGACTTTGAGAGCCGCCCTGACGATCGCCCCCGAAAACTAGACACAGACGTGACCGACCGTTTTAAGTCATCATTTTGCAGACAGATCGCAGCAGAGGTGACAGGAGCGTCTTTGACCCCCAGCAGCCTCAGTGGAATAGGAGTTTTGAGTCTTTAACGCTGACACCTCCAGAGACGCGTCCCTCCTGACTCAACCTGCAAACCTGAACGGAGACTCCTCTCTCGCAGGACTGCAAGCGCTCGGCGGGAACCGTCTTTCCTTCCCGGAGCCTGAGGTCGGCAGTGGCGCCTGAGAAACAAGGCCCCCGGCCGGGGGCGCTGGGCCGGGCTTGTGGGGTGTCGGCCTGGGCGCTGCCCCCCCTTCTCCTCCTCACCGAGTTCGTGCTCCAAACAACCAGCCCCACTAAGGACAAGACCACTTTCTTCTCCTGAAACAAACAAAAAAATACATTCCCGCTTTTTATTCCCCTGACAAATTTCATAATAAATTATGAATTTATTTGAGTTCCGGCCGACACAAGCAGAAGGAAAGCCCATTTCATGCTGATAGTTACAGAGACGCGCCTGTTTCGGTGGAACTGACAGCCCTGAACTTGCTTTAGGAGCGACTCGCCCCGGATCCCTTGAACTTGACCACCCCGCCTAGTCTGAGTTTCGGAGTGCCGTCTTCCCGCGCACCTGCCTTCGGGCCGTTGGACGGGCGCGCTCCGCCAGGATTCCCCCGTCCCCGCGCGCCCGGGAGCGCACCTCCCACGAGGGCAGGCCCCGCACAGCTAGACAAGACCGCGCAAACCCTAGGGCTTGTGTACGGGACACTGGCGGCAGGTCCGCTTTTCAACTACTTCAATTCTTCTTCCTCCGGAGGAACACAATTCCTAGACGTTTGCTTTCAAAGAAAGGCTCTCTGGGGTCCCGGAGGGGCAGGAGGGGCGGGAGGTACAAAATCCACAGCCACAGAGAGGGCATCTCACGTTCCCCCGGGGGAGACGGCCCCTCCGCCGGCCGGAGAGACGCTGGAGTCCGGCCCCTGCGGCGGCGGCGGCGGCTCCAAAAGGCCTCTTCCTCCTTCCCGTCCCGGGTGCTTCTGAGCCGCGTTGACGTTCGAGACATCCGTAGTTTTAAGGGACAGAGAAAGGATTAAAAACACCTTTTTTCTCCAGAGTTTCAGAGTAACTGCTATTTAAAATGGATCCTCTTTTTTCTTAAGTACGGGACCATCTTGTTCCAACAGCCTGGTCTTTCCTAAACCCCGCAGCGCCCTGCAGGAGCCCGTGAGGTGCGGGGCAGGGGGCAGGCCTGTGGCTCCGCACGTGGCTTCAGCGGCTCGTTCCGGGTTCCGCAGACGTGGGGAGGACGGAGGCAGCTGCGTCGCATTCCCCACGCTCTGGATCACAGCCTGAGTCTCGAGAGACTGGCCTCTCTTTTTAACTAGTTTTTGTTTTCCATCAGGGAGATTTTCAGCTAAAATGAGAATCAATTAGATCTTTACGTGTGTGTGTTTTAAAACACACAGCGTCGGGCTCGAGCCCACAACCCGGACCTGGAGAGTCACACGCTCCTCCGCCCGAGGCAGGCAGGTGCCCAGGCTGCATCTTTTAAGGTGTGCGTGAAGCATTTTAGTATCAGTTTTCTCTTCGGTACATGGCTGAGCCGTGGCTTCTGCTAACTTCTGGCCTTTGGAGGATCAGCCGTCAGAGGGCCTGGGGGAGCCGTGCTGCGCTTTCTCTGTGAAGGGGGAAGGTCGGACAGTCATCAGCCTTTTTAATTATTTGAAAGCAGAGGTAAAGGGGCTTTATCATTTAAAAGTGGGGTTGCGGTCGGGGTTGGGGAGTGGTGGGGCGGCAGGACTCTCTGGCGGTAGGGGGTCCGGGAGCCCGAGCCCACGGCCTGGTCAGCGGGGCCGAAGCCAGTCTCCCTCCTCCTGCGAAATTTGTCGCCCAGTTTTCACCATCTCTTCAAGCAACGGGGACACGTCGAACCCAGAGGTCATGCCGAGGGCTGTCTGTGAACCGTGCAGGGAAAGGGAGGTTCAAACGGGCCCTGGAGGCTGAGTTTTAAGAACAGGAATTTACACCAGATACGATTTATTTTCGAAGTCTCCGTCCTGTTCTTCCAACCTGTCGGTGGCCGTCCCTGGGACCAGCCATTCCACTGACGAGATGCCTCGAGAGCTCTCTGAAAACCAAGTTTTGCTTTATAAATGTAGCCAATTTGAAGGATCCACTGTCCGGCCCTCGACGAGTAGATCTATTAACAGGAACTCAAACCCGAGCCCTCGAACGGCTTTGCCAGGGACACAAGGGCTGTCCAGACTGGGCCCAGAGGTGCGGCCCCCGTGATCCGAAAGTTTGCTCCCGAAATTGGTCTAAGCAAGCAAATGCTGCGTGGCACCGGTGGTAAGGGTCCTACGGAGAGAACAGCTCGTCTGGGACACGAGCAGGGGCAGGCGTTCCTGGAAGGGGAGTCTCCCTCCAGTACTGACCCACCACGCAGACCGAGACGACAAACGTCCTTATGGGCTGGAACCTCTCATGGCAAAAAGTCCGAGAGCGGACCAGGCGGGGAGGGGGCTGCGGTCCCCGGTCCACTCCCCGGGCCACGCAGGTGCACCGGGTACACACACCCTCCAGATCAGGGAGCCCAGACGCTGCATCCTCACTCGTGCCTCGGGTCTCAGGGCCACACTGAGACCGAGGACCGATGTGCCTCGGGGTCGGGGACCGTGTACTGTTCTACGAGGACCTTCCTGCACGGACGTGTTCTTGACGTCCTACCGTCAGCCTAACCCCCCACCGACTTACCCTGGCCCAGGTGTCTTCTCGAGGAACCAGGCCCGCTAGCGGCTGGACCACCACATCTGTGGCTTTCAATTCCACAACGTCCCTCAGCAACAGCCTTGAACCCACAGCAGCGTTGTCCCGACAGACAGCGGCTGGCGGGAACCGGGGCCTCACCAGCCTCTGGGGCCCGTGCCCGCCTCTGCCCTGTGGGAATCCCTTCCCGTACAAGCTACGTACAGGACACACACAGGGGAAAACAAAGACCAGCTCCGGGAGGAAGGAGAACAGAAACCAGGGGACTCGACCAAATTAGCCAGGCGCCCTCGGCCCGAGGATGTAGCGCCACGGGGCCTCCTCCTGAGGGCCTGCGTTCGGAGGAAAGGACATCACCAGCAGCGTTCTCTCCACCCGACGCCGCAGGTAGAGATTCTGGGAGGCTCCCGTGAAGGGAAATCTTACCTTCCGCTGTTTTCCACATGTCCCGGCATCTCTCATGGGACAGGGTCCAGCAGGTTCAAGGATCTGGCCGACCACCCCATCTGTCGCGGAGCAGGAACCCCGTCCCCTTCCGGGTCCCTCTGGCCGGACTGACAGACAGATTCCGGGCAGGAAATCAAAGGTAAGGGGGTGCGTGCGGGGAACCCACCCGCGTGCAGGTTCCAGAGACCCCCGGGCACCATGGGGTCCCCATGTCTCCGTGAGCTCAGGAGAAGGGGCTGGGGGTCTGGGACGCCAGAGGGAAGGAGCGCGACGCCCAGGAGGGCGAGAAAGTCAGTGTTTGGCTCACAGACGTCTGCGGCCGCGGGACGCGGGGGGGAAGACGGGGACCCGACAGGCTCTGCCCGCTCCCGCCTGTCCACGGACCTGGTTCCCGCCACGGTGCCGTGGCCCAGGCCGGCCGCGCTGCTCCCGGAGCAGGTCCTCGGCGGGAAATCCTCTCAGTAGTTGAGGGGGAGGTGAAGAGCGGGTCCCGAGGCCGCGGCGGGCTTCCTGCCCAAGTGGCCCGTCCTGGGCCGCCCGCCCGGGCCCCTACGGTAGAAATTCTGGAGAGGCAGGAAAAATAGGAAGGTTAAGTCACTGTAGCCAGAGATAGGCGACGCAGACGGCGTCACGGGAGTTCTGTGGAAGCTTCGCCATCTGGGGGTCCCTGTGCTCCGAGGCTGCGGCCCCACAAGCGTGGCCCCAGTTCTCCTGTGACACTGGCGGAAGCCTGAAGCCGAGGTCGGGTCCTGATGCCACAGTGAGAAAACACAGCGGCCGTCCTCCCCGGGAACGCACGTGCAAAATGCTGAATCGAACGACAACGAAGCAAACTCTGAAGTAGATTTTCCCGCCTCGCGACCAAGTCAGGGCTGTCATGGGAGCGCGAGGACGGTCTATGACGCGACGCACTCACTAAAAGCCGAGGGAGGAAATATCTGCTCATCTTCAGGAGTACCGGACGGACCAAAGAGCAGGAATAACCCTCATTTTAGGAGCAGGAATGATTCAGTAAAGCATACATGACGTCAGACGCGCAGGCACCAAACACGAGCCAGGATGGCGGGAGGGGGAACCGGAGCCCCAAGACCTTCACCAGCGGCTCGGCTCAGGGAGCCCCGCGCAGAGCCCCCGTCCCCAGCCCTTCATCCGCAGAAACACAGGGGCCCAGCCTGCCGCGCGGCCAGACCGATGGCCCGGGGGTTTCCGTGTCCTGCGGGGCTTGGTGCCAGGCTTCCTCCTGAAGCCCTTGTGTCGTCCGGCCGGGGGCCTGCCCGCAGCTCCCGCCTGGTTTCAAGGCTAGAACAGCCTCTCCAGCGGCCCCGCGCGCCCTCCGATCGTCCTTCCACACCTTCCGTTTCCGCCTGCATCCGCCGGGGCTGCTTTTGGCTCTCGCAGCGAGGAAGCCTTCCCGGTAACAGGTGTACACTGGGAAGCCACGGGACACATCACTCGAAACTGTGACATACCAGCGCGTCCCCCTGTGTTGCCGGCAAGCCCGCCAGTAGCGCCACCCCTGGGGGAGGGGAATGCAACCCCCCAGGAAGGACAAAGGACACTTAAAAAAAATTTTTTTAAAGATTTTTATCTGTTTATTTGAGACAGAGAGAGAGGGAGAGAGCACAGCAGGGGGAGGGACTGTGGGAGAGGGAGAAGCAGGCTCCCCGCCGAGCAGGGAGCCCGGCACGGGGCTCGGTCCCAGGACCCCGGGGTCATGAGCTGAGCCAGGGCAGATGCGTCACCAGCTCAGTCCCAGGCGCCCCAGGGGCAGGGGTTTAGTCTTCTCGGCTCACGGTGTATGCTGGACTCGGCCCGACGTTAGGTAGGTGTGCAGTTCACATTTGCCAAAGAAATCAACGGACCCACCAAGAGTAATAAAATTGAAGACAATAAATGGAGAAAACCTGAACAAATAAAAATTCAGTGAAATGTGTGCTGAGGCTTAGGAAAATCAGGCCCTTCCTCACATACTAGCGTGAAAGTGGCAAACGTCCCACTCATGAGAGCACAGGAACAAAACACCCAGGGGTAAGTACAGCTCATCGTTCGAGCCCCCGGGACATGTTTGGGTTTTGCAGGAAGGTGGGGGAACACGGCGTTCGCGACTGCAAAGACAAGACGCGCGGGAGCTCGGGGCTGGCGGAGAGCCCGCGGCCTCACCTGGATCCGGAGGGATCCGAGACCCCGCCTGAGCCTCACGGCGCCCGCGCACACCGCACAGCCGCTCTGTTTTGGTCTTTGTTTTACGAGGGTCTGTTTTGCTGAAATAGAGCAAACCTGTGGACAGGAAGGGACGCAGACAGGAGGACACGTGGGTTCCGCAGGGGGCGAAGGACCAGCATTCAGAGCAGGTAACGGGCGCCAGGGCCAGTGGCCCACGCCGGCCCCTCACCACAAACCCCCAGACATAGGAGGGGTGCCATGGAACCCGTGATGTGATGGACACCCCTCCCTGCCCCCCCGTCCCGGCAGCCCCCCACGGCCCCCAGGTGACTGTCCCCATCCCTCCCCGCAGGAGCCGCCTCTCCCTGCGGGATCCACGCGGCCGGGTGCGCGTCAGAGGGGACCCCACGGCGTCTGCTTTCATTTTTAGCTCCTGCGTCCTTGTGGCGGCCGGGGGGCCCTGGGGCCCAGGAGTGCGGTTCCCACACAGCCACACGCACCCAGGACCCCCGTGGCAGTCACCGCACCCGGAGCTGGACCCTGCCACTGGCCTCGCCCCACGTGAAGTGTGCGGTGTCAGAGAGGGACGCGCACCCATTGCCAGGCCCCTGGGGCTCCAGGGCGTGGTGGCCTAGTGGGGTCACCACGGACGGCAGGTGGGGGGCTGGAGGCAAAGCCCCTGTGTGGCAGGGCCTCAGGGGGGACCTCAGGGAGCAGAGGCTTGGCATTCCTGCAGCCTCCAGAGACCCCGTAGTCGCCTCCCGAGGACCGGCAGGTCTGGTCCCCCCACTGTGGGGCTGCAGCACCCCCCGCCCACACTGCAGACCCGGTTCTCAGGGCGACACAGGGCACGATGTTCTGGAGGCCCCGCGGGTGTTCTGGAAGCTCTGAAAGGGGCCAGGAAAGCCTCAGCCACGATCTCCCGGGAGGAATACAAGCCACACGCTTCCCGTGTGTTTCCCTAGAGACCGGGGCAGCCCAGATCCCCCCGCCCTGCCCCTCCTGCCGCTGACCCGAGGACGGAACGTGCCGGCCCCAGAGGGGGGCTGATCCACGCCTTCCTGGACCCTCGAGAAAACACTGTCTTGGGTCACGAGCTGCCTCGCGGCCCGAGCCGTTCTGCCCCCTTCCTCTTCCTGGAGAACACAGCCTGTTCCACGAGCTCCCGGGGAGGGCGGCGCTGTGCCGGGCTATTTTAGGACATCAGGGTGACGAAACCGCTCGCTTGTAAACAAGCAGCCGTCACTCCGTGTCCCTGGCAGTTGAAGAGCTGGGCATTTCCGAAGGACAGGGTGTTGTGTGACGAGAGCCGGGCCGCCCCGCCTGGAAATGTCCACGACAGGCATTCCTCGAGCAAGCGAGCGACGTTCCTGGCGAGGCTCCATGCGGTCCCCTGGGCAGGCCTCCCAGGGGCTGGGCCGTTTCTGTGCCTCGGGACGGTGACGCCAACAGGTCAGCTGCTCCTCCGAGAAGAGACTGTGGCCAGCTCGGTACGTGCCGACACACACGGCAGCATGGGACCCACATGCAGAGCAAACCCTGTCCTGCGGTGGCCACGGAGGAAGGCCACAGAAGGACACCCGCGGCCACAGACTCACTCCCAGGCGCAGGTGGTGGCTTCAGCTCCAGGAGCTCAGCCGCGGTGCGGGCTGCAGGGACCCTTGCAAAACCGGCTGCGGAGCTGGTGTGTCCTGGGAGGGACGGGGCTGCTCCCGGACGACCTGAACGGGCACCAGTCCGCCCTGGGCTAAAGTCTGCAGCTTCTGAGTGATCTATCTGCACCGGGGGGTGAGAGACCCCCAGGGTCAGGCCGCCATGCGGAGAGGCTGTGCATCATCCTGTCGGGCGGGGGGGCAGGGCCACAGGGAGTCACACCCACGGGCCATGGGGCAGGCAGAGTCCCCATTGTGCGAGGAGGACCCGGACATGCAGGAAGAGCCGGCTGTCGGCGAACTCGGGCCGCTCAGACGGGCGCAGAGACGGGCCTGGGGGGCTGCGGGTAGTGCCGCGCTGAGGGGGCGTCAGGGGCTTTGCCCCTTCATGGAAGACCCTTGGCCACCGCCTGGGTGGCTGAGTTCTGACTCCTAAGCACTGAGATGTCAGCCCCAGAGCTTCGGCCCTGCTTAGCCAAGCTCTGTTCCCACGTCCAGAACGGAGGGGCTCTTTCTGGGACAGCCTGGAGGGGCCAGGGTGGCACTCCGCAGGGGAGGCCATGACATGCCCAGCGGAAGAAGAGGGACCCGCCAACGTCGCCCGGGTGGCTCGGGTGGCTCGAGCCGAGGTGCTCACGCTCTTTGCCAAGTGTGGGCCGCAGGGAAGGAGCCCGCTGGGTGGCGGCAGGGGAGGGAGGAGGCTCTTGGGTGCTCCTGGCGCTGGAGGCAGCCGTGGAATGACTCCCCGGTGCAGCCGGACACACACTTGGGAACCACAGTGGCTCCTTCTGGACTGGGGGCTGGGGACTGACAGAGCAGGTTTCCCCAGAGGGCGCATGCGGGGCCCGGAGGCCGGGGCTGGAAACAGGGCTGGGAGGGGTGTGAGGACGGAGATCTGGGTGCCCAGGGCAGAGCTGGGCTGCCCACGGCCTGCGCCCAGGACTCCCGCGAGGTCGTGGACTAGGGGGCGGTGGATATGGCTGGAAACACCCTGTGTGGCCATGGGGGCTAAAGCCCCCCTGTCCAGGAGCCTGGAGCGTGGTGACACTTGCCGCTGAGAATGAGCGCGGGGCTTGGGCAGCAGCAGAGCTCTCCCGAGCCAGCCCTCGGCTCCACATCACCCTGGATGCCCAGGGGCCACCAGCCCAGGAAGAGCAAACTCCCCTGAGGGTCTTTCTCTCCCACTCGCCCTGGCTCTGGAAGTGACTGGCTGGGAACGGACGCACACATGTCCCCACTCCACAGGCACCTCCCGGCCAAGAGTCTCGTTTCTCCTTCACGTCTTGACCACCTTGGACCCACCGCAGAGGCTTTCTTCTACCAGCAGCTCCCAGCGTCCAGGGATTAAAGCGAGGCTGTGTGACCACAGTCCACAGCACACTGTCCACGGCCACACCGTCCCATCCACGGCACCATCCACGACCACACTGTCCACAGCCACACTGTCCCGTCCGTGGACGCCGCCCGCGGCCGCGCCGACCGCACCGCCCCGTCCGTGGACGCCGCCCGTGGCCTCCTTGCTGGACCCTTCTCACCGCCCTCCCGGCACCAAGACGGAGTCAGGGTGCCCCGATGTCTTCCCTCCACGTCCACAGCCATCTTTACTCCTTAACTTAGTCCCTCCAGGGAAGAGGAGAGAGGCGCGGGCTTCCCACCCCACATACGGGCGCTGTGCAGCGTTTGCTCCCTTGCTTCCTGACGGCCTCCTCTGGGCCTCCCGGACCAGCCTCCGCGTTTTCCCACCGCCGCCATCCTGGCCGGTATGCGGCCCCGGCCACTCTCGGCACGGCACCTGGACCTCTTCCAGAGCCTCCTGGTGTCTGTGCTCATCCTTGGGAGAGAACCGGCCACTGGTCCACAAAACTGGCTGAAAGATGTCCTCTCTCTCCCGACCCAGGGGACCATCAGCTCCCTTGGACACTCTCCTTGTGCCTCGTAGGAAGTAGAGTGGACCAAGCAGGCTGCTGGGCAGCTCACCTGCCCCTGTGCTCCGTCTGGCCTCGGGCTCCGGCCCCTCTCTGGCTGTCCCCAGGCAGAAGCGGGCTGGAGGGTTGCCCTAAGGGGCCCTGTTGTCCTGCCCATAGGACAGCTCCGAGAACAGGACTTCTGCCAGAGGCCCTGATGAAGGGGAAACGCTGAGAAGGAGAGAGATTCCTAGTCCCCTCCCCCCACGTTGTTCCCATCAGCCATCTTCAAGTCATGGCAATCATAAGACCTCCCTCAGAGACTGCAGGGTCCCATGCTGGGAACACAGGGCACGGCAGGGTGGAGGGCCCGAGGGGGACGCAGGGCACGGCAGGGTGGAGGGCCCGAGGGGGTGCTGTTCTGAGTCCTTCAGCAGCCCGAGGGCAGACCCGTCCCTCACAACAGATTCTGAGTCCTGGCTTTTTAGAAAGGTGAGTGGCTGACCTTCCCCGGGTGGCCTCCTCGGTTCCAGGGCTCCTGACCCACCTCCCTGCACGCTATGGGGGTCCCCAGGAGATCTGGGGCAGCCTCTTCTGTGTTTCAAACGTCTGAGCTCAGTCGTGGGAGGGAAGCCAGGCGTCTGGGGCGCTGTCCCTGTCGTGACTCCCATGCGCTGCTGTGCGCGTCGTAACAGGGACCCGCTTGCCCGTGTCCCCTGCATCCATGTGATGTCCCGCTGGAAGATGCCCCAGAAGGTCCTGGCGAGGAGGGTGAGGCCGGGGCAGCCGTCCACCTCCTCCCCTCACCCGGCCCTCCTCCACGCGTGCAGCCAGCCTCTGACCGTCCCGGATGCACAGTGGAAAGCGGCTTCTCCATAAAGAGCGGGGAGGGGGTTTCCCTCCCTCCGGAGCACCCCTGTACTCCCCTCCGCCGGCTCACGGCCGCCCCCTGCTGCCCAGGACGCGGATCCGTGACCGCTCGGGACGGGGAGCCGTGGCCTGGACGCCCGCGGCAGCTTTATTCCCAAGACACCGGGAGGGGAAAGATCCTGGGTGGCCCCAGCGGGCGGCTAGAGGGACACGCGTGCACCACGACGACATCGGCGGGAGGTAGGGGCACGTGAGGGAGCCTGCCACGGCGTAGCACGCCGCGTCCGCTTACACCAGCGTCTGGCTGGGAGGTCAGATGGCTGCTCCGGGACGTGGGGCCAGGCGGACTGGGAAGGGCGCTAGGAACACTCCGGGGAGGGTCACATTCTGAGTCCTGGGGCTGGGGGCAGGGTCTGCATTACACAGATGGACCCCACTGACCGACTCACCCCACTGGACACCGGATCTTCTCTTCAGCGCTCTCCCCCAGAAAGGAGCTGCGGACCGGCCCGGAACGCAGGGAGAGAGGAGCGCGTTGCAGTGTTCACGGGGCGGGTCCTGCGTCTGCGGCTTCCTCGGAAATGCCTCACAGAGGAAGGTGGGTGACCGCCGGGCACGGGGGCCCACGATGACCCCAGCCCTGCGACGAGCGGGTCCCAGAAGCCGGACGCGGATGGAAGCGTGGCGACACCCGATTCTTCAACTTCCCTAGATGTTGGGAGCTTTCATAATAAAATATGGGGGAAGGAAAACACAGACTTTCTTTAAAAGCTGTAAAGGGCAAGAGAGGCGGGTGTCTCTCTGTCACGGGGACCTCAGGACATGTCCTCCCGCCACGGAGCGCGCAGAGCGAGCAGAGCGTTTCCGGGGATGGCGCGGGCGCGGGCGCAGGCCGGCTTGGGGCAGAAGGAGCCTGCCGCGCCCGTGCTGCCGTGGGGTCCCCCAGCTGACCTTAGGGACACTTTCCCTGACAGACTCTGCCCTTTGTCTGGGGAACACGGGCGTGCGTGTTTGTGGCCTGCCTGTCCCTTCATCTGCCCTGGTGGTTTCCAGTCCTGAGGCACCCGGCAGCCGACGTGTGGCCCCGGAGGACGAAGGCTCAACAGGAAAACAAGCCTGGGGGGAGCGTGTATGCAGACAGACGAGGGTTCCGGACACAGACAGACAGACGTAGCTTTCGGGACATAAGAAAAGTTATTTCAGGCCCCCGGCCGTCCGGCGGGAGCAGAGAAGGACAAGCGGCCACGTCAGGCAGGAGAGAACCTCGTCACACGAGGGACAGTGGCTCAGGGGCACGACCCCCAGGGCTGGTTCCGAAGGGAAGAGGGACCCTGGACCAACCTTGCCGGATCCAGACCCTGTGAGCCTTCAGGTCCGGGACCCGCCGGGGCCAGAGCACCGGCTCCAACCAGGGCGGGCCTCGTGACGCGGCCCTGCGCTCGGTCACCTTTGGACGCCTTCTGCCCGCTTCCACGCTGAGTGCCGTCCGCGCAAGGCCCTGGGGACTAGCTGCCCCTCGGCTCAGACCCCCGCCCCCGCAGTGTGGCTGTCGCTTCGGGAGGGCGTCCCGGTCTCCTTGTTGCGGGGAAAACCCTTCCTTTTCCTGTTCTCTGGCTTGGTGGCGTCTCTCCGCTCGACGCCCCCCAGGGGGACCCCAGTACCGGGTAACAGCTATGGTCTCAGGGTGGGTCTCAAGGGCATCACGGAGAGGGAGGAGCAGGACACGGTTGCCATAGCGTGTGACGTGTGATGTGCATGCCCCGTGTACAGGCGTGTGCAAAGTGCCACAGGCGGTCCTGGGGGCGGTCCAGACCCCGTGGAGCTGTAGGGGCGTGAGCAGGGTCTATGGGGTGGGTGGAGGGGGCTGGAGGCTCAGGGCCGGGGCGTGTCTCCTGGGCAGACGTGTGCACACATGGGGCCACTCCATAGTGTCTGTTGACGGAACGGAGCGGAGGCCCATGCCCGGGCACAGCCAGGAAAGAGCGGGGCCTCCATCAGCTCAGGCCCCTGTAACAGGTCACCGCAGACCCGGCGGCCTCAACAACTGATCCCACGGCCTGGAGGCTGGGAGTCAGGTCCTGGGGGGCCCCTCTCCTCTGCAGAGGCCCTGCTTCCCACAGAGTCTCTCGGAGGGGGAGAGAGACAGGGAGTGGCTCTCTAGGGAAGCCTGTGGGCCGCTGATTCCCTCACAGACCCCATCCACCCCAGCGACCTCCCAAAGCCCCCACCCCAGTGAGGATGGGGCAGCACGCGCTTTCCTTCCATAACGGAAGCTAGAAGGGGGGTTGGCGTCCGTTTAATCAAGTGTTGGTTTTTATGCCAAAGAGGGTCCGTATTGACGGTGACAACAGGACAACAGGCGGGTGTGGGCGCACCTGTCCTTCTGGGTAGACGGTCGGCCTCCGGTTCACAGATGAGGAACCCGGGCACCACGGGGTGAGTGTCCTGGTGGCCGGGAGGAAAGAGCAGAGCTCGGCTTGCGACCTTGGCCACAGGCTCCTGAGCTGATGGCCGGACCCGTCAAGCCACTGGGGCCGCAATTGCCGATTAGGACCTGGGGAACGTGTCCCTCAGTAGTGCCCTCGGAGAGGATGCTGGTGGAGGCAAGGTCACGAGCGCAGGTCTGGGCTCCTGAGCCCGCTCGGGTGGTTGGTTGTAAGTGGTTAGCTCTGTGGATGCTTCTGGCTACCTGACTTCCAGAGCACGTGCATCTTTTCAAGAAACCTAATCCGGGAACATTGCGTGCGTTGGTAAGAAACTGAATATGCGATTAAGTGTAGCTTCATTTACTCATCTCCCTGCCCATCCGTCCTCCAACCGTCCCTCCGTCCGTCCCTCCGTCCGTCCGTCCATCCCTCCAAAGTTCCTTGAGAAAGTAACTTTAGGTTAAGTCAGAAACAGGAGAAAAAGTGTGTCTCTCAGCTGTGACGTTTGCTTCACGTAGTTGGTAGCTGTGCGCTTAGACGTCTATACATTCAGGACTGTAAGGTCTTCATGATTAACTGACCTTTTTATCATTCCGACGTACCCATTTTTAATCTCTGGCAATGCTCTTTATCTTGAAGTCGGCTGTCCGACGTGAGTGTAGACGTGCCGGACTCCAGACAGGCAGTTTCTCTCTTCTCCTCCTACTCCCGACCCGTCTTCTTCTCGTAAACAGCGTGTCACGTGACCTCACTCGGTGCCCGTCTCTAACAATCTCCTCCAGCCGGAGTATGTGGCGCTCACATTTACTTGACTACTGATGTGCTTGGACCCAGCCCCTCTGTGCTGGGTTTCACTGGTCTCTGTAGGTAGGAGCAGGCATCAGAAGCTGATCTAGACACAGAACACACCTTTAAATGATCAAAAACAGCGTGTCATTTAGCAAGGAAAATGGCAAGAAGCTTAGGATTTGTTCATGTCTAGGCCCTCATGTCCCTTCATTTCTAGGCTACCATGTCCCATATTTTACTCGTGTAAGTGACATAAACCTTCTAGGACCTTCTTGTTTGAAACAGTCAGTGGTCTTTAAGAAGAGGTAATACTGCACAGTGTGTGCACAGCGTCCAGAGATCCTTGCTATACTTAGACTCTTGGCCATCTCTGGTGTCACTCCTTCCTAAGAATGAAGATTCTGTCTGACGTCATCATGTCTCCTTCCTACAGAACCTCTCTCAGCGTGTGCGTCGGGTGCGTCTGCTGGAGAAGACTTTTCGGCAAGGACGTGAGAGATGAGCCGTGGTTCTAACAGCCTGAGACAAAAGCACAGCCAGCAGTCCTCCAACGCCGTGATCGTGGCCCCGCTGAGAAAACCCGAAAAGGAGGGCCTAAGTTCGTGCCCAGGTTCCTGAACACAAATATTGTGAGATGAATAAAGGTGTATGGTTCTCCTCTAAGTTTTGGGGTCATTTATTATGTAGTGATAAATAATGAGTCCACACAGCGCTGGGATTCTTACTAGGACTGTATTACACTTTCGCTCACTTTGAGGAGAACGGACTTCCTTGCTACAGTTCCATTTTCCAGGCAAAGAACATAGAATAACTCTACATTATTTACGTTTTCTGTAACAGCTCTCAGTACATTTTCATAATCGTATCCATAAAGATCTTGCAATTTTTATGCCAGCGTAAATAGTACCTTTTTCACTTGTAAAATCTTACCTTCTAAATGATTTTAGTGGATAGATTTTAATTCAGCCAACCTCTTTTATTACTTCTTATCTGGGAAGACTTTTAGATTTCTTACGTGTACAATGACACCATCTGCAAATAATAATAGTTTTTTCTTTCTTCATCTATATTCATTTTGGTTGTGTTGTTGCATTACAACGAAGTCTAGGACCCCAAGTTCAATGGAGCCTAGAAAACATGACCGTGGGCGTGTGTGTCTTATTTCTGGTTCTTCCGGACATTTCTGTCAATCGTGATGACCTATCCTAAGATGATCTTTGTTGTGGTTTTGTTTTCCTTTTTTTAGCAGATACCTGTTACTGGATTTGAGAAGTACCTCTCAACTCCAAATCTGCTTAGATTTCTTTAAAACAGTATGAATCAGTGTCAGATTTTGTCTGCTGTTTTCCCTGCATTCATTTCCCCTCGCATTGATTTATTGCACGATTTCTGATGTAAGGTTGACCAGCGACTCTTCATTGCGCGATTACTGATGTAAGGTTGACCAGCGACTCCTTTTTTCTCATACTGTTCTTAAGGAGTTTTACTATTCTCATGAAGTTGGGGATTTTCACCCGTTTTTCTATCATCTAAAGGGGTTTGTGTCCGATTTTATCTTTTGATCCTTTCACATTTGGTTAAAACTGCCAATGAAGCCATCTGCACTTTGAGTTGTATTTGGGGGAATTTTTTTAAAATCACATTTTTCTGAGTTAATATTGCTACATTTCTAGGAGTTTGTACATTTCATTTCAAACTTCAAATTTATTGGCACAAAATTTATTTACATATTCTTATTATTTTAGTATCCGAAGGATTTTCATAAATCTGTCAGAAGCTTGGGAATGATGTCATGGCTATTCTCAGAGAACCCGTTTTGGCTTGATTTTTCTTCTTTGTCATTTGCCCCCCGATGCCACCACGCTCTGCTCTGCGTTGATCAGTTTCTCCTTTTGTTCATTTGGTCTGGGTTTGTCATTTTTCTGGATTCTGGAGGCAGATGCTCGGCCCCTTCCTCCCCGCCGTCTCCCGCTGCGGTACCCGCCCAGGCAGGAGAACATTGCGTATTCTTGAGTCGCACAAATTTTATATTTAGCATCTCACCTTTGCTTCTCTAAAATAATTCTCTGATTTTTTACCGTGGCTTATCCTCTGACCAAAACGAGTCATTCAGAAGTGTGTTTATTAATTTCCAAACACGTGGCTACTTTCCGGTTATCTTTGTTATTTTCCACTTCATGGTCCGAGAATATGCTCTGTATGATTTTAATTCTGGAAAATTTTTGAGACTTGCCCAGAACTACTTGGGCTTAAAAATATTGTGTGTTTGGGGCACCTGCGGGGCTCAGTGGGTTAAGCCGCTGCCTTTGGCTCAGGTCATGATCTCAGGGTCCTGGGATCGAGTCCCGCATCGGGCTCTCTGCTCAGCAGGAAGCCTGATTCCTCTCTCTCTCTCTCTGCCTGCCTCTCTGCCTGCTTGTGATCTCTGTCTGTCAAATGAATAAATAAAATCTTTAAAAAAAAAAATATATATATATAGTGTGTCTTTGAACACTGTCTTATGTATATCTCTGTTAGATCAAGTTTGTTAATGAGGTTGTTCAAACTTTTTATATACTTATGGCTTAAATTTCTATTTATTCTAATAATTATTGAGACAGAAATTTTATTCCCTTCCACTAGGGTTATGTGTTTTTCTATTTCTCTGTATATTTCTTTTATTTTTATTTATTTATATTTTCATCTTTTTTAAAGAAGATTTTGTTTATTTCTTTGACAGAGAGACACAGCGAGAGACGGAACACAAGCAGGGGGAGCGGGGGAGGGAGAAGCAGGTTTCCCGCTGAGCAGGGAGCCCGATGCGGGGCTCGATCCTGGGACGCTGGGCTCATGACCTGAGCCAACAGCAGCTGCTTAACTGACTAAACCACCCAGGTGCCCCTCGGATACTTTTTCTTAACCACACTTTCTTCTTTCTCCCGTTTGATAACACGAATGTGAGCCCTTTTATCGCGGCGCAGGTCCCTGCGTCTCTCTCCGTGTTGCCATCTTCTCTTCCTCTTTGTGATGCCGAATGAATCGTGGCCCGTGATCTGTCCCAGGTTCGCGGCCGCCTTCCTCGGTCGTCTTCATTCCACTGTTGAGTCCTCTCATGAGGTTTTTATTTTCGTTGTTGTCTTTTTCTATTTGCAATAATTCCATTTGATTTTTCTTTATATTTTCTATTTATTTTTTAAAAGATTTTATTTATATATTTTAGACGGGGGTGGAGAGGAGCAGAAAGGAAGGGAGAGGGGGGAACCTCTTGCCGCCGCGCGCTGAGCACGGACCCGCACGCAGGGCTGGATGCCGTGACCCCAGAGGTCGTGAGGCGGACGCTTAACTGACGGAGCCCCCAGATGCCCCCACATTTTATATTGCTTGGCTTTCCATTTTCTCAGGAGTGTTTGCTTGTACTGGTTGAAGCCTTTCTATAACAGCTCGTCTTGTCAGAGAACCCAGTGCCTGTTGTTTCGGCGACTGTTACCTCTGCACATTCCAGCTGAGGTTGTCGTGGTCCTTTCTTTGCTGGGTGGCTTTGGATTGTATCCTGCACACAGTGAACACTATGTTCTGAGACCCGGGGACCGTTCTGGTTTTTTTTTTTTAAGATTTTATTTATTTGTCAGAGAGAGCGAGAGCACAAGCAGGCAGAGAGGCAGGCAGAGGCGGAGAGAGAAGCAGGCTCCCCACCAAGCAAGGAGCCCGATGTGGGACTCGATCCCAGGAGCCTCGGATCAGGACCTGAGCTGAAGGCAGGGGCTTAACCGACTGAGCCACCCAGGCGCCCTGACCCTGGGACTTTCTAAGTCACGGAGAATGTTGATACACGTCATTGTACTGGGCGTGTGACTCACTGGAGTTCGTGCTGACCTCCATCCGACCTGCGAGGTGCTCTTCGGGTCTGTCCCCGGGTGCTCCAGCCCCTGGGACTGGGGCAGTGGCCGCTGTGCTCTCCTACAGTCGGTGGCGGGCTGATGAGGGCCAGGTGCAGCCCACGGTAACGCCCGGAGATCACACGCAACTTTCTCAAGTCACTTTTCTTAGTTACCCTTTCTGCAGTCTCGCCGATACTTTCCAGCTTCCTGGAGCTTCTCTTTTCGAGCATTTTCCCAGAAATCTATTTTACATTCCTCCTTTTTTTTTTTTTTAAGATTTTGATTTATTTATTTGAGAGAGAGAGAGAAAGTGTGCGCACGCACCCAGAGGGGGAAGGAGAGGCAGACTCCCCGCTGTGCAGGAAGCCCGATGCAGGGCTCGATCCCAGGACCCTGGGAACACGAAGGCAGACGCTCAAGCAGCGGAGCCCTCGGGGGCCGCGCTCCGTACTCCTGACGACCGCACCTGTGTCCTAGGCCCCGTGGGAGGGGGACGCGGACGTCGAGCAACAGTGACCTGCTCAGCTTTGGGGGAGCAGAGTCCCTGAGCTAGAGCAGGAGACGCTCCGTCCTACAGCGCTAGGCTTCTGGAGTCTGTTGCTGCTGTCGCCACCACTGGGTTACGTGGGGCCGAGGCCTGGGAAGAAAGAAAGGAAAAAGTGAGAGCAGGACGTGCCCCTCCTCACGGGGCACCGGGGAGCCCTTTCCTACTCCTTGAGCAGAGACCGGAAGGCGCCTCCCGGAACGATCTCTCTTCGCACCCATGCCCAGGTCCAGGTTTGGGAATGGATTTAATCCATGCTGGGAAACAAGAGAAACTCACCACCAGTTTGGTGATGCTCTAAATTCTAGTTCTTTCCCCCAATCTCCCCGCTACCGCTCACCTTCCAGAACCCTTAAATAGCCACTGCGTGCTTTGGGTTCAGGTCTCACAGCTGCGTTTGAACAGAAATGGCCCGGGGCGGGGTGGGGGGCGCGGTAGGGAGGGATGGCTTACTCCACTTCACCCAGACCAGAGATCTCTGTTGGCGAGGGTTTTTCTAACCTTAGCAGAGTTTCCACTTTTACTTAGGTTTTTGGCCTGGTAGGTCTGCACCTATGCTTGCAGTGTTTTTCTGTTTTGTTTTGTTTTTCATTTCCTGCGACAGACCCTGAACTGGTACAATGCTACGTCTGAGCGTTGTTGGGCTTCATATAACCTTCATGTACATTTTGAACTTTGGTTTTGAGAAACATTCAAACGTACAGAGAAGCTGTAATCGTAGTGACTTCGCCCATGCTGTTCCCTCATCCAAGACTGCTCACTTCCTGGAGGTCCCTTCGCCGCGGCCGCACAGGAAGGAGCCAGCACGACGCTTCCCCGAGCATCAGGCACCCGTCCTGCCCATGTCTGCCTTAGTGTCCCGGGGAGGGGCGAGCCTTTGGGCCATTCGGGGGGAAGCAGCCAAGCGAGTGGCTGGGGTGTGCATGAGAAGTCCCCCCTGACTCGCCTGTCTCCCTCAGCCTTCAGATTTGGGATGTCCCCCGGCCCATTGTCCCGTTTGACTGAAATGACAAACTACACTTAGTGAGCAGAACCAGATCGGAGTCAGCGTCCCAGAAGCCGCAGCCTTCACACCGAGGTCAGACCCGAATCAGTTCCCAGACCCCAAATCCTTGCAGCCAAGGAGAGGCTGGGTGTCCCTGGGGAAGAATTCTGCACTAGCCCGGGAGGCTTGACATTTCCCCCTGGGCTGAAGGGGACCTGCAGCCGCACATCCCGGCCTGCGTGCTGGGACAAGGCAAACACTCGGACCTTTAGGGGACCCCTCGCACCCTGGGTCTGGACCAACACTAATCAGGACAGAGGCCTCCCTGGAAACCAGCCCTGCCAGCACCTCGATCTTGGACTTCCAGCGTCCAGACTGCGAATAAGTGTCCGCTCTCCTAGCCCCCCGGTCGGCAGGGCTTTGATACGGCGGCCTCAGCGGCCTGAGACGAGTATAGTCTCAGCACATCTGAAACATGCGCATAAGTTGCCTGAGCAGAGAGCCAAGCAGGCCCCTTCCCTCACCGGCACCTTTAGTGTTCCGGGAAGCGCCCTAAAAGCTGCCGGCCGACGACCGAGGACAGATCCTGGTGCGCACGTGGTCCTGCCATGACCGCCCGGCTGGGCGAGGAGGACCCTGTCAGGGCACCGCAGGAACCAACCCTAACAGGGGCAGGGGGAGGGGGCGGGGAGGTTAAGCCCACCCAGTGGGCATTTGCGAGCAGCATGTTTGGTTATCTGCTCTCCTCGGAAGGAGGGCGAGCTGAGAGCTTCGCCGACACGAAGACCAGGCCCCGGAAGAACAGCTGCAGAGGCTCAGGGCTAAGGAGGTCTGGGAAGGAGCAGGTGCACGGACGACCCTGTGGAGTGGGCTCGCATGTGACCGTATCCACATTCCGCTCGCACGCTCAGCACGTGTCCCTGCTGAGAGCCAGGTGGAGACCCGTTCCGCGATGTCAGCCAGCCGCTGCCCCTCGTCTGCACAAAAGTTCGTGGAAGACGTGCCGGTGGCAGCATGTCGGGGTCCACACCAGCCTAACGACCCCCATCACCCCAACCCACTGCAGGGCCTGTTGCCCCGGCTGTCGGCCGCTAAGACCTACGCAGAGCCATGCCGCATGCCCCAGGGTCCCAGCCCTCGGGCCACAGGTTGATTCCATCGGACCTGATTGCAGGAAAGGCTCACCTGGGGGTGGTTTTCTATGCAGTCCGCTGGGTTTCCGGCACGGCTGTGGTCTGGAGACCCACCGAGTGCTCTCTCTTCTCTTTCACACCAGCCTCTCTCCCCCACCGCCTCTGCCTCTGACCAAGGAACCAAAGGCCTGCAGCAAGGGGCTGACCTTGTGGGACCCCCAAGTCTTACTCTGTCACCCAGACGGCGGAGCGCGTTGGACTGCATCATTTCAAGGTGCCGCGGGGTGTCCGGTGGGAGAACGGCCTTCATCCCCGAGTCCTGTGCTATCAAATGCGTTCTCCGCTAACCACCAAGGCATGGTTCTGGCTTTCCTGCGGCCACAGCGCCGGCGTTCAGGAAGAAGGGATAAAGGCCAGGCCCCTCTCCCCAGCGCCAGGAATCCTCCAACTCTCCAGGCACAGAACTTTGCGATCTGCGGGTTTGTGAGTCTGGGTGCGGGAGAAGGAATGTCCTCCCTGAGGGCTCTTGAACCCCGTGCCTAGGTTTTCACAGGATACGACCCGGCTGCCACCTTTATGAGCTCAGTGAACCCCTCCAGCGACCCTAGGAGGGGCCCTTCACAATGAGGGCCCAGCCCCGGCGCGCGCCCAAGTGGCGGGCCGGGCCCCGAGGCCAGCAGCCCCGCGCCAGAGCCGGGCACGCGGTGGAATTGTGGGTCCGGAGCCGCGCGCCGGTGGGACCGCGCCCCGCAGCGCTCCGAGGAGCTGTCCCCTCTCCCCGCGCGGCGGAAGGCCCGGCTCGGCCGCGGGGTCCACGGTGAGGACACGCACGTGCGGCGGCGCCGGGCACCCGCGCGCGGTGGGGGGAGCGCCTGCCCCGCGGCGCCGGGCGGGTGGCGGGTGGCGGGTCGCGGTCAGCGCCGGAGCCGCCGCCTCCCCCGCCCCGCGCTCTGCGCAGCAGCCGCGGGTACCTTCAGCCGCAGCGCCGCCCGCTTCCGCGCACCGCGACCCGCTCTCGCCCGGAGCGACGTGGGCAGAGGAGGACAAGAGGTGGGGTTGGGGTGTCGCGGGGCCGCGCCCGGCGGCGGGGCGGCGGCGGGGAGCGTCGGGGGAGGGCCGGGTGCGGGGCGCCCGCCCGCGGTGACGCGCGCCCCCCGCCCGCCGCAGCGCCTCCGCAAGGGCCGAGCGGGGCCGTCGGACGCCGCCCGGAGCGCGCCGCCCGCGGGGAGCCTCGGTGAGCAGCCGCCGGCCGCCCCCGGCCCCCGCGCGCCGCCGAGCCGGGCCTCCGCGCTGCGCCCGCGCCTGGCGCCGTGCGTCCCGGGCCCGGGCGCCCTGCGCGGTGGGGTGGCGGGTGGCCGGTGGCGGGTGGCAGCGCCCTCGCGTCCCGCCCGCGGCCCGGGGGTGGCCCGGGGTGGAGTCCGGAGGCGGCGGGGGTGGGGGGCGGGCGCCGCAGAGTGACGTTCCGCCGACCGGTCCCGCGGCCGGGCTGCCCCTGCTTGCGGCGGGGGGTCCTCTCTGCCTCTCCCGGCGACCCTCGCAGGCCATCGGCCACTTGCGTCCGCCGCGCACGACCCCGGAACTCCGGGGAGCGGCGGCAGGCGCGCGGGCCTCTGTGGTCACGGGGACGCCGGCCCTGGGTGGGCGCGCAGGTGCTGGCGGTCCAGGGGTCCGGGCGACTTGGGCGTTTCCGCGTCGCCGGCTGAGCTGCGCCCCCTCCCCCCTCGGTGTCTGGTGTTTGATTTCACGTTCCTGTTTCCGGGGGTGGCAGCCGAGCTTTCCGAGGCTCCCAGCATCCAAGCCCACAGAACGGAGGGTTTGATGGGGGTCAGGAGCCAGAGGGAGGCAGGGCCTGGACAGTTTTCCTAGAAAACACCCCCGGCCTGTCCCTTTGACCTTGTCCCTTGGGACAAGCAGGATCGGCAGAGGAGCCTGTCCTCTTGCTGCCGTGAGGTTCCCTGAAGGTTCTCTGTGGCATGTCGCCTGCGAACACAAGGATTGGTGGTGGCCGGCAGAGCAGCAGGGACCAGCAGCGTCCTCTCTGCCTTGGGAGCCACAGAGGGGGCAGGGGGCTGGGGGGTGCTGGGAGAGCCTGGGCCGGGGGAGAAGGCAGCAAGCGCGCTGTCTGCCAGGGTTTGGGATTAGAAGGAGGGGGGCACGGGACCCTGCAAGCCCCTTCACCGCCTTTCTGAAGGCCGATTTGTGCTCAGAAATCAAGACTTGCTCTGGCAACTGCCTGCAGGGTTTTTCCCCCCGACATGAATGACACAGACCTGTTTCCTCCCTTGTCACTTCCGTACTAAGGAGTGTTATGTTCCCTTTAGCCGTGCTTCCAGGATAGGCCAGCACAGCACGGATATGATGTGCTTTTAGGATCAAGGACCCCGGCCCAGCCCCGTCCACCCTGGGCTCCCGCACCCAGGTCGGGGGCTGCTCTGTGGCTGTGAACAGTACCACCAGTAGCCCCAATTGGGTGGGGTCTTCCCCACCCATGGGGAAGGGAATAAGCAGCCCAGCACCTTACTCCTTCCCTAGACACACCTAATTTCTCCCAAAAAGAATATGGTTGGGAAGAAGGAACTCTTATAATGGCGCCTTTCAGCTGGAGGCTGAGGGAAGTTAGGACTCCAGTTCTGAATAGGACTTTGCAGCCATCTGATGCGTCCCTGTGCATGCTTCGGAAATTCAATTCTACTGAGAAGACTTGCACAGGCGTGACTATGGCCTTTATTGTCAGTAGTGACAGTGGCTGCTGAGAACTGGGTCCCGAGGGCAGGATGGAGGGGCTGGCGGCCTCCCGGTCAGTTAGGTGCCCGGGGCCACAGGCATGTTCCTGAGCTCTCCGCTGCCATATGCCTGCTGCCCCGGGAGCCCACAGGGTCCGCCTTTCCTGGGAACAGTGGGTGGCATCATGACCAGTGAAGTCCAGGCCTGGGCCTGTAGTCCCCTTGCTCTGAGTTCTGATGCTGCACGATCTGTGAGGTTGTGACCAAGGGCATAGCACTGAAAAACAATGTTGAAAAAGAGGAAACAGTGATGATAAAAACTCACCGTGCTCACGCCAGGCACTGTTCTGATTTCTCTCCCTGTGTTCAGGGCCGTGAGCATGACTTGGAGAGGAGGGATGGGCTGCAGGAGACCCGGACCCATCTTGAGGCAGGTGGCGGAGGTGCCATCATCAGCGGGGGCGGGGGGAGGACCAAGCCGGGACTACATCCTCAAGGACTCTACAAAGGATGAAATGACAATATCGTCTAGAAATGAGGAACCCAAGACCCAGAACGGGCAAGGGTCTTGTCCCAAATTAAGATCTGTTAGTCCTGGCTCATAAGAGCCCTCCCCTGCAACCAGGATGCGTCCTCAGCTCTGCCCTGCCCTCCCATTGGGTCCGAACACCCCATCTCCATACCTGCCGTGTCCCCAGTGAGGCTGAGACCCAGGCCCTTCCCACCGGGGCTCGGCCTGGACTGCGGTCACCGGTCACAGTGCTGTGCCACGGTCCAGTGTGAAGTCATCACACCGAGCCGTGTGCCAGCACTTCCTGCTAGACGGTCCTTGCTGTGGCTGGCCTCAGGGAAGGGTCGAGCCCGCTCAGCTTTCCTGCCCTGGAGAGGCTTCTCGGGTCAGCTCCGTGTCTGTGCACTTAAGGAAGCAGCCGAGGGCCTCACCTCCTAGCACCAGCATCCCTCAGAGGTCCTGTGCCGGGAGGCTCTTCCTCCGGGCATGGAGCTGGGTTAGGTGCCTTCGCGATGGACTCTCTCTTCTGCATAGTCACGTGTTGGAGCCCTGCCCCCCGTGTGATAGCATGAGGACCCCTCTGGGGGGTGATGAGGGTTGCATGCGGTCACAAGGGTGGGGTTGCCTTGGTGGGACCAGTGCCCTTCCCAGAGGAGACAGCAGAGGCTCGCTCTTTCTTTCTCTGCCGTGGGAGCACACAGTTGGAAAGCAGCTCCCTCCAGAACCCCCCCGCAGGCGCCCTGACCCTAGACTTCCAGCCACTAGAGCCATAAAGAATCATTCCCGTAGTCTCAGCAGCCCGGCTGGCGGCTGCCTACACCAGGGTGGCTCGAGCTCACTGGGATAGGGGCTCTTCTGCTCCCCGCGTCTAGACATCTGCCGGACTCCTCCTGACAGTCCGTGGACAGAAAACACACCCCCCAACATACTCACACACACACACAATTTGGATCACACTATAATCATTTTATAGGTCATATTCATGAGTATTTTTAAAAACCGGTGAAGAAATGATTTATCGTGTCTGCATAGTATTCAGCTGTCTCCTTAATTCTTTCCTTATACTTAGAGTTTTGGGTCGGATTTAACGGTTGGCCTTCCTGAACAGCCCCTAATGAACTTTCTTAACACATGTACGTTACTTTAGAGCTTTAGTGTCTGTGGGTCAGGCAGACCAGTGTGGGCGTGTTCCCGGGAAACTGGAGCCCCGCAGCGCCCGCCGCATCTGTACCCGCCCCGCTGGAGGCAGACGGGGCAATGGCCCAGGGGCTCCGAGGAGCCACGCGCCCGTTGCGGGCTGGGGCGGGGGGGTGGGCTGATGCGCCCAGCTGCCCCCGCTGCGCACGGTTCACGTGCTCGCTGCCGACGCGGGGGCTTTCCAGGTCGGATCGGCCCTGCAGAGGCTCAGAGCGCATTTTTGGGGTCCTGGTGTGGCTCGCCTCCTCCCTGTCCTGCGTGGCCAGGCTGTGTCCTCGGTCCCCTCGGCCCACGCCCTGCCCGGGGAAGTGAGCGCAGACCCTCAGGAACCTTGAGTTCAAAGGGCAAACGCATCCCCGGCCGAGGATGTGGCACTGCGATGCCCGGCCCTGGGCTCACCGCCCCCCTCACGCCCTGGCGGAGCAGCCGGTCTGTCTCCCCTGCTCTGACGGCTCCTCTGCCGCCGTAACTTACACTGATCGTTACAATATCGGAAATTATTAGCAAAGATGGGCCCGGCCGGCCTCACTCTGCGGGTCCTCCAGACCCTTCCTCTCTGGGAATCTTGATGGTCCTTTATTTCTTAGTGTGCCTGCGTCCGTGCCTCCGACGATCAACGTGCCGGAGGCTTCTGGAATTTTCTTTTGCTTTTGTGCTCTAGTACAAGGCCTGGTATATTGAATTCTCTTGTATTATAAATGGGGGTTCTGCTGGTTTGCAGTTCCTTTTCTTTCTTTCTTTCTTCCTTCCTGGTTTGCCATGCGTGATCCCAGCTTCTCTGGGCTGGGCTCCTCGGCAATACGGACAGTTCCAGGAGGAGAACGGGGCTGCGTTCTGCCGGCCCCACGCACGTCTTTCTGGGAGCACCCGGAGGCCTCAGGTCCTCTGGACTCTGGGGTCTTCAGCAGGGACAGGGAGGGGGGCAGAGGAAGGCAGAATGTTCTCAATTGCCCCCTCCCCGGCCCCCCAGAGAGAGGAGGGCAGGGCTGTTCCTGCGAGCAGGGAGGTCTCCCGCACACCTGCTCCAGGCTCTTGCTCTCCAGGTTTTCCCTGACATCTGAGTGAAGATCCTGGAAGAGGAATGAAATAGGGCAAGTACGTAAGCCAGGAGGTAGAGTCAAGCTGAATTTCTTTCCCGCCGAGCGGTGGGAGGCAAGCCTTCCCCTTGCCTCATCGGCCCACCATCCCTCTCCTCGTGCTGGGGCACCTCTTGGGAGAGGGCGGGACAGCAGACGTCTGGCTGGGGACACAGGAAGGTGCTCGTGGGATGAGAGCTGCAGCCTCGATGCTGGGCCTGGGGGCCACTTGGACCCACTGGAGACCTCTTGGCCCCACCCAATGGCTTGATGCCATCAGACTTTCCTTCCTGTCCAACGTTTATGAGTCGCCTCGTCTGGGCCAGGCACTGGGCCCTCACTCGGGGTGGGCAGTGAACAACGGACACGGTCCTGCCCTCCAGGAGTGGTCAGTGCTCAGAAACACAGGCCCGGGGCCAGTGTGAAAGTGCATGTGCAGTTTCTGCTGTGACCAGCGCCACCAAGATGCTTCCCAGTTCTTCAAGAGCCCCCAACCTGGTGTCTCCCCTGGCTGGGGGTCCGGGGAGGCTGTCTGAAGGACAGCTGTCCAAGGGGAGGAGCAGGCCAGCCCGGGGCCTGGAGGAAGTCAGCAAGGGGCCTTGGGGGCCTGGGGTCTGGGAGCAGGCTGGACCGTCTGCTGCGGCTGTGGACGCTCACTCGAGGCTGGGCTGCTAAAGCAGCTTGGCCCTCAGAGCCGAGGGACCCATCAGCATTTGCGGGAGACCGAGATCAGGTCATGGGTCGTAAAAGGGACCGCTTTCACTGCATTTAAGTGTGCACTCGGGGTGGTAAGTGCATAGACCTCACTTAGAACTCACCACCGCCTGGCTCGAGAGCTCCGTCACCTTGCGACCCTGAGCTCTGTCCCCACCCCCGGCCCTGATGCCGCCTGTTCTGCTGTCTGCCCGTGGGTGTGACTCCTCTAGGGACCGCTCGTGAGTGGGTCAGACGAGATTTGTCCCTCTATGACTGTCTTACTTGAGTCCGTGTGACGTCTTCCTGGTCCGTCTACACGGTAGCTGGTGTCAGGACTTCCCTCCTGGGCTTCTCCGCGCACCCGTCCACGGACGCCTGGGTCACCTCCCTGCCGTGCGTGGTGTGAGCGATGCCACCGGGACCGAGTGTTCGGACATTTCTGTGAGACGCGGCGTGTGGTTCTCCCTGGTGCGCACCCAGAAGTGGGAACGCGGGGCCGGCGGTAACTGTGTTTGCTTCTCCGGGGAAGCCCCGCGCGGGTCTCACCGCGCGTCTGGGTGGGAGGTGGCGTCACACCATGGCTTTGACTCATTATTATTAAACACTTTACTTCCTGGATCCGTGGATGTGCCAGACTTGGTTGTTTCTGAAATCTTCAGTTCACGGTTTCTCTCACGGACACATATATGTCAATAAATGTATAAATATATATGTGTGTTCACATTATATATATATATATATATATATATATATATATTTGATGTTTCTCCATTGTTTCCTTGCTTTGGGTTTTAGAAGTCTGACAGGCCTGGTTCTTTGGACTCTGGAAGGTAACCACAGGCCTTGAGCGTTTTTTTATGTAAGGTTTTATTTTTTCGTGAGAGAGAGAAGCAGGAAGGAGCAGCTGACGGGCAGAGGGAGAAGCAGAGCCCCACTGAGCACGGAGCAGGACGCGGGGCTCGACCCCAGGACCCCGGACCATGACCTGAGCTGAAGGCAGACGCTTCCCTGACGGAGCCCCCCAGGCTCTGGCCTTGAGGATTTTATCTTCAGTTTAGAAATCCGGGAGTTGTGCTGGGTGCGTCCCAGTGGGGCCCGTGAGCCCCTTCTCCTGCCGGACGTTCCGGCTCTTTGTCTTCAGGAGGGGTCTTTGGAAGACCCCACGTTTCTGCTTTCCTCTTTGTTTCTCCTTCTCGGCTTGACGAAGAGTTTTTCTTTTCACCTTTTTTTCTCCCCGAAGCTCTGTGTTTGGAAGGCTGACGCCCTCTCGGACCCCAGGGGGGCCTTCGTGACGCGCTGGCCTCTGTGAGTGAGTTGGTCACTTCAGAGCTCCCCTGGCTTTCTCTTAGTTGCCCGGGCCACCCGGCTTGGGCTCAGGGTCGGGGCGCTGCGCAGGCCTGCGAGCCCCTCCCTGCAGCTGGCGGGACACCTGCTGCCCGTGTGCGGAGGGCGGCTGCCCCCTTCCCCGTCTGGGCCCCGCGAGCCGTGTCCTTCCCCCGCAGCGGGCGGGCGGGCGGGCGGGCAGGTGCGCGAGGGGCGCTGGCGCTGGGACCTGCCGCGTCCCTCTTTTCGCTGCTCGTGACTCTGCGGTCTGACTGGATCCAGGCGGCCACAGCGTGTGGCTTTGCGCAGACTCTTGGGTGTCGGAAGTCATTTGCGCAGCTGGGCGCAAGGGCATGTGGGGGAGGTGGCGCCCGCGGCACAGCCTACGCGGTTTCCCACCACGGACTTATTTTACGACCCTTTTTGCAGACGTGTCTTGTCTTGTGAGGAAACTCCTGGGAGCGGTGTGGGCCTCACGGGGTAGGTGTGGTGTTGTCCACAAGAAGCGGACATACTTTCCCCCAAATGGCTGCACAGGGGTGCGAAACTCCGGGGACCCCGGCCGTCCCTCCTCCTGATCGTCCGGGCCTTGGCCGGCCGGGCACGTGCGGCGCGTCTCCCGTGGCTCGGGCTTCGGTCTCCCTCGACGCTTGTCTGTGGAGGACGTGCGCGCGGCTGCTGGGTGTCAGCACGTCCTCTCCCGTCAAGCGAGCATGCCCTTCCCTGTCCTCCGACGGAGCCGTACGTACCAGCTCTATGTACTCCGCGCCCTGCTGGCCTACTCCGTCCCCAAACTGCACTTTTTGACGGAAGTTTTGCATTTTGATAAAGTCTAATGCATCTGTGTTTTCGTTTGGGTTACTGTTCCCGGTCTTGTCAAGACCCCTGCTGGCCCTGTGGACCTGGGTCTCACCTCGTATCTCCTTGACCAGAGCCCGGTGGTCTGGGGTCACTGCTTCGTGTTCTGGTTTGAGATGCCTGCTTTGCCCAGGGCCTGAGCAGGCCTGGGATCTGCCCCGTCCCTCAGGGGCCCTGGGTCTTTTCAGCGGGAATGCCCCACCGAGCTGAGTGTCGGGGGGGCCCGTGGCTGCTGGGTTGGTCATGACTTTCCTGATTTCCAGAAGACAAAGCTAGAAGAGATTCTATGAGAAAAATGTCATTATCTTTTTCTGATATTTTCAATTCAAATTTAAGATGAAGAGATGGTTATTTCTCTGGTTTAACGTTTCTCTTTTCTCCTGGATGGAAATTTGTGGCCCCTGGGGACACTGGCGTCCACTGGGGACACTGGCGTCCACTGGGGACACTGGTGTGACGTTTCTCGCCTTCGTCTATGGCAGACATGGTGGCTTCAAGATAAGGACACCAGCGTGGTCAGTGAAGGAGAGGGCACAGTTCCTTGGCATCTCTTTTGTCTTTAAGATCTAGCGGACTGGGGCTGCTTTTTATGACTCTCTCCTCCTTAGGGTTGGCTGTGTTTCCCTCGGACTTCCCGTTGCGGCTCTGGGTGGGAACATCCCGGAGTGTACGTGACAGCGTGTCCGTTGCGGTTCTGGGTGGGAACATCCCGGAGTGTACGTGACAGCGTGTTCGGGGAAGAACAGCTTCGTCCTTGTGTGTGAACCGTCGTCTCTCTCCGCCGCTGGCAATACTCTCTACGTCTTCGTTTAGTTCATGTTTCCGTTGAAACATGATTCAAGCAAATGCGTGCGTCTTTCCGTATGTCCTCTCCCATCCTGGCCCGACGCGGCCTCCCGCGACCCCGCCCACTTGCCCTCCGTGCGGCCGGCCGTCCCCGTGTCCCCGTCCCCGGCCGCCCGCACGTGCGTGACCTCGCCCTGCGGCAGCTCGACCTCTCTCCGCGGACGCGTGAGTCGTTTCCATCTCTCGCTCTCAGAAGCCGTTCTACTCTGAACCAGCCTCGTTTCGTGCGTCTCAGCACGTCGTTGGCTCCATTATTAGCAGAGGGAGTCCCAGACGAGAAGGAACCGCGACGCTGTCACCGCCGGAGGCCGCCAGGTCCCCTGCCGCAGGGCGGCCCTGCGAGCCTCTGCCCGCAGCCGGTCGCGCGGCGCTTCCCCCCACCCGCTGGAGGGGCTGCCGGAAAGGGGAGAGATGGCAATTTCGGTACAGTTTTCATTTGGATTTCTCTTAGCGTGGGGAAGTCGAGTGTCTTTTCATGTATTCAGAGGATATTTGCATTTCTTTTTATATGAATAGTTTATACAGTTTGCCCATTTTTTTCCATTTCACTCGGGTTGCTTGGCTTTCTTCTTAGCTTTTGAAAGTTCCTTTTTTTTTTTTTTTAAAGATTTTATTTATTTATTTGAGAGAGAGAGCTCGCTCGTGAATGCACGAGGCGGGGAGGGGCAGAGGGAGAGGGAGAAGCAAGCTCTCCGTCCGCTAAGCTGGGAGCCTGACGCGGGACTCGATCCCAGGACCCTGAGGTCATGACCTGAGCCGAAGGCAGACGCCTCACCGACGGAGCCCCCAGGGGCCCCAGTTCTGGAAGTTTCCTGCCGTTTGGGGATATTCGTCCTTTACCTGTGACATAAGTTCCATATATTCCCCCGTTTTGTTACTCATCGTTTAGCCTGGCGTGTGGTCGAGTTCCGTTCGTTCTCTCTACGTTCTCCACAGAAAATCGCATGACGCTTCTCCTCTGAGAAGATCAACCTGTGTGGCCAAGCCTCCCCCTCCGTGGGGACCCTCTTGCCAAGGGAGAAGCTGGGGGAACTCTGGGTTCTCAGCGCGGTGGAACGGATCCAAGCCCCCCGCTGACTGTGCGAGGCTTCTCACTCGACGAGGGCGTCGGGGGCGGCGCCGCAGTCCCCTGCTCTCCCCACGGCGAGGCAGAGCCCACCTCCCTGCTCTTCTCGGTGCTGGTGCTGGAGGCGCCTGGCTGGCTGTTGGGAGGCCCCGTAGCCTCCTGGAGGCGTCTCAGAGGGAGGGCTGCGGGGATGCCCTCTGGGGACACAACCACCGGCCGTGTGGCCAGAGGACGCCCGAGCGCCTGTGTAGACATGGCTGCGTCAGCCGTCCTGAGGTGCAGCCCCAGCTCCGCGGCAGCGCCCGGCACCTTGGGGTCAGCGGGGACCCTCCCAGCTAAGCCTGCACCAAATTCCCAGTCCACCCGGCCTTGAACAAAATGAACCCCTGTTCTAAGCCCCGAAGTGTCGGGCCGTTGGTTTGCACAGCAGTCCTCGGACAGGAGGGCGCGCGCTGTGTCGGCGTGTTTAGTTGGTTCTCGGTGGCTGTGCTGGCGGCTGCACTTTGTGTTGAGGGACTCTGGGGAGGCTCAGAGGTCACGACATCATCGAGGCCGTTTTGCTTCCACCTGAGCAATGCATTTCTTCGTTTCTACTCACGGGGCTCACTGAGGTATTTGTGTGGATTGGAATCTCTTATTTGGGGTTTATTCTGTTTGGATTAAGGGGTTCCCCTCTTCTATCTAAATGTCATGCATTATGTTTTCTATCATTTCAGGATTATGATAAAAGTCTCAGGAAAAGGTAAAGTCCTTGGAGGCAAACCCCTGTCCAGGTCCTCCCCTCAGCTCAGAAAAAGGAACAGCTTGTCCCGGCTCCGAATTTCATGTCTGGCTGTTGGCTTCTGTTTCTACCTTGTTTACTTCATAAAACCGCTAGAAGCTGCGTTGGGCGCGTACGTTTTCGCTCCGCACAGGCCGAGCACGTCTGCGTTCCCCGTCGTCCTGGCCTTTGGGACCACCGTCCGCCTCAAGCACACCCGAGAGCTTATCCAGAGCTCGCTTCCTCCTCTCCGCGTCCCCGTTTCTATGTCTGGACACTTATTTTTTCAGGAATGAGGGTGAAAGTGTGGAGTGCTTGCTTGGCAGGTATTTTAAAAGCGTGTTTCGTGCTGGTCCAGCGTCCTCGGGCCCCGCGCCCCGCGGAGACGTCGACGTGCCTCTCCCGCCTGTTCCTGGGGCAGATTCCACTTTCTCTGATCTTTGCCGCTTTTCTCCTCAAGTGTTACGGTTTGAGTGTAGATTCCGGCTGGCCTTGGTCTTGCATCGGTTGCGGATAACTCTTGGTCGCTGAATCTTCAGATTCTGCTTCTCAAGGTTTTTTCGCCTTCATTTCTCCTTCTGCGAGAGCATCTCGTTCTCTCTTGTTTTTCTTACCCCCCTCTGTGTCCTCTTTTTCGTCTCTTTGTGCTCGGTTCTGGGTGGTTTCTTCGGACGTATCTTCCCGTCTCCCGCGTCTCTGTCCCGCCTGCTCTGCCGCCGGACGTGCCCCTCGGCCGTGCCCCTCGGCCGTCTGACCGCAGCCATTGTATCTGTTTTTACAAAATCCTCTGTTTTTACGCAGGTTCGGCATATCATCTCTCACAGTTTTCTACTCCCTGAAGTTATTGTCAAGCTTGTAGCTTATTTCCTTAAATAAAATGCGAGGAGACCGTGCCGGGGTGCGCGGGAGTCTGCTTCCTGCTCAGTTTTGCTGTGAACCTGAAACTGCTCTAAAAATACAGTCTGTTTAAAAAATAGAAAGACTCGTGCTTCTGTAACCCGTGTTTGTTGATGCCGAGGGCTGGAGGCTGAGGGGCTCTTTCTTGCCTCACTCCGTTCTCGCTCCCAGGCCTTGCTTCCTGCTTCCCTGGCTCAGCAGTGGATGTTTATCGCGGTCCTTGAGCACGTGCTTGTGGGGATTCTCCGGGGCCTCTCCAGAGAAGGTCGTGTCTGCACCTGCCAGGCAGCTGGGGGCACCTGGTGGGAGCCGCCTCAGAACCAGCTCGGCCTGCCGTCCTTGGTGGCATTTGGGTCATCTGCTGTGCAAGGACCTGTCTGTGGTCACCACTCCCCGGGGCAGGGGCTCCCCGCTCTGATCAAGGCAGCCGCCTCTACAGTCTCTGGGGGTGGGGGTGCGTTGTGGGTGCCCTGAGGGCTCAGGCATGGGTGGGTGACCAGCACACCCCACGTGGCCGCGAGCACCGGCTTCTCTCCTGCCTTCCTCACCCCAAGAGGCTAAGGAGCAGAGTTCAAGTGCAGCCGGCGGCCACCTTCTTAGGAAACTGCTTCGGTTCTTCGGCAACCCCTTCTGTCTCAGTGTGGAAGGCCCTGGGATTCCTCATCTCGCCATTTTGCTGTTTCGAGTGGAGGGTGAGTTAGTTCTGACTGACCTCACCAACCACCGTCCGGTTAAGTTCTGAAATTCCTCCTTGTCCCCGTGGAGAACTGGAGAAGGTCTGGAGCTGTTGGCTTCGGTCCAGGCGGATCTGGCCACAGGACTCAGGCAAGACTCAAGCCTGAGGCCACATTGTTGTGATTTCAAGTCCGCTTTTGGAATGACCAAGGGTGCCCCAGGATGCTTTACTCTGTGAACTTGGAAGACGATGTGGACTGAGGAATCCACATCACGGAATAGTTGCTAATCCCAGCGCGTGAGGCCGGTGTCAGCCATGGTCTCAGGGACCACGGGGTCCCCGGGATCCAGGTCCCAGCCCAAGGCGCTGACTTCGGTGAGCTGAAGTCGGAACAGAACTAAGGGGGAGCCCCACAGAGGGCACCCAAAAGACCATTCCCATGGGACGGGGCAGCTGCCCCTGGAAGCGGAGAGCCTGGTCCTGAGGCCTTTCTCCTGCTGCGGAGGGCACGGGCCGGGGAAGGTTCTGCACCGCTGCGCTCGCGCGAGGAGGGCAGGCTGGCCCCCCGGGGTGGACGGAGGCTGTTCTGGGCACTCTTTGGGGTGGTTCCTCCAGGACTGCGGGGGTCCGTGTTGCCGGTTTTACTTCTGCAGGAACCAGAGCCGCTGTTCTGGAGGCCGGACTCCCGACCGGGAGCCGACAGCAATCCCTTCCTCAGTGGGGACGGTTCACTGGCGATGAGACTGCCGTGCGCGGCGGACACAGGCGTTTCCCTCAGAGAAACTGGCTTGGAAAATGGCATGAATCAATTAAAATTCAACATCTTTCTTTTGCCAACATTTGGGAGGAAATTAAAGCAAAGCAGGCTTTGCCAAAAACCTGTAGGCCACGATGACACCGAGGCCAGAGGGACGACTGAGGGGAGCCAGAGGCGCTGGTGCCCGTGAAGGGGCTCGTGGGCTCTGAGCCAGGGCGCCACGCAGGCTTCTCGGAGCCACTGGGCCGCCGCACGCTGTGGTTTTAATTAACGCTGCCTCTCCTGTCACAGTCTTCAGTTCTGTCTGACCGTGGAGCCAGGTCAGCGGGAGGCTGACGAGCTGTGGCCTCATTCTCTCCATCGGGGCGGACGGCCGGCCGCGCGGTCAGACCAACGCCAGGGCTGCAGGGACCCGGTCACTGTGTCTCTCCCCTTGGGGCTCGCAGTCCGCTCACCCCTCCTCTGCAGGCCCGCTGGGACAGTCTCCTGCGGGTCTGTGGGGCCGCTCCCTGCACGGCACGGGCGCACGGTGCGGCCATGTATTCTCTCGGCTGCCGGCCTTGTCCCCCCGGGTCCCAGCCGGCCCGCTGGTGGTCCGCCGCGGCCGGTCTTCCAAAGTCTGGCTGGAGAGCTGGAAATCTGGGTCCGGTCTGGCCTCCTCGCTCCTGGGGCGGCGGGACTCCCCTCGTCCGTCTGAGCCTGGGCTTCTCCGAGGGGGCGGGGGCCGAGGGAGCCCAGGGCGCTGCACCCGCGGGAGGCTCTCATCCCACGCCCCGCCCACCTCGTGCACGTCCAGTCCCTCTGACACACTGGACACTTCCTCCTCGCCGCTCCTTACAGAGGAACTGCGGGAAACTCAAAGGCCTAGTGCACTCGCCACCCCCCGAAGAGCCCCCAGAACCAGACCTCACACCGTGGAAGGCCCCTTTGGAGTCCGTGGTTCCTGGGAGCAGCTGGGGTCACGGGCGCTCCCCTTTTGAAAGCCACGGATCAAGACCCAAACGAAATCCGAAATCCGGCTGCGGGGTCCCGGCTGCGCATGTGCATGCAAGCCTCCCCCAGGATGGGCATGTGGCTCCCGGGGGCTTCGCCAGCACCACACGGCCTGAGGCTGAGAACTGTGACGTGGACATGGCCCTCAGTACCCGCGTCCCGCCGCACACCCCGCCTGGACGGCTGGTTCTGTGCCCAGCCGCTCAGCTCGGTGTTTAGTCTCCCCGGCGGTGCGGGCGGGGGGCGGGCTCGGCTCCACCAGTCCCAGAGTGTAATCGGAGCCGTACCGGAGCAGGACTGGACAGCGGGACGTGCGGCAGGACAGCGGGCACCCGGGCACTGCCCCGCCGGCTCACGTCAGGACTGATGAGACAAGGAAACGGGTGCCCAGCACGGGCTCCGTGAGCTGGCGGTCAGCCGTCCCAGCCGTCCCAGCCGGAGACGTGCACGGGGTCCTGCTCAGATCCTCTGCCCGACGGCTGGTCACCTCCTCCTCCTCAGCCGGCCTGCTGGGCCTCGGGCTGGGCCCCGGCGGGCTGAACAAGGGCAGCTGTGTCCGGTGTTGATGACCCTCGTGAACAGGGCGTTGTCCGCGGTCCCAGGGACGAGGGCGTGCGACGCCCCGCGGCATGAATGATGGTATTCTTCGCTGGGGCTTTGGATTAAACACGCTCATTAGCCCCAAGCACAATGGGCCCGTGTTCACGCTGCACACCGGGCCACAGCAGGGGGAGGGCTCGGGACGACCCATTCAGAGGAGCGCGGGGTTGGGGGCGGGCGCTCCCTGCGAGGCAGGAGAGCCGCTCACCTGCCCCCTGGGGCCGTGCGCCGCACAGGCCCACCACTGATGGAGGGCCGGACGCAGGTGACTCAGGGGTCCCTGCAGACCCTGACCCCTGCGGGCAGGGCTGCCTCCCATGGGAGAAGGCTCTGCGTGGCTCCCAAGGGGACAACAGCCAGGGCAGGCAGCTGGTGTCTGCGGCTGGGGCTTACGGCTCTAGAAGGAGGCAACAGGCGGGTCGCGTCCCTGCAGAGCGCGCACAGGTGTGTGGGCGCCGGTGGGGTCGGAGCAGGAGGCCGGCCGGCGCTGTGCGAGCACCCCTTCCTGGGCGCCTGGGGATAGGGTGTGCTCTGCGTGCATCCAGTCCTGTGCTCCTGCGGCATGCGCTCCGACGCGGGCGTGAGGGGCCCTGGGCCGCTGGAACTTCACAGCCGATCTCAGGAAAGGTTGGCTTTGGGTCTCGTTGCTTCCTCCCAGCCCAGAGGTGCAGGGGCTCGAGCACGTGGTGCCCTCCATGTTCCGTTCTCTAGTGCGCGTCCCCAGGCTCCCCATGCACTGGTGGGCAGGAGCGGTTCCCCGGTGGGTGCGGCAGGGTGGGAACGGCCCGCTCTCCTTGCTTTGGGAGGGCAGCCCTCTCTTGCCTGCTTCTGACCCCGGCTGTGCGCGCCCGGGACTGAGGGATCTGGTTTCCCGCCCCACGACTGGGCGGCAGGCGGCAGGGCTTTCCTCTGGAAGGCTCTGTGGTGCGGGGACAGTCTCCAGGTTTCCAGGAAAGCGCGCGCAGTGAGGTCCCTTGGATGGCGTCCGTGCTGCACCCGCCAGGAGACATTTGTCTCCAGCAGTGAAGGGTCGTCTGCCTTTAGGCAAAGCAGGGATTGCCAGACTCTGCCGGAGCCGGGCCGCCGCCCTGAGGATGAAGGTGGGACTCTTTCCTTGTCCGGGTCGGGAGGGACCCGACCTCTCCAAGGCTCATGTGTTCTCGAGGAAAGACAGGACAGGACAGTGTCTCAGGCAGTGCCTGTGGCCACGTTCGAAGGCCAGGCTGTCCTGGTGTCCACGGCGGCCGCAGCTCTGCCGTGTCTGTCCCTGCCCGGGGCTCTGCATGGCCCTGCATGCCGCAGGAGCACAGGACTGCCCCCTCGGAGAGGAGCAAGAGTGAAGCGGAGAGTGGGAGCCGGGATCCCTGGGGCCCGTCCTCCGGCCAGGCTCACCCACTGGGCGGCAGATCCCCGGAAGCTGACTTTTCCCAGGAGAACCAGAGGGGAGCTGAGACGTTGACATTTTGTTCAAAGCTGTTTGTGTCAGGGCAGATGTGGCTGCAGTTTCCGAAGCAAATGGAATTGCTGGCAAGGTGGCCTTGAAGACGCCCCGGGGGACATTCCTTACAGCCCCGGCCCAGGACACGGTGGGGTGGGGGGAGAGGGGCCAGAGTGGTCTCCAGCCCATTCTAGAGGGAGAGAGCAAGGCGGGGGGCAGGGGTGGGGGATCCCTCTGGGGTCAGAAGACTGTATGGAAATCCGGAGCTGTGACCTCGGGTCTGCCACCAGGGGCTGGGTGGGCAGGGCCTTGTGCCTGCCTGAGGCCCCCACTGTCACTTTCGTGCCCACGGGGGAGGGGAGAGCAGACAAACCTTCACGGAGGGGAGCTGAGACTAAGACCCGGGGAGGGGGTGCTCGGACCGCGAAGGGCCCCCCCCCCCGGAGGGACTCCGAGCGGGTCCCCACCCGCACTAAAAGGTGACCTTGTCGGTCACTCCTCACTCAGAGTGGGAACATTTTAGGGAGACTTTGTAGAGCCAAGTCTGTGCTTCTCCCGGGTTTAGGGGCTTGAAATGATGGGACCGGACCCCCCAGCCAGGAGCAACGGTAAGATGGTTTTAATCTGAGAAACAAGCCGTCGGAGTCTGCAGCACGCGCGATGCTTCGTGGCAGGCTGTGGGGCGTTTCCCTTCAAGACAGAACAAACGGAGATGCTGGTCACCGTGGCTTCTCCCCTGCCCTGGAGTCCTGCCCTGCGGGGGCTCGGGACAGACTTTGAAAGCTTAGAGATTGGGAAGGAGAACTTCCCGTGTCTGGAGATGGTAGAAGCCAACACTCAGAGCTCGGAAGAGGTTTCTGGACGTTGCCCGCAGCAGGTCAACATAGAACATCGGTAATGGGGCGCGTGACTGCTTTGTCGGTGGCTCTGGTGACTCTTGATCTCAGAGTCATGAGTTCAAGCCTCAAGTTGGGTGTAGAGATTACTTAAAAATAAAATCTGAGGAGCACCTGGGTGGCTCAGGGGGTAAAGCCTCTGCCTTCGGCTCGGGTCATGATCTCAGGGTCCTGGGATCGAGCCCCGCATCGGGCTCTCTGCTCAGCGGGGGAACCTGCTTCCCTTCCTCTCTCTCTGCCCGCCTCTCTGTCTACTTGTGATCTCTCAGTCTCTGTCAAATAAATACATAAAATCTTTACAAATAAAACAAAATAAAATCTTAAGCCCATTCATGTTCCTGCGCAGCCAGTTTCTGCCCATGGCGGTGAGGAAGGGGCAGTGACTGGGACGCACCCGTCGACACACCTGCGTGCTGGGGCACAGGATGAGGACCAGGAGGAGACAGACCAGACGTCGTGTAGACCCTTTTGGAGAAAATGGTCCAACTTCATTGAAACCTTGAAAACATGGAGAACTACGCTAGTTCATGTCAAGACTCAGCATCAAGGCGATGTCCGCTCCCTCCCAGTCCCTCTGTAAGTTCGCCTCATTCCCATCAGGATCCAGACCGGGTTTCCGTTGGTCTGGACAAGCTAACATAGGAGAATAAAGAGCAGGTTCGAGAAGCCCCAGGGCAGAGCAGACGAGCCTACGGGGCGTCCCAAGGCGATGAGACCCCAGAATGATGCTGGCGCAGGCGTCGAAGCCCATGGGTAGAGTCCCCGGAGAGCAGCAAGCGGGCGGGCGAGCCCCCGGGAGGGACGGGACCCTGGAGAAGGACGACCAAACACTTGGTCTTGAGCGTGAGAAAATCCGCTGAAAGTGGACCTCAGAGGATGATTAATGCGTCAGGGAAGCATTTCTTGAGCAAGAAACCAACGGTTCCAAACAGGGCAGGACGGTTGGATCCGTGAGTTCCGTGTTTCCGCGGGACGGAAGCGAGGTTAACGTCGAACGAGACCAGCCAAGACTTCACCAACAAAGGGTTACTATCCAGACTACAGGATGGCCTCCCCCGCGGCAACCAGGGACAAGTAAGGGCCGGGACGAGGGTGACAGGAGGGGCCGCGGATCACGGGCGCAGACACGAGAACTGCAGTCGCCGTAGAAAAGCCACGTCACCTCCCGGGGACCTGGGGAAGCAGCGAGGCCTACAGCAGGGCCCCCTCAGCCGTCGCGCGGGCCAGCGTCCCACCGCGGGGGACAGGGGTTCGTGAGGGTCAGTCCCGGATGCCCGTGCCCACCCGCCGGCCCTGCCCCGCTAGGTGCACGCCCGCAGCCATTGGCACAGATGCACGTCGGGTGCCCCCGAGGCTGGGCTCGCCGTGAGCAGCGGCCGCGGGACGTGGGGCAGCAGCGGGCGCATGGGGGAGGCCGGGCCCAGCAAGCTCTCCGCAGCAAGCAGCCTGGGAAGGAAGGCGGGAGCTGGAGGCGGGGGCCGAGGACAGACCCGGGCCCTCCGGGGACCTGGTGAGAGGGCGTGTGGCGGTGACCCTTCCACAGAGAAGAGACTGGAGATGCCCCGGCTACCCCCAGAAAGCCCTCGCCAGACAGTCCTCTGTGCCGTGGGCAGGGCGGCCCACCCTGGATGCTCAGCCTCGGTTTCTGAGACCTTCGAGCTGGGGTGGGAGACGACGGGGCGGCTCCGGAGGCCGAGTCAGACCAGCTCCTCCGGGGGCCCAGGAGGGCGGCTGTTCTCTTGGGCGCGCCCTCTTTCGTTCTGTGAACTCCCTACACGCGCACACGCGACCACCGTCATCAGGAAACAGGTGCTACTGGATGAGCAAACTGCTCCTGGGGTCCTGTGAGTCAGCACCGCTCTCCGTGCCTCCCCCCGCCCCCTCCCCAGCCCTCTGGGGACTTTGGAAGGGACACCGTCTCCCGCAGGGTTCTGTGCGAGGACGGTCTGCGGGGACATGCTGGTCACAGCGGTGAAAGGCCTGTCGGTAGGTCTGTGCATGTGCCTAAGTTGGAAGATGAAAGTAGTTGTTTTTATTCTAAGAATAAACACGTATTCAGTGTTTTTAAAAGTGTGTGCACAGGAAGACAAGAAGCCAGAAGTCAAGTCCTGGAGGTCGCATCCCCTGGGGACACTGCCGCTTCGTACTTTGCTGTACACGTTCCAGTTTTTCAGGGAGACACACACACACACACACGCACACACACGCACGCACACACGTTCTTGCACCTTTGCGCTGTGTTAAAATACGCGTGACACAAAACTTGCCGTCCATTTCCGTGGTGTTTCATGCAGGCGCAGCATCGTGCCCCGGCCCCGCTGTCCACCCCGTCCACACCGTCGCTCTCGTCTTCTCGTGAACCTGGAACTCTGTCCCCGTTAACACCCGGCCCCCACCGCCCTCCCCTGCCCTGGCGCCCATCTTCCAGCTTCTGTCTCGGTGACCTTGACTTGAGGGCATCCTGTGAGCCGAACCACAGGACATTTGTGTCTGCGCGACCGCACTCGGCATGGTCCCCTGGGAACCCCCGCTCCTGCGCGCGTCGGAGCCGCCTTTCTTTTTGAGGCCAAACAGGGTCCCCCCGCCGGGAGGGCTCCTCCGCTCACCCATCAGCGGCACGTGGGTGGCTCCCGGGCTGTGGCTCCGTGGCAAGCGCCGCTGTGAACACGGGGTTCGCCGTGGAATGAGTGGTTCTGCCGTGACCCCGCGTTCACCGCGGGAGGACCCCCTGCGCTGCTTTCCACGGCAGCGGCGCTGTGTCCCACCAGCCGTGGACGCCGCTCCACCTCCCGCATCGCCGACAACACTTGGTGTTTTCTCTCGTTCGCTCTTTCTGGCGCAACCATCCCAGGGAGTGTACGCGGCGTCGCGGGGCTGTGATCCGCGTTTCCCTCGTGATGAGCGCATGGAACGTCTTTCCAGGAGCTTCTTGGCCGTCCGTGCGCCTTCTCTGGAGGGTCCGTGCAAGCCCTTGGCTCCTTCCTGACCAGTGGCTTGTCTCCTTGTGCTGAGTCGTGGGCCGGCTCTCTGTGTTCTGGGCACCGGCCCCTCATCAGACGCCACATTTGCCAATATTTTCTCCCGCTCTGTGGGTTGCCCTTTTACTCCGGGGATGGTGTCTCTTGATGCACCAAATCCTCAGATTTTCACGAAGCCCGGTTCCTTTGGTGTCGTAGCCAAGAAATCAACGCCGAGTCCAGAGCCACGACGCTTTGGACCCGGGTTGTCTTGTCAGAGCTTTGTTGTCCTGGGTCTTGCGTTAGATCCTGGATCTAGATCACTTACTTTCCGCGTGTGGCACCGGCGTCACCTGTCGTCACCCCTTGCGTGGGGACGTCCAGTTTCCAGCATCGTTTGTTGAAGAGACTGGCCTTCCTCCGTCGAATGGTCTTGGTTCCTTGTCAGAAGTCTGGCCACATGAGCAAGGATTTCCTTCTTGGCTCCCTATGCTTTCTCTCTTTAATGCACACACTTACTTTTTGACACAGCAATGTGATCGCGTTATACAAACTGGCTTTTTACTACTTACTTATTTATTTATTAAGATTTTATTTTTAACTAATCCTTACACCCATCATGGGGCTTGAATTTACAACCTGGAGATCCGGAGTCTCCCATGCGCCCCGGGGCCAGCCAGGTGCCCGCACACACGTCCTCCCCCATGGGTGGGTCTCGACGAGCCGGGTTACGCCGGTGCCCCGTGTGCTGGTGGGCACGTGCCGTCCGTGGTGCCGGCTGTCTCTGTGCGGACACCAAGCATGCTGCCAGCTGTTGGTGTTCTGTGGCAGCGATGTTCCCATAATCGTCCGAAACGAGCCGCATCTGAAGCTGTGAGAGCGCTGAGCGGCGCAGGGCGCGTGTGTAAGAGTGTGAAACACTGTTGTTCTACCATTTCCTTGGGCGCCTTTCTAGGCGTCACTTTGCTGAGTTCATGGCCGAGCCCCGCCCAGAGTGCCTCCCCCTCCGGCTGGGGGAGCAGCCGCCCTGAGACACGGGTGCGGGGCTGGAACAGGCCCCACGAGCGTTAGCATCATCTCGGGGCACCATCGTGGGCCCTTCCGCACGGGTGGGGCTTGCACCTGGTCTCCGGTCCCCGTGTCAGCCCAGCACCTGCCAGCTGTGTGGCCGCGGGCCGGCTACCCGGTCTCTGTGCCTCGGTTTCCTCACCTGTGCAGGAGAGACGGCGGTGGCAGTTAGCCGGCGGGGCTGTGGCGACTGGAGCGGGTCGGTGGCTGGAAGAGCTCAGGAGAGGCCGGCGGAGTGTTCTCACTGCTGTGGGAGGCACGCGCCAGCGTTCGCCAGGACGACTTGGTCGTGGCTCTCACTCACAGTCGCGCAGGGAGGACCAGTGCAAGCGCTAACACAAACCTACAATTCCCACGTTCTCACGATCGTACTGGATGTTACTGGCTTTTACTCTGTGGGTTCCTGCTGGAATGATGCCCGCTGGGTCTAGGATGGGGTGAAATTTGGACATTTGGGTCCGTGTTGGAGGGGTGGGGTGGAAGGGCAGGGCGGGTGCAGGGCAGGCTGGGAGCAGAGGGCCAGGGAGGGCCTCACTGGCCGAGGATCGGGCCCTAACTGGGGAGAACCACGGCCGGGAGCCTCTTCCCTCCGCCCCTCCTGGTTCTAGACCCCAGTGCAGCTGTGGCTAGCGTCGTGGGCAGGGCAGCGACCCGGCAAGGCCGTCCGCAGCCCCGGTGGTAATCGGTGCCTTGATCCAATCAGGTGCTGTTGCTAAGCGCCCAGCAGCCCGAAACCTGTAGGGCCTGTGTTTTCTCTAGAGCCCGCCTGGGGCACTTTGCTTCTCTCGAGCTGCGCTGGAGGATTCTGCGGTGCGACAGGCCGGAGGGCTCGTGTGTCCCACGCTCTGCCACGGGCGCTGGTCCTACTGGCCGGATGCGTTCCTCTGTTTTCATTCCTTGGGGCTTAAGCACAGTCACCCTTCCAGCATCTCAGCATTTAAGTGAAACAGCCTTCCGGAGCGCACGTGCCTGCCTGTTACGGACCTTGTAGCCGCAGGAAATCCAGGGGTTTTCCAAGGACAGGGGGACTGAAATGGTCTCGGGAAGCCGCCGGCCGCGGGGGGGCGAGCTCCAGGGGCGGGACTCTGGGACTGAGGCCCCCCATCCCCACCTTCCCCGCCTGTTTGCCCCTGAGGACTGGGGGGGGGGGGGGCGGCCGGGGCCTAGGATTCCTCCTGCTGTGCACACGGAGAGAAGTGGCTGCTGGGCCGGGCAGGGCAGACCGCCTCCTCCCCCACCCAGGAGCCGTGGACACGGGCTGGGGATGGAGCGTGGAGCTGGGCGTTCCTGAGGAGCCTGTCCGGGGAGGAGAGCGAAGAGATCGGCCGCTGCTTGGAAACGCGGAGGCCGGTCCCTCCCCCGACGCCCGACGCCGGCTGGTAAATTCCGGCTGAGAAATCCGGAGGGAGCGCGCGGTGCTGAGTCATGGAACCCGGGAGCGGGAGCGGGACGCAGGCCACCGGCTGAGTCTCGGAGCCCGGAGGCATCCACAGGAGGCAGCAGAGGTGAGAGCAAGGGGCGCAGGGCTGCGGCGGGCAGGGTTTCTGTTCTGGATGCTGCAGGGGCTCCGTGGCTTTCCGCCTGGGCCCCAGGTCTCCGTGCATGGGCTGCCTACACCTCAGTTCGCTTCTCGGTTTGGAGGGAGACCTGCGCCGCCGGAAGTGAACGGGATGGAAGAGCCCGTCTTCTCCGCCGCGCAGCCCCACTGAGGGGCTCGGAGCCCTTCTGTCTGCGCTCCTGTGTGCACCCCGGGGAGGCCAGGCCTGCTTCCCTGTGAGCAGTGGGGTTCTCTGCCTCAACGCGGGGGGATCCAGCCACGCCTTCAGGGCTGGCGTTTGCTCCCGTGGCCGCCGTGGGCTGCAGGATGGCCCGGCGGAGCCTTCAGCCCATGCGGGTGCGCCCAGCGCCCCACGAACGCAGCGGCAGCACCTCCCTGTGCAGCTAGGGACCCCCGCTCACTCATCCCAGACGGGGGCGGCGGCTGCAGAGGACGCCTCCGGGCCTGGTTTTCTTGTTGAGAACCAGGCGTGTTGATGGCTCTGGTTCTTACCGCCCGTCCGCCCGGGGCCGGCTGGTGTCTTCTCTGTGACTCTCAGGACTCACGTTGTGTCCACCGACACCACTTCTTGTGCGAGGAACTTGGGTTTGGGGGAAACCACAGCTTGTTACACGTTTCGCTTTTATATGTAACACGTGCTGCGTGTTTCCCACGGTTTGCCTGGGCGGATGCGGGGTGGCCCCTCCGTGGCTCGGTTTCCCCGGGCGCTCTGGGAGACCTAGGGCAGGCAGGGCTGCGGCGGAGAGAGCACTCCAGGGAATCTGGCAGCACGCGGGCGGCTGGGCCCCGACCTCATCCGGACAGCAGTGCAAGCGCCGGCCGTGTGGACCCACGGCCCTGCCCGTCAGCGGAGCCGAGCTGGCAACACAAACCCAGACCCGAGTTTACCAGAAGATTCTCCACGGTCTGAGCCCTTGAACAGGTCAGCCGCGGCGGGGGTCATGGGCGAGCAGATCAGGCCAGCGTGGACCCTTGCCCCCAGGTTCCAGGTGAAAGGTCGGCTCTGTCTGCGGTTCTCGGGGGCCTCGGAAAGTCTAGGAGACGGCGGTGCGTGTGCCGTTGCAGCTGGGCGTGCGGCCAAGGGTGCGGCTGGGGGTCAGGACGGCGGACCCGTGTCCGGGTTTCCTCTTCCGCGATTTCCTGCTGCTCTGTGGGCACCCCTCCCTGGACACGGGCAGGGAGTCCACTGTTCCCACGGCCACGCAGCTGCCCCTAAGGGCCCACCACTCGGAGGACCCCGTGGGATGTCCGAGCTGCTGGGAGTGTCCCTGCAGCCGGGCCACTAGGAAGGAGGAGACAGGACTGTCCGCCCACGGACTTTGGAACAAGCTGCTCTAAGAGCTCACGGAGGCTTCGTGACGACCGCGGCTTCTGTGCACTGGGCATTCCATGTGGGACAGACGCCACACCTTTTGACTTCTCTCCTGCCCAATTTCCAGACCCAGGAGCTGCGTGGATGCCGGAGCAGCCCTCCGCCATGCAGAGACACGGTCTTTCTGGAAACTCGCCGTCTTCCTGCGCAAACTGCGTGGGCGCCCGTGTCCTGTCTCGGGTGTGGTGCCGTGGGTCTAGCCCCCTGGGCAGGTGCTCAGGAGCCCCGGGAGGAAGCCGGCCTTCGTCGGCCACACAAGACAGAGAGTGGCGGGTCACGGTCATCCGTCTGGCGCCCTTCCCCATGGCCCTGGTGACAACACTTAGTGACAGCTCAGGAATTCTGTCAGGGGCTCCTGGGTGGCTCGGATGGTTAAGTGTCTGCCTTTGGCTCAGGTCGTGATCTTTGGGTTCTGGGATCAAGTCCCGCATGGGGCTCCCGGCTCAACTGGAAACCTGCCTCTCCCTTTCTCTCTGCCTCCCCCTGCTTATGCTCCCTCTCTGTCTCTGTCTCAAATGAGTAAATAAAATCTTAAAAAGAAATTAAGAAAGAAAGAAAGAAAGAAAGAAATTAATTCTGTCAGAACGCCCCTCAATGGCACCGCTGACAAGGCGGGCTGTCAGAACCCGCATCGTGCCACAGGGGCCTGGGGCCAAGCACGGCCTGGCCTCGACACGAAGCCAGACCCAAGCCATGAAGAGGGAAGTGGGCCCCAGCCCGGGATTCTGTCCTGTTCGCGATGAGGGCTTTGACCCAAGGACAAGGCCGTGAATGATGAGGACCGGACACCTGGACACTCGGCCGGCGTCTGCTTCGCACATGGTGTCTCCGGGGTCAGAGCACATGCCCGTCGCGGAGGGGCCCAGGCCCCGCAGCCCTCGTGGACAACCCCCTCCTGGTGGGAGCCAAGGCGACAGGCTGGGGCCACGGTCACAGCGGCAGGAGCGAACTCAGGGAAGAAAGAAGGCTTCTTCCCCGCCGACCCCTGCTCACGCTCCCTGCACGCACGTGGGCGCTGCCTCCTCCCAGCCCTGGGGGGTCCCGGCCCCCGACGGCCTGCGGCGCAGCCGCTAACGGACCTTTCCTGGGCACCGGTGGGACACGGGGGTCTGTGCCTTCCCAACAGGTCACTAGGTGTGTTTTCTTTATGAAATACAGGTTTTGGCTCTTTTTTTTTTTTTTTTTTAATTGTGTGTATTCTTATGATGGAAACGTTAAAAGAATCTAGAAAAGGAAAAAACAAACAAGACCCACAAAATAAAATATTAAGATTTTAGAATATCTTCCTTTTCTTCCCGATCCATTTCTGTTGGCCTTGTCCGCCCCTTACGGGAGACACTCCGCTTCCTGGGAGCGCGAGCTCTCGGCGAGTGCCCCTGAGAGTGTGCCCGGCGCCTCCCTGGGCAGGAGCCCCGTCCCTACAACTTGACATTGGTTCAGGGTTTTCACGATCGCAGGCAGCACGGCTCTGAGCACCTCTGAGCCGAAGGTCCCCCCGGGTCCGCCAGCCTCCCGGGGCCGACTCCGGATGGAAAGCCGGGACCGAGTGTGAGGAGTATGCGGCAGGTCGGTGGGCACACGTCACCCCGTCCTTCCCAGAAGGGCCCACGCGGTTCACCTTTGTCCGGGGATGCCCCGAGCGGCCAAGCGAGCGCGTCACGTGTGGCTCGGAAACTTCCTTTATGCTCACGAAACCGCCTCCGCCTCACGTGTGGACCGTCCGCGCCGTCTCGCCGGCTTTTCACGGCTCCCTCCCGGTTCCTCCAGACAAGCCCTTCTGCCCAGGCCCGCACCGCCGGTTTATTTTCTCTGGAAGTGCGTGTCAGCGCAGTCGTAGGATAAACGCACGTGTGTTTTCAGATCTGGCTTCTTTCACTCTGTGTAAGTGTGCCAAGATTTACTGTTGGATTCACCGTTAATTCTTACTTCTTCCCGAGCATCGTGTGGATGTCCCCTACCTTGTGTGTCCACACCCTCGAGGATGATTGCGGAGCTGCTTCCCGTTGTCGTCGGGCAGATCCAGTGGCTCCAAGAACTCCCGTGCGAGTCCTTGTGCAGATGCTGACTCGCATCTCCCTTGGGCTCATCCGTAGGCCGAGCCCACGGGAGGCGTTTCGTTTTCTCAGAAAGCAGCCGAGCGTCTTCCAGGCGGTCGGACGGTGCTGCGTGCCCAGGCGCCGCGCGTGGCGCAGCAGGTGGCCCTGCCGGCAGGTGTGGGCGGGGGCTCGTTTACTGCAGTGCCCTAATGACGGGGGGGTGCGTCCTTCCCCGGGCTTCTTGGCGGCCCGTACACCCGCTTGCTTCGGTGACGAGTCTCTCAGAGCTTTTGCCCATTTTTAACCTGGGTTGTCACTTTAGGATTGAATTTTGAGAGTTTCGGAGTGTCGATGCCCATATATTCTGGATACAAGTCCTCCCCCAGATGTGCGTTTTGCAAATAGGTTTTCTCAGTCCATGACTGGTCTTTTCATTTTCTTAATAGTATCTTTCCCAAAACAAGAAATTCAAAATTTTTGTAAAGTCCAGTTTGTCGATATTTTCTTCTACGGGTCTTGCTTTTTCATCCCAAGATCGTGAAGACCGGATCTGTGTTTTCACTTGGAGGCTTTACGATTTCATGTTTCCATCGGTTCTGCGGTCCCTTCAGACTTGATCGTGAAGGTGGTGTGGGCTGTGGACGGAGCTGGGGTGTTCGGGGCTTTCTCGAGTGGGCGCACAGACGTGTGAATGTTCCGGCTCTTCGAACGACTGTCTTTGCTCCATTGGGTTTTCTTGGATCCTTTGTTACACGGCAGCTGAACAGAGACTACATGGGTCTGCTCTTCCGTTCTGGCCCATTGACCTGGGCGTCCTTACGTCGGTGTCACACCGTGAGGACTGCCGCGGCTTTCTTGTGAACTGGAGACTCGTAGTGATTCCCGGCTCCAAATGTGTTATGTTTCAAAATTGGTTCGTTTAGATCATTTACTTTTTCCCTAGCCATTTTAGAAAGAGCTTGTCCGTTTATACAAAATGGGTCTGTTAAAATTTTGAGTGAGATTGGGTTTACTCTAAATTTCAATTTGGGGAACATTAGCATCACAACAGGGTTGAGTCTTGCGATCCACGCACGAACCGTGAATATCTCTCCATTTCGTTAGTCTTCAGTTTTCTCTCATGAATGTCTGGAGTCTTAAAGTGCACAAATATGGTAAATATTTTGTTAGATTGATTTCTAGGTATTTCACGTTCTTTTGGGGCTGTCGTAAAAGGTATTGTTTTGTGATAGAATAACTTGTTGCTAGCATGAAGAAATATAACAGATAAATGTAATTTATTTTTCTCTTTTGATCTTTAAATCTGTAAATTTGCTAACCTCATGTGTTCCAGGTCATTCCTTGGGATTTTCTATGTAGACAGCCGTGTCGTATGTGAACAGAAGGGCCTTTAGCTCTTTTCCTGGTTCACGGTTGACTAGGGAAGGTGAGTGCAGGGGTTTTCCACCGTTCTTTATCTTAGCGGAGAGATGGTGCCTCTTGCACGAGCCACAACTGTTCTTCTATGGACGGCCTTCGGCAAGTCAAGGAAGTTCCGCTCATGACTTTTGCTGAAAGTTTTTATTGTGAATGGATTTTGGAATTTTGTCCAAAGGCTTTTCTACGTTTTTCAAGATCATTACGTGTTTTTCAATATATCAATATGGTGAGTTAAAGGGCCTCATTTAAAAAATATTAAACCAATTTTGCATTCCTTATACATGTCCCATTTGATTCCACTGTATTATCCTTCTAACATATCGCTGAATCGAGTGGCTAATTCTGGTGAGGATTTTTCCATCTGTCCTAATGAGGGATATTCTTTTCTTGTGATGTCTTTGTGTAGTCTGGATATCGGAATAAGGCTGGGAAGTGTTCACTTCTCTTCTGGAAGAGTTGATGTCGAATTGACCTTATTCTTTCCCTGAATGTTTGCCAGGATTCACTCGTGCATGTGTCTCTGCCTAGGATTCTCTGTGTTGGAAGATTCTTACCACAAATTCGATTCCTTTAATGGATAAAAGGGTGCTCAAGTTATGAGTGAGCTTTGTTAGTTTGTATCTTTCAAGGAATTTATCCATTTCATTTGTTATTTCTTAACGTCTGTAGGACACGTAGTGATGTCCTCTTGTTCATTCCTGATATTGTTATTGATGTCTTCATTTTTTTCCAGGTGTTTATTAATATTGTTAATATCTTCAAAACACCAACTTTAAGTTTTATTGATTTCTCTTATTGTTTTTGTTTTTTAATTTATTGCTTTCTATGAACATTTATTATTTTTCTTCTACTTATCTTACATTTACTTTCTTTTTCTCTTTCTGTGTTCTTAAGGCAGAAGCTTAGACTAGAGATGGGATTGGGGTGAGAGACCTTCCTCATTCCCAGTATAAGCGTTTATTGTCCTTCATGCTCTCTCTGTACCACAGTAGTCATACCCCACCAGTTCTGGTATTTGTGCTTTTATTTCTATTCAGTTCAAAATATTTCTCTAATTTATTTATAATTCCTTAATTTCTTTTTCACCTATGTGTTATTTAGAAGTATGTTTAACATTTCCAAGTATTTAATTTTTTTTCCTCAGTATATTTTTCTACATATTTTAAATTAATTTTGGGGGGATGGTGCAGAGAACATACCTTGGATCATCTCACTTATTTTAACTTTGATGAGATTTGTTTCAGCATGTAGTCTATTTTAATGAGTATTTTATGTCCACTCGAAAATACTGAATATTCTGTTGTTGGATGATGTTTCTGTCCTACAAATGTCAATTGGGTCAAACTGGTTGATACTGTTGTTGAAATCTTTTATATCCTTAGCTCATCTTTATGCACTTACTTCACATCTCACCGAGAGGTGAGTGTTGAAGTCTCCAATTCTAGGTGTGAAAATTCCTATTTTTACTTGCATTTCTATGGTTTGTGTTTTACATATTTTTGAAGCTCTGTTGTTTAATTGCTGTGCCCTCTTGATGTAGCAAGTCCTTTCTCATTCTGTAATGTCCCTCTTAATCCCTGGCAATGTTTCTTGCTCTGAAATGTACATGGTGTCACATGAGTACAGTCTCTTCAGCTTCTTTTGTGTAGAGTTTGCATGGTTAACTTTCTCCATCCTTTTGCTTTTAACTCATCTATGCCTTAATATTTAATGTGAGTTTCTGGTAGATTGTGTAAAGGTGGTGCCAGTCTTTCTAAAAAAAAAAAAAAAAAATACTCGTCTGAAAAGGTCTACCTTTATTTTGCGTCTTTTCACTCGTCTGCCTTTAGTATTTAATGACACGATTGGCGTGGAACCTAGCTTTCTGCTCTTTATTTTCCATTTGTATTAGCTCTTCTTTGTTCCTCCTTTCTTGACTTCTGTGGGGTTGAGTATTTTTATGACCCAATTTGCCTGTCGGTTAACATGGCCCTTCTCGTTCAGTTTAATTTTTGGCACTCGCTTCAGGGCCTTGGTATCATCTTGAACCCACTACAGTCCTTCTTGACATTGTGCCAGGTTTTGTGTTATTAATGACCTTCATTTTCTTTCCCACTTTTCCTATTGTTTTACAATATTTTACTTTCATGTGCTGTGTACTCTACAGTGCACTGTTCCTGGTTTTGCTTTGGATAATTTGTTATCTTTCAAGGGGACGACGACATGTCAGGAAAGAGTCTTTTATACACACCGTCAGTTTTATTACTTTGAGCTTTCTTCCTTTCTCTGTGTAGATGGTTTCCCATCTGAGAACATCTCTTCTGCCTGAAGAACTTCCTTGAACATTTTTTGTAGCACAGATCTCTGGAGGTAAATCCTTTCAACTTTTGTTTGTCTGGAAAAGTCTAGTTCTCCTTCTTTTTGGTAACAGCTTTAGTAATCTGTAAGTCATCCACTTAAAGTGTGAATTCACAGGGTTTTAGTATAGTCACAGGGCTATGCAGCTGTCACCACAAATTTAGAACATTTCTGTCACCCCAAAAAGAAGCCCTATGCCGTTAGCTGACACTTCTCACTTGCCCTGTCCTAAGCGTGCAGTGCGGCAAACTCTCATCTACTTTCTTTCTTGAGTCGCCTTTTCTGGCCATTTCATAAAAATGGAGTCATACAGTATATGACCTTCTTTCTTTCTTCCTTTCTTTTTTTTTTTTTTTTTAAGATTTTATTTATTTATTTGACAGACAGAGATCACAAGTAGGCAGAGACGCAGGCAGAGAGGGGGGCGAAGTAGGCTCCCTGCTGAGCAGAGAGCCCAATGCGGGGCTCGAACCCAGGACCCTGAGATCACAACCTGAGCCGAAGGCAGAGGCTTAACCCTCTGAGCCACCTAGGTGCCCTAGTATATAACCTTCTATGTCTGGCTTCTTTCATCCTGTCCTGTTTGCAAGGTCCACCCGTACTGTAGCCTGTATCCCCATCTCTCTCCTACTAACTGCTAAATGATGTTCCATTGTACGGCTAGACCATGTCTGATCTGTCCATCTGTCAGATGAATATTCATGTTGCTCCACTTTCTGGCTGCTGTGAACTTTGTGTGGATGTGGTACATCCTGGGGTACATCCTAGGAATGGGAGGGCTGAGTCATATGGTGACTGTTACACGGTGTGAGGACATGTCAGACCGTTTCCTGAAGCAGCTACACCACCCGCAGTGCACGAGGGCTCTGATTTACCTGCCGCCTGACTTGTTATTTACTAGGTTCTGAAAATACTTATTTTATGGTACCTGGGTGGCTCAGTCGGTTAGGCGTCTGCCTTCAGCTCAGGTCATGATCCCGGGGTCATGGGATTGAGTCCCACATCAGGTTCCCTGCTCACAGGGGAGTCTGCTTCTCCCTCTGGCCCTCCTCCCTGTTCATGCTCTCTCTCTCCAATAAATAAAATCTTTGAAAAAAATAAAATTAAAAATGTATTTAAAAAATACTTCTTATAGTAGCCATCATCATGGATGTGAGGTGGTCAGCTCCTTCATTACTGCAAGATATGTTTGCTAAGGACAGAATTCTAACTTGGTAGGTGGTTGTTTGGGTTTTGTCTGGTTTTTCCAGCACTTTGAAGCCGTTGCTCCGTTGTCTTCTAGCTTCCTTCATTCTCGTCCTGTTCCCCTGAGTGTCATGTGCTTCCTACTCTCCTTGGTTCTGTTGAAGGTTTTTTTTCAGTTCTGGTGTCCATCAGTTTGACTATGGCATGTCTACACTTCTTCTTCCTGTTTGGGGATCTATGAGCTCCTTAAATCAGTGAGTTGTTGTGTTTCACTAATTTTGAACAGTTGTTGATGTTTTCTTTCTTTATGTATTTCTTCTCCCTGTTCTCTTGTTTTACTCTGGGACTCCCACCCTTCCAGGCTGCTTGATTCTGCCCGACATGGTTAGAGACTCTGTTTTCTCTCTTCTCCTTTGTTTCACATTGGACAGTATCCTGTCTTCAAGTTCTTGGAGACTTCCCTCAGCAGTGTCAATTCTGTGGGTGAGCCAGCCAAAGGAATTCTTCACCTCTGAGGTCATGATCATTGTTTGCAGTGTCTCCATTCGAATCTTTCTCATAGTTCCCACTTCTCTGCTGGTTCCTGTCCCTTCAGTCATCACGTCCTTCCTTTCCGTTAGACCCTTGAGCATATTAGTCACTGTTCTTTAAATGTTTCGTCTGGTAGCTACAATGACTCCGCACCTCTGAGTCTAGTTCTTCTGGTTGCTTGACAGTGGTGGTTTTCCTTGTATTTTGTTTTGTTTTTCTGTGTCTAGTAATTTTTTATTGAGTATCAGTCATTGTCTGTAGAGGAACAGTAGAAAACATTTGAGGAAAATATCTAAGCACAGATATGGATACATCTCTTCTCGAGTTTGTGTGTGGGTTTGAGTCGACCCAGGAAATTGCTGACCGGGGTTCGGGCTTTGTAGTTTTTGTCAGTACGTCCCGGCCGACAGGGGTTCAGATCCCTCATGGCGGGCTGCCAGCACACTGCAGGCTCACACGGCTGCAGGCTCTAGTCCATGTCTCTGCCGCATCTCAGCTTCCAACATGCCCTGCACACCTGCGCCGCAGAAAGAGCTGTCTCTGTGGCCTTGCCCCTCCCCCAGCTAGACTGCCGTTGCTTGTTATTTGCTGTGAGGCTTGCTTTGAGGAAAGGGGGTCTCGGTTTCTTCTGTGTAGCCTTAGATGGGTTGAGGCATCTGTGCCTGAACTTGGACGGTCAGCCTTCTGAAGATCCCTGCCCTTCTCCCCAGCAGCCAAGCTCTGTCTGTGTCAAGAGGCTTTTGTCTTCCTCCCCAGGGGCAGGGGTTTGGGGCTTTGCCTCTTACCCTAGAGGCACGGATACTTTTCTAGATCCTGGGGCCAGAAGGAAGGAGGGATCTTGCTTTTATCCTTATCCCAGTGACCTTGTAGACAAGAGGACTTGCTGCCCTTCTCCCAGTGGCTTAAGACTTTTGCAATATGGGTTCTGGTGGTGGGGAGAGTCTCGTACCTGTCCCAGGCAACAGACAGCCTCTTGCAGATCCACACCACATGGGGAGCCCCTCCAGCTTCTGCCCTGCCCTCAACCCCTCTTGTGTCTGGACTTGAGCAATTCCCAGCTGACATGCCAGCTCACATCCGGCCCTTGGAATCATGTTAAACTTGGAGCTGATTTCTTCTTACCTCCTTCTTTCTCCTGTGCTCCGCCTAAGGCTGCCTTGGGGCCTTAACTCTTTAACAGGCTTGAGGAAAGATAGGATTTTATAAATTATGGCTGGGACATTCTCTTGTGATTTTTTACATCATAAGCAGAGGAGGTTTTTTCATGATTTTAAAATCATTTTTTCCTTCTTTTAAATTATCTCCTTTGATTGTTACCCATTTATCTTGTGAGATCATAGTATTTTTATCAAGTTTCATGATCTCCTGATACAGTAAAGTTATTAACTTTTTAATTGAATTTACTGCACACACTGTTTCAGCTTGGTTTTAGCTCCTTAATTGCATGGCATCTATAATAGAGAGATGTAAATTTTTAATGTGTTGGAATCTGCTGGCTTTTCCTGTTGTGAATTCCTTCCATCTTCACTAAGCCTAGGGAGGCCACTCTCTCTAGAGATTTGAGAAGTGCTCGTTTCTCCTTTCCCTGCTTTGATTTTCATCCTCAGGTCTCTTCAGTCCGCTTGGAGTTTCATTGGGAAGCCGGATCCAGAGATCTACTTTTCTTTGACAATTAGCCAACGGAGCCAGTCTTTTGGCGTCCTCTCCCTGCCCTTACCTCGGAACATAATGTACGTGGACTATAACACGGGGCCTATTTTCTGAACCGTGTGATGTTTCTCAGTCACGTGGTCGTTCGTGAGGTTGGGGTTTATCTGGCTTAGTAAAATTACATGATTTTGGCTAGAGACACTAGTTTCTGTTACAAAAAGTTTGCTGTATTTCTGCCAGGCCCTTGTTGCTGGTCTCTCTGGGTACCGTGGCCACAACTGTCTCAGGGGGTCACTGAGTAAGTCCATTTTTCTTCACTGCTGCTGCTGGGCCTCCGAGTTCCTCCGCAGCCTGAGCCTGAACAGGATGTCTTCTGACTCCCCTCCCCAGGCCATGAGGTCAGGCGGCGCCCCAGCAGGTGTCACAGTGGGCATCACAGCGGACGCCCCAGTGCCCCATCGCCAAATGGATGTGCAGCATAGATACGGTTAGCTCGAGCAGGCCCAGAGACACAGGCAAGTCCTCTGGTTCCGACAATCCCTCTCCTGCTACAGCGCCTCGTCTCCCCGCTCACCCGTGGCCTCAGGGGGCCTCCCTGGGACCAGCTGGCTGAGGAAGAAGGATGCAGACCTCACTGGCAGGTGGTTCTGCCTGACACGCACGGGTCGCCCACGGTGGGTGCAGCACCTTGGGTGCTAATGTCTGTATTAACTTTCTGTTGTTGCCAAAATGAATTGCCACCCATCCAGTAGCTTACATCAACCCAGACTTGCTGTCTCACGGTTCCTCAGCCGGAAGTCTGGGATGGGGCTAAGCCCGAGTGTGGCCTGCTGCTGTCCTTTCTGGAGGTCCTGGGGGCAGGTTGGGGGGCGTCTGTGTCCTTGCTCACTCGGTTGTCAGCAGAGCTCGGCTCTGTGGCATTCGACCGTGAGGTTGATTTCCCTGTGCTGTGTGACCCAAAGGCTCTGCCTGCCCAGAAGCTGTGTCGACCTCTGGCTTGGGGCACCTTCTTCCGTGTCCAGGCCGGTGGTGATGGTCAACATCTTCCTCCCCTGCACCTTTTGGGCCTTTTCTAGGAAAGAGTCTGCCTTTAGGATCTATGTGATTGGATGGGACCGCAGACCGCATCTCAGAGTCTTAACCTGAGCACATCTGTGAGATCGCCCTGTCACATAAAGGAACCTGTTCACACGTTACAGGGTTAGGACGTGGACAGTATTGGGGGACCCACACCTGCCCCCTTACAGAGCATCCCTGGATGATCAAAACCCAAATGCTGCCCCTCCTTCCTAAATCAGTACAGGTTTTCTGTTGGGACGTGTTTCTAAGAAATCTTGTATTTAAAAAAAACATATTCGAGAACACATTTTTCTGTGGATAAAATGGCAGGGAGCTAAAAATTTCGGATTTACCGTAACAATGGAAATAGTCCACAAAAATCTCACTACAAAAGGCGCTCTATAACTCTACGTCCATTTTTAATCGACAGATATACACTGTGTACTGCTTAATCAAACTGAAACGTGAGCCGTGTCCATCATAGGGAGTTCTGGGACCTTTACAGGTGGCAGAAGCAGACAGACAAGTGTCTGCCTCAGAGACACCTCAAGTGTCTGCCGAGCCCTGGCCTTGCACCTGGCTCGACTCTCGGGGCTGTGTGCTCTGCGCCTTGCTGAACCAGGACACTGGCTCCCGGGGTCAGATCTCTGAGCCCTGCAGCATCCCCAGCGAGCACATACACTGGGTCAGGAGGCAGGTGTTTCCTGATGCTGCCCTGAGCAACTGTCCTTTTCCCTAAAGAGTAAACCCTGTCAGTGCAGAGCTGTCCTGCGCGGTGGCTTGGTGCGGCCAGCCCCCAGGCCGCCGTCAGGACCGCCTTGTCCCTCCATTGCCTCTCCTCCCTTGCCCTTCTCACGTCCGGGCGTCCATCAGACGACACCCGCCCCCCCCCCCCCCCACACACAACTGTAACTACGAGCCCCCGTCCTCAAGCAGACCTGTTCTCCCAGCTCCGATGGACACCGACACGCGCTACCAACCATCAGGGCATTCCTCCCTAAAGTATATTTGCAAAGCCCTTGTCCTGAGGCATTTGCCATGAACGAAGGTTTCCAGAATTTCTCCTCTGGCTGTGACAGGGTCACCAGTAAGTGTGTCCAGGTGTTAGGCTCCCGCAGGGTCTGCTGTCCGTCCTCGCTGTCAAACCCGTCTTTCTTTACAGCCCCTGTGAGGCCCTCCAGCTCAGGTCCCAGTGGCTGCCCTTCAGGCACAGTCCAGGACCAGTCCTGCGGACCAGTGAGGACTCTGTCTGGGCTCGTGGTCCTGGTGAGCCGTGTGACAATTTCCTGATGCCAGGGGACACATGTAGGCTGTGCAGGGGGCAGGCCTAATGTGGTGCCTTTCAGCAATAAAATGCAAAAGTCCTTTGAAACGTACAGACCCTCCTCCAGAGCCCAGCCGAGCTTGCAGGAGACACGGGACTCGCTGTAATTCAGGCTGGATGTCTCTGGACAGGAGAACCAGCGCTGCTTCTGTCCATCTGTCTGTCTACCTTCTCATCTGCCTACGTGTCTATCATCGAATTACTGATTTAGATGGCCCGTTTTCTGTCCATTTCTGCCCGGAGGGCAAAAAGGAACAAGCCTGAATCCCACGACTTTCTGGGGCTGTTCCTCCGACTTCAGGGGCTTCCCTGTTTCAAGTCACTTTCCTCTTGTCTCAGGCTAGGGCTGGGGGCTCAGAGGTTGGGTCCCGTCCTCAGCCAAGGCCTCCAGAGGGGTCCCGGGCCGAGCAATGGCCCCAGACCACAGCCCCCGCCCTCCACGGGGCTCGGGCGTGGACACGCAGGCAGAAGCTCACCCCAGAGGCTGCACTTTGAACCCCATACATCAGGGCTTCCAGGTTTGGGAGTCAGAGAAGCTGGGAATGAGTAAGGAGACGGATGTCATTTCAACTCTTTCTTATCTGGGGCGTAATGCCAGAAGCCAGCACGACAGGTACCGAATGGCGCCTGCTGACGGATGTGGCATCCCCAGGCCGCGGTTTCTGGGGGGAGCCAGGCTTGGGGGTAGGTCGCCCAGGCTTCTGAGAACAGGGTGCTGACGAAGTTGTTGACCTTCTGGCTGCCAAGAGAGAGGACATTCCTAGGTAAAGCAGCCTCACTCCCTCAGGGAGGCCAGTTCTGCCGGCCGAGTGGAGTCCGGGGCCAGGAGGGGCTCTGCCGGGGCTGGCCCGCTGGCCTGAAAACCTGCCCTTCTTCCTTGAGGCCCTGACTCCTGAGGTCCCTTGCTGGGACCTGGTCTTCCCCTTGGGTGACTTGGCCTGGGCCTGAGACCACAGCTGCCAGGGATGTTTGTTTCCGGGCCCTGCTGCTATGGCCTCGCCCGGAGGGACCCGGGCAGATGCAGGCTTTTGTCTCCTGCCCTCAACTCCTGAATTCCGACACTTTTCATGCAGAACCCTGCAGTGGATGAAACTCAGCCTGAATACAGGTTACATAGGAGGCCAGTGGGCTTCGGCCGGTGAGACACATCCCCACTGGGGGAGTGTAGGACGTTGTCGGGGGCTGGGGGGTAGGCCTCGGGACACCAGACAGAGGCTTTCCTCAGCGGGGAGCTGGCTGAGTCCCACCGTTCCCACCCGCCAGGAGCGAGGCCCCCACCCCCACCCCCAGCCCCTGCCATGGCGCTTCGCCCCATGTGGACAGCTCTTTCTCCACCGCAGGGAAAGGGAAGCTGTCCCTCTGACCCCCACCCCATCCAGATTATACCGAGATCCTTCCAAATGGCCATTTAATTTTTTATATTGGACGATTTGCCAGAACCCAGGGCTCCCTTGTGCTGCGGGAACCGGCGATACAGCTCCAATCTCTGCAGCGATGACTCTGCCTCGAAGACACTTCCACAGCCTCCCGCCGGAGGTAGATTCACATTTATATGTATTTTGTCGTAAAGATGTGAGAAAGGGATGAATCACAGGCCTTAAACAAGCAAAAACAAGCTTTCCTTTGGGGGCGATGCGTATTTCCTGATGCCGCGGGGCGGGGGAGTGCAGGAGAGAGCAAGCACCCTAGGGAACTTCTGTGGATGTGGGGGCCCCCCCCGCATGGTTCCAAGCACCGCGCGGTTTCTGCTCCCTCCCCTGGTGCCTCCCCCTCCAGGCGGCTTTCTTTCTCCCAGGCTGTGCGCAGGCGCCCGCCCACCCCCCACCTCGCGCTCGCAGCGCTCCGCTCTCCAAGGTCCTGACCTGGCTCCTTCCACAGGGTTCCAGGTCTCCTTCCCAGGCTCCTGCTTCCCGCAGCTTTGCGGGGGCGGGGGAAGGGCTCTCCCTGCCCCCGCTCTGCCGTCCTCGCTGGCGCTGGGGAGGTCTGTGATCTACGGTCTACCTCCGCGTCTTGGCTGGCTTTCCCTCCTTGTTCCTCGCTCAGAGTCAGTCCCGCTTCCCTACTTCCTGGCCGGGCGTTTCCCCTCGTTTTATTGAGACGTAACTGGCAGCCTGCTCGTTCGGTTGGATGCCAGACGTGGTGGATTTTGTATGTTGGGGCTGGATGTTGTTTGTATTCCTTTAAACTTTTTTTTAAGATTTTATTTATTTGTTTGTTTAGAGAGCATGACGGGGGGAGGGGCAGCGAGGAGAAAGGAGGACCTCCTGCTGAGCAGGGAGCCCTCCGATCCCACGACCCTGAGATCGTGACCCTGGCTGAAACCAAGGGTCGGACGCTCAACCCACTGAGCCCCCCAGGCACCCCTCCTGAACATATTTTTGAGCTTGGTCCTGGGCCCCAGCTGGAAGAGGTGGCCCCCTTGGACCGAGGCAGAGAGCTTTTGGGCAGGCTAGGGTGGCCCGCTCCAGACGCGGCGCGTTCATGTCTGCTCCCCAGTGCTGAGCGTCACCAGCCTGGACTGTCTGCAGCAAGGGGGATCCGGTTGTGCCGTCTCTCTCGGGAACAGCAGGCCTGGGGCTCTGTCAGATGGCGGCGCTGGGTCCTTGGGGGACACGCTCCCTCTGGACCCTGGTTTCCTCACCCCAACACCTGGCATTTGGGTCGGCGATCTGAGATTCTTCCCCGTGCTGGAAATCTGTTTACATGTCTCCACTTTAAATGGCCGTCCGTCAGGTGACCAGCTCAGCAGAAGCCAAACTGTGCATTGATGCGGTATTCTGATTCTGTTCTTTCTGGAACACTTGTGTTGCCATCCAGAAACCATTTCCGTGCTCAGTGGCCCACTTTGGAGGGTCATAACCGCTGCCCTTTTATACTTCCTGGTATTAATGTGATGGAAATCTTCCTCCCCGGACTGAATCAGGCAAACGCAAAGCAACGCAGAAAGTGGCTTCTGCAAAAGGCATCTTTCCTGGGCGGGCCGGTCCCTGCAGCACCAGAGGTGAGGACCCTTTCCTCCAACAGGTGGTTGGTGATGGCGGCCGTTGAACATGATGCCTGCCGTCCGCCTGTGAAGGGAGCCAGCACACGTCAGATCACACTCGTGGTTTAGATGACGCCATCTCGGCTGTGATTGTGGTAATCATTGTTCTCATGTAATGGTTGATACAAGTGTAAGATGTTTCCTTTGACTGAGAAACTGCCGCCTCCGGGAAGGCAGGGTAAACCTGCTCTTCCCTGGTCCTCCTATCCCACAACAAAACACTGGATATGGGGTCAGAAGTAGGCGAAGAAGGCAGGCCAGCGAGGGACCTCGGGCCCGGAAAGACACCAGGGTGACGTCCCCGGGTCTTCGCCGGGGCTGCAGGAGTCAGAAACCCCAGCAGACGCAGGCAGGACGCGCGGCACGAAGCGCCTGCCCTCTCTGGCCCACGGGCCAGCAGAACAGGTGGGCAGCGTGGTTTTACCAGAGAGGAAGCCCAGCGGGGGCAGGAGCCCATGGGAGGCCACCGGGCGCCAGCGAGCAGGGAAAACAGACGAAACCACGGGGAAGCAGCACCCTCGCTGCTGGGGGGGCGCACAGCCTCCGAACATCTCGGCGGCGCCTCATGGAACGACCCTTCCTCAAGCGCAGGCGACCCCAGCGTCACGCCATGGGTGGTTGTATCGGAGAACCAAGGCTGCTCATCAAGCCGTGTGCGCGTGCTGAGAGCAGCCCTGAGAGTGGCCGAGCCCACACATGGCTGGACGCCCTCTGGTATGAGCGGGTCCCCACACCCGGGAACGCCACACGCGGGTGAGCCGCCCGTGCGCGGAGCCTGAGCAGATCCCAGAGGTACGCTGATCCCAGAAGGTCACATACCGCCGAGTCCCTTTCTGGAAGGTTCCTGAAATGACGGAATGTAGAGACGTGGGCAGACTCGTGGTGGCCCGGGGCTGAGGAGGGCTAGGGCAGGCGTGGGCTTACAGGACACACGAGGGGTCCTGGGGAGAAACGGTCATCGTCCTGGGGGCACTTCTGCGTTGTGGTTTCTCAGGACGCGGCCCCCGGGGAAGCTGCGTGGACGCACGAGGGCTCTCTCTGTGTCACCCCACATGGCCACGTGTATGCAATTCACATGGAAAAGTTTATGTCCAGGTTGGAGTTTCACTCGCTCGCTGGTGGGCCTGGACTCCGGCCGTGAACCGTAGGACTTTCCACGGAAAGGGAACGTGTCGGAATCCACTGAGGACTGGGGACTGTGACTCCCCGGCAGGTTCACAGGGAAGAGGCGGGGGTGTTGGAGTCAGGACGGAGGTGGTGTGGCCGACACCAAGTCACTTCTCAGAGATGCCAGCCAGCTGGCGGAGCGCTGGCGTCCTTGTGGGGTGGAGGGCGTCCCCTGCCATGCGGGGTGCCTCCCTGGCTGCCCTAGCCACTCACGGGGAGTCTGCTGGCCTTGGCGGCATGGGTCCCATCCTGGAGTCACAAAATCTGCTCCTGCCCTCAGTGGACAGGGAAACTCCCCGTGGTGACGTTGCTTGGACTCTTGACCTCTGCCTCTGGCTTCTAGAAAACGCACTTCCCAGGGGAGTTGAGGCCTCAGCCTCTGCCCCTGGCCATTCCGTGGACCCTCCATGTGTCCTGTGGCCACCTCGTGGTCAGCTGTGGGAAAGAGCCCAGCGGGCTGGAGTGTCTGCCATGTTTCAGGGCTGTCCTAGGGCTCATGATGACTGTGCGTCTGTCCCCCCCGCCCCCGGGCCCCCAGACTCCATGTGCTGCTCCCCACCCGCTCCAGACGCTCCCCTAGCCCCCGGCCCCGGCCCCCAGCACAACTCCTGCCTCGATGTGTCCAGGCGTGGATCAGATTCTGGGACTAGCATGTCCGTCCAGCCACGTGGCCAGCTGCTCTCCCTCTCTGGGGTCTTTATGTTTTCTGGAGAAAGCGGCTTTGGATGGGAGAGCTGTGTGTCATCAGGGTTACCCCAGGGCCCAGAGCTGGCCTGTCTCTACGCCACTCTGTCAGGCTCATCTGAGGGCCCAGCCTGGGGAGGGGGCACCCTGAGACACCTCCCCCAGGGCCAAGGGCCCCTCTGACACTGGCGTCTGCCCACTGCCCACACCCACGGGCGTGCGGGCATCTGTCTGACTGCCAACAGGTCCGCCCTGAGCTCGGGAGGTCCCTGTAGGGTTCCACAGGGTGACTCAGACCCCTCCCCGCTGCATGCCTCCTCGCTCCCCACACCTTCGGCTTCCGTGGAAATGATAAGCGTCAGAAGCACAAGCATCAGATTCAAACTGTATTCTTTGTAGGCAAAGTGTGAGCAGAGCATGGGCTCCACGTTGGAGAAATCCTGGAGGCCGGCAGGGGCCAGGTGGGGGTGGGGCGGACCCCACAGTTTCCTGTCAGCTGGAGGGTTACTGCCCTGGAGGGCAATTGACGGGCACAGAGCCTTTCTCCCTTTCCAGATGCTCCGAACGTAAGAGCGCTTCCTGGGAGACAGCAGAGCGAGCCCCTCTATTTACTGCCCCCTTGGAGACCCCAAGACCTAGGGGCGCAGACTGCGCTATTAACCTGGTCGTTCAGTGACTCCCCAACAAAGTGCAACAGGCGCTGCCGGTGGCAGATGTGCACTGGTCTGCGGGGAGCCGGAGCCTGTCGGTGACCCTGCTTCATACCCCCAGGCCCCTGCGTCTCCCAAGTGGGTTCGCGACTCTTGTCTGGAGGCGGACTAATTCAGCAAGTATCTGAAATGCCCGCGTTGTCACGTGGACTCTGCCCCTTTCAGCTGTGGCAGGCGGCCCTCGGCGCCCCAAGGACCCCACCGGCATGTGGACGCTGGATGCTCGGACTGAGCCCCGCGACGGGAAGCCGTGGGTTTCAGGGTTGTTGCGCTTGGACACTCAAGCATGTTGGCTGGGGGGCCCACCCGTGGCCTGGTTGGGGGGCTGGTGGCCCCAGGGGTGGCCTGCTGACCCTCCACCCCTAGCCCCTGCTTCCAGCACTCACTGGTTCCTCTGGGCAGGGGTGAGTGCTCCAGCCGGAGCCACCAGCAAAGGCCACGGGCCCCCCAGCCCCCTGTGTCTCCCTCCGGCCGCCTCTTCTGTCTCCCAGGAAGAAAGCGGGGTGGAAACAGGAAGGAAGCGGGGTGTGTGACCCGAACGTGACCCTTACAGCTTCTGCTTTACCGGGTGTGGGCACGGAGGGAAGGCATGGGGTGTGCAGAGGCACTAGGGCGGAGCAGGACACCCCAGAGCCCCCTGGGCGCCACCTTTGAGCCTGTCCCGGTGCAGGCAGAGGCTTCATCCTCCCCGACTCTCCTCTGAGGGTGCACCGGGAGATCATTAGCACAAACAGGATATGGGGCGTGAACAGCCCCTTTCCTTCCTGCTGGCGGTAATCCCATCAAGGGCTCGGGGGAGGGGGCCCAGGAATCCCTGCTCCGGTCGGTGTAGGCCAGTCGCATCCCACTGCCTTCAAGGGAATGGGGAGGGGGTAGTTTTTCCCGATCATTTCCGTAGTAATAAACTTGCCAGTTTCCTCTACTGGCCCCCAAACTGGTATTGGAGGAAAATACTGACTCTGCCTGTGGGGAGAAGTCAGGGAGGCAGGGAGGGCTCAGTGCCCCTCGATGCATGGAAAGTTCTCAGTGCAGGTTGTCCAGAGCACGGCGGGGGCCGCTCAGCTCCAGGAACCTGGTGGGGCGGCCAGCAGGGATCCCGAGCCCAGGCCGGAGCCCACAGTCTGTGCTGAGTCTGGTGGAAGCGTGTTCCCGATGGAGCAAAGGCATGGTGGGCAGTGGGGGCGGCCAGGAGGAGGGCTCAGGGCTCGGAGGGCACGGGTGGGAAGGAAGGGACCCCCGGGCTGCCGTCCAGCCTGGGGGCCCTGCAGGCTCAGGGCTGTGCCACAGGTGTCTGTCTGGAGCCCGCACCGGGGGTCTCCCTCCATCTTGCCCCACAGTGACTTCCGTCCTTACACACCTGTGGTGCCAGCTCTCCGTCCGGGTCCGGGAAAGGCTCATCGAGTTTCATTTTAAAATACATTAAAAATAGAGGTGCCTGAGTGGCTCAGTTGGTTTGGCGGCTGCCTTCGGTTCTGGTCGTGGTCATAGGGTCTGGGATCGAGTCCCGCATCTGCCTGCTCAGTCTGTGGGGACCTGCTTCTCCCTCTCCCTCTGCCTGCTCTCCACCTGCTCCTGCTCTCACTTTCAAATGAGTAAAATCTTAAGAAAATACGTAAAAAAACAACCACCCCATCTACGGAAGACATGGAGTATTTGGGTAGTGGGGGTGGAAGGCAGCCTGGGCGGACTGAGCAGGAGACTGGGAATTCGCGGGCACCTGGTGCGGGCAGCAGGGAGACGTAGCGGTCTTGACCAGGGGAGGCAGGAGGACAGGGCTGTCACCCGGGACTGGGGTCCCCCTGGGGGGCGTCGAGCGGAGAGACGCCACCAAGCCAGAGAACAGGAAAAGGAAGGGTTTTCCCCGCAACAAGGAGACCGGGACGCCCTCCCGAAGCGACAGCCACACTGCGGGGGCGGGGGTCTGAGCCGAGGGGCAGCTAGTCCCCAGGGCCTTGCGCGGATGGCACTCAGCGTGGAAGCGGGCAGAAGGCATCCGAAGGTGACCGAGCGCAGGGCCGTGTCACGAGGCCCGCCCTGGTTGGAGCCGGTGCTCTGGCCCCGGCGGGTCCCGGACCTGAAGGCTCACAGGGTCTGGATCCGGCAAGGTTGGTCCAGGGTCCCTCTTCCCTTCGGAACCAGCCCTGGGGGTCGTGCCCCTGAGCCACTGTCCCTCGTGTGACGAGGTTCTCTCCTGCCTGACGTGGCCGCTTGTCCTTCTCTGCTCCCGCGGGACGGCTGGGAGCCTGAAATAACTTTTCTTATGTCCCAAAAGCTACGTCTGTCTGTCCGTCCCCGGGAACCCCTAAGTCTCTGCCCACAGGGCTGGAACAGTGGTTTAGCCCAGGCTGTGGAGAGCAGCCTGCAGGCAGGACCACCGGGCCCTTCGAGGGGGTCCCTCGAGCAGTCTGCAGGGAACCTGCCAACGGGCGGCCTGGGCTCCTTCCCACCACGGAGACACTGCCCTGGCCCTCCACAAGCTTTTCTTTTTAAAATTTTATTTGTTTGAGAGAGAGAGAGCACGAGAGCAGGGGACGGTGGAGGGAGAGGGAGAAACAGGCTCCCCTCTGGGCAGGGAGGTCAAGGCAGGGCTCGATCCTAGGACCCTGAGACCATGACCTGAGCCGAAACGAAGAGTCGGACGCTCCGCCGACTGAGCCACCCAGGTGCCCCCCGCAGGTGCCCCCGCAAGAGCTTTTGATGACCAAGGCAGGAACTGGGGGCTTTTACCTTCTGCCCTTTTCCTCTCCCGAATGGAAACCCGCCAGTCCACATCTCCTGACCACCCCCACGAATGCCGTGGCAGAGGCCACGCCGTGGACAATGGGACACTAGCTCATGTGGCCAGTCGGAGCAGCCAGGACCCTTCTTCCAAAGCTGCTGCTTCATCCGTTTCCCTGAGCAGCGCCGCGTCGGCCGCGCTTCAGGCTCGTGTTGTCCGTGGTCAGCACCCAGGCGTCGCCCGGACATGAGGGGGTCCTGCAGCTGATGAGAAGCTTCGGCACGGCCCCGCGGCAGCGGCCCGTGGGGCTGGGGGCCTGCATGTGGGCCTGCCCTCAGCAGGCGCAGCTGTGTGGCTCTGCCGGCGGGAACTCTGACCCAGGGGTCTCTCGGCGCCGCCGGGGAAGGCGTGAAGGGAGACGTCCCTGCAATTGGGCAGAAAACCCTCTACACAGCGCTGGAAAATCTACAGAATGGCCCCAGGTGGACTCTGCAAATGGAACCGGGAGCCTCGGCCTCGGCCCTCCCTTCCGCCAGGCGTGTCCATCTCCGGGCAGGGGCCCGGGACAGAAGGAGCGGAGGACCAGCCATCAGGCTCGGGCAGAGGGACAGAGGGTCTGCTGGGATCTTTTCTGAGGCCACACCAGTGCTGAGGTGACCCCAAACGCCCCAATGTCCCCGACCGGCTTCAGTCCCCGTCCTTGGAGGAGTCTGCCATCTGGCTCTGCTCCCCAGGCCGACGTGAGGCCTCTGCCTGACGAGCCTCCTCATTCGGTGTCGCCTGCGCGGGCCTTCTCCGCGGACTCCCATCTGGGGCTTTGTCCGGAGTCCGTGTCCCGAGGCCTCAGGAGGACAAAGGCTGCGGGGACTCACGTGGAGAGCGCGTCCCTAGAAGTGACAGTGTCCCAGCCTGCGTCCAGGCTGAACTTTGACCCCACTGGAGGCACCTTCCTGGCCTGTGAGCTGGGGTGGGCAGGCGGGTGCTACCGGGCACCTCTGGGGCACCGTCCTGGTGTCTGAAGTGCAGGACGGAAGCCTTGAGGGCCAGGGGCATCCTCGCCTCCCGTTGGTGCAGGTGAGGGAACTGAGGCACGGGGTTGCCCAGGTCTGAGTGTGGAGCAGGGTCCACCTCCTGGTGCTGAATCCCGGCCCCCAGTCTCCACAGCTGGTCAATTGGCCTCCCTCCCACACCTGGTGCTGGACACACGGGGAAGGAAACGCAGCCCCAGGCCTGGGGACACGGAGGGAATCCCCAGCGCGGTGCTGGGGTACGTCCACCTGGGGCAAAATTCTCGGGGCCCCTGGCGGGGTCCACCCCCTTGTCCGAGAAGCTCCTGGTTCATGCCCACCATTGCCTCTGGGGCGACATACCCAGGTATGAAATTGGACCTTAAAGTCGGGTCCGCAGCCTCTCATTCCAAGGAGGCAGAACACCCTGCAGGCATTCCTCCTGCGCCTGGCAGGGCACCGGCGGTGCGGGTGGCCCGTCACAGCTGCGCACGGAGCACAGAGGGCCTCTGTGGTCTGGGGCCGGGGCCGGGCACGCAGTCTGGACGCCTTCCTCCAGGCTCCACGCCAGCCTTGGCCCTCCCCTCCCCCGCTGCACGTGGCCCAAGCTACGCCCGAGGCCGCGGGAGGCCAGTCCATTCACCAGCCGTGTTTTCCCTCCAGGCCAGCAAGGAAATGTAGCGGAGCCGCTGGAGGCCCTGCCTGCCCGAGCTTGGTGTGAACAGCCCAGCCCAGACGCAGCCTGCCCGGGGCACCCGTGGGGCCGCCCTCACCATGTCCAAGAAGGGCATGGGCGCCCGAGGCAAGGGGGACAAGGCGGAGCTCCTCGCTGCTCTCCAGGCCGCCAACGAGGACCTGCGGGCCAAGCTCACCGACATCCAGATTGAGCTGCAGCAGGAGAAGGGCAAGGTGAGCCCCCGACCCTCCTTCCCTGTTCCCCACTCCTGCGCCGCGGGGTCTCACCCCTGCCCGGCTGGGTCTCCCGGCCTGGTCCCAGGGTCCTCAGGGGCTCTCAGCGCCGCTGGGAAGGACAGACCGCTCTGGGAAGAGGGCAGCCCGGGGCGGGGGGTAGTGTGAGGTGGGGGACCACCCTGGCTCAGTGCCTGGGCCAGTGGGACCTCGGCCAGTGGCGCCATCCTGGGAAATGTCCCCTGAATGGGCGGTAGGACGACCGCTGCAGGGATGAAAGGCACAGACTGAGCGAAGCGCTTCCAGCGCCTCAGGAACGCGGGGGCAGCCCCGGGGAGTGGCGATGGCCTGGGGCAGGCCTGAGATGGCACCACCCAGACGTCCAGCCCTTGGGGTCCTCAAGGCCTACGCGGAAGGCGGGGCTTGTGCTGGGGGGGAGTGGGGTTCTGTCCCGGGACCGCCTGCTCCGTGCCAGGCCTGGGTGGGAGGCGTCCCACGGACCCGCTGTCCTCTCCACGGCCGAACCTCTGCCCCCGCCCCCACCAAGGCCTCCTGGGAGTGTGGAAGCGGGTGGGTCTGGAGGGTCCTGCCCAGGGCCGAGCTCTTCTGGGAGGCCGTGGGGACGGGGGCCAGGTCTCCGGCAGCTGTGTGACCCCCCCCCCCCCCCCCGTTACACCCTGGCCCAGGAGCCGTGGTAACCGCGGAGGTTCAGACCCCGCGTCCATCAGTCCAGTGACCGGACAGGCCGCGCCCGCCGGTTTCCGAGCCGTCTGCTCCTGCGCGTGCGCTCTTAGCCAAGCCGGCCCGCCCCGCGGAGGCCTGGGGTGGGGGCGCGGGCGGCAGCGCGGGCGGGGAGCGGGGCGTGCGCTCCTAGGGCGTCCACAGCGCGCGAGGTGGCCCGGGTTGGAGCCCGCATCCCCTCCCTGCCCTGCGAGGGCCCGGGAGCTGGCGGCCGAGGTGCTGCGGCGGGGCCTTTGTCACTTCTGTCCCGAAGGACTGACCTCTTGGCACCAAGTTCAGAGGAAGCGACGAAAAGGCCGCGGCCCGCGCTTGAGTTCTGGGTCGCGCTCGAGTTCTGGGTCCGCGGCCGCGCGGACGGGAGCAGCCCGCGCCAGGTGCCCCGCGGGGCCGGGGCAGGTCTGAGGCTCCGCCCACACGGACCGGCCTGCGGCATCTGGGCGGTTCCCAACCCCGCGGGCGGGGGAGGGCAGGGGTGGCGGGAGCGAGCGGGGGTCTGCGCGGCGAGGCCCCGTGCGCGGAAGCTGGGTCCGAGGGCGCGTGTGCGTGCGTGCGTGCGTGCGTGCGTGTCCGGAGCACGGCAGCCCCCCGGACAGCCCGGTCACCTGGCTGAGACCGCGGGGGAGGGGGCTCCCCCCAGCTCTTCTCTCTGCAGGGGTGAGGCCCCTGAGGCTGCGGTTTGCAGATTTGCTGCACGGCAGGGCCTCTGACTCTCGTTAGAAATGGGGCCGCCAGGCTCACCCTGGCCGGCGGGGCTCACCCTTGCTGGCAGGAGCCCTTCCCCGTGCACTCGAGGGGATGCTCTGAAGCCTACGGCCTTGGGCATCACGGCCAGGAGCCGCCTTCCCTGCCGCCTCAGCCGCTGGCTGCCGGGGTACCCCTGGCTCTAGCCTGCGGTCAGCCTGCGGGTGCAGGGAACAGAGCCCCACCGGCCCCACGGGCCCCAGGAGAAGGTGTCAGTCCCGGAGAGCTGGGTCTCCTCCACTCCAGGAACACGCAGGTGGCGGCAGGGTAGTGGTTCTTCATCATCGTCTCCCCTTCCCGCCCCTGTTGCTAGTCTGGAAGGTGGGAAGGAGCAGCCGGGGGCACCCGGCATTCAGACCCACAGACGTTCTCTGAGCCTGAGCCTTCCCTCCCCCACCTCTGGGCTCCCACTGCTACTTCCAAGCCAGACCCGTACCTTCCTGCCAAGCATCATTAAAACGTTCAAGTGTTTTTTTGTTTAAGTGTGTTCATGTGTGTGTTTGTGTGTGTGCATCTGTAGACGATACCCACCACCCAGAACCGACACAGGACATTGTCCTTCACGATTCAAATAGGAAAGTTCTAGACCCTCACAGACACACTGTCCTTCCTGTCTCCTCCCGCGTGGGGCTGGCCTCCAGGGACGGGCGTGAGGCTCAGGTCAAGGAGCTGCTTGGCTGTCCTTCGCACACCGGTGGGGCTCATGGCTTCTTTCTTTCTTTTTAAGATTTATCTAATTATTTGAGAGAGCGGGTGAGCGTGCAGGAGGAGAAGCAGTGGGAGAGGGAGAGACTGGTAGGGCCCCCCCACCCCGCTGAGCAGGGAGCCCTACTTGGGACTCGATCTCACGACTCTGAGATCATGACCTCAGCTGAAACCAAAAGTCGAACGCGTAACTGTGCCACACAGGCTCCCCCAGGGTTCAGAGCGCCCGTCCTCACCCCAACCCAGGGCCTTGAGCTGGGAGCAGGATAATCGGAGGGCAGGACGTCCCTCGGGCCTCTTTCCAGTTCCCGCCTGCGCTCTCCCGTCTCCCCCAGCAGCCAGGTCGGTCAGTGAAACGCGCCAGCGATCCTGAGCTGGTGTCCCCCGCTCCGTCTGCTCAGCCCAACGCGACCCTCGCCACACAAAGCTGCCGGTGTTGGGGCCTTAGTCATGCCGACGTGGGGGATGGAAAGCATGAATCCGATCATCGTGATCGTCAACCGCTCTGTCCTTATCAACCCTGAAGTCTTTTATGTGCCACCGTTAACGTCACTGTTGCAACAGCGGGGGACAAATTTGCGTAACCAGATCTGGACCATGGGACTGATTTCTGTCTGGTTTTGGCACCTTCCAGATGCTTGTGGAGGTGGGCTGGATCTGGAGCTCAGCCCAGAAGTCTGGGGACAGCCAGGAGGACCCAACCCACTCGCAAGCCCGGCTGCGTGGCGGTTGTGTGCCGGAGGCCATGGCGCAGGTCACCCACCCTTGAGCAGGAATCCCCAGCACAGTCCCGGAGCAGGGACACCACGGTTTGGGACTGTGACTTGCCGGGGTAGACGAGGTGCCCAGAAAGCCTGGGAACCTGCGTGAGCTCAGCACCGCGGTTTTCAGGCGGCTGGTCAAGCTCTCGTGGGGTACCTAGGAGGTTGACTTGACAGTAAAGAATGAGACACGTTAAATCGAAGAGGACTGTCCTGCGGCCGCCCTCGGTCGGGAGACTGAAGTGGGGCCATCTCTGGCAAAGAACCTTCCGGAAAGAGGGAGCTGGCCCCGCAGGGAGAGGAGCTCACTCGGAAGGCCTCGTGGGAGCCGTGTGGAAATGAACTCAGCGTTCGATAAGCAGAGTGGGGTGCTGGGGGTGTGAACGTGGACAGCGAGGTGAAAACAAGCCTGGTGCTGAAGGCCACCCAAGCCTGGTGCTGAAGGCCACCCATCTCCGCCACAACGCCAAGGCTCCAGCCCAGCCCAAACACGGAGCAGCCCCCACGGCCCGCACTCATGGGGTCCCGCCCCCACTGTGCCCCCCTGCTCACAAGCACCACTGTGGCCTGTGGGAAGGAATGGACATGACACGCTTCTACCTGCTCAAAGGACGCTGGCCTCCTTTAACTGGGAAGGAGTTTCTGAAACACGGAGTGCCTGTGTGACCCCCCAGGCCGTACCTCAGTGGAGGGAGACACTAAGGACTGGGAAGCAGGCGTCTGGGTGAAGTAAACCCAGGCAAGAAGGCATGGCGGCAGTGGTGCAATCAAGGAGGGCCTCTCAGAAGAGGTGGCCCAGGCCAGAGACCAGAATGACTGGACAGAGTGGGCCAAGGCGGGTCTGTGGGAGCTCCTCTTGGACAGGGCTTACCTGATGCAGCGGCAGGAATGGTGGCCCCGAGTTTAGGCCACGGAGGGCTGTGTAGGTGGGGGTAGGAGGGGCCCGATAGTGTAGCGCGTGGACCACGACACTGGCAGAGCACAGGGGTCCTAACGCAGATCAGGACCCACTAGGGGATTGTGCGGTGTCCTGGTCATGAGGTTGGGGTAGTTGACACTGTAGGTCATGCTGGACAATGGGACGGTTGCAATCTCCCCCCGGTTGGGGAAGGCCGTGAGGTGGGGAGGACGGCCGGCCCCGCAGCCGGCGCCGGTCCAGCACACCCGCCGTGCAGGCCTGGCTCCGAGGGGAGCCGTGGCGTCTGCGTGACAACCGTGGAAGGTGTGGGAGTCGATAATGGGGAGTCATGTCCACATGGCCAAATCCCCGTTGTTTCCAAGCCTTCCATGGGGAAGGGTCTTCCCCTCCTCCAGGCCCAGAAACACCGAGTCCCCCTGGCAGGGTGCGGCAGGCTCCCGCGGCAGCTGCAAGCTTTTCCTCCTGGTCGGGCGAGAGACAGCAATCTCTCCGGAAATACAGCCACTTGGGACGTGGCAGACAAAACGGGGCAGGAAAGACCCAGAGCTGAACCAGAGAGCGAGCCGGAGGGAAGATGCCTTCTCAGAGCCAGGACCTGGAGGAACAAGAACCGAGACGGGGCGTTCCAGAAATTGGCCTAACATGGGCAAAGGCCGCAAGCAGCTGACGTGGGAAGTCAGGGGTGCACGTTCAGCTCCTCGAAGGAGGCCTCCCTGCCCGTCGGTCCGAGGTGGTGCCGCTGTTGGCTGAACCGGCGCCCTGGCCAGTGGGGGACAGGCGGGCCTCATGCCTCCATAGCCCATCTCTGGGGAGGACCCCGAATTAGAGAGAAAGGTCTGGTCCCTTCCTGAAGAAAGCCAGCCTGTGTAGAGGTGGCCACGACCCCTGAAGCCAGGTCCCAGCGGCGCTGTGTGCCCATGTGAATTAAAATCTCATAAACCTCGAGCAAATGTGTGGACCGGTGTTCGAGAGCCATAAACGTTCTGTGGCCCCGTAAAGGATTATGGCTGCTTCCAAGCACGCACGAGCGTGGAACGGCGTGCCAGGGCCCCTGGTGAGAAGGGACCCAGGGCCTGTGGCTGTGTGGCCGGCGGGTCGGGCCTGCTGTGCCACGGTCTGAGCGCAGGACCCCCCCCCGCCCCGCAGGCTCCGGGCAGCGCCTTGGGGGCTCTTTGCAGATGCAGTTCTGTTCTCGGTGGGTGACATCAGTGACGGATCTCGGCTGCGGACACAGTGTGTCCCGTGCCCACGCTCCTCGCGCAGCAAGACTCCGGGTGCCTCTGTCTCCGTCCTGTCCGGAGCAGGTTGGCAGGAGACCGGCCTCAGGGCGTCCCAGCCCGGCCCCTGTCGCTCTGCAGTTCCAGCAGATCGGTCCCTCTTGGGGATGTGCAGTCAGGACTGCGGATGGCGGCCACCCATCCCTATGAGTGTCTGCGTGGGTCAGGGGCCGTACGTGGGCCATCCTCGTGGGGCTGTGGTCTGGCCTGAGGGGAGACGTTGGCCTTGACCGAGGAGTGGAGACGGTAGTGCCTGTTACCGTGGGCCTGTGTGTCCACAGCAGGTCCCAGCCACTGGGATGGCCGGCTGGTGGCGGTTCTTGGGACCAGCACCCCCTCCTCAGGGAAAGCCTGGCTCGGCCTGGGGTGGGACTTGGGGGTCCGGCGGGTTTTTGTGAGGACTGTGGGCAGCACGGAATGTAGTTTCTTTCTGAACAAGGCCTGAGGACGGCCAGGTCACGGGAGCCAACCACGCAGACAAGGCCCCGCCCTGACAAACGGAGAAGAGAGCAGGGCCTGTGGGAGAACGCCCGTTGTCAGGACTCTTACTGGCAGGAAGGGTGTGAACTCAGCAGCTCCCGGGTTCCGAGCGACTGCGTGTCTCACCTGGTTCGAAGAGGAATGCGGGAATGTTCTCCCCTGCCGCCCCGGCTTCCTTGAGAACCAGGTTCTGCGTGTGAGGGGAGCGGAGGCACGGAAGCTGCCCCGGGAAGTCGAACAGAAGCCTGGGCTGGAGGTGGAAACCGAGCTCGAAGTGGGAAGCGCCGGTGGGAAGCTCGAGGCATCTCCTCTCGCATACGCACGGGGAGGCCGTTTCTGTCCGATGGGACCAGCCTGGGGCTGCGGCAGCCCCGGGTCCTGCTGGGACGCCGAAATAGCACTGCCCCTTGAAAGAAGTCAGGGTGCCTGGGGCACAGGCTGGGGCCGGCGGTGAGCCACAGGATCGCCCGACCTGCGGGGAGCCTGGGACGGCCAGGGTCACGGCGCGTCCGAAGGCTTCGGGGCTGGCTCGCACGGGCCACAGACAGACGCTCTGAGCCTCAGTGGGATGAGAGCAAACCGAACCCCGCCAGCTACGCTCAAACCCACACGTTCCTGACCAAACAAGTAATCGGGCTCCCGCCGGGCCGACGGGGAGCCTGGTCCCTTGACAGTGGGTGAATGGAAAAAATGAACTGAATGGGCGACCTGCCCCCCCGGCAGCCCGTCGAGTGGCGCGGAGACCCACCCAGATGCAGAAACCGCTCAGCCCGCGACGTCTGGGAAGGCAACGCTGTGGCCCCACAAGCCAAGAGTCAAGAGCGCCGCCAAGCCACCAGCAGCCACGTCAGCCGGACGTTGATGAGGTCCTGGGGGCCGCGGTCTGCGGCCGAGGCAGCTGCGGATCTCAGGGAAGCGTCGCTACCCGCTACCTCGACAGGACCGTCTCCTTAACTTTCAAAGCTGCCGTGTGTTTCCGGGACAGATCGGAGTCACCCAGAACCAGTGGGACCCAGCGGGCAGGCCACGGCACATCTCCACAGTTTTCGGTGCTCATCTGGGGACAGGAGCCTGGGACGCCTCCTGCCCGTCGCCTCCCCATGGCCAGCGTGCTCCGGGCCGCAGGGCACATCCCCGCCATCGCACGTCTCCGGCCTGGGGAGCCGTGCGGTTGAGGCCACAGCACATGGGGAGGAATTCACAGGCCCAATGGATGGAGCGTCAGGGGAACGCCCGCTGCCGGAGACCCAAGGGGGCGGAAGGCCGAGGTGGGGGCTGAGGGCATCTCTGGGGCACCCTCGGAGCCCAAGGAAGCAGCAGGGCTGGTCTTCCCATCCAGTGTGTCTTGCTCGGAATTGCGGTGAGAGCCTGTGTCTCCTGGAAGCCCATGTGCTTGCTTGTGCACTTGTGGGGGCTGCAGCGGAGGACCCGGGCTCCGAAGGGGACACCGGCCACGGTCTGCTGCGTCTGAGCCCACTGCTCCAACCTGCCCACGGCTCGTTGGAGCGTGTGGGGCTGGGCACTTGGCGTGGGTCTGGGTTTTCACCAGGCCCTTCCCGCATGCAGCAGGGACGGTCCCGGGCACTGGACGGAAGGGCAAGTACGCGCAGGTGTGGGGGCCGTTGTCTCTGAATCGGCCGGGAGCACAGCGAGAGCCAGAGCCTGCAGGCCCCAAGCATCCCCTCCACCAGCTTCCTGCTGCGACAAATACAGCTCTGTGACCACCCGTGGCCACCACCATGACCACACTGCTCTTCCCTCTTAATGCCCATGTAAGAGGCCGGCTGGCTCCCCTATGTCCGGCCGCAAGCCCCTGACCCCCCCGTGGGGGCGGAAATGGCTCGGAAGCGGCCCCTTGAGAGCACAGATTGCTGATCGCCCCCCACGGCTGAGAACCACCACTGACATCTTCGCCGCGAACTGGAGAAGGGCAGCGCCCCTTCAGTGGGCAAGGAGCGAGCCCTCGCACTAGGCTTCAGCAGCGGCCCCTCCTCTGGCGGGAACCCGGACGGCTGGGCAGTTACTTGCTCGGTCCTACTAGCGCCCAGAGGCCTGCAAGGCTGAGACAGAGTTCGGTCACTAGAATTGGTGCAGCACTGCGGGGTCTGAGCCATCCCGAGGGCAGCTCAGGGTAGACCCCACTGCACACTGGACCACCAGCCGGGAGCCCCAGCTGAGCGCGTCCGGTCACATGCGTGTCCTGATGGGAGGTAAGCATACGGCGGGTGCGGGGCCTGTGGCCTCCCGGTCTGCGTGGGTCCCGGGGATGCTCACTCTGGCGCGGAGGGACACCACGGTCCCGCAGAGAGGGATGAATAAGGCACTGGGGGGGGAGGCTGCTGTGGGAAGGGGGCGCACAGTGGTGGGTCGGCGTGCAGAGTTAGGGCTGGGCGTCTGGGGGCTGCCGGCCACGGTCTGGGGGATGGGCGGTGGGCCTGCCCAGGGTGGAGGGTCAGAGCTTGTCACCCTGGGGGAAAGAACCCAGAGTTGCGAGCTGGGGTGCCAGGGTCGTGGGTGGGGTGGATGGAACTTCCCAGACGGCACCGTGGGTGTTGTCTGCTCACCGAGGCGCCCCGGCTCTGCCTTTGCCCTGAACGCCCCCAAAGCAGAGAAGGGGGCTGGGCCACCCGTCTGCCCATACGGACGCTTCCTCCTGTGGACGGTGGATGGTGGGGGGGACCTGGAGCCGTAGCTGTCTAAGTGGAGAGCGGGGGCGCCCACTCTGGAGCTGGGCTTGGGGTCACAGGAGAGAAGGAGAGGCTCGAGGATGCTGGCCCCACACGAGGTGCCGCGGAGCCCAGAGGCCGGGGCGGAAGCGAAACACCAGCCACAGCGGGACCCGGGGCGGGTCAGCCGCTGCCTCACCCCATGCTATGTCCTGAGCCCCAACTTCCTGCTGCGTGTGGGTGGTGTGGCCCCTGAGCCAAGACTGACGTTCTAGATGAAAACAGGAGATTCAGTGAAAAATCTGAGCATTTCCAAAATCTAGACAGACCAATGGCCTCAAGTCGCCTCCCCATCCACCAAGAACATCGCAGGAGGTAAGTGCAGTGCCCTGTCCTCTGGGCCGGAGGCCCGTGCCCACGCGCGTCCCGCACCTTCTTCCCTGCGGCTCATGGGCGAGGCGGCCGGGCCTGGCAGGGGGTAGGCAGTGGCGCAGGTCCGTGTGGACCCACGTGTCTGTGATCTTCCTTTCCAGGCTCACGGTGCTTCCAGCCTCCGGCTGCCGAGGACACCTGGCACGCTCTCCGCCCGCCCGGCTCGTCCGTGAGGACGCGTCTCAGGGGGAGATCGTCCCCAGCCGCGCAGGGAGGACACGGAACTCCCGCCGCGAGCCCCGGGCGTGCGCGGGCCGGGACGTGACCAGAGGCGGCGGCGCTCCTGTCTTTCAGGTGAGCCGGGTGGAGAGGGAGAAGAACCAGGAGCTGCGGCAGGTGCGGGAGCACGAGCAGCACAAGAGCGCGGTGCTGCTCACCGAGCTCAAGACCAAGCTGCACGAGGAGAAGATGAAGGAGCTGCAGGCCGTGCGGGAGGCGCTGCTGCGGCAGCACGAGGCCGAGCTGCTGCGGGTCGCCAAGACCAAGGACAGCGAGAACCGGCGGCTGCGGGTGCTGCTGCACGCCCTGCGGGACGGCGCCCCCGACAAGGCCAAGGTCCTGCTGCTGGCGGAGGCGAAGGAGGACGCCAAGAAGGGGTTCGAGGCGGAGAAGATGAGGATGCAGCAGGAGATCTCGGAGCTCAAGGGGGCCAAGAAGCAGGTGGAGGAGGCGCTGACCATCGTGGCCCAGGCCGACAAGATCAAGGCCGCGGAGATCCGCAGCGTGTACCATCTGCACCAGGAGGAGATCTCCCGCATCAAGAAGGAGTGCGAGCGGGAGATCCGCAGGCTGGTATGTGCTCCCGGGGCACGGGGTGCGGGGAGGGGCTCGTGGGGCGTGGGCGTGAGCACAGGGTCCAGAGAGGTGAAGGCCACGGCCCCCGGGGGCCGTCGTGGTGTCGGTGCCATGTGGGGAGGCAACCTCTGCGTCTGGACCATGGGGAGTCAGCCTCTTGTCCGGTCAGGAGTGGCCGGATTTCGGCAGCTTCCCTGGGGCGTCGGGATGGCTCCAGACACCCGCTGTCCGTGGCTGGCGCCCCGAGAGTCGGCGTCCTCAGAGACCCAGAGCAAGAAGCTAAAGAGAATATTCAGGGTATGGGAGGTTTGTGCCTGACTGTCCTGATCCCTTGGAGCTTGACCTCCTTGGCATTTGGGGGAAACGGCTCTACCTTAGAGCCCCGTGTTCCCTGCCATGGGCTGGGGACGAGCTGGCTTTGCTGCTGGTCACGCTCAGGACCCCTGGGATCCCCTGAGCGGGATGCCGCAATCTCTCCAAGCAGCTCGTCCGGGCACCTCTCCCCCCTTCCCTGGGCTCCACTTTCTGAAGCCTGCCTCGGGCCGTCCCGCCATGTTGTACTTCCCAGACGGGGTCCAGCCGCTCTCCAGACCCAAGGCCCAGGGGGGAACGCAAGCCTTGTGAGCCAAGCACAGCTCTGCGGCTGTGCACATGGGGCCCAAACACCCCCAGCCCGGACAGCCGCCCTCCTGTCCCGGGCTGTCTCCCACTCCGTGACCCCCACAACTCTAAGCCATGTGTCGGTGCTGCCGTGAGCCACCAAGACCCTTGAGGGAAGTGTGGACTTCCTTACGCGACAGGCTGGTCCCTCCTGTCTTCTTCTGCCCGGGAAAGGGGGGACGCCAGTGACCATGTGGAGGAAGATGGGCCAGGACGGGCAGCGCCCGCCGTGTGTCTGCAGGCCTGCGGCCCGGCTCCGCAGCTGGGCGCCTGGAGCACAACCAGACGGTCCCTGTGGTGCCCACCACCGCCCCCGCCCTGGCATGGATGCCCCCGGGGCAGCTGCCGGCAGCTCTTTTAGCTGATTCTTCTGGACTTTGTGCCAAATTCTTAAAAACATGCTTATATTTCTAATTTTTTAAAGATGTTATTTATGTATTTATTTAGTCAGAGAGAGAGCGTGAGCACAAGCAGGGAGAGAGAGGCAGGCTGACTCTATCCAGGGACCCTGGGATCATGACCTGAGCTGAGGGCAGAGGCTTAACCCACTGAGCCACGCAGACGCCCACAAAGTTCTGCTTCTTGAAATCTCAGTTTCTGCTCCCCCTTTGCCTGCCCCGGACCCGGGCCCCCTTCCCCTCTGCTCCCGCCTGCTCCTACGTTGTCCAGGCGGCTCTTCACAGGAGGACTCGGCTTCTGTTAGCGGGGGGCCGATGCAGGGAGGTGTGGGCACTGTCAGGGGAGACCCGTCCGGTGGCGACCGCGGCGGGTGCTCACTGAGGCCCCGGGGGAGGGGCGTGTGACGGCCCGGGACAGCAGGGTGGCCCCTGGGGGGCAGGGCCCAGCCATGGCCAATTCAGCCCAGCCGAGGAGGTGGGAGCACAGGGCCAGCGTCCCGGGCCCAGAGCCCAGGGTATTCAGGGACACGAGAAGCCCCCACGGGGCACTTGAGTGAAATCAGTGTCGACAAGACGGCTGCCGTGTGCGCGCTCCTCACACAAGACCCACAGCGCCCGCGACCTGTCACCGTGTTGTACGCACTTCCCTTGGCCGTGGAGTTCGTCTTCTCATGAGCTTGTTTCTCTCCGGGCCTGTTTGTGATTCGGCCTGAATTCCGGGAGGGCATCTCCGCCCCGAGCACAGTCACGCATGGCCCTCCTTCCCCAGACGCCCCTCCTGGAGCCCCCCGCCCGCCCGCGGGCCTGCCTTCCCCCGCCCCCGGCCAGCAGCCTGACCTCCGGCCGCCCGGGAGCCCCCGCCCGCTCCTGGGCTCCGTCCTCCCCTGGCCTCCTCCTGGCCCTGGTTCCCGCTTCTGCCGGAACGCGGGCTCCAGCGGCGTCCCGGACCCCGGGCGCGGAGAGGACTTCTGAAGACTGTGCGTGTCTCCTCGAGACTTGGATTCCGCTCTCACACTCGAGGCTTCTGGGTCGGGACTTGGGGGGGGAGAAGTTTTCCATCAGGAATTCGAGGGCATCTCTGCGTTGTCTTTTAACTTCCGGCGTGGCCACCAGGAGGCTGGAGGCCGCTGTGGCTCCGGACCTTCCCCGATCCGCGGGCCCCCCCGGAGCCGTGGTGCCCCGGCATTGTGGGCGCCGCGTGGGGCTCGCGGGCACACGGGCTGTAGGAGGTTCTGCGTCGTGTCGGGGCCTCTCTTGGTTTTCTTTCCCCTCCCAGGAACTGGAGTCAGGGCAAGAAGGCAGAGCAGTGGCACCAAACACAGCAGGCGGGAAAGGAAGGTGTGAAGCTGTCTTTTTGGCCGGTGCTGTGCCTGTAGGAAACCCTAAGCAGTTCACCCCAAAACCCCAGAACCATTAAAACAGTTCTGCATGTTTTCAGGATCGAGATCAAAATGCAGAGATTGGTTGTATTTTTATTCACGAGCGACAAACAGTCCAGAACGCATTTTTTTTAAAGATTTTATTTATTTGAGAAAGAGAAAGAGCTCGAGTGGAGAGAGGCCGAGGGAAAGGGAGAAGCAGGCGCCCCGTGGACTGCGCAGCCCGAGGATGAGGGGCTCAGTCCCCGGACCTGGAGATCACGACCCGAGCCTCGGTCAAGAGTGAGACGTTAGGTCGACGGAGCCGACCAGGCACCCATTAGGGTATTTTACACACAGGTTCCCAGGCCCTGCTAGGGTATGTTACACGCAGGTTCCCAGGCGCCCCATGTAGTGGTTCTGGTTCTGAGCACTGCGCAGAGCCTGCTCTGGACGGCAGGGGCGAGTCAGGGTGTGCAGAATGTCCTCGCCCCTCCACAAGGGCCATTCTTCCAGCCTCAGCATCCTTCCCTGGGGACCAGCCACCCCAAGGGCTGCCTCAGTTTCCGGACACCTTCTGTAACGGGGAGAGGGGCTGTGGAGGGGATGGGCGTGCGGTGCTAAGAGGGCGGGAGTGGAGGATGTGTGTGCTGGCGAAGAAGGGGTGAGGGGAGCTCCCAGGGGTGAGGTGTGGGGGGGGCTGCTATGGGGGAGGGGCAGGGGGTGTAGGAGCTCCCAGGGGTGAGGGGGTGTGGGTGTGCTATGGGGGAGGGGAGGGAAGGGGGGAGCTGCGGGTGTGGGTCTGGGACTGCAGGCGGGTGGGGACGGCTCATCTGGAAGCTGGCCAGCCCCAGTCAGGATTTGGGGTCTTCCCTTGAAACTTTGGGAGTGACGCCACCGGACTCCATTTTCAGCGAGGACAGTGGTTGTGAGGGACGGGCTGTAGCAGGCACAGGCGTGCACACAGGGAGGACACCTGGAAGCCACTGCAGAGGTCTGGGAGAGAGTAGGTGGTGGCAGGGTGACCGGAGGCTCCTGACTCACGCCCCCATTTCACCGGAGAGCCCTTGTCCTGTCCCTTGGGGAGGGCTGGTCATCTGGGTGTTTGCGGTTGCATAAGACAGGACAGATGGCGTCCCAGGTGCTCTCTGTGACGAGAGAACCCGCGGGCCTCAGGCAGGGAAATGGGGTGTTGGGCCTCTAGGGAGCGGGACTGCAGCCCCAGTGCCATGCTGCCCACCACTGCTTCCCCGGCCGGCCTGGGCATCATACGCAGACATGTGCCACAGTCGGAAGCAGTGCCCTTTAGGGGACCCTAAAGGGGGCCCCACAGGACCGGACAGAGTTTTCTCTCCACCTCATGCACCGGCGTGTCCCCCCTTCCCAGGCAGGCATTCGGGTGGGAACCGCAGGGTCCTGTCTGGGCATCTGTTGCCCATGGACGCTGATGGACACCGACACTGCTGTGTGCCGAGCCCCCCGGCGTTAGGAGGACCCCCCAGGACACTGTCTCTGAACTCAGAGTGAATTCCCACCCTGACGATCAAATCCCACCTCTGTGTGAAGGCACCTGTTCTTGAAATTCCTCTGTGGGCCCGACGCCCTGCTTGGCCGCAGCACATGGTGTGGTTGGGCGACATCTTAGGGAGGTTTGCCTTTTGGCCGAAGCCGTCTGCTTGCGCAGCTCATTTCAGTGGGATCTTTGTGTAGGGACTCGTTTTCTGGGGTCCTGACGGAAGCAGAGTGATGTTCTCTAAGTGTTGCGTATGAGTGTCGTCAGACCCCAGAACACGGCTGCTTAGCGATACAACTGTATTTCACTGGTCCCTTTGTTTTCACTACTTCCGGTGTTTCTTTGTGCTCCAGTAAATGGGAATTTAGCAATTAAGGATTTCTTTTATTCTGTTCAGTTCATCGCTTGCCTGCAAATTCTGTGATCCAGGCTAATGAGACATCTCACGTCTTTGTCCCAAGCTGACCTCAGCAGATGGCCGGTTTATGAGCTCAGGTAGCCTGAAACGGCAAGCGAAGCGCCAGGATATCCCATCCTGTTCCGTAGTTTGCGAATTTGTTTTAAAATGAGTCGTTTCATAAATCGAGAACTGTTTGTAAGGACCCCTTGCCGCGCCCGAGTCCGTCAGTCCGTCTGTCTGAAGAAGGGGGCGTGGGGTGTGTCTGCCTCCCCACGGGGAGCGGCCCATCCCGCAGCGGCCAGGTGAGGGGCCCGGAGGCAGGTGGCAGCCGCGCGCAGAGAGCCTTCTCGCTGCCCTCAGGAGGCCGAGCGCTTCAGGGAGAGTGGGGAGGGCCACGGACCCCTCACGGCCACTCGCCTGCTGGCCTGAAGAGGCCTGGGTGGGCCGGACACTCCTGACTTCCAGTCTGGAGCTGACTTGTCCGGAGACCTTGCAGCATTGCCTGCAAGCCGTCGGGCAGCATCTCGGTCTGTCCACGCCTCAGGGCAAGGACAGGCAGGGTGCAGAAGGACCAGAGCATCAGCTCTTTCTGGGCGGGGTGCCCCTCAAAGAGGGGAGGGAAGAGGCAGCGAGAAATTCCGCTTCTCACACCCTCAGCTGCGCTGTTGTAGGGCGGACCCTGCTCCTCCCCGTCTGCTATGGATGGGGTCCCAGGAACTCGGCGATTCCCCGGCCCTGCCCAACAACACACGGCAGAAGGCAGGAGCTAGAGGGGGCGTCTGTGGACCTGCCAGCCAATGCCAGCCTCCAGGAGCCCCTGCGGTCCAGCACCACAAGGGGTGGGACACTGGGAGGGGTGCCCAGAGTCCAGAAGGAGACTCAGCTGCACCAGCTTGAACTGGACCAGCAGAGCAGAGGCCAGCCTGGCCGAGGGTGGGGTGGAGGGAGTCACGCCGCGGCCAGAGCAGTGGGGCTGCGCTGTGGCACCTGCTTTGCATCCCGTCGCGGAGCCCAGAGACATATGGGCAGGGCCCCTCCCGTGGGGCCCCTCCCGACGCTGGCTCCGAGTGCCGCCGTGTGTGTCTATGGTAACTGCAGACCTGTACTCTGCCTGCCTGTGTGATTGTGTTCTGTTCTCCTTGTAGATGGAGGAGATAAAATTTAAAGACAGAGCAGTCTTCGTGCTGGAGAGAGAGTTAGGGGTTCAAGCTGGGCATGCTCAGAGACTACAGCTCCAAAAAGAGGCTCTAGATGAGCAGCTGTCCCAGGTCAAAGAGGCTGATCGGCACCTGGGCAGCCCCAGACGGGAGCTTCCTCATGCAGGCGGTGCAGGAGACGCCTCAGACCACTCGGGAAGCCCTGTAAGCACCTCCCCCCGCTCCCCCCGCGACCCAAGTCACAGACAGCGCTGCACGCGGCTCTGCGGGCCTGCTCGGGCGGCTCCCCAGGGAGTTGAGAGCCTAGGTCCAGAGTCCAGAACCAGAACCCCCCGCCCCGGGGACGCTGACTGTGTCTGCAGCCCACCAGCCAGACCCCAGGCCCCCCCGCTTCTCCAGCTTGGCTGGGCGGGCAGACACACTTCTGCTTCCTTGCTTCCGGGCTGGCGTGGCACAGCACTGGCCTTCACTCGACCGCCCGCCCCCCAGGGTCCCCCGAGGCCTCCAGCCAGAGCCTGCCTGCAGCTGCCAGGCCCCCAGGCAGCTGACAGTCCTTGCTTGCTGGTCCCGGTTCCCGCCCCGGTTCCCGCCCCGGGCGAGAGGGACGAGGCTGCACCACTTCCATCTCCACGTGCACGGGCTCCTGGCTGTCCATTCGCCCGCACCCCCGCCCGTCACTCCCACCCGCTTTTTGTGTGACCACGCCACCCTTCTGCTCCTCTTCAGGCTGCCGAGATAGCGTGGGTTGGGGGGCAGCCCGCAGCCGCACGGCTGTGACGTCATCACTGCTCATTGCTGCTCCTGATTCAGAGCCCGCTGGAGTGGTTCTTGGCAATCCAGGGTGGGAGGCTCTAAGTTCCGTGGACCCTCAGTGCAGGTCCTGCGGGCCTGCCCCTAGCCTCTCCTGCACCTACTGAGTGAGGAACCATTCCTCTGTCCTCCCCGGACATGCCTTGTTTGCTCTGAGGACAAACTGCGCTGAGCCAGCCCGAGGACAACGACATTTCAAGAATAGAACATGTTTTTTTTATAATTTTATTATAAATCGCTTAACTGAATTGAATCTTGCTCTGCCACTCGATGGATTGTGTGAACTCCAGAGAGACTCTGAAGCTGGATCAGAATGTTTTGATTGGTTTTTGAATGAGGTTCCAGAGGTTTCAAAAGTGACCTCGTAGAACCTCAGTGTGAGGGAGCACGCTTCCTGGGAAGCCATCTTTGCAAGTCTCAGGTTGAACATCTCCTCCTGTGCTCACACGATCATGCGAGGGAAGCTGCGAGCCTGCCTCCCGCACACGCAGGCCCTCCCGACAGGGGCAGCCCTCGGCAGCCCCAAGGGAGGCCGCAGCACCCGCCCACACCCGCGTGCTCGCCTTTGCACGCCTTTGCCTTTCATTGCATATTCCGGACATCCTGCTCCTTCGCTCTGCCCTCACTGTGCGGTCCGCGGTGGCCGCGGTGGTCAGCAGCGGTCCCCTGTCCCTGGGGGGGGGGTCTGCCCCCACCCACCCCCCATGTGCGATCACGAGCTGTAATGGCGCAGAACTGCTTTGTTCTCCGCGGTGACTGGGATCTGCAGAGGTTTCTGCGCGTGTGTCTGCGAACAGTTGTTTGCAGTTGATTTTTGTTTTAGGAACAGCAGTTGGATGAAAAGGATGCGCGGCGCTTCCAGCTTAAGATCGCGGAGTTGAGTGCGATCGTCCGGAAGCTGGAGGACCGAAACGCCTTGCTTTCGGAGGAAAGGAATGAGCTGGTGAGTGGCAGTCGGGCAGGGCCATGGGGTATCTGTGTCACATGGGTCTGTGGCTGCTTGGGGGGACAGGGTGCCTGCCCCCTTTCCTTGCGGAAAGGAGTGATGGTGCCAAGGACAGGGCTTGCATACAGGCCTCTCAGCTGTTTCAATAAAGCTTTATGAACAAAACCTGGTTGAGGGGCCATATGTGGGCCTTGGGCACCGGTTGGTTGATCCCTGCTCCATATTATTGAGCAGAAGTACCTGAGCGAGGCCCGTCCCTCGCCGCGGAGCCATCATGATTACGGCTAACGGGCACTGGAATTTCAGGTGGCCCGTGTCTGAGTGGGGCTCCTCCAGGGGCCCTGTAGGGTCATGTGCCAGGTGAGGCTCCTGTGGCTCTTAATGGCAAAATAGAGGCTTGGCCCCGAGACGGCGTGGCTGGAGCCAAAGCAGTTCTGGTCGGTTTGCCGACTCCCTACGGGGACCGTTGGTTCCATGTCACACTTGTGGTCACGCCGCGTCATTAATTTTGTGTTTCAGTTAAAGCGCTTGAGGGAAGCGGAGAGTCAGTACAAGCCACTGCTGGATAAGAACAAGCGACTTTCCCGGAAGAATGAGGACCTGTCCCACGCTCTGCGGCGGATGGAGAACAAGTTAAAATTTGTCACCCAGGAGAACATAGAAATGGTAAGGGGCCCCGCCTGGTGCGGTGGGCCGGGAGGGTGCTGACGCCCGGCTCCAGACTCAGGGCAGCGAAGGAACCCACGGGGCTGGCTGGGAGAGGAGGCGCAGGTGAGGGTGTGAGCGTGGAGGGACGAGGCAGTGGGCACCTGCCCGAGCCGGACCGGGTGGGGAGGTCACTGGGCGCGCCGGCCCCAGGCCTGCTGCTGGTGAACACCCGGGTTCCCCGGCCTCTGTTGACTCTGAAGATCTCGGGCTCAGGCGGGAGGAGCCCCGGGACACCTGCGTGGAGGGACGCACCGCTGCAGACCAGCGCGGCGCCGGGGGTTGGGGGGTGGGTCTCGTCGTGCGGTGGGGATGGTTAGCCGGTGTCTCCTGGGCGCCTTCTTACTTGAGCCGGTCCTTCACCGCGGATGGGGCATGGGGGAAGGCCGGGGTGCACCCCCTCCCCGCACCCGGCTGCAGAAGTGCCTCCTTCCCACGCTCAGCCCGCAGCGGCGGGGTGCGCGGGGGCGGGCCGCTCACGCCGCCGCCTCGTCCCGGGCCGCAGACTGCCCCCGGACCCTGCCGCCCGCCGCCCCGGCCCGAGCCGAGGCGCGCCTGGTCCCCGGCGGACGGGGCGGACGGGGAGGCGCGGCTGCGCGGCGCGAGCCCGGCTGGCAGGGAGGACCCGCGCGGGTGAGGACCCCCGGTGACCGCGTCTGGCTGGCTTTGCAGCGGCAGAGGGCCGGCGTCATCAGGAGGCCCAGCTCCCTGAACGACCTGGACCAAAGCCAGGACGAAAGAGAAGTGGACTTCCTGAAAACGCAGATCGTGGAGCAGCAGAACCTCATCGACGAGCTTTCCAAGGTGCCCGCGCCCTCCCGCCCCCGGCCCCGCCCCTCGCCGACGGCCACGCCCACGCCCTCCCCATCCCCCTCCGTTCTTCCTCGGCCTTGACCCGCCCCTCTCGCCCGCCCCGCCCCTCGACCGTCGGCCCCTCCCCTCTCCTCCGCGCGCCCCTCAGCTCGCGTCCCTCGGTCTGTCCTTTCCCACCCACCGGCTCTCCGCTCCGGTCTCTCTCAGCCCCTCCCCGTCCTCCGTCGGCCCCGCCCCTGCCGCCCCTCGGCCCCGCCCCCGTCTCGCTCAGCCCCTCCCCTCTCCTCCCTCGGCCCCGCCCCTCCGGTCTCTCTCTCTCTCTCTCTCTCACAGCCCCTCCCCCGGCCCCGCCCCTACCGCCCCTAGGCCCCGCCCCTGTCTCCGCCCCTCCCCTCTCCTCCCTCGGCCCCACCCCCATCTCCCTCGGGCCCCACCCCTCCTCTCACCTACCTGGGCTCCTTGCCCTCCTGCCCCGTCCCCGTCCGTGGGATGGAGAGCCCAGCAGGCCTGTCCCCCCGCCCCTCCCTGGGGCTGCACCGCGGCCATGCCCGAGTGGACCTCTAAAGCTGCGTCGTCTCCTCCCTGCTTCGGACCCGGGGTTCAAGGGCAGTGATGCCGCAGTGTTAGCTCCTGGGACCCTGGGACAGAGCCGCGCAACCTTTTCTCAGTCTGGAGGCCAGAATCCGGTCCAGGGGCAGCAGGGCCACGCCCCCTGCGCCAGCGCCAGGCCAGGGTCCATCCTTCGCTGCAGGGAAGCTTGGGGCCTCCCGGATCTCGGCCTGACTCCGCAAGGCTGCTTTGTGTCCCTCCCCTTCTCTCCTGAGGACATGTGCGCTAATCCGGGATGGTCTCCCCTCCAGATCCCTGATTCAATCACGTCTGCAGAGATCCTATTCCAGATAAGGTCCAGGCCCAGGTGCTGGGCGTTAGGACGTGGCCCACCCAGCCCTCGACACTGCCCTGTCCCTGTAGGGCACGGCTTTGCAAATAGTCCTGCACCAAACCTTCCTGTAGTCGCTCTGCTTGGGGCCTTCTGCTTCTTGTTGCTGTCCCCTTGGATCATTTCAGAGCAAGTCGCCTTGGTCCTTCTGTGACCTCTGGGTGCCGCAGAAGGGACAGCAGCATCTCTCCTGCCGGTGTGGCTTATGGCCCAGAAGTGCTGGCCCAGCTTGTCTTGTTGTCGTTTTTAGTAAGTTCTATGCCCGATGTGGGGCTTGAACTCAAGACCCTGAGATCGAGTCACATGCTCTGCAGACTGAGCTGGCCGGGCCCCAAGGCCTGTTTCATTTTGATGACTGAAGTTGTCTCCAAAGTAACGGAGGTCCCACAGCCCAGTGTGGGCTGCAGGGCGGGTCTCGCCAGCTCAGCCTTCCCTGACCGTGCCTGAGAGCTGCCCTCTTGCCTCGTTCAGCCGCACAGTGGCTGCGCGTCCCCCTGTGTAGAGGATCTGCGGGGAGGGGGCATTCAGGAAAAGGAGGACATCCTGGTCAGTTGCAGTCATAGGTTATCGCCGTTTCCGAAAGGCCGAGGGCCCCCAGGTGCTCCTGTAGGTTCTCGGTGCCCTTGGGAGGTCAGCTTAGGGAGGGAGGGGGGACCATGAGAGTCAGGTCAGATGCTCCCTCTCCAGGCAGTGGAGTTTGGGGCAGCCACCAGGCTCTGGGTCCCTGGGGAGCAGGTCTGTGGGCCCAGCTCTATAACAAGCTCTCCTCTCTGCAGACACTTGAGACCGCCGGCTACGTGAAGAGTGTGCTAGTAAGTAACTCCCACATTCACCCCAGTGTCCCAGCACACTTGTCCCTGGAACCCCTCCTGCTGGTGGCTCCTTCTAGTCCAGACAGGGCAGCTGTGCCAACACAGGCTACCTGCCCAAAGGCTTTGCCCATTTGTTAGGGTCAGATAGATGCCCCATGTGACCATCGGGGAGGCCCACAGGAGCCAGCACCCAGCTTTGCCCATTCTTCAGGGACGGCTGGCGTCCCTGGGGTGCTCAACCCCACCATGGGTTGCCTCCCTGCCGCTGGGATCCAGCAGTCCAAGCGTGGCCGGCACATGATCAGGGTCATGGAAACGCAGTTCAGCTCCCTGGGGAGACACGGGTGTTTGGTCTCCTCCCGTGTCTGCAGGGTCTGTCTCCACCGTGTGGGGGGGGCATTTCCCCAGACATCTGCTCAGTGAGCGCAGAGCAGGGCTGGGCTTGGGCCCTTGTGGGTTCCTGTTTTTGTGTGTGTTCTGCTCAGAGCCCGCCCCCCGGCCACACACCGTGAAGGAGGCTGGAGCACTGCGCAGGGTGTGGTCACGGCCCCCCGCGTGGGCCAAGCGGGAGCCCCACGCCGTCTGCCCCTCCAGCTCTGTGGCCACGCAGACAGCAGCCCACCTAGAAACTGCCCTCCCGGTCCACTCCAGTGACCACACGGGAACGCGAAGGGAGTTGGTCACCCCTCAGAAAACCTTTTCCGCTGGTTTCTGCAGGAGCGCGATAAGCTTTTGAGATATCGGAAGCAAAGAAAGAAAATGGCCAAACTCCCCAAGGTAAAGGAGACGATGCTGACCCGTGTGTGCACAGAATGTGTGTTTTTAAAGCCGCTTAAAACTAGGGAGTTTCTCTCTGGAGGTGAACATAAAATATTTACTATTTCTAAGAATTGTTACTGTACCATAACCAACATGAACCTCAAATCAATACTCTTGTTTATAATTCTAAATTCAAAAATCCTACATTGTTGCTTTTAAATTTCCCAGATAGCCCACGATTCATGACCACAGGAGGGAGGGGTTCGACCCGGCTCTGGCCTTCCCCTGCAGGCCTGGGAGTTAGAATCCCCAGGTGGCTGCGGGGCACCCAGGCCTGTCTCGCCACCGCCACCGCGTGGTCCCCTGTCACCACTGCAGGCTGCGGTGCCCTGTCTGCGGCTCCCATGGGGCCCCCTCCCAGGCAGACCTGCGCCCCTAGAGAGTCTGAAGCCCAATGCTTTTCCATAAATGTGTGTTTTTTATTAAAGGAGATTCTGGAGGTATTCCCAGAGAACGTTAACTTGTGCTCTGCTTTATGCAACATGAGTGTGTTTTCTTGGGCTTTTGAACGCTCAAGGGTGTTCCACGCGCAGCCTGGGAGAGAACTCCTCAGGCCCGGACGCTGGCCCATTTGGCCCCCAGAGTGTTGGGGGCCCTCTCTCCTCAGGATTGTCGCAGATTTGTAGATTGTAGAGATTTCCTGGGGGCCTGGGAGCCAGCGGGAGGAGGCCCGCCCGCCCTCTCTACCTGGGCCCCCGCTGTCCCGTCGCTTCCAGGAGGCAGGACTGGGGAGGGGCCGGGCAATGTACCTAGAGGTACAGGCCAGGAGCCACCCAGATGGGCTCAGCAGCCCAGGACGGGATGTTGGTTGACAAAGGTGTGGACCGTTGGCCACGCGGCGAGGAGTGACCATCATGAGCTGGACCGTGAAGGGGTCTGGTGGGATTTTGGCACAAGAAGGACCCAGGAGGCTCCTGTGACTGTCGGGCCAGGAGTTCAGGAAAGTGTCAGGGACACAGCAGGAGGGACTTGGATAAAGAGAGTGGATGGTGGACATGGGGTGAGGCGGGGACACGGGTCCGTGTCTGGACTAACCCAGTTCCTTTGGGCCAGAAGCCGGTTGTGGTGGAGACCTTCTTTGGGTATGATGAAGAGGCTTCCCTGGAGTCCGACGGCTCCTCCATCTCCTACCAGACGGACAGGACGGACCAGACCCCCTGTACGCCTGACGATGACCTGGAGGAGGTAGCCTCCCACGGGGGGTTCTGGACAGGATGGAGCGGGATCTGGAGGCCAGGGGGGTCAGGGTCGGGGGTCTGGATACTGGGGTTTTGCTGTGGGGCCTGCCCCCTGGGGCGGTGGGCTCCATGGCCCTCCCAGGCTGTGCCCCCTGCCCCCGCGGCCTGTGATTCTGTGCCGTAAGAAGTGCCTCCCGCTGCCACCGTCGCTTCGTGGGCCCCGGCCGGGTTTCAGCTCGCCGCTGGGCTCCTGCCCTTCCACACGTGGGGACAGACGGCCCCCTGCCCCTCGGAGGGCTGCCCCGGGCTCTGGAGCACCCAGTATGGGGAGGCTGGCACCAAGGCCAAGGGCCAAGCCTAGAGGTACACAGAACAGATAGTGCAGAATAGTGTCATCTTGAATAGACACACAGCCAGTCTGTCCTGCCCGCCAGTCCTTCTTCCAGAAGGAACGGCCCTCAGGTGCAGGCAGCCAGCTGAGCCCGGCGTGTGGGAAGAAGCTTGGTTTGTTCTCAGTGGCCTGGCCCCAGTGGCTGAAGGACAAGGAGTGGCCCTGAGAGGCCCCAGGGGACATTAAGACCCCAGGTAGTACCTCCCCGGGCAGATCAGGGCAGGTGACCCCATGGCCATGGACCCGCTTAGACACCTCAGACATCATCGTACAGCTACTACCAGCAGCCTTGGGGATAAGGAGCACAGGGGAGCTGCGGCCTGGTGAGGGCTCCTGGGCCTGGTCCTCTCAGACACGGCCAGCCTCCACAGCAGACCTAGGCCTTGTTCTCAGAGCAACAGCTGCGGGGCCCCAGGGACCCTTAAAGGCAGCAGCGATCTCCTGGCGTCTCCCTGGGGCAGCAGGTGCCCTTGTAGCCAGAAGGAGGCATCTGGGAATCCGCGCAAGAAGGTGGGGGTGGGGAGGAGATGCATCCCCAGGGCCAGGTCTCACCGGACACGTTTGGGGGGCCAGGTGGGGTCCCCGCCGAGCCCCTGGCCTGCCTGCTGGCCCCTGAGGCTCACCCTGGCCTCAGTGTAGCCAGCTGGGCCTTTCCCCCGGGGGGCTCCGGGCTCACCTCCCCGGGCCCCCGGCAACGCTGCGTCTCTGTGCACCTGCGCAGGGCGTGGCCAAGGAGGAGACGGAGCTGCGGTTCCGGCAGCTGACCATGGAGTACCAGGCCCTGCAGCGGGCCTACGCCTTGCTGCAGGAGCAGGTCGGAGGGACGCTGGACGCAGAGCGAGAAGTTAAGGTCTAACTGACTTCTACTCCACCACGTTCCGGCTCCCGCTGGGCTCCTCCCCGCTTGACCCCCCGCCGTGGCAGGGACCCCTGTGGCGCTTCACCTTCCGGGCTGATTCCTCTCTCCCTCGGCTCTTGCTGGGCCTGTTGGAGCTCCCGAGGCGACTGGGAACCCGTGTTTGCGCGGCAGCACTGGGTCGGCCCGGCGGTGGGTGGGGCCTCCCCCCGGAGCGGTCCCCGGCATAGGTGTGAGTGATGGTCCCCGGAGAGCCACGTGTGTCCCCTCTGCGGACCATGGCGGGCAAGGGGAGGTCTGCTTCCTTGTGAACCTGCCCACGGCGCTCTTGGGGGGCTCTCCCAGAGCGGAGGCTCAGAGGTGGGGAAGGGCCAGCGTTTCTGCTCGGTTCCTGAAATCTGCTGCGGTCCTTCACTCGCCCCGTCCACCTGAGCTCTGCTGCTATGCTCACCTTGCCCCTGGGCCTCCCCAGCCAGGCCCTGCTGGGAGCAGGTACGTGTCCCCCGCCTGCCCCTGCTTCCCTGAGCCCTGGGCCAGGCGCTCATGCCCGTCCACCGAAGGCAGGAACACGGGGCTGACAGGTGCCCTCGCCGGCCACCAGGGGAGGCCGTGGCAGGGGGCTGTGACCTCTCTTCCCCTGAACCCCCACCCCACGCTCCCTGACATGTAGCCTGCCATGCCAGGGCTCTGAGGGGATGCCCTGCGTAAGGAGGTCGGCTGCACTCTGTACCCGGAAGGGCTCTCCTGCCCAGCTGCCCTGGAGCCGGGGGGGCCATCTCTGACCCCAGCCACACAGGGCACGGCGCCAGTCAGCTGGTTCTGAGACTCCAGCTGGTCGGCTGGGCGTGGACTCTTGGAAGCAGGGCACAGTGTCAGTGGGGTCCCCTTCCGTCTCCTCGCTGCCTGGAGTCACTGGACCTACTCCCTGTGAGCAAACAGATCTCCCTCCAACTTTCCTTGTGTCACGACGGCCCTAATAGGGAGGCCAGAGGAGGGGAAGGAGAACCAGGGTCCGCTAACGTCTCCGAAGGGGAACCCAGGGCCAGGCCAGGGGATACTCGGCCCTCCTCCGCTCGAGGGACCCCTGACCCAGTGCCCAGCTGGCCCAGATGCTCTCATCCGCCCAGAGGTGTTTCCAGGGAACAGGAGCACCCACTGGAATGAAGGGCCCTGTGGCCCAGACCTCACGAGAGCAAATTAAGTCCGGGGGGAGTGGTGGCCTGGACATTCTGGGGCCTTGCCTGCCCCTGGGCAGTGGAGGGTGGGCTTCTGCGGGAGGCGGGCAGGAGGGAGTCAGGTGCACGCGGCACCGGCAGAGGGCGCCCGTGCGGGAGGGAATGGGCCGAGCGCTGAGCTGTGTGTGTGTCCTTCCGGTGGGCCAGAGCCCAGGATGCAGCCCAGTGGCCGGTGCCCCACAGGCCTCCACGGCCCTCCTCAGCCCTTTCGTCCTGCCTACAGAGATGTCCCTGACAGTCCCTCGGAATGAGTCTGTAGGGCGTCCCCATAACCCGAGAGAGTCCGCTCGCCACAAGCCTCCTGGTGCTTCCCTCCACCCCGAGCCTTCCCTGCAAATGCGTGGACGCCCCCTCTCCCTTAGTGGAGGGGAGAGCCCGCTGGAAGCCTCCAGCCCTGCGGGGCGTCCTGGCTGCGAGAGGAAGTTTGACGTATCCCTGCTCCCATCTTACAGACCCGTGAGCAGCTGCAAGCAGAGGTGCAGAGAGCCCAGGCTCGGATAGAAGACCTGGAGCAGGCCCTGGCCAAGCAGGGGCAGGTGAGGCTCGAGCGGGGCCGGGCGCCCACCAACACGGAGGGCGCCGGAGGGACACGGGCAGTCCACAGGTGTATGGGGAAGCTGCACCCGCAGACAGGCACCCCACTAGGAAATGCAGACCCTGGAAGGAGCACAGATCAAAGGAAAGGCCCAGCGCGCCTTGACGAGGGGCCTGCGTAGGCCCCATCTCTCCCCCAGCTCAGGGCCGGGGCTGCCCCTGGAGACTGCCGGTCACTCCCTCACCCGTACACCCATCGCCACCTCTGGGCTCTTCAAATCCTGGGGGAAGGTGTCTGTTGCCTGCCACCACAAGCCTCTGTCCCGCTGGACGGCGCAGCCCCTGGTGGACCCAGGAGGAGGCTGGAGGATGACCGCGTTGGGCCGGGAAGGTCTGTGTGGGAAAGCACCTGGGGCACCAGCAAGCCGGCGCAGCCCACGGTGGCCCTCGGTGCGTTCACCACTGGGAGACGGCAAGAGGGACGGGAGGGTGACCCGAGCAACATGGGGTCGTGCTGCCCACACCCCCCTCAGCACGCACGGCCCCAGATTCCGCGCTGGGCACCTGTAAGCTGTTTACCCAAACCACGCAGGCTGGCTTGCCCCGGGGCCCCATGCGCTTGGGCTGCAGGAACCGTGCTCAGAGGCGGGGCTGAGCACAGACTTCACGGACCCTGCCTGGACCTCATGAGGTTGGTGCCTGAGCCCCATGGCGGCCATCCGTGCAGGACAGCAGTGGCAGGGTAGCCGGGGCACGAGCAGGAAGACAGTGTGGCCGCCTTTCAGTGGCCGCCAGCCCTCCGACTTCCCAGATGACTTTGCCGAAGAACCTGGAAAGAAGGGGCGCATGTGGGGCAGCGGGCCTTCCTCCTGACCCCTCGCCGAGGAGGCTGCTGTGGAAGCATCCCAGCTGACCTGACCTTGTGGCTGCCTCGGGCGCGGGGCGGGGCGTCTACACACGTCTCTCACCAGAGCACAGAAGCCGGCCTCCGTCCGTGCATCTGAGCACGAACAGACGGGACATGCCCTGAGGGTCCCAGGCTCCTGCTGGTTCTGTGTCAAGGTCCTCGGACCCCGGACACCCACGTGGCTCCACGTGCCCCTGGTGCCTGGCGTGGGTGGGTGTGGGCTGGGAGGGCTGGCCGTGAGGCGGTGCGGGGTCCCACGGAAGCAGGGCTGCCTCCGTCTGCTCTCGTCCGGGCCCCTCCTGGGGAGATCGCAGGCTTTCGTTCACGGCACGACAGGAGCCACAGGAGCGGCGGCCAGCAGCCCGCTGCAGAGGCTGGGGTTGCCTCCTCCGTTCTGCTGAACCATGGTTTAAATGTGGGCTTTGCGCTGAGTCTGCGGCATTAATTTCTCCAATTTAATTCCATTCTCAAGGACATGAAGTGGGTTGAAGAGAAGCAGGCCCTGTACCGAAGGAACCAAGAACTTGTGGAGAAGGTGCGCTCCGCGTCCTGAGAAAGCAGCCCCCACACCCTGTGCTCCCGGGAACTCTCTTCCGGACAGAGGTCCTCGGAGGGGCCACAGAGACGGCCCACCCACTGCTGTGTCTGGCCTCACCTGAGCTCTCCAGGCCGCGGCCCTGGCCGTGGGCTCTCCTGGCTTCCGGTTAACAGGAGGCCCTAAAACGCCGTCGGCCCTGCACCCCACCCCTAGCTGGGGCTCTGTGGGCTGGAGGATTTTACGTGATAGGCCAGAAAACACTGGTCTGCTCCTGCTAGCAGCCTGGACTCTTGCCCAGAGCTGCCTCACTTGCCCTTCTCTGGGCCGGTGAGACGCCCGTTCTGCACACAACCCCCTCATTCAGCCCGACCCAGGAGGGGGGGGGTGCTTCTCAGAGGACACCTGCACAGCTTGGGACGGTCCCCAGTGGGTGGCGCCCCAGAGCTGCTGGCACTGGACGGTCAGACCAAGGTGGGAGCCAGGCTCTGGTTCAGAGGCAGAAAGGCCACCGGGGCCGCCGTCCTGCTGCACGCTGTCCTTCCCCACCAGCCACGGGCCTCGTCCTGGGCCAAGCACGGTCAGCCACAGCCCTTCTAGAGAAGAGCCAGGCCTGCATGTCCTCACAGGCCCGAGGGGTGCCACCGTATCTGTGCTCCGTGCAGACCGGCAGCTGCCAGCCAAGCCCTGAGCCACAGCCCAGTCCCACTGGGGGCTGTTAGGTCTGGATCGTGCATAATGCCCACGTGCTTCCTGTGGACCGTCCACAGGTTCCTAAATCACGGCAGCTGTGTCTGTGGTGCTCTCATGCACACATGCACACTTGTGTAATGTTCACGGGCACACTCGTGGGTGCGCAAACACATGCACACTTGAATGCTCCCCTATACGTATACCACGTCCATACATGCTTCCATGTGCACAAAATACATAAATGCTTGTGTGCACACGTGACCCCACACGTGTCTGCACACACGTCCATGTACACGCATGACCCTCACACGCATTTCACATTCGTGTGCATGCATGCTGCTCACATGCACACTTAAGCGCTTCTGTGCACACATAGGTACTCATGTGCATGTGCAAACACTGTGCACACTTGTAGTGCTCCGTGCACACTTTAAACCTGTGCCTTTCTCTGGCTACCACATGCACGGGGTCACATTCCGGTCGGCGCTGCCTGCGGCCTTGGCTGTGCGTGAGCCCGCATGCTGTGGAGGGAACCTGCCCCCGACGGCACCTGGACGGATGCCGGGCCCTGACCCATGTCCAGTACCCCTGAGCATCCCAGCAGGGCATTCAGCTCCCCAAATTCAGTTCAGGGGGCATGGGCCAAGCCATCTGGCCCAGTGGACGCCCTTGTGGTGTGCCCTTCCCTGCCCTCACGAGGCCATGTGCCCGGGACACCTCAGCGGTGCACCCTCGGTGGGCCCTTCTCTTCCCCTGTCTCTGCTCAGATGCCTGGACTGGGCTCAGGGCCGTCCCGGGGCCATCTACGGCTCCTCGCCCCTGTACTGCTCCCTGTGCCCGCCTGCCCTGATGAGCCAACTCCGGCTGGAGCGAGGGCCCTGGGCGCCCGGGAGGCTCGGCTGTCCCCACGGATGGCCGGAAGCTGTCAGGAAGCGGGAGGGGCCCTCGCGTGACCTCAGTGTCTCATCCACCTTTTATTTTACAGATTAAACAAATGGAAATAGAAGAGGGTCGATTAAAGCACGAGGTTCAGGATGCGAGGGACCAAAACGAGCTACTGGAGTTCCGGATCCTGGAACTTGAGGTGCGCCGTGGGCGTGGGCACCGGGTGCGTGGGGCAGAGCCGCTGTGACGGAGGGAGGCGCTCGGCCTTCCTGACCTGGGCCCTCGCTCGCAACCCCAAGGGGGTGGGCGAAAAGGAGGCGCCTCTCTGAACAAGGGCCACGGAAGACCCCCCAGAATGAGCGAGACGTGAGTGTCAGCTTCCAGACCCGTTGGGCTGCACGACGATGGCTGTGCCCACAGGGGAGGCCACCCCCAACCATGGTGGCAGCTAGTGGACGCTTGCTCCTTGCTCATTTAAGCGGCCAAGTGAGGGCAGCTGGGGGCCACGTGGTGACCAGGTGTCCTTCTGGCTGTCCTGGGCCCCTGTCCTCCTCTGTGACCTTGGCCTCCTGCCGAGGAGGAAGCAGGGGCCCGGCTCCCTCAGGGAAGCGTCCAGCCACACGTATGAGGACGGCCGTGGAGCCGCCGTCACCTTCCACTGCCACTCCTGGCCGGGAGGGCGTCTCTGAAGCCAGAGGGCAGCTGGGGGGTATGGTCCACCAGTGAGGCCGTGACCGGGGCTGGCATCTGCCCTGCTGGCTGCCCTCGTGACTCTGGGGCTGCGTGTGTGTGCACACATGACCACCCCTTGGCCTCCGGGGCTCCTGCGTGTGGCCTTGGGTCGGGGGCAGCCCTGCCAGCCACTGTCCTCCGAGCAACCGACCAGTTGCTCCGGTCAGCCCGCGGAGGAGGACATGACCCCCTGAGCCTCCTGACAGCCCAAGGATGCGCGGCGGACCAGCAGGTCAGCAGCAGGGGTGGGGATGGAGGAGCCGGGCCTGCCAGGCTGGGGGCCCCGCTGCCGCCAGTGTCTGCGCAGGGGCCCTCTCTGTCCCTGGGCTTGTTTCCCAAATGCCCCCCCGCATTCGCTGGCCTCGGCACCTCCGCCCTGTCCCTGGGTGGCCCCCAGCCCAGCCCCCACGCCCAGCCGCCTGCTCTCTGTCCTAGGAGAGGGAGCGGAAGTCCCCAGCCATCAACTTCCACCACACCCCCTTCGCAGAGGGGAAGAGCCCCCTCCAAGCCTACTGCGAAGCTGAAGGCGTGACGGTAAAGCCCGCCCCCTCCCACCCCTGCACTGTGTGCCACAGCCCCCACCCCCAGCCCCACAAGCCCCTCCGCTCCCAGCCCCCCGCCGCGGGCACTCACCTCCTGGTGTCTCTCTCTGCCTCTAGGACATCCTGGTCTCGGAGCTGATGAAGCAGCTGGACATCCTGGGGGATAACGCCGTAAGTGTATGTCGCTCTCCTGACTTGTGCATGCCTCCTCGCGCCAGGCCCCACCCCGTCAGCCCCCCAGCATCCAGGGACCCCCGTGAGTCCCGCTGCCGGTCTGCCACGGCTGCCCCGCCTGCCTGCACCTGAGGCCACAACTGCTTGGGGCAGCCCCTGGCATCTGGGAGGAATCCTGCCCCATTCTCATGGTCCTGCACCCGGGTGGGTGGTGACTCACCCAGAAGCACGGGGTTCAGGGCCTCTGCTCGGCCAGGATGGGGAGCCCTCTGCTGCACACACCCGGGTCCGCCGGCCATCATGCTCCTGGCCATATGTTCTCAGTTTCTGGAATGCTGGTCGGTCTCTAAGCCTTTCCACACCTTGCTGGGGGTGGGGGCGGGGGTGGGGGCGGGGGTCCTTCCAGTGCCTGAGATATCCCAGGCTCTTAGCGGTTCCCACGTCCTTGGTTTTGGGGGAAGGGCAGAGACCATAAATGTTCTGCAAATCTCATTTAGGGCACCGTTGCAATTTCTTCAGCAAACTCTCAAAGAACGCTGATGACTGTGTGACTGTGCTGCTCCCCTGCATCCGCCCCTTCCTCCCTCCCCTTTACCCTCCAACGTCATCCGTCCGTCCGTCCGTCTGTCCGTCCTTCCGTCCGTCCGTCCATCCGTCCATCTATCCGTCCGTCCGTCCGTCCGTCCCTCCATCCATCTGTCCATCCTTCCGTCCATCCCTCCATCCGTCTGTCCGTCCATCCGTCCCTCCGTCCGTCCGTCCATCTCCCATCCCTCCATCCGTCATCCGTCCGTCCATCCATCCGTCCGTCCGTCCGTCCATCTCCCATCCGTCCATCTCCCATCCGTCCGTCCGTCCATCTCCCATCCGTCCATCTCCCATCCGTCCGTCTCTCCGTCCGTCCGTCCGTCCGTCCATCTCCCATCCGTCCATCCCTCCGTCCGTCCCTCCGTCCGTCCGTCCGTCCATCCGTCACCCGCACCCACACTCTGTCCCCCCCCACCTTCCCACCCGCCTTCCATCTGCCCTTTGTCCGTCATCTTGTACTTGTTGAGGCTTTGCCCAATGAGCAGCTCAGCTGTGCTAGAAGCAGCCCCGCTGCACCACCCAGAACTCCTTTTTCTCCAAGGTGTACTAACAAGCAGAGGCTACAGCTAGTCCTAAGACCTGGGGCTCCCCCTCCTGCTCACTGCTTCTAAGACAGCCAGGCACTGAGTCGAATCCTTTTACTTCGTGAAGCAGAAGGAGGAAGAGAAGAGAAGCCACACATGCACACACGCAGCCTCACTCGCTCACTCGCACCACAGCCCAGGGGCTCACACGTCGTCTTGGGACTGGTTCTTCCCAGCCGCTGCGACATGTGCAGGGCCCTGTGTTGACAGGGGCACTTCTCTCCTGGCCCACACTTTCCAGAGGGTGGGCAGGGCTCCGCGGGTGCTATCTGCCCCTCCCCCAGACCCCCTGCTCCCTCTGGGCTGTAGGCTGTAGAGGCATCAGCCAATAGCCAGGACGGGGTCCTGCCCGGAGTTTTCAGGCCCCGTCGCAGGGACCATACTGGTTAACCTTTTGATTCACAGCTGGAGAAACTGAGGCCCAAGAGGACACCTGCCCAGGGTCCTAGAGCGGATGTGGGAAGAGCCTCGCTCTGTCCAGTTCAGTTCAGGGCCCTTCCCCAGCCCTGTAGCTCCCTACTCAAGAGCTCCAATGGGCTCTGGTGGAGCCATCAAGGGGCCTCAGAGCACGGAGACAGAGGCTCTCGGGGACTGGAGGACATACCTTCAGGTTTTACGCTCAGGGGACCCTGGGGAAAGCTTGGCACTTCCTACTGATGGGCCTGGAGGGTGTCCCTATCTCTTCAGTGGTCACAGGGGGCATATGAGTGTGCTTCGCATGCACCCCATGCCTGGGGACTGTGCCCCGTGGAGCCCGAGCCCGGAAGTTCATTCCTGGAGCTTGCAGCGGCCGAGCTCCTGAGGCAGCAGCACAGAGACCCCGTGCCCTGCTGCCCTCACAGCCAGTTCTGTGACTGCCATGCACAGCCCGCCCCAGAGCCCCAGAGCAGCCCACAGCCTCCAAACTGGCTGCGGGGGTGCCGCAACCCCAGACCTCGTGTGCTCAGGAGGCAGGGCCCTTGGAGGTGAGCAGAGGCTGGCGGGCAGAGCGGGGCCCATCCTCCCTGGCAGAGCACCCCTCCCCGCAGCTGTACCTGGGCTGCAGAGGGATGGGTCCCCGGGGAAAGGCAGAGCAGGCGGCATCTGCCCAGGCCAGGGCCTCGGGACATCATCACCTCCTGGCCCCCGAGCCAAGTGCAGCCATGTTCTAGTAGGTTCTCCCTGAGGCCACTTGCTCAGCCCTCCCTGGTCCCTGTCTGCGTCGGGGAGGGAGCGCACTGGCCCCTGACGGCTCCCCCAGAAGCAGGCAGTGTGAGGAGGGCCTGGCCAGCCCAGCTCTGGGCTGAGTGTGGGTGCACTGTGCCCCAAAGGCAGAGCTTGTCTCTGTGCCTACAGCGTTTGGTCACTGTCCCTGCCTTGGCTGACTGCTACAGGGCTAGGGGACAGTGAGAGACCCCTGCCCTTGAGGGCCAAAGTTCACAGCCCAGATGGAGGGCTTTCTGAGCAGACAGGTTCGGGGCCCTAGGGTAGTGTCCCCAGCTCTGTGATCCAGCAGACTCTGCCTCCTCTGGTCTCTGATTCCCATGCTCCCCCCCCCCCACCCTAAGTTGGGCCCTGCGGCGGTCAGGGTCTGCGGGAGTGAAGGACTTGTAGCCTCCAAGGATGCCCATTGGTCCCAAGGCCAGACTCAGCCAGAGACCACCCAGGTGAGCCCCTGGAAGAGGTGTGAACACACCATGCAGGGAAGAGACAGAGACCCCGGGGATGGAGCCATCACTGCACACTCCTAAGCAGGTTTTAGCCATTAACACAGCCTGCATATGTGGAGAACCGGCTTTCAACCAATGTGTGGACTAGGGACAGTGGGTGTGTGTACATCGCCCCTGCCCTGCACCCCCCTCGCCTTCAGCGGGCCACCTACAGGTCTTGGTCACCAGTCCTGGGGCGACAGGTGGGGGCAGAACAGAGAGAGCGCGTCAAGAGTCAAGTCAGGGTCAATGGGGTAGAGAGTAAAGGGCCTTCAGGACCCCAGGAGGCCATTTCACTCCGAGTGACCTAACCTGTGGCCCCAACCCCTGCGCCTCTCCATCAGGTTCACTTCATGCCCCCCCCCCACGCACCCTCCCTGCCGGGCACCCCAGAGCACCCCCTGCCAGGCACCCCCACACACCCCTCACCAGTACCCCATGCACCCCACCAGGGCCCCCTGCCCTCAGTATTTCAGCCTACTGCCTCGGCAAGCCCCCTCCGCCCCGCCGACTGTCCCTGTGTCTGCTTTGGTGCAGAATCTGACCAATGAGGAGCAAGTGGTCGTCATACAAGCTAGGACCGTCCTGACCTTGGCTGAAAAGGTAACAGCACCTGTGTGGCTGCTCTTGGGACAGGGCCGGGGCAGCTGGGTGAGGGAGCAGTCCCTGGAGGAGGCACTCCTGGGCTGTGGGCGGGCGGTGGGGAGTTAATGAATCCTGTTGGCCTTGGGAGGTCGCGCACATGCAGGGGTCAGACCCACCACCCTCTCTGCGGGTAACAGTTCAGTCAGACTTTGTCTCAAGGCGCACTCTGCTTCAGTTTCTCCCTCTAAAGGTCAGGCAGTGGAGTGGGTCTGTATACCACTGGCTTTCTGTTCACCCCACCAGAACCCTCCCCGGGGGCTGCTTAGCCGACCTGGGCTCCTTACCTGCAGCTGGTTCCTGGCCGCCAACCCCCCCAGCCAGAGCCTGCCTGGGAGGCCTGCTGTCAGCAACTAGTCCTGGGCCCCCAGCGGGAAGGGGAGAGGGAGTCCCGGCAAGCAGGGGTGCAGGGCATGGGATTGAGGGAAGACCTCTGCTGGCTGAGTGCTCTGTCCCCTGTCCCCACCGAACCCCTGCTCACACCCCTTCTCTCCCTGGGGAGTGAGGGACAGACCTCCTGGACAGCACGTGGGGGTGTCTGGAGGCTGGGCACCTGGAGCTTGCCACGCCAACCCAGCCCCCACTCCCAGGCTGTCTGTCGCACCTGGGGGACGGTGGGATGGCTTTGGTGCCTGCATGGCCACCCGCAAGGTCACCATCTCCTGCTCTTCCGGTTTGTGTCCAGTGGCTCCAGCAGATTGAGGAGACGGAGTCGGCCCTGCACCAGAAGATGGTTGACCTAGAGAGTGAGAAGGTCGGTGGGCGTCTTGCCTCGTGTGTGCAGCACAGCGACAGCAGGTGGGTGCCCGGGGCTAAGACACAGGCCCCCTTGTGTTTCAGGAGCTGTTCAGCAAACAGAAGGGCTACCTGGACGAGGAGCTGGACTACAGGAAGCAGAGCTTGGACCAGGCTCACAAGGTGAGGGAGGCGCGCCCGCCGCTGCGGGGGGCGCGGGCTGCAGAGTCCGGGCAGGAGCAGGGGAAGTGCTCCCGCTGGCTGCCGTCTCTCGGGGCCTGGGTCCGTGGGACTGCCGTGGTGTCCGCCTCTGCGCTCCTCCCTGGTTGCTGAGGCCCAGGGAGGCCTGACTGCTCTGGCAGCAAACACTTCGCCCCGTGGATGTGGAGCTCACAGGGATCTTTAAAACGAGTCGAGAAATAGGATTCATGGACACATAACGTGTTTATAAATTAATCGAACATGGTTGACTGTTCGTAAAAAGCGTTCTCTGGGGCCTCCTGTGTGTGTGTCCCTGCCACTCCGAGGAGCGTACCTTGTGCCTGTCTGCACGCCTGCCTGGCCCGTGGGAAACACTCGCTGATACACTCGTCCCAACGGGGGGTGAGCCCGGAGATCTGGGAGTCCTCGGGGACACACCTGTGCCCTGGGACGCAGTCCTCACTGACACAGGTTTGACAATGAGAAGTCCCATTAGCGCTTCAGGCTGCCTTTGTTGCAAGAGGGTGAACTGAGACCTGGCACCACATCCTTGCTGCTCTGATTAGTCTGGCCAAGGGGCATCACGGGGGGCTTCCTGGAGGAGGGACACCCACACTTCTTCCCAGCGGTCAGTTACACCCCGCGTGCGTGCGGCCTCCCAGACGTGCTCCCCGGCCCACCTTGTGTCCCTCTAGACGGCCAGTCCTTGAGGTCAGGGCACGTTTGGCACCACCTCAGGGGAAGCTTCCAGGGGCCCTCGTGAGGCGAAGGGTCTGGAATAGACTGTGCGGGGAGAGGGACGCTGGAGGCCAAGGACGTCCCCTGTGGTAAGTAGAGGTACGAGTGCCCGCCTTCGGGAGTGTTAGCAGAGTGAGGTCACTGTGTGGAGAGCGTGTGGGTCACCAGCAAGTCCTGCCCAGCCGGGAAGCTGACGGTGTGATGTCTCCATTAGCCCCATCCGTCCCATGCGGGTGCCGGTGCTGGTGCTGGCAGCCCACTCACCAGCCAGTGGCAGCGGGACACCTGCGGGACACCTGCGGGCACGGCCGCAGAGAAGGTGGTGGAGGGCAGTGGCCTCAGAGAGCCGAGCGGGCACTGATGGACCTTCCCAGAAATACGGGCCATGTCCCTGCTTCCAGTCCGCGGTGCTGGGTGGGAAGGATACCAGGGAGCAGCCGGACGCCCGTCCCCACCGCTGCCCGCTGTGCTCCAGTCCTGAGACCCAGACACAGGCACGGAGGGACAGCTCAGCCCTGGGCCCTGGGCGTTCCTCAGGGCCCAGCTCAGGAATATGTGTATCGGTGCCGGAAAGACAGGCCAGTGTGGGGGGCATCCGAGTGGGCACATGTGCACACACAGACACACATGCACACACACACGCACGTGTACATACACACATGCACACCCACACACGCATGTGCACCCCAGAGAGTGGGGTGCCCTCGGGGGGCTGCAGGGCTGCAGACACCTGCCCAGGCTTCACCTCCTCCCTGCTCTGAGGACACAGGCTGTGGCAGAGGTTGTGAACGGGAAGTGAAGGTCCCCACACATGGGGCCACGCTCAGGGAGTGCTGGCCCTCGGGTGGCGCTCTGCTGGGGGGAAGGCCGCTGTCCCTCTCTCGTTTCCAGCTTTGTGCGCAGCCTGTGGGGTGCCCGCGCTCGGCACCCCCACCGGCACGATATTTGCTTGTAAATGCCGGAGCATCTCCCAACCGCTGAGCTCTTCTGCCGTCCAGAGGGGCCGGCCTGGGCTGCGAGCTGGTGGGGGCCGCTGCGGACAGTTTACTTTGCAGCTGTCAAGACCAATAAAATGTGAGGCCGCAAGGGTTTTTTTCATTCCCTGAAATGCCCACGAAACCTGAAAGCACTTTTCATAATGATTTTGCCTGAAGAAAACACCCTTCACTTCTGAAGAAGTCACATTTTTGATGAGAGGTCGGGTTTCTGTAGTGTAGGAATTTGGTTTTTCCAAAGATTGTTCAGGAAAATCTCCAGGGGAAAAGGCTTTAAAAGTGTTCCGGATCCGACTGGTAAACCCCTAGGAATTTATACCAAGGTGAGCATTTAGTCCGCTGAGCTGCAGCACACGGGTCCTTCTGCACTGGTTCATGGTGGTTTCTTTTTGAGAGGGCAGGGGGGTGAGGCCCACGCCCCGCGCAGTTCTCTCCTTGTCCCCGGGGCCCCCTAGTGGCCGCTCTCCGGCCCAGGCACCCGCGGCCCCTGCTCGGCCTCCCTCATCAGCCTCGGCTTCAGCCCCGGCCTGGGAGCCCCAGGGTCCGGCCCCCACTCAGCCAGCCAGCGGCCAGCTTCTCTGCTTCCCTCGCGTGTTCTCGCCGCAGAGGATCTGTGGGACTACGGGTCCTTCCCCGGAGGCCTGCAGTGGGCGCTGTGGCCCCTCGCTGTGGGGAAGCACATGTTCGGGGACCAGCAGCATGGGGCATGACGGCCTCTCTGCATCTGAGCCCTCAGGGGCAGGGTGAGGCCTGGACTCCAGAGCCCCCTGCAGAGTCTGGACCTCAGCTGTCCCCAGCAGGACCCCATGCACATTGTCCAAGCCCACTTGTCTCCCGACCTGGGGCCGATAAGAACAGTTGCCTCGGGGAAGGGGTGGGCACTGGACAGCTCTGCAGGGCTGGGGTCCTCTCCCAGGCTGCGCAGGGCACCCCAGGCCCAGGGTACAAGTTCTCGGCATTCGGAGAGTGGAGGTGGTAACTTGGGCACACAGGGCCCTGCGGCCAGTGAAGATGAGACCGCGTCCAAGGCAGTGAGGAGCAGCCGAGAGGAAGGGCCACACTCCCAGAGCCCAGAGGCTGGTCTCAAATGCAGTGTGGCAGGACGCGCTCCCTGTGAGGCCACAGGGGAGGGTCTTTCATGCCTCCTCCGGCTCCCCGGGGCTCCAGGTGTGCCCCAGCCTTTGTCTCTCCACGTGGCTTCTCCCCCATGTCTTTTGTGACCACGTCCAAGTCCCCTCTCCTTGTAAGGACACGAGCCATGGGATCATTGGATGCTGCTCCCCATCCAGCATGATTCCTCCCTAGTGTGAAGACAGCAGCAGACACCCTAGTTCTAAATATTGAGGCCACATTCATGAGACGCAGGGGTCAGGACCTGAACATATCTTCTTGGGGACATGACTGACTCACCATATGTGACATGGAGGACCGCAGAGTGGCCGGCCTCCCCTGGGGAGAGGCTAGAAGTCAAGGCCCTCCCGCACGTCTGTCCTTACATCCGACAGACCCCTGTGAGCACTGCCGTTCTTCCTTCTGTGGGGCTCGTAAACCCCGGGTTTGAGGAAGGCCGTGAGCAGGGGGAGACGCCTTCCCTCTGCTGCCATTCCTCCGGGCCCCTTGGGGCCGTCCCCCTACTCTGGTTTCGAATATCTGCTTACCCGCTTTCCAGATATCAGTGTGAGCTAAGGCTCTACCTCCAAAGTTTCCTTGCACACGTCAAAGCCCGTGTAGAAGTGAATGCGCTCGTGGTGACGTCTCCTGGGCTGGGTGTCCACTCCGCAGGTCGTGTAAGCCGGCCGAGGCGGAAACAGCCCCCGCTGTGGGGTGGTGTGGAGGCGCTGGCACCCCCAGGAGTCACCCCCAGGAGTCACCCCCAGGAATCACGGGGCTCCCTTTGGCCAGCCGGCCAGACTGACGTGCGCCCTCCTACCCCAGCACATCCTGGAGTTGGAAGCCATGCTGTACGACGCCCTGCAGCAGGAGGCCGGGGCCAAGGTGGCCGAGATCCTGTCGGAGGAGGAGCGTGAGAAGCTCAAGGCGGCCGTGGAGCAGTGGAAGCGGCAGGTGATGAGCGAGCTGCGGGAGCGCGATGCCCAGATCCTGCGGGAGCGCATGGAGCTGCTGCAGCTGGCCCAGCAGGTGCGCGGGGGCGGGGCCGCGGGCGGGGCCGCGGGCGGGGCCGCGGGCGGGGCCGCGGGCGGGGCCCCGGAGGGGCTGGGAGCTCCGTGGGCGGAGTCCCAAGGCCACGCCCCCGGGCCAGCCCCCGGCTCCAGTGGCCACGCCCTCCCAGGACAGGCCCTTGAGCCACTCTGCCCGCCCTGGCAGACCAGCCTCTGGCTGGCATGTCCCCTCTCTTGGGACCGCTGGCTGCGAGGTTTCTAAAGTGCCTCCTCCTTTGACACTAAGGGCATGACTAAAGCGTGGTCTGGGAACCGCATTGTGGACGGGAGCTGACCGTGACCTTCTTTTGACCTTGGGCACTTGAGGACTTCAGGCTAATCCAACTGGTCCCCTCTACCAGCAAGTGAGGGACCCTGGCGCACTGGACAGCCTCTGCTTCCCCGGGGGCACCCGTGGGGCCTGGAAAAGCCTCCGCAGATGTGTTCCGTGTTCAGGGCACCCCAGATACATGGCCCCACTTGCAAAGTCACATAAGCTAGTGACCCCGGCGTTACCGTGAATGTTAGGGTAGCGTCTGACCAGAGCATCAGCCTCCTGCCAGAACACTCGCCGCGAGATTCAGGTGGTCAGTGTGGGGACCGCACCTGGGGGCCCGTCCTTACCATCAGACAGGCTGCTTCCAGGGTCCAGGCATCCAGGTCCAGTGAGGACGCATGAATGTGCATCTCGTGAGCCTGGTCTACCAATGGAAATACTAGGGGCGTGACCTTCGCAAGGGGGTCCCTCCTGGGATGGCTTCCTGACCTGTGGTGGCTTCATGCTGCCGGTGACATCTGGGAAGGGTGTGAATCGATTTCTGGGGTGTCCAGCATATGGTTTCTCATCTGAAGTTGTGGGGGTTGGAGGAGCAGAGCAGCTGACTGCGGAAAGCTATGTCCGTCAGGGAAACCGAGGTTAGCCACGCCGCTGCCCTGCTCCGCCACGGCTGCCGGTGGTGTGAGGTCTCGGACAGCGGACGGTGCGGGCTGGCCGCGGCGCTGCGGCTCATCCGCCGTGTAAACGGACGACAAATACTCTGATGAGTGAAGGCTTTCCTCCTTTACCACTGCAGAGAATTAAAGAGTTAGAAGAAAGAATAGAAGGTCAGAAGCGGCAAATAAAGGAGCTGGAGGAAAAGGTACCGTGCATGCGGGTTCGGGGTCTGTTTTGTGCGCGGGGAGGGGTGCCGGTTCGCGTGCTCCCAGCCTTGGGGTGATGGTGAGCAGGAAGCTGAGCTGCCTTGCAGGGGCTGCATCTCTCCCAGACTCAGTTTCCCCAGCTGCAGCAGTGGGGACTGGGGCCCGCGACCTAGGGTCCTTTTAGGGCTGGAGGTCGTGCCGACCTGTGGGATTCCCCCACATTCATCAAGCAATTGGTCTAAAAGTCAAATTCCTGAAATGCTGGCTTCTCTTCTTGAAAGCAGGTTGTCTGTCCAACACCGGTGTCTGGTTTCTGGCCCTTAATGCACCTGCTTTGGGGTTTAGGACACGCAGGGGCTGGCGTGCAGGGAGTTGGGGGCCTGGGACAGACCAGCTGGCTCTTTTCCCGGACCCCCAGCCCTGTCAGGCATGGAGTCGTGGGCGCTCTGTCTGCTCAGTCCAATTCCACCCTCCCCAAATCGAGGTGCCTGGAGTGTGCCTGGAGGGAACCCTGCCTCTTTCCATGGGGTTTGCTTCGTTTAGGGGCCGTTCTTTCGTTGTGACTTAGGGTTGTTTTCATATCTCCGTGGTCACACTGATGGTTGCTTAGAGTGCGTCTCACCAAATGACTGGCTCCGCACTGGGCACTGAGCAAAGTGGCCCATGGAGCGACTGCCCTACCTTGGCTCTTCTAGAAAGAGCAGGAGGCCACTGCTTGCACGGGCGCTCCGTTAGCCGCGCGGCCCAAGGAGGAGGCCGCAGAGGCCCCGTGCCCACGGGGGAGAGTGGCCCCTTCCAGAGGCCGCCCAGCACACCCCATCCACCCCTGCTGCCCAGGGACAACACCTGCCCCTTCCCTGGGCCCTTTACTGTCGTCTGCCTGGCGGTCGTCATGGTGACTGTGTAACCTCGTGGTGCCCGTGAGTGCCCGTGAGTGCCGTGAGCAGTCCCCAGACTTGCGCAGGCTGGGAAACAGGGAGGTGTTCCTGCAAATAGGATTGGTGGCCCTGTGGACGCCAATGCGTGGGGAAGCCTCCACCAGGCCCGGAGGGGCAGGGCAACGTGCTCAGGGTCTCTCCCCGCACATAAACCTGTTTCCCTTTGCATCTTAACCTGAGAACGTTTGTGCGCATGATCCACTTGGATTTTAGACACCAGGTGTGAATTCCTGTAACGTGTCTGTGCCGCTGTCGGAGCTCCTCCCGCACCTGAGTTGGCGGTCCCCCGTCCCCAAACCCCGGGTGAGGCTTCCGGGTGGCATCTCTGCAGGCTGCTGGCTCTGCCGCTTACCATGGGACGGGGGCGACGTCTTGTCCGGGCGCTGGGTTTGCCCGGCCCTCGGAACGTCTTCCCACAAGACGCCGTCCTCGTGTTGCGCCAGCAAGGGTCCTGAGCAGCAGCTCCGCAGAGGAGGCAGCACAGGCGGCTGGTGGGGGCGCGTGTGCGGGGCGCGGGGCGCACAGCCCTCACGCACCGGGACCCACGCACCAGGGCCGCTCCCGGGCCTGGCGGAGGTGCGTCTCGTTCTGTCTGTGATCGCGGCCTTTCTCGCCAGAGCTCCACAAACTCTTTTTCTCTCTTTCTCCCTCCATGTCTCTGCCCCCCACCCCCGCCCCTTTTCAGTTTCTATTTTTGTTCTTATTTTTCTCCTTAGCTTTCATTCTGTGGTCATAGCGCGCCTGGCCCCGACACGGTGAGTATCTCATTAGCTGGCGCCACCGGCGAGGGTCCCGTCCACCCCCCAGGGGCCCGTGGGGCCCCCGCACTCCAGCTGCCCAAGTGCTATTGGAAGGCCCAGATGTGTCCAGAAGGCTGTTCCAAATCCAGGGCCAGGATTCGGGGTCGGTCGGGGGCACCTGCCTCTCTCGAGGGGGCAGGAGTGTGGAGGACCCTTCACGAGGCACCGAGCCCACGGCAGAGGCGTGCGCGCACTCGGCTTCCCTGCTTCTGTGGCCTCGGCAGAGGCAGTGCCGGAGAGCACAGTCCTCTTGCCTTTCTTGTCCTTTTCCGCTGGTGCTGAGGACAAGCTGGGCTGACTCTGAAGAGCCCCCCAGAAATGCCCAGGCTTCCACGACACGCGGGTCTCATTCACAGACGTGAGACCAGCCGCCCGGTCGCCGTGTCATTACTGTGGCTTTAGACCAGGGCCACATGCTAGTCCTGACCCCTGCTTCCTTCCAACGTAAGAGGAGAGGACCAGCAGCGCTGGCCTCACCATCCTGCCCAGCCCATGGCCTGCCCTTCCAAGGATGTCTGAGGGGTTCCCTGAGGGGCAGCAGTGTACTCTCCTGTTCTCCGAGCCCACCCGTACCCCGTCCCTCCAGCCCTGTCCTCTCCAGAGAACCCTTCCCGACGTGTGTCCGGCATCTTGTGTCTTCCAGCCCCCAGAGGAGCCAGACCCCTTTCCTCCAGTGGGACCAGAGGCCAGCAGGTGCCTGGGCAGCAAAACAAGATGCTGCGTCCCATTCCTGAAGCCCCAAGAGGATCTGGTCTCTGGGGACCCCGTCCCGTTGAGGAAGAGGGAGAAAGGGGGGCTTTGAGCACCTCTGAGTGGGCACCGTCCACTCTGCTGAGCCAGACTCAGAACTTGTTTCTTGACTGGGCATCCTCTGGGAGCGGCCTGATCCTGGCTGTTGGACCCTGGGTCCCCCCTCGGGACACAGCCTCCTGATCCTGGTGACAAGGATGCACACGTTCCCTGCTGAGCAGGTGCTGAGAGCTGCTTCTGTGCAGGGCCGCCCACAAGCCGACACCACCCCCACCCCAACCCTGCTCCTCAATCGCTCACAAAGCTTGGACGAAGCCTTCAGGAAGAACACAGGCAGCCCAGAGAGGACCCAGGGAAGCCTGTGGCCACGGCGGTGACCTCCATCCAGGGAAGCCCAGGTGGGTCACAGGGCACGTTCCGAGGACAGCTTCCCCTGGTCCCGCAGGTGGCCTGTGAAGACCCGCTTGCTGGGTCCTGCGCACCTGCTGGCCGGCACGCCCCTGCCTGGTTTGAAGACGCTGTTGGCTCAGGAGCTGGTGTGACTGCTGCACACACCGTGCCGCCACCGGCTTCCAGCCCGCCCTGAGCCGCATGGAGGAACACGGTGGGGCTGACCAGAAGGAGCATGACGGTGCGAGGTGGGACGAGCGAGCGCCCCAGCCCACTGGAGAGGGGCCTGGGTTTCCTGGAAGGCAGAGAGCCCCAGGCCCTGTGGGCCCCGGGCACCTGGCGCACTGCCCCCCACGACCACCTGGAGGCCGTGAGCTGCAGAGGAGCTGAAGGGGCCCGAGGGCCACGCCCACTTGAGGGCGACCACGCACCTGGAGTCCTGCGGACATGACAAGGGAGCCCGACGTCCAGGTGGGGAGCAGGTGAGTGCCCTGGTCTCAGAGACCCATTTTCCCTCTCCACTGTTTGGGGTCCTTGTCAGTCTGCTGGGACCTGCCCTGTAGCAGGAGCCCTGGGTGACTGTCCAGACCCACTTCTCACCACCACCCTGGACCAGAATCTGCTCCCTGATCGGGGGCGTCCCTCCATGGGCTCCTTAGGGGCCCTCAAGGGCTGAACCTCCGTGGGCTCCTTGCCCAGATCCAGGACATCTCCCCCAGGCCTCTGAGCGTCCCTGAGCTTCCAGGTTCAAGGGTGGCCTCACCTCCCAGCAGGGAAGAACTGTCCCAATGAGCTCCAGCCCCTGTGGGGTCTGCTGGCCAGCCCTGCCCACCCCGAGCCCCCGAAACTCCAGGAAAGGAACGTCCCCTTCTCCTGAGCTGTGGCCCCCAGGCCCCTCCCCTTCAGGCACAGTCAGGAGTTTGGCCTCCTGGCCCCTGACTCCTCTCCCTGCCTGTCCCCCACCCTGCCCCCCCAGGCTAGGAGGCCACAGGAGGGTTGGGCCCAGGAGGGGCGCTCCAGGGCTGAGGCCTCTGTTTCCAGCAGAGTCTCCTGAGTGAGGTGTTGCTGGAGGCCGAACCGTCCACGTGTTCTTGACCGCATGTCGGCCATGGTGGCCCCACGCAGCGCTGTGGATGCCCCAGAGCTGTGAGCAGGACCTTCCTGCGGGGGGATCTAGAACCAGGACAGCAGAGACTCTGGGAGCAGGTGCTGGGCAGATGCAGCTGCCCCGGGGAACAGGGCCTTCAGGCTGGCCCTCGGTGGCCTCAGGGCCTGGATGGGGCTCCCAGGGAGCACACACTGGGGTGCCCTTCCCTCGGGGCTGGCAGGGTGCAGCGGCAGCAGCAGACACACCGCAGGGCTGCCCCTCATGGGTGTCAGAAACCCTTACCGGTGTGCAGGCCCGGAGGGAAGCACGCCTCCCCTCTGCCCAGCTGCCCGGGGTTTAGGGGGAGCATTCTCGAACAATCACCAAGGTAGGGACCAATGTCTGAGACGGGGCCCCAGTCTGGCCTGTCACAGCAGCGGGGACAGGGGTTCCGACCGCCTGCCAGGCCATGCGTGGGACCCTGGGGCCAGCTCTTCCTCTGACAGGCGGGGGCAGCCCCACGGCCGCGGCCGAGAGCAAGCACGTCCGTACATTGTAGCACGGGGGGGGGGGGGGGGGGCGCTACGCTTGATCTCCGGGTGACGGCAGCACCTGCCGGGCTCTGCCACCATGGTGTCCCAGCCAGTGACCACATGGGGAGAGGCCCCGGAGGCCACAGATGTCCTGTTTCTCCACAGGCTTTTGGGCACTGAGCTTGGCACCCGTCAGCAGCCTTTGTGCGGCCGTGGTGGCCCCAGGGCCCTCACGGTTTCCTGGGCCCCGTCGCTGCTGTGTTCTTCCATTCTCTGAAGAAAACCCGACCCTGTCCTATCGTTCGTTTCTCTGTCTGGTTATTCTCGCCGGTACGGACTTGGGCACACTTACTTTATTCTGCGGGCTACAACCCAACACCGTCACTGGTTACCTTCCGGGCCTGAGCCATGGGGCATGTGTTCGTGTGACTCCTGTGTCTGCCTTGACACGCCCCGTCTGCTGAGTGAGCACATTCCTAATTTCTGCCCCCAGGCTGGGCTTGTCGTGTCCCTGCCCCAAGGAGCGCCTTCCTCCTTTGCAGGATGGTGCTTAGGACCTGACTTCGCTGGTGCTGGAGATGCCCCTGGCCCTGCGGCATTATCTCTAGGCTGACCTAGGGGAGGAACATGGGCGTACTCATGAACACGCACACGCCTATGCATATTTCTGTGTCCATCTGTCCGTCTACCCTGCATCTGTTCATCATCCATCCGTCCATCCGTCCGTCTGTCCATCATCCATTCATGCATCCATTTGTTATCCATCCGTCCGTCCATCCGTCCATCCATCTATTCACCTGTCCATCAGTCTGTCCATCATGTAGCCATCCATCACCCATCCATCCATCTGTCCATCATCCATCCGTCCATCCGTCCATCCATCCATCCATCTGTCCATTATCCATCCGTCCATCTGTCCATCCATCTGTCCGTCCGTCCATCCGTCGTCTGTCTCTCTATTGACCCGTCTATCCACCATCTATTCCTCATCTGCTATAAAACTGGGAGTTCATAACTGATACGTCCAGTCCCAGGCTAACAAGTCCAGCTCCAGCCCCCCTCGATTGTCTGTGGCCCCTTTCTTTGGCTCCCACCGTGCTCAGCCCCCGTGGAACGTGGAACAGCTTCACCACTGCCGACTGCACACCCTGTGGGGAACCTCTGCCAGCCCGGAGGACCCCGTGCACAGTCCTCAGCCTGGGGCGTCCAGACAGATCCTGTTTTCCGACGTGACGTGGCTCCGCGGTCTCCCTCTCTCCCAGTGGGGCTGCGCCGCCCGTTGGTCCCCTTCCCCACACGCTGACTTCTGTTTTGTTTACCCTCCGTAAAGTTCACGATCCGGGCCGTGCACTTCTCTGGGCTTCGGCATATGCGTGTGCCCCCCATGGGGCTGACGCAGGACTGTCCCACCAGCCTCAACTCCGTCTCATGTCCCCTGCGGTCACTGCTGCAGTCACCCCTCCCCCACCCAACCCCTTAGTGTTGGACCTAAGAAAACCTTGCCTGATTCAAACCAGTGGTGCTTTCTGCCACGTTTCCTTCTAGAATCACATGGCTTGATGTCTGGCACATCCAAGACTGGTTCCAAGTCCTTTCTTGCACACGGGGCATAGTCTGGGCCACAGCACGTGTTTCTCCTGCAGTCATCTGTCCCTCGCTCTGTCCAGCCCTCTGTGACGAGCTCTCCACAGATCTGGCTGGTTCACGTCCTGTCCTGGCTGCAGCATTCTCCCCAGCCCTGGGGGACAGAGCTGCTGACTGCTATCACCTGTCCACGTGTCCGTTATCATCTAGCTGTCCACGCATCCATCCCTCCGCACTGCACTGGCCGTGCCTGGTCCCTGCTGGTTCCCAGGGTGGAGGCCAGATCTCCGGGGACCATGCCTGCCTGCTCCGGGTCTGCAGGCCGGACATGTGAGACATGAACTGTCAGCACACCCGGATTTACAGCTGCCGGCGAGCAGCTGCTCACTGCCCAAGCCTGGCGTAGATCGCTAACGCTGTGCAGCCTCCAGGTGGGCCGCACAGGACAGCCATGTCGCTGTCCTTGAAATGCAGGGAGAAGCCTCTCACGCTCACGGTCCGTCCACAGCGGACGAGCGTTGTGTGCATATGGAACAAGAAACTGCGTTTTAAAAATATCTGTCTATACCTGTAGATTCTCCATGATAACGCAGTGACATTTTCTTCTTCAGAGCGGCTCATTTACTGGTCCATCTACAGAGCAAGAGGCAGGATAAGGTTCACCCAAGTGTGCGTGGCAACTCTCTGAGGCTTTTTGTCCCCGGGAGTGGTGGCTGAGTTTGGAGGATCGCCGCTCTCAGGGGCTGCCTGTCCGTCTCGGGAGCAGGGACAGGGCCCCTGCCGAGGTAGGAGAGCCCCCTAGAACCTCGGTGCCTGCTGTGCTCCCGCGGGACCCTCCCCGGGCCGCCAGCCCTGCCAGGGAGTGTGGTGGAGTTCGAGGTCAACCTCTACCCCAGGTGAACACGAAGAGGGACTGGGACCGGAGCCGTCAGACGTGTGCCTGCCCGATGGTGGGTGAGAAGCCCGTGCGAACACCCTTTTACGTGAAGCCACGCTGTGGCCACACTTGTGTGTCAGGATAAGCTCGCTAGGAGGTCACTGCTGGTGCGCAGAATCGGCTGGTTCCCGGACTGGTTCCTGCCCCAGGCTTGCCGCGGGCCCCGGAATGTCCCAGCAACTGTTCTGTTCCTTGTAACCTCTGTGGACACACTGACGTCTAGGTCCGAGCCTGGCTCCTCCCCTGCCCCCTTCCCTGCGGCGGCTGCGCAGCGGTCCAGTGCAGAGCTTCGTGCCGGACGCCCGTGTTCGTCAAAGGCGTCGTGTTGTGGTTGCGCGAGTCACTCTGTAGGGAGGCGTCACGCTTTCCGTGCTTTTGGATGCACGGTGCACCTGCTGCCCTTGTGCCAAGAGCCACAGCTTGTCGAGCGTTCGCTGCATCGTGACCTCCCTGGGACCTCCTGCCGGATGCCTGGGGTTGCTCTTGGGAAGCTCATGGGTGTGGAGAGCCTCTGCGCATCCACTCAGCATCGGGACGCGGGGTCGTCGGAGCCCGAAGCCTAGCCCGAGGGCGCACCCCCAGAGTCTCTTCTGGTTTACACTGCGTTCAGAGCAATTTATTTTTGCTCTTTGCTTAGAACTCGTTTTCACCTTGTCATGGAAGGCTCTGACCTCATGAGACTCGCTCGCAGTCTCCACGGAAGAGCGGCCGCAGCGGGCCCGCCCCTGCCCCGCCAGGCGCGCTGTTGTCCTGGGCATTCGTCGTATTCCCAGCCCGCGGCTCGGGGCCGGCGGCCAGCTGTCTGGTCATCCAGAACGTCACCATCTCGGTGACAGCAGTAACGGATCTCCTCACTGGAAGGGCCATGAAGCCATTAGTAACAGATGCCTTATTAGAGAAGGCGGTGTCGGAAAAAGACAGTGCGGCGGCCCCTTCCAGGGCTGTGGGAGCAACTGCCTGGAACCTCGGCTGGAAACAAGACCCGGAACCGCTGGAGAACGAGGCAGAAGTTGTGTGCATGGGTGTGAGCCCATGTGCATGCCTGTGCACCTTGTGTGTGCGGTGTGTGTCCTGGGGACTGGGGGACGTTGGTCCCAGGAGCCGGGGCCTCACTTACCATTGGTGGATCCCTCTGAGACACACAGCAGTGTGGACAGTCAGCGAAGGGCCTGCTGGGAGGCCCTGGAGCCTCTGGCCTTGCCCAGCCTGTGAGGGAGACCGGGCTGAGCCCCCTGGCAGGGCTGCTCTGTGACTCCAGCTGTGGAGCCTCTGGAGCCGCTGTGGTGCCCCCTCCCCACGTCCCCCTCCCACGAGCCTGCAGTGGACCGAGCTTAGGAGGGAGGTTGAGAACTAGTCTCAGGCCAGTGCCTCAGCAACTGAGATGGAGGCATCCTGTCCTGTCCTGTCCTGTCCAGAGGGGCTCACGGCCCGTCCCCACACTGGTCCCGGCATCCATCTCTGCTGGCTTGGCGTCTGCTTCCCTCTAGGCCAATGGTCTAGTTTGCCTGACCACCAAGGTCATTAGGTCAGTGGACCAGGGGTCCCTGTCAGCCCCGGTGGAGGAAGGCCACAGAAGACGACGCAGGAACTCAACTCCACAGAAACGGCCTTCCAGCTTGAGAGGGGCCCCCGCCGCGGCGCACCCCGAAGAGCCCAGGGCCAGGGCGGGGCCGACCTGGAGTCTGCTCTCTTGGGCAGCCCGCAGGTACCGAGGCCCTGGACCAGCGAGGGCATGGACCCCCCACGCTGGTGCCCGCTGGGATTCTGGCCCGGAGGCCCCTCCACAGGGACCGTCGACCCCTCCTGGTCCTGGGGCTGCGAGCGAGCATTTTCTGTCTTGGCTGTGGGAGACGCCTTCTTTGGTCGGATTTTCCTGGGACGTTCGGGGACTTCATGGTCTCCAGGCCCGCTTGGAGCTGCGTCAGTGGGCGCACCGCCGTGGCCGTCTGCCTGGGGCTCGGGGAGAGCCGCCAGCAGGAGACGTGGCGATGGCACGGAGCCAGCAGGCCTGGGCTCGGCTCCTGCCGCTGCCCCAAGGGACGCGTCCACACCGGGTGGGGTGACCTCTGTCTGCCCCGGCCTCGAGGTGTGGGCATCTGTGGGTAAGGCGCGGTCCTGGTCAGGCTTCCCGGAGCCCCGGGACGGGCGGGATGTGTGTCTGTGTCTGTCTCCATCAGCCGGTCCGTGGAGGGAGTTTTAGTAACGACCCGGCTGTCGCAGGAACGGACACCTGCATCCTGCAGGCTGCGGACCCAGCGGGGCCTTGAACACCAGGGCAGCCTGAGTCCACGGGTCTCAGCTGACACCATAAATTCCCATCCAAGGGGAGCCCTTGATGCAGCCCAAGCCTGAGGCCAGAAAAGGCCACTGTCGCAGCGCACGGCCAGGCAGGGGGTCTCCCTCTTAGCCACCCTTTCTTTCCGGTGGGCTTTCCTTCACCTGGTTGGGTGAGGCCCACCGGCACGGGGCCAGCGATCTGCTTTATTCAGCCTGTGGATGCAGATGCTGGCCACCTCCAGAAGCGTCCTCTCAGACACAGTCGGGCTAATGTTAGCAAAGGCCAGGGCCATCCAGTTCATGCAGGAAATGAACCTCCGCAGCCTTTGAGAGCCCTGGGGCCACATCCTCACCGGTGAGCAGTAGCTCGCTCACCTCACCGATGGGGCCGCTGCCTTTCCTGTGTGCTCACCAGGCTGCCTCTGAGTCAAAGCCACAGGAGGACACAGGGCCGAGCGTGGTGTGAATGGGGATGTCGCCCGAGGGCAAGGACCGGCCCAGCCTCATGCTGGGCCTCCCCCAGGCTCCGCTCTGTGCGGCTGGGGACGGGCTCACTGATGCCAGGGCGGGCAGGGACTCATGGCCACGCGGGCCCGCCGGGCTGGGCCACCATCTGCGGGGTTGTCAGAAGGCCTGCAGGGACCTGGAAGCGGGGAAGCGTAGCTGGTTCTCTGAGTGAGGCTCTCTATTTCCTGATATTTCCCCACGTCAGAGCTTTGGGGAAAAAGACCTTTGCTCTAAGCACAGTTAGTTTTGCTGTTTGTCTCTGGTTTGGAAACGTTTGGCTACACTTTCCCAGACACACAGCTTATGTGGGAAGGTTCTGTTCTCCGCCTCAAAGTGGATGCTGTGTGCACGTGTGCGGGTTCTCCCGGGCCTGGGGTACAGAGCAAGGGCAGGGCCGTAGGGTGTCTGCGGAGGTGGCTGTCACCATCTCGCGTGGGCCTGGCTTTCCTCGTCTCGTGTGCGTTTCTGGAAACCCTGGCACGGCGCGGGTCCAGGCTTTCCCTTGGCGCTCACCATCTGCAGCTGGCGCCCATCCCGGGGGGCTCCTCCGACCCCAGGAAGACGCTGTCTCCTTTGCCAACAGCTTTCTGTTTCCCAACAGTGGAGGTCCCAGCGGGAATTCCCGGCACAAACACAGATGGTGGGAGCCTGTTACGCTCTATTTTGACATTGATCTGAGTACTGTTTCCTAACCCATATGTACGATTCCGTGCTTACCCGTGCGTCCCCTGTGGGGTCCCACTGGCAGCCTTCCCTGAGGCTCTGCCCTCATCGTGTCTGTTGGGCTGGGTGTCTGCGTGCAGACGCCTGCTGCCCACAGGGCGGGAGCCGGCCGGCCTCTCACCCTCTCCCGCCCATCTCGGCATTCAGGCAGTGAGAGCTTGTCATGCTTCGGTTATCTGCCTGTTCCTGTAGTTCATCGCAGTCCCTTAGCACAGCGGCTGCGACAGATCTGCCCGAAGTGCTCCCTTCAGAAGGAGGGGTGAGGCTGTGGCCGTGCGTGCCTGCCCTGGCGGGGACGTTACCCCCATCACAGGACAAGCGTTCATGCTCTGGCTCTGCCCCTGGGCTCTGAGCAGCTCTGGGCATCCTCGCCAGCCCCGCCCTGTGGCAGCAGTGCCTCCCCGTCCGGTGTCTCTCCTGCCACACGGCGCTCAGCCGCGTTCCCATCGGCGTGCTGGACTTTTCTCGTGTGATGTGTGACCTCTGAGGACCCACGCGCCGTAGAGGTGTCCCAGCCTGCTCCCTGTGGCGTCCTTGGTGGGCCCATGTGCCCTCCGTGGTACCTGACCCCTAAGACACACTCAGACATTTGCCACAGGAACAGCCAAGCAAAGGAACAGGTATGTCCCTGGAGGCCTGACGCCACGACTTCTCCTCCCACGGCCGCACGGTCTGCCACAGGTCCCCGCAGCAGGAAGCAGAGCGTCCGGGCGTCTCCAAGACACCCACGTTCTCTGTGAGTCACCAGGAATCAGGACCTGGCGCATGGGGGTCCCAGGGTTGAGACTTACCTCAGCGACGTGATCAGGCTGCACAGCTGGACCTTCAATCCTGAAGACTCGGTCTGGGGGGATCCAGGAACACCTTTCCTGTGCCCTCAGCCTCCCGTGGGGGCCACACGGAGCTCACCCCTCCCCAGCAGCAAGAAGGCAGCCATCTGTGTGCACAAGACCATCAGGCGCCCAGAAACTGGTGTTTGCCACATGTCACATCTCCCGTAGGAGCTGTCATGGCCAGCCCACCCGCACCCCCTTGCCCTGCGGGGAGAGCATCATAGGCGAGGCTCCCAGAGGCCAGTCAAGGGCTGACCTTGCCAGCGGGCCCTCCTGCCAACAGCAGCTCCAGCTCCTGCTCACGGAAGCACTCAGGGCTCTGCCCTAGCTCTGGGCCAGGGGCTTGATGGGGCACTGAGGGGGCCCCCCGTGGATGCCACAGGGGCCACAGACCAAGGTCACGCCCACAAGATGATCTCACACTCACCTGTCTCCGGGCTTTTATGGCTCCAACTTGGAGAAGCTCATGGTCTGTGCAGACAGTCAGGAAGTTGGGCCTGTGGTCAGAAAAGGGAGGGGCGGGGAGCAACACGTCCCCCGGAGGAGGTGGGCCTGGAAGGCAGAAGGTGCTTGGGAAGCTGGGAATCCTGAAAGCAGAACCATGCCTCTGAGCGTGTGCAGGCGAGTGTGGGGCCGGTGCTGTGCTCATGGACGAGGGCAGAGTCACCCCTTCCGGAGACAGCGGTAGTGTGTGGCATGCGTTAGCACCGTAGGGCAGGACCCGCTCAGGCGAGCGCATCAAGCTACCGCAGGCAACCAGGTGCCATTGTCTCGTTCCTTCCCTTTAGAGAGCGAGGTTTTTAGGATTCTGCACGGTATTTTCCATCAGATGTTCTTCGTGTTTGTACGTGTGACGCTCATACCATAGACAGTTACTGTCTTAGCTCAGAGAAGCAGGGCCATGGTGGGGAGGGCTGGCGCGCACGTGGTCAGGGGCCCTGGCTCTGGTTGGCCTGGAAGTGTGACCTTGGTTGTTGGGGGTGGGGTCCCAAGATAAGATATCTTGGAGCCTCAGTTTTTCCGTCTGCAAAGTGGCGGGGCTGGGCTGGCCCTTCATCTCTAACATCCTGGAAATTGATGCCTGGAGGCGAATCTGCTTAGACGCGAATCCTATTGAAGAGACAGGACGATGTGTCACTTTAGTCGTCCAGAGACTCCGCTGTGGTGTGTGCTGGGGGTTGGTTTATGTGACCACCCAGTTTCCTTCCGCAGGAGTCAGGGGGCTCTTCCTTCTTAGCAGGTAAGTTAGAAACCCCAAACCAGAAGAATTCTCTGCAGCGTCTCCTACATTAGGAAGGTGTGTGCAAGCCCGGGGTCCTGCCCTGGACGCCCCTGCCCCACAGCTGAGGCAGGGGACCTCATCTTTGGGCAGAGGAGCCCCAGCAGCTCCTTCATGACTCATTCTAAACTGTTAACGTGTGAAGGGTATTAAGATTGGGAGCCTGGCAGCGGCCCACCGCGTGCGCAGTGAGAGGACGTGGCCATTGGGTATTCGGACGGACGGCTGCGCCAGGCGTGGCAAGGGAGCCCCGAGGCCACCTCCGCACTCATCTTTGTGGCTCTCCGAGGAGCAGGAGCAGGAGCTGCTGCTGGAGCCTCTAATCCAGCCACGTGCAGAGCCCATGCTCCGTCAGCACCCTTGCCCGGGGCGTCTCTCCAGACCTTCCCCCCTGCGAGCCTTGCCTCCCAGGGCCTCAGTGGCTCCCACCGGAATAAAGCTTTTGTCTTCCCTCTTTTGCAGGGAGGACACAGTCCATCCGTGAAGCCCGTGCTGAGCCCGACTTCCCTTCCTGCCGAGTGCCCTGGCCCACAGCCCGGGAACGTCTTCCGGACACAGCCCGACTTCCGGGTGGGAAGTGGCTCTTCCATCAACGCCACACTTTTGGGGGTGCCAGGTGTGTGAGTGTGTGTGCATGTGCATCCTGTGTGGGAGTCTCCGTGTATGCAGTCGTGTGTGCTCAAGCGGGAGACAACATCTGAGCTTTTTTGGGGCGCCTGGAGGTTGACGAGCTGCTGGTGACCCCCGCAGCCAGGTGAGAGTGTCACACACAACGGGGCTTGAAAGCAAAGCGAGCCGCATTTCTGAGGGGCCGAAGGGACGGGTGACTGCATCTGCAAGTGTCAGGCTCATTTTCTATGTGCGTCGGAAGGCCTGCTCAGCTCTGGTGCACACGGCTGGCGCCAGGCCAGGCTGATGCCCCCGGCTGAAATTGGGGAGAGCTGACAAGATCAGACAGACAGGCTTCTCTTCAGCGGGCGCGGGGTTTCCACTGGCCAGGGCACTGCTGCGTCGTTAACCCACACTCACCCGGGAAGGACCTGTCCTTTCCGTGGTCCTGAGAGCCACGGTTACGCGCGCCCTGGGCAAGGCACAGGTGAGTCTGTTGCTCCCGCGCCCGCTGCAGGGCTCTGCAGACCAAGTTGGAAATCTTGCTCCGTCCTCCGTGCGTGGCTCTGTCTCATCCCAGTGACTCCATCCTCTTGTCACACGTCATGCTCAGAACCGAATGGCAAAGGGTAGTCGAGCTCCTAAAGCTGCCGCGCAGCTGTGGGGATGCCCAGGCTGGGGCTGGCTGGAGCGTGGGACGCAGGCGTCCGGAAACTCCAGGCGGGGAGGCTCCTGCCGCCGCCCGATCAGCCGCTGAGTGGGCTGGCCATTCAGGAGCTGACGATGTGCGCTCGAAACCCAGACCCACACTTCCCATGGTCATGTGGATCCTCGTGATTTTGCACGTTGTACAACTCTCCGGAGCACGTCGTAGGCCATCCACACCCATGTCGGACAGTCTCATCATCGTTCTGTAATTTGAAAAGGGCAAACTCTGCGGGACAGAGAAGCATGGAGATCTGGACCAGTGCTCACCAAGTTGTTGTTTAAATGTAAAAGTGCAGAGTGAAAATGGCTCAGTGGATGTTGTAAGTAATATTCCATGCACCAAACCGCGACTGTACCCTTGCCACGTTCCTGGAGGCCACTGGGGCTGCGATGTCGGCTCTGTTCGTAGAGATCACAGCTTCTATTCCTGTGTCCCAGGCACCTTCTCTTCACCCAGTCACAAAATCCAGCAATTTAAGACTGGGCTTTTGGAAAAAAACAAAAACAAAAAGCAAGCAAGCAAAAAGAGGATAGGAGGGTTTGTACTGATTCCTGCTAGTCCAGGGGCAGCTGAAGAATTCAGGTGTTTTACATGCCGTGCTCTTCTAAATCCTGGAGTATAGAAACCAGTGGGCTGCACTGAATTTCCTGAAAGTATCTGGGCTCGTTAGTGCAAACTCCTCAAATGGGACATCTGCGTGTCAGTACCACACTCTCTCATAGAACAAGAGGACGGACCAGAAGTTGCCAGAAGTGCTTGTTGTGGAGCCAAGAAGCAGACCTGCGTTATCTGCACGATCACACTGTGCCCACGATACCCAGAACAACACAGATGTTTTCATTTGTCTGCACCAGAAATCCACGTAAGTTGCGGTCCCTGGCCGACACGGATGTGCGTGCGTGTGTGCACCTCATTTCCACGTGTCCACGGTCTGGAGTCCCAGCTGCTGAAGGACGGCGGCTCCTCCTTAAAGTGCTCAGCTCTTGCAGAACCCATAGCCTTCAGGACACCCCGCTTGCCTTACACGGCTTGGCAACACCACACCGGATGTCGGGAAGGGAGTGTGCCGGAGTGGGTTTGGCGGCAGTGTGACGTCAACCCACATGGACCATCACTGCATCACTGAAACCTTAAGATGGATTGTGTGTTTTAACACAGTAATGGATTTACATTTAGGCTCAGGAAAACCAAGTTGTAAATATATGTATCAAATCATATATTTGTTTACTGTATTTTAAAGAGCTTTATTGTAAATTTATGCAACCACGAATTAGGACTCATTTTACCATGGCAGTACGCCAGCCAGTGTCTCTGTTCCCTGAAGCAGGTCCTTACCAACCACATTCTAAATGTGATATTCTGTCCAGTGCTAAGCAGTATTCACAGGCCTAAAATAGGTTTGTATGGTGGTCAACTACAAAATTTTGCACATATTTTTGTATTGTGATTCCTATGATATATACCAGAGGATTTTTACTCATTTGTAAATTATGGTACAGTTTTAATAAAAAAGGTTTTAAATCTTAGAAGATCAAAATTCCCCTCTTCCCAAAGCATTAAAAGTCTGGGCATAGTGGCCATGCGAGCCATGTTCCACACCAGAAGGGGAACTGGGCCTCCTGCGTGCTGGAAGGGGAGCCAAGCTTCTTTTCTACAGCCTCATCCTGCCTCATGGAAAACCACCTGCAAGACGTGATCTGAAGTCCCAGGTGCTGGCAGCCCCTGGCTGAGGTCAGCCACTAGGCAGGCTTCCTCCTGTAGCTGTTTATCAAGTGAGAACCAGAAGAGAAAATTTAAGTTTAGAAAAGTAGAAGAATTTCTGTGACTGATTAAGAACGCTGGGCACAAGATCTCACTTGCACTGACTTCACACAGGTAAGTAGAGGCTGTTTTATCCATCCGCTGTGGGCAGTGGAAACCAGAGGTGGGGCAGTCACTGATTCGGCTCTGCAGGAATGATCCTGCTACCCCAGAACAAGAGCCCTCTCATTGCCCAAACTGACATTTTGAAATGCTGCCGACTTAACAGAACAGAGGTTGGGGTAACTTTTCCTTAAAAGTCATTCTGTACAGGGCTTGACAGATGGACAGCATCGTCCTATGACCCTGGGCAGGCGGTTGCTCTGCCCTGTCTCACCCCGAAGGCTTTAAGGGCAATCAGGAGGAGCTCTCCTGGGTGCATCACAGCCCCACCACCACCGCTTGCCAAATGTTTGGAGTTAGCCTCCTTGCCAGGTGGGGGACCTCCCAGGGGACCGGGAAGTGTGGCTGGAGTTCCCATAGACAGTGATTTCTTCAGTGCGTGCCTCTGGCCGGTGGCCTGCAGCTTCAGCGGGAGGTGAGAACCCACGCACTTCGCCAGGACCAAATGAGCGCCCCTGGTCCAGCCCAGCGCGTTCAGCACTCCCTGCGCGGACAGCGCCAGCCCCTCCCAGGGCCTCTCGGCAGGGGGGCGGGCAGGGGGGCGGGCAGGAGGGCGGGGGCGGGGAGAGCCAGGCCCCGGTTGGCGCGGTCCACACGCAGCGGACACACCTGTCACAGGAGGCTGGGGGACCCGTGGCCCCTCACCGGCACCCGCCATGGCTGCACGCCAGCCGGAGGAGCCCGGGGAGCCTCTGCCCGTCGGCCTGGAAACGCTGGGCACAGGCAGCCCCGCGGCCAGGCCCAAGCTCGGCAGCGTTTTCCACTGTGTGGAGGACGCCTTCGAGAGCAAGACGCTGCAGCTGGACGCAACGGGTGCCGGCCGTCGGAGCCTTTGGGCTGGAGAGCCTTACAGAGGGCCACTTGGATACCCAGAGGGAACCGGGGAGCCAGACGGCGATGGCCCGGGGGCTCCGGAAAGTCTGGGAGAGCCGCCCGGTGTGACGCAGCGCCGCCCTAAGCAGGTAGTAGCTGCAGGGCAGAGGCCGCGGGGCCATGGGCTGGGGGCTGGTTCTCTTCCCAAATCCGCAGGCTCAGGGAGGCGTTGTAAGGGATGAAGGCGAGGCCTCCCTCAACCTGGCTGGCCGCGTCTGTCCCCGGGACTAAGCTGTCCCGCGCTGTCGACTTCTTCTCTTGGTTCTGGATCTCTGGTCCGTCAGGGGTGCTGGGCTGCTGTCTTTCTCTCTCTATCCCTTTCTATCTCTGTGTCTCCCCAACTTGTCCCCTTGTCCCTAAGCTCTGCCAGGTCCCAGAGCCAGTACACTGCCCTGCCCTGCATCCGATCCAGGTCCAGGAAGTAGCTGCAAAGGAGCGAGGCTTGGGCCAGAGGCCCCGGCCCGGAGGGAGCCCAGCTTCCACAACGCCTGGGCCTGGACTTGAGACTAAATTCAGTCCCGGCGGCCTCGGGTGCTTCGGGTCACCAGGGCGCTGGCGGTGGTCCCCGGCTGGGCAGGAGCGAGGGCAGGGCCCGGCAGGACTTTGCGGGGACCTCCCTACTCTCCTTCCTGGAGTGCAAACCCCGCGCACACGGGCAGCCAGGACCTGTACCGCTCTCGCCCCCCCTCCCCTCGCAGCAGGGGTCCGCGTGTCCGCGTGCGGCCTGGGGCACAGAGATCCGGCCAGTGGCCACCGCAGCGGCTGGGGCACAGAGATCCGGCCAGTGGCCACCGCAGCGGCTGGGGCACAGAGATCCGGCCAGTGGCCACCGCAGCGGCTGGGGCACAGAGATCCGGCCAGTGGCCACCGCAGCGGCTGGGGCGCCGGAGCCGGTGGGTTCTGCGCGGCTGGGGCGGGGCTCGAACGCAAAGGAGCCGCGGCAGGCGGGGGGCGGGGCGGGCCCGGGGGCGGGGCTCGGAAGCGGAGCGGCGCGGCCTGCCGTGCTCGCACTCGGACGCCCCGCGCCCCCACGTACACGCCCGGGCTCTGCGCGCCCCCGCCCGGGACACCCCAGGCCCGCTCCGCTCGAGCTAGGCCGCGCGGGCCGAGCGAGGCGGCCGCGCCGGCCGGAGGAGCAGGATGTCCTTCCAGGGCAAGAAGAGCGTCCCCCGGATCACGGTGAGCCTGCTCCGGGCCCCCCTTCACCCCTCGCCCCTGACCCCTCCCGGGCGGACCGTCCCGGCTCTGCGCCTAGCGCTCTGCCTCCGGGTCTAGCCGCCGTGCGCGCTCCTCTCCCGGCGCTGGCCCTTCCCGCGCGGCCGCCATGGGCCGGGGTTTCCGCGAGCGCCTCCCGGGGCCCCTTTCCAGAGCCAGACGCACAGGTCCCGGGCCACGCCGGCTTCCCGGGACCTCGTGTGCGCCCGGCGAGGGCCCGCGGCCCGGAAAGGCCTCCTCCCCGAAGCGCAGAGGTGCCCTCCCTCCCCGCGCGGACGGGCGAGGAAGCCGGCCAACCCGGCCTCGGGGTTCTGTCCAGGGTTCGGCGGGCGGACGTGGCCTTTTGTCGGCACCGCCAGCCAGGCCTGGGGCGAGGATGCTGCTCCCCGCGCGCGCTGCTGGCCAGCTCCGGACCGCGCCTCCGCCGCGCCGGGAGCTCTTTGTTCAAGACAAAGCGACTCAGCCCCCGAGGCTCAGCCTGGAGCCCCTGGAGGCCCGGACCCCTCCACCAAGCCGGGGATCTCAGACTCCGGGGGAGACCAGCGCTCACGGGTCGCGGCTGAGCAAGCACCCTGGCAGCCCCAGCTCTCGGAAGGAGAGACCCCCCCCTACACACACAACCACATGCAGGGGTGCGGGAGGTCAGATGGTCCACCCCGCGCTGCCAGGAAACAAAGCCGCCCCTTCCAGGGAGCGGGGGGAGGCGCCCCTGCGCCAGCTGGATGGGGGCAGGGGTCTCTGCTGGGGCTGAGACTGACTCTGGAGTTGACCTCAGCCGAGGTTGGAGGGGTTCCCTGGTTCACTTCCTGAGATGCTCAAGGAGGAAGGAGCCCCTGTCCTTCCCGAGCAGGCGGGGGTCCTGTCTGCAGTCTGGCTCCGGATCCCGCGGGTGTAGGAAGCCTGCCAAGTGGCCAGCTCTGGGCTGCAGTCGGGTGGGACAGAGGTGCGGCATCTTGTTCCTGGTGACTCCCACGCTCCTCCCGATGGGCGTCGCACCGGGTCGCACCGGGTCCCAGCGGCCGTCCCTCTTCCTTCCAGACCCAGGATGGTTTCCAGACTCTGAGTTCAGGTGCCTGAAAGGGGAGGGGTATTGAAGTGTAGTGACCACGAGTCTCTTCCTAACGGGGGGACAGTGGGAGACACAGCCCACAGGTCTCTTCTGCCCAAAGCCTTCCCTTCCTGGGTTTCCTTGGGCTTATTTGGGGCTGCCTGTGGCCTGTGGCCGTGTGTCAGCTGTTGTGTGGATGGCGGGTGGTGGTTTTCCTAGTGACTAGAATCCCGAGAACGTGGTCCGCACGGAGATGAAGAAGATGTGAGGATAGCGCAGTAAGGCTCCCACGGTGCGGGCTCTGTGGCGCTTTAGCCGTCCCACGGGGTTCCTGCAGACGGCACCGCACAGCTTGGCTCCGTGGCGTCGGCTGATGGTGCGTGAAGAGCCACCGACCTCAGGCCGGAGCCCCGGCCTGGCCTCGGCGTGGACTCGTGGAAGCCCCCGCAGAGGGCCCCACCTCCCTGTGAGGTTGGCCCGACGCTCCTGCCCGGTCAGGTCAGAGGGAGCGCAGAGGCGCCCACGGGGGGCGGAGGAAGGGCTGGAAGCCAGCTTCACGCAGCGCTCTGCACTCCTGGCCTCTGCTCGCGTCCCGTGCTGCGGCCCACACTGCTCTGCTGAGGTCCGACCGTCACCCGACAGCCGTGCGACGTTCCACGCATGGCCCCGCTTTCTGCCCCTCCACCTCTTCCCCACCATTTAGCGGGTTCTTCGAAGTGGGTTTACTGCTGCCGCACCCTGGGTCCACCCCCACCCCGTGCTCCAGCTCCAGGCAGTGCAGGTGACCCGCCAACCGCCGGCCCCGCTTGCTGGCCCTCTGTTCCCCCGCGTGGGATGCGTCCAGGCAGCACCACGACCCCATGGTCTTGACTTGGCTCTTCAACCCCACGGCCTCTCCATCAGCCGCTCCTGCCTGCCCGTCTCCCAGCCTCTCTCGGCCCCATCTCGGCTCGGCCCCAGGATTCTGGCCCGAGGGCCCCCATCGCACCTGTGCAGGCTCACGTGCCGCAGGCTGTGGCCCCGTTTGCTTCCTCAAACAGCACATTCTACTTTTACATGGAATCAGTGTGATCCACCAGATCGTGCTCAAACCCATGCTTCAAGCTCCCCAAGGGGTCCCACTGACACCCCAAGCCCAGCATTTCCCACCTGCACCAGGCTCCCAGCCCCTCACCCTTCCGTGCAGAACGTTCTGGCATCTCATGTCCAGTATCAATGCAAGCTTGTTCCTTCTCGTGTCCGGTATCGACGCAAGCTTGTTCCTGCCTGAGGGCCCTTACAGGGGCTGTCCCCTGGCCTGGAACCCTGCCCCTGGCCATTTCACGTGCAGCCCCTCTAGGAGGCCCTTCTCTGTCCCTGAAGCAGCTCTACTGCCTCTCCCTTCGTGCTGTGACACCAGCCTCTGTGTTCTTGCTTTGTCTGCGATGGCCTCGCGTCATTTCTCATCCTTGTCTTTCTCCCTGCGCTGGGAGCCAGGCCCCACCAGGGCGGGGACCCTGCCTACTGGGGCGCTGCTCTAACCCCCGCGTTTGGCACCACGGTAGGCCACACCATGCTGGTGTGAACTGGACCCAGTGGCCATCCAGGAGCCCTGGGGGGAGCCGACCCTCCAGCCAGGGTGGGACCATGTGACTTTGTCCGCCTCTGATCTGAGCCCCAGTGCAATGAATTAGGTGGTAGCCATTTAAATGTAATGCCTTTCACTGCTACGCCTTCACCCCCACCCCGGCCCCCCGCGGGTCACTGTGCCTTTGGCAAGGCTACACGGCTGCCCTGCGGGTGTGGGACCTTCTGGGGGCCCGTGGGCGCCGCCGTCGAGCCGTCCCGCCGCCGCGCATCTCTGCTCCGTCCCCGGAGGTGGTGGGCCGCGCTGGCTTCTGTGTCTGCTTCGGGGCACACAGATCACGGCCGAGGGGCTCGAGCATAGTCACAGGTGGGCAGTCACGGGACGACGTTGAAGAACTGGGTGTGGAGAGAACTGACCCATCTCCCCTTGTTTCCGCAGAGCGACCGCCTTCTGATTAAGGGTGGGAAGGTCGTCAATGATGACCAGTCCTTCCGCGCGGATCTGTACGTGGAAGACGGCGTGATAAAGTGAGTCCGTGCCTCCGGGATCTTCACCGATCACATGTACACACGGATCACAGGTTATCCACACGTTTACTTTTGGGTGAAAGCCACCTAAATTTCTTTTTTTTTTTTTTTTCCTTTTCCAAAACCCAGCTCTAGCCCAGGGCCTGAGTGATCAAACCTCTCGCCAGTTAGTGGCAAGGTTTGGGGAAGCAGGACGTTCGTTCATTCCTGTCATCACAGCTTCAGGATGATTTGGGGCTCACAGCAGGTGCTCAGGAAGTCCTTACCGACCGCACCTGTTAGCTTCTCTGCTGGTGTCGTGCGTGGCTGCGGCCACCAGGCCGTACAGTGGCACATGGAAGGCCCGTGGACTCCCAAGGGCAGTCAGGCGAGCCCAGGCTGGATCCTATATGTGACCGTCTCGAGCCCCTGGTGGGAGTGTGGTGCTCGCTGAGGGTCTCCAGGGGTCAGGCCAGGGAAGTCCTGGCGCCGTGTTGCCCTTTTCCTCCAGGAGCCCAAGCAGAAGCTTCCCTGCTTCACTGCTCGTGCTCTGATCTAGGCTCTTTGTAACCAGTGAAATCTCTGTTGCTTTCAGACAAATTGGAGAAAACCTCATTGTCCCCGGAGGCATCAAAACCATCGACGCACATGGCCTGCTGGTCCTGCCGGGCGGCATTGACGTCCACACGAGGCTGCAGATGCCCGTCCTGGGCATGACCCCAGCAGACGACTTCTGCCAGGGGACCAAGGCCGCCCTAGCAGGAGGGACCACCATGATCTGTGAGTGTCTCCTTGTGTGGGGGGGACCCGTCCCATGCCTTGCTTCACTGGCCAAGCTCGTGTGTTGCGGGAAGAGCCTTACAACAGGCATTTCTTGGGGTCTTTTCCCTTGACTGCTCAGTCCAGGAAAGCCTTGCACATTCTTGTTGTCCCCATTCGCATGGTGAGTCATCTTGCCTTGGCAGCTCGGGGATGCCCCTGGGGTTTCCACAGGAGCAAATGCATGTGCGCCCAGGAATTTAGTATTTCCTGGGAAGCTGGCAGCTGGCCAGGGACTAGGTTTTCAAAACCGAAATGCCTTATGGACATGGAGGGGTCGTGTTGTCTGAAACCAACACAAGCCCAGGCCTCCTAAGCTTGGTTTGAGTGAAATCCCTGCCTGTGTCAGGAAGGAGGCTGTGTTTCTAGGGACAGAATCGCAGAGATCCTTGCCCTCTGTTTCGGGCTGGCTCTGTGCCGGGCAGCAGCTCGTACCCCATGGGAGCTCGGCAGAGAAGCCCCACCTAACAGCTCGCAAGGTGCATTGGCTTGCCGGTGGTGAACTTGACTGGGAGCAGCTCAGAGCCCGGACGAGCCCCAGCCCCTCCTCTGGTGGCCTTGAACGCAGACAGCTCCCTGGGGTGGGTGCAGCGTCTCTCTGCTGGCCGGGCTTAACGCTGGCCCAACCCAGCTGGCTGCCCTGTGTCCCAGCTGTCTGGCTGTGGGGAACTCGCTAACTTTTAGAAGTCACACTCGGCAAACCTGAGCAAGAGGAGGATCCTCCTTAGAAGGGGGTGAGGGTGCGCTTGTGCCCGCGAGCAGCTCTGCTGTGCCTGGCGCAGCTCTCATTGCTGTCAGTGCTGTCACCAGAAAGGCTGCTCCGAGGACTGTGGGCTACTGCACAAGCGATGTTTGGCCCTTGCCAGAATCATGGGTTGGTTGGTTTACTCAACCATGAGGCAAAAAACAAAACAAAAAACCGGCCAACAGTGATCCGCATTTTAGTTTGGCTGGGGAGAGTGGCCATTTTTGGCCGTGGCTCACACTTGTCGCCGGTGGCCAGGGTGGCCAGGAAAGCTTCGTGTTTGTCACCGGTTCGTGCCCGTGCCGAGGCATCAGACGAGCCATGAGGTGTCACCATGAGGATGAACAGATGCCACAGGCACGAGGCTGGCCTCTATCGAGCTGTGTCTTCCTCAGCCTGCTAGCCCCAGGCTGGAGCCGCAGAGGGACTGTAGGGTAGGGGTCCCATGAGGGGTGCACTGGAGAAAGGCACAGCGTTGGCCAGTAACCCTTGGGTGGGCGTGCCTTCTTGCTGGCCACCCTTCCTCCGAGCCCTTTCCCTGCACTCGGGAGAGGCTGTGAGCAGTGCTTGGACCTTGGACCTGAGCTTGGCTAGGGCAAGTGGCCGCGCCTGGCCCTGCACTCAGGTCTCCCCGGGGGTGGGGTGGCGCCGCTGGAGGTGCGTATAGTCAGTGAGGTGCAAACAAGCGAGGGAGACCCGCCTCCTGCCGTGGCTCGGGGCCGGGGGCCACGTCCAGCACCAGGGACAGCGCCCTCCCCGCCCCTCCCCCCTTGATCTCCTCCCGCTGGGCCCCAGGTGGACACCTGTGTGGGAGGTTAAGCCCCTTACCTGCCACCGGTGGTCCTTGGGGTGTCCATCAGGGAGTAGGAGGGCTTGAATCTGGCCTCTCTCTGCTCAGAGGAAAGCCAGGGCCTGCCTCTTCAGACAGAACCAGTGGGCAGGCTCACAGTGGCTCCAGCCCCATGGAAGGGGGCCATGGCCCAGATGCACTTCCTGGTCTCTTGGGAACATGAAGCCAGTCTCCCCTGGAGGCCAGGGTGGTTCCCAGGGACCAGAGTGGGGGCTCAGCTGACCGCACTGCCCCCTCAGTGGACCACGTGTTCCCCGACGCGGGTGTGAGCCTGCTGACGGCCTATGAGCAGTGGCGGGAGCGCGCGGACGGCACGGCCTGCTGCGACTACTCTCTGCACGTGGACGTGCCCCGCTGGCACGAGAGCATCCGCGAGGAGCTGGAGGCCCTGGTCAAGGACAAAGGTAAGGGCGTCGCCCGAGGCGAGCTTGGGAGCTTGGGCCTCCCTGCGCCTGGCTGGGAAGTGGTACTTCCCCTGGGCCACTGGCCAGGCTGGGCTCGGCTTCTGCCTGGCCCCGGGCTTGGGGGAGTTGGAATGTGGGGAGAAGTTGGACAAATTGAAGGTCTGTTCTACTTCCAGAGGACGCAGACGAGGAGGTCACCTGCCTCTGCGTCTGTAATTGTCCTTAGCCGTCGGCCCCCTTGTCTGTGCCCTGGGACAAGGGCCACACATCTCCGCAGCGTCTGAGGTCTTCCTGGGAGCACAACCCTTTCAAACCCTATTCTCGCCGCCTGTGCTCGAACAAGCCAGTCGGTAATCAAGGCTCAGCCTCTTCTAACCAAAATTTCTGCAGCTGAAACCGCACGAGCGTTCCGTGGCGGAGCTGACGCGTTAGTTAGGACGAGGCTTCTGCGGGAGGAGATGGGCAGCAGTGGAGGTCCCCGGGCATCTGACCGCCAGCGGCTGAGTGTCCAATCTCCTCTTGCCTCTCCTGCAGGCGTGAACTCCTTCCTGGTCTTCATGGCATACAAGGACAGGTGCCAGTGCACAGACGGCCAGGTGAGGCCGGTGTCAGGAGGAGGGCAGAGCGGGTGCTTCAGGCGGCCCCGCTCCTGACGGCACAGCCCTGCCCACACGCCTGGTCCACTCTCTTCCCAGATGTACGAGATTTTCAGCATCATCCGGGACCTGGGTGCGCTAGCTCAAGTGCACGCCGAGAACGGGGACATCGTGCAGGAGGTGTGGAGCGGGCTGCCCGCGGGGCGGTGAGGGGCAGGGCTGGCTCCTGGACACACACACTGAGCATGTCATCCCACAAGCAAGCAAGGAGTTGGGGGAGCCTGAGGGGCTTTTGGCCGTAGCACATTTATTATCTATTATCACACTTATCAGAAGTTCCCCAGAACTTTTGGGGGGACTGAGATGGGGTTTCCTGGTGCTTTCTGCCCCTGTGGATTGAGGCTGCCCCGGGAGCTGGTCCTTTTCCTTCTGACCACTGAGTACAGGGTCTGGTCCCATGCTTGCCCCTCAAGCCCCGGGCTGTGGGATGGGTGCCAGGTGCAGGCACTTTGGGGTCCCTGGGCTGTTTGGGGGCTCCTCACTGGGCCACACGCAACACAACCCCCTGGCATTCCAGACCCACAGAGAAATTTCCTGGCAGGTCGGGCTCAGCGCATCCCAAGCTCAAAGGCGGTGAGCCCTGGGAAGGCGCACATGGGTTCCCAGATAACTGGTCCACCCGCCCCACCATGAGGGCATCGTGTGCTGCGTGTGCCCCTCTGGTCCAAGGCCAGGCCCGGCGGCGTGGTTAGGAGAACGTTGTGGGTGAGCTCAGTGCACAGGTGGGTGGGCAGAGCCTGCCTGGGAGACACCCCACGATGTTAGCGAGTCTCATTATTGGGCCCATGGGCTTCTGCTTCTCCCACCTTCTGCATGGTGGAGCCTGGCATCCCCATCTCCGTCCACGCGAGAGGCTGCTCAGACACAGATCTTCAAGGGCAAGCTTGGGAGAGATGTGTTCTGTCCACCCCAATGGCAGGCCCCTAGCGTACCCGTGGGCCTGCCCCCACCAGCGAAACCAGTGCAGCAGGCAGAGTGCGCTCTCCAAGCCCCGTGCCTCATCTGTAACTTAGGGAGCTGGGGTCACTCCTCTCCAGACGCTCTTCTCCTCCATTCTGAGTTCTCCGCAGCTTGTGATTCTGGGGGGCCCGGCAGCCCAGGGCTTGGTTTAGGGGAGCAGAGCTCATGTGAGATGTTGGGGTCAGGGTTCACCGGGGATGTGGGGGCAGGCGCTGGTGAGCTGTGGGGACCGGGGTCTCCTGGGTATCACCCAGAGGGTGTTCTGCGGGGCTCCGGCTGCCCCTGGGCTGCAGTGTGGTGACCTGTCCGTTTATTTAGGAGCAGAAGCGGTTGCTGGAGCTTGGCATCACTGGCCCTGAGGGCCACGTGCTCAGCCGCCCTGAGGAGGTAGGGCTTTGCTACCCCAGCCCTGACTGCACCGCAGGCCACCTCTGCCCGGTGGCGGCCCTGACCTCACGGCAGGGCAAGGTGATGACGCACGTGTCCCCCTCTGGGGGGGGGTGTGAATCAGTGGGCCCAACCCCCCGGGCTCATGTCCCCTCATGACCACTGGTGGCCCTAAGGTCGTTCCCAAAGACCAAGAAGGCGGTGGGGACAGGCTCTGGCACTGCACGGGTCAACCCAGATCCTGGGCACTGAGCCACAGGCGGGGTCCTCAGCCCCACACAGTGCCCCCCTGGGCCCAGGATCCCCGGGTAATGGTCAGAAGGAGGCCTCAGGGCCCTGGCCCGGGCTGAGCACCCCCGTGTTCCCCAGGTGGAGGCTGAGGCTGTGTACCGTGCCGTCACTATTGCCAAGCAGGCCAACTGCCCCCTGTACGTCACCAAAGTGATGAGCAAGGGTGCGGCCGACGTGATTGCCCAAGCCAAGCTCAGGGGTGAGTGCCTGGCTGGTCCCCACACACTCGTGCAGGGAGCTCTCTGGGGGTCAGGGGTCACGTTCTCAGTACAGAGCACTCGGCTGGCTACCCAGAGGCTCAGAGCAAACAGGTCCGAGAAGCCGGGACTGCCCTGCCTGGCCTCTTGCTGGAGGGGGTGGTGTCTCAGGTCTGTGGCCCGTGGAGACACAGGGGCCCCGTCCCGCCTCAGGTGGGGCCCCGTCTCCTGTCTTCTTGGGGTAGCAGCTGCTCCTCTGCTGGCACTGTTTGCCCTGAAGGGACAGAGCTGGACACGTGTGTGTGTGTGCGTGCGCGTGCACGCGGTGTGTGTGTGTGTGCGTGCGTGCGCGCGGTGTGTGTGTGTGTGCGTGCATGCGGTGTGTGTGTGTGTGTGCTGTGTGTGCGTGTGTGTGCGTGCGCGCGGTGTGTGCACGCACAGCCTGATTCTATGTGTGATGGAACTTGGCCCCCTTGGCCCTGCGGGAGCCCCACATCACTGTTCGCTGGGGTGCACAGCCTGCGGGTTGGGGTCTGCCCCCAGAGCACCCCGTGGCTGGAGGAGGCTGGGGTACAGAGAACTAAGGTCCACTGGGAGAGGCCTCAGGCGGGGCAGGCACTGCTGATCATGTCTCATGGTGACCGTGGCCCGGCTGCTTCCCCTACAGGCCTGACCCCCCAGCAGGTGGTGTGGGGTAGCGGGTCCAGCAAGGCCCCCACCCCCAGTGTGGGAAGCTGTCCAGTATCGGGAAATGGAGGGGCAGTCAGGGGAAATGAGCAGCACAGGGCCAGGCTCCCCACCCTGCCCGGGTCCCCGGGGGCATGCAGGCCAGCTGGGGTGCCTCTCATGGGTCTCACGGCAGGGGTGGTCGTGTTCGGGGAGCCCATCACTGCCAGCCTGGGCACTAGCGGCTCGCACTACTGGAGCAAGAACTGGGCAAAGGCCGCAGCCTTCGTCACATCGCCCCCCATCAACCCAGACCCCAGCACCGGGGACCACCTCACCTCCCTGCTGGCCAGGTAGGGACCTGCTCCAGGGTGGCCCAGCCCTGCCCACAAGCTCCAGAAACCCCATGACCTCAGCCCGCGGGCAGCTCTAGCTTCTGCACAAACACTGGGCCAGATGTCCCTGGCCAAGGCCCCACACTGGTCTACCCCAGTCCTCCTGTGCCCTACATGGGGACAGCAGTGCTGCCCAGCTCTCCTGAATACCCTCCAGCCCCCGTGGCTGTGCGGGCTGGGGAGGGGGACAGAGCTGATGGTGGCCTTTGCTGGCTCACAAAAATTGGGCCACTGTGGGCTCCCTTGACCCCAACGTTTCTCAGTGGGGACCTCCAGGTGACCGGCAGTGCCCACTGCACCTTCACCACCGCCCAGAAGGCTGTCGGCAAAGACAACTTCACGCTCATCCCCGAGGGCACCAACGGCATCGAGGAGCGCATGTCTGTGGTCTGGGAGAAATGCGTGGTGAGTGCAGTGGGGGCCGCGGGCCGTGCCGCACGCAGTTCACTCGGAAGGGAGGCCGCAGACTACTTAGCACTCCACATGGAAGGGGGGCGGGGCTTGTGGGCTCGCCGGGCGTTTGGTTCTGGCCCCCCCGGAGGAGACCTCCAGCTCTGCGGGCTAGCCAGGTCCTCCCCTGGACTCCCGTCACCTGCAGAAAGCATCCGGGAGAGGGGTTCCTTGTGTCCTATAGGATGGCCCTCTGTGCTGCTAGTAGTCTCCCCCAAACACCTCAGATTTCCTCAGACTGCCTGCACCCCCAAACTCCAGCCCCGACCCCTCCCCGAGCAGAGGTCCTGCTTCCTCAGGATGACCGGGGGGCACTGTCCCATCCTTCAGGGGACACGGACATTGTCAAAGCTTCATTGACTCATAGCAAGCGTGGAGTTCGTGCACAGCCAGAGAGCGACCCCGGGGTCCACACTCTATCGACACCACGTGCTGCCTGAGGGATGGGGGGGCCTGTCCACACGGGAGCCCGGAGCCCAGAACGGGGGGCCTGTCTACACGGGAGCCCAGACTCCCCCTCCACCCCTGAACTCGGCTCTCTTGCTTCCCAGGCCTCAGGCAAGATGGACGAGAACGAGTTTGTGGCTGTGACCAGCACAAATGCTGCCAAAATCTTCAACGTGTACCCGAGGAAGGGGCGCGTGGCCGTGGGCTCTGATGCTGACCTCGTTATTTGGAACCCCAAGGCCACAAAAATCATTTCTGCCAAGAGCCACAACCTGGTAAGAGAAGCCTGGCTCTTGGGTCAGGGTCTGGGTCAGGGTCCGGGCTCAGGTCCAGGTCAGGGCCCGGCCCCACAGCCCTGGGCAGGGGCACCTCGCACCTGACAGCCCTGTTAGTGGCTCATCTCCGCGCCCTCTGTCCCTAGAACGGGACTCAGGGGCCGGAACAGCCAGCTATGGGCAGTTCCTTCCGAACTGCGGCCCCGCCAGCGTGGCCCGGCCTTGTCAGAGCTCCTAGAGCCGGTGCACCAGCCTCCGAGGATGCTGCCCGCCCCCAGCACGCTGAGGGGTGAGGGGGCCACCACGCTGGGGCCCCGACCCTCCCCCTGTCTCCCCAGAACGTGGAGTACAACATTTTTGAAGGCCTCGAGTGCCGAGGAGCCCCCACGGTGGTCGTCAGTCAGGGCAGGGTGGTGCTGGAGGATGGGAACCTGCTTGTCACCCCCGGGGCTGGACGCTTCATCCCCCGCAAGACGTTCCCCGACTTCGTCTACAAGCGGATCAAGGCGCGCAACCGGGTAAGGCCCACGCCGGGCGGGGTCGGGGTGAGGACGGGGCGGGGGTCGGGTTGGGGGGACAGGGCGGGGTCGGGGTGGACCCGGCAGGGGGGCGTTGCGGTCTGCGAGGCTTTTCCTCGAGGGCGGGGGCGGCAGTGCCCTGGACCTGGGGGGCATCGGGCCGCGCGGTGGACGGGGTCTGGGCAGTGGCTGCATTGCAGTGTCTGTAGGGGCCACCGCCCCAGGACAGCTGCCGAGACCCTGGGAGAGGCAGCCTGGCCCTTTGCTGTCCCAAGCGCGGCCCGGTGCGCAGACGGACGTGTGAGTAAACGCGGGGATGTGCAGGTTCCGCAGCAGCGTTTGTGAGCTTAGACACTGTGAGCGCTTTTCCCACACCCCGGCTGAGCTGGCCACCGCCGTCGGGTGCCCCGCATCTGTCTAGGCCCCAGGGCGCGCACTGGTAGCTCACACACACACACACGTGCATGTGGCACACACATTTCTGCTTTGCCCTGTTTTGTAGAAGGATGTTGTCTGAACCCACAGTGAGGAGGGCCAGCCTCCAGGGCGGGCTGGGGCCGGGACGTGGTCTCCTTAGCACACAGGAAGGGCGGTGGAATCTGCTCTAACTTGCGATGGCGCACCTGGCGGTCTCCGGCTGTGAGGGCTGCACGGCTGCCGCCACCCCGCTGCTGCGGGAAGGACCTTGGGACAGCCCCGCAGCGGGCGGAGGTGCAGCGTCCAGGCCAGAAGCCGGGCAATCCCATTTCCTCCCGCTCAGTGGTGTGGGGGGCCCAGGACACACGCGGGTGCCCGGACGGTGCCAGCCACAGACCCGGCCTCAGGGAGCGCCGGCACTCAGAGAGCTGAGGGTCTCCCAGGCCCTCACCTGGGGTGGTGGGGGGTGGGCGGACTCAAAGCCTCACGCTGGTCCACTTGACCTGAGCCACCACCCCGTGGTGACCCCGCAGGGCCGGCCGCCATCACGAGTCTGAATACGAGTCCCGAGGGCCACGCGCGCAGGGGGCACAAGCACACAGGGCGGTTTTCCTCGGCTCCACGGGCCGTTTCATCCGTTGCTGCAGCCGCTGGGAAATGTCTCTGGCCTTGGGCCGTTTTCAGGGAGACCCAGGGCCTCCTCCGGGCTGAAGGAGGTGCTCGGCTGGGGCCTCTGAAGTGAGGAGGTGGAGCTGTCAGGGCCGGTGTTGTCAGAAGCGGCTGCTCGCTTGGGGCCGTCCTGTCTGAGGGGCGTCTTGCAGCCCAGGACCCCGCTGCCCAGCCCCAGGGCCAGGAGGGGCTGCATGCACGGGTGTGAGCAGAGAGCCATGCGCGTGCAAGCGTGGAGGTGGACGCGAGGGGAGCACCTCCACGGGCGGGGTCCGGGGGTCTGGAGCCCGGCTGAGGGGGTCTGTGGGGCAGAGGGAGCAGGCTCAGACCCCCTCACCTCCGCCCCCTCACGCCCCGCAGCTGGCCGAGATCCACGGTGTGCCCCGAGGCCTCTATGATGGGCCCGTCCACGAGGTGATGGTGCCCGCCAAGCCGGGGGGCAGTGCCCAGGCCCGGGCATCCTGCCCAGGGAAGATCTCGGTCCCACCCGTGCGCAACCTGCACCGGTCGGGGTTCAGCCTGTCTGGTGAGTGGAGCTGCGGTGCTGTGCTGGTGCATCCTCGGGGCGGGAGGAGCTCTGGGGTTCCAGGTACCAGGGCCCAGCCTGTTTGCAGGCGAGCTCAGCAAGGCCGCAGACCGGGCAGTGTGGGGCCTGGGGACAGAACATGCTTCCGCCCGACCTCTGGGGGCCCGGGGTGTGGACCTGTGGGGAAACCCCGTCCTGCGCCAGCGTCTGCCCCAGCACAGCCCCAGCGACCCCCTCCTTGCGTTAGTCGTGCTGAGGAGACGGCTGTCCCTCTGAGCCCAGGGGTGAACGTGGCATCCAATGTGGCGACCTGAGTACCACGGGCCCGGCCTCTCTACTCTCAGGGTGATATGGGAGGCACGTAAGGAAGGGGTCTGTGAGCCTGGGGGACACGTGGGGACACTTCGGAAGGCTCAGGTAGCTTGGTGCAGCGGCTGCTGCTGGGGCCTCTGGTCGGGCACGCCGTGTGGTGGGTTCCTGCAAAGGCCCTGAGCCCTAAGTTCCCCCCACAAACCGGAGCTTGACCCTCCCCCTTCCTGCCCCCGACGTCCCAGCCTGACTGCCCTCAGGTGACAGAGTCCCTGCTCGCCTCCAGACACACAGGGTCTGGGCACTTCTCCCTGGAAACCCCAGGGACAGCTTAAGAGTGGGGGGCAGCTTTCTCCAGCCACGGGACGGAGACCCACGGCGGGATGAGCAGGCCTGGCCCCGGCCGCACTTCCTGGGCACCCCGGCCGGTCCCCTCGTCCGCGGTGTGGGTGATGGGGGCGCGGTGGCCACGGCCGAGGTCCCAGGTGCAGCGGTGTGACCGGCCGTCCTCACACCGCCTCTCCTCCAGGTTCGCAGGCTGACGACCACATTGCCCGCCGCACGGCCCAGAAGATCATGGCGCCTCCCGGCGGCCGTTCCAACATCACCTCCCTGTCCTAGGCGTCTGCGGCCCAGCGAGGCGCTGGTGTCCCGCCGCCGCCCCGCAGCGGCTGGTGGGGGCCGCTCACCTCACGTAGCCGTCCCTTTGCTGAATTTACCTGAAAGGTGCTTGGCCTCACCTGCCCTGCCCCAGAAACCCCCCTTCTGGGGTCCCAGGTCCCCTAGGAGGAGCCCACGCAAGGAGAAGGGGTCTCACTGCCAGGTTGAGGAGGCTGGAGATGGTGGCCCGGGGGACAGCCTGGTGCTCCATGAGGCAGGGCAGCCGCCCGGCCAGGCCCTCAGGATCCCCCGGGGCCTCACAGATGTGCAGACAGCAGGCCAGGCCACAGGTTCAGGCCGTTGGCTCCCCCTCCCCCCAGGGATCACGGCCCTGCGAAGCCCCGGGCCTTCTGCCAGCTCCTCTCCCTGCCCGCCCTGGCGTGGGGGAGCCCCCGGCGAGCCGGCCCCCCGCCCCAGAGCTGCTGAGACTTCAGGGACGCGCGGGCACTTAGCGAAGGGCGGCCTCGCTTGTACGCCTTACCAGGGCCCAAACTTGCCCGCGTAGTAGCCTGTTTCCGGGGCTTAGGGTCATTTAGCTGAGATCTGTCCCTTCACCACTGAGTGTACGTCACAGTAGTCGACTAGAGCAGCCGTTTTGTGCATCGAGGACAACCGTAGCCAGGAAGCTGCATGCCACACGCAGCCCAGACGGTGGCCTGCGCCCCGCACCCCCAGGTTTCGGGGCGATTAAAGGCGTCTGGGCTAGAAGCTGCTGCTGTGTGGAACCCTGACTTCATCTTCCCGCTGGTGCTTTCCACACAGGCCCTTCGGGAACATTTGTGCTGGCCGTGCCGCCCACCCCCGGGGACAGCTCTGTTCCGCCTCTGAGCAGGGAAGGGGCAGGGGTCCTTCTTCCTTGAGAAGGGGGCCTGGGAGCCACGCCCGAATCCAGGCCCACTGGATCCGAGCACAGCCAGACAGACGGAGGCTGGCATGACCCACGGCCAGGGGCTCTGAGGGAGATGGTTGGGCTGGAGACCTGAGCCCACATTCCGACCACTTGGGCTGGGAGGCTGTGGCCCTGGCCTGAGGTCTACGCCCAGCCACCTACCCCCGCCCCAGGTTCTGACTCAGGAGGAGGAACGGCTGGGCTGAGCTGAGCTCTCCTGCTTCAAAGAAATGGTCCCAGTTCTACCTCCGAGTGTGGGATGTTCCCAGAAGGGTGTCTTCACCTTAGGAACAGGGTGTGCGTGATCTCCAGGCAAGGGAGCTTGACGGTCTGGGATGGGCCCCCACCCCTCACACTGCTGGGCACTCCAGCATCCGTGCCGCCGTCCGTGCCCAGTGCTGACCAGTTGTGTCCTCTGGGGTGACTCAGACAGCCCCACTCTTGAATCTGGGCTTCTGGTGAAACCGCCATGGTCCAGGCCGGCCTCTGGAGAGGTCCAACCTGGTGGTCTCCATGTTCCTGCTGGCCCAGGGTCAGTGCAGCCTCCCAGCCAGGTTTCTGGGGCTCTGCTGGGGCCCCTGTTCAGGTACCAGTGAGAGAGATGATCACAGAGCCAGGTGACACCCACCTCCCTGCCGCCAACGCAGGAAACCTTAAACTCAAGACCCTGAGATCAAGACCTGAACTTGACCAGTGGGGCAACCTGTGTGCTCAAGATTCACATATTTTTACAAAACCTTAAACCTCTTCTCGAGTCTCCAACATCACCAGGTCTCCATCTAGAAACTCCTGGGCACTTGGTACCCCCCCACAGGGCATCCTGCAGCTGGCCACCTCTGGATCCTGGCTTCCTGCTGCTGACCAGAGCCCTGTGTCCCCGTGTGATCACGTGAGGTCATGTGTCTCACTCCCCGGCCCTTGGCGAGTAGGGCTGGGAGCCTGCCTCCTCTGCCTGGCCCTGCCAGCCCCTCACATGACCTGCAGTGCTGGTTCTGGTTCTGGGGCAGGCCCTGTGCCCCCAGGGGGCCCCCCATTGCAGCTGCGGGACTGGGGGAGCCATTCAGCCTGTGGATAGATCCTGGACAGACCCACGGCCATGGGCACGTGACACATACCACACGGACACCACAGTGGCTCTTATGTCGTGATGCTCAGAGGTGAGAAATCTACAGAAACACGGCAGGAGTATCTATAAAAACATCTTCACCTCCCCCCGGACACGCAAGCCTGAGTGGGCCCTGGTGGCCTGTGCATGGTGTCCAGTGGCCACTGCAGGGCTGGTGCCCACCAGGGGGAATGGGTCAGGGGAAGCAGGTCAGGGAGCCACCAGGAGAGGCCACAGGCCACAACTGCAGGGAACAGAGCCTCCGGGGAGGGGGGCACTCAGCCTCCTGGTGCAGCCCTTGGCCACACTGACAGCCTCCGCATGCCCGGTGCCGCCGAGAGCCAGCACGTGAGCTCCAGGGAAATCCGGACCAGGGAGGAACAGGGCCACCAGCCGGCTCTGTGCTGGGAGGAGCGAGGCTGCCTGCTTGGGAACGTCCATGTGGGGCCACGGCCCGCCGCCTGTCCTGTCGTCCCGGCAGACTGAGTATCCAAAGCAGCATTAACTCTCGCTGAGGCGGGAGGGACAGAGGGAGCCACACATGGGCAGCACAGGGTGCACGGCCTCCCGGTCCTCCACAGCATCCCCAGACTCGGGGACGGGCAGGGGCTCGCTTGCAGGGTCCTGGCTCCTCTTCAGCCTGGTGGGGAAACACAGCGAGGGCCTCTCTGCAGCAGCCCCAGGGCACTTGTGGCCAGTCCCCACTTGTCCGAGGACTGGGAACACAGCTGGACCTGCTGCCCCCATGGGCGCTGCGGAGAACTGAGAGTGACGCCCAGCCCCGCAGCCCCCTGTGTGACCATGGTGGCCTGAGGCTCGTGCAGTGGGCTGGTGGGTCCACTCTTTTGGAACAAAGCTTTGCGGAGAGCTTGGCTGAGTCTGTTCTAACTCAGGCCTCTGACCTCCGTGATAGAAGCCAGTGCCTTAAACCAGTGCCCACACATCGTCCTGCTCACTGAGGCAAGAGAGAGCTCAGAGCTGCCTCCTCCAGGAAGCCCTCCATGCCCCTCCTCTCCTGAGCCCACGGGGCCGGGCTTCCTCCCTCCCCTGCAGCAGGTGTGTCAGCAGTTTGTGGCCTGTCTTACCACCCTGACCCACAGCCCCTGGCACTCAGTAAGGGTTTATGGAATGAGTAGCTGGTAGCAGTCCACACGACTCCGCAGGGCCGCGAGCTGTCGGCCTGTCTGGGCAGTGCACCGAGTGTCTCCCCAGGAGATTCTGGCTGTTAGGCCCCTGTTTAGAACTGAAAGTTCCCAAGGAGCCCTCCCGCACAAGCCTGAACTGGGGACTTCGACGCTCTGCCCCCAGGGCTGCTCCCAAGATGCCTTAGGATAGTGGCTGTCCACTTCCCAGGCCCCCTGGTGCCTCATGGCTGCTGGGGCTCAGGACTTGTGTGGCTGAGAGCCGAGAGACCCTCGGCCTGCTGCTACCCACCCCCAACACACACTCACTTTTCTCTGTTAAAAATCACAAAGTCTTGCTGGATCGCATCAAGGCAGTCCTGAAGGTAGTCATTCTCCTATTAGTCAGAAAAACATACCGATGAGCGTAGTGGACACTCTGAGGCCCTCCCGTCCCCGCCGGTGGCTCCCGAGCACGGCCCCCCCGCCCCGCCTCTCCTCCTCCTGCACCTGTGGCTTTCTTTGGAGATCTTCTGGGCTGCTGGAGAAACTGTCCCAGCAACCACAGCATCTGGGGGTTTGCATCTCCTGAATGACCCTTAGCCAGGGGCCAAAGGATGCCCAGGATGGAAGCTCCTGCCTCGGAGCGGACACGGACAAGAGGGCAGGGTCTACAGCACAACTTGGCCAGAAACCACACCTGGCTTAGCTCCCTCCCCTCCCGGCGCCAAAGCCAAGGCCGTGGGAAGGAAGGAGCTGGACCCCGGAACCTGGGAGGGCCTCTGAGTGGTACAGGCGGGCACATTCGTCCTGTGAGCCTGCATGAGGGACCCCCGCTCAGGCTCCTGCAGGTGGCACAGAGCAGCCCCCCCAGATCTGCCTCTACCTGCCCTCCCGGCCTCAGAACGGCCCAGTCGCCAGCAGCACGGCTGGTGCAGAATCTGCTAAGGTCGGAGAGGCGCTCCCTGCCTCAGTAGGACATGCTGGGTGAGCGCCGCAGGGCAGTGCGAGGGCGGGGCGTGGGCTACGCGGCCGCATGGGGAATCCCTCCATGCCCGGCGAGCTCATCCTCTGGCAAGACCCCTGGAGCGGGGTCTAGTACGCTGCAGGGTGACTCCCGTATCATGGGAGACATGACAGCCCAGTGAGGATCCCAGAACAGCCGGGGCCAGTGCCGAGGGGGACGGTCTCAAGAGAAGCGGGCAGCTAGAGTCCGTCTGGGGTCGACAGACTCAAGAGTCAAGAACCAAGGACCTTCGGGTGGCCATGCTCTCCTGGAGGCTCAAAAGGAGCTAAGGAATGAGCTGGCGAGGGCCGGGGCGTCACGGAGCAGCTCTGCGCTGCCGGTTTTCTACAACGGCACTCCCTGCCGTCCACGCTGACGATGGCATGCCAGAATGACAGAAGCCTGGACAGAACGTAGCCGCACCTAACCAGGTGGGAGTGACCACGGTCACAGGTAGTGAGGGTGTGGTGATGAGGAGGTCACCTCGAGGCCGGGGTCTAGTGACATCTGACGTGCCACAGACAGTGCTCCTAACACTCAAAGAGGTGGACACTGAGCACGCAGACACGCGCGCACACGTGCACACACGCAGAGAGACCACGGGTTCAAGAGCAGCCGTCAGTCACCTTGATGGGAAATCACCACCATTTCCCAAGCACAGCTGTGACCGCTCTCCTGAGCACACCTGGGGAGGGGGGACCGCCTTCACCCGTCTGTTGGACACGAGATCTGAGCAGACACCTGGCCACGCCCACCTCAAGAGCAGCGACCCCAGCCCCACCCAGTGGCTGTTGCGTCCACTGCCGGCCACCAAGTGCATGAACAAGACGCCCTCCTATGGCATCTGGTAGAGCCCTCGTGGCCATCCTTGTGTTATGGTGGAAGAGCCGGAGAAGGTCTTGCCCCCGACAAAGCAGCCTGGGTTCCAAATAAGTCACAGCTCGCGTGGGCAGTGACAAGTGTCCCCATCCACAATGTTAAGTCTGTACCTCGGCCTTCGAACATTCAGGGCACAGGGATGCAGCTTCCCATTCTCCTCCTGCTCCCTTGGCAAGCCTGCCCCTGGGTCGTGGCAGACGGTGGGGGCCACAGCACGCGTGACCCCATGGCAGCTCTGGGTGCAGCGGCTGAGCCGGCGGCACAGTCACGCATAGCTCTGGGTGTGGCGCACAGCCTCTAGGTTGACAGAGACGTCCTCTCCATGCCCCCCACAGGAAGGACAAGGCCCGCTCTGCCGTCACCCGAGGCGGCCGGTGGCACTTCTGTGGCCTTCGCCCGAGGCTGGGCTTAGAGCCAGAGAGAGCCTCGCTTGTCTGACATCCGCAGTCTGCACCACGCTGACTGTGACGGCACCTACACGAGAGGAGCGGGAAGTGGCACATCCTCCAGATGTCGTTGTCCACTCCCGTCTGCGGTGGGGGGATCCGGTGACCTGCGCCCGGGCCCACGTGGGGTCTGGGCACCCCAAGCCCAGAAGCCCCTCCCACTAGCGGGTCCGTGCCCGCTGAAGGTGAGGCCAGCCCTCGGTGTGTACGGCTCTGTCCTTGCCGGTCACGGCCCTGCCATCGTGGCCTCCCAGAGGAGTCGCCACCCTGACTGAGTGGCCGGTCTCCACCATCAGGAGGAAACAGGGCTTCTGGGCCGAGAACGCATCTGAGCCTTGCCCGACTTCGTGCTGATAATGAACGGACAAGGGCTCGCGCTCCCGCCTGAGAAACGATGTGGCCAGGGCCTCCGAGCTCTCTGGGCACGGGTCCGCGTCACACCAGGAGGGGAGCCGCCAACACGCAGACCCCCCGAGGAGCAAGTGAGGGTGAGGCGGTACGGGAAGAGCCACGGAGGACGGGGCGGCCAGGGTTGCGGTCCAGCCGGCTAACCGTGCTCCTCTCGGTTTCCCAGGAAGCCCGAGAACAGTTCCAGAACAATCCAGGGCACTGTGGAAGCGGGTGGTGCCAACGCAGGCCTCACATACCACAGGGTGCACAGAGGACCCCTATTCCCCAGCTGTGGGGCGTGTGTCCGCAGGAAGCCCTGTGCTGTATCCGTGTGCGCGTCCTGTTCTGGGGCAGGACGCCCACACTTGCACCACTCGGCTCTCGGCCGACACACGCACACGCACACGAGTCACCAGACCAGAGAAACGTACAGCCCTCCGCCCCTTAGCTGAGCGCTGCGGGGGCGGGAGATGGAAGCTGTGTCCTCGGGACTCTGACACCAACTGCCCCGGGCGTATTTCCTGAGTAAACCCTCGCGGGCACACGTGTCTGCGGGCACACGTGTGTGGGCAGTGCTGACACCGACAGCTGTCACCCCTGGTGTGGAGTGGCAGGGGCCTCGAGACCGGCTCCACTTCCAGCAAAAACCCGCTGAGCAGACATACTCTCCAAGCCCCTGGGAATTCACCGGAAATGCGAGACACCTAGAGCCGCCCAGCGATCTTGAAAGAGGACAAAGAGCGGGACTCACGGTCCCTGATCTCGACGTGGACGCCAAAGCTGTGGTCATCGGACAGCTGGGGCCGGCACCAGGCAGACGAGGGGGACCCACAGATAAAGGGGTGGGTTCGTGCGTCCGTGAATAAACCCTTATTTTCGGAGGACCGACGTCTGAAAATGACGCCAAGCCATTTGACGAGAATAGAACTGTCTCTCCAACGTGTGCGTCCACGGGCCGGTCGGACCCGGACCCCGACCTGACGCTCTCCGCAAAACCCCCCCGAAAGAGGACCCCAGGGGCGAGATGGGCCAACTCTCAGAAGAAGCCGCAGGACTGGACCTCAGTGGCCTTCGTCGGGCGGCGGTTTCTCGGGCGAGACGCCAGAAGCAGGAACGAGAGAGAAGTCGACGCGCCGCGGTCCACAGAGTCCAGCGCGTCCGAGAACAACCCCGCCCACGAGAGAGAGAAAACCCGCAGCGCAATGCCTGCGGCCTCCCTGGGGGGCCCCGGCCTCGGAACAGCAGGACTCCCAGCCGGACGGAGGAGGGAGGGGCTCCGCGGCCTCCCCCACACCCAGAGCAGAACAGCCACCCCCCCACACCCGCAATTCCAGCCCCGCTCGCCAGGGGCCGCCACCAGCAGCCGGCCCCCTGCCCACTCCTCGCCTCACCCCTGTGCGGGGAGCAGGTGTGAGGGGGTGGCGCTGGGGCTGGGGGCCTCTGCCTGCTCAGACCGGTCCAGGAGTGGGGCGGCACCGGTGGCGTACAGGGTCACCGCTGTGACCCCTGCCATCCACCCCTGTACCCCACGTGCTCTTGTGAGGACCAGCTATACCCGGGGGACGGGGCAGGGCTGGTCCCACGCTCACAGCGCGAGCTCCCCAGGGGCGCCCCACACTCCCGGGGCAGGAGAGGGGCTGCTGTGGGTTACTCTGTTTCCCACCCCGCAGAGTGACATCCTACCCTTCAGCTCCCTGGAATGTGACAGAGTCAGGCTGGGAGAGGGCCATCTGGGGTTAGGGTGTCCCTGTAAGAGGAGCTCTGCACAGGGCGAGTGTGGGAGACCCCGGGGGCACAGCTGGGCATGATGGGTCCCCAGCCCGGAGCCCCACAGCCAGGGGCAGAATGGAGCAGCAGGGCCCCATCCACACAGGAGGACGAGCAGGCCTGGGGGGCGTCGTGTCCCTCACCGACTGCGAGCTGTCCCGGCTGCTGTCCCGGGACCGGTTCTTGGCCAGCCGCTTCTTCTTCTTGTGCAAGGGCCTGGACTCCAGGATCATCTCCTCCAGCTCGAAGGTGGGGTCACAGTGAAGGCGGCCTTTCTGTGGGGGGACGGGAGCTGAGCCCGGCCAGCGGGGCGCTCAGGCCCTCCCAGAGGCACCCCCACCGCCTCCCCGGCTTACGTTGGGCACGAAGCCCGGCGCCACCTTCTTCTCGCTCAGGTCTTGCCACAGCACGCCGGCCAGGGACGGGGCCGCCTGCATGTCCTGGAGGCTGGACGCTCGGTGCTTGGGGTCCACTGTGAGGAGCTGGAATGGGGTCCACGTGAGACCGTGCCTGGGCCCCACGACCCAGTGCCCACAGCTGACCGCCTGCCCCAGGCCAGGGAACTCCATGGAGCTCTCGCCGCAAGGACCTCAAGGGCCAGGCAAGGACGGACCCGACGTCGGGTCAGTGCCGTAACCTGGCCGACGGGACAGCCTGGCCAAGGTGGGGTCCCCGGGGACCCTCTACCACAGTTCGCCAGCAGGCGGCAGCCTCGGCCTGGCTAGTGGCAAGGAAGGCCACAGTAAGGACCTGGACAGGCTCCGAGGGGGCCCCAGGGCGCCCTGTGTGGCCCGGTCACGGGGGCTACGTGCCCCCCCCCCCATGCTGTCCTTCCTGCTACAGAAAACGTGGTCGACCCTACCTGAGGCTTCTCCTCGGTGTGAAGCCCGGCGTACAGATGGTCCCCACTCCCTGTTGGGGTCTCTGTGGGCCAAGGTCCCACTATGGGAGGCCCCTGGGCAGAGTGGTCAGTGCAGACCAGGAGGACAGCCCCCCAGGGACCGGGAGAAGCCTCTGGCTGCCTGGCTATCATTGTAGGGGTGAAGGTGTCCGGCAGGGGTGAGTGCATGCAGAGGAGAGCCCTGAGGGCCAGGAGCCAGCGGGGCCGTGTGTCGAGCTCTCCCATACCCCATCCTGACCCGACAGGCACCCGTGTGCTCCAAGTGGGGCTCCCTGAGTGGAGAGCGGTGGGGCCAGCCCAGCCCTGGACCCCAGATGGAGGCGCGGACAGCAGCCCTGACCCGGTCCCCTGGGCCGCTACAGCCGCGTGCTCAGGCCGTTCGAGGTGCAGTGGGGGCCGGGTCTTCTCAGGGTGCCTCCGGGGCCTGTGGCCAGGGTGCTCGCGGCCCTCCTCGGGCGGAGGGGCTCACCTTGCGCAGCAGGCCCACCATCTCCTTAGACCAGGTGGGGACGTACTGCACGCTCGCCGTGCTGAACAGCTGCACCAGGGACTCCACGGCGTTGCTGGAGTGGATGTCGTAGGGCCTCTGGGGCGGGGGAGGCAGCGCTGCACCAAGGGCCTCACCTCACAGCCAGAGGCACCTGCCACACACCCCCCCCCACGCAGGTGCAGCTCCCAGGGGAGCCCAGGGCCCGGGAGGAAGCAGGTCTGGGCCCAGGCAGCTTGGCCCCGAGGCCAGGACGGGCTGCTGTCCTCCAGGGTGGGGGGTCCCGGAGGTCCCCAGGAGGGGACACCAGGGTGAGAGCACAGGGACCCCCCCAGAGACCCTTGAACAGGTCTCAGCCCTCCTGCACCTGCTCAGTGTCTCTCCACACAGACACTGAGCACCCTTGGGGACAGGAGGGCAGCTTCATCCTTCCCCGAGGGCTCAGGCCACCCCTGGGGGATGCAGCGTGCTCCGTACCCATCCACGCAGCAGCTCGTAGGCCAGCACCCCCACTGACCACCAGTCCACCTCGAAGGAGTAGCCGCTCCCACCGCTGACGAAGGACTGGAAGATTTCCGGAGCTTTCCAGGAGGGAGAAGCAGCTGAGCATCCTGAACCACAGGCCCCGGGCCCCCTCCCCACTGACCGCCTGGGGGTCCCTCCTCCCCCTGGTGTGGACGGTGGGATCCTCCTATGCCCCCATCCCACACAGCCCTGTGCCTGCAGGGAAGTGACCCGAGCAACCCCCACCCCGTCCCACAGCCTGGGCCAGACACAGCAGGCCAGTGGCCGTGGCTCACCCATGTACGGCTTTGTCCCGGCGAGTGCGGTGGCCCGCTCCCCATCCTTTATGATGGTGGCGATGTTGAAGTCGGTCAGGTGTGCGTGCCCTGCGAGCAGAGGAGACCATGCGAGTGTCCCAAGGACGGGAGACGCATCCCGTGGGCCAGATGCGCGCCGCCCACCCCGCCCTGTGCCCGGCCTCACACGGCCTCGGCTCACCTTGCTCGTCCAGCAGGATGTTGTCGGGTTTGACGTCTCTGTTGAGGGAGCAGGAAACGGGGCCACGGTTCGTGCCTTGTTCGTGCCTTGCAGTCCCCGGCGGGGCGAGGGGGGGTCCCTCGGGCCCCTCCCCACTCAAGGCAGACGCCCCAGAGGCCAAAGTGGGCCTTAAGATGACGGACCTGGCAACATTCTGGCGGAACCAGGCGACACGAGCTATTCTGGGCCTGGGGCCGGGGGCGCCTCCAGCTGCCACCTGCTGCGGCCCGACGGACGGGGGCGAGTGCACCGGATGCAGGGGTGCCGCAGCCCCAGAGGACAGATGCCGGCCCCCTCACCCAGACCCCGGGGCCGGCCACTCTTCCAGAGCCCTGGGGCTGCACAGAATTAATGATTGAGGTCTATGCCTCCCTCTGGCTGACCTCAGGCCTCCTCGGGCCTGATTCTCGGAGCTCAGGCAGCACCTGTGCCTGGATCATAACCGGGTAACAGTCCTCCAGGGCAGGAGCGCAGAGACCCCATCTACCTGACTCTAACACGCCATCTTTATCTTCCTGATCTGCTTTCCACTAACATCTGTTCAATCCCCCAGGAGCATGGCCGATGAGCAAACGGCCTCTGCTAGGTGGTGGCCAGGCAGGACCCAGCAGCTGGACAGACCAGCTGAAGGGGACCCCGTTCCCAGCCCACCTGGGGCTGCTTGCATGGAAGCCACCCCCAGGGGCAGCAGGTGCACAGCCGTGGAACTGGCTTGGAGCCAGGCGCTGATGGGCTCGGGAGCCACACCTGCAGGCAGGTCTGGAGGCCAGGGGCCAGGCAGACTGTGCAGGAACCTGTCCAGGTCCCGCTGGAGCGCAGCCACCCACAGGCGACCCCCTGGGGACATACCTGTGGATGATGTGCTGACTGCGCAGGTAGTCGAGGGCCAGTGCCATCTCGCAGATGTACAGCCTCACCGTGTCCTCGGAGAACTGGACGTTCTGTTGCAGGTGGTAGCGCAAGTCCCCGCCCAGGAGCAGGTCCACGACCATGAACATGTCCTCCTCGTCCTGGAAGGAGTACCTGCGGGCACCGTGCGAGAGTGTGGCCCACACGTGGGAAGCGAGCTGGGGTCACAGCGCCCGCCGCACTCGATGACCCCCCCATCTAAGAGCCTGGACACCCACAACCTCCCACGGGCACTCCCCAGGAGCAGGGCCCCGCCATCCCCTCTGCTAGCACAGGGACCAGACGATCGCAGGGCTCTCCGGCCACAGCGCCGGAGGCGGGGCCCACGTCCAGGGGTGAGGAGTTGGAGAAGGCCCGGGCAGCTCCGGGCTCCACTGCCATGCCGGCCTGGCGTCCCACTCTGTTCCCACTAGTACCCGGGCAAGTCTACATCCCCTGTGGCACGGCCAGCTCCTGCCTCCTGATTACACGCAGGCAGGACCCTGGGATCTGACTTGGGCTGCTGGCCATGCTGAGGGACCTCTCGCACCTGCGGAGGCCCCAGAGGAATGATCCATTGTGGGGGGGGAGGGTCTTTAGCCCTGAGTGTGTCCCTGGAGAAGCTAGCGCCAAGTCGCTCTCAACAATGCCCTGTCCCACATTTCTGTCTCCAGATGCTGGCGGGGCCACCTCTCCCCCCATGTTCAGCTGAGGGACCCTCAGCTCGATCGTCCCGAGGCGGCACTACCAGGACCAGAGCTCCGTGTGTGCACGCCCTCCCAGCCACCTGGCGCCTGTGCCCACAGGGGCCCTCGGGAACGCGGTCCGGTCTGTAAGCCCATCAGGGCGCCTGGACCCAGGCTGGGAGTGTCAGGGAGGACCCCGCGTGGGGAGGCGCCCTTGGGCAGCAGGACCCCACACGGGAGAGAGTGATCTCACTGCCGCTTTCAGGCTCCTTGCCATCCAGGAGCTGGTCTCGGTGCCCATTTTATGGAGGCGCTCAGGCCCCCAGAACTCTCCCCACTGACTCTAGTGCCAGCGACTCCATAGGCCACAGGCCCCTTGGCGGGAAAGCCTGGCCCTCCTGTAGGTTGGGAGACCCGTACGCCCGGACAGCTCTGGCCCCGGGACGGGGAAGCTGAATGCATCCGGAGTCCCCAGGGCAGGGGAGGAGAGAGCGGGGGGAAGGGCCCTGGGGTCAGGGAGGGTGGCAGCGGGTCACGCACCACAGGTTGACCAGGAAGACGTGCTCGATCTCCTGCAGGATCTCCAGCTCCCGGAACACGTTGCGCACCTCGTCCCGCTCGATGCACTGCTGCTTGTTCATGTACTTCATGGCGTACATCTTCTCGGTGTCCCGTTTCTGCACGATGCACACCTGGAGGACGGACGGGGCGCCCGTGTCCACGCCGCCACCCCTACCCCTGCTGCCCGCACCAGACGCAACCCAGAAATGACGGGAGGTCTTTGGTGGGGCGGGACCCAGCCAAGAGCACGGCCCCGGGGCCCAGGCCCCTCCCCACAGGGACGAGCACCCCTTCCTGGCGCTCGGGGCAGCTGCTGACTTGGAGGGCTGCGGGGGGAGGTCGAGGAGGACCCCACGTGCGAGAGCTGCTGCCCTCGTCAACCCTGGGCCACCATCCCCGTGGCGACAGGAACCCTCCTGTGACGACAGGGTCCCACACGGCTCTCACATGCTAGTCCCCCAAGGCACTGGACTATACAGCCGACCAGTGCTATCGGTGGCGTTTACACGAGTGGGACAGAGCGACGCAAGAAGCAGCCCCGAGTCAGCTGGGGCAAGCCCGAGCGGCCGGGGGCATCTGTCAGAACCAGGGACCCATGTCTCCAAAGGAAGCGGGGCTAATGTACAAAAGCATAGGCTGTGGGGGGCAATGCCTCACCCCCCATCCAAGTCGTAGGGAGGCCGCTCATGGACAGGTGACCAAAGCCACCTGCGAGGGGCCCCACACCTTCGGGCTTCAGGTCTCCAAGCTGCAGGAGCCAGGGGTGGGCTGGGTGGGAAAGAAGGAGAGGAAATGGGAGGTTCTGGACCTCCAGGTGGGTGGGAGACTGTCCCGGGTGCCACACCCAAAGGCAGGTGTCCTGGACCAGAAGTGTCGGTGAGCATCGGGGTCTCGGGCCACACCCGTGGGATCCAGGCCTTGAAGGAAGCCACGTTCCCTCTCTGGGAAGAAAGGGAACGAAGGTGCTTTTTCCGGGAAATGTTCATCACAGTTGAGCAAACTGCTTAGAACAGACTTTCAAGCAACCTTATCTTCCAACAACCTCATGGACACGGGCAAGTGAGCTCCGTGAAAAACCATGCAGCCCCTGGAACAGAATTTATAAAGGCTTTTGAGAACGTGTGGAGATTTCTATAAACCCAAGCAGAAACCACAGGCTATGCTCTTAATCCACAGTGTGGAGACGAAGTGCGGGCGTGGGCGCAGACGGGACCCGAGCACGGGGCAAGCGGCACCCCAGCCCCCGCCGCTCTGGCGTCTGTTCTGTTCAAACGAGGGTGTCTGGCAGGCAGGTGGCGGGTGACCACTGGCTGTGGGGCGCTGGACACGACAACCAAGCGCCGTCAGCTGAGCGCCCACGTCACCCAGTGCAGGACCTTCGCGAGCTGCAGAGGCGGTTTCCAAGGCGACACCCACACACCTCCCGCCGGCCCCAGGGAGGCAAAGCTGGCTGGCGTGACGTCCCGGGCGTGGAGGGGGCGTTCGGCCAGGCTGAGCTACGTGGAGCCCTGAGCCTGGCCAGCTCCCATCTCAAAGCTGCCCGGGAACCCGTGCAGGCCACCCAGGGCCCCGCAAAGCCCTGCCTACAACGTCCTCTAGCTGGGCTGACTGCCGGGAAGCTCGCAGCCTGGGGACCTGCGCCCGGCCTCAGACCTGCTTCGCTTCGTACTTCCAAAGACCCCCACAAGGTCTTGACGCGGCGAGTTAAGCCCGTCCTCGATGCTCTTCGCAGGCTGGGGCGGGGGCAGACACACGGGAGCCCCGTTCCTGACGGCGGGAAGAGTCGGCAGGGAAGGGAGGCCACAGCCCAGGTCCTGCCTTCTGCGCCGCCCAGGCCTTCCATGCAAAGAAAGGCTGGAGGCAGTTCCGTCTTCCCTGACTCTCCCCCAAAGTGAACACGGGGACAGGGTGTCTGTTCTCTGAAAGGAGCACAGTCCTGAAAATGTGGTCCCCAAGGGGCGTCGGGATGGACAGAGCCCTGCTGGTGGGGACAGAGGCGGTGACCACTGTGAGGTGGCTCCTCTGCGGGAACATCACACCGGTGGGGACCTCTGCTGACCTGAAGCAGCAGGACGCCGGCCGGGGCTGAGGAGGCCACCAGAGAGGACAGGCTCTTGGGGTGGTTCTGCCCACTGCGGCCACACACAGCAGAGAGACCCCTGTCCAGGAGCCTCAGGTGCCTGTGGGCAGCCCGACGTCCCCCACGGCTTTGTCGTGCCCACGTGTCCACTGACCACGGCTGTGTCTCTACCGTGCTCAGCAGAACGATGGCCCCAGGGACACCCACATCCTAGTCCCCATGCCCTGTGATGTGTGACTTTCCCAGGAGATCGTCCCAGACTGCCCCGCAGAGTCCTCATGAGGAGGAGGCAGTGGGAGATGGGAGCCCCAAGAAGGCATCCGGGCTCCGCGGCGCTGCCCAAATACCGCAGACCCCGTGGCTTAAGTGCAGACGGTTCTTTCTCCCAGTCTGGAGATGGGAGTCGAAGCTCAAGGTGCCGGCAGAGCCACCGTCGGTGAGGACCCCACGGCTCGCAGATGGTGTCTGCTCGCACGGTCCTCCCGCAGCCGGTCCTCAGGACGCGACGCGCACGGAGACCGTCTGGTCTCTGCCCCCGCCTCCCTCAGAGGCTGACGTGAATCCGAACCCCTGCACGCTGGGGGACGGGCTTCCACACGGGCTGGGGGACGCAGGTCTACGGCAAGAGGAAATATGATGACCAGAGGGAGGGTCCTCGGTGTGTGGTCACTTGTCACAGTGGCCCCAGGAAGCCAACGTGGCTGGTGCCCGCTGTCCTGGGAGCCATGGGGTACAGAGCAGAGTGGTCGGTGCCCTGGACAGCGTGGTCCGGCTCTTCTTGCTTTCCCAGCTGGTAGGGCTGCCGGACCGAGACCGGGAGGAGGCGAGGTCACCCCCGAGGCCTTTCCAGCGCCTCCCACGCGTGAGGCCACTCGTGCGAGAACCACGTGCTTACTGGACTCGACCCTCGTTTCGCAAAACAGCCCAGAAGTCGTCTGCAGGAGGGACACCCAAGCGCTCTCTCAGCGGGCCACAGACCGCCGGGCTCCATGGGCTGTCCTGCCTCCCCGTCTCGCCACGAGCCTGGCCTCTGATCTGGGGCCTTCCCAAGAGACGCAAACGGACAAAGAGGAGTGGTGGGGCCCCGGGGCGCCCGGCCATCATCTGAATGTGTTCCGTGGGCTGCGGCCACAGCCAGTAAAGCCCAGTCACCCGCTTGTCTCCGCCGCTCCCCACGCTCTTCCTCAGGATTTCTGAGACTGCCACAGGGGACAGCCTGCGGGCTCTCCCCACTCCGCACACCCGAGAGACGCGGAGCGGCAGGCAGACACCCCCCAACCCCAGCCCCGGGGTCTCCTGACCGAGGTCTCAGGAGGAGAAGCCCGGAGCTTCCGAAGCGTCTCCACCTCCGTCCAACGAGGCACATTCAGAGGCTCCTGGTGAGCCGAGAGCCCGGGAGCTCTGACAGCCACTGCCTGTGCCCAGTCGGGCGGCCCTGGCTCCCTGGCTCTGGTCACACAGCCGTAAGCACCGCCCTCCCAGCGGCCAGGGAAGAACAAAGTGGTCTTTTTCCCCCCACGCATGTTACTTGCTGTATTTGCTTTTAAAGTCTTTGTCATTCTGGTTAAATTGGTAAGTAAGTTTTGTGATCTGTGATCTTCTTTAATCAAATATTTTAAAACTTCTGCCTATTTTTTACAATCTTCCCCAAATCAAATTTAACACAGTCTTTTTGATTTGTTATGATTTGTTACTGATTTGTTATTTGTCCTTAGAAAAATATAGACGTTACCCAGTTAGGCTGACATGACGCGTTCGGTTACCCGGAAGCTGTCAGACGGGAAGCGTCGCTAACCCTTAGGTTCTGCCGTCCGCACACATGCTACTAATACCCGTGTTTCAGAATCATGCAGAGTGGCTGAAGCTGGCCCGCCAACGCCCCTAGAGTCTGTAGAATCGCTGGTAATTCCAGTTATTGTCATAAGTGGCACAGCCACGGAAATAACCAAATATCCTCGTCAGCTGCATCATTTTGCAAAACACTCTCGTCAGATCTCGAACCATGGCTGCTTTCACTGTCTCCGCATTCGGAGATGATCGCCGTCTTACCGTCGAGCGCACACCAGAGCCCTCTGTCTTCATTCAGAAAGTCCTCGGGAAGGGCTTCCGTGGGGACCCTGAAATCACGCTGCGGAGCCAGAGACCTTCCAAAACTAATGGAGAAGCTCGTGGCTTCAGGAAACTGGATTTAATTACGCGGCCCCGGCTGACCTCATGAGGATGATGACCTCTTCTACGACCTCTGGTTGGAAGCACTGCTGGTTCTCTGATGTCTGGGTCTCCAGACTTAAGAAATCCTGTTTCTCTCAGATGCCCCGCTGAGCAGGGAGCCTGACACGGGGCCCGACCCCAGGACCCTGGGATCATGGCTTGAGCCGAAGGCAGACGCTGAACGACTGAGCCCCCCAGGCCCCGTCATCCCCTCACTCTTACTCAAGACTTTCCGCCTGCCTGGAGAGAGAACAGAAGAGAAAGAAATCCCCGCTTTCTTTTCTCTCAAGCCCTCCGTAGTTCACGGCCCGTGTGGGAAACCTCACCTTTACAAGCAGGACTGAGACGCTGACCCCTCTCCCCACCCGACTCCTCCGAAACTCAGCGACTGTTCTTAAAGACGCCGACTTTCACGCCAGCGTGTCTACATACAGGAGGAGTCTGTTCTCCTTGTCGTGGGACGTAATTAAACTCATGGTGATGTCACCAAGGCTTCGACGGGGAGGTCGTTTTTGAAAGCGGTACAGGCGGCGCTGGACCAGCCTGGTGTGCGCGTGGGGCTCCTGGCCCCACAGGCAAGTAAAGAAGGTCACTTGTTGACAGGCCCAGGAACTGGGGATACCTTGGGAACCTGGAAGACAGGAATTCACCCTAATTTAGAGGGCCTAAAGGCAGAGTCTGGTGACCCGGCTTCTCAGTCTCGAGAGGCGACATTGGATCCGGGACCCTGTGGGAAAGTTCTAGCAAAGCAGACTTCGAAGAGCCACGTGGTCAGCCACTATTCTTGCCACACGCATGTAAACGTCAGGCTGAGTTCCACGAGACGCGACTTCTCTGCAAACACGTAGTGTGACTCCCATGGTATCTCGCATCCCTGCCGGACAGCCTGTGTGTCAGTGGCAGCGATGGTGCCCGGGGGCCCGCGCCGGACGTCCTCTGCGTCAGCCGGGGCGCGCCATTCTGTGCTTTCTGTGGAAAACCGGCATTCCCCCCCCAGCCTTCCGCCTTGAACCATGAAACATGAAAACTGCCCTGCCCCAGCACCCCCACGGCAGCCAGATGACTCGACAGACGCTTTCTGAGAAAGTGCCGCAGAGACCTCGTGTGCACGGCCTTCGTGCCGACCGCCGCCGCGCGGGCCCCTCGGGACGCTCCCCAGAGCTCCCCAGACCCTCAGCAGGGACAAGCGGGCCGCAAACCAGGAGATGCCCCGGAGCTGCCCCCACCCCTCCGCGCCACCCACCAGAGGCGCCCACCACCCAACCTCCTGCCCACGGAGGCCTCCCCGCGGACTCAGAACCTGGCCTTGAGGTGGGCGGTGCACGTGCAGCCCCGCCTCGTGAAAGGAGACCCACGTCGCTAACCTGACCTCTTCTCCGCATGGAGACACAGGCTCAAAGAGAGAAGGAGCAAGCTGCCGGTGTCCCGTCCGAACCGGGGCGCTCTGAGGGACGCCTCCGCGGGGAGCGGGGGGAGGGGGAGGACAGCCACTACAGTGTGCCCCCCGGGCTCACGTGTCACGGGCTAAGACATGTAAAGGCCAGCAGGTGCAGGACAGGCCCCTGACCGTCCCGTCTTCCTCCTGAAAGAAGCCCCATGTGGACGACGGCGGACGGGGTCCTCCCCGCACCAGAACCGTGTGCCCCGAGGATGGGGAAGTCGACGCCAAGAGAATTCTGGACGGATCCAGTTCACGCGACTCTCCCCTTCCGCTCCCCGAGTCTAGTCACTCCTCCGCACCGGCCTCTTTGTCCAAACCCAGATGGAAACATGTAGGTCTGGCCACCTCTTTGTGTCTGTTTCCTTACGAGGGCTCCTGGGTCACATACAACTCACCCTAAACACACACGTGCTGTTCTCTCTGTCTGTCCTATGTCCGCTAGTCCTCCAGTCCAATGGGAAATCGCCTCCCCCGAGCCTCAGAGGAGCCCAGCCCAGCCACACCTTGACTTTGGCGTCTGGCATCCAGAGCTGTGGGGGAATGTGTCTCTGCTGCCGTGGGCCCCCAGCGGCAGCGCTGCGTTATCGCGGCCTCAGGACACAACACAGTCCCCAGACCCTTCGAGGGAGCCCATCTATGGACATACCCTGCTTCCATCCAGTGTCCGTCACACTGACGGCCTCTAACCAGCCCCCCGCTCTGACCTCTGTAACCTGAGCCCCACTTTGTTCTCTACCCTGAGCTCACGGTTGGACCAAGCCCTGGCTCTGTTCTCTACCCTGAGCCCCTGATTTGACCTCTAACCCGAGCACCCACTCTGACCTCTAACCCAAGCCTGATTTGGCCTCTGCCGGAGCCCCTGCTCTGACTTCTAACACAAACCCCCACCCACTGGGGCGCCTGGGTGGCTCAGTGGGTTAAGCCTCTGCCTTCGGCTCAGGTCATGATCCCAGGGTCCTGGGATCGAGCCCTGCATCGGGCTCTCTGCTCAGCAAGGAAACTGCTCCTCCTCTCTCTCTGCCTGCCTCTCTGCCTGCTTGTGATCTCTGCCTGTCAAATAAATAAATAAAATCTTTAAAAAAAAGAAACAACAACCCCCCACCCAGACCTCTAACCCAAGCCCCAGCTCTGACTCTCCTCTGAAACTCCACTCTGCCCTCGCCCCCAAGCCCCCGATTTGACCTCTAACCTGAGCCCCGGTCTGACCGCTTTCCCTACCAGTTGTTGGGAGCCCTCCCGTGCAGCCCTCTCCTCGGAGAGGCCAGCCTCCTGGCTCCCCTCTGCTAACCCAGGCCGGCCGACCACACCGCTTCTGGGAGGCTGCTGGGCTGTGGGGCCCCCAGGGTCACTGTCCCGAGGGCGCCAGCATTCCCCTGCGGAGTCGGTCACGTCAGGACCCCCGAGAGGGGCTGGAGCTCCCCGCAGCTGGAAAGGCCAGGTCTGGCGGCCCCCGCGGTTTCTCTGCCAGGAGAGCTCAGAACAGCAGGGTCTGCGGTGCTGGGGCTGGGCGTGGTCCCCGCCATCCCGCTCAGGCGGCTCTCCCAGGACGAGAGTAGAAGTGCTTCGGGCTCCGGGGCTGGGAGCAGGCTGCCCCATTCAACCATCTCCTCCACGGCCCGGGTCCGGGCTCTGAGCCGCGTCCTCCAGTCGAGGACGGAAGCGGACAACAGGACAGAATCCGACCGATGCACGAGGAGCTCCGCTGCCCGGCCCACGCGGCTGGGGTTCTCTGGCAGTGCCCGGGGCAACCCGAAGCTGGGGCGGCCGATGGCTCGGTAACTGCCATTCTAATCCAGTGCTGTCGGCATGTTCTGCAGATTTAGTGATTCACCCCAAGCTCTTTTCCTCTCCCAGTAGTTTTTGTTCCCCAGAAAGCAAACGCCTGACAACAGGTACTTAAAGCCTCAAACATTACGAGGAAATTGTCTCCTGATCTCACCCGGGGAGCTTCTGGAGCTGGGGAGGGGGTGCGGGCAGTCCGGCTGGGCTGGAGGAAAGACAGCAGGGGCGCGGGTCTACACTGCACCACCTCCCACAGGGCGCCTGGCCTCCCTGAACCGGGAACCCACATCCAGCCCCATGGCAGGCGGGCCCCTCGCCCGGGGTGGAGGGGGGTCGCTGGGCTCTCCCAGGACGGCGAGCAGTCCGTGTGGCAGGTGCGCGCAGGAGGGGCAGGTGTGCCGGGCTCTGTGTGCTCTGAGATGGCTCCTGCCCGCTCGCCGCATATGCTTTGTTGACCTGCCTCTGCCGCCTCTGCCAGCCCCACGGACCTGGGTCTTGTCCTCCTCGTTCCCAGACGTTTCACCAGCAGGCCCGGTGCAGAGTAATGAGGTTTTTATCATTTTAAGCCAAAGGGTCCCAGTGCCATCTGGGGGAGCTTCATTTCCAGGTAGAAGGGACAGGTCTGGCCATGTTCCTGCCCCAGGACCCCCAGTAGAATGGTCGGCGAGCCAACCGCTGGCAGGACCTGGCCACACAGGACCGTCAGCCACACAGGCCCTCGACCCGGTGCCCGTGCACCCTGGGGGGAGCATGTTCATGTCCTCATGTCGTCCCCACGGCTCCCTAGGGGCAGGTCCTGCAACTGTCCCTCTGACAGACAAGGAATGTGGACAGAGAAATGGGCCGAGAGTGCAGTGGGCTCCCAAGAGATCTCCACCCCAGCCAGCAAACGCAGCACCTAGAGTCAAGGCCAAAACCTAACAAAAGATTTAAAACCACCTCTGCTTGCAGATGACCTGGTTCTACACCCGGGTTTGACAGGCTCAAAGCGAGCACAGGGGTGAGGGCGGCTGTGCTCTCCCCGGGAAGACTCAAGAGTGGGCTGAGCTGTGGGCAGGCGTGGCTGTCTAGAGCGGATCCAATACGGTCCGTTCGCGGCCCCGATAGCCAAGATGGATTCTGGCTGCGTGAGCGTTTATGTGCAGCCGAACCGTAGACGTGACCCACGAAAGTGTGCCCGGAGAGCTCTGTGACCCAAGACAGGACAGCTCTCCTGCGGCGCGAGGCCCCTGGCCACAAGAGGAAAGGCCGATAAACAAGATCTGAAAACGGAACATCTTCCACGTGGGGAAGACATGTCTGTCTGAAACACAACACGGGGGAAAACTTTGTAGTCCGCACCAGAAACAAAGCGTGTCCCCGACCTAACGAGCCTCTAGAAGTGAAAGAGAAGGGTCAGCCGGACAGGAGCAGCGGCACAGACACATGAAGGGCCGCCACACGGCCTTGCTGTCACAGAAGGCAGAGCAAAACCTCAGAGATGCCACTTCTCTCCTGTCAGACTGGCGAACGTCCAAGCCCCGGCGACACGTGGCGTGGCAGGTGCTGTGCAGGAGAGCAGCACGGTGCGGGGGAGCAGCACGGCGCGGGGGAGCAGCACGGTGACCGGCCCGGGAGGAACTCGCATGTGCATTTACCTCCCGGCCCACGTGTCCGCATCCACGAACCTGCCCATGGAGACGTTGGCGAAGCTGTGCAGAGGCTCATGCGGGTCACTGTGGCCTTGCCTGAGACTGCACCACTGGGGACAGTCCCCCCTCCCCCCGAGGGGCTGTGGTTGGCAGACACTGGCCCCCACCTGTCCACGCTCGAACCCCAGTGACCTGTGGGCTTGTCGCCACATGTGGCACAGGGGGCTTCGCAGATGTGATCGTGTGAAGGACCCTGAGATGCAGACCGTCCCCAGCGGGCAGGCCCGGGGTCATCACGGGTTTCTGAACAGGGCAAAGACGGAGGCAGAAGGGCCAGAAGGAAGCAGGACCTGAGGGATGTGGGACCACAGGCCAAGACACCGGGACCCGCAGGCTCCTCTAGGAGGTGGATGAGGCCCCTGGAGCCTCCGGAAGGAGCCAGCCTGCCCGCAGCCTGACGTCAGCCCACGGCTCGCCCACAGCCGACCTCCGACCCCCAACACTGCCACAGAATACATCCGCGGGGCTGGAGCCACTGTATCTGTGCTCTTTGTCCGGCTGCCACGGGACACCCGTCCGCACGCCTGCCCCGTGTCACGCTGACACAGAACGGAGTGTTGCCAGCGGGTGGAGCGTCAGGTCCAGAAATCCTGTGGCACGAAAAGCTACGCCTGGAGGAATGCCGTGGTGGTGGGAGACCACCCCGGATTTCATAGGAAAATATGAAAAAGAAACGAATGGACGTGTAAACTGTGTGGCTTCCAGAAGGATGTTTCCAGGAGGGAGCAGGAAACGGGACGCCAGGGTGGGGCAGGCTGCACACTCCTGAGCGACCTGGCTGGACAGATCTCCGCGCGGCACCACGTCCGTGTCCTCCACAAACACCACATTCAACACCAAGGGCAAAACCGAAGACTTGAGAGCAAAATACGACCAAAACAGGGTGTGTCCAGGAGGCGGGTCATCAGAGAGGAAGGACTTCCAGGGACCATGAGTGCCCGACTCCCGGGGGATGCCCCCCGTGGACCTCCCAGCTCTGGCCATGACAGAGGCCTGTAAGAAGCAGCCATGTCCAGCAGCAGCCAGCTGCCCCGGCGCCCAGACTGTGGCCGGTGAGTGTCACTCCCGACCAGGAGGGCCCAGGTCCCACAGGGAAACCAAGGCTCTGCTCCTTGGGGCCAGAGCGTCCAGTCCCCCCAGCGAGTCCAGTCCCCCCAGTGAGCGCGACACCGTCACACTGGGTGCCAACAGCGTCACAGCCCGTGGACCAGGGGACAGCAAGGCGTCCTGTCCACAGCGTCAGAGTGGCCACGGAGCTCCGCTCTGCTGGCCGCCAGAAGACACCCGGGGACCAGCTCTGTCCCTGACAGCTGTCCGGTGAGGGGAAGAAGGCATGTGTCCTTCTGAATGAGCTCTTCTCCACCTCAGGGACAGAGAACCTTCGTCAGCACGGCGGCGAGTTGGGGACGACGTGTGGCAGCTGGGACACCACTCCTCGGCGCTGCTCGGGGAGCCGTGGGCGAGGGGGACGATCCCTGGCGGCCTAACTCAGACAGAGCCTGGCGGCAAGTCACACCGGATCCCCCCGCCGATGTAGACGTGACCGCTCACATGGGGACGGGGCTGGTGGGGAGCACGTCGGGGACCAGCACACACTGACCCGGATTGTCCACGAAGGAAGCGCAGCGAGAAGGGGGACGGGGGCCTCCTGTGGGTCTGAGTCATCGAATAAACACAACGCGCCTGTGGGATCGACCGGCACGGGTCACCCCGGGGGCCCAAGGGACCGAGCTGCGAGCGGAGGCGCCCGCGAAAAGGCTCGAAGATAAAGCGGGACCCTTTCGGGGTCCGGTTCGCCGGCCCTGGGTGTGGGCAGGAGTGGGGGACGGGAAGCGGCGGAGACAAGAGGACCCCGAGCGGCTGGGGGGCTGCTGGCTTTTCTCCTCCTCCCCATCGTGTTCAGGCTTGAGGTTTCCCAAAAGGGAAAAGGAAAGGAGATGTGAGGCCGCGCCATGTGGCTGTGGGTCCCGAGCCGGGGCCTCAGCAGCCCAAGCGTGGGCCCACCTGCTTCCCCATGAGGCAGAGCCCACAGGATGGGCTGGTTGGCGAGGGATGTGGGGCCCAGCTCCGCGACGGTGCGTGGGGAGGCCTGGAGTTTGGGTCCTGGGGGCCCAGGGGTCACTGCCCTGACAAACGGCACTGCCTGAGCTACTGGAGATGGCAGAAGTGACAGATGTCCAGACACGCTCACCGGAGATGGACCCTTTGGGCTCCCACGGTCAGCAGCCTGGGCCAAGGGTGCCCCAACACCTCCCGGTCCCGAAGAACAGCCTCCAGCCGTCAGCCGCGCCCAGCAGGCCTGGCAAAGCAAGCTTCCTTCTCCCTCGGTTCCTGGGGGACTGTGGGCTCACCCTCAACGTCCACCCACCGGGTGCACCTCTCTGGCCTCGGCCCCCAGCAGCGCCCAACCTGCGCGCTGGCCAGGAACAAGACCGAGGAAGTGGGTGGGAGCGTCCTCCTTCTCCAGAAGCAGTCTCTAGGGAGATGGCTATTTTAAGGCACAGCAAGGCCCGAGTGACCCAGAGACCAAGCCAGCAAGTTCCCGTTGTGCTTTGGCCCACTTCGGAGCACGTGATGGGCAGTCCGTCAGATGCTGCCCCCGGGGAGGCCACCACGCTGGCTCTCTTTGGGACTGCAGGTCTGAGAGAGACGGTGACGCCGGGAGAGGGCTGGGCACCTGCAGGTCGCAGACAGCTTCAGCCCTCGGCCTGGGCAGCGTCCGGTGCAGACCCCACCACCAAGTGAGCTCCCTGGGGTAGGGAGAGGAAGGAGGCTGTGCCCTCAGCACCTGCGCTCCCTGCTGCCCTGTCCAGCCCCTTCTGGCTGGGCACGGGTCCCCACTGGCCCTCACAAGTCCTCCCACGGCACGCACATGCACACGCACACCCACACGCGGTGTTCCTCTGGCTCTCTGACCAGCGCGCCTGTGCCCGCCCCCCACACTCCTCCTCGCTCGGGTGTGGCTTGTTTGGGTCTCAGCATCCCTCACCCCTGGAGAGCCCTCCGCCCGCACGCACCCCAGCGTGCCCAGCAGGGCCCCTTCTGGGAGGCCCGATGGACACAGGTCAGCTGGGCAGGGTCCCTCAAATGACTGCTGGCTCTGGGGCCAAACCCTTCCCATCAGGGGCCCCAAGTAGGAGCTGCTTGTAAGGTCATGTACGAAACTGAAGTCTGAACATGGACTCTGTGGGGCCAGACGGAGAGGGAAGGGCGGCAGCACAGGGAGTCCCGGCGCTGCGGCCACAGGAAACCTGTGAGCCCACCCGGCTTCTGCGGACGGGGGTTGACGCCAAGCTCCCCCGACAGCGCTGGGGGCTCCAAGCCTGGAGCGTAAGCACACCGGGGCCTCGCCGGCCTTGCCTGGGGACACTCAGGGCCCTCAGGGCCCTCAGGGCCCCTCCATGCGGGAGAGGTGCTGGCCCGTCCCTCCTCTCGAGGCTGCAGGACACGCGACCCCTCACCCCTTCATCCGTGCTGGGCGCCCGTGTCCCTGCCCACCGTGGCTGCCGTGACCCACGCTGCTGTGAACACGGGTGCAGACACCCGTTGGAGGCCCTGCTCTCGGCCCTGGGCGTGCGTGCCCAGAGGTGGCACTGGCGGGCCTGGTGATATTTAAACAGCAGAGTTAATTTTTTTTTTAAATCTCTTCTGTGCACTGGCCTTTTCAAGATTTCAACTACTATCATCAGTTTGAGTAATTTTCTACTTTGCTCGACTTTTTTGGGGTTTTGCTGATTCGTGCAGGTGTGTGTGTGTGCATGCGTGCGTGCGTATGTGCGTGGGCTTCCCTGGGATGGGAGAGGCTCTTCCCTGCCAAGGGTCATTTGCACCATTTATGTGGCTACAAGGATGGAGCCTTGTGGGAAAACCCAGGGCCTGGGTGTGTGCGGGCCCACAGGCTGCCCTGCCTAAGAGTGACCAGCACCAGGCCACCAGCCACGGGCCCCTGCCGACGCAACTGGACACCGTGAATTCTGGTGACTGTCACTAGCCTGGCCTTCAGCAATGCTCCTTCCCAGGGTTCCCAAGGCGACTGGCGTGGTCAGGCCACAGTCAAGCACGTGATGGGAACAAGGAGCGGAGGCATGGGTCTGTAAGGTCCGGGTGTCCGGACGTCTCAGGAGGGGCTGTGAGCCTGCTCCAGGAGCTGGCAGGACACAACAGCTCTGAGCCCTCGGCCACAGCTGCGCCGGCCCCACCCCCACCGCGTTCTTGCCACTACTGAGGGCGAAACCCCAGAAGGGCCCTCTGTTAACTGCAGATGCTGCCCCCAGGTGCTGGGTGGGAGGCCCTTTGCTGCCACTGAGGTGTTTCCACGGCAACGGCTGGGCGTCCTCAACAAGCAGGGTCCACCAGGAAAGAACTGAGGCCCTGAGCCCCGGGACTGCACTTGCCACACCGGCCCCGCCACCCCTCCCACCTCATCTCCAAGGTCCTTCTGAGATCTGGTGGTCACAAGGAGCTCAGGAGCTCCCTCAGTTGTTGGGGTCTGCAGCCAAGGCACACTGTACCCCAATTATCTTAGCTTTTCCCCCATAAGCTGAAGAGAAACAAGACATGCTGGTCCGAACTCCCCCAACCGCCATAGCATCTCAGCCAGTACTCCTACAAGAGCCAGACCCGCCGGAAGGGAAAAGGGTCCCCAGGCCTCACAGCTGGACAAGAGCCCCCATACCTGCCAGATCTCACAGTAAGCTCCCTACTTCGGAACCCACGGCCTCCAGGCCCACCTACCTACAAATGCCCAGCAGCAGGCCCTCCCAGAAGGCTCTGTGTGAGCAACAGTTCACTTTCTGTAGGTGCAGAGAGGAAGGGCGTGCCCTGGGGTACAGGGCACTCAGGGCAGCTAGTGGGAGGAGGCTTGGCCTAGGAAGGGCAGAAACCTGCCGAGGCAGGACCAGGCCATAGGGGCAGAGAGGGGCTGGGGTGCACGACGAGGGCCAGGACCTTCCCGCTCAAACACCCAACTGTGCCCACTGTGCAAAAGCCTGTCACGTCTCTGGAAAACGCATCCGGGTCAGGGACTCTGGACTCACAAGGGGACACCCACCCCCAATTGACAAGCCTTTGCTTCCTAATGGGCTGTGTCCTTCTACCGCCTTAATCTTTGCTTCCTGATGGTCCAGCCTGACCAGGTGCCCCCCTGAGGAGGCTCTGCACACCCCTGTCCCGAATGGAGACCCAGACTCTGCCCCGTGGATAGCATCACTGGAAGCCCGTACCTTCCAGCAAGGAGGACATTCAGGTTGGCAAAGCCAGAACCCCACCCACTGGCCACACCTGCCACAGGGCTGCCCAGGCTAGGAGTATCAGCCACAGCCAGTGACCACCCAGGTCCCCGGCCCCCAGCAGCCACAGTGGCCTCGGGGGTTGGCAGGGTGACAGACGTCACCATTTTCCAATAAACTGCAACGCTAGAAAGTGAAATCTCCTGTTAACAGTAACAAAGATAATGTCAGCTTAACAAGCAGAAACTCCAAGAACAAGACAATCAGCAGAACAGAAGGCCAAAGACCGACCCAAAGTGTCACATTTCACTGGAGAAGCACTGCAGCCGAGTCGGGGAAGTTAGCAACTTTCTCTGAACCTTTAAACGCAGTTCCTACCCAAAGTTCGTGACTGTGTCTTGATGGTGACAACACTTCCGTAGAAGTTCCAATGGAAAACCAGTGAGAGGACCGCGGGCGTCCTGGCCGAGGGTGGGGGCCGAGGGCGGGAAGGAGCGCGGCCGCTGGGGCGGGCCGGGGCGGGGCGAGCGCGTCCGAGTCCGATTGCGGGCGGGTCGAGGATCTTCGCCAGAACCGCCTTGAACGTACTAGTTAGTTACAGGTCAGCCAAGGTCAGCCAAGGGCGCCGAGAGCTGGGCTGGTGCTGGGGACACGGCGGGGGCGGCCCGGGGCAGAGAGGGGGCGGCCGGGGCGGCAGCGGAGAGGGCGGCCGGGCGCACCCCGCAGGCTCCCCCGGGGAGGGCGCTGGGCCCGGCCCCTGCCGTCCGCCGCCCCGGCCGCCGGAAAGGGCCGCGGGGAAGCAGGACCTCCCCGGGCCCGAGGCCCAGGGCCCGGGGCCCGGGGCCCGAGGCCCAGAGGACGGCGCCGCCCCTCCCCCCGGCGGGACCAAACACCGGCCCCTGCCCCGGCACCGCCCTCCCGGCCCGCCCTGATCCCGGTCACATGACCCTCCCGGGCCAATCCGAGGGCAGCTTCCCGCGTGACTGGGCGGGGCCGAAGCGCACGCTGCAGCCGGCCGGTCCGACGGCGGCGTGCGGGGCCGAGACCCGCGGGGGCTGGCGAGGGCGGCCCGGCCGGACCCCGCGGCGGAGGAGCGGCCCCAGCCCTTCCCCTCCCGGCGCTGTTCGCGCACTGTCACCCCTGCCGCTCCCTGGGGTCGAGTGTCACTTGCGACCCGAGGCCCCAGGCAGTAGCGTACGGCGTGGTCACCGTCGTCACCGCGGAGGCCTCCACCTGCCCCGCGCCCCTCACCTGTCCCGCCCGCTCACCTGCGCCCGCTCACCTGCTCCGCCCGCTCACCTGCGCCCGCTCACTTGCTCCGCCCGCTCACCTGCCCCGCGCCCCCTCCCCTGCTCCACCCGCTCACCTGCCCCGCGCCCCCTCACCTGCTCCACCCGCTCACCTGCCCCGCACCCGCTCACCTGCTCCGCCTGCTCACCTGCCCCACAGGAGTGAGGCCCCCTGCTGGGCTTACCTGGGCTCAGGCGTCTTGGGAACAACAGCCCCCACCCCTAGCCCCCAGCCCAATCACAGGAGCGAGCGGGGAGGAGCCTCCTGCACTGAGAACCGCCCCCCCCCCCCCCCCCACTCCTGGCCTGGTCAGAAGAACCAGGCACAAGGGCCCTCCACCTGCCAGCCAGGGCTGGGGTTCTGGGCACACGCTGTGAGCTTCCAGCACCAGCTTCCATTCTGCTCTGCAAAACAAAGCCATCTCCCCAGGGGCCGTGGTTTCTCAGGCATGGGGGACTTGGGAGGGTGGGGAGGGGCGCTTAATGGGGGCAGAGCTCCAGTTTTCCAAGACAAGGATGAGGTGGTCACTCAGCAGTCCGGAGCCACGCACCTCCAGGTGATTACAACCGTGTATGACTTCACGACAACAGCAAAACAACAACAACAAAAACCCGGAAAAACCGAAAACACTAAGCAGACTTTGTACCCAAGGTCCAGAAACAGCAAGCTTGGGAGTGGCGGTCAAGGAGCCAAGGGCGGTCACAAATGCGCCCCCAAAGGGTGGGGCAGCCACCGAGGGAGCAGCCCTTGCTGGGAAGAGCTGGTCCTGTCACAGGCACCACTTTGCCTTCCCGCGTGAAGTGGGGGCATCAGTGAACTCGGGGTGTTTACAGCTGCTCGACCCAGTCGTCCGCAGAGAGCCAGGGTTCCCTGTGCAGTCGGGCATGGAGGGCCTGCGCACACACATCTCAAGTAAGGCCACAAACAGGCACTTACAGGCTCGGCCACACACACTTGGAGCTGGCCTTCTGAGTCCTGGGGAGCTTCTGCATCGGGGTCACTGCTCCAGCCACTGAGAGCAGCTGGAAGGCCCAGAGCCCAGGTCAGTGACAGGTCCTTGGCTTCTCCACATTCCAGAAAGCCATCGAGGGCAGGGCGCCCTGGGACTACAGCCCAGAGACCCTGCAGGCCTCATTAGGCGGGCTCGTTAGGGAGCCATTCCAAGGCAGCTCGCGTCTGAGGCTGAAGTCTCAGCAGGACCTTGCCGGCACGCCACCGCTCTGCAGAGTCCCGTCTCCGGGACCTGGGGCCAGCTGGCTTTTCAAAGCTAGAACTGGTCAGAGAACCCAGAATCCTGGGGTTCTGCAGACGGGGCAGTGGGGGCGTGTGTGCCGCCTGGCAGTGCCGAAGGAGCCTGAGGGGGACGACACGGATGGGTGGAGGCAGGGGACAGAGAAGTGGCTGCCCCAGGTCAGCCCCCATAACTGCTCGTCCTCCGCGTCTCCCCATACACGCCACTCTTCCTGAAGCCTGGTGAGGGCTGGTGCCCTCCACCGCCTAACCTAACCTTAACCTTAACCTAAGCCCCACCCTGTCTGTCCCTCGACCTTCCCCACGCCCTCTGGAACCCCAGCAGACAGAATTTACAGTCGGTTGGGAGAAGCAGGGTGGGCAGGGGGCAACCCAACCAGCAGATCTTAAAAATACTCTGCTTAACGAGAGTGTTTGATGGGTTCCTGCAGGAGGTCATTGCTCCCGTTCATAACTTCCCAGGCGTGGGGGCCCCAAGGCTCGGCATCCAGACGCAGCTGCATGGAGAGGGGAGCCAAGCCTCCTCCTCTGCTCCGAAGAAACTCTCCACCCAGAAGTGACCCATCTACAGCAGGCCCACAAGGCCAAGTCCCGAGAGCTAATTTTAACCTTCTCAGAGTGCTCGTTAAGCCTCTTTGAGTTATAATTACCCCCAATCTCGAGAGTTACAAGGCAGCAATCAGGAAGTTAGATGTGGACAAGAGAGAACGAAGGAGCAGGGAGACGTCTTCGACGGCGCAGCGGCCAGGATGAGGACACAGGCTCAGCTGCACTGTCCGCCCTGCCCCCCGCACCCCTGCAAGAGCAGCCTGGCGTCAGAGGGTCCCAGCGGCTCCCGGACACTGAATATCCGTGGCCACCCGCCCCCCCAACCAGGGGCTTCTAAAGCACTTCCTTTGTAGCCTTGAGTGGGCTCCCGCCTCTGAAGAAAGTGGCCCCACCGCGGGGCGGGCATCAGAGTCTCAAGTGAGGGGGCGTCGGGGTCTTGGTCCCACAAAGCCCCACAGCTGTGCCATCTGCACCATCAGCTCCCAGCCGCATTAGAGACCTGCAAAAACCTGGATGGAAGACCCCAGTGCTCCTGAGCGAGGCTGACACCCCACTCTGACCCGCCTCATTGCCAGCCTGTCCACGTCCCCCCACCGACAGACGTGGGGGTCCCGGCCTCACAGAGCCGGTGGGCTGCGGGGATGGTCCTACCATGCCCTCCTTGCTGGCTCTGCCTTACCTTCCCGAAGCTGCCCTTTCCGATGGCCCGAAGGATCTGGAAGTGGTCGAAGTTCACTGCAGAAAAAACAGAGACATACCAGGTGAGCTGGCAGAAAGGCCCAGGGCCCTCCACCAGCCCCCAGTGGAGCCGCTGTCCAAGGGCTGCCCCCCACCACTGCAGGGAGCCCTCCCCTGCACCCCGGAAGTGGGTCCTGGGGCCGGCAGGAGGCTCAGCTCAGGCTTTGTGTGTAAAGCAGGGACGGCCTGAGCCAAGGCTGAGAGGTGGGTCCTGGGGCCAGGCCATCCCTCTTCCCGGGCTCCTTGCGAGGCCAGGCCACCCTGCCCACAGACCACGCAGAGGACAGGGTGTGCCCTTCAGTCCCAGGCACCTAGACACCCCCACCCTGAACTGCCCCCACACAGGAAGCCCGGAGCCTGCCTCCTGCCCTCCCGCTGAGTCTCCCGTGGGGTTCACAGGGTGAGCTACGGGAGAGCCTGCCGCGGCCCGGGGATGAGTAACGGGCACTTTCTGAAGGGCGGTCCCCAGGCCTGCGGGAAACCACCCGAATCTTGACTTCCATTAACTTCCCCCAGACTTAAGCCCCTCCTAGGGAAAGGGGTCGTTGGAAATTGCAGCTTTACTAACTGTCCTGATCCTCAAGGAAGATGCTCCCCGCCATGCACACGGGCCATGCACACGGGCCACGCACAGGCCACGCATACGGGCCATGCACAGGCCACACACAGGCCACGCACACGGGCCATGCACACGCGGTGCCTGGGCATGGTCATCTGGGAGTGAGCAGTTCGGACCGGCTCTAGGACTCCCGCTTCACTCTGAACCTGACATGTGAGCTGCCCTCCACTGGTTTCCTTCCCATGAGCATCTCAGTGCCCCAGGCAGCTTGGACCAGTCTTGCTTCCCACACCTGCCCGCCCCCCAGGACGCGGCTCCCCCAGCTGACTACCACGCGGCCAGATGGTCCCACCTGTGCCCCAGGTCTGAACCCTCCCCAAGTCCCTGTCCTCAGGTCTGTGCCCCCCCCCCCAGGTCTGTTACCTCCAGGCCTGTGTCCGCCCAAGCCTGTGCCCCCTAGGCCTGTGCTCCCCAGTCAGGGCCGCCCCCAAAATGACAGGCTGCTCCATGACTCACAGCTCTTGTTCTCTTGCTTTGGGCTTTGCAGCACCCGCTGAGCCCGGCTCCACTTCCAGATGCGGGCCCTGGGCACTCGTGAGACGCTACGGGCCCCAGACACCCACGACCCTGCAGTCAGTGCAGTCTGGGCTGCTCCCTGGGTGGGGGGGGGGGGCGAGGGCCCTGGCGTGCCACACGGAGAATGGCGCGTGGAGCCTCAGGGGGCACCTGTGCGCGTGGCCCAGCACGTGGCGTAGGAGGACCCGCCCGGGAGTGGAAGGGAGGGCGTTAGGGTCAGGCACCCTCCCCCGGGTGCCAGCACAGCGCTGGGCCGGCCACACACCCCACGGCTGAGGTTAGCGGGGGGCTCAGCCACGGCAATCACAGAGCTCAGAGAAAGGCAGACGCGGGACTCCAGACTCCCAGTGGAGGGAGAGGGTGGGAGCAGAGCGTGTTAAGCAGTAGGTCAGGAGCAGAGGAAATCCACACCGTGCCCCTGACTCCACTCTCACTCCCCGGAGGCTGAGGTTAGCCCAGGGCATCTGGGGGAAAGAGGCGGGCGGAGGTCGGCCAGGCACGGAAGTGGTCCACACCGGCCGGCCCTGTGGCCTCTCCTGCGCCTGCTTCCAGGAGTGGGAGGGGAGAGCGTGCACCCCACTGCACAGAGCCTGTGGCTTGGGGCACAACCACCCCCACTTCCTGAGAGCCCAGGGCGGGAGAGGGCACACAGCGGGACCCCCGGACGGCTGTCAGGGCACTGTGTGGGCCACCTGCAAGCTTCACGGGAGACCTGGGCGGGGCAGAAATCCCACACGTAGCTGCTGGGCACCAGGAGACCACTGAGCCGGGAGGAGCCCCGGGCAGGCCCAGGACTGGGCCGGGGGTGAGTCCCACGGCGGCTGGAAGCTGGGAGCAAGGCTCTCCCAGATACACACAGCGACCCTGCTCCGAGGCCGGAGGGCATGCGTCCGGGGGCCTGTAGACACAAGTTGGGCTCAACACCTCGGGTCCAGCTCCCCGTGACCTTGAGCCCAAGTCCTGGGGGTCAAGCCGCTGTCCAGCCCGTATACCTGGTGCTCCTCACAGACGGAGGTCAGCACCCTGGGTCCCGCGAGCATCCACCCTCCCGTCCACCAGCCATCCGTCCGTCCCAGGCAGACCTGCAGGCTCTGGCGCCCTGCTGCCCTGCACATGGCTCCCGGGGGGCCCTGGACACCCCAGCTTACAGACGAGGCTCTGCTTCTCTTGGGCCCTTCCGGCCCGGGCCTCAGCGCTGTCTGACTGAGGGCTCTGGCCGTCGGTCTGCACGGGACGTGGGGCCCCGCCGCGTGCGCCAAGGTCGGAGGCTGCTGCGCCAACCACAGGCCGGGCCTGACCCGGGGGCGGGCAGCGAGGGGTCCGCCCAGAGTGGGCCCTCCATTGTGGGGAGCCAGCAAACAAACATGGTGCTCGAGAGGAAACAAAGCAGCGGGGGTGCTATCTCCACGAGGTCTGGGCCCAGAGATGAGGAGGTGAGCGGGGAGTGCCCGGACCGAGGCCGGCGGAGGGCGTCTGCGGCGCCCCTGCGCGGATCCGTGTCGCCCTGCGAGCTGTGGACACGCTCCCCTCCCCTCGCCGCCATGAGACACCTCTGAGGTCCTAGGCGGAAGGAGAAGGGAATGAAGCCCCCATGGTCCTGTGGCTTCTACGCGCCCTGTCAGGACCCCCACCCACCAAGGCCCTCCTGCCGTGCCGCCGGCTCTCCCGGTACAGACGAATATTTAAAACACAAAGGTCTAAGAATATTCATTCTTCAAGGAAGGCTTTTATGCTGCCTAGTTGGCAATCACAGAGCAGGGCGTTGCTATGAAAATAGGTAACCTTGGGGCGCCCGGGGGCTCAGAGGGTGAAGCGTCTGCCCTCAGCCTGGGTCACGGTCCCGCATCCTGGGATCGAGCCCCAAGGAGTCCTGGCTCCGCGGGAGGCCTGCTTCTCCCTCTCCCTCTGCCTCTCTCCTTGCTCATGCTCTCTCTCTGTATCTGTCTCAAATAAGTAAAAAAATCCTTAAAAAATTGTTTTTTTAAGAGAAAGAAAATAGGTCATCTTGAGGCCGAATGATGGGGAGCAGCGGGAGGTCCTGGTTCTCTCTGACCAGGTAGAGGAGCGGCCGCTGGGCGAGCCCCAGGATCACCTCCAAGCCCAGTGATCCTGCACCATCTCTCCACGTGCTGGTGTGAGGTCCGGCGCCCACACAGAACTCCCACGGGGACTTTCGCGTGATTTCCGAGGTTCTTTGCCGCCACTGGGCTTCGTGAGGGGACAGAGCACCCCCGGGGAGAAAGCCAGCGGCTTTCCCAGGAGTGCCGTCAGCACTCCCACAGCCGTGTTCCAGTGGGACTCATGCAAATCATTCTGGTTTCCCCAAGACCCGACCTGACTTGACCCTCCGGCCTGGCCGCTGGGCCACGGGTGGCTGGAGGGAGAGAGGGGAGGGCACCCCCAGAGTGCGAAGTGGGCCTCACGCCACACACAGCGGCGGACAAAGCCAACGGGTGGCCCTTGTGCAGATGCCCCAGAATCCAAAGACAGCGTTAGGTAATGTCTGAGCAATGTGGACTCAAGCTCAGCACTCGCCCTCAGTGGGCAGAGGGGCGACCCAACAGCAAGGTCTTAGGGGCGCCATGGGTCCCCGTGAGATTCGGGGTTTGGAATTCAGCCCTTTCAAAAGCCGGTGCTGCCAGCGAGGAAAGCAAGACAGAAGGTGAGCCCAGGGAGAGTAAAAATAGAGCTGCTGTTACGTGAGTCAGCGCTGCTGTTACGGGGGACACGGTGCCCGCGCCGGGGGCAGGGGAGGGGAGCCTGTGCCCACCCGGGGCCCAGCTTGCCCCTGACACCCACGGCCCACATCCTCATGCCGTCAGGGCCTGGGCAGTAGGCCCCGTGGGGATGTGACCGGCCCATGGCCACCGGACAAGTCCCTTCCCCCGCGCCTCCCCGTCCCCCAGGACAGGCCCCGCCCTCTCCACATCCCTGGTGAATTCCCTACCAGAAGTCGGGATTTATCTGGAAAGCTGCATCATAAGTCAAGTGTCACAAGAAGCTGAAATTCATTCAAAAGTTGAGGACAATTTGTCAAACAACCTATGACCCAGAAAACTCCCACAGAAAATCATCCAGTCCAGCGGAGGCCGGCTCCGGTCCCTCCCTGCCTCCGCAGGACACACGGACGGGCCTGCCGATGTGCGAGTGGTCACCAGACGGTCTCCTCCAACGCACCACCGAGCCCCTAACCTGCTGGCTGCCATGGGCCCTCCACGGCCACCGGCTCGCCCCACAAGCGGCTCGCACCACGCACTGGACACCGCACCCAGCCCTCCGTGTCCCGACCCCGCCAGTTCTCAGAGCAGCTCAGCAAGAGACGCTCCTGCTTGCAGGCGAGGAAAGAGCTGGGGAAAGAGCCGACTCTGGGTGAGGGACCACGGGCCCTCGGGACACAAGAGACGGGACTGCGGGGAGCCAGCACTGGAATACTTCTGTGCCCCACTGCCTCCCGGGCACCTGCTCAGCCCTCAGGCCCTTCTCCAGGAAGCCTGCGCTGGGCCCTCTGAGCACTCACCACCCAGCCGGTGCCCGCTCGCCCCCGTGCCCCCGCCATGGGACACCAGCTCAGTGCCCAGCCCAAGGTCGGTGGGGGAGCAACATGCTCACACTGTCTCCTCAGGAACAGACATGACGAGGGCGTGGCGCCAGCCCAGGGACCTGCTGAGGCCTTGGGGGCTCACGTTCCCGAACAGTCCCTCTGCTCATGCGCAGGAATGTGCCTGGGGACCTGAGTGACTGGAGGCCAGAAGCCAGGCGGTCCTGGCGCCTTCCCACCCCCAGGCTGGACCGCAGGGGAGACCACGGGCACGTCTGCCTACAGGAAACCTCAGCCCGTACCACCTCCAGCGACAGCTCCCCACACCCACATGGTTTATCCTGGGTTGGGCCCGCTCCCGCGTCTGGAGCTGTTTGACAATGGCATCCTCAGCCTTCATGAACAGGAGATTAGGGCAACAGCCAAACCACTAGAGCATCCCTGCCAGCTGGGGTCCAGTCCCTCCAGGGCCTGCCGGGGAGGCTGTCTGCACAGGCTCCCGCCACCTCCCGTGGCTGTGGGGGGCATGCCTCCCCGGGGGTGCCCAATGGGGTCCTGCTGTTCAAGGTCCGCCACCCCTGGCCCCTCCCTGTCCCAGGTGCACAGGCCCAGGTCCACCATCAGGGACAGCCTTGAGTCCCTCAATAACACCCTGGGAGCCCCCAGTTCCGCCTCGGGACTCAGGAGCTGGTTGGAGGCTGCCGTGGCTCGGCGCGGGGGTGGGCAAGGAAGGGGACAAACAGGCAGCTGGGCCCTGAGCCCTGAGGCAGCTCTGCCCAGTCAAGCAAACTGGCCCCTGGCCCAGCTGCCGACTGGACCCTGCCCTGTCCTCTCGCTCTGCGGCACTGCCAGGAGACCCCGGCCTGTGTGTGCCCCGGGGTTGGCATGTATGTGCCTCCCCGGTGCTCCGGCAGAGACTCGGGCCAAGGAAGGGGCAGAGTGAAGCCAGGACCGGCAGCCCCCGGACCTGCGTCAGCAACATCTCAGCCCACCCAGGGAGCAGAGCGCAGACAGTCCCAGGGAGGTCTGACCCGGGGACAGACAGTCAGAGCTGGCCCCACGATGGTGGCTGCAGCTACCCTCCAGAGGGACTCTGCCCACATGCTTGAGTCCACCAGGAGGCTGGCTGCCCGTGGAGGAATCGGGGGGTCCCAAGTCCCCAGGGGAACAGAGGGATTCCATGGAGAGAACTTAGAGATCCACACTTGGTGGAGATGCTTGGCTAGGCCAAGGGCCGGAGAAAGCCCAGGCCTTCTGTCTGTGTTTCCATCCGCCTGTGTGTGCCTCTGGGCTTGGATAATGGCCCTGCCGTGCTCCCTGCCACCTTCCCCACAGAGAGGGGCCCCACGGGAAGAGGCCTCAGAGGCTGGAGCACGTGAGCGCCAGGGTCCCCAGGCCACCAAGCAGCGGTGCCCAGAAGGGAGACCCCCCCCCCCCGCCGTCACCAACCCAGTCTCTCTTCTGGCTCCAGGAGAGGCCCCAGAGTTGAGGCTCCCAGGCCCTGGGGTATGTGTCAGCCACCCTGAGGACTTGGAGCCCTGGTTGCCGGCGTAGGGTGGGAGCCCTGCCGCTCGATGCTGCTGACCCTGTGGCATCCGACGGCACCCAGAGCTGCCAAGTCAAACACCTGCCACGCAAACCCGGCCACGCGATCCCAGCCTTGCCTGGGAGGCCCACGTGGAACTCCCGGCCACCGAGGCCTGAGCTGAGGAAGCCCCATCTGTAGCCCCCCAGAAATCCCCGGCCCGGCGCATCCCTCCCTGCCCCACAGCCCACAGCCCTAAGGCCGGCTGCTGGGCCTGCAGGAGGATGGGCTCGCGTGTGGGCCCTGGACGGGAGTACCCGGGGGCTGGTCCGACCGGGCCCAGCTCACACTCCCTGAGCCGTGGGCCAGATGGCCGGAGGCACCGGACAAGTCGGCGGACACGCAGAACCCTGCAGCGAGCCCCAGGAGGCAGTGCCCGTGGTCTCGCTATGAAGTTCAAGCACAGCGAGGCCAAGTATTACTCTGTTCTGGCTTGCTTAGCGAGAAGGGTTTTCAAAATGGAGGGGACTGATGGCCCCTGAATGCAGCCGGCGGGTGCCCTGCAGGGAGCACGAGGATGGGGCGGTCGGCAGCGTTGCAGCTCGGACGGGGGCTGGGTCCATGACGTGGATGAGAACTGCATGTGGGAGAACCCGTAGATGTGGTTCAGGACTCCAGCCTCGCCTGAGGAAATGCACGCGGGCCGGGACCCTGCTGCACGGGGTGGCACTGGGCAGGGCCCGAGGGAGCAAGCTAAGAAGGAGGGAGAGGAGCAGGAGGTGGCCCAGGGAGGCGTCCACCGTGAGAGATGCACCGTGCTCAAGGTGACCCACGAGGCAGCCAGAAGGTGGAAAGGCCCAAGAGCCCAGCCGGTCTCTGACCAACCCCAGAGCGTCTTAGGGACTCCACAAGGCAGTAGGAAAAAGACAGAAAACAACAGAAAAGAGTCACCTTCACGAACAGGCACCTCGCAAAAGATGCCCACATGCCAGCTCAACACGGACGCACGCGTGACGTCTCGGGGACCAGAAGAGGCTCAGAGAGCGGGACCGCCCCACATCTGAGAGACCAGCCTGAGCCAGGGAAGCCGGCCACGCAAGCTGGCAAGGCGTGAGCCACCGGAGTTCGGCTACGTCACTGAGGGAGTAAAGCCGCGCTCTGGGCACCCCAGGGCCCAGCTGGGACACACCCACAAATACAGACACACGCCCACCAGCCGGCACGCTCAGGAAACGCGGAACAGTCACAAACTGGAAATTCCCCACATGCTCGACCATGCAGAATGGGTAACAGGGTGATCTGTCCACAAAAGAACCCCAGCCACAAAGACGATGAGAGGGTTCCCACCACACAGACCAACCACGGAGGCTCTCTGATTTCACTTTTGAAAGCTCAATTCTAAGAAACATTCCTTGTTGTAGAAAAACATGCATTTCCCAGTTACTGGCAGCAGAACCGAGTACATGTCCCAGGCTCACGGTCACGTCCATCTGTCCTCTTGCCTGGCGGGGCAGGGCCCACCTGGCCTGTGAGGGACAGACAGACGGACATCTGTTACAGTGCTGGGTTTACCTACAGCTCTCTGCAGTCCTCCACGGCCCCGGGGCCATGCTGTGTGCACATTCACATCTGAAAACAAGACATACCAAGGGTGAAGAAGCCACAGCGTCAGAAGTTTTCAGCGCCACGTGCCTGTGTCAAGAGACGGTGAAGGAGAACAAAGTGTATGCAGAGCAGGAAGAAGGAAGTCCGAGAAACAGACAGCAGGAATATCAACAAAACTGAAAGTTATTTTTGTGATTTGTAACATTGACAAACCTTTGGAAGACTGATTTTTTAAAGATTCATTTCTCTATTATTTTCAAAGAGAGAGAGAGACCGAGAAAGCAAAGTGAGGAGAGGCACGGGGAGAGACAGAGCCACAAGCAGACCCCACACTAAGCTGCGAGCCCAATGTGGGGCTCAACCCCACCACCCTGACATCAGGACCTGACCCATAACCAAGAGTCAGTTGCTTAGCCAACTGCGACACCCAGTTGCCCCAAGACCAGTTTTTTTTTTAAAGACAGAGAAACATAAACATTAAGAATTTTACAAAGATCATGTCATCATGGACCCCACACACATCTAAAGGATAATTTAGAAAGATCATGAACAACTAACTTTATGTCAATGGATTATACTATGTGGACAAAATGGAGAGATTCCTTGAAATATACAATTTATGAAACTAATACAGACAGAACACACACTTGCACTACCTGAACGGTCTCAGGTCTGTTTTTTCTGAAATAATGTATTCATAATTGAAATCCACCCTCCAGAAAAGATCTCCAGTCCAGATGGCTTCACTGGTGAATTCTATCAACTTTTTAAGGAAGAAACAATACCGATCTCACACAGACTCATTTAGAAAACAGAGAAATTAAGCACCTTCTGACTTGTTTTATGAGATCAATGTTTTCCCGACAGCAAGGCCTGATAAGCCTATTACAGAAGAAAGTTACAGACCAATGTTTCCTCAGAGCATGCATGCAAAATCCCTTAACAAAATATTAGTAAATTAGCAGCAGTATAAAAAATATAACACATTGCGACTGATGAGGTCCGTGCCAGGAATGCAAGGTTGGTTCAACTCTAGAAACCAATGGCTCACAGTCCTTGCACTAAGAGGATGAAGAAGGAACCCAGGACCCCCTCAGTAGATGTGGGAGATGCACTTGGCAAAACACACGTGCGTTTGTGCTGAGGGCTCTCTGCAAACAAGAACAGAACCTTCTGATGGTCAGACGGGACACCCGACCGTCTGCAGCTGAGACCACGTTTAACTGTGGCAAGAGAACACTTCCTCCAAGCGGGGAACAGGGTGAGGCTGCCCATCCTCATCATTTTCTCTAGTGCTTCCCTGGCCAAAGACATAGATAGGAGAAGCAGCTAAAAATAAAGAATGGAAAAGACTGCAGAGCAGTCCATGGAGAAGGTCCTGAGGACCGTACAGGCCACGTCCAGAGCGGACACATGAATTTGCAAGGTCACATGATATGTGGTCTATACCTAAAGTTTTTTTGATTTCTAATATAATATCAACAAAGTACTGAAAAATGAGATTTTCCAAATCACCCTGTATCAAAGTCATTACATATACAGGAATATGACTAAGAAAGATGTGCAAGACCCACACATGAAACCCTGAAACACAGAGATCATGGAGGACCCAAGTAAGCGGAGAGGCGCCCCAGGTCCCGGGTTGGAACAGTGGACAGGAAGGTGGCTCCTTCTTTCCAAAGGTGTCTATAGAGTCAGTGGGATTCTGGTCAAAGCCTTAGTTAGGTTTTCTTTGCTAGAAATGGGTGGGCAGACACGAAAATTTAGATGGAAATGGAAATGACCTAGAATAGTTTAAAAAAATCCTAAAAAAAAAAAAAGAGCAAAGTTGAAGGACTTGCACTACCTGATTTTAAGTCTTTTTCTTTCTTTCTTTCTTCCTTTCTTTCTTTTTTTAAAAGATCCTGTTTATCTATCTGACAGAGATCACAAGCAGGCAGAGAGGCAGGCAGAGAGAGAGGGGGAAGCAGGCTTCCTGCTTGAGCAGAGAGCCCGATGCAGGGCTTGAGCCCAGGACCCTGGGATCATGACCTGAGCTGAAGGCTTTAACCCACTGAGCCACCCAGGCGCCCCTGGTTTTAAGTCTTAACGTAAAGGTACAGTAATCAGGACAGTGGGGTACAGCATAGGGTCAGGTGCAGGGCAACGCGAGGCACGGGTCACCACATACTGGTTTTCCCAAAGGTGCCGACGAAGTCTGGGCAGCAATGTGGGCCTTCCGCCATGAGTGTCCGTGAGTACAACTCCTAACTGCGCCCCCATGCTATGCCCAGCAACCCATGCTAGGTGGACCGCAAACATACACATAAAACAGTTCCTGGAAGGGCAAACATTTTTGCAACCTGAAGCAAGGCAAAGACTCCTCAGACGTGACGCCAGAAACACCAGCCGCAGAGAAATGAATGAACCATGCTTCATCCCAATTAAAAATGTCTGCTCTTCAAAAGATACTGCGAAGGCATAAGAAGTCAAACACAGGAACACAGGAGCAATGTGTGCAGACACACGTCCAAGCAAGGGCTTGCAGCCAGTTGTGTAAACAACTCCTGCCAACCCCAGAGAGAACGACTGCCAGTGTGAAAGGAGAAGCCTTGGCTGGAGTTTAGAGGAGGGGACGGAGGAGAAGCGCAGGAGAGGCCCGGCGTCAGCGTTCCCGGGGGTCTGCGCCTCCAGCCCAACAGGGTCCATCACAGCCCAAAGCACAGCCCGCGTGCTAGACTGACAACCTCAAGTGACGGTGACGTGAGCGGCTCAGCCCCCCGCTACTGGTGCGGATGGAGCGCGCCGGCCCCGTCGGCCGCCTCCCACGGACGCGCAGGTGCACTTACCATGCGCCTGTTCTCGGCAACCTTATCCGTAACTCCACATACCGGAGACAACCAAAGGTCCCCCACAGGAGAGCGGGTGGGGACTCCGTTATATCACCACCCAAGGCCCCTCAGCAGCGTTCTTGTGCAGAGTCAACTACTGACCCGTACGGACACAGACGAACCCCCAGCATACTGCGTTCAGTGAAAGCTGGCTTTAAAGATGCACGCACCGTACGGCTCCACCACACAGGTCTGAGGACGGGCAAAACCAGTCCAGGCCGATGGAAGCAGCTTGGCCCCCGGGGCCGAGGGGCTGCCCAGAGCAGAGCCAGAGGCAGCTTCCTAGGAAAGCATAGCGGGTCCTGTCTTGTGGGGTCCTGGTTCCAGGGGCAACCATGTGTCTCCTGCTTCGGGTCTCTGCATCTTACCGTAATCACAGCCCTCCCCCCTACAAATACATCCAAAAGAGATGATGATGCGGAGGGGGTGTTTTACGTGTCCAGACGGAACACAGCAGGACAGAGCTACTCCCCACACGAGTGCAGGAAGCGGGGTTCAGAGCCGCTCAGGGACTGGCCATGGCCACCAGCAGACAGAGCAGTGGGTCAGAATCCAGTCCCAGGATCCATGCGCACCTGTGCCCCGGGGCCTACGGGACAGGCCAAACCCAGGACATGGAGCTGGGGGGAGGGTGGTGTACAGAGAGGCTCGCTCGTGGTGGGGGTGGGGAGTCGGTCAGAAAGGCTTTCTGGAGGACACAGGTATTTGGGCTCAGCTGTTGGGAAGAGGCTCCAAGGAGAGGGCCCGCGTGAAGCTCAGGTCATGGGAGCAGGGCTGGTGGGGGGGCACCCAGAGGCGCAACCAGCAGGCCTGACTGCCAGTCCTGGGGCCCGGAGCTGAGGGGTAGGCCAGGAGAAGCCCTGCCGCTACACCAGCCGGCCGCAGACCCCCGTGGGAGCAGCTCACTCTGAGATGGCCCCGTCAGCCACGGCTGGGGTAACCCACACAGCCCGGCACTTAACCTCGGGACCAGCCTGGGCGTGCACAGAACCACGGGCCTCCCCCACTCCACCCCAGGGGCTGTGCCCACACTGTGTGCCCCGGGCTCAGCGTGGACACAACTCCGCAGCCTCACCCAGGGCCATCCCTCTGCAGAAGCAGGGTGCTGGGTGCTGTCTCCTTCTGGGGTCCTCTGAAACCTGGCCAGAATGGGAGAAGTTTGCCCAGTGCAAAAGTCGTCATTATTCTGGAGCGCAATGATACACCTCTGATCGCCCCTGTGTGTCCCCGTGCCTGCTGGTGCGGCTCCGTGCCTGTGCGGGCACGTGCATGTGTACAGGTGTCTGTGCGCCTGCGTACGTGTGCTTCTGTGTGCCTGTGGGTGCGGCTCTGTGCACGTGTGCGGGGTGTGCTTGTGTCTGGGTGTGCACGCGTGCGCATGCGTGTGCACGCGTGGGCCTGGGGGTCAGCTCTCTGGGCATGTGCGCGTCTATGTGTGTCGTGCATGTGCACGCGTGTGCGTCCGTGTGCGCACGTGTCTGTGCGTGCGCCTGTGCATGGGTGTGCGTGTAGGTGTGTCTGTTGTGTGTGCACGGGCCCACAAGCTCTCAGACTGTGGCTTCACTGAGCACTGGCCCCGATCTCAGACACAGGCCGCTGCTCTGGGGTCCCGGCAACACGTCTGCCGTGGGAAGAAGAGGCAGGATGCAGAGGCCGGCGGGGCCAGACCTGCCCCCCGAGAGTGGGAAGTCCTGTGTGCGGAGCCGCTGGGGCGGGGAAGCCAGGAAAGCTGTCGAGGGAGCGGGAGGCCTCACAGCCGCTTATCACCCCCGCCCCCCGCCAGAGCTGCTGCTGGGCCTCGGGCTGGCGGCAGGACCGATTTATCCCCACGGCAAGACGGCCCCTCGCCGAGCTGACGAGAGCCGCACTCCCACAGCTCGGCTCACACAGCAAGAGCTGCCAGGCCCCGGGCTGCCATGGCACCGCACCCACCCAGGGTGCCCGAGACGTCCCCGGGCAGAGTTGGGGCTGCCCCGGGTCCCCTTCAGCTCCCACGGCCCCAGCATCAACCGTCAATTAATATCCTACATAGCCGCTGACGCGTCACCAAGAATCCGTGACCTTCCTCTCAGCCTTCTAACGGCTCCCAAATGGATGGGGTTCGGATGGCGCCTTCCGTGTCCCCAGCCCCTTGCCTCACCCAGAGGCAGCCTCCAACCAAGACAGGAGCTGCTTGTCCCATAAGGTGCCCTGAGGTTCAGCTCCGTGACCGTGGTGGATCCAGTCGGGGGTGAATCTGGTGCCGCCCGGCAAGTTAGCCTGCAGGGCCTAGCGCGGCCCCGTGTGCCCGAGAGCCTGTTGAGTGAATGACTGAAGGAGCCAGGGAGTGCGTGAGTGGGAGGCTTGTTTCTGCCTGGGGTCCCAGGGCCGGCTTCCCCAGCACGGCCCGTCTGGCCACCACCAGCCAGTCCGTCCCCGAATGTGGCCATGCTGGGACCTGGACACCTCCCAGGGTCCGAGTGTCTGGGGCAGAGGGACGGGTCTGGGGGCTCCGCCGGCCCAGGGAGCGGCTGACAGCCAGCCCCCACCCAGCGCTCAGCAGAGGGCAGCCCGGCCTCAGCCGAACGGAGCCCACGCTGCGTTCACATCAACAGAAGCCATGCAACGTCGTCAAGGAAAAGCTGCTATTTTAAATTCTATCTCCCGGAAAGTGCACAGTTTTATGTCAGACCTTTTCTCTGAAAAGAAATTTGCACATGGTTTTGATGGAAAGTCGAGATTTAAAGATTAATAAGCCACATGGTTGTTTGTTGTGCAGGAAATGAGTGTTGACAAAGCCTTTTAGCAGGCTCGAGGGGCTGACACGGCAGACTGACATTTACGCAAGGCTTGGGAACCTGGTGGAGCCTGGCCATGGAGCCGTTGCCTGCCCCTTGTCCAGGCGAACACTCACCAGGTCCTCAGGCCGCTTCAATCCCCAGGCACTGGCCTGTCCGCAGAAGGAAGCTGAGCACATGCCAGCCAGAGCGTCATGGGCCCAGAGCAGGAGGGGCCCTTGGACCTCCCCACAGCGAAGTCCTCTCTGGCATCAGAGCCAGCACCGGTGCTCACGGCTAAGAGGGAGGTGAGCAACAGTGGAGGAGACCCATCCGTGCTGGAGAGGTTACCCCGGCGCCGTGGGCACCGGCTCGCACACCGAGGAGAGCCCGCCGTGGCCTGTGAGCCCCGCCTCAGAGTCCAGTGTCCCTTCTTGTAGCTCAACCTGCTTCCCCTGACATGCTTCCTCCAGCAACGAGAGTGCACGCACCAGCAGCCCCTGTGTGGCCAGGCCTGCACCCCAGAGCCGATCGTCCACATCTGCGATTTTAAAGATGAATTTATTAATTGGGGGGGGCAGAGGGAGAGGGAATCACGCACAGACTTGGCACTGAGCACAGAGCGCGACGCAGGGCTCCATCTCACAACCCTGAGATCATGACCTGAGCTGAAATCAAGAGTCAGATGCTCAAATGACTGAGCCACGTCCCCCTGCATCCCTGATTTTAAGTTGGACAGCTAGAGGTTCCGGGGCCACTGGACCGCCACACGTGCCCCCGGATCTCACCCAACTTGTCCTCCTCTGGCACAGACGTCCCCTCACATGACTCGTCTCCATCAGAGGCACCGTAGCCTCCCCCCAGCCCGGCTCCTCTGGGAAGAAGCAAAGATGCGCTGATTTGTGGGGACTGAGGAGGTTACAGGAAGTCCCATCTGTCTGGAAAACCCAGGTCCCAGCCCCTCCTGGGGGCCCCTTGCACAGGGGGAAGCCAGGAAGACAGAGACCTCGCAAGCGTGGGAAGAAGCTGGGAGCTGCCCGGAGGAGCCCCGACATGCACTGGGCAGGCAGCAGGCCCTGTCCCGGGGTCTCCCCTACCCCGCCCCAAGTCTGGGCCCCCACTTTCAGTCCACAGGAAACCAGAGGGCGGAGTACCTGTCGGCAGGGAAGGTGTTCATGGAAAGACACAAAACGGTGAACCGTGAGGAGAGCTACAGGGCTGAGCAGCCTGGGGCCAGCCCCACGACAGTCCTCCGTGGACCCCTGGCTGGGGATGAGGTCAGGACTGCCGCCACCCTGGGCCGGTCCCAGGGCCTTTAGCTGGGGCCTGAGTGTGTTAAAATCCTGGAGTGCGGCCACAGGCAGAGGCATCCCGGTTCTGCTCTGGGCTGGTCTGGACGACTGGCCTGGTCTGCCCAGCCGGCCACGCCGCAGCCCCGTGCCCGAGATGCTCTCCCCACTCTGGCTCAAGAGCTCGGACGGTCATCCTAGGAAAGGGTGGGTCTATTTTTGGCTCAATTGAGTAGAATTAAAGAAAGGCATTATTTCGAGACAGAGCACAAGACTTCTGTTCTCCTCCATGTTTCTAAAAATAAGAACCAGAAGAGCTGCGTGGCGCCGGGAGTCTGCCTCCTCACAGGAGCCCCAGCTTGAGGTTTCCAGGATGGGAGTCTTGGCCGGGATCCGAAACCGTGCGAAGGTGGCATGAGGGTGGCCGGGCCTGCGCGGCGTTCTCCGGAGCCTCTGGGAAAAGAGCCCGCTGCCCATGTCCGGGGGCCTGGGCGCAGTGCCAGCCTCCTGCGGTTCCAGGAGCAGCGAGGTGGCCGGCGGCCGTGCCTCGTCCATCGGAAATGTCGGCCTCCTGCCTCCCCACCAGCCGAGCGGGCTTCTCCCTGCGAGCAGGTGTCGGGGACCCCGCCTCGGGTCTGTGCCCACAGCCTCTGCTGGACGCCAAATGGGGACCCGAGACCCCAAGTTCCTTGCCGGCCTGGAATCCCTGGGATGGCCCCACAGGCACCAGTCCTGACCTGGACGGGACTGTACGGGGCTACGCTTCGGATCGAACAGGTTTCTCCTCCCTGTCCCTTGCACACGCGTACGCACACACACACTCCTCTCAGCAGGCTTCTTACCTGGGCACACACCTGCCTGACTGTCTGCCCATCTGCCCTCAGCCCTATCAGCAGGGCCACCCGTGCTCAGGCCAGCGGGGACGAGTGTCCTTCTCCTCCTCACCACGTCATCGTGCACGTTGATGGTGCAGAGGGCGGGGGCTGCAGGTCGCATCCCAGATCCCTCCAGGGACAGACGGTGGCAGGCGTCCCCGGGGGGCAGACACCTTCCACAGGGACCTCACCCTCTGATACGACTTCCTACTGTGTTTTATTTTTTATTTTTATTTTTTTTAAAGATTTTATTTATTTATTTGACAGAGAGAAATCACAAGTAGACGGAGAGGCAGGCAGAGAGAGAGAGAGAAGGAAGCAGGCTTCCTGCTGAGCAGAGAGCCCGATGCGGGACTCGATCCCAGGACCCTGAGATCATGACCTGAGCCGAAGGCAGCGGCTTAACCCACTGAGCCACCCAGGCGCCCCTCCTACTGTGTTTTAAAAGGGGTTCTGTGAGAGGCGTGGTTTGCAACCGAACCAGACAGACAGACGGCGCACGGCGAGTGGGGGGACACGCCGGCAGCGGGACGAAGGCCGCCGGGTCGGCACGTGAGGAGGGGAGAGGGGACGTCTGAGTCGCCCTCGGACCTCGCGCCCAAGCAGAATCCAAACGCAACATGGTGGGCACCCGTGAGCGTGTATGTGTGTGCGTACATGCACACGGACAGGCACACACACTCACACGCACACGGATGGGCACACACGCATATGGATGGGCACACACACGGACGGGCACACACACTCACACGCACCCGGATGGGAACACACATGCACACGCGTACACGGACGGGCACACACACTCACACACATGGATGGGCACACACAGACGGGCACAGACACGCACACGCACATAGACGGGCACACACGCACACATGTAAGCATGCATACAGGCACACACATGTGCGTGCCCACAGGACAGGCACACACACACGTGTGCACACACTGAACCTGGGAGAACTCCAGGACGGTGACAGGGAATTTGTCTGTGATTCTGCAGCACGAGAGGCCGACTCCAGAAGCCACACAGGAAAGGCTCCACTGTCCGCTGAATCCCATGCGGAGTGTTAAGGCTCAGCGCACGACCCGTGACCGCCGTGTAAGCTGACTGCAGGCTGGGAAAGGGCATTTGCAACGAGTGCGACAAATCAGGGCGAATCCCCCGCAGCACAGCGCACCTCTACGGTTCAGTGAGAATTTCCTCTACAGGTCAGTGAGAAACCCCAGCTGCCCGGGAGGAGGCTGGACGGCTCAGACGGAGGCCGTGACCACCTGTGATCAGGTACGAGTGTCCGTCAACAAGACAAGGGGATGGCGTGTGACTCGCCCGAGGGAGGGTCTGGGTCCCTCACAGGCTGGAGACGGTGCGGCGGGGCTGGGGGCCCTCGTGCTCCCGGCGGCGGGGGACAGGGCCAGGCCTTCGGGGACCGTTAGCACAACAGACCCAGACCCGGTGCTCCCACCCCTCGAGGCGACAACGCCACCACCGTCATTTCCCGCGGCCGCGAAGCCCAGAGTCCCATCGAGGTCTCAGAGACATTCAACACCCAACGGTCCCAACAGCCCAGGCACCCAGGCCGCAGAGCAGACGGTCGTGTGGACGTGAAAACCGGGTAGACTCCCGTGCAAGACGGCGCTACCCCGAAGGACGGTGCTCGCTTTCTATGACGCTGTGAGAGCCCTGCACTGGCGGCTCCTGCCGTGTGAACGCACCCCCCACCCCCCTCAGAGGCACAGGGGTGTAGGCGCAGAGCCCACGACAGAGGCTGCGCCCTTCCTACTCCCCTGCGCGGCTTTCACGTCTACACCCTGCTCACCAAGTCCGTTTTTGCACCAATAAGGATTAGGGTGTGAGATTATGGGTTTCTTTTCTTCTCTATTCTTCTCTGTTTATTAAAAAACAAAAACAAAACCAAAAAGGAACAAAACTGTTAAATGTGACATAAAAATAGGCAGTGCACAGCTATTCCCAACTCTGCTGCCAGCCCTCCCCACAGGGCAGAAGAGCGCAGCTGAACAGGCCCAGAGTCGGGTCGAGGTCAGGCCACGAGCTCGGGGGCAGCCGGAACCGAGACCGGGTGCAGGCGGCTCAGGGGCCCACAGACCCAGGGCAGGAAGCCGGTGTTAGGCAGGGCTCCCCCGTGAGTCAGCAGCCCGGTGGGTCAGGCCCTCGGTGCCGAGACGGGAGCTGCCGGCAGGGGCACAGTCTTGCGTCTGCGTGTCTGTGCATCGCGCCGAGAAGGGGATGCTGGGCTCTGCACCCCGGCACCTGCAGCCCGCCCCACATGAGCAGGCTGGGGCCCTAAACCGTGCCACAGGCCAGCCACGCTGTGCCTGGAAAGAGCCCGGGCTGTATCGAAAACGGTGCAGAGCTGGAGAACTGCTGATGACCTCGGACCCCACAGGCTTGGCAGAACCAAAGCCACCATTCTCGAGAAAGCAGCAGCCTCACCAGAAAGCAGCAGCCTCACGCCGCCCGCTCCCGGGCCATGCGTCCCCGGCACAGCCAGAGCACCAGGGACTCCTGGAGGCTCCCGGAGCCCCAGCAATAGCTGTCCCAGATGCTTGCCGCACCGCGTCCTCCCTACAGTGGCCACTGAGGTTTCCTGCTGGTGCCGGCTGCCCCTGACCGTGAACCCGTGCTGCTCCTTTCGTGGCTGGCCATGCTGGCCCTCAGCTTCATCAGGGAAGCCCCCACTTAAGGAAAGAAATCAGCGACAGTTAGGAAGACACGGCAAAGGGCGTGCTAATCTGTCAGCTGTGCTCCGGAGCCTGCGCCCATCAGCTAAATGTCTTGCCCACTGACTGCCACCCCTCCACAGAGCTGAGCCAGCGGAGGCGATTCTGTGCACACTTTTGTCAGCCGAGGGAAGGGAGGGTACGGTGCCTGGGGGTCACATGGGTCTGGTCAGGCGACAACTCAGCTGGTCCAGGAGTGGAGGGCTGGCTGTTCCTAGCCCCTCAGAGGCTGAGGCCTGAGGGGCTGAGGGGGAGGCTCTGCCCTCAGTCCCCTGCTCCCCCGCAAAGGCCCACCACCAACACAGACTGCCCGCCGTATAGCTCCCAGGTTCAGGAGCCCAGGGGACAGGGAGGCACGGTGCTGACGGGGCAGGTTCAGGGCAGGCAAGACCCAGGCTCAGCAGAGGCCTCCGGGACCAGGGGCTGCACCTGTCCTCCCGCTGGAGCCAGTCTCTGTGAACCGTGAGGACGCCCCGGAAAGGCCTTCCCTCCCTGTGTTCAGCACGGAGTGGCTGTCAGCCTGTGGCAGCTCCTGGAACCAAGGCAACAGGGCCTCCGAGGGGCAGACCCTGAGGAGAGGCAGGAGCCGAGCAGACTCTGGCGGGCGTGTTCCCAGGAAACCGGTGTGTTGCTAGGGCCCAGAGGTGTGAGACTCCAACCCCGCATGCGAATCTGCAGCACCGGCGGCCTGTCCTTGCCGCAAGGCCCACATACCCATGTCCTGGGCCCAGGGCCGAGGCCGGAGACGGAGGGAGCGGGCGAGGGCGCGGTTAGCTACCTGAACGGATCCGGGTGGCGTCTGGGGGACGACAGTCTCCGCAGCAGCTGCAGGAGCTGGGAGCATCTGGCTGGCTTTCGTGGTCCCAGCGTCTGCTGCAGAGCCGGTGGCCCTGGAGCAGGGAGTGGGGTGCAGACCGAGGCTGCCACGGAGATGACCCAGCGCCACAAGGAGTGGAGTAAGCCCACGACGGCTGTAGGCTGCACGGAAACCGCCAGCTGTCACCTCCCACCTCTTCGCCCTACAGGCCCAGATGGCTCCCACTTCTCCCCGCACACTCCAAGGCTGTCCCAGCCCCCACCCCATCCAGAGGCCAGGGTTCCCGAGGGAGAGGAGGGGCACGGCCATCTCCCGAGTGCCAGAGGAAACGGGCCGGGACAGACGAACGTGCGCACGGCACACAGCAGGGCCCGCTGGGCGCAGAGCGTGCCCCTCTGGTCACAGATCCTCCGCATCCTGGGACGTGCTGCTGAGGCCTCTGCAGGCCCGCTGAAGGGGGCATCCCCCCGACATAGGCACGCAGCCTCCAGAAGGAGACGAGGATCCAACTAGGCCTGAGACCACGCAGAACGCACGTGGGGTTTGCAGACTACGGGGAGGCCGGGGGGGGCAGGAGGCGGCAGCGCACAGTGCAGAGCATGGGAAGACGCAGGCTCAGAGCCGGCGCCGGCGGACACTGGCCACATGGGCCTCTGCCGTCCAGATAAATAGTCCTAGAGGGCTGCCACTCGGGGGCTGCATCCCTGAGACCAGGGCCGCCTTCAGGGCACAGTCCCAGACCCGAGGCGCTGAGGCGTGCAGCAAACAAGACCCCCCCCCCCACCTCTGACGCGTGGGAACGGAGAAGCAGCGTGAACAACTAATAGATGGGGGGAGGAAAAACAGAAAACCAGTGCAACGGGAGGCTTCAACCCAAACATGCCAACACTCACATGAAAGTAAACGGAGTAACAGTCCAGATGAAAAGCTGACATTAGGGGCGCCTGGGTGGCTAAGTGGGTTGAGCCTTTGCCTTGGGCTCAGGGGTGATCCCGGGGTCCTGGGATCCAGCCCCGTATCGGGCTCCCTGCCCAGCGGGGAGCCTGCTTCTCCCTCTCCCTCTGCTGCTGCTCCCCCTGCTTGTGCTCACTCGCTTTCTCTGTGCCAAATAAATAAAATCTTAAAAAAAAAAAAAAAAAGCAGAGCTACTTCCTAGATGAGGTGAGAGTAAACATCTCCTGCAAATACTAACCAAAAGAAAGCTAATATCAAAGTGGACTTTAGGCCACGGAGTATCACCGGGGATAGAGAGAGACGTTTCACAAGGGCCACAGTCCAGCCGTCGAGCAGACAGACGCACAGGCGCCCGGCAGCAAAACTGGGAGGCCAAACCAGACAGAACAATGGGAAGAGACTGATGGGCAGGGCTGGAGGTTTTCTCGTTCCTCTCCTGGTCACCCAGAAAACATAAAACATCGGGAACAGAAGGGAGGTGTCCCTGCAGACGTTCGCAGGAAAAGGACAACTTCACGTTCGCAGTAAAGTCAACAACTCAGCCCAAGTGGGCAAATGCCGATCCTCGAAAGACAGCGATCAGCAAACCCGACATGGGAATTAACGGAGAGTCCACGTGCCCCACGTCTACTACAGAAACTGAGTGGGTCGTTAAGCTCTTCCCACCAAGAAAATGCTGGGCTCAGACGGCCTCGCGGGAGAGCGTGAGCAAACACTGCAGAAACTCACGCAAACTCCCTTGGAAAACAGGCGGAAGGAGTCCCTCCAACCGTTTTCTGAACCCCGTGTAGACACGACCCCAGAGCCAGACGATGGCGTCTCAGGAAAATAGAATCTGGACCAACGTGGACATAGGAATCCCTGAAGACATAGTAGCAAACTGAATTCGATAATAATTAAAGCCCAACTTAGGGACCCAAGGCTGGGATTCTGTTCAAACACCGCGTAAGTCAGCACAGCGGCAAATAACGGAGGAAACCACGGGGTCACTCGCGCGGAATGAGGAAAAGAATTGACAAGATTCAACATCACTAATGATTTCAAACAAAATTCCACCACATGAGGGAGAAAGACTTCCTCAGCCTATTAAGGGCATCTTTGCGAAAGCTCAGCACACAGGCCCTTGCGCCGCGGTACGGAGCGCCCTCCCCAAGGTCAGGAGCTGGGAGTCTGCTCTCCCACTTCCACCGAGATCCCAGAGCCTGCGCGAAGGCAGAAAGTTCTAGAAAGGGAGGAACAGAAGAGACGTTCACAGATGACATGATCCCGATGCGCAAAATCTGAGGAAATCCACCGATGAAATACTAGAATGGTGAGGTCGATAAGGTTTTAGGGTAGAGTTGATATGCAACAGTTTTTTAAGTTTATTATCATTGTTATTATTGTTATTAGAAAAAAACAGGACTTCTCCATTCCCGTCACAAAGGCGAGTCTTCGCAGAATGAGGGACGGGGTTCTGGGGGAGGAGGGTCCTACTCAGCAGTGAGCGAGTTCTGCAGGACCACGACAGCCGAGTCCCCACGCAGAACACCGTGGAGATGCGGCAGTCCTTGCCGACGGCACTTGCTGCTCTCAGGGACTCGGCCCCACCCTCCAGCACGGGGCTGTGGGGGCTGTCGGAGGCCTGCGCGGGAGCCGGGGGCTTCTTACCGTCGCAGCGGTGGATGAGCATGACGGGGTTGTTCTTGACTTGACTGCGTGAGCACAGAGAGTGGACCCGTCTCCGCCCACCCTCCTCCTGCTTCTCTGGCTCCCCAGGGGCCCCTCCCGCTTGGGCTTGTTGTGGGGCTCACGGTGGCACGGCTGCCTTCCCAGGTCAGTGCCGACTCCTCTGTGCTGCGTCTGCCTCTAACACCTCATTGTTTTACACGGTGAGTGTGCAGGGACACACTCAGCAAAAGGTTCTGTGCGGAACGTACAAAACCCTGCAGAGAGCCAGGACCGGGATGGGCAGTGCGAGCTGCCACGTTCGTGTTCTGGAAGATTCAGAAGTCTAAGAGGCCCGTTCTCCCCGAACCACGGATGGTCTCAGCGCAATCTCAGTCAGTGTCACGGCCAGCGTATTTTAGGAACTGACGAACAGTTTCTAACGTGTTTGTGGAAAGCCAAAGAATCCAGAAGAGTCAAAACAATTTCGAGAAAGAAGCAGAAAGCTGGAGGGTGAGCACATGTGCTTCCCAGATGCCGCAGTGGCCAGTACGGCTGGCATCGGTGAGAAGACCAGAGAGACATGCCACTGCCGAAGGAGCAGGAGAGGGGGAGGAAGAGGGGCAGGGGGGAAGGGTGGAGAGAGGGAGGAAGGAAGACAGATGGGAGAGGAGAAGGCAGGAACCTCGACCCTCACTTCTCACCAACACGAAGATCAACGTGAAATAGAACGTGAATGAAAATTAGCAGATAAAGCTGTACAAATCCTAGGGAAAGAAAGGAGAAAAATCTTTGTGACCAGGAATTGGGCAGATATTTCCTAGAAAACACAAAAGAAGAGCAAACTAGGGTGCCTGGGTGGCTCAGTCATTAACCGTCTGCCTTCAGCTCAGGTCAGATTCCCAGGGTCCTGGGATCGAGACCCAGGTCTGGCTCCCCGCTCAGCGAGGAGCCTGCTTCCCTCTCCCACTCCCCCTGCTTGTGTTCCCTCTCTCACTAAGTCCCTCTCTGTCAAAATAAATGGATAAAATCTTGAAAAAAAAAAAAAAGAAAGAAAGAAAAGAAAAGAAAGTACAAAATAATACATTAAAAAAAAGGAGCAAACTATACAGGAAGAAATTTTGACTTCACCAAAATTAAGAACTTATTTTCCAAAATGTCCTTTAAGAACTGGACAGGGATCAGATGCACAGCCCTGGCTCCCACACGCCAGCCGCTCACAGTCCTGGATTAACCGCAGGAATGAGGAACTCTGGGGTGCCAGAAATATTCCCCACTGGACTGAGTGGTGGTTGCGTGACTGTATGTATTTGTCAAAAGTCGTTGAACAACATCCTTAAAAAGATAAATTTTACCTTACGTAAATTCAGAAAACTGAACTTAAAAATAAACTGTATTTCTAAGTGCCAGTAATAAAAAGAAAACCTAAAAACTATAAAAAAAATGCCACTTATGATAACATCAAATAAACACAAAATGCTTGGAAATAAAATTAGTGAAAGATATACAGGACCTGCACACTGTGTACTGTCTGTACTGCGCACTGTGACCCATCGCGGAGAGCGACTACACCAGATCAGATATACCATGTTCATGGATCGGGGGACACGGTATTGGTAAGATGCCCATTTTCCCTATAATTGGTACACGGATTTAACAGAGCCCCAACAAAATCTCAGCAGACTTTTTTTTGTAGCAAGTGGCAAGCTGATTTAAAATTTATATGGATATACAAAGGATACAGAATCATCAAAATGATTTTGGGAAACGAACAAAGTTGGAAGACGTACTCGACTGACTCGTACTGTGCAGTACTTCACTGTACTGTAACATCATCATAGTAAAGACAGCGTATCACTGGTGTAAGGAAAGACAAAACGAGACCCCAGAAACAGACTCACACACGGAGATCAACAGACTTTTGACAAAGGCACCAAAGTGACCCAGTGAGGAAAAGAAAGTCTTTCAAGGGACGGCACTGGAATAACTGGGTATCCACATGGGAAAATTAAATAAACAGCCTACCTCGTGCTCTGCACAAAAACGAATGTGGAATTGGTCCTAGACCTCCACTTGACTGTAAGGTAGACAAAGATTTCAGAGCAGACGTAGAAGAGCTGCTCGTCAGAACAGAACACCGGGAGAAAGACCAGGCCGGGCACAGACTGGGAGAAAGGACATCAGCGCGCCCATCAGAAGGCCGGAACCCGGAACGCCCACAGAACTCCTTCTAAGGAGCTCGGCGTTCACGCAGAATCCTGTGTGAGTAGTGCGCACACACACGCACGCACACACACACCATCGGGAGAAGGCAAGGGCTCGAACAGACACTTTGCACACTAAGCTCACAAGTGGCCAACCAGCAAATGAAAAGTCACCATATCATTAGTCATCAGAGGGACGCAAATGTTCCTCACACCAAAATCTCTCTGTGTTCATCACTTTCGGAACCCATCATCTGCCACTGTAAGAAGCATAATTTTCCTGATAATTGTACAGCTCTCCATGACAATTAGATCTGGCCGTGCCTGCTGGAGAGTTCCTGCAGGGCCTTTAAGATACTAGGCGGCCACCCTGCGGGCCAGCAAACACCTTCAGCCTGGATCTCACAAGCACTCCAGGGCCCAGCCAGAGAGAAGGGGTCTGGGCCCCGACTGCCCCTGCCCATTTCAGTCCCTGAAAGGAGACCCGGCATGAGTGATGACCGTCTGGTCAGAAAGATCCTGGCTGGGGCTGGGCTAATTCTGCATCAACTCATTTCCTCTTTCCACCCAGCTTAGTTAAATGCAATGAGCCTTTATTGAGCACCTACTATGTGCGAGGTGCTGGGGAGCCCAGGGTGAAGACAACGCAGCCGTGCCCTTGTGGCATTCTGAGAGCTGGAGAAAGACTCACACTCCCATGACAGGAAACTCCTACAGACGGGTCTCTGTCTACGCGGCATGTGTGTGCACTCGTGCACACGCACAGACACACGCGTGTGCACACACACAGACCCACACTCATGTGCAAGGGCATCATCTCTGAACAGAAAGCCAGTCTCCTTAGCCAGGTTGCTGGTACTGCCATCTGGGAGGCTGGCTTCCATGAGCTCCCCGGAAACCAAGAGCCCCTCAAGTCCCGAACCCGCAGCCATGCCCACATCCCACGTGTGGTGCCCCAACGGTCGGAGGCCTGGGCTGCTGGCAGGCGCCCCCAGGGCCCAGGGACAGGGCACCACTGTCCCTGGGCGCTGGACCACGGGCTCCTACCTCATTCCTCCCACGCCTCTCCTTCACAGAGGGCGGCTCTGCCCGCCGCGGGGTGTTATCTGCTCACTAAGGTGACAGCAGTGGGAACCGCATCAGGAGCGAAGATCCTGTGAGATCGTGTAATTAACGGAGCCTCTCGGGACCTTTCTATTAACTCGGTCTGCAGATGAGCCAAGTCTCGCTCTCTGGGGCATGGCATTTCTTTAATTAAAAGGAATTTAAGATCATTTTGTAAAGGTCTTTTGGATTCCACTCGACATGCCCACGCAGGTCCAAAGTCAGCCCCCAGGCCCACTGCTGGAGACTCCAGGCCAGTGGAGCTGCTGGACGTATCAGCACGGCCTCCACATCCACCTGTGTGCATGAGACAGCCTATCCTAACCTCCTGCCCCAGATAGATGCGGGCCGTGGCAGGCAGGCGGGTCTCGCCCTCTCCAGAGTCCCAGCTTCTTCAGCCCTGGGCCTTTCCAAGGCTCCCTCTGCAGGGGCCCTTGGGGTCCTGCAAAGACAAAACTCCTCCAGGCCCTCAGCCACCCCAGCTGCTTCTTAAAGACAGAAGGAGCGAGAACATCCCGGATGGCTCCCTCCAAAGGCCACCACGGCAAAGTCCAGCACACCAGGCATCGCACCTCCTACCTCCACAGGGAGGCGATGTCCCCGTGGAGTGGGCGGCCGGGGCAGGCACAGCCCTGAACCTTGCGCAGCAAGCAGGCCTCTTCCAGATTTGCAAGGCCCACATGTGCTCGCACATGCAGAAGTACGTCCTGCCAGCCCCAGCACCAGGGACCCCTAGAGATGCTCTGGGAGGAACACCAACCCTCAGCCATGCCTCGATGGCACTTCCCAGCTGGTGGCCTCAGAAAAATCATGGCTCGGTGCACCCACCGGTGAGTGCAGTGGTTCTCAGCTCGGGGCGGTGTTACCCTGGGGCACAGGCAACAGTGCTGGATGTCTGACTGACAGCCACAGAGGAGGATGGGGGTCTGCCGCTGGCCCCCATGTGTGGAGGCCCAGATGCCACTAATGCCCTGTGGGCAGGGGACCACCCCCACCACACGGAACGGTCCGGGTCCTGACGCCCACGCTGCGGAGCTGGCCTGGCTTCAAGAGGCCCCCTGCCCCACCCAGTGCAAGGCAGCCCCCGGCTCAGCCTGAGGACATCCAGGGGACCCCGTGGGCCGAACCACACCCTGCTGAGGCCCTGAAGCCTTCTATGTGCAATGGAGGTGCCCAGGAGGTGCCAGGACCCTCCATGGAGGGTGGCGGCCGTGGGCCTGGACACGAGGCTCACACCTGCTCATCAGCTGGGTTCCCGGCTCCGTCAGATGGGCGTTTCATAACCCACCCACACACAGTGCTTCCAGCCGAATTCAGGGAAAGTGCTTTGGGGACACTTGCACCTGCCTCTGCCGAAATTCATCCATGACACGTGGCCCAAAGGCAAGTGCAGTCAGTCCCCTACATCTCCTTCCAGCAGCTGGGGCAGCCCCCCCTCCACCACAACCCCTGCCGGGATGCATCCTATAGCCCGGCTTCCTGGACCTGTCATTCTGAGGGACCAGATGACTTGACCTCACGGCTCTGACAGCCCTGAACAGAAAGCCGCCGCCAGAGAAGATGGGACAGAGTGGTCAAGATCAGAAGCCAGGGTCTGGCCGCCACGAGGGTCCTGCTGCTGCCGGCTGGGGAACCGGGATCGCCCTGTGCCTGGTCCCCCAGAGCCAGGACCTACCTTCTCAAGGGACACAAATGCTTTCCAGAAGCAACAGATGAGCCGTCTGCTGGCTCAGATGCACGCAAGCCAGAGACAGAAATGCCGTTCAAAGGGCTGGTGGCCACAGGGAGCAGGGGCGGGCAGCGGGCATGGAGGGCCTGGTCAGGGTGCCACACAGCAGGGGCTGTGGTCAGACTCGTGGGTTGGGAACATGAGGAGCCTGGGGAGGATGTGTGGCCCCAAGGAGGGGTCGAACCCTTGGGGCAACAGAGCTTGAATCTGGAGGGGCCGAACGTGAGAGTACGAGAAACACAAGTGGTGGTGTCGAGTCGGAGACTGGACGGAAAAGTCTGCGACGTGGGAGGCAGGTCCGGCTGGAGATATAAATTTGGGAGTCGGCATATGGACGACATTTGAGGCGGCCAATGCGTGAGTGTAGCAAGACAGAGTCGAGAAAGAAGGACCGGCCAAGGGGCCGGGAAGAAGCCTGGAGGATGGTGTCCGGGAAACCACATGAAGGGAGGGGTCTTGGAGGGCCCTAGGAGGGGTTCAGCATGCCCGGGGCTGCCATGAGCCAGGGACGAGGGGGGCTGAAGACTGGATATTATGCTCAGCCACGTGGAGGGGACCTTCCCCAGAGCGTGGGGCCGCGGGCTCGCGGAGGGCTGGACACTGCAAGGACAAAGCAGTCCTGGGCGGTCTTGCTGGAAACGGGAGCAACAGAGACACGGCCTCAAGCAGAGCAGTCTCGGCACAGGAGAAACGCCGCACGCCGTTTGTTCGCTCCACAGACACATGTGGAAAGCACACAGGACGCCTGGCCCCATGGGACCCCCAGGGACACAAGGACACAGGGCTCAGCCCAGCCCACCTCAGGAGCCTTGGTACAAGCAGCCAGCAGCTATGAAGCGTGGACTGAGCACAACACGCACTGGGGCTCAGCCCTGGCGCCCCCGAGCCGGGCCTGCAGGCTCCACGTCCTCCCGTCAGCACCGGCCCCGTGGACAGCTCCTCCTGCCATCCCAGAGCCTCCAGAGGTCGGGCCGGGAGGGCAGAGACGCGGGCATTCTGCTGGGTCTGTTCCTAGGAATACCGTGCCGGGTTGTAGGTGCAGTGCTGCCCCCCAGTCAAAGACGGCAGACATGGTCTAAGGCTGACCAGGCTGGGGTCCCTGTTTCTCGTACCACTGGGGGTCCGGGGCATCTCAGCACGAGGGTGCTTGAAAGAACGGGTCATAGGTTTGGGCGGGGGGCAGGGGCACCCGCGGGGGTTGGGGCAGCGGGTCCACACTGGCTCTGGACGTGAGGGCTGCCCTCTCTCTGCCGTGGGGCACGTGTGAGTGTGCGGCTCCCACAGGGCCTGCGAGCAGTTTCCAGAGCAGCTGTGTGAACTCACGCTCCCTCTGCATGCGGCCGTCAGAGAGCGGCACTCTGAACACAGCTCGTGACGACAGGGGCGTGAGTAGCTCAGACTGTGCTTTCCCAGGAGTCCAGGCCCTGGATCCCAACAGATTCTTCCCTGACAGAAGGACCGGGGCTCCCCGGAGAGCTGGCTGAGCCAAGGGCTGGGCTGAGGACCTACCTATTGTGCCAGAAGGAAGGAAGCGCTCCGAAGGCTGCAGCCATGGGGGTATGCCGAGGACGGGGGCCCACTGAAGAGCTCCCGGGGGCCCACGCTGGAATAAGAGAGGAGAACGGAACAGAGCCGCACTGGATTATGACCCGAAGGGCAGTGTAGTGGTGTGTGTGGGGAGATCTTCGCAGAATTCCAGATCACATCGAGGCCTCTGTCACGGAGTGGAGTGTGACACCCATCCGCGGTCGGTGTGCACGGTGACGTCCTTCCCAAAGGTCAGCGTGCAGGGGACAGGACAGACCCCCGACAGGGGAGACTCCTGAAAAGCAGCCTCAGCCCGGGGGGTCAAGGTCAACACATGCAGGGACCAGACAGACCTGCTGCGGTAGGACCCCAGTGCTTTTTCTGAGACCCCAGCGTAACCACCGGGAGAACCACAGACAAACCCCACAAAGCACCCGACCAGTCATCCTCAAAACCGTCAAGGTCATCAAAAACAGGGACAGGCTGAGACACCGTCGTGGCCCAAGGAATGTCAGGAGAGACCACGGGGTGTCCCGTGAGGCCTGGCACAGGAGAGGGATAGTAAGTAAACACTGGAATCTGAATGAACTGTGAGCTTCACTCGGTCGTGACTGTTAATTCTATGTGTGAACCTGACTGGCCAAGGCGCCTGGATCACACACTATGCTGCGTGCATCTGGGGTGTTTCCAGGTGAAGTGAGCACCGGCATCTGCGGATTCAGTCAAGCAAAACCCCAGCAAGGGTGGGCATCAGGCCGTCCACCGAGGCCCCAACGGAGGAGGGCGGAGGCTTCTGCCTTCATTCCTGCCTCACCTTGGGGATGGCTCCGCGCAGCCCGCCGACAGAGCGCTGCCCTCGCCTCGCTGGACCCGAGGACTGCGGACAGTGAACCGATGCCTGTGGGCCTCCCTGGCTGCGGGAACAGCCGACGCCTCACAATAAATGCCCTGACACACGTGCACACGTGCGCCCGTGCACCTGCTCTGTGGGTCTGTGTCCCCGACGAGACCTGGCTAGGATGCGACCTGTCACCACAGGCTCGACCAGCGGGGCCCCCTGACGTGCCACAGGGACGCAGGGCCCTCCTTGGAAACAGCACGGGGACTCACTGCTCTGCTTTCCCGACTTGGCTCTAGGCCTACAAGGTTCTAGAATAAGTTCATAAGGAGAAAGTTTTCAAAAAGCTGCACATGCTCTGGGTATGGGAGCGCGGCCAGGAGGCGGCGGATGGACACACGGGGCTATGGTCTCAGTGCTGAGATTACATAAGACTGAATTTCCTATTTTTTCTTGTCACTTTTCATTATATAATAAAAAGCTATAAAGTTAAAAAAAAAAAAAAGAGAGAGAGAGAGAGAGAAAAGAAAATAAGAAAGAAAGGATCATCCTGGCAACGGCGCCTGCCGGCTGGGTGAGCAGCACATAATCCATCACCCGAAGCGGGACACGTCTGAGGGTAACGGGACGCTGTTAATCACCAGCCTGGTTGGCGGCCACGGGGTCACACTCAGCTTGCGGGAGCCACGGGGACGCGCTCAGCACACAGGGGCCACAGGCTCACACTCAGCTGGCGGGGGCCAGGGCGTGGTCAGCACGGGGAGGCGGGATCGCTGGTCACGCCGTCCCTGAGTCCCTGAGCACGGCAGGCCTGGAAAGGAGCTGGGTCAGCAGGGAGGCAGGCCGGGAGCGGCAGCCGGGGCCCACGTGGGCCGGGAGGGGGCCCCACCACAGAGTGCATCCTGCGGGCTCCGTCCCCACGGCCCCTGCCTTGGCGTCTGCACCGTCGACTTCTGGGGGGCTTCAGCCGCTCACTTTGGGGCCTTCTGATTGTCGCAGGCTCTGGGTAAAGGGCACAGGATCCAAATCACTGGGGACTCCACGGTCCAGCTCCCAGTTCAACAGCATGCCCTCGGAAAGAAACACAGAGACGCCCCCGCCCCCCAGGCCTGCAGTCTCCCTTCGCAGGCACAGTTCCCCTGTGAGCCCCACAGTCCGCCTCCCCGCCGCAGCCCGCCCGCCTGGTACCAGCCCCGCCTGCTGCCCCGAGCGCCCACGGGACCGGCAGGCCCACCCTGGGTTTTCCAACGGCCAAACACCACCACAGGACCCCCTAGCACCGGCACGCGGGTCACACGAGGGGACAGAGCTCCCTGTCTTTGTGATGCCCGCCCTTCCTGTGTCCCTGTACCCCACTCTCTGTCACGTGCTAACTCTGCAAACCATCCTTTCTGCCCGAGAAGCTAAAATGCAACTTCAGAAACACAAGATGACCTTGATTCTTGAAGAAAAAGAAAACACAGGAATTGGGCCAACACAAACAGACATGGCCGAGGACAGCCACGGGTGGGGCCCCCGGAGCACAGGGGCCTTGGAAGCTGGGATGCTGGTGACTCGCCGGCAGAGTGTCCATAACCAGGTGGGGACAGAGGTTTACAGCCTCCCGGCTTCTTGGGCCCCCTGTGTTTCCCTCAGAGGCCTGAACCCAGCTGTGTGCGGCCCAGGGTTTTCAGGGACTCGGAAGCAGCGACCGCTGCACAGGTGCTGCTGGGTCCTCCCTTGGCCACACCGGCATCCCATGCGGCCCCAGGTTCGAGGTGGCCCAGAGCGAACTCACGCACCAGTGCGAGGGCAGGTGTGAGGCAGCGGTCCTGATGTCCTGAGAGGCCAGCCAGATACCAGGGGGCTTCGAGTTCATCCTGGCCCTCCCCTGCCCTCCCCTCCCCTGCCCTGTCCCACTCCATCTGAAAGCCAGCCCCGGCCGGCCACCTCCAGGGTCAGAGTCTTGGTGCTGTGCGTCCCCTCGCCTGAACCTGAGCTGGGCCAGAGACCCGCTGCAGCCGCGGAGTGTGGTGGAAGCGACACGGTGCCCGTCCACGCCTCTCCCGTGCCTCGGCCTCAGCACACCTGGTGTGGCGGGAGGAAGTCCCAGTGCCCCACTGAGGAGCCCAGTGGACACGGAGAAGCCCCAAGACCACGGAGGACAGCTGCTGGTTTAAAATATGCCCACACAGTCTTTGACATTCGCTTCGAAGGGTGGAACCTGACCCCCTTGAGTGTGGCTGGGCGCGGTGGCTGGCTGGAGACACGCGGCCTGCATAGGCCGGGGGGGGGGGTGGTGGTGACTGCACAGGACCGCAGAGTCTGGGTCCGAGAAGGCACCCGGGCTTCCTCCTCTGTCTCCTGGCTCGTGGAGAGGCTGGCCAACACCGCGTGAGGCCACGCAAGCAGCTCCATGGAGAGCCCCGTGGTGGGGACCTGGCCTGGGAGCAGGGCCCCCCCACCCTGAGCTGCGGCCAGAGCTGACAACTGCTCGGGGAACACAAGGGGACCCTGAGCCACAGGCACCGGGGGAGCCACTCCCAGCCTAAGGGCTCACAGAGACGCTCACAGAGACGCGAGGGGCAGGACTGAGCCACGAGGGGTAAGTGACAGAGACGGGAAGAGACGACAGAGCGGACAGCGGGAACCAGAGCCCCAGGGACGTGACCCAGGGTGCCGGGAGTGAGGACCCACGCTGGGGACCGAGGACACCACCGCGGGGTCCTGGCTCTGCAGGCGTCACGGGCAGCAAGGACACCCGCCCCCCGCCCCCCACCGTCATGACAGACTAGAACGGGGTCGCTGTGTCACCAGGTTTCAGGGCGGTTCATCACCAGGAAAATCTAAGGGTGCGGAGACCCTGCCCGCCCAGCCCCCCGCAGGCAGCTGGAGGGAAGGACGCGGGCCAGCCAGGTGCCAGAGGAGGCGCGGGGCCTGGACGCGGAGCCCCGGGCGCAAGGCAGACCCCGCCTCGCCTGCGCATGGTCGCCGGCAAGGGCGAAGGAAACCCACGCTGGGATGGGCGCGAGCGACCGCGCCGAGCCTGCTGCAGTGACAGAAAGAAGTGACAGACTCGTCTATTTCTTGCTTTTGCCACAAGTTCTGCCTTGTGCATGCAAAGCACGAGGAGTCATGATGTGAATTCTGAAAGCAGAGACCTTTCTAAAGTCAACTTTCTAAATCACTGTGAGAAAGTGAATGTACTCAGCTCCTATTTTTAATAAATGGGGGGCGACAGTGACTCCTACCCACACCCTCTCCTGGCTTTGGAACCTAAATAACATCCCCAGGGTTTTCACAGGAGCGACACGGGCCTGCGCCTGAGCCACCGCGCTGGGGGCCATCCATGGGCTCCATGTTGCCTCGGGGGACACGTGCGCCGGGAGGGGCGGCTCTTCTCTCAGCTGAGTGGGGCAAGCTGGGGGAGCGCCCCGGCTGCCCTCTGCCCTCGGCCACTCCGACTGCACCCAGACCACCTGAAGCAGAATCCCCCCGATCCCTGGGGACCCATGACGGCCGGAGACCCTGCTTGGGCGGCCCTGCCTCGCTTTTTAAAATAATAGATTTTAGGTCAATGACAGAACATTTTCTAGTGAAGCAGGCATCCCAGATTTTTAAAAATAACAATAATTTTATTAATTACAGCTTCTCCCCAATCATCTCAAATTCTGGTCGTTAAAATCATTCAGCATCTGGATCCAGCCGGTGTCTGGGGAAGGGGAGGGCCCGGCATGTCCTGTGGGGCGCCCGGCCAGCTGGCCGCTTGGGGGAGGGCACACCCCAAGACGAGCTCGGCACGGCGATGCCATCAGGGGAAGACAGATCGATCCCCGCTAATGGATGGGGAGCAGGATGGAGAAGACTTGCCCGCTGAGGACAGCAAGGTCCAGCCATCGCTAGGCGCATTGGCCAGGAGCAAGAGCAGCTGTGACAGCCTTACATTGATCTGTGGTCACACGCGGACGGCAGCGGGGCGGGCATGCAGAGACGCGTGGTGGAACCTAGCTCCAAGGGGGCAGGACAGTGTGGACAGGAAGGAGGAGCGACACCAGGCAGGAGGTCCGGTCTCTCACCAGGGTGAGTGTCGAACTGGACTGAGCTTCCTACGGTCAGGGAACTGAGCACAGGCCCTTGAAATAAGAACCGATGTGTTCTCGGGAGGGCCCGAGAGGCTGCCGGGGCCCCCCAGGAGGACAGACCGTCCCCATCAGCCCCTCAGAGGCCCTCGTGCTGGGGCTGGGGCTGGGGCCGAACCCACCGTGCCTGTGCACCCTCCAAGTGGCCAGCTCTGGGACAAGTGTCTGCACAGGCCTCAGCAACACGCCACTGGCCACACTCGCAGCCCCAGGGCGGGGGTGGGGGGGGTCGGAGGCAAGATGCCAGGTCCTCGCGGGCAATGAAGGGAGACCAAGGAACGTGCGGTGGTTTCGTGGACAAACCAGAGACAGGGTGCCATGCCCTGCCCAGCAGCTTCACGCCAAGAGCCAGCATGTCCACAGAGGACCACCAGGGTGTGGGGGGTCTCCCATCCAACGCCCGCTGCCCTGCGCACCAAGCCCCGGGTGTCCTGCCCTCCACAGCCACACCTGCTGTGCATCTGCCCAGCCCTCCCGACTTGGAGGACGGGTAGTGGGGATGTCGCCCAGAGGCTGGTGGGACACGTCGACTCCCGGACTGCACCCAGACCTGCTGAAGCAGAATCCCCCCGATCCCTGGGGACCCGTGATGGCCGGAGACCCTGCTTGGGCGGCCCTGACCCTGTGCAGAACAAGCGCTTCTCCGCGGCTTTGCTTCTCTCAGACCAGCAGCCCCAGAGAGAAGCCCTGAGCAAAAATGACCCCCACTGCATTCTGACATTACCTCTCGCCTAGAAAGCTGGGTGGTTAAATTTTTAAAAGAAAATCAGCTTATTTTTAGCACTTTAAAACATACGACCAAATGGACAGGCATGCAGAGCTGACGTGACAGTAGGTCCAGAGTCCATTCTAAGACGAGCCTTGTCAGCTGTGGGGAGAGAAACACCTTGAGTGCCTCCGGGACCCAGAAACCCAGGGACGGACCCACAAGGGGGCTTTCCCAAGGGACCGCATGCCGTCCTACCCAGCCAGAGCCCGGATCCCCACCACCACACCAAGGGCCTCGGCACCGTTCCTGCTGGCTGGTAAAGACCCCACAGTCTGCAGCCACCAGGCTTCTGACCAACGACGGAGACCTGCAGTGGGGAAGGGGGTGGGAACCACCGTCAGCCCGAGTCTGGGCCCCACAGAAGACCGCCGCCGCATCAGGAGGGAAGGACACAGGCTCCTAATAACCAAAGACCAGACTGGCCCAGAAACGAGGGCCCCGTCTGCACCGTGGGGCCAGCCACGCGCGCGCCCAGACGCCCTGCTCGGGCCTGCGAGCTCTCGGGGCGCGTCACCACGCAGGCGCCGACCATCCTTCCTTGCCGGTCGACGGCCGGGTGCCGAGCAAGGCTAAGCAAAGCTGCTAGAAACCCTGAGAAACCAGTGAGGTTCGCAGCACGGCAGCCTTTCCTGGATGCGAGTTTCAGAAAGAAGGTGCACTTTCGTCCCCGCACTGGCCGGGGTGACATGCTGTGCGCGAGAAGATCCTGCTCACGGTCCAACAAAACCAGCAGCCAACGTGCAGCACAGGACATTTCCAACGTGGAAACAGCCTAATGTGCGCAACCTTGGAAAGTGGGGCCCCGGCAAGAAAACCCCTGGCTGCGGAGCCAGACGGCATTCCAGACGCACTGGAAGCTTCCACGTACGCAGCAGGAGGGGCACACCCAGGATTGTCAATGGGAACGGCACAGCAGTAACAGGACACCCTGACCGGAAACTGCCAGAAAGGAAGCTATTAATGAATCTGACCACGTGAAAATTAAACACATCCGTACCCAAAACCCTAGCAGCACTGCAAGATAGGCGGCACACGTGCGCAGGGGTGGGGAAGGGCTATCTGGGGTACGGCTTGGTAGACCCAGAAGAGGGCAAAGACATGGGGCGCCACGGTCCCCGCAGGAAGCACGGGCTCAGGTGGGCACCAGTAATCCACAGAGACAGACGCCCGATGTGAGAAGCAAAGAGACCCTAGGTCCCACCAGTAGTCAGAGAAGCTCAACGTATTCGTATAATCCTTTTACCTTCCAGATGATTAGAAATTTAAAATATCGCTAGCAGCCAGAGCTGGTGAGGGTTCAGGGAAGCCTGAACATGCCCGGAACGGGCGCTGGCTGGCTCTGCGTCCCCACCACTCCGCGCTCTGCGCTCTGTGCCCCTCACCTGGGCCCCTCCCTGTCCGCTGCCAGTCCCCCCACGTCCCTCTGGGTCTGGGTACCCTGCACACAGCAGCCACATCCTCGGGGGCCATCACGGAAGGCACGCCCGGGACAGCCCCTGGAGCACAGAGGGACCGTTCCTAAGGACGCTAGCGGGTCAGCTGTGTCAAGATGCCTTCCATGGACACAACTCGGGGGCGACAAGATCATCCACACCTGCAGGACCCTGAAGGCCCAGAGATGCTCATTGCTTGGCTGTTTGTGATATTCAGGAGAGTAGGAACACCCCAGTGTCCCACAGCAGGAAAGGAAGGAAGCAGAGAGCGTCACGTCTACACCGAGGAAGGCTGAAGGGCAGGGACTCAGCCCTGGCCACTGGTCAGAACCACCAGCCTGACAAGATAGGGGTGCGGAGCCCCACCCCCAGCGGGGATTCCTGGGGGCGGGGACCAGGCAGCCACAGTTTTAGGGGGCCATGGAGTGGAGCTCCCAGCCAGGTCCGAAGGTTTCTTGTGTGAACCCAGCCAACACATGCTTTGGATCCAGCAGATGCCGGCAGCACCCACCAAGTGAGAAAGCAGGTTACGCCCAAACCACGTATGGGACGCAATCCGCTTCTGCATCAAAGGAAAAGTGTGTTTCTCTACGGCTGGAAGTGTGAGAACGTTCCTAGAGCAGAGCCACAGAAGACGCTCCCTGATCCGTTCACTGCGGAGTCTCGGCGCTAACCCTACACGTCTGGACTTTCCTATTTAGGACAATTTTAGGAAAAACAGGAAAGCATGCACACATATACATCTTCATGCTTCTGTAATTAGGAATAAACAAAGGGTTTATTTACTTATTTATTTTTACATTTTAAGAAAGGTGACCTGAGAATCTGGTGGCCTCCTGCCCTGGCGTGCTGTCCGCCCACCCAACAGACCCAGGCCAGCCGTATGTGGCCTTCAGGGGCTTCCTTACTCCCAGTCCTTTCTCGGGGAGCAAACCTCACGGTGATTCATCGCCCCCCAACTCGGAAGCTAACATCACTGGGGTCTGAGCACTGATCGTGACTGCGGAGAAGGGCGGGTGCCCCCAGCCTCACGTCACATGGGACACCGAGACCACGAGACACGAAAGGGCTCACAGAGGAGCGCGGCTCCAGGGCAGGGCCGCCGAGGCAGGGCAGGTCCCCGGGCAGGCTCGGATCCACAGCTCCCAGAAGTCGGCGAGAGATGGGAGCGGAGGAGGCGTGGCGTCAGGGGGAGCGGGGAAAGGGGCCCCTGGTTCCAGTGTGGGACAGAGACGCAGAGACCACCCCACGCCCGGGCCCCGCCAAGCAAGCACGGGCTCTAGACCCCGCGGGACTGACAGAGATGAGGACACTTGTCCATCACAACCGCGCTTCTCAGCTGGGATTCACCTGGTGCTCTGTGAAACTGCGCCTCTTCTACCCTTTCCTCTGCATACTGAACTTGATATATTAATTGGGAGTTTTAATCCAAAAAATCCATCAGAAGGTCTTCCGTCGCCATAGCAACTGTGCAGTCCCAGTAAATGCTCCTCTCCCGCACCGGCACCAGCACCGTGCCGCGGCCTCTTCAAGCCGGCTTGACAGTGACAGTGGCAGGAGAAACGCGACCCCTGGCTGGAGGGGCTGGGGGGGGGGGGCTCCACACCCGGCCCAGAAGGGAGCTGGGGCTCAGGGAACGCTGCCTGCCTCCCTGACTCTCCCTCCTCCGCCCCAAACCCCATTCCTTTCCTCTGAATAAACCCACGGCCCTCCGCAAGCCTGTGCCGGATGCTTGAGCCATAGCGCCCCGACATGACACGCACACGTGGGACAAAGTGCCGTCTAGACCAACAATGCCCACGGCTGCTAAGCCCAGTCTCACCACGCAAAGCCTGGAGGAGTCCCAACGGGGCGTTCAATTGGGGGATGTGGCCGCCGTGCCCAGGGATGAGCGAGTACCTGATGGCACCTGTAGCCAGAGTCAGCCCCCACTGCCCCATGGCTGGAGCAGCTGCTGCCTCTGCCGTCCTACTCCAGGCCCTCACAGGGGCGGGGGATGTGCCGAAGAGTTCCCAAATCAGACTGTGAGCAGTGTCAACAGAGTCTGTGCTCTTTTTGCCTTTTTAATCATCATTGAAATCTGAGCCATAACACACCATGAGCAAATAGAAAAACCGTACGTTAAAAAGCTGAAGGCAGCCGCGTGCGACATCGACTTCTCTATCTCCACATTCTCTGCCTTGGAGAGCACAAGGCTAAGACACGGCAAGACTGGCCAGCTCTTGGCTGACGCCAGCAAGCGCTGAACTCGGATGCGTCTCTCAGACGTTTTCTCATCACGCAGCCAGAGAAGCTAGACATCAGTCTGCTTCCCCATCAGTTCCTAATGCAGCCTGGGCTTTCTTTACTCAGAATATTTATGTTCAATCAAAAATGCATAACATAGGAAACAGTCACAGCGCTGAGTTCTGCTGCCCCAAAGCTCAGAACACAATGACAGGCAGACCCAGGACACCCTGGACTGACGTGCCGGGTTGCAGATGCCCCTCCCTACTGACCGTGGCCAGGCTGAGCAGCCCAGCACCCCCTGGGCAGCCCAAGGCAGCCTCTCCATTGTGCCGATGACCCCCCCGGGGCATGGCCTGCACATTCACCACCACTGGCCTGCGGTCGTACTACTGTGATTTCCTATCAGGTTTAAATTATTTATCAGAATGAATAGCTTGGCCCCCTGTGTGGAGCTGTGGTCTACAATTATAAAAGACCCACCCTACCTTTGCAGGCTGCCTACAGATGAAAAATGCATATTTCAAGTATTTTAAGAAAATGTCAAAAAAACATCAAATGTGTCATCCTCATACCATTTAAATTATCTGCACGACATCTGTAGAAAAGAGCTGTGTGTCTGCGTGTGAATTTATGCCAGGGCCAGGGCCCCAGAGGTGGACCCTCCCTGCCAGTCGTTGCCACGTCCAAGGTGGCCTGTCACTGTCTTTTGCAGGCGCTGCCTCCTCCAGGCCACTCCAGAGATGCGGGTGGGTGGTCCGGGTCAGGCGCTCTCCCTCCGGAGGACCCGAGGGGAAGTTCTCTCAAAGGGAGTCCCCAAAGGGCAGGTCTCTGCACAAAAGCAAAGCCATCTCCACCGCACATCTGAGCCCGTGCGGGACCACCACACACTGCTCCGCAGACCGAGAGCTCCCAGGGCGGGGGCCGGGCCACCTGTGGGCACGCATCTCTCTCCGGAAGCGCACCCGGCGGAGCGGAGCAGCCTGGCCGCGCGCCCCGACAGGAGCAGGAACGCAGGCGGCCGCGGCCGCGGGGGGCAGCTAAGGCCGGACCGCTCCGGCCACGGACCCTCAGCCCGCAGGGCCGGCCGCCGCCCACTCCCGCACGCTGCGCCGCCGCGGGACACGGAGGACGCAGGCGGGAGCCCCGGCGCGCGTGGGCACCGCACGCACCGCCCGCGAGTTTCCTCGGAAACCGAGACGCCCCGGGACGCCCCCCACCCCCACCCCCACTCCGCACGAGGAAATCCCGCGGCCGCGGCGCCCCTGGGAGCGCGACGCCGGCCCCCGCGCTGGCCCCGGAGAGGCCCGGGCCCCCGCCGGCGGCCGCACTCACCGTCCTCCTTGTCGTCAAACACCGGCCTCCGCGCCGCGGCCGCCGACATGGACGAGCCCATCCGCTTCTTCCACTTGCTCCACGGGAACAGGGGGCGCGGCTGCGCGCGGGCATCGCCCGAGTCCCGGGCCCGGGGCTGGCCGGCGGCGGGCGGCGGCGGGCCCGGGGTCGCGTCGGGGCCGGAGGGGCGCGCGCGGCCGGTGGGCGGCGAGCCGGGGGGCGCCGCCGCGCTGCTGCCCCTGCGCTCCGCGCCGCTCCTCATGGCCGGGCCTGGGTGCGCGCCGCGGCCGGAGCCGGGGACATGGCCCGCCCGCCGTGCGCGGAGCGGGAGCGGGAGCGGGAGCGGCTGGCAGCCCTCGCCGTGCGCCCCGGCCTCGGCGCTGGCCCGTCCTGGCTGCGGGGCCGGTGCCGCCGACTGCCCGCGCGCGGGGGTGGGGCCGGGGCGGGCCCGAGGGCGGAGTCGGGGCGGGGCCGAGCGCCGGGGGCGGAGTCGGGGCGGGGCCGAGCGCCGAGGGCGGGGAGGAGACCCGGCGGGAAGGCGCAGGGGGTGGCGAGCCGCGCTGGGGGTCCCACAGCCCACCTGGAGGGGGCTGGTCCGCACGGACACTGGGGCCGCAGCACCGACTAGGAGGCGGAGACGAGAGCGAGGGAGGGACGGGCACGACTCCGTCCGGGCATCCTGGGGACCCCAAGGGATGGGAAGGGCGTTGGAGACTCAGGGCCCCCCTTGGGTCTCCCCGCGCCCGCGGCCTTCGCGAACAAAGCCGGATGCGGGGCGGCCTTCAACTTTATCCTGCGGCGCAGCGCTTCGCGAGGCCGCGCGCCAGGCCGGAAAAGGGGCGCGGGGAAACGGCCGCGGGAGGCCGAGGCTGGGCTGGGGTCGGCGCGTGCGGGCCGGTAGTCCCGGCCGGATGCCCGGCGCGCCCTGCGGCTGCGCCCGGGGAGGGACGGGGCGGGGCGGGCCCTCCGCGGGGAGCCGGGCTGCGGGCGCGCGCACACTCACGCTCTCGTGCACCCGCGCTCCCGGGGTCTCCCTGGCTGGGTCCCCCGGGTCCTGCCAGTGAGGCCGCCGGACCCCGAGCCGGAACGGGAGCCCCTGGTCCGGGTACACGTCGCCGGCCTTCCCAGGAGCCGTGCGTCCGCGTTGGCCAGAGTCCGCTGGCCCGGCCCGGGTCCGACAGGGCCTCGGCGCGGACCGCTGGGCCCTCCACGGCCTTCGCGGCGTGTTCGGGGGGGCGCGAGGTGTGGCTTGACCTCTGTGAGCCTCCCCCGCACCTGCTCGCGAGGCCACGGGAAACCGCGGGAGCAAAGCGCGCAGTACAGCCGAGGCCCCAGGAGACGCCTTCCGCATGCCCTGGCTCCCTGCGCGCTGGACCTCGTCACTGAAGAATCTCATCTGTGATGGCTTCACTTGTGGAAGCCTTAAATTCTGCCCCGCAGGCAGGCCCAGAGCCTGGGGTTGCTTCCTCCCGCCCCCGCCCCCGTCCGGTGAAATCCTGGAAGGGCCTCCTGCTTCCCCGCGGCGACAGCGGATCCCCGTCCCCGCGGATCTCCCACGCCGCGGATCCCCCTTCCATGCACGCCCTTCAGCCACCCTGGGCTCTGCCCTGACCTCATAGCCCCTCTCCTGGTTGCAGCCCTCACCCCAGCTCCCGGTCCTCAGTCCTGGTGGTCCCCCACTATGGTCTCTCTTCATGGAAAGCTATGCTCACCCCACCTTCCGTGTGGCTCCTTGACCTGCTTGACCTATGAGATGTGAGCAGAGGTGATCTTTTATTTCTGGGCCAGTGTTGGCCTGGGTAAGGGGGAGCCCGAGTCACTTGGGACCACCTGCAGACCAGCCTCAGACATGCGGGGTAAGCCATCCGGAGGGGAGCAGTTACTTTGATGGGAGCAGAACCTAGGTTAGTGCCACCGACCATCTACCCACTGCCTGGCCCGACACCTGCTCATACCCTGTCTGGACACAAAGGCCTCCCAGACTGGGCTCAGCCTCCCTCCCGGGAGCTCCAGCCAGCAGCTCTGGTCCAGGGCTCCTGTGCACAGTTGCGATTTGCCAGTCGCGGGTGCTGACAGAGCAGGCGCCCTGTAGGAATTCATCCTGCAGGAGCAAAAGCAGAAATATGTTTGGGGGGGCAGTGAGGTGGGGGCTATGCTTGGAGCCCAGGGCTGCACATCAGAATTCCCCCAAACCCACAGCAGTCTCGCTCGGCTTGTCCGCTGCAGACTGACCATGCTTCGTGTCCTCTCCTTCCCAGACCGTCTAACAGGCAGAAACAAAATAAAAAGGTATAACCTACCCCCTTGCCCCCTAGAGAACAAAAGACAAGCTTTTATAAAGATTTTATTTATTTGAGAGAGAGAGAGAGAATGAGCCATAGGGAGAGGCACAGGGGGAGAGAGAGAAGCAGATTCCCTGCTGAGCAGGACCTAGAGACCATGACCTGAGCCGAAGTCAGATGCCCAACCAACCTCAGCACCCAGGAGCTCTAAGACAAGACTTTAGAAAGAAAAAAAATATTAATGGGTTCAGAAAGCGGCTGGAAAGTTTACAGGGGCCATGGAGAGCCTGAGGGCTTGTAGGGAGCACAACGGGCCAGGGCCACTGGGGTGGGGGGGGCGGTGAGAGGAGCAGTGGAGCCACAGGGCAACCTCCAGCAGTGGGCAGTGGGCATGGATAGTCCTTCTCCAGAAGTGACCAGGACTCTTGTCTCACAGGCACCAGGCTCAACATAAGACAGTGAGGGGACCAGCAGAGATGAGTGAGGACATCTGCACACTGAACTAGAGCCCCAAATGCCCAACCAGGCACTCGCCCCAGGGTCAAGACACGGGAAGAATCCTCTCAGAGACACTGAGCGCCTCTCAGGAGACCCCTGTGCTCCAGGGTGGTGGGTCCCTCACCGGCCCCAGCAGAAGCAAGCAGGAACCAGCTCTTACCAGGGGCCTGTAGCTGGCCTCAGGGCTCAGGCCACGGCTCTGTCCGGGAGACCCCCTGTGCCTAGCCATGGCACAGGGTCCCAGGAAGGCCAAGGATCAGATATGCAAGCTGGATCAGGTGCACAGAGAGAACAGGAGACAGAAAGCTTGGGCGCGGCCTCACCTGCAGGCAGACCAGGTCGCTGCAGCCACAAAGGTGACCATGGAGTTCAGGGGAGGCTGGAACGGGGGCCACCTGTGAGTGGAAAGGGGGCAGTGAGGCCAACAGAGTGTCCCTGGGCACCACTGCTGCTAACACTGGTCAGGAACAGAAGCTAGCTCAGGGCTAGCTGTCCCGTCCCTGTGATGGGGTACCGCCAAGGACTCAGTACCAGATAAACATGCCGACCACATCAAGCATGCGGGAGCGCACCCGGGATCGTGCGTGGCGAACCATAACGGGGCCACTTCAGGGGTGGCTGGGCAGGGTTCTGAAACTTGAGCACACACCAGCAGCCGTCTGAAGGCCCGTGGCCTGGAGTTGAGGATGCTGGCCCCGAGGCACGAACAAGCCGGTGTGTAAGCAGAGGAGGGGCCCGGGTCACTGGGGGACAGTGAGTGCCCCTGAGACAGGGAACGCAGAACAGCTGGGGCTCAACTTTGTATTCGAGGCTCAGTCTCTGAAGCCCAAGCACAAACGTGCCTTGGTCTCTAATTTGCCCAAAAAAGCACCGAGTCGAGCGGTCACATAACTGGGACCCAGCACTGCCTCCAGTTCTCGGGTAGGTTTCATCTGAGGTCACCGTTCTGACATTGACACTTGGCCGCATCTTCGGGAACAGCCCTTTGATCAAACTCCGCTCAGACTGCCTGACTCGCTGGCGGGGGTGGGGGGGCCATACCGAAGCAGCCCCGGGAAACGGGCAGCAGAAGCTCGACGGGATTCCAGTCCTGGTGCTCACCCGTGTGCGGGGCCCACAGCGAGCCTCCTCCCTGGCAGGAAGTGGAAACCAGGGGCCATCAGCCCTGGAGCTGCCGGGGGAGGAAGGCAGGGCCTTGGGAATTCGAGTGCTGGGACCTCTGGCTGCTGGTGGCAGGGCTGGTTCTGGAGGTCCTGAGGCCGCCCGGCTCCCGAAGACTCTGGAGGATGAGACAGAGGAGGAGCCGCACTGCGCCCGGGATGGGCCCCTCCACCGCGGTGCTAGGTCTGAAGCAGAGACTCCGAGGGTAACCCGTCGGTCTGCACATCATTTCCCAGGGCTGCCTGACCAGAGCAGCACAAAGTGGGGCCGGAAATGGATCCCCGCGCAGCACTGGAGGCCGGAAGTCGGAGATGGAGGCCGTAACCCGGCTGCTTCCTTCTGGATGTCCTGAGAGAGAGCCCGCCCCACCTCTGGGCTGGCAGCTCCTGGCGATGCTGGTGTCCCTTGGCTTGCAGGGGTGTCCTTCCAGTCTCGCCTCCCTTGAGACATGGCGTTACATGTGTGTGTCCTTGTCATTTCTTCCCTCATAAGGACATTTGCCGTAGGATTTAGGGCCCGCCCTGATGCAGAATGATAGCAGCTTGAGATCCTAACCTTGATTACAGTTCTTCCCTGCAAAAGCCCTCTTTCCAAACAAGATTCTGTTCATAGGTTCTGGGTGGACCTTTTGGGGGGCCCACCATGAAACCTGCCAGAGTCCACCGTTTGGTCCCCCCCAACATCTATGTCCATGCGGTGGGCAGAACACATCCATCGGGTCCCATACCGCAAAGCCTCAGCTCCACGGTTCTGAATGCCGGGCCTACAAGCCCACCTAAGTGCCCTCCGCTCATGAGCCCCAAGCATCACCTGACTGAGGTGCAAGTGAGACTCTGGGCGAGGCCCGGCCCTGCTTCCACAGTGCACAAGCACGGGACAGACGTGTCCATCCCAAAAAAGAAACTGAAGGAATGAAGGCGTCTCCATTCCCAGGGAAACTCAAGATCCCACAGCGAAGCTTCGGTTAAGTTCCAAGGTCCAAGGAGAACCCTCTGTCGCCAGACACACCACCCCTGGCCATCTTCCTTCCTCCTGACAGGCCGCACACACATCCTTGCGGCTCCAGGACGCCACCAACCCCTGTCCGGCTCTAGAGCTGTGCGCGTCCTGTAGCAATCTCCTGCGTCCTGGACCTCTTCCTCCCAGTCCCAGGGGCGGGCTTCTGCTGATCCAGTGTCGGGGCCTGGTGTGTGTCCCACTGCACGGGCGGGCCCTCTGCAGAACTTCCCCTCCACGACCCCACCTGTACCCCTGGGTTCCACTGAAACTCTTTTCAGAATACACTTTTCCGACAGTCCATTTCCCAATTCTAGTATTCTTTGCAATCTGGATAGGCCAAGAACCTACCAGATCATTAGGGCTGGTTCATTTTTGCTTAAGAGACATTCCTCAGTCGGTCAAGCGCCTACCTTCGTCTCCAGTCACGATCCCGGGGTCCTGGGATCGAGCCCCACGTCTGGTTCCTTGCTCAGTGGGGAGCCAGCTTCTCTCTCTGCCCCTCTCCCTCTCGTGCTCATTCTGTCTCTCAAATAAACAAATTAAATCTTTATTTAATTTAGAGAACGTCCTCAATTTGCCTCTTTTCTCCACATTTCACTCTGGGCAGCAAGAGGAAAGCAACCCGCACCTCTAACAATCTGCTTGGTGTCCTCCGCCAGCATCCAAGTTCGTCATCGCCAACGTCAGGACGCAGTTCAGTCAAGAGTTCTTCCACTTTACAACCAGGTCCGCTTTTCCTCTGGTTTGCATAGCACGTTCCTGGTTCTCATCCCAGACCTTGCCGCCTCACCCCCTTCAACACGCACACGTCCGCCCACACCGTGGTCGTGGCTAAGTGTGTGTCCCCTAAGATAACAGCCCTCCCTTCCTTCTGAGCTACCCCACCCGACCTCAAGGAGCCATATTTCCACTCTCTGTCCACACATTCCGGCTGGTTGCTGAGACCCACCAGATCACGCAGGGGGACCTGCTTGGTTTAAACTCAACTGATGGCAGATGCCGGCCGCCTCTCCGTGGCACAGGTCACTATGCATCTTCCCGATAACACCTGGCTTAGCACCCGGTTCAATAGCTCCAAGCCTAGTTGACACCTAAAATGAGCCATGACAGCTGTGTTAGAGTGCGCTGGGAGGAAGAGGGACCGTGAGAGTCAGATGGGGACATCCGGGCAGACATAGCTGAGGTGGAGAACGCTGAACCCCGAAATGTCCTGCAGCCTCCCTCACTGGCAGGAACAGCCCTTCCCCCGCCCCATGCACAGAAGCTACTGGTGGTTGCACCTCAGCCAGGTGTGTCTCAAGCTGACACCAGCTGTTTTCAAGCACCCGCCTTCACACCGCCCATTGCCCGAAGGCCCCTAAGAGTCATACGGTCAGATGGTCAGGAGACCCCGGAGCACCGACCGACAAGTACGAAGACTGCTCCTGGGAGAAAGACCCTTCATGCAGAGACAGAGAGAAAAGCTCCCACCTCTGCAGCCAGGAGCAGCCGTCAGAGCAGAGTCTAGAGGCCCAGGGAGGAGGAAGTAAGGCTCAGGAGAGCAAACCCACTGACCTGGCTGCACCAACCAGGGTTTAACACGCAGGTCCGAGCACCTGGAGGCAGCTCTGATCGCCACCAACGCTGGGTGAGGCAGGGCTGGACTCCGCAGCAGGACTTCTGCAGGTCCTCCGCTGTCAGGGAGCCGCGCACGGACAACAGCAGTGGCCCCCAGAAGGTTCCACGAAAGGACACTCTCAGGCCCCACCCCAAACCTGCTGAGTCAGAGTATACACTTTAAAAATCTGCATTTTAATTGTGAATGTCTTCACATTAAAGTTTGAGAAGCATGTCCTAAAGAAGGAGGCTAACAGCTCAGGAAGACAGGCAGGTACAGTGGACGGACCCCAACCCGCCCCCCGCCCCCGCCATGAGGACTCTTGCCCACTCCTGCCCTTCCCTAATGTTGTAGTGAGATGTTCCCCAGCCCCCAGGGAGCTCCGTGTGTCTGTCCTCTGGGGACTGGAGATGGCTGTGGAGGTGCTGCAGTGGACTGGAGTTCCCGGGTTTCAGCAGTAACAGTGAGAACAGGGGTGGGGTCAGCTGCTAGTTCCAGGGGCGAGACCACCATGGTCACCCCAGGACAGAGATGCACATGGATTGACGGCAACACTCTCGGTTGACCACAGAGTCCCTAGAAATGGTCTTGACACTGCAGGTGGACATTCTTGGTCTTCTGGAGGAAAGGAAGTTAGGAGAATCCACAGGGAAAGATGGTCATGATGGGCAAGGGTACGGGTAGTCTCACGGGTAGGCGAGAAATGGAAAGTCTATAACTAAAAGATACTATATCTGACCTTTAAATTGTTTTCAACAGCCATAATATTCTACTGGAAAAATTAAAAGAATCAGTAACCATGTAACACGTAGACATGTCAATAGAATTTATCAATGACGCATGTGGAAAATCTGGAATAAGACGGATCCTTGCAAAGTGGAAAACGGCAGCAGCTTCCCAGCCGGAGACGATACGGCAGCGTCCTAACTTTGCTGAGAGGAAGAAACTCCAACATAGAATTCTGTATCAAAGGAGAATATTCTTCAAAAATAAAAGCTAAAAAAGACACCTTGAGAGAAAGAAACAACAGAATCTGTCGCCAGCAGGAGAGCACTGTAAGAAATGGAAAAGGAGGCTGTTCAAGACAAACAAAAATTCTACTACTTGGAAACTTTATCTTTAAAATTGATTGGTGCAGCCACAATGGAAAACACTACGGAGGTTCCTCAAAAAATGAAAAATAGAGCTAGTGTATGAGCCATGCTTTCTGCTTCTGGGTATTTAAAGAAAAGGAAAACACCAGTTCAAAGAGATACGTGCGCCCCCATGTTCGCTGCAGCATTATCTGCAGCAGCCAAGACGTGGAAGCCGTCCAAGGGACCATCGACGGATGAATGGATAAAGGTGTGGGGTATATATATACAACAGAATATTATTCAGCCATCAAAAAAGAAAAAAAAAAACAGGCCATTTGCGACAACATGGGTGGACCTAGAGAGTATAGCATTAAGAGAAGCAAGTCAGTAAGAGAAAGATTACGATTTCACTATGATTTCACTCACATGTGGAATCTAAAAAACAAAACAAGTGAACAAACAAAACAGAAGCACACAGACACAGGAAACAGACTTGGTTACCAGAAGGCAGAGCAGATTAAGAAGTGCAAATCTCCAGTTATAGAACAAATAGGTCATGGGATGTAACGTGCAACATAGCAGATGTAGTCAGTGATACTGTGATGACTTCGTGAGAAAACAGAGAGGAACTCGACCCATCATGGGGACCATTTCGTCATGTTTAAAAGTATTAGATCACTGTAACGCACACTGGGAACTAAGAAATTGTCAGTCACACTTCAATAAAATGAGACAACAGATTGATTGAACCAAAAACCATCATCACTATAGACAGAGCCTGTAATGCAGAGAAGTAAAATATATGACAATAGCACAAATAAGGGAAGGCAAAGTGATTATAGCCCTGAAAGTTTCTTATGTATTGGAAGTTGTATAATTATAACAATTCAAGGACTACTGATAAATCAAGGATGTATGTTATAACCCAGAGCAGTCACTTTTAAAGCTAAAGAGAGAGAGAGAGAGAGAACTGGATACTAAAAATAATCAGAAAGAATAACAGAGGAGATAAAAAGGAACTGATAACCAAGGTGGCATACTAACACCTAACCATTCCAACAATTACAATAAATGTAAATGGATTAATAACTTCAATTAACAGGTGGAGAGTGTCAGACTCGACACCAAAGCAAGACCCAAATTTATAGTTTTTAAAAGATGCATCTTTGGGTGCCTGGGGGGCTCAGTCAGCTTTCAGCTCAGGCCATGATCTCAGGGTCCTGGGACTGAACCCACAGAGGGCTTCCTGCTCAGTGGGGAGTCTGTTTCGCCCTCTGCCCCTCCTCCTGCTCACGTGCACGCTCTCTCTCTTTCAAATAAATAAAATATTTTTAAAAGATCTTAAATATAAAAATGGTATCAAATTTACCAAAGCAGAGATTAAAAAGATGGAAAAAATACATTGTAAGAATACAGTCATAAGAAAGGTGATGCAGGCGCCTGGGTGGCTCAGTGGGTTAAAGCCTCTGCCTTTGGCTCAGGTCATGATCTCGGGGTCCTGGGATCAAGCCCTACATTGTGCACTTTGCTCAGCAGGGAGCCTGCTTCCTTCTCTCTCTCTGTCTGCCTCTCTGCCTACTTGTGATCTCTGTCTGTCAAATAAATACATAAAAATCTTAAAAAAAAAAAAGGAGATGCAACTTTATTCATATTTGGCAAAGCAGACCTCAAGACAAAAATGTTACCAGAAATACAGAGAAACATTTCATAACAATAAAAGGACCGATTCTTAAGACATGCACAATCCTGTGTGTGCATCTAATAAAAAAATGTCAAAGTTCATTAAGCAAAATTAAGCCAAACTAGGTGCCGTACCTCTTTTTGGTTGGGGGAGGCAGATAGAGCAATGCACCTTCACCTTAGATGGGATATCTTGGCATGCCCCATATCACTGCCCCTAGAAATTCCCCAGAAGGCCCTTGAATTTTGGTCAGATTTACTTCCCACCCTCTGACATGTGACTGTCAACAAGTGTAGAGTATTCGTGCTTCCTGTTCCTGGGTCCAAGCAGCATCACCTCAGCAGTGTAATGGGCCAGTGTGGATCATGTGGAAGGGAAAGGCACTCAAGACTCGGCAAACAGAGTTATGACAACTGGCTGGAGAGGGGTGTCCAGTGAGGTTCTGGGTCTCCTAGGATTGATGTCCATTCAGAGCCGGTGTCCAAGAGTCCCAAAATGTCTGATGATTTCCTTCCCCCCAGCGCTCAGTTCCCCTGGTCAAAGGCCACCAGTTCTTTGGGAGAAATCTGGGAGACAGAGGAACATACACATCCTTGAGTGTCCTGGAGCCCTTCCTCGAGGGGCCTCTCCACTCAAGGGGCTCTGGGCATCTACACTGGCTCTACTCTGCCAACTGTTGAGCACCCATGGCTCTTATTCTTGTGACTCAGGCTACACCTGTGTTCACTTGGCCTGGAGCTTCTCCGCTAGCACAGATCAAGGAAGAACTTGGTTGACGTCCACCTGTTCCACTGAGGAACCCGCTAGCCAGCCAGCGCCACAGGGCTGCTCAGGTGAGATGACTCTGAGGGCTGCTTTGTCTCTGTCCTCCATCCTGGTCAGCTCTGCCATGTTGCTCATGGGGGCTGCGTGCACTGCTGTTATTGCCGACGGGGGAAGGGTTGAGCGTAATTTGGGGTGCATGTGAGATAGCCATGTTAGGTGCAATTATGACCTCGTTATGTCTTTGTTTGCAGGTTAAGTAGAGTTTAAGGAGATGTGTATGGTGTCAAGTTGACTGCACGTAGACTCGTGTGAGGGCCTGTTCTATGTGTCCACCTGACTGGGCTATGGGAAGCCCATACAGCTGGAAAAACATTATTTCTTGGTGTGTTGGTGCAGGCCGTCTCTGGAAGAGATTAATATTTGAATTGGTAGACCGAATAAAGACTATCTTCCCCAAAGTTGTCGGGCATCAACTGATCTGTTGGGAACCTGAATTCTCTCTCTTCTGGAGCTAGGCTGTCCACATTTTCCTGTTCTCAGACATTGGACAGAGGTCACACCAGCTACCCCCTTCGCTCCCAGAGCCCCAGAGCCCCTTCCTGCTTACCAGGCCTTCAGCCTTCAGACTGGCAGTTAGCCCTCAGCTCCCCTGGTTCTCCAGCTTGCAGATGACAGACCCTGGCCCTGCTCAGTCTCCACAGGCACAGGGCCTAATTTCTATAATAAATCCGCATATGTATATCTCTAAGGATCCTAATCTGTTTCTCCAGAATACCCTGACTCACACGACAGCCCAAGAAAAAACCAGACAAGCCCCAGTCGTGAAAGGAACTCAAATCCCCCTTCTTCAGTAACTGACAGAATAAGCACACACGTGCAAAATTACTAAGGAGGCAGAAGTCTGGGGAAAACCGTTAACCACCTTGCCCTAACCGGCATCCAGAGAACATTATAAAATCCTCCGCAGAGAACACATCACTCTCGAGTATGCAAGGGGCGTTCGTGGAGACGAGCCACAGCCCAGGATGGAGAAGAAGTTCCAGTAAATTTCAAAGTTTTGTAATCATAGAGAATATGTTGTCTGAACACGACAAATTAAATAGAGCGTCAGGGGTAACAGATGTCCTAAAGTCTACGCACATTTGGAAATTAAGCAACAAACTGGAAATAATCCACAGATCAAACGATAGCTCATGAAGGAGATTAGGACATATTTAAAGCTGAATGACTATGAAAACCAACATCACAACATTTGGGGGATACGGCCATTTTTAAATGCTTATAAGAAAAAAACCAGGCAATCAATGATCTAAGTCCTATCTTAAGGGGCTAAAAAGAGAAGAGTGATCTAAATTCAGTGTGAGCAGAAGGAAGGGAACGACGAGAGAGCAGACATCTATGAAACAACACGGTAAGTGAGAGGAAAAGTCAACAAAGCCAGTCACTGTTCCTTTAAATACAATCGATAAAACTTATAAAACCCTCGCATTACTGAATAAGAAAAAAAGAGCAAAAGAATTGTCGTATCAGAAATGGGAAAGGGGCTATCACTACAGAGCCTAATGAGATTAAAAGAGTAATCAGCACAGGACGCCTGGGTGGCTCCGTCAGTGAAGCATCTGCCTTCCGCTGGAGTCACGATCCCGGGGTCCTGGGATGGAGCCCATGTCGGGGGGGGGGGGGGTCCCTGCTCAGCGGGGAGTCTGGTCTCCCTCTGCCTCTGCCCCTCCCCCTACTCATGCTCTCTTGCTTTCTCTCAAATAAATAAGTAAAATATTTTAAAAAACCAAAATAATAAAAAAAAAAATAGCGATCAGGGAAATAGTGCAGAAATTTTGTGCCATAACTTCACAACTCAAGTAAAACGGAGAAGTCCTTTAAAAACGCAGTTTGTCAACCCTGGGGCGGGCCCACTGCGCACAGGAATGGGTGTGTAAGCACATTCCCACAGGAGACCCTCATTGCTGAGACGGCCACATAGCGCGCGCGATCAACGAGCTCGGACCCTCCACGAACCCTCGCTCCCAACGGGTCAGAGGCCACAGCGTGGGCCGACACCAGGGAAGTTCTGAGGGAAAACCCAGGGAAGCCGCGGCAAAGAGTGATCAGATGTGACACCGAAGGCTCGAGCCATGAAAAAACCCACAAATCTGTCTTCAGGAAACCTAAGAAGTCACCGTGAATAAAAGCAAGGGACGCGCACCGCCTGGGAAGCAGCCCCGCTGCGTGTCCACGCGAGAACAAAACCGGCTCGGAACTGCGCAACCCGGGGACACGGTGGACAAAGGCGCAGAATGCGATGTGGCCGCGTTGCAGCGATGGCGGGTGCCCGTGAGCTCGGCCTCCGCGCAGCCACGCACCCCACCGGCACCCCTGCAGCAGGCGCATCCCGCAGCTTCTTAGACGCGCTTTCTGGGGCTTGGCATGGAGTGACCGCAGGAAGCGCAGTGACCGCAGATGTTTATTTCTTGTGCACAAGGGAGGAGTCACCGAAAAGAGGTCGATAAACCCTGAGAGCTGTTGGGCCGGAGCTTACGCACCATTTTCACAGAGGCCAGAAAGCGCAGAACTGAGAGCCCACGGGGAAGCGGAGCTCGCCCTTGGGGAGGGACTCAGTGCCCTGACTCAGGGTTCACAGCGTGTTGCAGCAGTGCTCCCCGAAGACAGCGCTAACGCCAGGGCCACCCGTTCCGCGGGCTCTTAACCCGCTTCAGGTTCCTTGTGTTTCCAAGGGTGTGGCTGAACACTGGCACCCGCGCTGTGCTGGCACAAGCCACAGTGGCACGGCCGCCTCGGAGCTGCGACTCCGTGATGCGTCGGGCTCAGACGACCCGGCAAGCCGCTCCTGCCCCGGGACACACAACCTGTGGCGGCTCCAGCGCCTGCCCGTTCTGTAACAGTGCTGTTCCCAACGTCCCCACGTGTGCACAGGCACACAGTGCCGACGGAGAAGCAGGCTGCCCCGCGACGGGAGACCACTCCGCAGCGGGAAGCGTCATCCGCTGCCGTGCGATCCTGCAGCAGGGACACTGGGAGGCCGCAAGGACCACTGCGCGGTGCGCGACTCCGATTCTGCGGAGCGTCCGGAAGAGACAGGTTGTGCGGCCGGAGGCCCAGCGGGGCTTTCCGAAGGCTGCACTGATGTGTTCTGAAACCAGACTGTGGTGCAGGCCCCGCAATGCCACACACCTTCCAGAAATCACGGAGCTGGGTCTGTGCAGTGGGCTGTGGTCGGGTCCTTCTGTCTCTTATCTTGCCGTTTTTATGAACGTATAAGAACATGTGCCCAAACGGGCCCATGGCACCCCAGCAGGTGGGTTTTAAGAGACTGCAGACAAGGGGGTGGGGGACATGGCTCCTTGGGCAGGACAGAGGTCCAAGCTGGACGGAGCTGCCCCCAGACAGAGCTGGCCTAGGGCCATCTTGGACATCGTCCCTGAGGGCTACATAGAGGGATGAAATGACCCTGGACCCGCTGGCTAGTCCTGTGATAATTCTGCATCAGAACCCCCCACACTTCGCTTCGCCACGGGAATGTGCCTCGGACCTGGCGTCTCTGCCTGGCCGTGGTTCGGCAGCTCTCACCGGGCTTGGCTCTGGGCCACAGATTCAGGCAGGTCTGTCCTGCAGCCTCTGCTCTTCCAGGACCAGCAGGGCCCTCGTGTGTTCCCCACATGAATACGAGGGAGCAAGAGGCCAACTCTGCAAGGGCCTTCGGGATTCTGCCCGCACCCCGTTGCTCGCGTCGTGGGGGAGGTTGGGAACAGCGGCGTTCCCCGACAAGGAAAGGCAGAGGCACAGTGTCAGGCCCGAAGGCCTGGGGGTGCTGGCCAGCCGGAAGCATGGGGCACGAGAGGAGGGCCCGATCGTCACAGGCAGCTGTGGCCCCACAGGGCCGGTTGGCGGCAGCTGACCACCACAGCACCTGACAGCCCTGGGCCACGGCCGTCTCAGGAGCCACACACCCTCAAGCTTGTGTCCCAGCTGCTGAGGGTTGGACAGGCTACCCAAGTCCAGAACCACAACATGATGCGCTCCAACCGCACATCACACAGGCTCCCCGCGGCCGTGGTACGTGGCCAGTGGAAAATGGCCATGGGCCGTCTCACTTGCTGTTGAATTCCTGCATTCTCGCTCTCTGTGACTGGGTGAATTTCTTGTCCTTTCTTTTTTTCTTTTCCAAACTTGAAAAATCCCCTGCGTTGTCAGGACCTCAGTACCTTGGTGGCTGACAACCGAGAGCCCGGCTCCCTCACCGGGAGCTCGCAGCCCTGGCAAGTCCTTGCCCTCCCGGACCTCGAGGTTCCTCACCCGGAACAAGCAGGCCGTGCAGCAGGGCAGCCGCCCCACAGGGCAGAAATGGCAGAAATGGCTTCAAACTGCCTCGTTATGAGGCCGGTGGGCTCCCTACTTGTCGGACGTCTTCTGTTTCTGCTTTTTAAAACTCCCCTCGCCCTACATTAGATCTGTCCGGTTTACTCCGAACTGCTTGGCCCCTGCTAGTAACACGAGAGCTCAGAGGTAGCTTCCAGCCGCGGCCTCACTCCTCTCTGCCCGCAGCATCCCGGGCCCCAGGCCCAGCTCACGGTGCCTCCCAGGCCCGTGTCCTGAGGCAGGCGAACGCAGGTCTCCTGGACGGCCGACCCATGTCCTCCAGGGAACTCCCGCAAACCGCCCCACACGACGCCACACGCCTTGTCTGGGGGTGAGGAGGCCCCGTCCCGTCAGCCATCGGGGGTGCCCCCCGCAGGCACACACTGTCCCAACCCACGAGTCCGCAGCTTGTTTCGGGCCGAGCGCAGGATTCCGGGATCTTTGTAGGCGCCCGTTTCACCTTTCCCAGGATTCCGTCCCTCCGGGGCACGGGTGAGCGGCCGTCACCGCGCCGTGCTTCCCTCTGAGCCTGGAGCTAGTGGCTTCTGCCAGCTGGACTCCAGTGGCCAGGCCAGTGTCTGTCCCCACCAGACGCTGCGACAAATGCCATCCTCCGTGGCCACTGCCGCCTTGGAGGTGCCCACCGGCACCAAGTAAAACTCCACCTCAGGACCTGCCACAGGGGCTCGCTGAGGAAGGACCACACAGGGAGGGCAGGCCTGGGGGCCGCCCCCACCCGCCAGCTGGTGCAGTTCTACACAAACGCTCCCAAAATCTTCAGGGAAAAGCGCCACTTCTTGGCACCGTCCTCAATCCTCTCTTCAGAACGGGTGACACAGTAAAGCAGAGTTTCGACCTTTTGTGGCCCTGGTCCCGGGCTCGAGGGAAGCTACAGGCTGACGTTTACCGAGGTCAGAATGACTCACCAACCTCAAAGCACGGCTCTATTTCTGCCCCAGGACACGGTGCACATTTGCTCTGTTGAAAACATACCCCAAAAGGAATATTCCGAGCATAGAGATAAGCCGGAAATCCTCCCTGGTTTCCACAAGATTGACGTCGCACAGCCTCGCACACGCTACCAACAAGAGAAGTCTGTAACCTTCTGGAACGGCCTCCATCGTGATGCTCTCTAAGTCTTCCTGTAAAAGCACACGCACCCCTGCCCCAAAGGCCCCTTCCCCAAGCCCGCCCTCCGGGTGAAGACGTGCATGCGGGCAGCTGTCCTCACTGGGCTCTGATGAAACTATCTCTTCACAGGTTTGAGACGTGTTGTTCGATTGGGTCGAGGCGGCCCCACTCAGACAAAACACCTTCACGACCAACTGCTGTACAGGCGGGCGGCAGGGGCTCGGGAGTGACAACATGAAGGGACCGGCCGGGCCGGCAGGCGCGGGGCTGGGGCAGGCCTCCCACGCCCCCGCAGCTGCACAGTGCTCACCGTTCTTCCTTGCTGTGCAACAACGAGACATGCGGAAATCCCAGCGCTCCGGAGAGCGACCGTGAGGTCCCGGGAGCTGCCCCCCCGCCCAGCACCCGTCGACGCCCCAGCACCCGCCCCCACCAGCTTCCTGAAGCTGTGGCAGCAGACCCCGCGGCGGGGGGCTGCCCTCCCAGCCACCAGAGTGTGGGCGGCCATCCCGTCCCCACATCCAGCAGCGCCGTCCCTCTGGGACTGTCCTCACCCCCCTTCTCATGGGGACACCTGTCAGAATGGATCAGGACCCACCCGCTGACCTCATGAGAACTCTTCAGACTCTGTCTCCAAATACTGTTGACCTCTGAGGCCCTGGGAGAGGGCGACCACGTATGAGTCTCGGGGCACCGCGACTCTGCCCGCGACACCTCCCAGCGTGCACCCCCGCGTCCTGCCCGTCCCCGGCCTGGACTGTGGGCCAGCCCGCCTCTGGATCTCCCCTTCTCAGAACCCCGATTCCCACCTGAACCTCGCCGTCCAGGGCTGCTGGTAGCCGCGCTCCAGCGGCGTGAGCTCTCCCGCCATTTGTTCTTCTGTCAAAAGCGACTGAGCGGACTCACCCCCTGCACTGGTGCAGGAAGTGACTGCTCATGCTTTCCACGGCTTTCCCCGTCCCGGGCTCGGGGTCCTCCCAGGGAGGCGGGGGTGTCATCAGCAAGTGCCCAGGTGTCCCGCTGCCTCTGCGTTGGCTTCCCTGAAGCCTCTGGGAGAGCCGTGGGGTCACCACGGTGGACTCAGCCCCCCGGGGCGCAAATGCTTTCCCAGATGCTCCCCACAGATGGACGGACGGACGCACAGCCCACAGCAGGGAGACCTTTCCAGCGCGGGTGTTCCAGACTTCCTTCCCGCCCACCGAAAGCCATCTCGCTCGGGACACCCGGCTGGGGGGTTGCGGCGAGCAGGGGCGTTCGCTTTCCCTCTGCTGTGAGCTCTTGGTGCCTCTCTTTTGCCTATTAATCCCAATAAACCTATTCTTTTGTCTTTTCAAATTGAATTACAGCAGTTCTTTGCATATTCTGCATACAAATCTACTGAAAACGAGAATTACCAGTGTCTTCTCTTGCTTTGGGTTCAGCTTTTAATTTTTCTTAATGATGTCTTTTTGATAAGCAAAAGTACTTCTAAGGTAGCACGTTTACCAACATTTGCTTTTATGGTTAGTGCTTCTATATTTCATTTAAGAAATCCTCTCTTTGCCTAAGAAAAAATAGAATTCACCTATATTTCCTCCAAGAATGCCCAGAGGACAAACTTGTCCACCCACAGGCAGCACGCGTCCAGAAACTGGAGCAGGGGCCCCGGCGCAGCTCAGCAGACTGTCACAAAGCATGCCCACCTGTGTAACCACCCGTCAGCCCAGGAGACAGAACGTTCCGGCATCCACGGATCCTGACACCCCAGCAGGGGAGGGAGTGACCCGGGAAGCCCCAGCTTAGGATCTGGAGCTGCCCGTGGAGGCCAGCTCTGGCCTTTCTCTAGCCTCCCAGGGAGAGGCAGGGGTCTCCCCTCTCCCCTCAAACACACATGCCTCTCAGCCCTGCTCTCTGCGGCCTGGGGACTGGCCAGCTAGGGCGTCCCTCTCCTGAACACGCTCTATCAGTTACTAGCTTTCCAAGAGCCTTCTCTGAACCCCACAGGCCCCTGGTGTGGTTCTGTGTCTCTGGAACTGAGAGCCTCCCCAGCCCAGCACCCAGGACAAGACAGGACCCTCTTGTCGCGCCCAAGGGTGGCCCCAAGCAAGGCTGACACCCCCTCACCCAGGTGCCCCCTTTCCTCCCTCACCTTCTGTCCTTCCCGAAGTAAACCACGATTTCTCCGATGCTTGGTTTTCTGGGAGCGTCACAGGAATTTTCTAGCCCCTCGAGACATTCCCGAGGTGTCGTTTCAACCACCGGGGCCCCCAGAAGCATCTCTCAGCCCCAACTGGCCGTGGCAGAGACGTCCTTCTCGGCGCTTCCTCCTGCCGGGCCCGGCCGCCGTGGTGCCGTCTCGGACACTCCCCGTGTCCCCGACTGTCTTGGCGACTCCCCCCAGTTTGATGAGCGACGCTCTGGGTCTACACCGCTGGCCCGTATTCTGGGCGCACAGCAGGGATGCCGTGGTCTGCTTTCACTGCCGTCCGAGGGGCTGCCTGCCGTGGAGAAAAACAAAGACTCCGGATCCTTCGCAGCTGAGCTGGTGTGGCCGCTTTTCCTCTCTTGGGTCTTGGAGGCTTTTCCCTTTGAAAGCAGTGCTTTCAGACACCACCGCGTGAGCCGTGCCGAGGGTCCCTTTTCGTTCTCGGCAGTAGATCCGCGAGGAGCCTTCTGCTCCAGCAACATGTCCTTCAACTCCTGGAAGCATTTAAAAATCACCGCGTAGCTCATCGGATTTCCCGCTCCTTCTTCCAGCTTGAATTGTGGAGGCCTCGCGCTGACCCTGTGCTTTTCATACATGTTCTCTCTGATTTTCCATCTTTTTGGTTTGCCCTGGTTTCTGAGAGATTTCCTGAAATGCATCATCTAATCCAGAGTCCCTCTAGCTCCCCACGGTTGACCCTCTGGTGCCAGACAATGCTCTGTTTACAACGGCCGTCCTGGGCATCGAAAGGCGTTTGGCAGGGCCCCTAGCCTCCCCTCGCTAGAGGCTCCTTCCTCATCTGCCCACCGCAAGCTTTGATGACCAAAAACATCTCCTGTTGTTGCTGAGTGTCCCCTGAAGGGGCAGGTCAGAGGCCACTGCTGCATTGTTTAGGTCTCAGGGCGGGCTGTCTCTGCCACGCCCTCGGGACGGGGTCCTGGCTGGTGGGGGGCAGCCTCAGAGGTCCCCCCGGACCTTCTCGCTGTGACCATCCTTAACCCACAGGCCAAGAAGCTAAGGGGGTTGTTCCAAAATGTACCCAGAACTTGTTTTGATAAGGCACAGGAAGATGTGCCGGCCTGGGGGCAGCCGTTGTGAAGGGACAATCTCTGTGGCGGCAGGGTTCCGGAGAAGCGGGGAGCAGGGCACACCCCGCAGGCCACGCGGGGAGCACCAGGGTCGGTCGGACGCAGAGGGAAACATGGACAAGCATGTGTGTTGTGGTTTCCGGGGAAGGAACAGGTGAGCCGCTGAACAGGCTTAGGACCGAGGGGACGGAACAGTTTTGGTGGCTCTGGGCTAGAGTGGGTGGTGGTGGCCCCTGGTTGTCCAGGGCCCAGTCACTGCCTGCTGGGGGGTCCATGCCAGATGGAGGGGGGCTCAGAGGAGGGCTCCAGACTGCTTAGTGCCGTTCGGAAAGCGGCTCCCAGGCTAGTGTTCTGCCGTCTCCGAGAACTGGCTCTTGCCGCCCAGTCAGCGAGACCCCAGAGGCCCCAGCGTGAAGATACGAAGACAGTGTCGTTAGTATGGGGATGAGTCTGACTGCCCCATGTCCACCCCAGTGACTCCTCAGGAGCTGGGAGAGCAGTCCCGGCTCAGGGTTCCGGGCACCCCGTAGCCCACAACAAGCCATGCATGGACCAGGACATACTTACTGACGACGCCACATACTTCGCTCCATCGGGTGGCCATGGTGACACCTCAAACCTTCAGGTCAGACTATCGGTCCTGCCTGTGTCCAGTGGTGCTCGCAACAGCCCAGCGCACATGGTCACAGCGTCCTAGGGAAGCGCTGGGGGCCACCGTCGGTGTGGGGAGGGGCAGCCCTCTCCCTCGGAGCCCGGTTTCTCCGTGAGTCCACACGCTGTACATCCAAACCAGGCTCGGGTCCGCGGATGGGCCGGTGTCCTGGCTGCTGGCTTTCCCTGTCCCACACTCCTCCTGATTGTGCGCCTCGTGTGCCCAGCCCAGGGCTCCGCCCTCAGCACCGCCAGTACTGATGACCACAGGCTGTGGGCCGTCATGTCAGCTTGTCACTGCATTCCCTCCGCGGAGGACCGCTCCTTTCCGAGAGGTGTGCCCACTGTGCAGATGGCACGATGGCCCCAAAGATGTCCACATCCTGACCCCTAAAACCTGCGAACACGGTACACACAGGACAGAAGGGATGTTGTCCACGTGCATGAGCTGAAGATATCGAGGGGGGAGGCCATTCTGAGTCACCGGACGACCAACATCGTCCCAGGGTCTGTCCAGGGGGAGCGGGAGGGAGCAGGAGGCGGGACAAAGGTGGACTGAGGACTCTGATGGGGGCCGGGCACGCACCAAGGGATGCACACACCTCTAGAAGCTGGAAAGAGAGGGCGACAGATCCTCCCAGAGCCCTGCAGACCCTGACCGTCACCCAGGGAAACGTGTCCACACCTCTGTCCTCTGGAGCCGCAGAGAGTCAGTGGGTGTGCGCCAAGACACTAAGGCTCCGGGAGTTCACCGCAGCAGCAGCAGGAAATAGGGTTAAGACCAGCTGTTCCCCCTCTTGGGCATGAACAGCCAAGTGCTGAGAGCCCGGCAGACACGGACCCAGGAGTACTCACGTCACAGCGCAGTCTGTGCAGACGACAGCCTTCAGCCCAATGCCGACAGCACAGCTTCCCTCTGCGCCCGCGGCGTCCCCTCCATCAGGACTGCGTCATCTGTCCTGCTGCTGCTGTCCCGGCTCACCAGAACCCCTGAAGTAGGACCGCACACCATGCACCTAGAGGGGAGTTCACGCTGATGGGAAACGCAGGAACACACCTTTGTCGCTCAGATCTGACCAGGCTTCCACACTGCTGGGCCTGGCCTCCGTGCGGATGCTCCAAGGGGGCCCCAAACCACAGAACATCAAGGCCCCACGGACCCGCATTTTCAAGCACTGAGGGGCTCGCTGGGAGTGAAGGACTCACCAGGGGACAAGAGAGTGACTCAAAGCCTAGTGTGTCTGGAGGAGACGGCTTCATCCCCAGAAAGGCCCAGGGGAGAAGGGAGGGCAGGGACCTCTCTATGTGTGCGTCGCGGTGATGTGCACGGCTGTGGCCCCTGTGAGGCGCACCTAGAAACGCCGGTTTTACGTCTGACTTTCTGCAGAGCAGATTTCAAGTTTTTAAAAAAGACCGAATTTTTGCTCTTCTTTTGAAGAGGAAGCATGTCAGTCACGGGAAGCTATCGCCGTAATCACAGCAGTTCCACAGCGAGGAACTAAACGGGAAGAAATGAAACACCAAAATTCTCCTACGTCCTTTGTCCGAAAAACACCTCCGTCCTCGGAGGAGAAGGCACCGCTGTTCACACTCAGAGCCCCTCCCGGCTCAGTCACAACAGACCATTTGTAAAAGAAAGCTATTCAGACCTGCAGCGTTTCCCTACACCAACAGTGGGAGGGAGACGCAAGACAGGGTGCGTGATGGAGCCGTCGGGCCTGCGGGGGCCGGGCCCAGAAAGGGGTGAGCGGCGGTGAATGCAGTCCCCGAGGAGTGAAGGGTCCACAATGGCCCACAGGAAGCGGGGCACGACAGTCCGGAGCACCAGCTGGCCTCGGAGCCGGGCCAAGGCGCCCACGGCGGCGGCAGGAAGGTGAGAAGGAAGGTCGCCTTCGACAGCAACACCCGAGGAGGACCGAGAGGACGGACCTGGGCCCCGCCGGCTGCACATTTATCTCCGAGGCGCACGCTTGCCAACCACCTTCCCTGGCCCGCCCGCAGGCCGGCTCTGTCCGATCCTGTGTACGCGTCGCCTTCGGTAGGACGCACGCGCCACGCAGGTAACCCGAGCCCGAGGATGGCGTTTTCTTCTCGAAAGGAAGGACGCCTGCGCCTGGCAAGGAGCCGGACGCACCCCGCACCCCAGGTCTCCCTAGTGCGGGCCGCTCCCGGGGCCGGGTGCTTTTCAGGTTCCCTCTTCCCAGCCCGAAGCCTTGGTGCTGACTAGACCCTCCCTCTCTGCAGCGATCTCAGAAGAACGACTCGTCCCTTGTCTCTGGTCCGTCGGGAGCTTTGCTCAGCGGCGGAGCTCTCAGCTCCGGCACAGAAAGGAGCTCTTCGGGGAAGAGCCCACCGTTCAGGGACTCTTCAGTCCCTTGTGCGAGGCAGCGCTGGTCCTCATGCCCTGGCGAGCCACCGCGCTAGCGGAAGCCGAGAGCGACGTAACCCTAGAACCCGAGTCCAGCTCTGCAGAGGCCCTCGTAGCTGCCCCTTTCAGCCGCCTGCCCAGTGACCGGGACGTCTGATGGTGACGCCAGTTCCCGGTTCTGTGGTGATTTTGTGCGCACCAGCTTGGCTGGCATCAGTGACCGCCGCCACCCCATGTCCCCTTCCCACAGGGTTTCCTGACTGGGCCAGACGCGGGGTGGGGTGGGGGTGCAGCAACGCTCTCCCGCCTGGAAGGTCAGGACGGAGCCCCAGGTGTGGCCGGGCTGGCGGAGGGAGGCAGGTGGGCAGCTGCCCCGTCCCCCGGCGGTTAGCTGCTCCAGCTCCCGGCAGGCGAGCACGCGGCTCTCCGATGGCCGCCGCCAACTTGTGCGACACCGGCCCAGTCCGCGCTGGCCGGTCCCTGCCTGCCTACGCTCCCCGCCGCCCCTGCAGCTTCCCTCCCGGCCGCGGCGGCTCCGGCCCTGCACGGACAGTGGTCAGAAGCCGCCCGGCGGCCGCTCCTCCCTGCACCGGCCCCTGAAGGACGTCCTCCCCGGGGTGCGCCACCGCCTGGGGTCCACCTCGGCCACCTGGGCGCTCGGCCAAGGGGCCGGCGGCCGAGGGAACCCGGCCTGGCCCGGGCCGCCGAGAGGCTGTCGGATCCCCGCTGGTGACTGGAAGCTCTGGCCGAGGGGAGCCCCGAGGGCGCCTGGCCAGGGCGCGGCCTCCGGCGAGGGGCGGGCCCCTGCTCTCGGGGGCGCGGGGCGGGGCGGGGCGGGGCGGCGCGCTGGGGGTGGACGGGTGTCGGGGGATGGCAGCCGTCCCGGGGCCCCTCCGAGCCCGCAGGCCCGCGGACCCCCACGGCCGGGGTCAGCCTGGAGGGCGCCCCGGCCAGAATCTGCTCGCCCGGCGGCCCGAAAGCGTCCTCCTCGTGCGTGCGCGTCTCCGGACTAAGGCGCACGTGTCCGCTGTGAGGGTCACGCATCGGCTCGCACACGCGGCCACAGGCGACGCCACGGCCGGTGGAGAGGGGCGTCCCCGGCCGGCCCCGCGGCCGCGTACGCATGCGCACCAGTCTCCGTCCGCGGCTGCGCGCGCACCGCGGGGCTTGGCGCCTGCGCGACTCCGTCCGGGCGTCTCCATGGCGACCGCGGGGCCGGCCGCGGGCGCTGTCGGGAAGGCGGGCGGCGGCTCTCGGGGCGGGCGGTGCCGGCGCCGCAGGTGAGGCGGGGCGGGCGGGGCCGGAGGGAGGCCGCGCCCCGCGGGGTCCCCGCCGCGCCCCGCTGCCCGGCGAAGGCCTCTCAGTGCGGGGCTCAGGCCGGGTCCGAGCCGCGCGGGGGGGACGGCGACCCCGGCGGGGGGGACGGCGAGGACCGGCTCCGCCCTGCTCCCGCGGCTGCGGTTCGCTGGGGTCTCGGGACCCGCCCCGCCGCGGGGAGCCCGCCGGGGGTCGCGGCACCCGCGCGCCGTCCGCGGCCGCCGGTCCCCGGGGACCCCGCCGCAAGGGCCGCGCGTGCGCTGCGGTCGCCCCCGCGGGCCGGGCCTGGCTGTCCGGCCGGCCGCGCCCTCCCCGGTCCCCGCGTGCGCCGCCCTCCCGCGAGGACGCGCCGGCCGCCGCGCTGCTGCCGGGGCGCCGCTGGCCGCCCGGGGTCCGCCCGCGGTTCCGGAGTCCGTCCGGCCCCATCGGGCAGGCTGTCCCCGCGCCCGGCCTTGTGCCCGGACCCCGTGGCGCTCCCGGAGCGGGTGGCGGAGCGGCTGCGGCTGCGGCTGCGGGACGCGGCGAGCCTGACGCGGTGCGGCGAGCGCGGCGCCCTCCAGGCCGTGCGGCGGGAGCAGCACCCCGGCCGGCCGCGGGGAAGCCGTCCGGCTCCTCCGCCCCCTGCAGTCGCCTTTCCTGTCGGGTTTCCAGGCGCTGGAGGCTCAGTCTCGGGCTCCGCGGCGCGGGGTGGACGGAGAAGCGTACGGTCCGCAGAACCGCCTGGACTCCCGCGCCCTTCCTTCCTGCAAACTTAAACGCCAGGTTTACGCTTCAGCTTACTAAGGTGACGGTTTTGGAAGCAGGGGACACGGTCGTGGTCGGCCCCCCTGTGCCCCCGGAGGACCGTCGGGTCACCTGCATGTTGCTGTCCCCCCTCCCGTCTCCAGGTGCCTGCAGACCCAGGAGCATGAGCAGAGGGCCCCGAGCTGCCCGCCGCTGAGAAATGGAAGGAAGCCGCTCCTGCGAGGTCCCCCCGGGGGCGGCTGCTCCAGCTAGGGGCGCCCCTGCTCCCCCCTCCGGAGAGGGTGACCAGGGAGCTCAGGGGGTCATCTTTTCTGGCTCGTCGGTTTTAGACTTGAGTCAAAGTGGTCTTCACCACTTAGGAACGATCTTTAAAATTCCCAGCCTCGAAGTAAGTGGGCGTTTCATAGGGTGTTTGTGCCTCTGCCAAGTGAACGTGAGGCCTTTACCTGGAGTCCTCTGCTTAGGAGAGTGTTTCCAGGATGAGGGCTAGAAGAGGGTTAGCTCGGGGTTTCATGTGGGAGCACACCACGAAAGAGAAATTCCGGCCCGGGGACCCACCGCCGGAAACATCGCAGAGTCACACTGTGATACCTAGCCTCTCTTCTTGGGAAAGTCGTAAGCACCAAAAGCCCGTGGTAGAAAGCACTGCGGAGGGCACCCTTGATCTCCTGTTGAAACCGCCCCCCCCCCCAAAGAGCTCCCATGCAGTATTAAAACAGGTAAACCACTTCTCACCCCTGCCTCGCAGGTGTCACATGCTGACTTTCCCCTGTGCCTGGTGCCTCACCGGGCCCCTGCCAGCTGCTAACCTCGCGGGTACCGTCTCATGCTGTAGGGTTTCTAGAATAAGGTTCCATCGGAGCACAGTGTGGATGTGAATGGGGCAGGAGTGCAGGGCTTGGGCTCCTGCTGCCTCAGACTCATGTAATTTCCTTAAACCTAGTTTGTCTTCATCTGGAACAGGAGAAGGAGACCATTCTTGTGGGTCATTATGGGAATTACGCTGTAAGGCTCGTGAAGTGCAGCGCCCACAGGGCCCGCGGTCACGTCGCGCCCATAAGGTGTTGGCTGCTGTTCAGAGCACTTGCACAGAGCTGTGTGCTGGGGTGTCAGGTGCCCCGCTGTCGCACGTCACATGCCACGCGTTTGTGGTCATGGCCGGCCCTGCCCCGCTCTCTCTTCCCTGAGCACCGACCTCTTGCAGTGAATTAATTCCTGGGTCGTCAGGGCCGCTGTGTGTGAGCGCAAGCGCTCCTGACCGTGAACGAAGGCTCCAGCATGTCATGAGCTTTACTGGACCTCCGTGCACGTGCAGGAAGGAAGAAGAGGAAATTCTGAACTGTTCTTTAGCCTCAATAAAGAAACATCGTAACTGTTCATGCCTCTCAGAAAACAGAGATGGTTACTATGGCAACGAATCACAGAGTGAGGCGGCTGCTCTGTTTCTTGGGTTCCCGGTCCGGGTGCAGGCGAAGCAGTGATCTCCGAGGTCACCAGTCACGCGTCCAGAGATGTGTGCACACGGAGCACTAGGAGGCCGTCTTTGCGGCCCCACGCGAAGAAGCCTTTGGGCTTCTGTGGCACTGTCACCTCGCTGGTGGCTGGAACAGCCCTTTGCAAAGAGCGGCACCATCTCTTCCCGCCTTTTCTGACCTTTGGGAGGATGTGTGGGTTCAGAGCTGAACCCTAGAGCCAGCTTGGCCCGAGAGAGAGCGGGCCTGAGAAGCTCGGAGGCCGCGCTGCCGCTGAGGCCAGAGTGGGCTCACATTGAGGTACACACATGCTGTGCGGGCCTGACGGCCTGACTGTGCTCCAGGGACTGGCCGTGGCCAGCATGGTGTCTGGCCATGCCTCGGCAAGCTGGAGAGTTCCCACTGCATGCGCTGGTAAAGCTCCTGCCCTACCCGTGAAGACACGCGGTGCTCCGCATTGGAGGCAGAGCTGGGCGTCGTGATACTGTGGCCAAAGCCGGGGACTGGTGGCAGAGGCTGCACTTAGGGCTCCTGAGTCGTGGTGGCTGCTGCTTCCTGGCCCCCCTCTGTGCCAGGAGCTGCTCACCCCGTGGCCCCGGGCAGGTGGGTCATGTGACCCCTTCACAGGGGCAACACCAGAGCACAGAGAGGTTTGGGAGCCCGCTCAGAGTCACACAGCTAGTAAAGTTCCAAATCCAGATTTGAACCCAGAGAGTCTGGCTTCCGGGCCCGCGGTCTCAACAATTGTGCCCCACCGGCTCGGCGGCGGTGGAGGAGTTAGAGATCCTCATGGGACGTGCAGAGCAGTGAGGGGGTGCGCCACTTGCCACAGAGGCACCAGAGCCGGGGGCACCTAGGCGCTCTGCCCCAAGCTTCTGGTTCCTGATCTCTGCTCAGGTCTTGACCTGACGGTGGTGGATTCAGGCCCCGCATTGGACTCCATGCTCGGCGTGGAGCCTACTTAAGAATTCCCCATAATCGTGCCGCGCTGTGACTGGGGCTCTCGCCTGTGCCCTTTACACGGCTGCAGTGAGTGCCGCGTGGGCTGACGTGGCCCTGCCCTCCCTCTCACGTCCTGCGACAGTGGCTGGCTTCTGCGGAGCTGCTGGTGGTAACCAGAGACAGCGGCCCTGCAGTCGAGGCAGACAGCTTGGTGCACGGTTCCTTTAGTTTCCTGTGAACAATTGGCTTGGGTCAAGTCTCTGGGACCAGACTCGGCTTGTGCCTTTTGTCCCCTGACCACAGTTACTGCGGGCTGCCTGTGGCAGGCACTAGGGAAGGGGCAGGGACAGCAGAGCCCAAGAGGCGTCATGTGTGGGGCGTAGGAAGGGGGAGAGGGACTGAAACGCTTGGAGAGTCGGTCTGGGGTTCAGGGGTATTTGCAGAGAACATGTGGTGTGCGCAGCAGCGGTGGCTGAGTCGTCAGCCATGAGGGAGCCGCGGGGCCAGCCCGGAGTCCCTCTCCACACCCAAAACCTGGGCAGGGGACCCTGATGCTTTCCCTTCTGACTCTCATCTGCTGTTTATAGTGTCTGACAGTAAGATCTTCTGGGCTTTCTTTTCACTTGATATGTGTGAGTTCAAGACCTGGGGTGGTTCTGGAAGTGCTCTGGGATGCATCATGTTTTAAAATGCAGTTGGTTGACAAGATTTTCTCGTTTCTTCTCCCCGGAAGCAACTGCATCTTCAAAGAAATGCCCTCTGCGAGCTCCCTACAGATTTCTTCCAGTTGCTGCCAAGCCTCACTTGGCTGGACCTCCGCTATAACAGAATTAAAGCACTTCCTTCTGGGATTGGGTCTCACAAGTAAGTCGTATGTTAGTATTTCCAGATTTTGAGACCATCGTGTGTTAAAACATCTGAGTGCTGGCCCCTGTGCTGCTCAGCTCCTGCCCCTGATTGAATTTTGATTTCAGTGCAGAAGCATTTAGCGCTGTTTTTAAAGCCAGCTAAGAGATGCAGCGGCTGAATGAACCAGACACACGGAACTGGCTCATAGTGCAGGATGCTTAATAGCACGGAGAATGCTGGAGGCCACAGTGCCTTTGCTGGGCCAGCAGTGAGGTGTTTGCACCATCTGGTTCCAGCCCTGACTGTCCTCATGCGAAGCTGCCAGAAGGGCTGGGAGCTGGGTCAAGGAACCGCAACCAGCCTCTCGGCTCCCGAGGCCTGCGGGAGCTGAGATAACAAGAAATGCCTTCCCTTTTGGGGAGCTGGAAACCCCAACGTAAGCAAGGCCTGTCATCCTGCCACGTTCCTGCTGCTCTGATCCCGGGGGCTTCCTAGCACCCCCACACCTGGAATGGACGCCGCGCCTCCCTCGTCCTCATGTAGCCCCGGCCAGCAGCCCTGGGTCCCCTTGTCCTGGGTCAGCCGCCTCAGACCCCCGGGAGCGGGGCTCACAGTGCGCTCCGCCTCCTGTCCTGACTGTGTTTCCTGACCTTGTGAGAACCTTCCCGTAAGCACTGTAGGATCTCCTTTAATGCGAGTGCCTCCTGGGCAGAGGAGAGCACACACATAGGCCGTGGGCGTGTGTGCACCGGGTGACGTGGGGGACGGCCAGGTGGCCCATGTGCCAGGACACAGGAGGGAGAGGGCTACCCTTGCAGGCTGGGCTTGCCATGTTGGGTTTCATTCTGATCTGAATGGCGGAGTCACCAAGGATTTGAGTGCAGAAGGTGGGACTCGACTTGGCCTTGAGGTCGCTCTCTAAGGAGGGGGGTGGCGGCCTGAGTCAGGCTGACTACACAGAGCTGCAGGCCACTTGAGAAGCCAGTGGGGTTTAGGATGGCCACAGGGTGTTGGAGGAAGACGGGTATGCCGGGCCGACCCCCCTTCCTATATGAGCAACTGTGTCGGCCGAGAGCCACGCAGCCGCCGTGACTCAGCAGACCGGAGGTCTGTACAAGGCCCTTCGCAGGCTTGAGCTGTAGCTCACGGTTGTTCAGAGTGACTTTTAGGAAGTGAGTATTTTGTCACACGTCACAGAGAGAGAAAATCCCTGTGAGGCATTTGAGACTTTGCCGGCTCCGCAAGGAAGCAGCTGATTTCTGATGCTGAGCTGGGGCCTCTGGCCGGGGCAGTCAGAGCTGGGAGCCGCCTTCCTGGAGCTCCTGGACTAGTCAGGGTCTGCAGATCACCTGCCGTGAGTTGTGCCACCGGACACACAGAACCGTGGCTGAGCCTTCCCGGGGCCAGTGCCCACCGTGTCCCCTCCAGCCTGGCGGCCTCGCGCGGTCTCCCGGCTTGCAGTCACAGGTGGGCCGGGAGGGCGTGGTCCATCCCCAGGTCCTCGTCTTCGGTGCCGAGGGTCATTCCGTGCTTTCTGTCCTGCAGCTGGGTGCCCGCACCTCGAGGAGACGGATTGCTACTCAGAGGGCAAATAAGCAAAAACCCGTTGCCTAAGCACTGTTCTTTCCTAGAAAGTAAGCCCGCAGTCCCCCAGCTTCAGAGTTCTTTGATTTTGCCAGTCAAAGCCAGCTGCTTAGTATTGTTTAAGATACAGTTTTGCATGTGATTTATAGCCCGTTATGTCATTAAAATTAGATTAGCTTGCGAAGTGCTGAAACGTATTAATCAGAAATGTTAAGTAATTATGGGCTTATTGAAAACCTTAAACTTTCCGAAAAGCCTAATTAAAGCAGCGCCAGTGTTAATGCTCTCCCCTCTCATTGTCTTGGACGTATGAGCTTGTGCCCAGAGAGCGAGCCAGGATGCGCACACGTCAGTAAGTGCACCCCTTGGCAAGGCAGCTCCGGCTCCGGGTGTGAACGTGTGTGCTCCACGGGAAGTCGCCGGCATCACGGGGGGGTGACTGCTGATAGTATGTATGGGGTCAGCAGTGTGTCAGTTCATTGCTCGAGGTGCACGAGACTATCCACACAGATCATTGCCTGGACACGCTTTCTAGGGGATGGCAGGTTCCCATGGCCTCCGCCCACCACTGCAGACCCCCAGGCCTGCAAGCCGTGCTCAGGGGCACCCTGACCCACAGGACCTGCTGCTGGGGAGCCCAGGGCGCCCGCCCACCTGCAGCCCCCGGTCTGCAGGTCTGTCCGTCCTGTGCAGGGCCAGCACCTGCCCGTCCTCCGCCTGCTTTCTGTGTTCCACAACTAAAAGGGGCTGAACCCAAAACAAGTGGTTGAAGGGACATTGAAATAATGCACCTTTGTGTAATCAAGAAAAGTTCAATGGATAAAGTCTGTTCCTTTAAAACTTCAAATAAGAAGGGAAAGCCGAGAGAGCAAATGGAAAGAAAATTGCCTAATCTTCAAGTAATCTGATTTCCCTTTGGGGTTGCCGATCCAAAAATTAACCTTAATTTAACTGGAATACTAGAGCTCTGAATTGTCCGCCTGTAAAATGGCCTTTTTCCTTCAAATCCTGTGGACTCTGGTCTGCTGTGATGTTGGGAATTTAGTGTCTTTCACCTTCGAGGAGGAATGAGGCTTGAGAAGGCTCCTCCCACTCACCGTGCGGAGTCGTTAATGGGATTTGTAGGTGTGCCCAGCTGCTCCTCGGTACCCTAACCCTAACTGAAACCGGGGGACGCATCTTGGACCCCCTCTAGTCACTCGACCCACCTGGTGGCTTCCTGGGGCCGCTGAGGTCAGCGATAGATGAGAAGCCCCTCTCCAGGGGCTCGTGAGGTCTCTTCCACCGGGGCAGGCAGCCGGCCCCACAGGGTCGGTGTCCCTGCGCGCCTGGAACCCAGACAGGCCACTCTGCGCTGTGGGGCGGGTGGTGTGCTGGTGGCAGGCTGTCCCTGGAGACGGGGTAGTACAGTGGGTTCAGCAATCCCCCCGAGTCCTGGGAGGCCCAGGGTGACGTGCATACAGGGCGGCTGGGGCTGGGGGACCTGCCCCCTGCCTGGATGCCCCCCCCCCCGCCGGGGCTGGAGACATGAGCCTCAGGGTATTGTGGTCTTTTTATGTCAGATTTCAGCTGAGGGTCCCTAAAAAGGGAAGGAGAAAAAGAAACTAATCCTTAGTGTATGATGCAGTCTTGAGAATTAAACATGCAAACAGGGCACCTGGGGGCCGGGTGGCTCAGTGGGTTAAGCCTCTGCCTTCGGCTTGGGTTCTGATCCCAGGGTCCTGAGATCAAGCCCCACATCGGGCTCTCTGCTCAGCGGGGAGCCTGCTTCTTCCTCTCTCTCTGCCTGCCTCTCTGCCTGCTTGTGATCTGTCTGTCGAATAAATAAATAAATGAGTCTTTTAAAAAAGAATTAAATGTGGAAAAAGCAGCATAGTAGGGTAAAAGGGGCAAGACCGAATTTAACATGAGATCTTCGTGTTTCCCCATGGCTGAGTAACTTTTCATGGGCACCTTGTATCCTGTCTCTCCGGGGTACATTTTGTGCCAGATTTTCTAGGAGCTGTTACTAGGTACTAGGGATCTGGAGTCAAAGGCCTGGAGAAACGTCCCTCATCCCGGCTTGTTCTGAGACTGCCCCGGGCCCTTCACTGTGAGTGACCCCGCAGGCGGTGTGCAGTGTGGCAGAAGGCTCCCAAGTATTTCACTGGGAAAATGTGCTCACGGAGCATCCCCGAGGGCTGGGGTCCCTCCCGCACACCTCAGGGAGCACCGAGATCGGCAGTCAGAGCACCGACAAGGCCCAGAGATTTCCTGGTTGTCACGGCGTCGGGATGGCGTCCCCCTGGACTGGTGGGTAGAGAGCAGGATGCTGCCGGACGTCCCACAGGGGCAGGGCAGCCCCCCAGCAGACATCGCCTGGAGGGTCAGTGTGCTGAGACCAGGAGCCGCGTGGGCGGACAGCCGTGGGCCACGCGTGTGCACCTGCAGCGACATTGTCTCCTTAAAGAGGCGGTGAAGGAAGAAATTCGATGGTGTATTTTGGGAATGGTCATTTCATTTTCTGCTTTTTAAATTATATATTTTTTATTTTGTTTTAAAGGCATTTGAAAACTTTGCTTTTGGAAAGAAATCCTATCAAAAAGTTGCCTGTGGAGCTGGGTAAGTGTTCAAACAGTAAAATAAAAGCTGGCTTTAACCTGCTGCCCTTTTAAGCTCAGGGAGCCTGTGATGGAGACAGGAGACAAGCCCCCGGGGGCGAGCTGGCTCCTGCTTTCGTCATCCGTACCCCTTCCACCCTTCCCGGGCTCGGACAGCACAGCGCTCGGGAGCTGTCATGTTGGAACGTAGATCCACACGGCAGGTAGGACACAGCAGAGAAGTAATAACCGCGGAGGGCTGCGGAGCCAGAGCGCACCTTCAGGAAAGCCGGCCCCAGCGCTGCCCTGCGCAGTGGCGGTCCCCCTCTGTCCCTCCCTCCCGGGAGCCTGCGGGTCCTACGGCCTCTCCTTGCTCCCCTGGCGAGCTTGGCCGCTGGCGTCTCCCTGACAGTGCACGTTTAAAGGGCCCTCCCTTGGACTTGACTCAGACCGGTACGGGGTGCAGGGCACGCGCGGTTCAGGCTCAGCGCCGAGCTGCTGGGGTGTACACGTGGGGACGTGTGTAAGTCTAGTGCTTTCATCCGTATTCCTTTTCCCGGCTGTCAAGTGAGGAGGACGCAGAAGACGATGTTCTCTGGTCTGCGTCTGTCCGCCTCCCATTCTTCTGCTCTTTGCTCTGTTTTGTTAGGTTGGATTTGCTGTCCGTTCCCTAACCTTGAGTTGGAAGCTTAGGTCACTGATTTTTTTTTTTTTTTTTTAAGATTTTATTTGAGAGCAAGAGGGGGAGGGAGCACAAGTGGGAGAAGAAGCAGAGGCAGAGGCAGAGGGAGAAGCAGGCTCCCCGCGGAGAAGGAAGCCTGATGCGGGGCTTGATCCCAGGACCCCGGCATCAGGACCTGAGCTGAAGGCAGACGCTTCACCGACTGAGCCAAATCACCAATTTAAGCCTTTCTGTCCTAATCCATGCAGTCACGACTGGTGATTTCCCCCCAGCGCTGCCTTAGCTGCCCCCACAAGCCCCCACATTGTACATCTCCACTGTCATTCAGCACAAGACATTCTCGAATAGTCTGTGACCCATGGGCTCTCCCTGTTGTGCTTCATTTACACACAGTGGAAGACTTTCTGATTCCCTTTCTTTGGTTGAATTCTAATTTAATGCCACATACGCTGTGTAATTTTGGTTATTCAAAACTTGTTCAGGTGTGCTTTCCAGCCCAGGATGCATTCTGTGTGGCAAGCATCGCCTGGTGCACAAGAGAAGCGTGTGTGTGCTCACACGGCCACGCGATGCGATGTCCCACGTATTGGGTTAGTCATGTCGCTTGATCCCAGCGTTCAAACTACCTACATCCCTTTGTGTCTGTTTCTTTTGTCAGTGCCTGAAGGACCGTGTTGAAATCGTGAACTATGGTTGTGCCGTGTCTGTCTTTCATTTTAGATCTGTCCGCTTTTACCTTATGTGTTTTGATACTATGTTATTGGTTGAATAGAAATTTGGGATTTTTCCGTTGTTAATTTTGTTACTCTGGTGTGTGGAGCGTTACGGCATTGTGGTTTTCATATGCGTTTCTCTGATGGCCGGTGATGTGGAGATTGGCCATTCAGTATGTATTAGCGATGAAGTTTCAGATACAGGTGAGGTTCAGTGGGGTGGAGTCCGGAGCCGACGACCAAAAACGAATTCTTGAGACGTCTTTGGTGCAGAATGGTGGTTTATTAAGGCACGGGGCCAGGATCCATGGGCAGGAAGCGCTGCTGCCCTGTGACCCCGAGGACTAGCTATTATGTACTCGGGAGTTGGGGCGGTGAGGACAGAGGGGTTCAGAAGGACTGACTGTCAGGATGCTGGAGGCCTGGTTATTGTCAAGCCAAGCTAGGTTTTGTTTTGTTTTTCTAATGAGGTACCAACATGAAGACAGTTAGAGTCTTCTGGAAGTTAGGCTGTTGTCAGTCAGAGGACACTGGTAAACTGAGGGAGACTCCTGTCCTGCAGGACTGTGATCTCTGCTCCTTAACCATCTGCTCTCAATGTAGGGCAGCCGGCAGTGCCCGAGGAATGTCACCGATGTCACAAGGGGGGCGGAGATGTGAATTTAAAAACTGAATAAATTCACAGTCTTGTCCTTAGCTAGCCTTTCACTCCCCATCATCTGTGGGTCCTCCGACCTTCTGCTCACTGTTTTTATGGCACATGGTTTCATTCCTTGGCTTCCAACCTGTCTGTGTTTACAACACATTGCTCGTGTTGCAGGATGTGGTTGGGCTCACTTTTATCCAGTCAGACAATCTCTGCCTTTTTAATTTTCGTGGGTTTTTTTTAAAGATTTTTTTATTTATTAAGAGACAGAGAGAAAGCACGCACATGTGTATGAACAAACGGAGGGGCAGAGGGAGAGGTTGACCAGCGACTCTCTACTGAGCACGGGGCCTGCGGCCATGACCACAGCTGAAACGACAGTCGGCTGCCCAACCAACTGAGCCGCCCAGGTGCCCCTGTTTTGTCTTAATTCTTTTTTTTTTTTTTTTAAAGATTTTATTTATTTATTTGACAGACAGAGATCACAAGTAGGCAGAGAGGCAGGCAGAGAGAGAGGAGGAAGCAGGCTCCCTGCTGAGCCGAGAGCCTGATGCGGGGCTCGATCCCAGGACCCTGAGATCATGACCTGAGCCAAAGGCAGAGGCTTAGCCCACTGAGCCACCCAGGCACCCCCCTATTTTGCCTTAATTCGTAAAGGACATTGTTGATCTAGAATTAAGGTTGGATTTTTTTAATCGAGGACTTTAAAGAAGTTGCGCCGACTCCAGGCCTCAGAGGTCCTTCATTCTTGGTTCTCCTTTATCAACTGTGATGATTGGTTTCAGTTACTTTCAAGGTTTTCTTGAAAAAGAAACCTTTTTCTTCGCTTTTCAGCAGTTTGACTATGAGGGACCTAGCTGTGGTTTTCTTTGCATTTAGCCTCCTCGGAGTTTGTTGAATTTATTCAGTTTTTAAATTCACATCTCTTACCAAATTTGGGAGATATTTTGGTCATTAAGCCGTCAAATATTTTTCTGCTCCTGGTCTCTCTTTTTACCTATTTGTTGGGATTGCTGTTATTGTTCCCAGATCACTGACCTTTTGTACATTTAAAGTCCACACTTTTCTGCTCTTCAGAGAAGATGACATCTTCAAGGTTATGAGCCTTCCTTGTCGTCTCCAGCCGGCTGTGAGCATTGCCCAGTGATGTCCGTTCAGATACTGTATTGTCAATCTTAGGGTTTTCATATTTTATTAGTTACTATTTTCTACTGAGAGTTCTTATTTTTTCATTTGATATGAACATATTTTTCCTTTAATAATTTTTTGGATTATATCTTGGATATCATGATAGATACATTGCAGAGATTCTGGATTCTGTTATATTCCTCTTTAGAGTATTGTTTTTTTTTTTTTTTTATAAATAGGTAGTTACGTTGCAAGGACAGAGACAGACTGCGAACTCTGTCTGTCTGGCAGAGGGCAGTAGCTGTGGCCATGCTGTCCCACATGTGGGAAGTTCAGGACTGTAAAGACCATGTACATGGAGACGGAAGGCTCCCCTTGACTGTCCCCTCTCTGGAGTCCAGGCCTTCACTCTTTAGGGGCTGTGGTAGCTCTGCAGGCCGTCCTCTGACGCCGCAGGTCGTTATGACCTTAAGGGTTTCGGTCTGCTGCAGCTGCCCCGTGTGGTCCAGAAAGCTGTACAGATACTACACTCTTTCGTGTCTTTCTCTTCTTGGAGCTGTTGTTCCCCCTCTCGTTTCTGCCTGCTTTTCACTTCTGTCTTTCCCGGTTTCCACAAACAGTCTCCTGCAGAGTTGATCTCATGGGAGCTGCTCCAGCACTGCTGGAAGTAGGATCCCCTCAATGCACCATGTGCAGCATTGCCAAGTGGTTCTCTAGGAGCCACGTGCACGTCCTTGACCGACGAGCGTCTGTAGACGTGAGTGCTCTTCCCATTGCCTCCTCCCTCCTCTGTCCTGTCGTGTTCATAGATTTTGCTTTTGTCGTGCTGTAAATCGCAGATACATCTTCAACTGTCCGTATTTATTTATATTTTCTTACATGTTTACCCTACATTTCTCAAAGTTCCCTGCTTCCACCTGGAATGACCATCTTAGCCTGAAGATCTGTCTTTGCTATTGTCATTTAGGCTTTTGGTAATGAATTATTCAAGTTTGATTTTCTAAAAAGGCATCTTGACTTTCCCATCATTTTTGAAGAATATTTGACAAGAGTATAAGAACCCAGATTTCATTCTAAAGTGTCTTTATTGTCTTCTGGCTTCTAACCTCTGTTGAGAAGTCCGCTGTCGTTCTTACTGCTTTTCTTTTAAAGGGGATGCATCTCCTGTGTCTGTCTTCCTGTTTAATCTTCAGCAGTTCGCCTGTGATGTGCCTGGGTGTGGCTTTCTTTGTATTTACTTTATCTGGGGCTCCTTGAGCTTCTGGAATGTGTTTACTGATGTCTTTAATCAGATTTGGAAAGTCCCGGGCTGTCAACCTAATTTCTGTAGGTCTGGCTTCTTGCTCCTTCTCCTCTCCTCCTGGCCTCCAGGCGCGTGGCTGTCGGGGTGTTGATTCTGTCCCACAAGCCTCAGACCCACTCTTCTTTTCCCAGCCCTCTCTCTTTGTTCCAGTTTGTATCACTTCCTCTTAACTTGTCTTTATGTTCCCAGACTCTGTCTTCTGCCCTTAAGCTCATGTGTCTAGTGCAGGGGTGCTGAGCTGGCCAAGAGACTGTGTGCACGGCAGGGGAGTTCGGAAGTTGCAAGTTCACTTTAGTCATTGCTGCGGGCCGGCTCCGGGGAGCCGCTTTTCCTGCAGCAGGACGGTTTTGGTGAATTCGGGGCCCTTGATCTGCAGGATTCTCCAGCCCCCAGATATGTTGTTCCCTGTCCTCTGGCCTCCACTCTCTTCAGCTGGAAGTTACTTTCGCTGTCCCCTTGTGTGTATGTTTCTCTTGCGCTGTTTTCAAGATCGTTTACTTTTCTTTGCATTTCAGTGGTTTTGACATTTCTAAGTGTGATTGCCTTTGGCTCATCTTACTTGATCGTTGAACGTCCTGGAGGTTACACTGATGTCTGTCACCCAAGCCTTTGCCCAGTGTCCTCATGTGCCGCTCTGCTCGCCCCCCTCGTCCCTGGGGCTCGCCGCACTCCCACCAGTCAGTACACGTGCTGCTGTTCCACTGACCTCCACGCGCCCCTGGTTTCACCGTTCTTCTCTCTGATCGTCAGCACGGATGCTTTTTATCTCGAGTTCGCTTGTCTCCTCTGTCATCTGTGTCTGCTGTTGGTCCCTCTGGTGCACTTTTCTTTCTGGGCTTCGTATTTGCAACTTTAGGACTGCTGTTTGGTTCTTTCTTAGAATTTCTGTTTTTGTTGACATTAAAGACTCGTTGAGTCATTTTACCATGTTTTCCTCTAATTATTTAAACATGGTTTTCTGCGTTCCTTTGAACATATTTGTAGCTCCTTCGAAGTTGTCTGCTTCCTCCGATATCTGAACTGATGTGAGGACAGTTTCTAGTGACTGCTTGTTTCCTGAGTGTGGGTCCCATGTGCCTTTCCTTTATATCCCTTTGAGGGGTTTTTGTCATTGCACGCAGGCACTTGACGTGATGCGGTGACCTTGCGCCCCCACTCAGGCCGGTTTTCCTGCGCCCCCTCATTCGTTCACTCACTCTTGTGGCCTGAGGTTCATCTGCGCTCTGCCTTCCCTGCAGGCTTTATTCAGAGTAAAGTGCAGACATCTGTCTGTCTGCCCCAAATCCTCAATAAGTCTTTATTTTTTTCTTTAATGTGCAAAAAATTTCCTCTGCCTGTCGATTCCATGGAAGAGTATGAAGTTCTGGGCTTTCCTCTTGCGTGCAGGGAATGTGACCTCGCTGAAAGCACTGAACCTGAGACACTGCCCGCTGGAGTTCCCCGCTCCGCTCGTGGTGCAGAAGGGACTGCGTGCGATCCTGGCCTATCTGCAGATCTATGCTGCCCTCCAAGATTTAACTTCTCAAGGTTTGTGGGACAAGTACTGCAACAAACAGCAATAACACTGAAGTTAGTGCTTTTTAAAGCCAGGACTAGGGAGGCTGTCTGGTCCCTAATGATGTCACAAGGAGTACACAGGGGCCTCACGTGTCCTCTGCGGGACTCACACTGGGTTCGGGTGTCTGCACTGACCTGCCAGAGCCGTGTCTTTTCTTGGTTCTGTGCTCCTGGGTTGGCGTTCTCAATGCCCCTGATAGAGCCTGTGGGGGGTGAGCGAGCATCACACTCAGAGGAGGCAGAGATCAGGGAGGATTGTGGCCGCGCGATGAAGAAGTAAGCATTCCAGATGCTCACTTCGGAATAGCTGAACATTCACTACCTAAAACGTGACTTCTAGAGCGAAGAAAACGCATCCATTTGGAACAGCCACGGTAGTTATATACGTGATCTAGTCCACCTCGGTAACGTAAGGAGCGCCCGAAGTGATGAGACAGTGCTGCCGTGCTCCAATCACCTTCATCCCAAATCCAAACAAATGGCCCCGTATGCCTACTTTTAAAACACTGATTATATTTGCAAAGTGTCTTGGTTTGAGTCCCCCAGAAGCTGCTCCCGAGTCAGGAGTCAAGGGCCAGTAACTGACCGGGGAGGAGGTCCCAGAGGCCAGCGTGGAGGCTGAGGCAGGGGGGATGGGGAGGGAGAGGAGGAAGCCAGCATCGCGCGGAGTGGGGCAGATGTGGCCTGAACCAGTGCTTGGTCCTGCTGGCTGCCACGTGGAGCAGAAGCCCCACGGGGCCTCCACGGTCACACGTAGCCTCCTGGGGGCCACCCATGTTGACTGGGTCAGGACTGGTGATCTACGAGGTGACACTTGTCAGGGACCACTGCTGAGCTCAGGTCTGGGAGTTCCTCCCAGCAGAGCGAGGGAGTAGGGCACATGTGCCGCGGGACCGGCAACACTTGGTTGAGTCGAGGGCTTCCCCTGGGGGTGGGCGCCCAGGTCTCCAGCCCTGCAGGAAGTGAGGCCAGCAGGCTCTGGAGTGGTGAAGGCCAAGAGCATGTGGGGGCGCCAGCGGTCAGCTCATGCGTCTGTTTTGTCTGCTGCCAACCTGTTACTAGGAATCGTGAATCTCCTTGTTTCCCAGAGAGTATACCAGCCTGACCTCTTAATTGCGGATCAGAATCCACTGCCATCACTGAGAAACCCAAAGCCAAGAAGGAGTCTGTGTCAGCATGACCTGTGCTGGTTCTCTCCGGTGAGGGTGGGGGAGCTGCCGTGGGAGGCTGGGCTTACTCGTCCGGAGCTGGTCCAGAGCTGGTCCGTTCGTGAGGGGACCTTTGAGCCTAGTCCTAAAGGCAGGAGTATTCCTGGCGAATTTTCTTCCAGGTAATTTATCTAGAGATGAAAGTGTTTAAAGTCACCAAAAGTATTCCAAAGAGAAACAGTAGGCATATGGGCTAAAAATTGGTAAGAAGTAAAGATATTAAAAGATTCATGTGGAGTGTGATGGCCACGGGGCAGGGGGGCCTTCCCCACCCCCCCCCCCAGGCATTCCCTGCAGAGAGAGCCCACCCTGAACCCCACCCAGACCTTCTCTGTAGATGGAGCCTGCACCCCCTTCTCTGCAGAGGGAGCTGGTCACTGGGTCTGTTTGGTTCTGGGGAGCTGGTATCCCAGTCCAGTCTACTACAAGAACGTGTGGTTCTCTTAGTGATTTCGCCAGTTACAACGATGAACCTAAGTGAGCTGCCGCCACCCTCACTGTATTTATCTGAGGAGGACACTGCGCCCAACAAAGACGCCGTTCGTTCCCGGGAGGCGTCCTTTGTCCCGCCTGTCGAGGAGCTAGACCTGAGTGAGCTGCGGAGGTCCGCCGACTCCTCGGAAGACTGGCCGGGCGAGGAGGAGGTCAAGCGCTTCTGGAAGCTGAGGCAGGAGATCGTCGAGCAGGAGCGAGCAGAACTGCTTGAAAACCAGCTCTTACCGCTGGAGCTGCCCCCAAACCTCAGGGCAGCATTAAACACGAAGGAGAAAGAGCACTCTGGCCCGAGACACGTGTTCAGGTAAAATTTAGAAGCTGTGGCGTGTTTTTGGATCTTTCCAGAGCTGTAATGTGATTTTGCAGTTAACTTCTCGGATGCCAGGCCGTGCCCGGCCAGCATTTATTGTGCCGTGCACACCGAGACTGGCTTGGGATGGTGGTTACCCAGAGCGTGGACCCCACAGTGAGGCTTACACAAGAGAAGACCCGAGTGTGTGTGTGTGTGTGTGTGTGTGTGTGTGTGTGTCCCTGTGCACGCAAGCGTGAACATACATGTAAAGGGAGTATTTACTGGTGAATGTAGACCATGTGTTCTCGGAGTGGGGGGTGCCTCTCCGCCGGGACAGGGATTGGGGGTGGGGGCGGGGGCCACAGAACCCTCGTGCTTGCTCTGGCTCACGGCACCACACAGCTGAGCTCTGTGGACACAAGGACATGTGTCCGGCCTGTCTGTGGGGGTCCAGCTTTGTGGACGGGCTGTTTGGACGGGTGAGCGTGCATGGGCAGGGCCGAGCCGCGTGGAGAAGTGGACGGAAACCTCGCACTTCCTGCGCGGGAGGTGTTCGGGGTTTATCACGCTGTTCTTTCCCCGGTTCTGGGGCTTGAAAACTCGGTCAGGTCTGATGAACGGGTCACCATCTTGGAAGCAGGGGAAGCATGTGAGGTGGGCGCCCGGCTGTGACGCGGCCTTGACAGTCCCACGCCTGCCTCGTGGAAACCTCTCCTTCCCCGTCCTCCCCCGGCCGCGGATCTGCTTCTGAACAGGTTCGGGAGCTCGCCCTGCTGAGTCCCGGCTACCTGGCCCAAGCGCTCCGGGATTCTGCGGGTGTTTCAGAGTCGGAGCCGGCCCGCAGCCCCGGGAGCAGGGCGCCCAGGCTGTGGGGCCCCAGGAGGGCAGCCGCGCCGTGCCGTCTGTCCCCCAGGCCCTGCTTGTCCACGGTGCATGTTGGGTTCTAGCAGGGGCCCTCCAAGGGCGAGTGTGCATCGTGGGGGCTGGGACTGTAGGAAGAAGCTGCCCTCCGTCATGAGTGTCCTGCCGGCCCTGGCACCATCTCTGCAGCGCACCGGGCTTCCCACCAGGAGGCCCCAAGAGACCAGGACTGCGGCCATCCGTGAGCACCGGGAGAAGCAGGCGGCAACGGGGCAGCGGAGACGGTGAGTGCTTGTCCGCGCCGTTGTGGTCCTGCTCCCGTGGGGGTCTGGGGCCAGACCTGGTGGAGGCGACTTCTCTGGAGAGGGGCGGCTTCTGCTCTCCGTCTGGCTTGGTCTCGGGCCGCTGTGGACGCAGACTCGGGCTGCCCCGTGTCCTCCCCAGCCCGCCTGCCACCTTCTTCTCTGGCTTCTTCCTTTCTCAGCCCCTCTTCCCTCCTGCCAGTCCCCTGCTCACAGCTCTGCTCTGAGGAAAGGCCACGCTGCAGACGTGCGCTCCGAGACAGCCCACTCTTGTCCCAGCTCATGGGCCGTGTCGCTGGCGGCGGTGATCTGGTCTGCCCTGTAGGAGCCCAGCTGGGGCCTGTGCTCACGGCCACCTGTGTCCTCCAGCTCCGCCAACCACCCATCTCCCCTGAGCTCTGGGCCCTGGGAGGCTGTCCAGTGTGGACTGCGTCTGTCAGACCCCAGTGCCCCTCTCCTGGCTGGGTTTGGCCAGTGGGGACCCCAACAGGAGACTGGGGAGGAGGGAGAGAAGAAGGGTCTTTCTCCCCTGGTGCCTCCCTGTGAGTCTACCTGAGTCTCTCCTTCTGGGGCTTGGGGTGGCTGCGGCCCCATTCCAGCCCCGGGCTCCTGCTCTGGCCCTGGGGGCCGCCCGCCGCTGCCCTTGCGAACAGACCTTCCTCAGCCCTAAAATCATCCTGTGTGAGCATATTTTCTCTCAGGACCCTGATGGGGACAGACTCGCTGGCAAAGTAGTGTGTCAGCGGTGCACCTGCCTGGTCCCCCCCAACCCCAGAAGACACCCTGTCCTGGGGATCCAGTCCCTTCTGTGGCAGGAGGGAGCACTCGGGCCCTCAGAGCTGCGGGCATCACAGGGCTCCCAGCTCTGGGCTGGGGTGAGCCTCGGGGTGTGTCTGTGCTGCACTGGGAGTCCTTGCCAGCCCGCAGGGTCACGCCGGGCCACAGGTGCTGGGCCGCCACCCGGTCTGAGCTCAGGCCATCCCCCCGAGAACCCTCAAAGAGGCCCTTGGCAGGAGTCCGGGCTCCAGGGCAGGCAGGTCCTGCTGCTTCACCCCAAGCTCGCACGGCTTTGCAGGGTGGGTCTGCAGAGCGGGCACACCCGTGTGTGGGCTCGCGACGGAGCCCTCCTAGAGCAAATGCACGGACTTGGCCCTGACCGCCAGGGTCCCCTCCTCCCTCGCTGCGCCCCATCTCTTAGTGGCATTTTGTGACAGTGGCCACCCCGGCACCTGCCCGTGTGGCATCTCTGCCCCTCCCGGCCCAGCCTGTGGTCCGGACGGCACACGGGACAGTGTGCAGGGCACTGGTGCCTGGGGAAACGCTGATCACGGCGGGAAGCAGGGGGCAGGGAGTCCGCTTGCCCCCCGGCATGGCCGGCTCGGGCGCTGCCCGCGGTGCCGCACTCCTCCGTGGAAAGAAGCTCTTGAATTCAAGGGCAGGGGAACGCTCTCTTCTTGGTTTCCCTGCCGTCGGCCTGAGATGATGTTCCGTGGCCTCCTTGGTGGCTGCGGGCAGAGTGCTGTCCTGTTCGACTCAGCACGGCCTGCGGGCCACCGTCACACCACCCAAGAACCTCACCCCGGGGCCTCACAAAGGCTGGGTCGCTTCCGTCTCATTTCACCAAGACGCTCAGTTGGAGGCCTTGTGTCCAGGGGCAAGGGGTGCGGCCGCGGAGAGTCGTGCCTGGATTTGGAGCAGCGGAGAGCCCGTCTCGGCTGAGGCAGGGGCTCGGGAACCCCTGGGAGGGTGCAGCAGCGTGCTTGCAGGAGAGGAAGGCGGGGGACCCCCGAGTGTGCTGTGGGTGAGGCCCGGGGCCAGCGAGGACTTGCTGGGACCCCATCCCCCGAGCAGCCTCCAGCCAAGCCAGGGCTTGGCTTTTATGTTCAGTTCAGAAATTTCGCAAAGGTCTGGTGCTCAGCCTCACCTCTGTGCTGCGGGCAGTAAGGCAGGGGTGCTGTTGCCGGGAGGGCCCAGTGCGGGGGCAGAGGGGTGACAGTGCAGGGGGGGTGCCATGCAGAGGGACAGGGGGGTGACGGTGCAGGGGCGGGGGTCACTGTGCAGAGGGGCACGTGGGTGATGGTGCAGAGGCAGGGAGGGGACCATGAAGGCCTTTGACACCCGAGCTGGTAGCCAGAACCTGGCCTGTTCTCTGGGGGCAGGGTCCTGATGCCAGTGCTGGCAGGGGCTGGGGGTCCTGCTTGTCCCCTTGCGCGAAGCTGCAGGACAGGAGCAGACGAGCTGCTCCCGTGTGTCTGGGTGAGGGACAGAAACGGGTTTGGGGCAGAGCTCTGCTGGGGCTCTCTCGGGCTATGCCGCTAAGGTGCTGCATATCCCCCCGCCCCAGAGACGAGCGAGTGCTGTGCGGGTTGCGGGAGCATTCCCAGACCAGGAGGACAGCGGAGGAGGCGCCGAGGGAGCCCCTGCCTCCGTGGCAGAGTCTGGTATGGGGGGCTGTGGGAGGAGGGGTCCTGTCCAGCCCTGGGGCATGGTGGTCCCTGCAATGCAGACGGAGCCTAAGGCCAGACAACAAGCAGACCCCCTGCAGCCCAGCCACCTCCTGCTGTGGCCCTCTGACCGCCCTGTGTCCTTCCCATGGGAGGAGTCGGGTCTTTAGCCAGTGGAGGGGAGGGACAAGTACCCCCACCTAAGGCTGAGGCACACCACAGTGTCTTTTTGGGGGTCCTGGGCTGGGGCAGCCTGGGGGTCAGGGCGGGGGGCTGCACGACGTCCCCTCTGTACCTGCACGCCAGCTCCCGGGTCGTACGGGGCACACTCCACCCTGAGTGAGCGCGACGCGGATCCCACTTAGACGCCTACGGGAGGCGGCCTGGTAAGGCCAGAGCCCGCCCTGCCCTTCTCCGCACTCCTGCACTGGCCCTGGCCTCCCCCTGCCCGACTTCCTGACAGCCGAAGGGGCGAGCCTCCTCGCAGGCAGGCACACGGAAGCATGAACACCTGCAGGTGCACACGCAGGTGCACACGCACACGCAGATCCCTGGGCACAGGTGCACACACAGCTGCACTGAAGACGCGTGCGCGCACACACACACACACATACACACACGAGATCCCCGGGCACAGGTGCGCACTCAGGCACAGTCAGGTACGCGCAGAGCTACACAGGCAGGGGTACGCACAGGTGCACACACACGAGCGCACGGGTACATGCACACACCGGTACACACACAGGTGCATGTGCACGGGCACACACACACACACACACACACACACACACAGGTCTGTGCCCCTGTGCTGGGGAGAGATCAGTCTTGCTCTCGGACGTCACCCCCAGGAGTGGGGGGAATAGCCAAGATCTCTCTCTCCTCTCCACCCGGGGCCCGTGGTCGCTGAGGTCTTCACTTGGAATCGTAGTGCGCTGTGTCCCAAAAAGCCCACACTGAAGCACTGCTCTGGGGTCTTCAGCATTTATTTGTGTGGGTGCATGAGGTCCTTCATCGCTGAGCCGCGAACTCGCGACATGGGCTCGCTGAGGACGCGACCTCCCTTCTCTCGGCCTCTCAGCGGTGGGCGAGCGCTTGCCCTCGCCTGAAACTCAGCAGCCGGAAACAGCTGCGTCCACGGGAGGGACTTGGGACCTGTCATACACGTGACCGAACTTCGGGCAGGGACCCACTTCCTGGCTCTCCTGGCATCCCCGGGCCTGCCACCCTGCTCTCCCACGGCCCACGTCTGGCCGACTGGGGCAGGAGTGGGTGGCGCGTGGCTTCCTCGAGACAGCTGCCCGTGGAGGCAGGATGGGCACCGCCGGGCACCGGGCTCTGTGTGGACAGCAGTGCTCCCGCCGATTCCTGAAAACATCTGATGTTCTCCCAGGCGGGCTCAAAGATTCCTGTTGCCGTGGGTCTGGTAGACAGTGAGAAGACGCCGGCAGATCCGTCTGGAAAAGTGAGGTCAAGCAGAGAGAAGTCATCAAAAGCAAGTAAAGACAAGAGGTTGGTACCCAGGGTCCAAGTCACGCAGACGCCCCCACCGTGCAGTGCTCCTGGGCAGCTGCCGAGGGCCCGGCCACCTGCCTGCTCCAGGGAGTGGGGGCGGTGCCTACGCTCCCCTGCAGCGACCACAGCTGCTGGGGGGCCTGCGTCTCTGTTGTCACCCGTGTTCACGCTGCGGGGGCGTGCTCGCTCCGTCCCGATGCCGACCTAGCGTGTGGCCCCCGGGAATGCCTGCTGAGCCCCGCACCTGTCCGCAGCCGCTGCCAGGCACGGCTGGCGCGGTGACCCACCCGAACTAAATCTGTGCACACGAGGCACTGAGCTATGATTCCACCGCTCCGTACCCAGCACCGCCCCCCAGACTCGCCGGGGGGCCACGGGCAGCCGGGGAAACTGCTGGAAGACCCCGGGGCTTGGGCACTGTCTCCTGGGCCCTTCATGCTTCTCCAGCTGCTCCCTTCTGACCTGCACCAGCCCCACTCTGGGCACCAAAAGCCCAAGTGGAAGTGAGCTGTGGGTGTGGGGAGCCTTGCCAGGGGACCGGCCCGACCGCCTGGCCTGCACGTGCTGTGTGTTCCAGGGCGCTGCACACTAGGTGTGTCGCGAGAGGCCTGGGACGCGTGAACTGCGAAGGGCTGTTCTTTCTGGGGAGTTATGCCTCCTTCGTGCCTAGAACACTTGGGGACAGTCTCGCCAGTCCGCACATGGGATGAACCTCTGGCCACGTGGAATGATTTAGATGAACATGGACAGCAAATGTCCCTTCACAGCTCATGAGTGTCGCTGTCAGAGAGCCCTGGCCTCCGACCACCCTGTAGTCAGGTTCAGAGGTGTGGACACTCGAGGTCTCTGTGGGGCAGGGTTGGGGGGCTGCTGGGAGGAGCTTGCCAAGCCAGCATAGACCCTGCTGCAGGGGTGGGGCCGGGCCTTCAGGGAGGGACCCGGCCAGGGGGAGCTGGTTGCATTCCCAGCAGACTCAGTGCCGGCTCCACGGCCAGGGTGCACGCCGGGCACTGCCGCCCCTGCAGCACACCCTCCAGAAGGCTCTGCCCTCTCAGCGTCCTCGTATTTAATGACAAGAATATGTTTCATCCGAACCCCTGATGTTGGCAGAGCCAGTGTGTCTAAAATCCTGGTCTAGTACATCCTGTTTAAGGATCTGCTATAACTCTGTGTTTCCTACAAAAACAGAGACCTTCCCCTGCGTGTAGCTTTCGGTCCTGAACGTGTCGTTTCTTACCTAGACTTGAAGTTGACAACATAGTGTGTGTTCTCGCCGCTTCTAAACACCTAGGCCTGCCCGAGCTGCTGCCTGGAGGGGGAACAGGTGGCCTCTCATGGCCTCTCGTGGCCCCACCGTGACTGCGCCGTCGCGCGTCATGACTGTTCCTGAGTCCCAGGACCACGGGTGGCCTGGAGGGAAAAGCAACATGTTCTCCCCTGTGTGGGCAGAGGAGTCGCTGCGACTCGACACGACGTGTAAAGTCCTCGCCTTCACCCTTCGTGTCCCCAGCGCCCTCCGAGAGGGGTGTCCGGAAGAAAACCCGAAACAGCAGCCTCAGAAAGCACACGAGCGCAGAGGACGGTTTCAGGGGATGGAGCTCCTCGAGGAAATCGGGCCTGCCACACGGGATTGGGAGGATGTGAGTATTTGTTGGCTATGGGTAAAAATAAACTGTTCGGGAAGAATCTGGGAACGAGCCACACCTTTCATAGCACGTGTTCTCTCCGATCACGGGACCGTTTCCCAGCTTGCCCGGGATCCCGGTTAGAGGACAGGGGAGTGTTTCCACGGCAACCGAGCCCACAGATGCATTGTGCCACCACATGATCAGTGGAGACGCTAGGGACACGCCTGTGGGGTCCTCGCTGACGCTTCGTGCCCAGCAGAGCCTGGTGGGGCCGTGAGAGATGCGGCCAGGCCGCAGGCTCGCCAGTGTTGGTGTGGTGCGGAGTGCGGAGGCCGGCCTCTTCTTACGCAGCCGCTGGCCATGTGCATCCGTCTGCAGGTCCTGGTAGGTGCCTGCTGTGTGTGCAGAAGGGGTCGGGGTCATGAGAGTGATGGCAGCTTCCCACCCTGAACGACGCAGTTACCCACCCAGGTGCTCCCTCCCTAGAGTGACTGACTCAGAGAATCTGTGTGGGCTGACCCAGATGCTTCCGTGCCCTTGCTGCCCACGGGTGTAGGAGATCCTGCCTGCTCTCCCCGGCCGCCCACGCTCTGGCCTGTGGGTCTCACCCCTAATGCAGCGGCTCCGCACCGAAGCTGCCCGCAGAGCCCGTCGGACGGCTCCATTGTCACCTGTCTCCGTGGGCCTGGTGTGGGGCAGGGGAAGAGGGAGTGCAGGCAGAGAGCCTGGGCCGTGCCATGGGGATCCCCCCATCAGACTCTCCCCTCCTCTCAGAATCTTTTCCTTCCCAGCCCAGAGAACGGTTCCTGCCCTCGAGTCAGCGTTATTCTCTCCAGATCCGTTGTCTACAGCTGTAACCCCTCCTTAAATACCCCGAGCCCGACCTATGGCTTCTAAACGTCTGTGTCTCAAGCTTCACATTGTGGAGCGAAAGTCTGTTTGGTGTTAGGAAGAGCTCTGTGCTCACAAGCCTGATAACCTAACATGAAATGGGCCAGTTCCCAGAAAGACGCCACCTGCCAGAGCCCACACAAGAAGGAATAGATGATCTGAATGGATGGCTAGCCATTAAAGAAATTGAATCAGTAATAATTTTCCACTGGGTTCGCTGGTGAATTCTATCAAACATTTAAGGAAGAAATCATGCCCGCTCTCTATAATCCCTTCCAGAAAACACAGACAGAAAAAAAATCATCATTCATTCCATGAAGCGTGCTTTTCCCTGATATCAGAACAAAGGTGTCACATGAGAGAAGAACTACAGTTTCTCCCGAACGTTGATGCAAAAATCCTCAAAAAGGGGTGCCTGGTGGCTCAGTGGGTTAAGCCTCTGCCTCCGGCTCGGGTCGTGATCCCAGGGTCTTGGGATCGAGTCCCAATTTGGGCTCTCTGCTCAGCAGGGAGCCTGCTTCCTCCTCTCTCTCTGCCTGCCTCTCTGCCTACTTGTGATCTCTGTCTGTCAAATAAATAAATAAAATCTTTTTTAAAAATCCTCAAAAAAATTAGCAAATGAAACTTAACAACATATAACAAGAATTAGACACCATGACCAAGTGCCGTTTATCCCAGGTGTGCAAGGGTGATTCAGCGTTTGAAGGTGAATTTCTGTAACAATAAAGAAGAGAAATAACATGATCGTGTTAGTGGTGCAGAAAGAAACATTTGACAAAACCAACGTCTATCTGTGATAACAGCTTTCAGCAAACAAGGAAACCAGTGGAACTTCCTCGACTTAATACAGTGAACTTCCTCGTACAGCCACAGTGAACGTCATCCTTCGTGGTGAGAAACTAGAACCACCCTTCCCCTGAAGGTCAGGAACAAGGCAGGGACGTTGCTTCGGAACATCTCTCCAGCATCATGTGGGAAGTCCTAGCTTTTGCAACAAGACAAGAAAAGTAAAAGATACACAGATTAAGAAGCAAGAGCTACAACTGTTTTTGTTTTCAAATGACATCGTCTATGTAGAAAACCCAAAAGAATTGACAAAAAATTCCTGCAACTGAGAAGTGATCATGGCAACATTGCGGGGTCTAAGATTAATATATAATAGCCAATTGCTTACCAGTACATCCGCAACTGAGTGGGATTTGAATTTAAGAACCTGGTGCTAGATACAAATCTAACAAAATATGTCAGGATCCATCCGAGAAAACAAAACTCTGATGCCAAAATCAAAGAACCAAGTGAGTGGAGAGGCATCCCATGTTCATGGATGGGGAGACCAGGGATTCAACACCGTCCCAGTCAAGAGCCAGCAAGCTGTGCTGCGGCTGTCGACAACCGATGCTGACGTTTGGATGCAGAGGACACACGGCTCAGAATCTCACGGACACTGAAGGGGAGGCACAAGGTCGGAGACTGGCGTTCCCCGGCCTCAAGGCTCCCTGCGAAGTGCGGTAATCAGGACGGTGTGGCGTTGGTGAAAAAGCAGACAGACGGGCCAGTGGGTCAAAGAAACAGACCCAGGGAGGGCAGTGACTGACGTTCGACGGAGCGAAGGCGGCGTCTTCAGCAGATGGTGCTGGGAGACGTGCGAGACAAGGAGTCGAGAGCCAGACCGCGCACCTTCACGGAAGCTGACCCAAAGCGCATCACAGACTGAAAGGTAAGACGTGAAATGGCAACGCTGGGAAATACAACAGGAGAAAGGGCAGGTGACCTCGGGTTGGCAGGGAGTATTTACATAGAACAACACCAAAGGTATTGCGCAAAAAATTGATAACTTCTTTTAAAATATAAAATGTTTTCTCTACGAAAGATGCTGTGAAAAGAACAAGACAAGACAGAAACTTGGAGAAAATACTTGTAAAACACATCACTGGATAAAGGGCTGCTACCCAGACTGTAGAAAGAAAACAGAGCTCAAGCATCCGGTCTGAGCAGACGCCTCACCAAAAAAGATGCAGAGGCATGACGTGCTGGAAAAGATGCCGCTAGTGCACGTCATTAGGAGACTGCACGTTAAAAGGAAGAGATAGCACTCGCATGCGTGCGGACGGCTCTAACCCTAGTCACTGACCCACCAGAGGCCGGTGAGGGTACGAGCAGCAGCAGCAGCTCTCGTTCACCACTGGTGGGGACGCGGGACGTCCCAAGTGCCAGCACTTGGGACAACAGTTTGGTAATTTGTTACAGAATCAAATGTACTCTTACCTGGAGACTCAGCAGTTGTGCTCCTTGGCAGTTACCTGAAGAGCTGAAAACTTCGGTCCCCGCTAAAGCTGCTCACGGATGTCTGCAGCAGCTTTACTCCGTCACCAGGAACAGTCGAGACGCCCTGTCTGCGGGTCCCACGGAATATCATCTGGTGTTAAAAAGGAATGAGCTACCATGCCATAGAGAGACCTGAGGGAACCACAAATGCACGTTACCAGGTCAGAGAGCCAAGCGGAGAAGGTGACGGCTGTATGACGTTCTGGAAAAAGGCCCAACTCTGCAGACACAGGGGGACTGGTGGCTGCCGGGAGGGAGGAGCAGGGCGCTCAGGGCAGCGGAGCCACTGTGACCGCGCAGTGACGGACACCTGCCACTGTCCAACATAAGAGTGAGCCCTGGCGGGCACTGCGGACCCCAGGTGACAACACACCCCGTCAGTTCCTGGATCGTGACCAATGTCCCGGCGGGGGGGCCATGAAGACGGCTCTGCAGGAAGGAAGCCTCTGCTTTCTGATCTGAAACTGAGACCTGAGATTGCTGACGGGAGAGAGGAGCCAGAGTGGACTCCTCCCCGGGGGGCAGGGGGAGTGCTGTGCTCCAGTCCCCAGGCCAGGGGCCCGCAGAGGACCGGGGCATTCGCGGGCGGGGTCGCAGACACAGCACTTTCCACACAGCTTTCCTCGGGAAGCCACCGCAGAGTGCGTTTCTCCAAACAAGGCAGCAGAGCGGGAAAGAGGAGTAGATATTCCAGAACAAAAGACGCCGACAAAGAGAGCGCCTGGGAGCCCCCAGGCCACCCACTGTGCGGGTCACCAGGCCGGAGTGCGGCGAGGAGCCTGCAGGGTGTCTCCTGGGCAGGCAGAGGAGGCTGAGCACCCGGCCAAGGGCGGAGGACATCGCGGACGCTGTCACGGGTGTGTCAAAGACGAGGGAAGCCTTCCGAAGGAGCAGTTCTTAATCCACAGACAACGCCGATTTCTGCGGGGAAGAAGCGGTCTGCGGTGGACACCGCTGGATGGGCAGCAGCTACAGTCGCCCCGGGGGCAAGCCCGGTGCCCCCTCGCAGGGCGTGTGATCTCTGGGGGCGCAGTAAGGGTCATCGTTCCCTGGAGAACCCACACGGCGCACACAGCATGTACTAGTGGCCGCGGCTCTGGCCAGTAGTGGGCTCTTCACGAAGTTTGGGGCAATGAAGAGTTACCGGCGGATTTGGGGCCGTGCAGGGCTGGCGCCCCGAATCCCACGTGCTGCAGTGGGCAGGCGAGAGCTCTCCTAGTCTTCGTGACATTGCCTGAACGTCCCCGTCACCCCCGCTGTGACGGCTCTATGCGCGGGGACCTCCTGTGCTGGGCTGCAGGTGGCGTCCAGGTCACACCCCAGGGAGGCCGAACAGAGGAACACAGGGGAGCTCGGAGGACGGGCCCCTCCTTGGGGGATGGGACAGGCACAGTGCAGCAAACACAGGTTCCCACTGGCCAGCGTCTCTCAGGGCAGAGGCAGGAAAGACATGCTCCGCCGTGCTGGCCACTCTGTCCCCCCAAGGGCCCAGTGGACTGGCGAGGAACGCGGGATCTCCCTCAGCGGTCAGGGACCCCGGGTCCTGTGGCCGTGTCTCTGGGGCGAGGGGGCAGTTGCAGCCCTGCCCTCCCGGGTCCGGCGTGATCGGGAGGGGGATCGTGGGCAGGGAGGGGGCGGACCCTGGCCGTGCGAGCAGGAGAGCCTCTATCCCTCCGTCACCGGGCGCTTACTCCAACAGCTGCCGGCCAAGGGGCCAGGCAGGGCCTGACGGGGACCCCGGGAGGAGCAGCTCACGGCTGACCGAAGAGACCGTTGTCCTCCGAGGGACAGAGGGCGTGCACAGCCGGCCCCGCTGCTCAGCAGCCCCGGGACGAGTAGGCCCCTCGGGGAAGGCGGGCTCCGGGCTCCGGGGCCAGAGTGCTGCTGGCCTGTGCGCCGGTGCGTGCGTCTGGACCGCAGCCCTGCCTTCGCGCAGGCCCCGCAGCCCGCTCACTCTCCCCCTCCCTTTCTCCCAAAAGGCGAGAAAGCCGCAGGACGAAGCGAGGCACGTGAGCCTGGGGCCGACTTGGACGCGAAGCCGCCGGCTGGGCGCTCTCGCCGGACACCGGCCACTCTGGCCGCCTGCCTCCCGGCCTTGCGGTACGTGGTGTGAACTGAAGTAGTCTGCGTCCGAGGACCCCGACAGACGCTTGTGCCGGAACCTTCAGTCCCGCTCAGGAGCTCACCGGGGCCCCTTCCACGGGCGTCCGGGGGGGTCCGACGCCACCAGGGCTGCCTCTCACGGCCTCGTCTGCGGCTCTTTGGAGGCTGTGCAGGGTTTAAGCTGGAATAAAAGAGAGTCTGCGAACCGGCCGCGCGATTTTCCCTCCCAGGCCCCTGTCTCTGCCCATCAGGCGGGTGGCGTGTTTGCGTGTCAGCCCCTGTGCCCCGCACCCCTGCCGCCCCGGTCACGCATGTGACCTCGTGTCCGCGGACTCCTGCGTTTCGGCGGAGGGAGGGTTGGAGGTCCGTGAGCGCCCTCCCTGCCCCCAGCCCCTACACTGCTCCTCTCCCGCGGCCTCCCTTTCCTGCTGGCGCACCTCGGCCCCCCCCTTCACAGCCAGCCTCACCCACGCCGGGCAGGCCCGGCCCGGTTTCGTCTCTGCAGGGCCGGCTGGTTGAGCGTTAAACTCCAGGCCTTAACCTTGAAAATGTCCTTCATTTGACTTCTCAGCTCCTTGACCTCTGGGTGGGAGGGAGGTGGTTAGACCAGGCCTTGGGTCCAGTGACCCCCACCAGACCCTGGTGTGCTGTTCCCGTGCCGCTGCCCTTGAGGGGACAAGCACCAGCTCATCTCTCACCCGGGGACCCCACACAGCCTAGAGCTGGCCCCACCCGCAAGCTCCACACAGGGGCGGCGAGTGGATTGGCCTAGAGGGGAGGGAGCCTGGGGCAGAGGCCGCTGTCCCGGGGCCACTCCTCACCCCTCCCTTGGCTTAGCCAGCGGTCTCCTTCTCCCTCCTCCTAAGAACTGTTGGGGTGACGGTCCGCGTGGCCAGCGCGCAGAACCCACTGGCTGTGCCTTGCGACGCTGCAGGAGTTCGGGGCAGTAGGGGTCAAACTAGAGGCCTGTCCTAGCTTGGCCCTGCTCCTGACCCGGGCCGTGTAGACTTGGCCTAGGGCAGGGGAGCCCTTCCTGGCCCCTGACGGACATCTTGGTGCCCCCCCTGCTGCGTGATCAGGTCTCCCCTTCCCTAGTTCCTGCTCCTGACGGCCTGGATGGTGTGTCCTAGGACCCCCTCCTCTGCCCCGCAGCCCTGGGAGGGAGAGGGAGGAAGAGGTGAAGGAAGGGCCAGGAGGCCCCCGGCAGGGAGCAGAGGTTGTGCTGGGAGCTGGGACGGGGGGGCCCGTGGCCAGGTGTCCCCACCCCGGGCCTGCTCCCGGAGCAGAGCCATGGCCCCGCGCACATACCCAGCAGGTCTCGGGGCCGTGACCCCAGCTTTCCTGCAGGTGGCGCCTCGGGTTGGTTCTGGGGCTCTGCGGCCGGCAGGGCAGAGGCTGGGCTCTCCTGGGGCACACACCAAGGAGGGCGACTGCCTGCCCGCAGCCCGGGGCAGGGCCACCCCATAGGCCGTCGTCGGGGGCGTCGGCCCGCCCATCGTGCCGTCCTAGGCTTCCTCAGAGGCCGGGGCCTCGGGAGGGTCATGCCTGGCCCACGGCTGGGGCCCCTCTCTTCCCACCAGCCACCATGCTGTCGGGAGCACGCGCCCTTTGCTGTCCCCACGTGGCCACCAGCCAGCCCAGGAGAAATGCTCCTGCCCCCGCACCCGGGTCTCAGAAGCCCCCGGTGTGGCAGCGTGGCCAAGACGTGGCCGCAGGCCTCGTGGGCAGAGGTACTTTCAGGTAAGCACAGCTGGTGCTCAGGGTCGGGGCACGGCTGGCTGCTGAGAGGGGCCGGACCAGACCGAGGCTGTCTGCGGCGTGAGGGTCAGGGCGGCGCCCGGGCCGAGTCTAACGGAGGTCCTGCGCGTCAGCAGGGGCTGGTGGTACTGCTGGACCGAGTGGGGTGGCTGTGGGGCGCACGGGCCGCTGGGGCTCCTGGCGTCTGTCCTCTCGGGCGTCCAGACGAAGGCTGGCTCTTTGCACCATCCCCACAGGGCAGAACGGTCTCGGGGCTCGGGGCTGCGTGTGTTCCCGTCCACAGAAAGGCACAGTATGGGGCTGGGAGCGGTTGGCCCTGTCCCTGCGGAGCCGGAGCTCACTGGGAAAACACCCCCTACCTCCCAGCATGAGACCATGACCTCCATTTCTCCCTGCTGGGGAACGCTGGAGCTGGAGGCCTGCCATGCCCGTGCCCGTGCTCCCGGCCGGGCCCGTCCTATCCCCGTGGGGCCCGCATCCCTGTGCTCGCGGCGGGCCCCGTTCTCCTCCTCCTGGTGAGATGCGGTCGCTGGGTCGGCCTATGGAGCGCCGTGCAGACGTGGGGGACCGGACCTCCAGGGCTGGCCAGAGGTTTTCCGCTGTCACCGCAGGAAGGTTGGGTGTGTGCCTGGGAATGCTGTCCCCTGGACTTGGCTCCGAAGGACCAGCACAGGCCCCTCCCTGCGATACTGCCCCCCCACTGACCTTCTGGGCGTGGGCGAGGGGGTACCTGCCTGGAGGGGACCTCGGGAGGCCTGGGGGCTGAGAGCAGGAGGCATGCGGAGCCCTCAGCGAGATGGGCTGTGAGGACATCTCTGAGCTCTGAGAGCTGTAACTCGGCGGTCACTTACAACGCGTTCTGTGGGGAAGAGCAGATGCTCTAGCGGACAGACGCCCCGCTTTCTGGTGTGGGGCCTGCTGAGGACCACAGTACAGAACGTGCCTGATGAGGGTAATGGGCGTCAGGAGAATGAGGGCCCAGGAGGCCGCCGGGGGCCCCTCGCTGCGGGTCATGTGGTGGTCATTGGTGAGAAGACGCGGCAAGGTGGGGGGTGCCCCGGCCGTCAGGACACCCCAGGAGACGCCCCGCACGACTAACTCACGTCTCCGTGCCGTGCCTCCAGAACGCTGTGCCACGTTCCAACATCTGGGTCTGGGTCCGGGTGCCGGCGGCTTCCAGAGGCGGAGCCGCCCCCAGGGCTGGGGCCCACTGTCCTTGAGAGTCCCGTTTCTGTTCCCTCTGCGGGCACAGTCCCACCTGGCGGAACCCCAGGCCCACAGTCCCGGCTTGTCACTCCGCCTGCCAACCCCCCCACCCCAGGGGCTAGCGAGGCTCCTGCGCATCAGGCTCTGCAGGGCTGTTTCTCGGGGGTGAGGGGCGCTGCTGCCTGGACAAGCAAACCCTGAGGGGCACTGAGGAGAGACAGAATGACTCCGCTCAGCAAGTGCTGCAGCTGCTGAGACAAGGGACAGGGCTGGGGCCCTGGGGGGGCTGTCCTGTGGGGGGAGGGGCCGGGAGGAGGTCACTGGCCTTGGGACCGGCAGGAGGCAGGGCTCGGCCATGGGTCTGCAGGCACGACGCCAGCAGGGAGCCGGGGCAAATCCGGGAGAACCTCTAAAGATCAGCACCAGAGGGGACAGGGACACAGAGATTAGCCCCTGCCTGAGCCCCCCCCCCCCCCCCCCCCGCCAGCTCAGGTCACTCAGCTCAGCTCAGAGTCGGTGATGGATGGTTTCTGTCCCCCGTCACGCCACTCCCCTGCACCTCTGGCCAGGATTGCCAGCCCTGGTGACTCTGCTGGGGCCCTGGGCAGGCCAGGCCAAGGGCTTGGCACTGGGCAGGCCTGGGGGAGGCCCCAGTGCATGGGGCAGAAAGCAGAGGCTTTAGGAACAAAGTCCAGGGACGGAGGGAGGAGGCTGCCGCCCTGTTTTCCCTTAGCTGGGGGTCACTCCATAGCTCTCCCATGGCCCTGCTAGGCAGCTCATGGTGGGCAAGCCACCCTCAGTCCCTGCTGCCTGGGGCCAGTCTGTCTAGAACCTGCGTCTTTGAAGGGGACACTTAGAGGGGAGAGCCCTGGGTCAGGAAGGAATCAGCACATGGGGTCGGCACGCAGGCCCACGGAGCTGATTCACCCCCACCAAGGATATCTGTCTTCATCAGAGGCTCTGTGGTCTGGAGCAGGTGAGTTGGCTGGGCTGGGAGGGATGGTCTGCGGTGGGGGGGGACCCCAAACTGTCACCCTATAAATTCCAAATCAAAGTCCTGCCTGCAGAGCCCTTTGTTCTGCCTTGTGCAGAATGGGTTTCCGAAAGTGGCTTCCAACTCCACTTAGAAAGTGCAGAGCACACAGCCCAGGAGTCAAGGCTGGAAGAAGACAGGGCAGAGGCCCCCTTTCTCACTGTGCTCCCTGACTCAGCTGTGCAGCAGGGGCCCGCACGCCCTCTGCGCCCTCCCTGGGCCCCTCCCCGCCCCTGCGTACACGCACTGTCCCAGCAGGCTCCAGCCCAGACTGATCCTCCTGCCACTGCCTGGGAGTGACCCCGGAAGACCCCACTCCCCACAATACGGCCTGCCCTTCAGAAGGTGCCCTTCTGTGCACCCCAGCGCCCGGCACCTCTCCCTAGGCTGCCGAGGGGCCCCTCCTCCCCAGGTGGCTCCCTGCTCACCCAGGCATCCCCTCAGGGCACCTCCTCCAGAGGCCTCCCGCCTGTCCATACGGAGCCCCCTGGGCACACGGGGACATGCTCACACCTGGAATGTCCCCAGCAGTCCTGGAGCTGACTCAAACTCCAACAAGCTGGTCCCTGGTGGCGTCCCCAGGGCCCAGAAGGCATTTGGGGCATGCTTGGCACCTGCGTGGAGCAGATAGGCAGCCTCTGGCTAGTCCCCCTCCTGGGGCTGGCAGGGGTGGCCTGGCATTTCTGCGCCCAAGTCAGCCCTGTCCAACTCTGGAGTGGGGGTGCTGCACAGGCCTGTAGGTGCAGAGGCTCTCTGTGGGGGCCCCCACAGTGATGGGGGACCCTGCTGACCCTGAGCGATGGTCATGTTGAGATCCCAGAAGCCTCCCGTGAAGCCTCTCACTCTCCAGAGGAGGGTTGGGGTCTGCTGGAACCCGCAGCCATACAGGGAACAGGTGCTCCCAGGACCCTAGGCCTCCCCTAGGGCTCCCTGGGCCTGGATCCTTAGCCCGGTCCAAGCGGGGGCGGTGAGGCGCAGCGAGCTCCGGCGGCTGCCTGACTCCGCCCGGACTCCCCTCTGCCTGCTCCCGGCGCCAGGAGGCCGCCGCTGGAGGGCGAGGAGGAGCGGCGCCACCGCCGCCCCGACAGTCCCCGGCGGCGCCACGAGTGGCGGCCACGGCGCAGGTCCGAGCGGGGCGGGGCGGTGCACGGGCTCCGGGCGAGAGGCGGGGGGGGGGGGGGGGGGGGGGGCGGGGCCTGGCGGCGTCCGGGTCGTCAGGACAACCCAACCACCCGCCCATCTCCTGCGCCCAGCCAGGCGCAGCGAGCCGGGCTAAGGGGACCTGCTGGTCCTGCCGGGCGGGGCTGGGCCCAGGCGGGGTCACCGCAACAGGCCCGCCCTGGGGGCTCTGCCAGTTACGGGGTCCCGAGCCAGGTGCGGGATGCGCAAAGGCTCGGCACGGTCGAGTTCTGCCCGGCTGGAGGCGCGCGGGAGCACAGGGCCGCGGGAGGGGTCCCGGGTGGGGCCCACGTCCGCTGGACGCCTGCACCTCCCATTCCCCCAGCCGGCCAGCTGCGCGCGTGGAGAACCGCGCTCTCGCCCGGGAAGGACGGTCCTTTCCGCTGGGAACGCCCCGTGGGGCCCCTGCCTCTCTGGGCGCGGCGGGGTCGCAGAGAACCCACTGTTTCCCCAGCGGCCCGGGGGCGCGCGGCGGAGACCTGCCGACGGATCCCCCTCCCCAACGCCGTCGCGGGTCGCCCTCAGGCGCACAGGCAGCCCTGAGCCAGGCACGCGCCCTCTGGGCACCAGGGGCGGCGCCTAGCACGCGAGGGTCGCCAGGTGCCCCCTCCGCAGGGCGCCTGCCCGTGTCCCCTCGGCTCCCCCGTCTCCTCGGCCCGGCCCGACCGGCTTCCTGCTGGCGTTGCCGGGACTTCCTCCCCGCGGTGCCGGGTGGCCACCGGGCGCCTGACTCGAGGCGGGGGGCGCGGGGCCGCGGGGGGCGGACGGCCGGGCAGGGCCGTGAGTGGGGGTGGGGGCTGGCCCCGGAGAGGGGGTCCTGAGCTCCGGCCCGTACGTCCTCTGGGCGGGCGCTCGCGACCGCGGGGCCCCGGGGAGGGCGCAGCCCGGCCCCGTCCCGGGGGTCCGCAGTGCGCTTCCGCGCCGCCTCCGAGGCGCCCGGCTGCGGCCCGTGTCCGCGGGCGGGGGTGCCCCGCGCGCCCCTCCCGCCGCCCCGGCCCGCTCGCGGTGGCCGCCCCGAGCGGAGCTTTGTGACGTCAGGCGGCCGGCGGGCGGCGTCACGCGCGGGCTGACCCGGCGGCGGCGGCGGGGCGGGGGCGGGGGCGCGCGGGCCGGGACGCGGCGGGAGCATGGAGCCGCGGGCCGGCTGCCGGCTGCCGGTGCGGGTGGAGCAGGTCGTCAACGGCGCGCTGCTGGTCACCGTGAGCTGCGGCGGGCGCAGCTTCGCCGGGATCCTGCTGGACTGCACGAAAAAGTGAGCGGGGGCGGGGGCGCGGGCCCCGGGGCGCCCCAAGTCTCCCGGGACGCCGCCGCCCCCGCCCCGCCGGCGGGGCCCAGGGCCCGGACCGGCTCCAGGGCGGGGGCGGCGCGGCGCGGCGCCGGCGCCCGCTTTCGGTTTCCCGAGCGCGGGGCCCCGGGGCGCGCGAGCGCGGCCGCCACTCGGGGGGCCAAAGTGGCTCTCAAAGTCGCCGCGACTCGCGGGCGGGAGCGGCGGTGGGCGCCGAGGGGGGCCGGGCGCGGGGCGCGCAGCCCGTGTCCCCGCGCCGCCGCCGCGTGCCGCCGGCCGCCGAACTCCGCACGTCTGCCATAATTAACGCACTTTTCTTTGTTCAGACGCACTGTTGAATCCGGCTGTTTTCAGAATTGTCATCGGCTGGGGGGCGGCGGGGCAGTGGGCGCAGATGCGCACGGGACCTGCCCTGCCAGCCCCTCGGAGCGGGGGGTGCCCTGCCCAGTGCCCCGCCCCTCCCCCCGGGGCTCCTGGGAGGCACTCGGGGCTCCAGGTTGCTGGCGAGCAGTTGTGTCCAGCGGTGCGATTTGAAAACAGTGTTGGGGGGGAGCCTCTGGCTGCGGAGGAGTGAAAACACGCAGGCGGGGGTGCTGGGGGCGGCGGCTGGATCCCCGCTTTCTGGGGCCGAAGGGGGTCCCCCGCAGGCCTGGGGGCACACCACCCCGGTTCGCACCTGTGCGCCCGCTGCAGGGACTCAGCCGCAGGAAGAGTCTCCTGGATACAGTGTCACATGGTAGTGAGCTGTCGCACAGATAAATGATTAGGCATTAATCAGACACTAATGTCTTGGCGCTCCTGCTGGGCCCTATCTCCAGGCTGCCGAGAATAAATGGGTCCCTTTGCAGAGGCCCAACTTTTTCCCTGGTGGGGCCCAGATTTTGCAGCAGTCGCACGGCGGTGGCAGGAGACCATCACTCTTCACCCGGTGCCCCGCTGGCGCTATCTCTTCGTTATATGTGCCAGAAGCCATTTATGCCAATGTCACATGATTTAACATACGGCCTCCCTGGGTGACTGTGGCCCCGCTCAGCCCTGGCTGCCACCGAGAGTGCTTGGGGGCCCGAGGGGCGGGAGTGGGGGGCTGCAGCAGAGCCACCTGAAAGCTGCCCAGCCTGTGCCCTGTGGTGGCCAAGGTCTGCTGCACTGACGGCCACCTCTTACCCCCTCAGGCAGGATGGCCAGCCTGGGCCTGTTCCCACTACTGGGTCTGTGTGGGGCTGTGCTCGGCTGGGCCTGTCCTTCTCCTCAGAGAGGGGCAGCTGCACCAGAGGACCCCCTCCGTTTTCTGGGCTCCCCAACTCAGGAAAGGAAGGCTGTGGGCCCCACTGACTCGTTGGGGGGGACTGTGTGTAGAGGAGGCGGCCTGGCCTCCGGCTGCCACCCTCTGCCCAGGCTGGGGCCAACCTGGTTGGGAGACCAGTGCTCCCCTGGTGGAAGGAAGCCCACCAGGCTGGGATCCCCAGCACGGGAACGGGCAGCCATAGACTCCAGGGCGTCAGCCCTGCCACCGCCGCGCTCAGCAGTACCGGCAGCCACCCCCAGAACCCCGGGCCTTGCCGGGTGCCATTCTGCTCCCTGCTGCCTCCCGCTGTGCCCCTGGCACCCCCAGCCCGCGGCAGCTCGGTCCCCACGCGGCCCCTGGCTGCCCTTGTACCCCCTTACTCAGCACCCTGGCTTCCCCCGGCTTCTGTCCTCGGCTCACAGCGTTAGAGCTCGAGCCTCTGCTTCTAGCGCACTCATCCCGCCGGGTCTTTCGGCAGCTTGCGGCCTGGCCTGGCTGTGCCGGGAGGTGGGGGCTTCGAGCTGCAGGGTCCTCGCCCTCCCAAGGCCAGTTTCCTCCTCAGTGCCTCCCCTCATCTGTGACGGTAGCAGGCCAGTCCCTCGGTGGGGGCCCCATCCCAGGTGTGGGCGCTGCGCAGCTGGGCCGGGCAGCTGGGGGCCGCGGCTGGGAGCCTGCGGGTCCCGGTGCAGTGGGGTTGGGCCGAGAGTGTTCAGGGCGGCCCGGCCACAGCTGTCAGTGTCCCCACGGTGCACGGCCAGCCACGTGCCAGTAACTCGTTTATCAGCGGCCTCCAGCGCTGGTGTGCCGACCTGGGGACCGGGGGGCCCCACAGGGCGGCAAATCATTGCCCGCGTCCCCGGCAGGGACGGAGCAGTCCCAAGGGAGGGGCCCTTCGCCAGGTCCCGGTCTCTCTCCTGGAGCAGGGCCCAGCAAGCAGGGTGACTCATGGGCCTTTGGGACGTGGCTTCCCCCCGCCTTGGCACCCTGGGAGGTGGGTTCTCCTCCCAGAGGAGCTCCCAGAGGCCCCCGAGGAGTCGGCAAGCGTGTGGAGCTGCCGCGTCGGGGCCAGCCTCCTCCTGCCCGAGGCTGGATCCTGCGGCCAAGCTGCTTTGTGATCGGAAGGAAGACCCCCCACGGACCCTCATGCACCCCCCCGCCCCGCGCTCACCGACTCCCCACTGTGCACCCGGGCTGAGTGCCAACATCCCACTCGGCAGGGTCCCTCCAGGCTCCCCACAGGCCGTGATTCTTTCTTGGGGCAGTAAGGGTACAGGTGACCCAGGCCTGCCTGGAACCCACAGGCTCCGACTTCCAGGCCGGGGGCAGGGTGGGTGTAGGCATCATTTTGTACGTGGTTTTGGGGAGCATCTCCGGTGGAGCACCCTCCCCAGGGGAGGTGGCCGTGGCCGAGGCAGAGGCCCAGAGTGGTGAGGGAAGGTCGCCTGGACAGCAGGAGTGAGGACGAACTGCCCATCAGGCCTGGCCTGCCCCAAGGCCCCAGCCTTCACGTGGGGGCTGGTGTTTCTCAGAAGCGCCTAGCTGTGAGTCACCTAGGGCGCTATTAGCGTGCGGGGCTCCTGAGCCTCTGTGACCCACACCCCACCCCGTGTGGCTGGGACTCCAGTGTCTGTGGGCAGCCAGTCAAGGGCCCCAGCAGGCCGGTCCCTCTTCCATCCTGGGCACACTGCCGCTGCTGGCCGGTCCTGGGATGGGTCACTGGACAGATGTGGACGGACACTGGGCATAGCTTCCCTGTCCTCAGGGAGCCCTGGGGACGGAGAGCCGGTGCCCGGGATGGCGGAGGGTGGCTCGATCTGCAGCAGGCAGGCAGCCGCCACGCAGGGGACCTGGCCAGTATGAAGGTGATGAGGGGGTGTGGACCGGGGGAGCCCCCGGAGGGCAGAGAGGGGAGGAAGGCAGTTGCTGGTGGTGGCCAACCTTTCGGAGTCCAGGACACAGGTCAGGGCGAGGGGCAGATGTGCTAGCCTGGCCCCCTAGCTTGCCCCAGAGACGCTGGCTCTACCTGGACGAGGGGCCATGCTGGTGTCCAGGCCATGACTTCCCCAGCTAACCCGTTTTCCCCAACTCCCGAGCAGAGGGGGCCCGGAGGCCCCGCAAGGCTGCCCTTCCTTTCCCACCAAGCCCGCTGCTGCCGTCCGTCGGGGCTGCAAGGGAGAGAGACCGCGGTGTAGTTTCTAAACCAACATGCGGAGCGCAGGGAGCCTGGCGGCCGAGTGGCTCTCGCCGTCCGGACTCCGGCCTGCCCGAGGCCGCAGGCTCCTGGCCCCAGCTGCCCCTGCAGGCACCTGGGCCGGCCCCCTGGGGTGTTTCTGGTCCTGAAGCCCCGTTTCTTCACCCCTTTACTGGACACCAGGGTAGCCTCTCCCCTTGGGAGGATGAGGAGGGGAGGTCCAGGGTAAACGTGGAGCCGGCTGGGGTCAGAGGCGGCTGTCAGGCTCCACAGCCACTTGGGTCCCAAGTCTGCAGAGCAGGGAGGCCGCGGGGGAGGCCGGGAGCTCTGGCGGGCGGCCGGGCCGGCTCCTCCTGGCCGCAGGCCAGCTCAGGCCTGGGCTGCTCTGGGGCTTTGCTGAGCTGGTTGCATTGGGTGAAACCTCGGCGGGGGGGCCGGTGAGCTGAGGCGGGCCGCGGGTCTCCTGCCAAGGACTGCGGGCCAGGCTGCTTCTCTGTGTCCCTGCGAATGGCCATGCTTTAGTCTCAGGCAAGTGCGGGCCCTCCGGGGAAGAACCACTCTGCTTTTGCATCTGACCCCTGTTCACTAGCGTCTGCTGAGCTCTGGGTGTCCCCAGGCTTTCCTAGGAGCTGAGGCTGTCTGCCCCTCCCCCAGCTCCCAAGGACGCCTTGTTGAGCTTTGTTTCAGGGTCCCCCAGTTTCCTGCACAGAGACCTTGGCCAACCTGGCCCCCCAATGCCTGGGGCCCCTCCCCCATACCTTTCTGTCCTTGGGCAGGGAGCCAGTGGGGGCTGGGGGACCCGTCAACATGGTGGAGGGCAGGACCCTGGGGGGCCTGGCAGGCTGTCTCTCCGGCGCGCTCCGGCCAAGGCCCTGCGGTGTCACCTGTGGGCCGCTGCCAGGCTGACTGGGCCTCCTTCCCTTGGCACCAGCCCATGTCCACACAGCCTGGCCTCACTGAGGGGCTGGGTCCTGCGGGCGAACCGCCGGGTGGCGCCCCGCCTGGTGCTCCGGAATCCAGTGGAGGTCACTCCATGGGGCTAGGTGCTGAGTTCCCGCCCAGGAAGAGTGGCTCGTGCCTGGACGTGAGCTCAGATCCCGATGGTCTCGGGGCCCACGGGATCCCTTGGCTTCCTTCTGCCCTCTGTCCGTCCGTAAATAGGGAATGGCCATGCCGTGTGTGTGTGTGTGTGTGTGTGTGTGTGTGTGTGTCTGTCTGTCTGTCTCTCTGTCTCTGGGTGCTGTGTAGGGTTCCACGGGCAGCGTGGGGAGGGAGCTGTTCCCCGGCTGCTGTTTACACACCGGGGCTGTGGGCGTGGCCTGGGCCAGGCCGCTCTGGGAAGGAAGTGTGGCTTTGTGCAGTGCTGGAGTCACGGGGCCTGCCCCTTGGTCCTCAGGGGGGGTGCCTTGTAACTGACCTCTGGAAGCCCTCCCCTGCTCAAGACAGGAGCCCCCCATAGGCTGAGGGGCCCTGCACACAAGGGCAGAGACTCGCCTGCTCTCCAGTGCTCTGTGAAGCCAAACCTGCTAGGGCAGGGAGGGGTCACTGCCTGACCTGGCCTGTGCCCAGGGCCATGCCTTACCGCCCTGGCTCAGGTCAGGGCCTGGATCTCTGTCCTAAACATTCAGGGACTCCCTGAGGGGTGTGTGTGTGTGTGTGTGTGAGATAAACGGGGGGCAAAAACCTCCCTGGACCCCAGCTTTGGGGCCTTCAGGGATAAGGTGACTTTCCACCCCTGCCCCCCACCGCCCCCCTCCTGCCCCAGCCCACCTGTAGGGGGAGGACGGCAGAGCCCCCAGGGTGGGCTCCTACAAAGGAGGGTCCTGGGGGACGAGAGGTTGGTCTGGGTGGAGGTGATGGGAAAGGGACTGCCCAGGGGTTTTGCTCCTGGGGTGCCCTGGACCCCAGCCTGGCAGGAGGGGCCTGCACCGCACAGGCTTGGGCTGGGGGCAGGGGAGTCTCACCAGTGGGTATGTGCTGCTTCTGAACAGGGTGACAGCAAAGAAGCCTGGGGGTCCGTGCGGACAGACGAAGGGACGGGTGTGCGTGAACATCCCCCTCGCGGTCTGCGTGCCTGCAGACGGGCAGGAAGTAGGCTTCTGGGCCTTGGGAACAGCTCTCCAGGTCCGAGCAGGGTGGATCCTGCCGGGCACGTGGACCCCTCCTCATCTGTGGGACCCCCTTGGTCTAGGGACCTGCTGACAGGGTGTCCTCTTGGGGGTCCCACAGCCTTCCCTCAGCCCTCTCTCACGCCCACCGGGTGGCAGTTGGGGTGCTCTGTTCTCAGCCTCAGCTGGGGTACCCGTTGAGTGTCGGGCCCGGTGCGCCATCCGTGCGCTCCCCGCGGGGCCGACACTGTCCCGTGAGGGGCTCCTGTGGGGCCTCCTGCACTGTGTGTCCTCAGTGTCACCCTCTGGCAGGGCACCACGGCCGCCCTCCCCTCTCCCCTTGGAAGCCCTTCCTAGGGTTACACGGAGGGGTTACACGGAGGGGATCCTGATACCCTAACAGCAAGGGGCAGTGAGCCTGCTGGCCCAGGAGCTCGGGGAGTGAACGCCTGTGTGTGTGTGCGTGTGTGTGCGCACACGCATGTGCCTTGGTGTGAGTGCCGGAGTTCAGCACTCAGAATTCTTGGTTGCTCTTGGACACCCGGCGGAAGAGCTGGGGGCTGTTTGGGTGCAGAGTCCAGCCACCGTTCTGGGGCTGAGGACTCGGGCTGAGGTTTGCGGACACACCTGCCTGTCACCACCACGGGTGGGGTGGGGGCAGCTTTGGGCGGGGTCTTAGCTCCCACAGCCGGACTCTGGCAGAGTCTCCTTCGTGGGCCACATAGCAGCTGTTCCGGGCCCGGCATCTGTGCGGCGCCTGTCCCAGCCGCCGGGGTGGGGCAGAATGGGGTGCGGTGGGGAATGGGGGGGTGGCCACCAGGGTGATCCAAACACGAGCAAGGGGAAATCCTGACTTAGAAAACCCGTGGTGGCCGCTGGGCCCTGGGGTCTGCGCACCCAGTGCCAGGTGAGGGCATGACCCTGGGGCCCCCTTTCCCACCCCTGGTCCCCGAGAGTCTGAGCCCACCCTGGTGTGGAAACCCTGCCGTGCTGGCTTCCCGTGGCAGCTGAGGTGCAGGAAGCCGTGTGCACACGTGGGCAGCACACGCGGAGGGAGAGGACCCCGCTGCCGCCGTGGTCACCTGGGACGCAGCATAGACACCAGGTCCCCGTGGGACCACCCGGTCGTCCCAGGCCACAGGGCAGGTGAAGAGCCACGTGCCCAGAGGAGGGTAGCAAGGAGACGGCGGGAGCTGGGGGTCCCCCTCCCCACATGACCCTGCTGCTTCCCCGCTTCTCCCTCCCCCGTGGCTACAGGTTACAGGCCACCTCCGGCCACACGAAGGGCAGGCTGCCCAGGGCCAGGTGTCCGTGGACCCGTGTTTGCCGGACTCTCTGGTCATGAAGAGAAGACGTGAACCCCTCGCCCGCCCCCGTGAAGACTTTAGATTCGGGCACAGTCACAAGTAAATGGGAACCTGATGGGAAAGAGGAAAACCGTGGCTCCGGGCTTTTGCTGTGAGCTTGAATTAAACAACGGGGCGGCATTCGCACGCCACGTGCCCCCACATTTGTGAGTGCGCCGACCCCGTGGCTGTAAGGACCGTGGCGAGGTGAGGCCTCCGGGCTTCGAGCCCTGGCGCTTGGGGACTGTGCGGGTGCCGTGATGGCACCTGGGGACTGTGCGGATGCCGTGATGGCGTGGGCAGTTGGTCCCTCTGAGCTCGTTCTCCGGGAGAGCAGCCGATGGGGAAACCGCATGCAGACGGGACCATGGCAGCGTCCCTCCGTCGTCCCCACCCGGTCAGATCAAGGGCCGAGGGAGGGCCGACGCCGTGTTCTGAGCCTCGTCCTCCGCGGCCTGGCCGAAGTCTGTGTTCGGCTCCAAACATAACAGCTTTTGGGTAAAGCGATCTCACCGACGACATCACATGTATGGGAAAGTCACGCATGCTCACTCGCTGCCGTTTGGGCCGTTTTCTCACTATTTGGTTGTTTTCCTTCGGCAGCGTGGGTCGCTGGGGAATTAGATGCTGCGACCCTCCCAGCACAAGGCCTCCGGGCTGGCCCTCTGCTCGGGGAGGGGCTCTGCGCACTGATTTTCAACAACGACCCGGCCCTCGTAGGTGCCCAGCGGTCTGCATGGGGGACACTGCCCCGGGGGGTGAGAGCAGGCCTCTCGCCAGGCAGGTCCCGGCTGGGGAGCCCCGGGGCAGCTACCCTGCCCTTGGCCTTGGCTGTGGGTCTTCATGGCAGGGACGTGGGTCTCCTGCCCTCTCTCGTCCCCTTCCCGTGGATCACGTGGTCTTGTCGGTGCTGCTTGGTCTACTCCCCTCCTGGAGCTGGAGGTCCTGAGGGAAGGGCCGGGGGGTGCCAGGCGGGAAGGGTGGTCCTTTGAGGTCATGCTGGGCAGGGGTGGAGTGGATGCCCCCCTTACGTGGGCAGTGGAGACTGCTGAGACCAACTCAGCATTTAGGAGGGAGCGAACCCTCTCCTAGACCCGGGGCTCTGACTCCTGTCCTCTCTCCATGGCCACCATTGCAGCCTCCAACCCCAGAAACACACACACACACACACACACCCCACAGCAGCACCTGGGCCCATAGCGAGCCTGCTTGGGGGAGAAAAGAAGTGGGTGCACAAGGCCCATGACCCGGGGCCCAGTCAGGCCATGTGAGCACCCCGGACTCCCCAGACCCTGTCCTCAGCCGTCCAGGGCCCGCGTGCCTGTGCCGGGTCTTGCGAGGCCTCCAGCTGCAAACCCGCGGGAGCCGAGTTGCGGATGTCCGTGCCTGACAACCCCGAGAGGCGGCCCCCGTGTCGGCCCCCAGGCCCCTTAGAAGACAGGCCTTCCCCTAGGATGCCCCACGGGGACACGTGGGGGTGTTTGCCCCGTCCAGAGGCTGGAGGCAGCTGCAGGTGCTCGGGGCACTGGCCGGCACCCAGATCCTGCTGGGCCCCTGGGGGTGGGGCCTGGACGCAGCGGTGTCCTCACGGTCCTGACTGTCCCCTTCTGTCTCCCCACTGCCAGGTCCGGCCTCTTTGGCCTGCCCCCGTCGGCTCCGCTGCCACAGCCCGAGGACCCCCCTGTCAACGGCTGCAACAGCCCGGCCCCCCCAGAGCAGGACGGAGAGGCAATGCAGCTGGGGACGGGCCCTCCGCCAGCGCCCTGCGGGGACCCGGCTCCCGAGACCTCGGGCCCCAAGCCACCCCCGCCTCTCGTGCCGCCGTTCCCGCCGTACTTTGAGGGAGCCCCCTTCCCTCCCCCACTCTGGCTGAGAAGCACCTACCGGCAGTGGGTCCCGCAGCCGCCGCCCCGGGCCATCAAGAGGACCCGCCGGCGCCTGTCCCGGAACCGAGAGCCCGGCCGGCTGGCCCTGAGCCCCATCCGTCTGCGGCCACGCCAAGTGCTCTGCGAGAAGTGCAAAAGCACCCTGAGCCCCCCCGAGGCCGGCCCCGGCCCCCCAGCTGCCCCTCAGCCGCGCCGCAGGGCGGGCAGCGTCCCCGGCCCCGACACAGAACCCCGCAAGCTCGCGGACCCTGAGGGCGGAGGGGACAGCGCGGCCAGCGCCACGAGGAGGAGCAAGAGAGAGAAGCGGCAGGAGGGCAAGGCCCGGGTGCCCCGGAGCCCGGCCATCAAGATCTCCTACAGCACGCCGCAGGGCACGGGCGAGGTGGTGGAGATCCCCTCTCGCGTGCACGGGTCCCTGGAGCCCTTCTGCCCCTCTCAGGCACACGGGGGCGGCCAGGACCCCGCTGGGCCCCCCGCCTCCATCCCCAAGCTAAAGCTGACGCGTCCCGGGCCCCCTGGCACCGGCCTGCCGCCCCCCAAGATCCGCTTGAAGCCCCGGCCCCGGGGGGCTGGGGAGCGGGAGCCCGTGTACCGGGCCGAGCTGGTGGAGGCGCTTAACGGCCACGGGCGGGGCCCCCGGGCCGGCTCCCCCGCTCGCCTCGGCCACGGCTCTGCCGGCCGTGGGCCCGTGGCCTCGTCTTCCGGAAGCTCTGACGAGGACGAGGACTTCAAGCCGTGCGCCCAGGCTCAGCGCGGGCGAGAGGGCCTGGCTTTCCTTGCCACCTGCCCCGAGAGGGGGCCAGGGTGCGCCGGCGAGTCGGTGTGGAGCAGCGACAGTCCGGACGAGTCCAGATCGTCCAGCTCGGAAGTCACGTTCCCAGACACGTGTGACCTCTCGTCGGGCGACGGCGCGTCGGTGCGGTCCTCGTCCAAGCACGCGAGGCCGACGGTCCCGCCGCTCACGGTCCGGCTGCACACACAGAGCGTCTCCACGTGCGTTACCGGGGACGGAAGGACGGTGGCCGTGGGGGACATCGTGTGGGGTAAGATTCACGGTTTCCCCTGGTGGCCAGCGCGCGTGCTCGACCTCAGTCTCAGCCAGAAGGAGGACGGGGCGCCCTCCTGGCCAGAAGCCAAGGTCTCGTGGTTTGGGTCCCCGACGACGTCGTTCTTGTCGACTTCGAAGCTCTCCCCGTTCTCGGAGTGTTTCAAACTGCGGTTTAACCGTAAGAAGAAGGGAATGTACCGGAAGGCCATCACGGAGGCCGCCAACGCCGCGCAGCACGTGGCCCCGGAAATAAGGGAGCTCTTGACCCAGTTTGAGACCTAGGCCGGGCGACCAGGTGAGTGTGCGCCGGCTGAGCCCTCTGGTGAGAGAAGTCCTGCCGGAGGCCGGTGTCGCTCAGACTCCGGGCACGGAGGGAGGCTTCCGAAGCAGCAGGGTCCGAGCCCGTGCCCAGAGCGGCCTGGTGTGTGTGGCCTCAAAGATGCACTTGCCCGCGTGTCCGCCCCCGGAGAAAGGAGCGGGCGGTCGCCGGCGTCTAGACGGAGGGGCGCGGGGGCACGGGGGGCTTCCTCGCCGGCCCTCGCTCTGAGAGGACGCCCTGGAGCCGGGGCCCCTCCCCCTCCTGGTCCCAGCTGGGTCCTGACTCAGAATGAAGGAAGGTCCTGAGCTGCAGGCCCCGGACGCCACGGCCGGCCGGCCGGTGTGGGCGCTGCTCCGTGGGTGGGCACCTGGTTCCCGGGCTGGGGCGGCTGGGCGCTCTGGGCTCCCCAAGGAGGCTCCGGGCTCTGCCCCCGGGCCGGGGTCGTGCCCTTCGACCCCCTCTAGGAGAACTTTGTAGGATCTTCGGCCACAGGCTTTAGGAGGGTCCTCCTTGGGGCTGTCACCAGGCCAGGCAGCCTGTCTGTGGTCACCACGTGGGGGGGTCAGGAAGCGGCCACGGGGCAGAGGCGGCCTACGTGAGCGTCCCCAGGCCCCGAGACAGGGCTGTGCCAAGCCACCCGCTCTGGGGCCTGCGCTGTGGGGGGTGTCCCGCAGGCCCCTGGCCCTGGTGGGCACCTCCTAGGGCCCACCCCCCTCCCTGGCCTCGTCATGGCAGGAGGTAGGTCCCGTGTAGGTGACCTGGGCTGGACCAGAGGGTGTGTGGTGGGGTTCCCCCGTGGAGGTCAGGTCACTGCCATCTTGCTGACTCCATGTCCTCTAATGCCCACAGAAACGGGGGGTGGGGAGGGGGGCTGTGCCCAGAGCAGGGGTCCTCCACCACAGCTGGGCCTCTGCCTTGATTCCTGTGACCTTCAGCTGACCTTGTCCCGTCTGGTCCACCTGCCCCTCTCCCACGTCTGGCTCTGCAGTCCCCAGCTTGAGCCCTCAGGCCTCAGCGGGACTGGCAGGTGTGTGGCCAGGAGGCCTTTGTGGGGCGTCTGGCGAGCCCCTCGCTGCTGTGCCACACGGACTGGGGGAGGGCCCCTCGGCAGGATCAGGGCCTTGACCCTGAAAGTTTGTTCCCACCCCTCCCCCAGCCTGCTTCCTGTGTCAGGGGCGGTCACTGTCCTGAATGACTCTCCAGGGTCCAGACGCAAACCTGCCCTCTCCGGAACCAGGCACAGCCCCTGGGAGCTCTGGGCCCTCAAGCTGGGGCATGGGCATGGCAGCCACCTGTTCACATCATGCCAGCGAGGGTCTAAAGTCGGGCACACTGTGGCGTGGGCACCTCGCATGGGGGAATGGGTCCAGAGAAAGGTCAGATGCGTCTTCCTTCTCCAGGCACGGCCTGGGGGGCTGGGGACCCTCTGTGGGGTCCTGCCGTCTGCGTGCCCTCTGCCGTGCCTGACCAGCCTCACTGCTTTTGCCTTGGTCTGGGGTCAGTGTGGAGCCTGGGCACCTCTCCCGCTTGCCCCTGTCCTGGGAGCTGTGGGTCCCAGTCGGTGAGGTGAGCAGTCAGTCCCCGAGACTGACCTTCAGGTCCCTGGTCACAGTCGGCGCTTCCTAGGGACAGCGAGCCCCCACCCCCTACCCCAGTGTGGCCTGGAGGACAGGGAGGCCCCACCCAGCCCTGGAGAATGTAGCCCAGTGTGCTCAGGGCTGGCTGTGTTTGCTGGGAAGCAGAGGGAAGCATCTGGCCAGACAGGTTTCGCGGCTGCAGGGCTGCGCCCACAGACTGGCCTCCCCTCCCTCCCGGCCTGCCCCCTGCCTCCCTCCGCCTCTGGCTCTCCCTCTCTCTGTCTCTGTCTCTGTGTCTCTGTACGCATCTGTGTCTTTCTCCAGCCCCAGCCGTGGTGGCTGCTCCCAGGCTTCCCCAGCAGGGCACGGAGCTCTGGAGCGTAGGATGATGAATCTTTTTAGCTCCAAAGCACAAAGTGGTTTTGCCTGATTGGCTTTTTACTTGCATGTTTTGGGGGTGGAAGACTGTTCTGGGGCCACGCCAGGGTGTTTAAGCCGCTGGCATTGGTGACTGGGGTCTCACCAAACCTGGTGACAGGTTTGCTTTCAAGGGTCCGTGACACTGTCTGGGGACAGGCCTCTGGCCTGCTCCTTGAAAGGGAAGCTGGGACCTGCCTTTGGTGGGGACGGGGGCCTGACCTGGGCCGGGTCAGGCCTGCAGGGTCCAGTGTGAGAGGCTGCTCCGCAGACCTTGTGTGTGATGCTGAGGGGCGTTCCGTGGTTGCTGGCCCCTGGGCTCCAACTGGGAGGAGGGCTGCGTGGGCCTGGAGCTTGGGCAGGGAGACAGGCTGGGGACGCTCGGACTTCGGGCTGCGTCCAGCCCAACTGGTGTCGCAAGCAGCAGAGGACGTGCCCGCTGCTCCTCGGAGATGTGGGTATTTGCAGTATCCTCTAGGTCCATCAGGGGAGTCCCAGCGGACCCCGTGGGCCTAGGGCCCTCCCAGGGACATCGTGCCCAGCACCGTGTCCCAAGAGATTCCTCTGTCCCACCTTGCAGGGGGGCCAGAGGCTCGGCTGACCGGGGTGTCCACAAGGACTTTCTGGAGACGTGCCAAGCTAGCCCAGGACTTGGTGGCCAGGGCAGTGGTGAGAGGCCAGCCAGGAGACTGGCTGGGCTCTGGCGACAGGGCACAGTGGCTCTCAGCAGGGACTGCTCCCGAGCACCGGTCCACCCTGGGGAGACATAGACCCTGACCTCTGGGGACAGACACAGGGCTGCGTGGCACTGGCCTGGCTGGTCGCCGGCTGTTCTCACCCCGCAGCCCGGCGTCTCTGAGCCTCGTTTCCCTTGTCTGGGAAGGGACAGGTTGGGTGCTGAGTGAGGGGGTCTGTTGGTGGTGGCCTTTGGAGGCCACTGTGTCCTTTCTGGCTCAGTGGGGGCTGTTTTCACAGAAACTCCTCCCGTGTCCCCCACAGGAAGGGAAGGTGGGAGGGCCCCAGGCTACATTTCTGGGGTGGGGACGGGCTCCTGCTCTGGGGCTGGAGGGGGCAGGACCCCTCTCCCAACTTGGACCTTGGGGCTTGGCTGGTCAGAGGCCTGGTCTGAGGACCTCGTCCTATAGGCGGGGCCGAGACAGCCCAGAGCATGGGGCCAGCCCCCCAAGCTGAAAGGTGATGGCCACTCCTGAGGGTGGCGGCCCGCCCCCTGCGGGCTGAGAGCTCCACTAGATGGGGGACGGAGGGGGCACAGCACCGCTGCGGGCCTCCCGCTGTGAATCACAGCCCCCAAATTTGTGCATAATCACACACAGGAACGTGCTGAGAAGGGACGAGGGCCCCCCAGCGAGCATCTGGCGAGGAAGCTGACCTGGACTGGGGATCCGGGAAGGCTTCCTGGAAGAGGTGACATATGGCTGAGCGCGAACGGTGAGCTAATCATGAGCTAATAGGCTGCGGGTGAGTGTCTCAGACAGAAGGAGGGTGCGTGCCCAAGACCTGTGGCCGGAGGAGGCCTGCACGTTCCAGGGTGGGGGTGGGGGAGGCCCCCACGGCAGCCTTGTCCTAAGAGCAAAGGGCACCATGGGGCAGGTTAGGCAGAGGGGTGAATGGCCTTATTTGGGCTGAAAAGCCCGTAGGTGGAGTCAGGAGGTGAGGGACAGCTGGAGGACAGAAGCCGAGGCCAGGATGGGGTGGCCGGCCAGGGACCCGGTGAGGACCGGAATCTGAGGCCCAGAGCAGCCGAGCTGGCGGGGCTAGGTGTCAGCTCCAGGAACAGAGGGACCACTGCGGACCAGGGGGTCCCCGCTGGCTGGTGTCTGAGCACCCGAGTCCCGGCTGGGAGGAGTGTGAGCTGCGGTCAGGAATCCGAGGAAAGATCTAGGCCCCACAGAAGGGCCGCCAGAGCAGGGGAGGCTGTGGAGAGAGGCCGAGAGAGCTGGCCAAGACGTGAGTCCCAGAGGTCCCAGAGAGGGGCACCGGGCATAAAGGCACGTGGGCCAAGGACTCGAGGGGGCAGTGGGTGCACATGGCCAGGAGGGGGCCCTGTGCAGGGAAGGGTGAGCAGTGCTGGAGCCGTTCCTGCGGTCTCCGGGAGCGCGCCCCGAGGGGCTCAGTGTCCTGGGAGCGCTGACGGCCTGTCTGTGCGGCCCTTAGAGCCTGGGGCCCTTCCTGGGCAGAGCCGGGTGGCAGGCAGCTGTTGGCGGGGCTCTGCCGCGGCCTGGGACGGAGCTGTGGCACCTGCCCAGGGTGGGGTCAGGATGGCACCTTGGGCCCTCCTGGCCTCTTGGGCTAGGGTTTTGGGGGGCGGGTGCTTTTTGGGGTGACATGGCTGTCCCCTCCGCGGCGCCGGCGGGCCACTCCGGGACTAGACCTCGTGCCTCACTGAGCGTCACTGAGCGTCCTCGGGCTCAGCCTCACCCTGTGTTATTCGCCTGTGGCTGCCGTCCCAAATGGCCACGCGGTAGCCGCTGGAAAGAACAGGAGTTTATTGTCACAGTTCTGGGGTCTGACCCCAAACAAGGTGGCAGCTGGGCTGTGCTCCCTCTGGAGGCTCCGGGGGAGGACCCGTCTAGCTCCCGTGGACTCCCAGGGCCCTGGGCTTGTGACTGCATCACCCCAGCCTCTGCTTCTGTGGTCACACGGCATCTCCTCCTCCTCAACATCCTGCAGGGACCTCAGGGTGACCACGTGGGTGACCCAGCGTGGCCGCATCCCGGTGTCCCAACACACACACACCTGCAGCACGTTTCCAGCAAAGGGATGGTCCCCCGGTCCCGGGGTTGGGGCACCGTTCACCCACTGTCTCCTCCCGTCTGGTCAGCAGATGGGTTAGGGACCCGGGTGTCCACCCTGCACAGGCCCGCCTGCCTCCTCTGCGACGGGCCACCCAGCCTCAGGGCGGGGTCTGCGGGTGGTGGGCTGGAGCCCGCTGGGGGTGTGCACTGATGGAGGGACTTGCAGCAGAGGATGTGCCGCCCTGCTGGGAGGCGGTGCCCGTGAGCGATAGGTCCTGGCAGCACCTTGGGCCACTGGGCCATTTCTGCTCCACGGTGCTCATTTCTCCCCGGACCCGGAGCCCCCGCCAGGAGAGCCGGCCTGAGCCCCGCCGGCGGGAGCTGCCTGGCCTGCCGGGGCTGGGGGCCGAGGTGTCCCACGCTCCTTGTGGGCTCTCCCTTTTCTCCCTTTTGAAACGGGGTCCTTGAGCGGCACGCCCCAAACTGGCTTTTCTCTTTCCCAACCCTAAAGGAAAAGGTACTTTGGCTCCTGAAGCTGGTGGCTCCGCTGACTCCCGGCGCTGCTTTCAGGAAACCTCGGTGAAGGTTGTAATTATTTTGTTCCCAAAGGAAACACAGGCCTGTAATTCGGAGACGGCTGTGGGAGCTCAGGCCTTGTCCCGCCTCCCGGCCACCCGTGCCATCCCTGCCGCCGCCTCTGGGCAGGGCCCTGAGAGCCTGGGAGGGCCGGCGGCCGGGCAGCCCGGCGGGGTACAGGTTGGCGAGGCGGGAGCCATGGCAGCGCGGTGCCCGGAAACTCACGGGGCGCTTGGCAGCGGCTCCTCCAGGTGCCAGGGGTGGCCAGGGGTGGGGTGGGGCCGGGGGACTTCTCTGGGCGGAGGGGGACAGGGGGTGCCCAGGCAGGTGCTGCCCCTCCCGTGGTGAGGTGCCCAGTCTGGCAGAAGAGCCCGTTTTGCCCTGGTTTTCGTGGCTTCCATGCCCCCCACCTCCATATCCTTGCCCTGGCCCCACCCCGCTCTGCGGCACCCCGCACCCCCAGGTCCAGACCTGAACCCAGAGCCCCAGGGCACTCGAGGAAGGACCCACACTGCACCCCTGCGGAGGGATCCTGCAGGTGGCCCCCTCCTTCCCACCGCGGCCCCGTGCGTTCCTCAGCCAGCCTGTGGGGACACTCTGGCCGCGCGGTAACTTACGCGCCATCCTGCAGGACAGAGGCAGGACCAGTGTCCGAGCCGTGCCCAGGGCTCCCCAGAGGGACCCGTGAGCAAAGTCGTGGGCGTGGGCGTGTCACACAGGCTCGTGAGTCCCTTCCATCTGCGCGAGCACTACCGTGTTCGGTGTTGGCGCTGTGGCCCCCCGCAGGCAGCTCTGCGGCTCCCGTGTCGTCTCTGCAGGGGCCGTGCTCTGGGCCCGACGGGATTCCAGCTTGCGGTGGGCATCTCCCGCCTGGACCTGGGTCGGGTCTCCCCCGGGGGGCCCCAAGCTTCCCCGCTGTTTCCCGGCCATGTGTAGGCTTTGCCGGCAGCAGATCTGGGAATCTCTTGAGAACAGACCGTGACCGTGTGACTGATTCTTCTCATCCAGAATTTTTCCTTCTGTAACTTTCACATTTGCGTTTCTGCCTCTTACGCTGGAAGTCTTGGTTCTTCGTGAAACTCACGTAATCACAGTTGACCTCTGAACAACGTGGTCGGACCCGCGTGGGTCCACTTGTACACGAGCTTTTTCAAGAAATGCACGCCGGTACCGTGAACGTGTGCACAAGTACATTTTCTCTCCCTCTGGTTTTCTTAGTAACATTTGCTTTCGTCCGTACCTCTCACCAGCACCGTTCTGGACTCTGGGCTGTCCACGCTTTCTTGAGACCAGGCAGGCTGTGAGCTGGAGTGGGAGCAGGTCACCCGGCAGGAAGGTGCCTGCAGGCTTCGGGGGACCTGAGACTCCGACCTGACCCAGTGTTGGGGCTGCAGGCTCCAGGGCAGGGAGGCCCCCGAGAACCCAGATTTTCCCTGGGTTCTGGCTCGTGGTCCTGGGTCGCCCGCCTCACTCCACACTTGCTGGCCGTCGCCTGTCCCTCAAGGCCATGGCTGTGGGTCCCCTCCTTGGTAAGGCTCTCCCGGAGCTCCCCATGCACGGCTGTGCCTGCCAAGCCCCACTCGACTCGCTCACCCCACACCCTGTTCTGCGTGGGGCCTCCCCATCCGGTAAGTAAATTCCTGTGAGTTCACACCCTGGCAGCAGGTGTCCGTGGCCCTGGGGGATGGGGCCGTGGCACCACAGATGGGGACACTGGTTCACTCCTGGGCTGTGCTCTGTACTGTGCACCCCGTATGCCAGGGCCGCTGGGTGTCCCCTCTGGGCCTTGGAGACGAGAGCCAACTGCCTGACGTGTCCACGCACACTCAGCATGGGGACCCAGGGACATGTTCTGAGCTTTGGCTGGGGTGGGGAGGCAGCCTGGGAAGAGCGTCTGGGCCAGGGAGACCCAGAGGCAGGCTGGCCTCTCCCTGTGGCATCTCTGGACTGAGAACCTTGAGCCGGAGGCTCCCAGGCGCCTGGGCCTCTGGACCCAAACAAGGTTTGGGCTGCGTACCAACCTTCTGGATGTCCTGGGGAGACTTGACCTTCAACAACAACCGTCCAGCCCCCCATTCCAGAGCACCTGCTCCTTCTGAAGCAGGCACTCCCGCGAGTCGTCCACTTCCTCTGGGCGTGACTGGCCCTGAGTCTGAAGGCCTCCCGTTGCGGTCTCTGAATTTCGGGGCGGAGACAGGGATGCACCCCACTTCCAAGGCCTGGGGTCCCCTCTGCCTGGGCCAGGGTCTGCGATGCAGCATGGGTGTATGTGGCTACAAGAGCCATGGGGACCCAGCAGGGGATGTAGGGCCTGGTCCTGTAGAGCGGGGTGCTCGGGCCATGGCCAAGGTCTCAGAAGAGTTGAGGGTGTGGCCGTGCTTGGCCAAGAGCCAAGCTGGAGGGACAGGGCCAAGCAGCAGATCTGTGTGTGGCTCGTGGAAGGCCACGTGCTGGGGGGCTCTTGGGGCTGGATATGTGGTCACTGGTCCAAGATGTACAGCGGACACTGATGAGGGACAGCGTCACATGTGCCGGGTGCCTCTCTGGTTCCTGGGGACTCTGCGCACACTCCGCAAGGATGGCGGACGTGGTCCATGCCCAGCCGGCTGCCGTAGGCCTTTGCTTTGCTCTGTCTGCGGTGTCTGTGGGTTCACACTCCTAGCGTGGCCGCGGCTCCCACCCCGCTGTGGGCAGAAGGCTGTGGTCGGGGATGCAGGCCGCCTTCATTCTGGTCTTCAGCGTGGAGAGCAGCACGTCTGGTCATTGTTCTGGGGCCTGGGTGCTGGCTGGCTGGCACCACGCTTCCTGCCGTGTGCCCCCATGGGACAGCCCTCCTGGTTACTCCCGTCTGCTCGCAAGCCTCACCTGAGGACCCAGCCAGGCAAACAGAGTGGCCTGCGCCCGACCTTAACCGTGGGGCCCGTGGTGGTAGCCTCAGGGCCCTGTGGGGGATGCAGCTTCTGTGCGGTCTGCTGGGGCCTTGAGGGGCAGACGGGGGGAGGGGGATCAGAGCACTTGCGTGGCAAATGCAGGAGCGCCGAGCCCTGCCCAGAGACCCCAGGGCAGCCTGTCGTCCCCAGAGCAGGTGGGGCGGCCTGCTGGCTAATAGGGCGTCCCTGCCCAGGAAGTCCCAGGAAAAACGAGCTCAACTTGGTGCGCTAGCCCAGCCGGGCCTGTGTAGTGACCTTACCTTTCCCATTGCTTCCGAGCTGGGTGGGGTAGGAGGGACAGCGGGGCTGGGGTGCTCTGGGGCGGGGTCCGGGCTAGCGGGTGCGCGAGGGAAAAGGAGTCGGCCACGGTCCTGCTTATGCTGGGGGCGGTGGCGGGGGCTCCTGGCTGGCAGTGACTGCGGAGTGGGGGACCTGCCTGACCGTCTCCAGATTTCCAGGAACACCTACTCTTCTCCTGGAGGCCCCGCCTGGCCGGAGGGCTTCCAGGAGCCGCTGGCCGCCCCCGGCTCACCCCCAGCGACAAACAGCTTCCTTGGGTCACTGGAATCTGTGTTTCTCTTGCCGGGAGACGGGGTGCCCTGGCTGCCTCCCCTCGGGTCGACTGTGCGTTTTTCTAGGGAGGGCGGCTGATGGGTGTGCCGGACATGCCCAGAGATCGGTTGTGGAAGGGGCGTGGGCAGTTTTAATGACTCCGGGGGCCGAGTGGCACGGTGCCTGCTGGCCTTTGGTGGGAGACCCTGGAACACTCAGTGGAAAGGAGCGGCCGTGGCGTTCTGGTGGCGCTCGCCCCTCGCCCCCCAGGAGCTCCCCCGGGACAGGTGTGACCTGCCCCGACCCCGACGCCTCTCCTCATCCGCCCTCACCGCTTCTCCTCGGAGCTCCACCCCCCAGGGTTGTGGATGGGTCGCAGAGCTGGAGCTGCCCGACCCCAGCTGGACCCTCCGGGAGCGGGAACAGCCTGGGGGGAGGGTCCCAGCTGCTCCCCTGGAGGGAGAGGTAAAGTGTTGGTGGGATCAGGAACGGCCGCGGTCCGGAGAGTGTCGCGTCTCCGGAGACGGCCGTCCTCAGTGTCGGGCCAGAGTGGGGGCGGCTCGGGGAGGTGGGGGAGGCCATCCAGCTCCCCCGTCCAGTCCACGCACAGTGACCGTCACTCTCACCCAGCTTCCCCGCGGCTGCCCCCAGTGGACCCTACCCAGTGACAGAGGGTCACATTCTTCTGGGGGTCACTTCCTTGGGGACCAGTCAGGGCCTCTGCCTGGCCAGGGAAGGGACTACGCGCCAGGGCAGGGCAGAAAGCTCTGCTCGCTGAGTGTATGTTGCTCAGGCCTTGTCCCTCACCGGCCGGGGGACTGTAGAGCCACCCTGGACGCCGCCAGCTTTCCCTGCAGGGCGTGTGATCAGGCCTGGCCTCGGGGGGGACTGCTTCCAGCAGAGGCACCTGTCACCTGGGGGCCCCTCACGGCTTGTGCTCAGCCTGTGGCCCACCACGACGGCGGAGGCCTCGGCTTCCTGGGGCCCCTCCTCAGGTCTCCCAGAGACGGGGCTGCCTGCCTCAGGGACCTCAGTGATCCCAGATGTCTGTCCTCAAGAATAGTGGGAGGGACTCTGTTTGGGGCTGCCCGGTCTATAGTGCTTTGTTCTGGCTGCCCTGGGGTGCTTGGGTGTGAGCCTGGCCTCGAAGCTAGCCCAGCGACCTTGGGCAGCTCTGGAGCCCCTCTGAGCCTCAGCCCGTTGTCTGGAAGGTGGGGGTGGAGGTGACCGCGTTCCCCGGGGCTATTGTCAACATGGTAATAAGCAGGGAAGCTGCCCCTGCCCCCCCCCCCATGATCGGGCCGTGGTCATCGCTGTCCTCACGCTGCCTGTCCCCTCTCTGTGGCCGCTCCCTCCTCCCCCGGGCCTGCTGGTCCCACGCCCTGAAACCCTGGGGTTGGAGCACGGGCCTGGTCTGCTGCAGCCAAGGGGGCCTTGTTTGCTCCTTGGGATCCTGGCCGTTGTGGGGAGGAGGAGGAGGGGGAGGTCGGCCTGTCCCTCCTCCCCCCGCTCCCCGAGGCCGCTCACGGGGTGGGGGGTCCCGGCTCTCTGTCCCCCGGGGTCTTTCCTGCACCCCCAGGAACCTGAAGGTGGGTCCAGGCCCGGATGGGCAGTGCTCCCCCGCCTCGGAGACACTGCGGGGGGCACCGTCCTCTGTGTCCACCCTGTCCCGAGCCAGCGGCCTTGCGCCGGGACGTCTGGGGAGGTCAGAGCCTTGTCCCCTGCACCCGGCCTCGCCCTTGGGGCTGCTTTGGGCTCCAGCTCCTCCCAGTCACCTCTTGGCTCCTACCCCCTATCTCCCTCCAGGCCGGGCCCCTGGGCAGATGCGGCGGGCACTGGGCTGGCCAGGGGACCTGACCCCTGCTGCCCTGGGCCAGCGTGGGGGAGCCCAGCGCCGCAGTGGAGCTCGGTGTTTCGTGCTCGCAGACCGGAAAGTCCGCTAGTGACAGACGTTGTGTGATGAGAGAATTCGTCTTCGCAGTCCAAAATGATGCGCTTTCCTGACGTTTCTTATCCTGTGATGTTTCGATCGCGGCGCCGTCTGCCCCCAACCCTAGAGAGCTCCCCAAACCGGGAGGGCATGTCTCTCCAGCGACGTCCGTCGCATACCCTGATGGTAGCACGCTGGGGTCCTTCGAAGCTGTGAGCCCCAGGGCCGTGTGCACAGCCACTGGCTTCCCCAGCCTCCCGGGCCGTGAGCAGCAGGAAGGAGCTGGAACAGGGGTTCCCCCGTACCGCTGTGTGGTGCACAGGGAGTCCCGTGGTCTGGGCTTTCAATGAGTCAATGATCCTGACCCTTTCTCTGGGAAATTCAGGGCCCCGGGGAGGGGACGGACTCGGATGGGGTGCAGGGCCGGGGTCCCAGCCAGGAGGCACGGCGGGCGCCAGAGAGCTGGGAGTGGTGAGGGCCTCTGGGAGCTGCGGGTCTGTGGGCATCCCTGGCAAGGCACAGAGCCTGAGGAATATGGCTCACACGGCCCGCGGTGGGTGCTGTGACCTGATGCTGCGACCCTCGGGGGCCTGTCCCCAGTACTTGACCCCGACATGACCTCTCTCCTTTTCTGCTTCCCTCAAGGTCACGGACAATGAAAGCACAGCCGGGCTGTCTGGAACTTCCGACCTTGGGGCGCCCTCCACGTCCCCCATTCCGTCTGAGGGACCCGCGTGCCTTCTGGCCAGCTGCGTGCGGAAACGTGCCCGGCCCGGGGGTCCGCCTGCCCGCGGTTCCCCAGAGAGAAGCAGGCGTGTCCCGCACAGGGGACGGCGCCCCCGGGCACAGGCTCCTCTGTGGATGTATTTGTTCCCTCGTCAGACTCCGGGTGTTCTGGGCTGTGACGTTCCGGGAGCCCAGCCACAGCCTACTGCTGCCCGTGGAGCGGGGAGAGGCACCCCAGTGTCAGGGCTCAGGGCCGGGCCCAGCGCGGGGTCTCTGCGTCCTTGAGAACCGGGCAGCCTGCCTCCCGTACGTCCCTCCCAAAGCTGGGGTCCTGCCCTGTGCCCAGCACCTGCCCCGGGGCCGCGACCTGGCCCGCGTGTGTACGAACAGGCTCCTCCCTCCTTTCTGTCACTTTAAAGACCAAAAACAGAAACCGAAAATGGCTTCTGCTCTTTGTTGAAACGTGAGCGAGAATAAAGGAAGGTCTGCGCAGAGGCTGTGCCCGGGGGTGTCCGGGGGGTTGCGGAGGAGCCTGCGGAGCGACATGGCAGCTTTGAGGAGCGGGCGGCCCGGGGTGGGGGTGGGGTGCACCCCCTTCCCTGCTCCCTGCGGCTTCCCTGGTGGGGCAGCCTCGTGCTCCGGCCCTCCAGGGACGCCTGCCATCTCCCGGCTTACTCCAGCCGAGGGGCACCCCAGGGAGGATTGCGACAGCTTGGCCTGTCCCCGGCTTTACCGGAGCACACAGAGAGCCCGCGGCCCCAGCAGCCCGCTCGAGGCCAGGCTGGGACGTGTGCTGGCGGGGGGCATCTTTCCTCCTGGCTCCTGTGGTCCTGGCCTTGACTCTTCCAAGGTGGGGGTGGGCACAGAGCCATGATCCCCCCCAGAACGAGACCCTCGGAAGGAACTGCTCTGTCCAGACCTCTCCTGCCCTTCACCCCAGGCCCCTGCTGGGGAGGCCCCATGTGGGCCCCGCAGACTGCGGTGGGGGTGCTTCGGGGACGAGAGTCCGTGCCATCGTCACCTTGCCCTCCCTCCAAGGACGCCCCCTCCCGGCCCTCGCGCCACGTGTCCATCCGAACCCAGACCCTCTGTGCTCACAGCTGCCCAAAGGTCTTCCCCGCCGGCTGAGCCCAGACCTGGGGTTCCCAGGGCTGCCGTGCCCACTGAGAGGTGACGGCTGGGTTGGGGGCCAGGGGCACCGCCAAGGCAGAGAGAGGGCGTTCTTGAAAAGCTAGGCCCAGCTCCTTGGAGAAACACGTGTCTCAAATGGAGCGTTGGGGACTCGGGGTCCCTGAGCTGGAGGCCCTCACGCAGCCCAGGACTGGGCGCTTTCCGCACCCCCGCCCGGCCCGGGTCCCGGGTCAGTGTGGCACAGCCAGCGCCCCTGGGCCACCAGCATGTGGGGGTTTGCCCCCGGGCACCCTGGCCCGGAACCCCAGAGCCCAGTGAGGGCTCCTGCAGGACACAGGCCAGCGGTCCCAGGCCCCTGTCCCCAGCCTCTGTCCCCTTCCCGGTGGGGACCCTACAGGCTGCAGCCTGGCCCCGGACAGCCCTCAATCTGCCCCGCGCCCCACGGCTGATGTCACTCAGTCCCACCCGTGGCCTGAGGTCTCCAGCGGCCTGCTGGCTCAGTGCCAGCCCTGCGTGGCCCCCCAGCCGGCCCCGCCAAAGCGTGGATGACAGCCAGCTTCACTGCCCCTCCCCAGCCCTCCCCAGCCGGGAGCGTTGTGGGGGCGGGCACTGGCCGCTGGGCGTGCAGGCGTGGACAACAGTTCTAACTAAAAGGGAAGGCAGCTTTTTTTTTTTTTTTTTTTTTTTTTTTCGGTATTTGAGGCTGTTTCTCTAGGCAGCAAATTAATCACGGTTTCTTGTCCGTTCGACTACCCACAGCCCACAGCAGGCCTGTCTGTGTGATAGCGTTCTTCCCGGGGACTGAGGGGCCTGGGCCCACCCCCGGCGCCGGCCCCCCGAGCTAGGGATGGGGCTGGTCCCTGGCGACATCCAGGTGCCCTGCTCCCCAACCTGTCCCACACCTGGATGGGGCCCAGCAGCAGGAAGCAGGTGGGCATCCCAGGGAGGGGAGCTGTCTGCGGACAGGCGCTGGGGGCTTTCTCGGAAAGGTTCAGGGGAGGAGGAAGGCTCCCGCCAGCTTGTAGGAGGGAGCTGGGGGTCCTCTCCGCAGCGGGACCCCGGCCAGGAGCACACCTGGGCCAGAGGGGCTGGCCTGCTCAGTGCGATGAGGCCCTGGGTGTAGATGGGCTGTGAGGTTGGGGCTATCAGGAGGCCAGAGGGAGCCTTCCCGGGACCCTTCCACCTGGGTCCTGGCGTCTCGTGCGTCCCGCCTGTGGGAGCTGGTCTGCTCTGAGAACAGGGCCGGCTGGGCCTCCCCTAGCCTGTCCTCCCCGACCCCTAAGGACGGAGTCTGTCTCTTTAACCTTCACGTGCACTGTTTGAGGGTCCGGGGCGAGTGTGGTCCCAGGAGCAGCCAGACCCAGCCTGGAGGCTCCTGGGCCGGGTGCCCAGGGCAGGGGGAAGCCGCCCCATAGCCCCGTAGCCCCCAGCCCCACATGCCCCTTCAGATACCGGGAGGAGTAGCAGCCAGCGCTGCGCCCCACAAGTCACCAGCGTCCTCACTTCCCACAGGGCTGGTTGCCATCCCTGGCCCCTTGGCCGGCGGCCATTGCTTCGGGTAGGGGCGGGCTGGCCTGAGGAGGACAGGAGGGCAGCGGACAAGCATTCTGTCACGCGCCCTGTCCCAGGCTCAGCCCCGCTCTTCCAAGGCAGGGGTCCCCGTGCCCTACTCTGGGCTGCGGCTGAGGGTCAGGAACAGGGCCCACTTTGCTCTCCGGGGCCACCGTCTTGCCACCTGTTTGAGGGCCTCCAGCCAGGGGACCGCTTCTGCCCATCCCCTGGGCTGCCGGCGGCCTAGTCCCCAGCGCCCCCCTTGGCCTGGATGCGTCGCAGTCACCATCACCGCCGAGCCCACACGGGCTCTCGGGGCCCGGGCCGGGGGAGTCCATAGCACGGGCGCTTACGGTTGAGCCCGTGTGGTGGAGAGGATGGCGGGGCCCTCAGCGCTCAGCTCGTGGCCGCACAGCTCCCACCTGACACGCGGGGGACGACTGGACTTCGGTGTGTCTGCAGACCAGCCCGTCGGGGGCAGAGGGACGCCGCTACCGGCTGCGGGGAGTCTGAGGAGGGGCTGGAGGCCGGTCTCGGGGCCGGAGGGGCTTCTTCCGTGACAGACGGGGCCCATGGACGGAGGAGGGAGACCCAGACTTGCCGAGCAGCCCCCGACACCAGCCTCCTGTGTGGGTCTTCTGCGATGATGTCCCCTCTCTGGCCCCCATGGCAACCTGGGGTGCTGCCCCGTCGTTCAGTTGGTGAGCCAAGGCCCGGAGGGCGTGACTCGCTCAGGGCGCTGCCGATGGGACTTGGCGCCGAGGCTAAGGCTCCTCCTGGAGGCCGACCCCTCCCCCCAGCCCTCGGACCCCACAGGCTCTGTGACCTCGCCACATGGGGCCGTGTGAGGCTGCACAGGGGTCGGGCCCTGGGGCAGACCGGGCTCCATGATGGGCACAGGGTGCTGTGCCACAGACGCGGTGGGAAGGTGCGGCCCTGGGCCCTGGGACAGCCGGCTTCTCCCCTGTAGATCACAGGATCCATCCCGTGCATCCTGCTTAGCTGCTCCTGGGGGCCATGGGGGTGAGGGGGAGAGCAAACACACATCACGTCCTCACCATGGCTGGGGGCCTTTGCCATGCAAGGGACCTGCCCGTGACCACAGTGCCCACATCTTCTAGCTGGAGAGATGGAGGCCCCTGGGCCATCACGCTGGTTCTCATTCCCCGTCTGTTGACTGAAGGACCCTGAAACCCTGCATGCTCGGGATCTCGCAGACGTGCCCACCTCCCCCACCGACCCCTCATCCTGCAGGTACCAGCTGGGTCCCCCCAAAGCTGCCTGTTCCCCGATGGGTCCTTCCTGTCACCGTTCTCCCTGGTTGAGCCCGCTGTGTCTCCGGGCCCAGCTGTGTCCCCACCGCCATCTCCCAGCAGAGGTCAAACCCTCAGGAATCTGGCATGTGACGTTGGTGGGGACGTGGAGGGCGCGCTCAGCCGGACGTGTACTCCCTGGCCTGGGGTCTTATTATGGGGGCTTGGCTTCTGCAGGAAGGCTGTGTTCTCGGGGCTATGAACCGGGGCCCCAGAGTTCTGTCCAGATGAGTCACACCGGGGGCAAGCCTCTGCCGGCCGACGGCACTCCCCACAGACACCGTCACTCTGGGCTTAGTTCTAGAGGAATCCTTGCATTCTGATTCACATATTGTGCCTCTTTTTCCTTAAAATATTTAATGTGTTACATTCCAACTTTAAACACATCAGCTCCGAAGCAGACTAATCATTTAGCTTGTTAAACTGAATTTGGCTCCGAGATTTAAAATGGAAAAAGAAATCCTGCCAGAGCTATACATCCAAATCGCAAGACGGTGACTCTCTTTCCGCAGGGCTCTGTGCCGGGTCAGTACTTGCCGGGAGTGGCCATGCTGCCCGCCGGCGCGGGGTCCAGACCGTGCGCAGGTGGGAAACGGCGCTGCAGAGACGCACACGCCTTGTCTCTTCAGAAGCGAGCTTTCTGGTTGAATTACTCTGAGTGCGATGCTGACAGGAAACCACATGCGCGTTCAGGACGGAAAGCATTAACCAAGAATTTCAGATCCGCAAAGCTGGGACTGGAAGGTTCTGGGCATGTCTTGGGGGACTGTGGCCGGACGCCGGGGGCCTGCGTGCCCACGTCAACACAAACTGCACCTTCTCCGCCACCACTGTTTCCGGGGTCTGCTGTACCATGTCTGTCCCGTGGCTGTCCTGTGGCTGTCCCGCAGTGGGGCCCAGGCCTGCAGTGGCCCCGGGACGTTCCACCCGACTCTCCAGAGGGGAGGCGAGGAGCCGGCGAGGGCTCGGCGGTCCCCAGGTCCTGAAGTTCCCCGGGGTGGTGGGAGGCTTTGGCAGCCTGAGGACAATTGTTTTCATAATTAGTAAATTTTTAAAAAATCAATGAACCTTCTATTTGAGAGCAGTTTTGGGTTTACAGAAAAGTTGGGCAAACAGCAGAGCTTCCCCCTCCCAGGACACGGGCGCCCCTGCTTTTCACTCCTTCCATGAACGTGCTGCTTGGTTGTCGTCGATGGCCCAGCGCCGAGACGTTATCGTGACGTTCACACTAGGCTCACTGTGCCAACCCATCCGGCCCGTGGGTTTGGACAAATGCCTGTGACCCACACGCACCGTGACGGTGTCCCGTGGAATCGTCTCACTGCCCTGCAAATCCCCTGCTCCTCCATTCATTAATGTTTTAAACGAATAACCGAGAGCCGTTATTCTGAAACAATCATCCATCCAAACGCTAGAAGCAGACCGCGCCGCGGTGCCGTGCGTGCTCCCGCGTGTGAGAGGCGCCGCGGTTCTGAGCATGGACGTTCGAAGGGGACAGCGTGCACGGCCACGCAGATGCGTCTGTGCTTTTGGCGAGGGACAAAATCCCCCGGACCGCAGACATTCCCAGTGGAAGGAAATGTTGAATTTTACTTGGAGGTCAGTGCAAATAAAGGTGTCATTTTCTTCGGTCCAAGTTCACGGACCCCCTGAATTAAGGACCTTTGATTTAGAAAAAGACGCATGTGAAGTCAGAAGAACACATGCCAACAGGAAGAGAAAATGGGTTTTCGAAACTCTGCACCATCCCAAGCGGCCGAGTGGGCTCAGCCCTGCGGCTCCGAGCGGCCTCCAGACCTCACGTGGGCGAGACGGGCTCTCGGGGGAGCTGACCAGGCTTCGCAGGCGTGTGATGAACGTCCCTCCTCAGAACAGGCACAAAGGCCGCACTTCAGCGACGTCTTCCCGGGGCGGCAGGAGCTCCCTGAGCGCCGGGGGGAGCCGCACGCATGCCTACCAGGGTCCCTGCGGGTGAGCCCGAGAGCTTTGTGCACCTGCCCCGGACCCGACCCCGCGTGACTCCTTCTGCGCCCGTGTGCAGAGACGCCCGGAGCAAACGATGCTGTGCAAACCGGAGTGCGGGTCTGGGACGAGCCCTGCTGAGCAGGTGGGGCCTGGCCAGGCTCCCATCATGCTTGCCCCAGGGCTTGGGCCATGTGTGCTGCCCGCAGGGATGCCCAGTCCCGGAGGAGGGGAGCAGCTCACGCTGCAGGGAGAGCGGCCTTGAGTGGCCACTGGTGCCCCAGGGGCTCAGCCTCCGGCCGTCCCTGTCCCTTCCGTGCTGCCCGCACCCCCGCATGGGGCCTGGTTCTGAGCCAAGGGGCGAGCCGGGCAGCATGGGCCAACACCTCCCGGTGGGAAGGACGTCGGTCTGCGGAGCCTGCCCCAGCTCGCAGCCGAGCACCCACCTGCCCCCGTGTCCACGCCTGGGCCCACACTCCTCGGGCCCTGCTCTGCCCCCAGCACCCCTCCATGTGCACGTCGCTGATGGGGCCACACGAGGTACGCAGGTCGCTCCTCCAGGTGCCAGGAGAAAAGGACCATCCCCTGGAAGGAGCCTGCTCTGTGGGTCTGTGGGAGTGTGCGGACCCTCCCGGGGGTCTGGGGGAGGCCCAGCCACTGTGCAGGGTGGACTGCGGCAGACCATCTGGGGCTCTGTGGTGACAGGCCTGGAGTCCCTGGCAGGAAGCTCGGCTTCCAGCCTCACCAGGAACCCAGCGGAGTCCCTGCCTCATCCTGGGCCCTGCCTGCGGGCACCGCGTTCAGGACTGGCCCAGAGACCCGACGGGAGCTGAGCGCTCACTCTAGATTTTGAAACCAAAAACTGAACTGAAGTCATCTGAAGAGTTAAAATTTCGGTGATCTGCAATGTATTGCATTGTGGAAGATTGTTTTTTATTTTTTAAAAACATTTTTTTGTTTAATATATATTTTTTAAACATTTCATTAGTGATTGGGAAAAAAAAAAAGACGCAGCTTCAGCGTCTCACTCTGTGGCTGGGGCCTCGGCTCCCGTCCATGCCCGGCACCAGGAGAAGCCCCCCATCCCGCAGGCCCGTGGCTGGGCGCAGAGCAGGGAGGCCTGGTCAGGAGGGAGCTCCGGCCAGCAGAGTCCCCCAGAGTGCCTGGACCCACCCAAGGGCTGGGTGGGAGCCACCTCCCGGGGCCAGGGCTGGGGGTGCTCCAAACGGCCCACCGCGTTGAAAGCACAGAGGCGGGGGCCCGGGGCCCTGTGATCGGCAGCAGATGTGGCCACAGCCTATGCCCTGGCCCCCAGGAAGAAGGGATCCGGGGACAGGGAGGGACAAGAGGGGCGGAGGCCTGGGTGGGAAACGGTGCTCCTGTTTGGGGCGGGGCCTCCCTGCGCGACCCCCGCCCCTGCTCCGGTCCCCACGACCCTCGGGGACCGGCCTCCCGCTGTGGCCCCCGACCTGAAGAGTCGCCTGAGTCGACATACAGATTCTCCACTGTGCTCAGCGGCGTGTGCGTGCGGGACGAACACGTGGGTCACGCGAACATTCCCAACAAGCATGTTTGCTTCTCCCGTGAGCTCACACCGGATAAAGACAAGCAGGGTGTCAGCGACCCCTGCACGGGGCTGCCGCCCCCCACCCCCTCTCCTCTGCCCGTGCCTAGGCTGCCCCCTGGGAAATCCCTTTCCGCTGGAAACCTGTCTGCAGGCCTGGAGGCCCTCGGGCTCCGGTCACCAGCGGTCGCGGCCAGCGGGCCTGGGGAGGACACCGGGAGGGGCCCTTCTCCCGTCACCTGGTAGAATTCTGCAGGGACTCTGCCAGTTCCGGAAGCAGCCGCAGAACCGTGGTCCTTGTTCAGATTAATTCAGGTTAGTTTAGGGACCTTGGGCAGCAGGCTGGGCACAATGGAGCCACAGGCCAGGATGGCCCAGGGCTGGGTGCCTGCGGGTGCCTGGGCGGCGGGGGTGGGGGCTCAGCCTGTGGCCTGTGTCTGGCAGGAGGGGGCAGGGCTGCCGCCAGAGACCAGGGGCCCCGGTCCTTCTCGGCTGCTACATGGAACCCCGTCACGTGTGGTCCGGGCGGGGCACCGTGGCCCTCTAGGCCCGCTGGAGCCTGGGCTGCTGTGACGGGGAGACTCACCCCTGGGCTCGACGGGGCCGCGGGGCCTGGCTCTTCGGTCAGCCCAGCTGTCATGCGAGGGGGTTTTAGGCAAGACTGGACATGACCATCGGCAGCCTGAGTGAGGCAGAGCCCGGCCCAGGAGAGGCCGCCCCTGACTCTGCTTCGTGCACACGCGTCACCCCTCCCCGCCCCTCCTTGGCACACACACGTCACCCCTCCGACACCAGCTGCCTGAGCTTCTCCCTGACCAGAGCGGCTCTCTGCGCCCCCAGCGGGTGTCCCAGATTCCGGTCGGCCCAGCACTCCTCTGGAGCTGGGGCAGACCCCCAGGTTAGGGACTCGGTCCCCGGAGGTGGCCCTTCTCCAGATGCTGCTGGCACAGCCGTCCCCCACTGCTTCCGTCCCGGCTGCGGCGAATTGGGGGTTCCCTGGCCCATCCCCAGCCCTGGATTTACTCCTTTGCTCCAAGAGCTCAGAGAACACAGGGACGCTCCCACGTTCCGGGACCTCTTTCTTTTACAAAAAAGGAGCTTCTGTCCAGGTGGGGCTGGGCTGTGCTCCCCCAAGTGTCCGGGTGTGCCCGCCTTCCCGGAAGCCCTCAGAGCCGCCCCCGCCGCGGAGTTCTACAGCGAGCACGACTGAGCCTTCCCTTGGTCTCCCGGCCTCTCTCCTTCCCAGAGGCTGGCCGGGCTGCGAGGCTGAAGATCCCAAGCTGCTAACCACAGCGTGGTCTCTCTGGCGACCGGCCCCCATCCGGGAGCCCACCCAGAGTCACCTCATGCGAACAAAAGACACTCCTGTCAGCAGAAATTCCAAGGGACTGAGGACCTCTGTGTCAGGAATGGGGACAGAGGCCAATCTATAATTTTTCTATGATTGAATACCCTCCCTTACATGGTGGGCCTCGCCCAATCAGTTGAAGACACCAAGCTAGGAGGACCCAAGTCCACGAGCAGGAGGGGATCCGCACCCCCGAGGCTGGGTTCAGCTCTTTCCTGGGTGCGCAGCCTATGGCCAGCCCCAGATCCAGGGCTGTCCGGCCCCAAGAACCGCAGGAGCCCCTTCCTTACAGCATCTCTCCTTCCGCCCCTCCCTGTCTCCGCCTCTCTCCCTCGTGCTTGACACTGACAGGGAAGTCAGGGTGTGGGGAAAGCCCCTCGTTCACACGAGCCCCAGCTGAGCGCTGGGAAGCCAAAGCCGCTCCTGCCCTTTGAGGGGTCCCTGGGGTTCAGGCCCCATGGGACACCCCAGAGAAGGAGAGACTGCTGACGACCTCCCGTGCGTCCCACTCACCACGAACCCGGGACACGGTCCAGGGCCCACCGAGCCCGAGAAGCGCAGCAGGAACATGACCCCGGATGAGCCCTGCGCCCTCCCCTTTCGGACGCTCACGCTCAGGATGACGTGGTCTTCGGGGCTGGGAACCGTGGGCTTCTGGTTGCCCCAGCTTGGTCTTCACCCCAGCTTCACCGCGGCAGGCCGGCACCTCGGCCATGCCCAGAACTCGCTCAGCTGCCGCCTCCTCCTCGAGCCGAGCGCAGCCCGTGTGCACGCGCCGACCAACCAGCCGTGGTTCCTCAAACACAGGGCCGGAGCCCGTCGGGACCACCTGCTCCGCCCGTCGTCGGGCGTGTTTCCGTTCAGTCCTGCTTGGATTACAAACGTGACAGCTGTTCATCATACGTGATTAGCACAATGCAGAAAAATGCATAAAGAAGAAACTTAGAATCACCCGTCATCACACCCAGCAGAGACAACCGCGGTCAGGTCGGGTCCACCCCCCTGGGAGGGTTGCGCACACACACAGACACGGCGAGCGCTGGTGCAATCGCTCTGTACACAACATCGCTTCCGACACACTTCCTCATGCATCAAAATGTGTCCACAACTGAAAGGATTCTGATGACTGCCCAGCGTCCCGGGGCAGGACGCGGAAGGAATTTGCTGTTCCTGACTTTGGGACACGCTATTGGTTGCCATGGGTTTGTGTTTATGAACAAGCTTTGATGAGCTGGTTTGTCCCTGTCGGAAGAGGTCAGGCCCCTGGGAGAGGATCCCAGGGCAGAGCGTCCTGGATCCAACTACGAGGACCCTTTCAAGGCTGTGGGAGCAAAGGGCCGAGGGCCTTGGGGCGGCTCAGGGCCTGGCCCCGCTCACGCTGAACACCCGGTCTCTTGAACTCTGCTGTGCGGACCGTCTGTGCGGAGCCGTGGGACCCCAGCGAGCGGGACTGGACGGCACGTGGCAGGCTTGGCAAGATGTGGCCCGTCGTGGCCACGGCTGGCGTCGCTAGGCACCGGACTGGAAGTGGAGACCCGCCGGCAACCAGGCGCTCCGGAGGGCCGGGGATGACCTTTCATGCACCTTCTAGCGCGTCCGTCCATTTTTTCACAGTTGTGGAGGGTGCCCTGTTTTAACTCCCTTAGAAAACAGCTTCATTGAGCTGTAAGTCCCGTGCCGCCATCTGAAGTGTGCTCTTCGGGGTAGCTCATGGATGACGTACGGCCGTCGGCACAGCCCGCTCGGAAAGAGCGTCACCTCACGCCAAGCGCTTGCCTCAGGCCCCTTGCCCCTGCCTCACCCTCCCCCACGCCTGGTGGCTGGCCTTGCTTCCCATCACCCGCCATCTACCTCTGCTGCACTTGTCACGAGAGTGGGATCGACCACATGTGGCTTCTGTCATCTCAAGGTCCCTCTGTGGCACGGCGTGGCGTGGCGTGTGTTCACCCCATGTTGCTCTTGGTGGCTGAGTGGGGTTCTGCCCGGGGGGCTGAGCCACGTTCCGTGCATCCGCCCATCCCCCAGCACACATGCAGCGTGCGCCCCCCTTCTGGCCACTGCGACCGCTGCTGCTGGGAACGTGTGTGCCCACGTGCCTGTGTAGAAGCTTCTCTTTCTCTCGGGCTCACGTCTAGGAGCAGAGCTGCCAGGTCACAAGGACTCTCACTTAACCTTGTGAGGCTGTGTGTCCCGGCTGCTCTCAGGCCATGTCCCCCCCCACCCATCCTCCCGGCCAGCCCGTGCCCCCACGGTCCCCCCATCTTCCCGGCCAGCCCGTGCCCCCATGGCACCCCCCCAAGGTCACCAGAGCTGGCTACAGGTCCGCGGGGCAGGGAGGAGAGGGGGCCCTGATCCCCTGGGAGACCCAGGCAGGGCACAGCGCCATCCCGGTCTCTGGTCCGTCCTGCCCCGTGTTCCCTCACAGCTGAACCTTTTTAATACTAAAGTAATTTAAGTTTCGGCAACCAATTAGCTCTTTAACGAGGCTTTCGTTTCTAAATGAATATTTATGAGCTGTTGCTGAGCACGTGTGGGACCCAGGGACCCTGGGAGTTCCTGAGCTGAACGATGACAGGCCGGGGACCCCTCCCCGGGCCCCTGAAGGGCCTGGCCCAGTTGGGGCTCCCACCCCAGCCCCAACCCCCACACCCTGGAAGAGGGAGCCACTCTGCCTTGGGCTGCTCTGCGACCTGGGCTGGGCCAGGGGCAGGAAGCCCAGACTCCCTTCTCAGTGCTGTTGGGGACACACTGAAGACAGATCCTCATGTCAACGCTTCTGCCCGATGTTTGCAGGGAGGCCCAGGGCAGGAGAAGGAGCCCTTTGGTTTGAAAGGAAAGGTGCAGGGTCAGCCCGTGGGCTGATGTCTCTGAGTAACAGAGACGCTGGGCTTTGGGGTTTCTTTCCATGGGGATGTGCCCAAAGCCCCTCAGAGTCCTGGCCGACAGTGGACAGGCCGTGGGCCTCCAGCCTGTCTTAATGTTGGCATTTAGGGAAAAGACGGTGCCTCCCGCATCCCCGAGCACTGAAGGACATGCCCCAGCCACAAGCCCCACCACCTCTCCAGACCACGCTGGGGGTTCTGTCTGCGTTTGACCTGAGCCGATATCACCTCCGAGGGCCTGGCACACAGGCGCCCACCCTGGGAGCCTGTAGGATGTTTGACCTCCGTGGGCCACAGCCAGGCAGGAGGGGGACAGCCCTGCTGGCCACAGCGCTGGGCGCCTCGAGGACATCTGTCTTGTTGGTGCCACAAGGACCCTGTAGATACGCACCGTGGGAAGAAGCAGCCACAAGCCTCCCCACCCGGAGGTTCTGCCCAGGCTCACAGAGGCCCCCAGGGACTCGGCTACAGGGGGGTGGGGAGGAAGCCGCCCGTCCTCCCCTCCAGGTCACGCTGGTCCTGCTCCCTTTGGCCCCTCAGTCAGCTCTGCCCTCTCCAAGCCAGGGAGCGTTTCTTCCCTGCAAGTGAGGAGGGGACAGCCGATGAGCCCCAGCTCTGCCTGCCCCTCTGCCCCACAGCATCGGGACACTGGGACCCCCACAGCTGTGTCCACTGGCGTGAAGTCCAGCCTGAGCCATGAGGCCTGGTGACGCCCAACCCCTCCTGCCTCACCCTCAGCAGCCCCCACTCCCCCCCACCCCCACCAGGGAGCCACTTTCAGAGGGAGGGAAAGGCCTAGTCCCCATGGCCAGGGCAGCCGAGGAGTCAGGCCAGAGTGAGGAGGTGGCCCGGCTCAAGTCTCTGCCTGGCTGAGTCAGGGGAGGGGGCGGGGCGGGGGCAAACGCTGAGGGAGCCTCAGGTGCAGAGCATTCCCGAAGTGGGAAGTCTGGGGCGGACGTGGACAGACCGAGACGCCTCCGGCTCCGAGCTGACTCACCGCGCGGAGGGAGGAAGTGCAGGGAGCCGAGGGGGGGGGCGGGGAGGGCACCGAGGGCCTCCCTCGCCTCCAGCAGGGCCCTCCCCGGCTGCTTCCCAGGAGGCCTGGGCTCCAGCTGCAGCTCAGGCTCTGCGGCAGGGACAGCCCTGGGCCAGGGGAGGGTCCCCCGGGGTGGGGCGGGGCAGGACGCTGCGGAGAGTCCCAGGGGAGCCTCAGGGGGGCTGTGGCGTCCCTTGAGGCGGGGACCTCCTGAGAGAACTTCCAGCCTCGGGAAGGGGCCTGCGGGGTTGCCAGCAGGGCCCCAGGGCCTGTCCCTCCTCCGCTGGGCTGAGGGCGCCTCAGGGCAGCCCAGGGGGCCCAGATGGGGGTCCAGGAACAGCTGGCGGAGGCGGGGTGGGGCGGAGGGAGCCTGGCGGTGCCCCCGCCCCGTGGTCCCAGGGAGGAGACCGGTCTGGTCCTGGGCTCTGGCGCCGGGGCAGGGCCCGGATGGGACTCCCGGGGCGGGCGAGCGGAGCTCAGGAGGCCGTCGGCGGGCGGGAGCGCAAGGCGTGTGCGCGCGAGAAAGACGGGGTCTCGCTGGGCCCTCCTCCCTCTCCGCCTCAGCCAACCTACCCCCCCTTCTCCCACTGGTCTCCGGGGCCCAGCACAGGCGGCGCACGGGGACCGCACGGGGACCGCAGGCAGGAGCTCGGTTCTCCCCTCCCTGTCGTCGGGTCCAGACGCCCGGGAAGGGCCTTCTCTTCTCCCTGGCAGCCCAGCCCACCCCCAGCTCAAGGCGCTGCTCCCCCCGGGGGCCTGGGGCTGCGGGAAAAGCTAGTTCTGGGGGGCCGCCTGCCCCAAGTTGGCCTGTGCAGACAGGTGGGTCACGGGCTCTCCAGGGCCCCCCGGGCTCAGCACAGGCCACCATGAGCCTGGAGGAGGCTGAGCCCACCTCAGGGAGGGAGAAGAGGCTTCCCACACCCCACGGACTCCCAAGGGACCAAGGGCCTGGGCCCCGCAGCATTCCCGGCAGGACCTGGAGGAAGGAAGGCAGGGGAGGGAGGCCTGGGGTTCTGGGGGTCCGTGGGGAGGCCAGAGCGTCCCCTCCTGTTTGGGAGAGAGCTAATGGCCCCAGCCCAGCAGAGACAGGAAATTCCTAATCGGGGGGTCTTCAACCACAGGAGAGAGAGAGCCCCGAACCCCGCAGAACGAGGTCTGCCCCCTCCCCCACCACATCACCCTCCTCCCGGGGGACCCGGCCCCTCCCTGCCCTGCCCCAGCACCCAAGCTCTTCCGGGAACTTGGGCTTCGTCTTGCACTTTCTGTTTTTTCAATCATTTTAATGAAATAAGTTTTCAAAAACCTGTTCATTATAGAAAAGGTAAAAATACAAAAATAAGTTTCCTTTTGGGGAAGAAATGGGTAAGAGATCACGGGGTGGACGGAAGGGGGAGCGGCCGTGGAGCCCACCGGACGTGCACTCTCGCAAGGCAGGGGTGTGGTCCGGGCTGCGGTGCTGCCCTGGCCGCCCGGGAGGACCCAGGACCGTCTCCCCAGGGCCCCGTGGACTCGCGGTGAGGACTGAGGACGGGTAGGGGTCAGCCAGGTGCAGCTGGGGGCGGTGCCAGGAGGACCAGCCTGTGCCCTGCGGGAGGGAGGGGGCCGGAGTGGGCGTCCCCTTCCCAGTGTGGACCCCTCCCCGCCCCCTGACTTGCCGCCTTGCTTCAGTGTAGGAAACATTCACACTGTTTTTCTGCGTCCGCGTGTGATTTCCAGCGTCTACCAACGAGCACTGGTGTTCTGAGGGGTCCTGACCAGCCAGCGGGCCAGACGCTACTGAGGGCGGACGGGCTGGTCTTCCTGGGGTCCAGAGGGCGCTGGGACAGGCGGTCAGGGAGGGAGGCGAGTCCTGTCCTCATGGACGTCTACCTCGGGACCTGGGGCCTGGGAGGCCCACGCTGGGGGCAGGAGACACGACTCCCCCCACCAGGGACCTGGCAGGCCACACCCTGTCTGGTGTCTACAGGGCACAGAACAGACCCAGGCCTTCGGGGCCAGCCCCCGGCATGGGGGTCCCTCGGACCCACATCAGGCCAGGGCAGCCACCCTGGCCGCCGTCAGCTGAGCGGGGCAGGAGAGGGCGTCGTTCTGCAGGGAAGGAGCACCAGCTCCAGCCAGGCACGCGTGCGGGCACAGGGCCACCAGCGTGCCCACGCAGCAGGGCGCGGGTGGGTCCGGGAGTCCGATGGAGCCAGCCCGAGATCACGGGCCTCCACCCCGAGCCTGGCTCCTCAGCTCCCCCTGGGGCCACAGTATCTCCTCGGCTGCAGCCGGATGACGAGGACGTACGTGCAGACCCCAGAACGGTGCCCCCCAGTTTCCTGGGAATGCACCTGTCTCAGGGTCTGCAGGCGCCCCCGGGTCCGGGAGGCTGACTCACAGGCAGATCCCCCTCAGGTGCCCTCTGCCGCCCCTCCCAGCAGAGCTGCCGGGGGACCCCCTGGAGCTTCCCACCCACGTGTACCCTCGCCAGGACATTGTAGGGGCTGTCCTTCCGGCTTACGCCCTCCAGGTCTGTGACTGGATTTCTCAGAGGCTGCTGCCGTGGAAGCCACTGGAACACACATTAGCCCACGATATGCAGCGCGTATGCAAACAGATGTGTGTGCGTGTGCATGTGCCCACCGGAGAGCCAACACACCTGTGTGCGCACGCGTGTGCCAGAGAGTGTGCACACGTGTGCATGCGCGTGCTGGAGAGGACGGTGCGTGCGCGCATGCATGAGCATGTCAGAGAAAGTGTGCGTGTGTGTGTGCTGGAGTGTGTGCATGTGCGTGCACATGCCTGTGTGTGTGTGTGTGTGTGTGAATGCCTGGAAGGTTCTCTTCACCCTCCTGGAAGCTGTGAGAACGGCCGAGCCCCACCCCAGCCCCACCGCCCGGCAGAGGCAGACTGCGAGGGTCAGGGAGCCCTGTGCTTCGGAGGGAGAAGCGGGAGCTCCACGACACCTGCGTCTGGGCCGGGGGCTCTGTGAGGGTCACACAGGGTTCGTCCCGAAACAGCGCGGCCCCCCCTTCACCAGACAAGGGGACCCTGGCCAAACGCCGACCCCTGGGACTGACCTGCAGACATGGGACACTGTCCCTGGCCTGCCTGCCGGGCAGCCCGGAAGGGTGGGGAGCTCACCGGCCTTCGAAAGGAGCCGCCTCTGCGAGGCCTTGGGGGGCAACCAGGGCCCGGCAGAGGGAGGGAACGTGTCGCTCAGGGCACAGCAGAACAGGCAGGCCCCGGCCTGGGGCTCATAGTGGGCAGGCGCCACCGGCCAAGGAGGAGGTTTGGGGGATCCGCTTGGTTGAGGAGGGGACTGTGGTGTCGTCGTTGGTGGGGGGATGGAGAGCTGCAGCTGTGGGCAGAAAACCGTGAGCCCGATGGGGCAGCCGTGGGGAAGATGACCCTGAGGCCCCCTGTGCCTGGGGGACGCTGCCCCAGAGTGGCCGCCTGGTCCCCGGAAGCAAGTGGAGCTGCCCTCACAGCTGGAGGCCAATGGGGCTCCAACCCCTGAAGGAGGCCCCTGGGTTAGCCAGCCCCACCCTGGGGCCCCCTGCTGCCCACTGAGCACCCCGCAACCTGGTCCCGAAGCCTGTGGGGGTTGTGGCTGGGGTGGGGTGGTGGGGGCCGGGGGCACAGCCTCGCAGGGCACGGGTGCCCTCTTCTGGCCACTTTGTCGAAGACACAGACCCCGCCAGCACGCAACGGCCGGCGCTCAGGTGTCCAGCTGCCCAGGTGTCCTGAGAGGAACGCACCCGCTGGGTTTGAACCACTCTGTGCCTCGGTTTCCACTTCGGAACCCCAGGACCGTGCGACCCCGTCCTAGGGCGTGCGGGGGAGTCCGGATGCATGAAGCTCCTGCAAACAGCAGAGCCCGACACGTGTCCTAGGGCTGTTCCGGGGACGCTCCAGCCCCCGCGGAAAGCCCCCCAAGGCCCACGGAGGGCAGGGCTCAGGCCACGGCGGGGGAAGTGCCTTCGCAGGGCCGTGGTGCCACCTGCTGACGCTTCCAGGCATTGCGCCCCGAGTGGCCACAGCACACCAGCTGGTCCCAGGGGTGGTGCGATGCTCCCAGACGCGGCTCACGGAGGCTCCCCGAGACCAGACACAATCCCTTCTGCCCTAAGTGAGGGCTTTAAAAACACATTTACCTGCACAGACGTTTGCCGGCGAGGACAGGAAGTATGTGGAAGGAGACTGGTCTCTGGCTTCTAGGAGCTCAGCCCCCTCGGGGGCCTGGGTGGAGGCCCCAGGACGGATGCCGGCCACTCTGTGCTGGGCGCCCTCGCAGGAAGCACCTGGAGCAGGGACCATGGCCTCGGGCGACGGCTCACACAGGTGGTGGCCCCAGCCTTCCCCCGCCCCGACCCCCAGCAGGACACAGTCTGAGTCACCCGCTAGTCCCGGCGCTACCTGCAGTCACCACCCTTCCGGAGAGTGAGAACTGCATCCGTCCGTGCAGCAGCTGCAGCCTCGGAACGAGCAAGACCTGGGGCATCTTCCTTCGGAGACGCTGCGTCCCGAGGCTGCAGACGGAGACGGCCGCACCAGCGCAGCCCAGCACGGGCAGGGACGGGGCAGCACGGAAGCTGGGGTGGAGGGTGGACAGAGTCCTCCGTGCTCGGTCTCCCTGTGAGGGGACAGGTCATCTCCACAGCAACTACAAAGCTTGCAGCTGTGTTCTCCTGGCGCTGGCGGACCTGTGCACACACCCTGCCTGGAGCGCCACGTCTCCTCAGACATGAGCCTGCATGAGACCAGCGGCCTGGGGTCTGGAACCCTCCCGTGCAGCTCAGAGTCTGGTCCCGGGACTTTCAGACCTGCTGTTCTGGGGTCTACAGATCGCAGACCCTTTCCCTGAGCCCAGAGCCTTCTGTGAGAGTCCCCTCAGTGGGTCTGTGCCAGCCAGCACTCAGGGCCTTGTTCTCGGGAAAGCCTGCCCTAGCCCGTTAGCTTTCCATGTCAGACAAAGCTCCAGCAGGGCAGCCGACCAGCCCCAGACAGTGAGGACATCGGTGGGCTTCATGGCGTGCCTTTGTGTTTCAGACAGATTTCCTGGGTGGCGTCCGCACACCGCCCGTGGAGCTGCCCCTTGCCGGGAAGGCCACCGCCTGCCTGCTCTCGGCTGAGAGCCGGGGGCAACGAGAAGGGGTATAGGCCCTTCAGCATCCATCAGAAGGTCCTGCCGCAGACCGAAATGCCGTCTCATCAGATGTGGTCACTCTCGGGCCTGGACTGGAGCCTGGAGAGCCACGACGGCTGGGGTCCCAGAACGAGGCGCACTCAGGCATCCGGTGTGTGGTGGGACCCCGCGTCGGCAGTTACAGCGCTTTGGGGGTCTCAGAGACACCCTGTGGGCCCGTCTATTTTTAAAAATTCAACCCCACAAAGACTGGCTCCAACCACCCAAACCCGAGTCCAGGGGGCCCCGCACCCATGCGGAGCTGTCAAGGTGGCCTCGTGCTGGTTGGACGGACAGGAATGTGGCTCCGATCCTGCCCTTTCCTGGGAATGGCGTGCCAGTGCCAGCTGGTGCTGCGGGGCTGCGGGTGGGGAAGAAGAAGCGGCAAAAACATTCCCCCAAGAGACGCTGCCTCTGCCATCACTGCCGAGAGACTGTCCCTGAGGGAAGGTCCTCCTGTGATGCTCAGAATGACTTCCCAGGAGCAGCTGGGTGAGGGGCACCCTGGGGGCAGTAGGAGGTGAGCCCAAACAGGTGTAGCCAGACTGTTGCCTGCTCCCACCTTCCTGGGGCTGCTCCAGGAGTCATCAAGTTCAGGTCTGGCCAGGAGGCAGCCCCATCCCGCCGGACGCACAACAGTGCCCACCTCTGCCAGCAGAGGGCACCCTGCGTGCATGTGTTGGGGCCCTGCATGCCCAGGACCCACCCAGTACCCGGCTCTACTGGGACCCCACCCGTTTCACAAGGCCTAGAGACTGCCCCAGACGCCACAGCACAAACATTGCCCCAGAGAAACCCTCCAGCTACAAACCTGCAGAGCCACCGCAGAAGACTTCAAAGTTTAAAGAACAAAATGAGTGTCCCCCTCCACTCCCCAAATAGAGACACCAGACACCCCTCATCCTCCGGGGAGTTCCTCCCAGGTGGTCCCCCCTAAAGGCAGCTGCTATTTCCCCACATCTCTCACCTTCTTTACCTGTACCCTGACTTTATTAGGGCCCTTGTGAGCACCTTGTGAACACTGCCAAACTCACCCCAAGAATCCTGCGGTGACACCTTGCTGGGCATGCCATGCTTGAGCTGCCATGTCCCCATCAGCAGCAGCAGCATCTCCCTCACCTTCATCATCACCGTCATCTTCATCATCATCTCTCCATCATCATCTCCATCACCGTCATCTCTATCATCTCCATCACATCATCATCATCATCATCATCATCATCTCCATCATCATCTCCATCATCATCTCCATCACATCATCATCATCTCCAACATCATCATCTCCATCATCATCATCTCCGTCATCATCATCATCATCTCCATCATCATCATCTCCATCATCATCTCCATCATCATCATCTCCGTCATCATCTCCGTCATCATCTCCGTCATCATCTCCGTCATCATCTCAATCATCATCTCCAACATCATCATCTCCATCATCATCATCTCCGTCATCATCTCCATCATCATCATCTCCATCATCATCATCATCATCTCCATCATCATCTCCAACATCATCATCTCCATCATCATCATCTCCGTCATCATCTCCATCATCATCTCCATCATCATCTCCGTCATCATCTCCGTCATCATCATCTCCCTCATCATCTCTGTCAGCATCTCCATCACTGTCTCCATCTTCACCATCCTCTCCACCATCTTCATCTCTATCTTCACCATTGTTGTCCCTTTTCATTGAGTCTGAAACCCAAGCTGTGCCTCAGTAGGCAGCGGGAGTTTTTAGGCAGCACAGGGGGCTTCTCCTCCCTGATTTGGAAATAACTGGGTTCCTAGCTCTGAGCCCAGGAGGTTTTGACTGCTATGGGGCGCCCCAGGAAGCGGTTCAGTGACGTTTGACCCCAGCCAGGCTCCCCATGTGACTGTGACCACAGACAGTCCCTTCCTGTAAGGCCATCGGGCCTCTGAGGTTCTTCCAGGCTGATCATCCATATCTCTGACCAGCATGAGGACAGGAAGTCCAGGAGCCATGGCTGGAGCTCCCAGGGTCAGGGCTGTTGGGGGCTGCACCATGGCTCCCGTGGGCATGTCACTTGGCTGTCCTTGTGGCTGGAGTTAGAACCACATAGGGACTTCCTGTCTGTGCAAGCCCCGGGCTGAGTGTGGACATGCAGTGACCACAGGTGCTTCTGTGTGTCATCTCGTGCGTGTGCATGTGCGTGTATCTCAAGCAGGACTCTGGTCTCTCAGAGGGAGTATTTATGAATTTCTTGTGGCCACTGTAACAAATGACCACAGCTTTGTGGCTTAAAAACATATAAATTTATGGGGCACCTGGGTGGCTCAGTGGGTTGGGCAGCTGCCTTCGGCTCAGGTTATGGTCTTGGGGTCCTGGGATCGAGCCCCGCATCAGGCTCTTTGCTCAGCAGGGAGCCTGCTTCCTCCTCTCTCTCTGCCTGCTTCTCTGCCTACTTGTGATCTCTCTGTCAAATAAATAAATAAAATCTAAAAAAAACAAAAAAACATATAAATTTACCATCTCACAGCTCTGAAGTTCAGACACCTGAAATGGGCCAAGTCCAGGTGAGGGCAGGGAAGTTCTCTGGGGAAGGATGGGTGCCCTTGCCCCTCCCAGGTTCCCGAGGAGCCTGCGTTCCTTGGCTCGCGGCCCCTCCCTCCATCGTCAAGCCAGTAGGGGCTTCCCTCTGCCGTTGGGACTCTCCTGCCCCCCGCCTCCCTGCAAGGACCCTTGAGAGTACACGGAATCTGCTCACTGTGAACGCCTTCCCTGTGCGAACATGGGCTGTTTATCACTTTATCCCACTGTGCCCTGAATCCCCATGGCCGGGCAGGGTGACACACTCACAGATCCTGGGGGCTGGACATGGACATCTGGGGGCTTTTATGTCCGCACCATGCAGGGCCTCATCCCAGGAAGCTGGGCCATTTGCCCTGAGTAGAGGCAGGCGCCCCGTGCAGCACTTAGAGCCCTCAGTCCCCACCGGGGGCAGCTGCGTGGCCGGGAACAGGCTTGGGGCCAAACCTCCTCGTCAGGCAGGAAGAGCATTCTCCGAGGTATGTGATGGCCTGACTTAGCCCCAGCTCCTCTCTCACGGCCCGCAGCGGAGCTGGGTCCCTCTCCTGTGGGTCCCTCTCCTTGCCAGGCCCCTCCCCCAGAGTGGAGGACTTCCTGGAGGAATGAGGGCTGCACAGAATGGACAAGGGACAGGGCATCCCGGCACGAGAGGCCCTGCTCAGTGGTTTGGGCCTGGTTCAAACTGCTCAGGTGTCCCATGAGGGACAGAGAGGAAGGGCTCCTGTTTGCTTTGTGGTTCAGGAAAACCCTAACGATTAAGCTCGGCCCAGTGATGGGTCGTCCACGATGCTGGCCATGTCTGCCCGGCAGCTTCCGGGAGAACGGGACGCAGGGTGACAGCCGTCCACGAGCCTGTCCTGGGCTCGACCCGGCCTTGCTGGGACGGGGAGCAGGCACCGCCATGCTCCCCCAGCCCCCCATCTGCCCTGAACATGGGGGCCACCGCAGGTCAGATGCCATCAGTTGACTGCCACACGGTCTGGGCAGGCTCCCCTTGCCCAAGGTCCGAGAAGGACACTTCTGTCTTCCTCTCAGCCTCAACCTGACCGGACTTAGGGTTGGGGCTAGGGCTGGGCCCAACTGGGGTCAGGGGGCGTGGGGGCACACCCAGGAACGGCCTCTGCCCTCTCCAGCCAGCCCTGCCTGTCCCTCTCCCGTTCTGAGACCCTGTGCGTCTCCGTCACCGCAGCCCCTGCTTCCAGCTCGGGCCTCACCTCCTCACTGAAGCATCTCCCTGTCGCTTCCGTCAGGCCCCCAGGCCTCTCTCCCCGCCTGCTCTGGGGCCCTCTGCTCCATGGCCCAGCACCCCTTTGCTACTCATGTGGGGATGCGCGGCTGAGGGAATGATGAAGGAGTGAACGGGCATCACGTGCCGGGGGGGCCTCCCCGGCCTTGCCCATGGGCACTCGGGGCCCAGAGACCATGTCACCCTGCAGGGGACAGGCTTGGGGAGGGACGTCTGCACACAGGAGCATCTCCAGGCTGGTGGCTTTGGCTTGGAGCCTTCTTGGAAGGGTTGTCTCTTGCTGTATGTGCCTCCTGGGCGGGGGTCCGGGCAGCAGAGACCAGGCCCTCCCAGGAATGTCACCGGGATGCACTGGTCTGCATGACCTCGAGCAGCTGCACCGGGGGGTTCCCGGGAGGCCCAGCCCGCCTGCCCCCTCACCCTGCTGCCGTCCGCTGCCGGCCCTTGTGGGCTCCTCCTCCAGCTGCGGGTAAATCGGGTTACGGCTGCGTCTGCTCGCGGGAGGAGGAGCTCCTAAAACCAGGACAGACGGCAGGGCCTCCCCGGGGGGAGTGGACTCATTAGTCGTTTCTAAATTAGACCGAGGGATGGGGACACTTGGCGGGGTCCTGGGAACCCACGGAGTCCCACTCCAGCCCACACAGGGAGGCCGCTGCCACCTCGGAGCCTCAGCCACCTTGGAAATTGATGGTGGCTGCGCGGGGACAGAGCCGGTGGGGGAGGGCGGAGACCGAGGAAGACAGGGCTGCAGAGATGCGGGCCGGCCGGGAGAGGCTGCCCCTGGGCCCGGCTCCCCAGTGATACAGCCCAGTGCCCTGACAAGGGCCTCTGGCCAGCGGCGAACTCAACAGGAGCCCACAGATGTGCCCCGCGCCCCTTCCAAGCACGGTGGCCATCAGGACCCACGGCAGAGCCCAGACCTTCATCTGGGAACTCGCTTGCCGGAAGGAAGCCAGCAGGAAGCCGGCTGTGTCTGCAGGCCTCTCCAGGCCCCTCTGGGAACAGTGGCTCAGGAAGCTACGGCCGATGGGCGGTCCCTGCTCCCATCGCGGAAACGGGGCAAGACGGGCCCTGCGGTCCTCGCAGCCGGCCAGAGCAAGGACTCGCACTGCGGGGTACCCTGAGGCCCCTTCACCGCCTCCTGCTCCCTCTGCAGACCTTGGCAGGTTCTGCAAATGTCTCGGAGAGGAGAGCCTGACTGGGCTCTTGGGCATCAGGCTGAGCCTGGTGGACATGCCCTGGCTGGGACCAGGGGGGCAGCACCCCCGGCCTCCATTCCATGGCTTGGGGCCATTCCAGGCCTGCTCTTAAAGAGTGAGGGGCGGGTGGGGGCAGACAGAGCGGCAGCCAGACCGGTCCAGGGTGACTTGGAGGCGGGCAGGGCCAGAGCGCGCAGGGACACTTAGACCTTGGGGGGCCCAGCCCCACGCACGCAGCAACGGTGGTTGAGGCCTGAGTCTGGGGTCCAGGACTAGGGACGAGGCTTGGGGTGTGGAACAAGAGACAGGGTCGGCCGCTGTGGCTGCAGACGCGGCGCACTCAGGGCTCGGACGGGCTTCGGGACCTCAAGGTCTGGTCACTAGGCATCAGAACGAGCGTCCGGGGGAGGATGGTCGCCCGAGGACGGCCTCCTCAGTCTGCTGGGCACGAAGCCCGGCGTCCGGGCCCAGCTCTCCGTTCACGGACTCGGCAGAGGCCTTGCCCCTTGGGCCTTGGTGTCCTTGCTTATGAACAGGCCCCAAGAAGGACCCTTTGGGCCCCGCACGCCAGGAGGTCGATGTGTCCACTCACAAGGCCAGGGAGCAGCACGAATGCACCGGCAGACATCCGTGCTCGGGCCACCTTCCCCGTGCCCCCAACAAGACCACCTTCCCAGCCCCCTCACCTGTCGGCTCCGGGCCTCTCTCCTGATGGACTCTGTGCTCCCTGAAGGGGGTGGTCCTCGGCCCCCAGCACAGCCCAGACAGGAGGCCGGTGGTCAGAGCGAAGCTGGGGGGAGGCTGGCCGTCAGGAAGCAGGCTGCGGGCCTGACAGCAAGAGGCCTGTCTCCTCGAGCAGCAAGTGGGGGCCAAGGCTGGGGCCAAGGAGAGGAGATGGGGTCCCCGCAGAGGGCCGCCAGCCCCGCACTGCCATCTCACAGGGTCTCTCCGGGCACATGTAGGGTGTCCAGACTGCAGATGGGGGCCGAGGTCAAGAGGGCTGGGTTCCGTGCCACGGTCACCCTGCCTTCAACAGCAGGCTGCACTCTGAGGGCCCCCAGTCCCCTGTAGCCAGAGCACCCTTCACCGCCCCCCCCCCGCCCCGCAGCAGGCTTTGCAACACACGCCTCATGGGCGGCCAGCGCTCGGCCCGGCACCTGTGCCCCCGGCAGGCTAAGCAGGAACCCTGCCCACTCGTCCTGGAAGGGCCGCGGGCTCTGCCTTCTGCCAGAGCCTCATGTTTTCTGGCTTGCTGTGTCCAAGCCTGGCCCTGGCCCCAGCCTCCTGAAGGGCCAAGCCCGAGGGGAGGCCTTCTTCTCCAGGAACCCTCCAAGCACTCTGCCGTGCCATGGGTGTGAGGGCCCGGCCAGTCCAGTGCACTGGGCGGCACGCCGTGCTGGGCTGGGATGAAGGGAACAGACCCCGAGGGGGGTTCCTGTCCCTCTGGTCCAGCTGGCTCCTGCGTGTCAGGCGTGTGGACCTCGCCGCTGCAGACAAGCCCACTCCTGTCCTGGGGCCTGCAGTTTATGGGGACACCTCCCCGCCCCCAGAGCTGGAGGAACAGGTGGGCCGGGGGTGTGGCTGGTGGTGGGCACGGGGTCCCCCCTCCTTCCCGGGCCTCCTGGGGGCAGGATGGAGGCTCCTCCTTCTCTGAGAGCAGGGCCGTGGGCCCGAAGGTGGGAGAGGCAGGGCCGGGCCTGGCTCCCAACAAGCCCATCTGGTTTTCTTCTCTGGCTGGGCTCCAGGGAGCCAGGCCTGTCCCAACCCAACCCGGAAGCTTCCTTCCAGGACACCCTGGGGGCCGGGCCAGGCCCCACCCACCGGCCCCAGCAGGAGGAGGAGCTGCGCGGCACAGGGAGCACTGGGCCCGCTCCCGACCCCCGACACAGAGCCAGGCTGTCGCAGGAGTGGGCCGGTGGTGGCCCCGGCAGACCCGCCAACATGAGCCACCCATGGAGGCGGCCAGGTCAGAGGTCACGGTCTGCGCCGGGTTCCCCGGCTACGAGGCTCTGCCCTGACGTGGGCCCGATGCGGACACTGGCCGGCTCCTGCCCGGGGCCTGGGTCTGGAGGTCCCTCGGGGCTCTGTGCAGGGCTGCCACCAATACCCTTGGAGGCCCCAGTGCCCAGGAATTAGGGTGCTCCCCACCCACCAGCACGGTATAATTCAGAATGAAAACAGCGCTAAGCTGGGAAGTATGGTTCTGCTCTCTCCCCTGGAGACTCCTTGGATGCCGGTTTGGAAATAACAAATACCAAATCCTTTCTAAATATGTCACTGGAGGCCTGGCCCAGTTATGGGCAACCCCCCGCGCCCGCCCTTCACCTACTCCTGGCCGCCTGCCGCCTTAATCCGCCCCGGAGAAAAGCTGCCGAGAGCACAGCCGCATGTGCTTCTCTCCAGGAAGCCCAAGGCCACTCCAGGCTTCAGGGCGCAGCGTCCTCCTGGACTGGAGAGACAGCCCGGGAAGGTCTCGCCCTATCCTAGCTCGGCACTGCGAGGAAGATGCTTTCCTCGAGTGTCCTGCTTGGGCTCAGCAGCCCCCCGAGCCAGAACTGGGCCACCCACCCACCCACCCTGCACCAGAAAGGCAAGGGCCAGGCCCCCCGGGAAAGAGGCGACCCTCCCGGGCAAGCGGGAGCAGCACTCGGTTGTGGTCAGCCTCAAGGTCGCACGTCCCTTCAGCAGCCTGTCCTGGAGGTGGACGGCAGTCTGCACCGTGCACTCCCCGTGCGGAGCAGGTCCCTGGTCCTCCGCGCGGCGTGCAAAGCCCACCTACGGGGTGGGGGCAGGGTCCCGGGCAGCGCCAGGCCTCTTTCAACCAGCCCCTCCTGTTGCATCGGGCACACTGAGGCCCAGAGAGGTCAGCCCTGCCTGAGGACACAGGGCCATGGGGGAATCCCGGCCTAGGGAGGCAATAAACGGCCCTCCCCACCCGGCCACCACTGGCTGAGGTCCTGTGGTGTCGACCGCTGAGCTGGGGGGCTCAGGCAGGGACAGGGCAGGGCACCCAGCAGGGGACACCCTGAGTGACAACCAGAGAGGGAGGCCTGGAGGTCCAGACCGTGGGCAGTCACCACAGTGCCCGGCTCTGGCCACTTGCTAATGAAGGAACCATCTGCACGAAGGAGGGCCAGCCCGGACGGCAGGACGGGGTTTGAACCAGATGGTGGTCCACAGGAGGCTTCCAGTGAGCGGGCCCAGCCTGCCCCGGGCCCCACCAGCGCCCTGCCAGCCGGAGTTCGGAGGAGCATGCTGGCCACTGCGAAGGAAGAGACCCCAGCCCCCACCTCTCCCCTCAGACCTGCTCCCGTCACCTGGCCCAGATTCTGCTTCTGGAAATACACGCCCAATTAAATAGAAAGCCCAGAGAGAAAACGGGGGTTACACAACACCTCGTTACCAGCGGCTCCCAAGGGCCCAGCGACCAGGCCTGCCCCTGCCGCTGCCCGCCGCCCGCCTGGCCTTGGCTTCCCAGGCGACGATGGCCTCCCTGCCGGCTGGAAGGCACAAGGCAGGGCAGGGAGGCCATGGGGCGCCCGGGGCCCGGCACTCTCTGTCCTGGGAGGCTGACCTGGGGTAGCCTACGGGCCTCTTGTCTTCAGATGGGGGCGCCGCGCCCTCCCAGGGCCGGTGAAGCGACGGCAGGCACAGGTGACTTGCCTGCAGCCCGCTCAGGTTTCCAGGTGGCTCGCGCTGAGCGGGCGAGGAGCCAGAGGGGCGGTAGCCGCCCCAGCTCCATCCCGGCCCCCGGGGTGGGGGGCTTCCTGGGCCTGCTGACCCCCACGCTGCCCTGAAGCTCCCCCTGACAGCTGGGAACGGCCGTGTGCACCTGGGTGGGCAGCCCGGACACAGGCTGAGCCGAGGGCTGGCCGCAGGCTCTGGGCAACAGGACCCTGCTGGACCTGGAGGTGTTTATGGCCCCTTGGCTGGGAGGAGCCCCGCCAGGGCCAGCTCCGCGGCTTCTGTGCTGGGCGTCGGCCGCACGAACGCGCCGTGGGCTCCCCTGGGTTTGCCTTCCCTTCACAACGGGTGCGGCGAGTGTCAGGGCTGCAGAAGCCTGTCGCGCGGCAGACAGCCGGGGCCCCTCCCATCTGGGGCCAGAGGGAACCCTGCGGACCCTGTAGCTGCATCCATGCCCCCAGCACCCTGATGTTCACACCAGGCGGGATCTCTGTAGCCCTAGATGCGGGTGCAGAGGGGGCTGGGGGCGGGCAGGGCCGCGGTGGGAGAGGCGGGCATGAGCAGGGCCAAGGCAGGCAGGTGTCTCCACGGCGAGGGCAGGGCACCTGGGGGTCTGGGGGTGGCGTGCGCCGTGCTTGCCCGGTTCTATTCAGCCCTCCTTCCCGTCGGGGTGGGGAGGCAGGGAGGTTGGGGGGAGCTGCGACACTGTGTCCCCCGGGGGGAAACTGCTTATTTGTTTAGGGAAATATGTCAACGGCCCCTTCAGGTCTGAAGGGAAAATCCCAGGCCAGAGACTGAGCCCCGAATCTGAACCAGTGGATGGTCCACCGAGGGGTCCCTTGCAGGAAGAGCTCGGCACCGGCCCCGCGGGGCCTGTGGGGGCAGATTGACCCGGAACCTGGACTGGGCGGTTTGGTGCGGGGTAAATCCTACCTGGCTTTCATCTAATTTCTCTGGTGCTCGGAGGCTCTAGGCTTGTTCACTGTAGACCTTTGGGTCTATTGAAACCCTTGGGTCTTAATCTTTCCCATTTTCCTCTTTTTGTTAGTCTTGGATCTTCTGTGGAAGATGTGTGCCCCGCGTGTCCCTCGGCTCGCTCCACGAAGACCCTCTCACGGGGGAGCCTGTGCGCACCCGAGTCAGCCATATCGTCCTTGGAGGACTCTTCTTGGGGTTTATGCTTAGAAAGTTCTTCTCAAATTCAAAACTGGCACAATACTTACCTTTTATTTACAGCATGATCTTTTCCTCCTTTTTTCATACTTCTCCAATCCATCTGGAATTAATTTATATGCATGCTTGGCCAGGGATAGAACTTGATTTTCTTCTCCAAATAATCAACCGATTTTCCCAGCTGTGCTGGCTGGATACTAGGGACACTTAACCGCCGCCGTGTTCCTGGTCTGCTCCTGGCGGGGTTAGGGCAAACCCGGGAGGCCCGTGGCTGTGGCCTGTGGGAGTCTGGGCCAAGGGACCCCACGGGGAGCCATCTGCCGAGAGACCACTGCGGGCTGCACCCCCAGTCCGAGACACAGCCCGCAGCGGCCAGCCGGAGAGGGCAGGAAAGAATGTCCAGCCCCGCTCGGCTCCTGCCCCTCCTCCCTCTGCCAAACCCCACGCAGTGGTGGGGAGCTCAGGGCAGGCAGGTGACCAGGGGCTGTACTCAGTGCGACAAGATGCTGTCAAACTCTCACAACTTAAAGCAACGGGACCCGAAGTTGGTAGAACCCATCCCCGACATTCTGAGCCAGAGTCCTTCACCGCGTGGCCATGGGTGAGCAGGAGGGCTGTGGAGATGTGCCTGCCTTTCTCCCCGAGCCCCCGAGGAGAGGATGCCGGGACTGATCTGCTGCAGGGCCTCGGGGCATAACCACAGGACGCGGAAAGCCAGGCAAGTGGGCCCCCGTGTCCAGGCAGGAGGTTGCGGGTCACAGCGGGCCCACGCTTCTGCAGCAAGCAGAAAACGCCAGAGAAAGCACCAAGCTCAAGGCACTGAAGGCAGGGGTGTGCCCCAGAGACATTTCCCCAGCAGGGTTCTCGCCAAACATGTTTGGGCCCAGATGAGAGGCCACTGCTGAGAAGAGAGAAACCCGGGAAACACGCAGTCTAGCTTGGAGGAAAGGCCAGACTGGACCCTGGAGGGGCCTCAGACACAGCACAGGGGGTTGCTGAGTTCGATGGGCACAGGGGAGGCTGGGAGCCAGACTGAGCAGTTCTGAGAGACGCAGGGAAATCCCTGGCCGCCCCTCCCTCAGGCAGGGAGCTCTGCAAGCATGCCGCAGCCTCTCAAAGCGATCTCTGGTGGGAGCCAGGAACCAGGAGGCTGGAAAGCCGGCCGGAAAGACAGTCAGGCCCCTCATGGCCTCAGACCAGAGGCACGTAGTCCTGCCTCGGATGGGGTCTCCCTCATGCTGTGAGTCAGCCCAGCTAGCTTCAGCCCTGACCACGGAACACCTTCAAGGTATGACCAGTGGAAGAGAATCTTACCCGGACCGCACTGGCTTTTTTTACCCACAGTGTGAAGCCTATAATGGACACTAACCAAACATGGAAGAGGCAAAAATGTATGACCCGTGATTAAGGGGAGAACTAGGCGACGGAATTAGACCCAAAGGTGATCTGGACATCAGAGTTAGCAGGCAAGGACTTTAAATTACGTTATAGAAAACTGAGGAAAAGATGGAAAATTTTACCAGAGAATAGAAATCTTTTTTTTTTTTTTTTTTCCAAAACTGTAATTTAAATTATAAGGGGCACCCAGGTGGCTCAGTCAGTTTAGGCTGAGTGTCCCAACACTTGATCTCAGCTCAGGTCTTGATCTCAGAGTCGCGAGTTCAAGCCCCACACTGGGCTCCATGATGAGTGTGAAGCCTACTTCAAAAATTATAAAAAGATCACATGGATACTTTGTAACCATATATCCAGTGTCTGAAATTAAAACCTCAATTAATGCCCTTAGCAGCAGAACACAGGACTGAGGAACCGGACAATAGATTAATGGAAAATACCCAAACTGAAGTGCCGAGAGTAAAGGCAGATAGGGAAAGAAGAAAAAAAAAAACATAGAGGAACATGTAAGACATATGGAGCATGCTCAAAAATTCCAATAATTAGGGCGCCTGGGTGGCTCAGTGGGTTAAAGCCTCTGCCTTTGGCTCAGGTCATGATCCCAGGGTCCTGGGATCGAGCCCTGCATCCGGCTCTCTGCTCAGCACAGAGCCTGCTTCCTCCTCTCTCTCTGCCTGTCTCTCTGCCTGCTTGTGATCTCTGTCTGTCAAATAAATAAATTAAAATCTTAAAAAAAAAAAGTTTAAAAATTCTAATAATTAGAGTTCCAGAGAGAGAGGAGAGAAATGGGGTGGAAGCAGCGTGCAAAAAGATAGTGACTAGGACTTCCTAGAACAGAGGAAGAACATCAGCCCACAGACTTAAGAAGCTTTGCAAACCTTAGGCAGAAAAATCAAGCTAATGAACAATAAGGCAATTACTAACTCTGGTAAAATATAAAGTTACATAACAAAGGAAATATAATCAAATTACATTTCATGGCTCAGATCCAAATGACATTTACCTAATCTAATAACACATACACTAATTTTGATTTAATAAAAATTATGAGATAGCCCATAAAAGATGGAGGGTGGGGAGAAGTCCATGGGTCTGTTTAATGGTGGAGACAATGTAAGAGAGCTCTAAAATTTCCAAACTAGGAAGCCAATAGATAATATCTAAAATTGAAAAAAAAATCAAGCAATGATAGGAGAAATGTGTTATTTAGAATTTTATGAGGTATGAAGAAATTTTTAAAAGAACTGAAAGTGGTGTCCTCTGGGGAGCCAAAAATTTCTAGAAGTAAGAGGAATGAAGGGACTAGATCATTATGTTATAAACCTTCACAAACAATTCTGACCTTTAAAATTAAACACGTGTTACTTGGATTAAAATTAAGGTGAATGGATATTAAGTATTATCAAATGCCTTCTTTGGTATTCATTAATAAATTGTCATATTTTTCATTAACCTGTAAGTACAATAAAACTATTGATATGGCTTCGATTTTATAATTTTAACTGATCATTGTCTTCAAGAGATAAATCCCACGCACTCAGTGTATTGTTCATTGAAGAGAGTGACTGCATTCAACTTGCTATGAATGTTTTTGGAATTCTTACTCTGTGTTTGTCATTGAGACTGTAGCATAATTTTCTTTTTTTCTTTTCTTTTCCTTATTTTATTTTATTTAGAGAATGAGGTGAAGGGCAGAGGCAGAGGCAGAGGCAGAGGGAGGATCCTAAGCTGGAGCCTGGTGTGGGGCCCGATCCCAGGACCCTGAGATCGTGATCTGAGGTAAGATCAAGAGTCGGACACTTAACCAACTGAGGCTCACCCAGGCTCTCCACCATCGTTTTTCTTTAATGTTGTCTTTGCCAAATTTCAGTGTCAGGGTTAAACTAGATTCATAAAATTAATTTGGAAGATTTCCTTTCTTTCTTTCTTTAAAGATTTTATTTATTTATTTGACAAACAGGGATCACAAGTAGGCAGGGGGCGGGGGGAAGCAGGGTCCCCGCGGAGCCGAGAGCCCGATGCGGGGCTCGATCCCAGGACCCTGAGGCCACGACCTGAGAGGAAGGCAGAGGCTTTAACCCACCGAGCCCCCCAGGCGCCCTGAAACAACAAGTGTGCTTCCCGTTGGAGAATCGAACCCTGCGTGACAGGCAGGGATACTCACCACTATACTAACGAGGATCTCTTTTCTTAAGTCGGCTCCACGCCCAACATGGGGCTTGAACTCATGATCCTGAGATCAAGAGTCACACACTTCGTCAACTGAGCCAGCCAGGCACCCCTGAGAAAATATTCACATACATATATATGGCTTTTTCCACATATATATTTTTTTCACTTACACATATATATTTATATCAGTTTTCATCTTGTATGACATTGAGAGGACCTGTTGTTCACCCCCATAAGACTGTGTCGTTCTGCTGCCGCCGCTTACGGGAGAAATTCTCCTGGGAACTTTCACACTCGATCCATGTGTGTTCACCTGTTAAACTTTTTCAAATTTCCTCTTAAGGCAATTTTGGAAAAGCACATTTTCTTAGAAAATCAACCAGATTTTCTAGAGGTCCAGATTCGTTTTAATGCTGTATACTTTTCACTTATAATTATTATGTGATGTGATTTTTTTTTTAAGAATTGTCTTTGACGCTTTATCACAAAACACAATTATTTGGATTCATTCAACATATCATTGGTTTTAAAACTCACTACGATTTTTTAAAATTGAAATTGAAATCCATCATCGCTGTGTCCTCCGTCGGGCGCCCGCTCGGGGCCGCGCTGGGAAGCAGGGATGCACGTTCTCCGCCGCCTCTAAAGCACAGTCCCCGCCTCCGGTTTCCGTCCAGTTTCGCTGGGATCTGCCCGTTGCCTCCTTTCTGTCGGAATCTCTTCGCTCCCCCGTCAGTGCGGCGGCCGCTCGCCTGCGAAAGTCTTGTCTTGCTCGACTCGGTCTGTTCCTTCTCTCTTGCCTCTCCCGCACGTTGATCCTGGATTCTGAACGAGAACTCAGAGCAGACACGTCGACATTCGCATTCTCTGTTAGAACATCTTTAGTAAAGAATGTCTTCTGTCTTCTTCTTGATTGTTACATTCTATATTTTCATTAATTTTGTTAATTTTTTTAGATTTTGTTTATTTGTGTGAGAGAGAGATCGAGGGAGCAGAAGCAGGGGGAGCGGGAGAGGGAGAAGCCTGCTCCCCGCTCGGCCAGGCTCCACCCCAGGACCCCAGGACCCCGACCTGCGCCACAGGTGGACGTTCAGCAGACGGGGCGGCCCAGAGCCCATTCGCTCTTCTTCAGGATGAAGGACTTTTACAGGCCCGAGTGGCTTTGTTCAGGGTGTGTGCGCGTTTGTGTGTGTTTATGCGCTCCCACGCGGAAGGGCCGTGTGTGTGTGGACACTTGTGTGTTTGTGGATGTGTGTGTTCGCGCACCGGTGTGTTTCCCGAGCGTCCTCCTGGGTGGTCAGAGGCCTCGAGGACCTGGGGGGTGTGGACATCTGTGAGCAGAAGCTTCCCGCTTCCCTCCTGCCCATTTGCTTTCTGACATAGCCGAAGGGGGTTGAGGCACCCAGTCTGCGGCCGCCCCTGATGTGCGCTCGTCCCCCTCAATGACCCAACACTGCTCTCTCCTTCCAGAGAGCCGTGGAGAGCCACTGCTCCAGGACGACCTGGCCCTCACCGCTCTGGTTACAGCCCCAGGGCCACGTCTGTCTCCAGCTGGGCTGTGTCCCGGGACCCCAGTCCCGGAGCGATCACGTGGGGCTCCTCGGGGCTCCCCCTCAGGCCTGTCTGGGCTGTCCGCAGGCCGAGGATCTGACCTTCCCGGGGGAGCGTGTGTCTGGCATCTGCTCTGAGCTCTAGAGCTCCTGGGGGGCTCCTGCCGGCGATCGACGAGCCATTCGATCTTCGGTGAGCTGAGCTCCTGCGTCCCGCGGCCCTGTGGCATTCTGGCAGCTCAGTATCCATCAGCAGCAACCTTTGCGTCTGTCAGCCACCTGGCTTGCCTGTGTGTCCCAAATGCCAGGGCCCTAACACTCGTCAGAGCAGCCTGTAGGCTCAGGGACGTCTGGCTGAGACTCCCATGCCCCAGGCAGGCCCCACTGCCCAGTCCTGTCCCGCTCGGAGGACACGGGGGGCCCACTGCCCACAAGGAGCCTGGGCACCCTCGTGCAGGCAGCCGGGCCTCCCCAGAGCTTCTGTTCCTTGTCCTTCTGCCCGCCAGACCCCCCTTCCGAGGCCTGGGCCCTCCCCACCCCGCCTGACTTCTGCCCGGAAGTCTGACCCCACCTCAGTCTCCACCGGCCTCCTGATTACACATGTGCCTGATTATGCAATCCCCGTGCCTCTTGCCCTACGCTCACTCCTCGGGGGTCATGGGCCTCACCTGTCCCAGAAAGCCTTCCCCAGGAAGCCCGGGGCCCCCACTGCTCACCTGCTCCCCAGCACGGGGCCAGTCAATGGAGCTGCTGGGAGCTGATGGATGCCAGCCTGGGCTCCTGTGCTCTGTGACCATCTGCTGCTGTGGACTGCTCCCTCAGAGGTGGCCTGGGACACCCCTACCCCTTCCAGGGCCCTGGTCCTCCGAGGGGTCAGGAGAAAGACCACCAGCCTGGGAAGGAGTCAGAGCCACCCGCTGCCCAGAGAGTCTCCTGACCACAGCCGCCACAGGGTGTGTGGGGTCGTGTGCACGCCTGGTTGCTGGGCAGGGGTGAGAGGGTGGTCATGTGGCCCAGGGCCACATCCCGGGCAGGCTTGCTCACCAATGCCCTGGGCCCGGCGGCTGCGGCCCACAGAACCGTGGCTCAGAAGTGGCCTGGCCGGAGAGCACGGAAGGCCGGCCTGGTGACTCCAGGGGGCCATGGCTGTGTTTAGGCCTGGGGGCCCCAGGGCAAGAAGACGCCTCTCCTGTTGTGGTCAGCAGGGGCTGGGGCTCCCCTGCTTCACGCTGCCTTAGCACGTAGTAGGTGCACACACGCGGGGTTCTCCCCAGCCTCCAGGTCTTCTGCGAGCGGGGGACAAGGGGCCGTGGGACTATACTGTGGAGCGGGGGACAAGCAGAGGCCGAGCAAGGGAGCTGAGAAGGCTGGCCTCGACCCGTGTCCCCAGCCGGCCTCACGAGAGGCCGGGGAGGCGCTGGGACAGGCTCCCGGACGGAGAGAACTTCTGCAGGCCTCGCCAGGAGGGCCTCGGAGTGCTGCCGTGGACCCCCCGACTCTGATCCCTGACTTGGCTTCTGGGTCCTCAGCACCCCCTGGGAGCTCAGAAGGGGTGGGGTGCCTTAGGCTGACCCCTGCATGGTCCCAGAGGCCCCCAACCACCTCAGGCCTCCTGGGCCTTGTGGCCCTATCCCGCGTGGCCGCTGAGGAGGCCCAGAGGAGGGGAAGAGCCCTGGGGGACACTCCCGTGACACCCTCCACTCCCTGGGACCTGGGGCCCACAGGGGGGCAGTCCCCTCTCAGCTGGACAGAGGGGTGTTGCTGAAGAGGCCGGGCGCCGTGAGGAAAGCCTCGGGAAGGCGGCGCGGTGCCCCCGCCGCAGACCCCAAGCACTGGCTTCTTCGCTGAAACCCTGTACACCCTCCTGGAACTGTGTGCCTCAGACCCACAGGCCATGCTGAGGGTGCCCTGAGTCCACAGGGGGGTCTGGAGGGAGCAGCAAAGCACCGTGAAGGCCCAGGGAGGTCCCACGGGGGCGGCTGGTGGGTCAGCGCAAATCCGGGCTGTGTGGTCCAAAGCCCGCCGGCACCACCCCTGGGCTCGTTGCCACAAAGTGCCACAGGCTGGGGCCTTCCACACCAACCCAGCTGGCTCCCAGCCCCGGAGGCAGAGGTCTGAATCCAGGTGTGGCCACGGGTCCTCCCAGCCTCCCAGAGCTCCTGGGCTCCCTTCTGTCAGGTCAGGTCACGCTCTGTGGTTCCAGGAGGAGGGGAATTTGGGCTGACGAGCCTGACCCGGGCATGGATCCCAGGGTCTGGGAAGGAGGTCTGAGAGCCCTGCCATTTCCCGAGGGGCCTCCTGATGTGGGCCCTGATGGCCAACGAGCAGGGGGCACCTCGCTGAGCCATCCCCATCCTGGGGAGAGGTCCCACTGGGAATCTGCTGTCCCCTTCTTGCTGCCTGCCCAGTCCAAGTGGTTCTCCTACAGCCTCGGGCTTCTCAGTCCACAGGCTTGTCATCAAACCACGTCCAGTCTTTGACACATGCCGGCTCCTGGTTGTGGGTCCCCAGGACGGAGCTGCCACCCCTCGTGAGACACTGGAGTTGGGGTCCACGTGGACACATAGAAGCCTCTGCTCGCAGGGCCTTCCCAGCATGTGGGACACACTGACAGTGGCCGCTGGCCCATGGACGCTGGCCCAACCGTGGGGACAGGCGAGCGCGTCCTGGCCCTGCTTCCTTCATCCCGCACGCACTCGCTCATGAATGGACAAGGGCAGACAGCCTGTTTCCTGGACGTGCCCTCACAGAGCTGTGTTTCTTCTGTCTGTGACCCTGGGACAGAAAGCTCCACGCTCCGTTCCCCGACACGGCTGACTTGCATTCTGAAACCTCCGCTGGCCAGTGAGGAAGCAGGTGTATCAGAGCCACACGAGTCCTTTCCTGAGCCACACTCTGACCCCCCTCTGGAGGTCACGTGTCCACCTGGGTCCCAAGACTGGGGTGGGGTCTCGTGCTTCTGTGCTGCTGCGAGGCCCATGGACAAAGAGGAGCTCTTCAGGGCAGATCCAATCCCAGGCCTCCTCCAACACACAGAACCCGACAGAGCCACGTGGTCCCTGGGGTCACAGAGTATCTTCTTGTGCTCCTCAGAGGCACTGGAGAACCACGAGCTATAGCGTCACATGCCTGAGAAAGTCCTCCTGGGAGCCCACCAGCAAGCCCAGAAGATTCTGGAAACCCCGTTTGGAGCACAGCAAGAAATTGTTCCAGATGCTTCCTTCAGGAAACTGCTTTGTCTACAAGGCAGGGGTGTGGGGCCAGAGACAGGCCCAGCCTCTGCGGAGGGTGGCCGAGAACCCGGACACAGCAGGCAGACACGGGTGCATCTGACCCGCACCCTATGGGACAGCGCCTGAGAGCCCCACCCCCCTGACTCCGGCAGCCGCCGTGAGTGGCCGCCTGGCCCGCGCGCCTCCAAGGCCTCCCGAGTTCCCCGAGGGCAAGGACTGCGGCTCGTGAGGCACAGACGCCCGGGGCCTGGCCGGGGTCAGGAGGGCAGCATGCGGCCTCAACAGCAGAAAAGAAGGAACATTAAGGAGGCGAGTGTCCCACTTAGAGAAAGCAAGAGCCTGAAACCCATGAAAATAAGAGAAGACACAGATTTGAGCAGAAATATAAACAGTGCAATTTCTGGGTGAAAATAGCTGATACTTATTTCTGTGATCTTGTCATAAGAGAGGACTTAAGTATAAAAAGATTGATCAAAAAAGAAAACTTACATTCATTAAAACCACCGTGCGGAAATGCGGGCCGCTGCCGGGGGACACGTTTGCTTGGGATCGAGTCGACAGGATACCGTGGACGGCGGGCGACCCGACGCTTCGGTGAGGGCATTTATACACGCGCACCGCCGCCACGGGTTTATCCGTGTCCGTCACCGCACTGAGTCACAGACCTTTCTCCTTGTCAAATACACAGGACGGTATTCTTAGCAATAAAGATGTTTGTAACGGACACGAATTCCAAAGGACCCCCCCCCCCCCCGGTGTTTTGTGAGTACGTGATTTCTGGAAGCGTAAGAAAACCCAAACAGCCCAAGAGAAAGGGAGCAAAGCCGTGAACAGTTAAGACGCACAGCGGGTCGCGGTGAGCGGGGACCACAGGGGAGGCCCTCCGTCATCTTGCGGGACTCGTGAATGGGAGACCCGATCAGCTGGACGGGATGAGCAAGTCTGACAGGAACCCGTGGGGCGCCGTGTTCTGCGAAGACGTCCTCGGGGCCGCGGCTGCGCGAGGACGTGGTCTCGGCCTGTCTGGGAAGCCACGTGGGCTTTCTCACAAAGCGGAAATTCCAGAGCGTGGCAAGCAGGGCCCGAGACGCGCAGCGCGCTCCCCAGACCGGGCCCCGCCACCCTGGCCAACGACATCCCGCGAGAGTGTCCGGCAGAGCGCCCTGCGCACCCCCGGCCCGTGCAGGTGCGAGGTGCGGAGAGACATGGGGGTCCCCCTGTAAACAGGCTTCTTCCTGAAGGAAAGACACAAGCTCGGGGTGACACCCGGTCCGGCCTCACAGGGCCCCTCCAGGCTCCGGATGTGGGGGGCGTACCCCATCGTGGACTCCTGCTGTCCTCCTGTGAGGGTCCTGGGCGAGGGCCTCCCTGGAGGGTGGGAGTGGGAAACCAGGAGCCACGGGACCCCATGTCTGTTTGGCCTGTGTCCCCTGGGGGCGGGACGGGCCTCCCTGCACCCAGATCACGCGTGTCAGCTGAGCCGGAGGCCTGGGTTCTCTCCCCGCCACCCTCGGGCTCCCGGGCCTCCAACATCGACCCCCAAGGATGGGCAGAAGCCACAGCCCTGGATGTCCCCCCAAGAGCTGGGCCACACCCTAATCTACCCACCCCATGCCCTCCCTGGCGCCCTGCCCCTCTCCCCCACCCCTGTCTGCCCGACTGCCTGTTTGCAGAGCCCTGGTCAGTGGGGAGCAGGCAAGCAGGGTCCAGGCTGTCCGAGGGGTCCCTGTCAGCGTCTGTGGACGCTCCTCTCTGCCTGGCCCCGGCAGCCTTTGGTGTCCTCGGAGGCTCACCCCACCCAGCTCCACACTGGCTTGAGGCTGTCGGGTCCACTCCCCCGGCACTACCCTTGTGACGCAGGCCTGTGACCCGCTGGGCCGTTCCGGGTCCCTCGCTGGAAGGGCAGAAGGCCCCTGGCAGAGCAGCCACCCTCTGGCCGAGGGAGCAGCCAGCCCTCACCCTCCGGGACAGGCAGAGGGCAGGGGCTGGACGGCAGGAACTCTGCAGGCAGGGTGAACTGCGGGGCTCTCCCACTCCGTCTCCCTCGGCAGGCAGGCACGAGCCGTCCCAGAAGGGTGCAGTCAGGACCTAACTGGGTGCGGGGGGGGGGGGCCCAGGACAGGGCCTGGAGGGGCCCTGGGGGCCTCTTTCCCCAAGGATGCATGATTTCCTGCCGGGAGCGCTGGCCTGGCCTCCGGCCTGCCGAGAGATGTCCAGCACCTACGTCCCTCCCCAGGGCTCTTCTGCTGGTCCTGGCTGGAGCACGCTGGACCCCTCACTTCCTTCCAGGGAGTCGTCACGGCTTCCTTTTCTGTGACTCACCAGGCGGCACGTCCTGCCCCTTCTTTCCCTTGGCCTTTGGCTCCTCCAACCCCGGCCCCACGGCCCCCCACCGACATGCCGCCCGGGGGGCCTTGGCTCCAGGGTGCTGCGCGGAGTCCCGGGTGAGGGCAGGAGGGCAGGCCGCAGGCGCAGGTCCTCGCCCCCAGCTTGGAAGTCCGTCGCAGCCCCACCACGAGCCCCAGACCTCAGGTCTCTCCGGAAGCAGACGGACGTCCGTTCTCCCTCCAGTCGGCCGCCCCCCCGGGTCACCCCTTTGAAGGTAGGACAGCCTGGCTGAAGATCCTGGCTGCGATACTCACCCGCTGGGGGCCTTAGGCCGCTTCTTAACCTCTCTGAGCCCCAGGCTCTTACGCTGATGAGAGGCAGGGAGCCAGACCCTCGCCCTGATTGGAGACCTCCTCTCCGTGTTCCTGCACGCTCCTGGGGCCCTTGGGGCCAGAGCTGCAGGACGCCGCTGGCCACGGGCCCCTCTGCCCAGGTAGGACCTCCCCAAGGGCCTCGCCTGCACCGCGTGCCTCCTGCCTTCTCCCTGTGGGGAGCCTCGTAAAGATCACAGCCTCCTCCCCAGGATGGAGCCATGGGAGGCTGCCCACTCCTGGAGGTGCCCCGGCGAGCAGTGGCTAGGAGCCCCTGCTGTGGTTTGGGGTCCCTCTTGGGGAACACCACAGGCTGGAACTGTCCAGGGCCACCTGGAGATTAGCCCGCCAGAAAGTTCCACGAGCCTGGTCACATGCCTGTGCACATACGTGTCCTGCCCGGTCTCTCTCTCTCACACACACACACACAGTTGCACGTAGATGTGCAAATTCACCCTCCCCCGGGGCCCAAGTCTGTGTTTCACGCAGGTGATGTGCTTTGCTCGGGCACAGGCACGGCCATGGGGACACACGTGGCCATGGGGACACACAGTCATACACACCCAGCCATAAGGACAAACAGTCTCTTCCAGAAATTCCGGTTTCACAGACGGGAACCGGGACCCAAGACAGCCTTTAGAGGTGGAGTAACAGCCCCTGCGGAGCCGAAGTGACAGCCTCCTCTGAGACCGGATGAGAAGGCAGGACGTGGGCTGGCCAGGCCTGGACCAAGGCCCCTCTGCCCGAGAGCACCGGGGAGCAGAGTGCCACGTGTAGGGACCCAGCCGTCCCCCAACACCATGCTCTCTGCCCTGCTCAGACCCTCCACCTGAGTCTAGGGGTCGTGCCGGCCAGAAGCTGGTGGCCCCCCGATGGGGGATGTGGGCGGGTGCCTTATGGCTAGGGCGGGGCTTGGCGGGTCACAGGGGCCACGCCACAGAGAATGGCCTGGCGGCGGACGGTGTCCAGTCCGGCACTGACGGAAGGGAAGTTAATCTGACTTCCTCCCGCGGCTTGCGTGCTCTTGGGGGACTCTGGCTGTGCGTGGGGGCCTGTGGCCGGGCGAGTCCACCTGTCGCTCCGACTGCTGACCCCCGCGTGGGTTTGGGACGTTTCCAGTGATCTCAGGAAGGGCAGCACATACCTCTCTCAACAGCGCAAGACAAGTCAGAGGTGCTACGGGTTAAGGGAAAGGGCGGGCCGGCAAGCGCCTCTCCAACGTCCCAAGTCCAAAGCGGGGTGCGTCTCCTGTGGCCCGGCTTCCTCTTCCAGAAGCTGTCGGCTGGGCCCGGGTCCGGCCTGGGCTGAGCCTCGGTCCTCTTGGGCCGGTCCTGGATCCACCACGGGCTGAGTCTGGGTCTCCTCTGGGAGACGGGGTCCCTTCAGGTCTGCTTGAAGCTACGGCCGCGTGTCGGACCTGCTGGGTTCCTCCCTCCACGGCCGCCGGTGCCCCCAGCTCCCCGGGCCCTGTCCCGGCGGGCCCAGGCCCTCTCCCTCACTTGTCCTCGTCTTTCAGTCCGAGTCACTGTAGACGGGTCACGTTCAAGTCAAAGTCCCCAGGAACAAGCTTTGGGACGTTTCTTTTGTCCTAGGACCAGTCCTTCCAGCCTTGGCCAGACCACTTCCATTTTGGTAGTGAACGTCCTGAGTGGCCCTGTCCCCTGCTCAGAGCACATCGCCCCCTTGGGAGTGACCCATTCCTTTCGGACATGATTTCCTCAAAACTGGGAGCTGGTGACGGTGGGGGACAGAGCATCTTCCCGTGTGTTCTCTGAAGAGTTTTAACTGAAACCAGCAAATCATGGACAAGAAAGAAGAACAGATTTAATGAACACTATGGGTTTGATTCTCTGAGAACCTTCCTACACTTCACTGTGCCTCTCCCGCCCCTGAGGAGGCCGAGCTCGTCTGCTGGGAGGCGGCGGGACCTGTCAGCGAGGCCTGATGTGGGGGCCTCCTCTCCTGGGTGGCCCCTTCCAGCTTTTCCTCTGGAGGAGCAGAGCTGAGCGTGGGAGCCAGCAGGAAGGACGGAGTGTGGGCTGGGGCTTCGGAGCTTGGGAGAGCCGCCGACAGTGGGGACTGTTTGCTAAGAGAAACCTGCTGCCCCCTCCCCAAGGGGGACGGGGATGCAGCGCTGCCCACTCTGGGAACGGGGTCTCAGGTGTGACTGGGCAGCCAGCGTGTCCCCGCGAAGGCGAGGTCCTGCAGAGAGTCAAGGCTCTGCAGGGCCCGGACACCCGTGACCCGTGTTCCCTGCTGCCCTGGTGTCTGAACTTGAACAAGGAAGCAGGTCTTTCCTCACATCCTTAAGGTGAACTTATTCTTGGAACTCGAAGTTAGACTCACTGAGCGAAAGTCACCCAGATGTAGGGGCCGCCCACACTCAGGGGGCAGAGAGAACGTGGAGCCGCACATCCGGAGCTCCAGTGCTGTGAAACGCCCTGCACGGGGTGCACGGACACGGAAGGTGGCCGCGTGGCCGCTCGGGCTGGGCGGCGGGGATACAGGACAAGGGTCTGGGGAACGGGCCTCTCCTGCAGGCAACGGAGACGCTCCACAGTCGCCTGTGCGCACGGCCGCACGTCTCTGCGGGCACCCCCGGCCGCTGCACGGTCCCTCCGAAGGGAGCGTGTCCCCTAAGACGGCTCCACAGGCCGGTGTGGGTGGGGCGCGCCCCACGTGGGACCCGTCTCCCACCCACCCCCTGCACCCCCGCCGCCGGGGGTCCCCGCGGCTGCCTGCCCGTGCCCTGGGAGACGGTCCCGACGCGGGTCGCGCCCCCACCCAGCGCGGGCCTCCGGGGCGCGCCTGGGTCAGACGCGAGCGGCGGTGGAATTTTCCCACGGTATGTAGGCCAAGATGAGTCAATGACAAAGGAAATCTCTTTTTAGATTTGTCTCTGGTGATGGTGACTTGTAAGGTCGGTTATTAAGGATCTGCCCAGATCACGTTTTCCTGACTCTCCTCCAGAGGAGACGGGTTCCCAGTGTCCGCAGGCGGCCAGCAGCAGACTCAGTGGGCTTCATCCCTCCTCCATTCAAAGAAGAGGCATCGGGAACCACTCGGAGGCCTGTGCGTCTCCGATGCACAGGACTGACACCCGAGGCGGAGGGCACAGGGGTTCCGAGTCCCCGGGACCCACAGCAGGGGCTCCCGCTGTGGCCCTCACCAGTCCCCGGAGCGTCCTTGTCGTGACCTTCGAGGTGGGCTGCCACTCCTCCACCTCTGATCCCTGGCCGGGCCCACCCCGAGGTCCTGGGGGCTCTGATCGGCCCCACATACCTTCCCCTAGAGAAGGCCCGACGAAAGCCCAGTTGGGGTGACAGGAGACACGTCACACATGTCAGCCGGTCACGCACCGGGAGCAGCTCGGGCCAAAGGCGTCTGTGGGTGCAGGGAGAGGAGCCCAGCCTTGTGCCCGGGTGACTGGGAACCACAGCACAGGGCACAAAGGCAGCCCCTTCAACCAGCTGATGTTTCGAGGGAGAGGTGCTGCCCAGAGTCCCTGGCTGGCCCCCAACTCAGTGACCAGTCCGTGCAGGCTACAGGCCCAGGCCTGGCTGAGACCCTGGAAGCCCAGAGCTCCCCACGGCCCACGGAGGCCCTGAGGACCCCCGTGGTACGTCAGTGCTCCTCTGCCTGAGGCTGTCCCCTCCCTCAGACCAGGAGGCCCCAGACCATCCTGCAGACCCCCGTTCTGCCTCCGAGAGGGTCTCCCAGGGGCGGGTCTCTTCCCCTCCCTGCTGGCAGGTGGCCGAGGGGGCACAGGCTCGTGCCTCTTCTGGGAGCATTGTCAGCCTTCAGGGGCAGCGGGAACTTGTTCTCTGAATCTCTGATAAAAGTAACCAGTGGTCCGATTTTCCCAGGGCTTGGCCCCCCAAATCCTAAAGGTAGCCATTGTGTTCAGGGTGGTTAGTGTAGGAGATGGACAGAGGGTCCTAAGGGCAGCTCCCGTACCTCAAGAGGCTCCCTCAGAGGCCCCAGGTTCAGTCCCTGCCACTCACCTAACACACCACCTTATTTCCTCACAAGCCCTGGTGGTGCTTGAGGTCCCAAGGGGGCCTTGAGAAGGATGCGTGAGCCGAGAGCCCAGGCCGGACGAGAACTGCGGCCGCGGAGAAGCACGGGCAGTGGTGAAATGTGCCCCGGAGATGGCCGTGGCTGCCCTCCCAACGTGAGCTTGGTCCCTGTGGCACTCGTGCCCTGCCTGGAATGGGGGAGTCATCCCCAGCCTTGAGCTCATACCTGGAGGGAGTGGCCCAGAGAAAAGCCCCAGGCCGGTGCCCCCACCAGGCCGAGGAGGGGCCAGCGTCTGTGAACAGGGAGGGGCCGGGGGGAGACGGGGCCCTGGGTGCTTTCACAGAGCCAAGTCCTGGGTTCTGTGCAGGCGCGTTCTGGAGGGAGCCTGGCTTATGGCTTCCCCCTGCCCCCAGGGCCTGCGAAGGACATTGGTCCAGGGGGACATGAGGGACAGAGCCTCTGCGGGAGCTCAGCCTGCCCTCGGGCGAGACCCGGGGCCTCAGCCCTTAACATCCCGCGCACCAGAGCCGCGGACCCTTCCCGGCGCAGACACAGACGAGGTTGCAAGCGAGTGACAGGGACCCGTCCTTCCCAGGATAGAGGGAGCTCGTCTCCGGCCTGAGTGCGCCGACCTGATTAGGTGGCTCACATTTCAGCTTGGCGACAAGATTAAAACCCGTCCCGGAGGGGCCGTCAGAGGCTGGGCAGGGGAGCACAGCTCCTGCGCGAACTCTCGGAAAGAGGCCACGGAGCGCGTCACGCTGGCCGAGCGCCGTAAACCCTGAGGCGGGGCTGACTCGGGCTTCAGGTTCATGTCTTCGGGGCAGGGCGCAGAAGGGCTCCCAGGGAGGCCGGTGGAGGCCAGACGGGCTGTCGCCGGCCGCGACAGGGCCACGTGAGCGGCCTGAGCCCGTGCCCCGCAGAGGGTGGGCGAGGCTTGGTGTCTGCCTGCCAGACGGCCGGCCCCAGGCACCTGCCTGAGGGACGCCCCCCAGAACCCCGGGGACCACGCACATCGACAGCAGCAGCCTGCCCTTCCCGGAGACACGGCGGGGCCCCGGGACTGTTCGGGCTCAGACCACGCCCAGCGCAGCGCCCCCAGGACGGCTGGGCACGGAGGCGGCTGGGCCTGCCCCCACGCAGCGCCCCGTGGAGCTTCGGGTTAGGGGATTTCAGTGTGTGCGCCCGTCCCTGAGGACCCTCGGAGAGCAGAGGGGTCCACACTGGGATTTGAAGTGACATAAGGGAGGTGGGGAGCCCCTCAGCCTCCCCCGCCCCTGACGTCCACCAGCTGCTCCTCCGAGCCCTGGTTTCCTTGACTGCAGAATGGGAGGGCATGAGGCTCCCGGGGCAGGCGCGTGTGAAAGCAGCTCGTAGGAAAACGTGCAGGAGCCGGTCAGCAGGCGTGCAAAACAAGGCCGCGGCTACACTGTGGACAGAGGACCTCCGGACAGATGGGGCCCTTCCAGGGGCAGGAAGTGGCCATGTTCTGGACAGAGCAATGGAAAAAAGTCATTCTTCACCGCAGTGTCATGTGTGCAACAAAACCCTCTTGAAAGCACTTCTCGTGTTTCTCCTCCAAGGCTGCAGAGGCGAGCCGAGCCGCGCTGGGTCGTGAGGGCGTCCCTAGGCGTGCTGAGCGCATTTCCCAGGAAGAAGGAAAGCCGCTGCTTCTCACAGGGACATCGGGCTCAGTCCCCGGCTGCTCCACGGCAGAGACTACCCTGGGCAGCTGTCTTGCCTGCTGGGGCTGGTGCACGTCTCAGGGCCCCGGGCCCATGGAATGATCGGGCCACCCCCAGAGCCCTGGTCAGGGCACACAGGGAGCACTCACAGGACTCCAGCCAGGGTTTGCCATGGTCTGGGATCTGGGGAGTCCAGCACCTCCACCTGGGGACGGGGCCTTCTCGTAGGGATAGGGCGGCTGGATTTTCAGAACATCAAGATAGGGCTGAGTGTGCGTGGAGTCTGCTATGACTGAAGCCTGTGCCAGTCTAGACTCTTAATTATACAAGACAGAAAACAACCAAATTAACATCAAGGACATTTATTCATTCACATGGCTTAAGATTCAGGTATGGCTTGATCAAGCATCCCAGGCTGGTTTCTGGCTCCACTCTCTTCTTTGTCGCAGGATGGCTGCAACAGCTCCAGACCATTCCCACAGGGACAAACCTGAGGGAGGAATGACCGTATTTGTTTGGAATTCCCAGCAGAATTCTCATTATTCTTCATTGGCTGTCATGGGGGCACTTGCCCACCTCTGACCAGGAAGAGATGATGCTTTGACGATTGCCATGCCTGGATCACGTGCCCAGCTCAGTGCGGGTGGGAAAGGGGAGAGCAGCAGAACACTGGGCTGGCTGAGCCCAAACAACCACACAGACCCCTGTCCCTGCCTCTCCCGGGATGGCGCCTCACAGCAGCACTTTGACTGCCCAGCCCTGCTTTCAGGACACAGCCGGCAGACCAGAATCTGGGCTTTGAGACATGGGTGGGGACTGGGCTTTGTTAGGAGCAGAGCCCGCGGGGAGAGCCGTGACCCCTGCGGCCAGACGACCCCATGCTCCTCCCCTGAGTGTAAGATGCCTGGAGCCGCCTGGTGAGTCCCTGCTCCGGCCCGAGCCACCCACTCAACCTGACAGCCAGCACGCGGACCTCAGCCTGGGCCCCAGCATTTCCCAGGGTAACCCCCGCGCCATTCCGTAGTAGTCTCATCACAGTTTCTTCAGGCTGCTGGGACGGATTTGGGAGTTGATCAAATGCCCTGTGGCTTTTGTGGAGAGGATGAGATTTCTCTCCGTAGACCTTTGTCCCGGACCGAGCTTACCCGTTACTTGCTCTTGGATTCGTGGAGCAAACCGTACCTGCACCCGGGAGGGAGGGCCTTCCTCGTCGCTGTGATTCTGACGTGCTAGTGTTCCAGCTTCGACTCTGCATCTGGGTGGCTGATACGTGTTTTGGAATCAGTTTCAATTTCCTGATCGAAGTTATGCTGGTCTCTTCTATTGAGCTAGGAAGCCCCTCGTCTTTACTGGAAAGGTCTGTGGCGTGGGAACTGCTTGTTCTTTACATGTTGGAAGGGGTTCGCCGGGCAACCTTTGTTTACAGGTGATTGTTAAATAATGATCTTCAAAAATCTTCTATAGTTATTTAAAAAAAACTGCCTGTGCAGTTTTCCTCAAGTTTGTTTTAAAATTTTTTAAATTTAAATTCAATTAATTAGCATACAGTGCACTATTGCCTTCAGAGGTAGTTTTCACTCACTGGTCTTATATCCCAGCCCGTGCTCATCACATCACCCAAGAGCCCAAGAACCCAAGAGCACGCGCCCTCCCTGGTGCCCGTCCCAGTCACCCCTTCCCCTGGCCCTTCCCCTCCAGCCGCTCAGTTTGCTCCCTGGAGTAAGAGTCTCCTCTCTTTGATCTCCTTTTATTTCATTTTTCCCTCCCTTCCCCTATGATCCCCTGTCTTGTTTCTTAAATTCCACACATGAGCGAGATCATATAATTGTCTTTTTCTGATTGACTTACTTCTCTCAGCATAACACTCTCGAGTTCCATCCACATCCTTATAAATGGCAGGATTTTATTTTTTTGGTGGCTGAGTCATATTCTATTACATATACACACCACATCTTCTTTGTCCAGTCGTCTGTCGATGGACATCTGGGCTCTTCCCATAGTTTGGCTATTGCTGCTATCAACATTCGGGTGCACGTGCCCCTTTGGAGCACCACATTTGTATCTTCAGGGTAAATACCCAGTAGTGCAATTGCTGGGTCGCTCTATTTTCAACTTTTTGAGGAACCTCCATGCTGTTTTCCAGAGTGGCTGCACCAGCTTGCATTCCCACCAACAGTGTAGGAGGGTTCCCCTTTCTCCGCATCCTCGCCAGCATCTGTCATTTCCTGACTTGTTGATTTTAGCCATTCTGACTGGTGTGAGGTGTATCTCATCGTGGGTTTGATTTGTATTTCCCTGATGCCGAGTGATGTGGAGCACTTTCTCATGGGTCTGTTGGTCATCCAGATGTTTTCTTTGCAGAAATGTCTGTTCGTGTCTTCTGCCCATTTCTTTCTCTTTTTTTTTTTTAATATTTTATTTGTTTATTTGACAGAGAGCTAGAGAGAGAGCACAAGTAAGTAGAGTGGCAGGGAGAGGGGGAGAGAGAGAAGCAGGCTCTCTGCTGAGCAGGAGCTCAGCCCCGATGTTGGGCTCCATCCCAGGACCCTGGAATCATGACCTGAGCTGAAGGCAGCCACTTAACCAACTGAGCCACCTGGGCGCCCCTTCTGCCCATTTCTTGATTGGATTATTTGTTCTTTGGGTGTTGAGTTTGCTAAGCTCTTTATACATTTTGGACACTAGCCCTTTATCTGATATGTCGTTTGCAAATATCTTCTCCCATTCTGTCAGTTGTCTTTCGGTTTTGTTAACTGTTTCCTTTGCTGTGCAAAAGCTTTTGATCTGATGAAATCCCAATAGTTCATTTTTGCCCTGGCTTCCCTTGCCTTTTGCATTGTTCCTAGGAAGATGTTGCTGCGGCTGAGGTCAAAGAGGTTGCTGCCTGTGTTCTCCTCAAGGATTTGGATGGATTCCTTTCGCACATTGAGGTCCTTCATCCATTTTGAGTCTATTTTTGTGTGTATGTAAGGAAATGGTCTAGTTTCATTCTTCTGCACGTGGCTGTCCAATTTTCCCAACACCATTTGTTGGGACTGTCTTTTTTCCATTGGACATTCTTTCCCGCTTTGTCAAAGATTAGTTGACCATAGAGTTGAGGGTCCATTGCTGGGCTCTCTGTTCTGTTCCATTGATCTGTGTGTCTGTTTTTGTGCCAGTACCATGCTGTCTTGATGATGACAGCTTTGTAATAGAGCTTGAAGTCTGGAATTGTGATGCCACCAACTTTGGTTTTCTTTTTCAACATTCCTTTGACTATTTGGGGTCTTTTCTGGTTCTATACAAATTTTAGGATTATTTGTTCCAGCTCTGTGGAAAAAGTTGGTATTTTGATAGGGATTGCCTCGAATGTGTAGCTTGCTCTGGGTAGCACAAACGTTTTCACAATATTTGTTCTTCCAATCCTTGAGCATGGAATGTTTTTCCATTTCCTGAGTCTTCCTCGATTTCTTTCATGAGTATGTTATTTTCTCAAGTTTCTTGAGGCCATTTTGTTAACTTATTTTTTATAAAATTATTTTATTGGGATTTTCATATTTTAACTGCATGTCTTATTATATGATTTTGCTTATTTGTATTTTCGTTCTGTTTCTGGATTCCGTTTGACATGGATCTCTTTTTGTTGCCATTTTGTCCGTGGACCAGGAATTGGATATATTGATCAGTTCTGATTGTTTTTCTAACTTTTTAGTTTTTGCTCATAAGATACTCCATTCCTCCCCTCAAGTTAGTTCTTCAATTAATGTAGTTGAAACCCCCAGATCTTCATTCTTACTCCTAAGGATATCGAAGACCCTTGGTTTACCTCTGAGTAGAGCACTTGTCCGTCCCAGAAGTGTAATAGGTAGTATTTGCAATTCCATGAGGTCCCAACCACTCGGTGAGAGGGGCTCTGCTCTTTGAGGGGTTTGCTTTCATTCCTAGTGGCCGGGGGTCTCCGTGCAAACCAGGAAGGCTGGCCCAGCCCAGCAAGAGGAGGGGCTGTCCGTGTCCCACCTGCGAGCTCTGCCGGCGGCCCCTGTCGCGGAAGCGAGGGGCCGGGGCCGGTGCCCCGCACAGCCTGACCTTCTCGGTCAGGGTCCTGAGGTCTCGTCCACGAACACATAAGGAAGATCTAGCACCTACCTGCCAAGAGGTGCGTTCTTTCAACGACACACGGCATTTTGTAAAACAATTACTTCAGCCGATCCCCGAAGCTTTGAATGCCCCTCCTGTGCCGAAAGCGGGCGGAAGCCCGCAGTGTCTCTCAGCACAGACACCGACCCTCTGCAGGCGTGGCCCGGGGTTCCCGAGTGTCCGCGCACAGGCTCCCACGGCTGGTCCCGCGGGGTCCGGGGCACGCAGCTGGGGGGCTGCGGCAGCGGCTCACTTCCGGTGCCCCCCCCCCGTGCGCACCCCTCGGCAGCCCCCCGCTCGCTCCCTCCTCCAGCTCAGACTCCGGTGCTGCCTCAGTTTCCTTCCTGCCCAAAGACTCGTTCTTCCTGATGTTATCGGCCGGGACGCCACTTCACCTCCTCTCCGCAGGACTAGCTTACGGGCTCCGTGATGTGTGCTCTGTGTGTGCGCGTGATGCGCAGCGTACGTTGCGGTGTGTGGGTGCAGACACACGTGTGCGCACAGGGTTCCATTCCATGTTGCCAATGGCAGGACTGGGGACTGGTTTTCCTCCTTCCCTGGGGGGAGCGGCACTCCCGCCCACAAGGGCTGCTGCGTGGAGCCCCCCGGGGGGCCCATGCCTAGGGGCTCCTCTGTCCTCCAGCCGCCTTTGTCCCGGGCCCTCGGTCCACGGCTCCCGCTCTCCTGGCCCTCAGTCCCCATGGGGAGCCCTCCAGGCAGGCTCCCGCTCACCGAGGGGAGGTTCGCTGCCCTCCGCCAGTCCGAGGGGATTCAGAAGGGCAGGGGCTTAGAGGGGCTCTTGGGAAACAGCCCAGCTGCCTCAGAAAGTGCCCCCCAGGGCCAAGAGGGCCCCTCAGGTTTCTGGTGGGCATAGGCTGGGGTTTCTGAAAGGGAGGTTGAGGGGTCTGGCACATGGGCAGCAGAGGACAGGGGACATCAGTCGACGTCCACCAGCCAGCAGAAATCCCTGCCCAGGCTGCCCAGGCTGCCCAGGTGTGGTGGGTGTCCGTGTTTCTGTCTCAGGGGTGTCTTAGTGGGAAATTTAAGAAGCAGTCCGTGACAAGGGCCGGCAGCCAGATATTTTAAATGAAAACCTTTTTCTAAGGGATTTTGAAGTTAATGAAAAACAGCATAATACTTTCCTTCCAGAAAACGGCTTTTCGTTTTTCCTCACTTCCCTGGACGACACACCTAGGAATAGGAGAAGAGGCAGGACTGGTCGGGCATAACCACCGTCATCATCCGCCTTGGGAAGCAATGTTCTCCCTAAGCAGAGGCGCGTCCTGACGCGCGGAGCAGAGAAACCAACCGAGGGCCGGTCCGGAGGCTGCGAGGCTGGGCGACCCTGGGCGGCGCCGCTGCTCTGAATCACCGCCCTCTGGGGAACACAGGAGAATGGCACGGGGACACCTGGTGGTGCTTGGGAGACCAGGCGGAAGGGACCGGGGCGCGAGCCCGTCCCCCGGGGCGTGGGAAGCCGGGCGCTTCTGGCCGCCGCCCTTCCGGGCTGTCTGCACCTATGTTTGCCCACGTGAGGGCCTTCCCGAAGCCACGGGACCTGCCAGGAGAGGGGGACAGGGCTCTAAGATTGGGCTCTTCCTTCCGGCTGGGATCCCCATCTAGTCCGTGCACAGCCCCCAGCTCCAGGTGCCCGCGCCGCTCCTGCTGGGTTGGAAGGGGCCGGGCAGCCAGCGGGGACATCTGTCAGGGTGCCTGTCTGAGACCAGAGGCGCTGCGGGATCTCGTGTGCTTCCAAGGGAGAAAAGCTGCCACACACACGTTTACATGCATGTGAATGCATGTGAACACACGTGACACACACAAGCACGCATCTGTGTGTACATGTGCAGTGTGGGCTGTGCTCACTCCCAGCAGCACAGGAGCACACGTGTACTGATGTGTACACGAGCATGCACTCTCAGCAGCACACGCGCACATGCAGACACACATGTGCACGTGGACGTGCACTCACACGGACTCACTGTACACATGTGTGCATGGGTGCCACCCAGTGTGCCACACGAATACCCCCACACGCATGTACAACCTGGCAGGCACACGCAGCGGCACATGGGCACACGCACACGCATGTACACACGTAGGCGGGCACACACAGTGACCCAGGAACGCGTGTGCACGGTACATGCGTGGGTGGGCACTCAGGCGCGCAGCGACGCACGAGCGTGCTCACGTGCGCATACACGGCTCTCTTGCTGACCCCCCTGCCCTCCCAAACATCCTGCAGGCTCAGGGAGTGCACGGGGTCAGGGGCTTTGGCCAGGCAGGGCTGTGCTCGGAGCTGGGCAAGGGATTCGCCACCCCAGCTCCACTCAGCCCGGCCGACCTGCTCCAGAAGCCCTTTTAGTAACAGATGGCCTGGCCGGCCACCTGATGAACCCTGGCTACGGGGGGCAGCACCGGCCTGGGATACACCTGGTGGTGCCATCAAGTGCTCGGGGCTTGGGTGGGACCCCCAGAGCTGGGGACCAGGGCCACCCTGGGGTAGGGGGGGTCAGCGAGGGGAAGGGGGCCGTGGTCCCAGGGCGCTTAGGGACACCAAGGGCAGGGAGGGATCCAGGCCCAGCCCCTGGGGCCTCACGGCTCCCCCGGAGGTGAAGGTCAGTCGCACTCTTTGCCAACACTGGAATTCTGACATCAGATTTTCCGTGCTCCGCTTGGGGGGAGGAGCCGGCAGGCGGGAGAGAGCAGCGGGCGGGGTGGGGGTGGCGGAGGGCCTGAGGCTCCCAGGAGGCCAGAGGCGGGATGGCTCCTGGGCTGGCCTGGCCTGCTTCTGGGCCCCTGCTGCCCACGCCTGCCTCCGGGCTGCCTGGAGCATCCTGGCCGCGGGCCACCCACAACTTTCTCATCCCGGCTTGAGGTCTTGCTGAGTCACATGGGGGCTGGGTTAGGGACTCTAAAAATAGCTGGCCGCTGGGGCCAGGCTGGGAGTTATTATTAGGCTGGGACAGAGCCCCTCCTGGGGGGAGCTCAGAGCCCCTGGAAAAGCAAGGGACATAGCCGATGGCCAGGCTGCCTGACCCCCCAACCTTGGACCCTCAAGCCCTTCCTGGGCCCAGGGCTTGGATCCCCCCTCCTGCCTTCCTCCACCTGATACCCCCTCCTGGGCACCCCATGGAGCCCCTGTGGCAGCTCAGGGCCCTCCACAGAGGCCAGAGAGCCCCCGAAGAGCCCGTGGGTGTGGGGTCCCAGTGAAAACGTGGTTCCTGGTTGGAAACGGATCCGGGATTTCCGGACTAGTGGGGCCTCTGAAGCCCGGGGTCCTGTGGGATGTCTAGTCCACACCTGGGGGGAGCCTGTCCGCAAAGTGCCCAGAGGTCGTCCTGGTTTCCCGAGGAAAGAAGTCATAGCCCGAGAGCCTGTGGGACCTTGAGCCACCTCGGGGTCCAGGAGTCCCTGAATGCCCAGCCTGTCATCTGCTTCCACGGGAAAAGCCGCGGTCAGGCCAGCACCTCTCCGGGGTACCCTGAGCTGTCCAGGTAGTGTCATGGCCCTCGGGACGGCCGTTCTGCTGATGAAGATGCAAGTGGCCGTAGGTGCTGCTCTGGGGGAGCCACACCCCAGCAAAGAGGCCAAGCCTCCCGTGAACCCCTGTGCCCCACACAGGACACTGACCCCAGGGCGTGCCCGCAGGGTCCTCCGCCCACCCCCAACCTGCTCCCCCCGGCCCAGGGCTTCCGGCTCAGCCAGCATGGTCTCCAGCCTCGGCCTCAGACCCCAGCGTCCTCCATAGCCAGAGAGCACTTGGAGGAGAGCCTGCCCCCAGTGCTGGACGCCAGCCTCACCGCGGAGCCCCGGTGCCCTTCCCGCTTCTGTGGGGTCGCGTCCTGTGTTAAAGCTGCACCCACAGGGCATCGGGGAGAGAAAGCCCTGGGGCCCCGGATCGAGCTAACTCAGGACTCAGAGAATGTGAGCCGGACGTCCCGGGGCACCCGGGGCAGAGCCACCCACGCCCTCTCTGCACAGAAACAGAGTGGAACACGGGAGGTGGGGGGCCCAGCCCAGGCTCCTCAGGAAGCCCCTAGGGAAACAGGAACTTCCCCAAGGCTCCCTGCACTGGAATGACCCTGGGCTGGGGGGAGGGCAGTGACCCACAAAATACTAAAGAGGACGGCGCCCAAGCCAGGGAGCCAAAGTGGCCCTCAGGCGATGAATGTTCCGTGAGACCCAGAGAGGCGCAGGTTCCGGGGCGCACAGACCGTGTTGTCGTGGTGCCCCCACCCCAGGAGTGGTCGCCTGAGGACGGTGGAATGCCACCAGCTGGAACGCACAGCTAAGGCTGGGACCCGGCCTCTCGGGGTCTCCAGAGGTGAGAACGAGGCCAGCCAGGCCTAGGGGGTTCACGTGCTCACCCCTGACCCCACCTCTCCAGGTGACCCTTCCAGGCCAGAAGTAACCATTTCCATGCTTGCCTCCCAGACCTCTTGGCAAAGATGAGCCTTTTCCTCCTGAAAAATAATTCGTGGGCTGAAAGGCCGCTAGCCAGGCTCAACCTGTCTGCCTCGGGGGACGCAGAGCCCTCATGAGGTCTCCATGGCCCCTTTCCCGCGCCCCCGCTTCCTGGGGCTGGGCTCGTGGGGAACAATGCGGCGCCGTGGGGTCAACAGGGACCGCTGTCCAGGGCCCCCCGGCGCGCAGGGCCGGGTGCTGCGGGGAGAAGCGTGCCGACGAGCCGCGGGCCCGGAGGCTGTGGCTGGAGCGCCTGGCTCCCATGGGCGCCATGCTGCGGACCTGAGCCGCCAGGACACTGGGCGATCCCCGGTGACCACAGGCCTGCCTGAAGCATCCCACGCCCAGGTGTCTCATGCCCGCCAGCCCCCGTGCAGATGTCTCCTCCGCCTGCCCTCGACGTATGCACTCAGGGGGCTGATTTCCCAAGAAGCCAAGGAGAAGGCAGGGATTCCGCACCACCTTCCCAGGTGTCCTGCTTCACACCCAGAGTCCTGGGTCCCTCGCCGCCCTGGCTGGACTCTGGCCTGCAGCTGAGGCCTGGGGAACGGACGCGGCCCCTTCACTGGGGCCCGTGGACTTGGCCATGGGGAAGGTGGCCCTGAAAGAGAGGCCACCCCACGTGAGTGGCCCGGCACAGGATGGAGTAAAGCCGGCTTCCCCAGTGTGGGATGGCCTCCTCATGCCAGAGCCCAGGTCGGGACATTGCCTGCCTAGGCCCACGCTGCAGGGGACCCAGGGGTGCACCGGTGAGCTGGCCCTGGCCCAGAGGAAGTGTAGGTGGGAGTCAGGAGCGAGGAGGGCTTGGGTGGGTACGTGGGGCAGGGGGCGACAGACCTCCTTACCTACACCGTCCTACTGAGAAAATAAAACTCCATATTTATCTTTTTGCTCACGGTAAAGGCCAACCTTTAAGAGGCGACATCTGATTTGAGGTAATGACAGACAAAGGGGCATTTATGCAGCCCAGGCTGGGTCTCACCTCCACATGCCCCAGGCCGGTGACAGCCTTGGAGGCAAGGTGGCCGGGCTAGCGCCTGGGGGTCGTCCACGTGCCCTCTGCGCCGTGGCACGATCAGCAACGCCCACCCACCGGCTGGGCCCTGGGTACGGGCCTCTCTACCCTGGTTGCCAGACCTGGGGCCAGCTGAGCACAGGCGCCATGGGCCTCCAGGGAAGACAGAGAGTGGGTGGCTGGGCTGCCCTGGCATTGGGCTTCCCCCAGAACTGTGGGGAGGGGGTCTTGGCCCAGAGGCCTGCAGAGCCGGAAGGACACAGACAAGATAATGCCTCTCCCTGGGGGTCGCAGGCTGAGCTTCCTGCCGGAGAACAGGGCCCGCGCTCCCTCCCCCGTCTCGCTCATCCTGCCCTTCCCCCTCCCCCACCCTCCCCCTTCCCAAGCCTGGGACCCTCCCTCCCCTCCTACCCTTAGAGGAACCAGCTGGCTGCTGGGGGTGGGTGCCGGGACTCCCCGGGAGATGGACCAGCGGGCTGCCCACCGACCAGTGAGTGCCATGTGGGTCTCTCCAGGACAGGGCCCAAGTGCAGGAGCAGACAGTGTCCAGGCCCCTGTGGGCACTCTGGGTGGGACAAAGGGCTGCTTGAGCAAAGATCCTGTTCCCCCGGAAAGTCGAAGAGCCACCGTGTGGGTGACCCGCCTTCGGGGCCTGGACGCGCTCTGTGCGGGCGCTGGGGACGGGCAGGCGAGCCGCAGCGGGTGGGCCCTCCAGAGGTCCCTGGAACTGGAAGGAACCTCCGTCATTACTGCGGCCCTGTTGTCAAGGTGGTGTTTCAGCCCCGGGGCGTCGGCTCCCCGTCCGCTCCTGAATCTGGTCGGAGACATCCAGGCGCCTTGGGCAACCGAGGCGGGCTGGAGGGTCTCCCAGGCCGAGGAGACCGTGGCCTGGGCCCTGGAGGCAGTCGTGGGGGAAGCTGGGGGCCCACTGCAGGGCTGACTGTGGGCTGTGGAGGGGCGGGGCGGGGCGTCCTCTGCTCCTCGTCCTGGGCTACGGCCTTGGCCCAGCACCCCCGCCCCGATGAATCACCGAACTCGGCATTTACACGCCCGCCAGACCGCGAGACCGGGCTGCCAGCCCAAGGCCAGGACGTGCCGTGCCCAGAGCTGGGGTCTGGCCGGCGGAGGATCCTGTGGCTGGGCCCGGCTCCGCTCCGTCACCCCAGGAAATGGAAATGTCCCTAAAATGTTCGCTTTACAGCTGCTTTGACTTTTTTGTTCGTGCTTAAAATAGCCTGAAGCAAGGCCTCTCCGGCTGGCCGCTGCCGAGGTTAGAGACGCTTGGCTGGGGCCCCGGAGGCCGGCGGGAGGCCAGGCTCAGCCGGAAAGCGCTTCTCCTCTTTCTGTGACTTGGGGCTGCCGTGCTCGCCTTCTGAAAGTCAGGTGACTAACAGGCTCGATCATGAAGTTGCGCTGCTGTCACGGTCTGGAGGGCCGTGTGTGAGCCGGGCCCGTTCCCCTCACCACCTGCACACCAGTTAACCCAGACTGGGGGCTGAACCCACAAACCCAGGGTCCCGGGCCAGGAATTGGCTGTGAGCCTTCCCGGCTTGCTGCTGTCCCCACACAGCCCCCGGGGCCTAGCCTCCCGCTGCGCTTCCCTCCACCGGTGGTGAGACTGAGGCTGGGAAGTACGGTGGTTTGCCCGAGGTCACTCTGGAGCTGAGGGTGACATCCGGAGAGCCCCATGCTCCCCCCATCAGGCCCAGACTGCCATGCTTGTGAACCGCCTCTCTGGCGGGCTGCCACGTCTCCAAGTCACGCCCAAAAGGGGAGACCAGGCTGCCTCCAGCGTCCTCTGTGTCCCCTGCCACCCTCAGGGCCCACTTTTCCCGAGGCCGGTGTCCGGGCCCAGAGCGGCCTTCCTGTCTGCCTGAACGTGGACAAGACCGCGTGTGGGCCTCGGGGTGGTGCCCCTGAGGCTGCTCGAAACTGGCCAGTACGGGAAGGTGCAGGCAACAGGCTGCCTCCCCGGGCCTGCGGTGAGCACGAGCCCCTGACCGTGCTGGTCCGCGCAGTGCCTGGACGGACGGCACCAGGGAGGCCCCGGGCTGTGGGGAAGCGGTGACGCCCAGAGCCTGTTTAGAGCGGGTGGGCTCAGTCCGAGCGCACTCTCGCCGTCTAAGGGCGGGGGCGGGACGGGGGTCACCCACGAGGGTCTGCGCACACCTGCCCGGAGGCTCCCATGACACCGGCCCCACGTAGCTGAGACTCTCACCGGGGGGGGGGGGGGGGGGCTGGCTGTCTGCAGGCCGGTGACTCACAAGGCCCTGGGGTCCCGGCCCGACCTCCCTCCCTCCTTGTCTTCCTCCTGCCCTGGGGCCCAACGCCCGAGGATGAGGGCTGGAGGCAAGAGTCCGTGGTCTGTGCCAGAACAGGCCTCAGCCCTCCCCAGTCCACTTCCTCTTCCTCCCTCCCCACTCTGCGGCTCCGGGGCTGACCACAGCCAGGCCCTTACCAGCTCATCTGCGGAGCCTGGTCCCTGAGCCGCAGGCACAGCCAGACGCCGGCCCCTGGAGCCCATCCTGCACTATCTGCTCTGGCCCAGGCCGCCCTCCCTGGCTCTTGCGAACACAGCTGGCTACGGGAACCCGCAGCCCCAGGACCCCACGGGGGAGCTGAGCCTGGACCTGCCAGGAAGGAGAGAAAGGCCATCGCAGGAGCTCAGGCAGCCCCTCCTGTGACTCAGGGGAGCCCAGGCTGATGGGGCCTGGGGCTGCCAAGCGGGACTCCAAGAACCAGGATGTCGGAGCATCACCAGGGAGCCCCATGGAGAGGCCAGTGCCAGGCAAACCCGGATCACAGCAGGAGGGGGTGGCCCCCAGTTAGGAGGAGCGGGACCCCGGCAGAAGCAGCCTGGCCTGGGAGCGGGTTTCCCCCCGGAGAGCTGGAAAGTGGAGGAAAGGTTCTGTGCTCCTGCCTGAGCCAGGGCAGGTTAGGGCTGGGGGCTTCTGCGAGGAGCCGAGCAAGGCTCTGCCAATGCCAGGCCATCCCACACCCCACGTCCTGAGCACTCCCCTAGGTCAATTCTAGGGCAACGTCCCAACTCTCTTTGGTCGGCAGGGGATGAGCACTGACACTGGTGTAGAGGAACTTCGTCATTGCTGTGGGCCGAGAGCAGGAGTCGCTCCGCTGATTCTACAAGAAAAGCCGCCACGTGGGGGCTGCTGACCCCAGTGACCCCTGGGGGGGCGGGGAGGGCCTCCCCAGCAAGGGTGCAGCCTGGCCACCTGCCCACCCCCCGCAGAGCCAGGTGAGCCAGGGCCCACCTCTCCCTGTGCACGTGTGCAGTGAGCCTGGGGAAGGTGAGCAGGAGTCCCTGCCCTGCCCAGTCTTAGGAAAACAACTTGAGGATCTGGGGCTGGGAACGCTGCTGGCTCCCACCCCGGTCCCCGCTTCCCCCTCTGCTCTGGCCCAGAGGCTGAGCCCAGGCTTGCCTACGGACGTCTGCTTGGGTGCGGGCAGGGAGGTCCAGGGAGAGGATGGCGGGGCGTGTCTTCCCAACCTTCTTGCCCTGGACGGGGCGACCCTGGCCCGTACAGCCATCCCCGCACTCTGGCCATGTTGCATGTCTGGGAGGAGCCCAGGGGACCCTGAAGGACGGAGCACAGACAGGCAAGCGCCCAGGTCCGTGTCCCCCCAGCTCCCCAGGTGGGCAGGACAGTAGAGCCCCGTGTGTCTGTGGTCCTGCGACGCCCCCTTCCCCGGAAGCCCCTGGGCGGGATGTGCCCTCTCCGAGAAAGCAGGGAACTGTCGTGGGACCTGCTGTGTGCGCTTGGCGACTTGGGGGAGGAACGTGGGGGAGAGGGTCTTGCTGAAGCCACAGCGGTTTCCGTGGCCTGGGACCATGCTCCTCTCTGAGCCGTGTGTGCTTCTGCAGGGTCCGTCTCTGCACGCGGTGGAGACCCCACAACGGCCCACCCCAGCCTCGCCATTGGCTTCCCAGTCGGCCCCGGCGGTGTGTCCGTCATCTGCCACCCGGGGTGGCCCCCTCCCGAGTCCTCACTGAGGCCCTGCTGGAGTGTCCAGGTGGAGGAAGAGGGGGCACAGGGAGCCCAGGTAGGGGGGCAGGGGCAGCGTGCCCTCTCCGGGGTGGGTCTGGCATCGCAGCCCCGAGAGGGACTGCAGAGAGAGGTCAGTCCGTGCTGGGGGCCAGGGTGCAGGGGCTACCGTGCTTCTAACTTCCTGAAATTGCAGGCTCTCCCGTCTGATTTGTTTCTTGCGCTTTGGCTGGGAGAGGGGAAATCTGCAGTTTCTAAGCTCTGAGTTCCGACTGAACCTGTTGATTAAGGCAACCGTTGCACTAATCGGTCCAGAGTCACTTCAAGGTCGAAGGGTCAGGTGCCGGCGGCCGAGCAGGCAGGGGAACTGCTGGCCGTTCCGCAGCTGGATTTCGGGCCGGTGCCACCGTCGGAAGGAACCGCGACTGCGACCGTGAGCAGCAAATGCAGGGGACACCACGCGGGGCGTTGGCTCCACGGGCAGAGCCGTGGGTGCTTGAAATGGTTCACCCTTCAACATACTTCATCAAGGGGCGCCTGGCTGGCTCGGTCAGTCAAGCGTCTGCCCTCAGCTCAGGTCACGGTCTCAGGGTCTTGGGGTCGAGCCCCGCATCGGGCTCCCTGTGCGGCGGCGAATCTGCTTCCCTCTCTCCCTCTGCTGCTCCCCCTGCTTGTGCTCCCTCTCTGTCTCTCTCTACTAAATAAATACAATCTTTTTTAAAAAGGTACATCATTTTAAAAATCATGATTGGATACATCTTAAATATTTTATTTGACTCTTATTTCAAAAGACAAATAGTTTAAATCTATTTGTGGTTTGAAAAAAAATTTGTCCTATATTTTTGATTTTCAGGTGCATCTTAGCTTAGCTTTAAATAGCATTCAGTCTTAATATCAAGCCTGTTAATGTGACTGCCTGCTTGAAAAATGGAGAGCATGTCTAGAGCATTCTGATAGAGAGAAAACCAGAAGGGGTAGTTTTCAAGTGTTGAATGCAATTCAGATTAAGTTGCGTTTCTGCGTACAAAGTGCTAGTTTGGTATGTGTGGAAGGACACAGTCATTGGTCCTAATGATAGGACACGAGACTAAAATTCCCAGAAATATACTTGAGAGATATATATGACATGTTCTGAGAAAAGGAAATTGCACTGAAGGGCACATCAGAATCTCTGCATTCGTAGACAGGCTTGTTTCGAGAGGGATCTATCTTACTGAGAGAGCCGTCAGTAATTCCTCCCGACGAAGGAATGGATCACACACTCTCCGAGTTCTCCCGGTATTACCACTGATAGAGTTCTGCTTAAGCGAGGAGGCAAGAGAAACATACACAGCCACAGCTGGAAAATGACACACTGGGTTGTTCGTCGTTCACCTGAGACTCGAATTACCCTCGGTCACACACGGTGGAGCACAGCGGCTCGCGGAAGCCCGTGAGGCGGCGGTTCCGGCTGCGGTGATGGTGATCACGCCGAGTCATTACTGTTCTCACGCGCGAACCTGTTCCATAAGGTATTGCTGGCTAGAAATAAGTAAACATTTTAAAGAAAGATTTGAAAGCACCGTGTGTGTGTAGCAAGGGTGAGGCCTGGCGTCCCGGTTTGCCCCGAAGGGCGGCCCGGACCAGGACGCAGTCAGGCTGCCTCCAGCCGCTCGCAGACAGGGTTTGAGGAGCAAACCCCTCGCCCTCCCGTGTACGAGAAACGATTTCAGAGGCTGTAGTGAGCAGCGTTTCTTTTCCTTTTCTCTTTTTTAAACTCAGAAAGACTCGCTCGAAAATATGGTCGGAGGGAGGGGCTTTAGCCTGAACACGGGGCGCCCCCTTGTTCGGCAAGACGGGACGCGCTCCGTTCGCGGACGGGCTGTTTCAAGGCCAACAGCGTTCCCCTCTTTGACTTGACCTTTGGCGCTCTGCCTGCACGTTGCCAGCAACGGCTGCCGGTGTCAAGTCTCATCAGCTCCCCGAGTCGGCGCAGGACTCCTGCCTCCCATCACGGACGGACCCTGTCGCCGTGCCGCCCCAAGGAGCCTGCGGCCTCCATGTGGCCCTGAACCCCTCCAGGCTCCGATTTCCAACCCTGCAGGAAGGAAGGCCCACCAAGCCGCCTGCTGCCCCTGTGGCCCCATGCCGCCCCGGCTAGCCGGCCAGCCCAGCCTCGCCACTCCCCCGGCCTCCTACCACACTCACTCCCAAGACCAGGTCCGCGAGGGACGGATCCAGGAGGCGTCCTAGCCTCGGGGCCTGCTTCCCGTTCACCCCAAGCTGTAGCATGAGCTGCTCTCACCGCGAGGAGAACCCGCATCAGAGCCCGTGTCAGATGCTCTCGTCCTGTGCTCTAGGACAGCGCGTGGCCCCTGGAGCCCTCAGCCGTCGGAGGCCACGAAGCACCACACACCGCAGCTTCTGCCACTTCCCTGCAAGGCAGAGGAACAACACTGCTGGTGGGACGCGGCCGAAGAGGGGCCACCAAAGACACCGTGGTTGTCGGCAAGCACCCGTCCCTGGAAAACCAGCTTTAGCAGAAATGTGCTGTGTGTGCCTTCGTGGGGCTTGGCTGAGGGGCCACTGCTCTCAAGGACATACACGTTATCTCGACTCAGTGAGACCGCTCCTTCCTGGGCTCACTCACCCGTCTGGCCGTCTGCTCCCGGCGGCTCACGTCCGGAGGGCGCCGGCGCACGCGGCAGCGGGGACCTGCTCTGTGCGCGGCTCCGAGCGAAGGGGAAAGAGACACGCGCCCAAGATGCCGCGATCCAGGGTTTCGGCGCACGGGGGGCGGTTCTGTAGAATATTGCTGGGGCGCGTTTGGTCTTCTGAAGACTCAAACAACGGACGGTAGACGCGAATCTTTACAAAGCTGATTTCATAAATACGAAATGACAAAGCAGAGGTTACAGCTGAGCTGCGAGCCGCTGCCAACCCCCGTGATGCTGATTACCCAAATGTGTGTCCGCAGGAGGAACCCAAGGGCCACCGGCTTTACCCTCAGGGCGAACGGACGCTCTTTTGGAAGCCCTGACCACTTCAAAACTCAGAGACGGACTCTGTCTAATTTTCCTGACTTTGTTTTAGGTACCGCTGAGGGTTCTTGGTGATTCTGGAAACTACTTGTCCTGTCCGCACAAAGGGCGAGCGCCTGGCTGGGGACGTGTCCCTCAGAGGGTCTACCGCAGGCAGGCCCCAGACCATCTGGTGGCCACTTGCTTGTCCTGATCCAAGGACACGGCAGCGTTTTCTGCCTGTGTCATTTTATGCAGATAACTTGGCCTTGTCAACACCCTGTTTCTGCCTACAGAGAGGAGCTAAGAGCCCTCCCAGAGGGGCAGGCCTTGCACACTCACACACGCATCTCCCTGCAGGCCCAACAGAGACCAACAACCACTCTTTAATTTCCTCCAGAGTGCAGCGGCTGGCTCCCCGGCAGGGCCCCAAGGACAGGGGAGGATTGCCCAGCGCTTCCAGAGACAGTGACCGCAGGGTCCAGACTGCGAGGCCAGCCAGGACGGCTCAACTGTCGGGAACGGCGATGGAGCCCATGGATGGGGGACATCGAAGGTCTGTGGAGCGGAACGGGCGTCCCGCCGCATCCTGGCCGCGGATTCGGGCTTTCTCTCCCAGAGCTAGGCCTCCTCGCGGTCAAGGACAGGGTATGGTGCCATGGCCGTGTGCCCCGTCCTCCCGACCAGGGACCCCCTCCGTGGAGGGCTACGCCTCATCCGGTGGAGCAGGGGGCCGGGACGTGAGCCACACGCAGCCAGCGCCCACTCTGTGCCTGGGAGACGACGCCCGATGCTCTCTGGAGCAGGGGTTCTGCTCCCGGGGCCCAGGCCTCTTCCCAACAGGCGCCCTCCAAGCCCCTCCCCAGCTCCTTCCCCAGGGGGGTTAGGACGGAGAGCCTGTGGCAGGCCGCGAATGGCTCCAGGACCTGGGTGCAGCCAGCCCTGAGGTCCTGAGGAACAGGACGCGCGTCCTGCATCACTCTTCGGTTCTGAGATGCATGAGGCTCACAGCGCCTCCTCTAAGGGATAAACCGTGGGGACTCGAATGGGGTCCGTTTTCTCATGTGTGGTTCCAATTAAAGCTCCACCATCTCTTATCTGAAACTCTTGGGACCAGATACAATTTAGAATTCAGAACGCCCCCCTGGATTTATAGGACGATGGTAGACTGCACGCCGGTGTAGGATGGGCCACAGACGGTAGGTCCTGGGAGAGGGTCCTGTATCCACACATCGCCATGTTTCAGAAACAACATGCAAGGATGTTCAAATAAGCCGGCTCCCAAGGCCCCTAATTTGTCTTCTGTTAGTTCAGGGTATGCCGACAAACTCTCTGATTTTAGAGGATTTAGGTTTATGTCATCACACACGAGAAATCGACGTCCGTAAACATAACCACTTGTTCGTTTCCTTTCCCAGGCACGGAAGGTCAGCCTTGAGGTGCCACTTTTGTCCAGTGAAATCCATCTGTGTTGAATGGGCCGCTCCATGGGTTCTGACGACTGTAGGCGCCGTGGAACCCACCTGCCCTCCCGCACTGGTCCTCCCCTGCCGGCGGGGGGGGGGGGGGTGGTGGCTGCCCCTGTCCCTGTAGGGCACTGTTGCTGTTCCTTGCACGTCGAAGGCATGGAATCGCGTGGTACCTGCTCTTTGCGTCTGGCTTTCGTTCACCGTGGAGTTTCTGAGACTGGGCCCGGCTGTTGGCCCTGCCGTGTGGTACCCTCATGCGCTCTCTGTCCTCATGACGGACGTCGGCGTCAAGAGAGTGTGACTTTAAAATTTTGATAAACTGCAACTTAATCCCCCCTTTTTTCACTGCAGGTAGTGGTTTTGGGGTCGTCCTCTCTGAGAAGTCTGTTCCTGCTCCAAGGTCTCAAAAACAGTCTCCCGTGTTTCTGTAAATATAGCTTTCGCTTTTGGCTGTGGGTTTGTGAGCCGTTTTTAGTTAACTTAGGTGCTGTGTGTGTGTGTGTGTGTGTGTGTGTGTGTGTGTGTCAGGGTCAGTCGGGGTTGGCTTCGCGCTGCACGGAAATCCCGTGGCTCCCAGCACTGGTCGTTGAAAAGACGATTCTCTCCCCCGAATTGCCGTCTTTGTCTAAACCACTGGACCGCGCCAGTGCGGGTCTGCTTTTGGGTTCTCCCTTCTCTTCCCCAGCCAGCATGCCCACCCGTAGGCCCATAAAGCACTATCTCAATGACGACGGCTCTCTAAGCCTGCAAATCAGGCAGTGTGAGGACCTCAGCTTTGTTCTTCTTCTTTGAAACTTTTGGTGGTTCTAGGTACTTTGCACTTCCATATATATTTCAGAATGAACCTGTAGTTTCTAAAACAAAAAAGCCAAAGCCAGCTGAGAGCATTAAAGCTCCACGGAGGAGAAGACATCCTCACACCACGGAATCTCTCAACCCAGCAAGGCGGCGGGGTGCCCGGTTTCCACCACCCCTCCAGCTTCAGGCCTCTGCGTTCTGTGGCTTCTCTCAGAGGACTTCTCGTGCTGTTACACTTACGCATAAACACTTTACCTTCCAAGCCGTTTAAATGGAAATGATCTAAAGTTTTCTTTTCTAGTGCTCGTTTCTAATATCCAGCAACACAACTGATTTCTGAATATTGACCCGTGTGCCATGAACTTAGTCAATTCATTTATCTGGAAGTGTTTTTTGTGGATTTGTTAGGATTTTCCATGTCAGTGATCGTGTTGCCTGAAACCAACAGGAGTTTCCCATCATGCTTTCCGATCTGTGTGCATTTTCTTTCTTGTTCTTATTCTCTCGCGCAGACCGACCTTTCCTTAACGTCGAGTAGCAGGACTGAGGGAGACAGCCCTGCCTCGCCCACAGCTCAGGTGGCGATAGCGGCGTCTGTCCGCACCCCGTGGTGCTCATGCACATTTCTCACGGCTGCGCCTCAGGAGGTTCAGGAGGGCCTCTCGATCTTCCGTTTGCCGAGAGGTTTTCATCACAAATAGATGCCAGACTTCTGTCGAGGGCTTCTTCTGAGCTCACTGACCCGACGGGCAGGAAGGGAAACAACCCGGCCTCGCGGCGCGATGTGTCCGTCCAGCATGGGCCGCTCCCGGATGGAAAGCTTCCAGGAGATCCCTCCGTGGCACCCCAAAGCACGTGACAGAGCCGGGCTCGAACCAGAGGAGCCGGGACTGCGTGTATGGCCCGAGCTGGGCAAGGAGCGCGGCGTGTGCGGTACTCGCCGGTGGTCCTGTCACAAGAGCCACAGCGCTGGGAGCGTTCGCATGAGATGAGGGGCCGCTGCTCCTCCTGGGCGGACGGAGCCGGTCGACAGACCTCGGTTATCGGGGATGAGTGCGTGCCTGTCGTAAGGGCACTGTCAGCGGGCACCGTGTCGCCTCGACGCAGGGCCACGTGTGTTTCCCGCCGGCATTCCGCAGGATCTCAGCTCCCTGGGCAGCTACCAGTCTTGGCCGGCGTGAAGCGCCACATGGGGAAGGCACCGACAAAGACTCCCCGAACGGGTAAATGAAGGAGCAAAGGGACGAGGGAAAGGCCGGACACCGGGTAAGGCCACACCTGCTGTCGAGGACCCGCCAGGCCCGGCGTCCTGGCTGGGTCCCTGCTGCCTGTGGGGAGTTGGCCCGCTTTCTGCTCCTGAAGCTTGGTTTTCTTACCTCCCAAAGGCAGATACAAACCTCGCATGGCGGGCACCTGGGTGGCTCAGTGGGTTAAAGCCTCTGCCTTCGGCTCAGGTCATGATCCCAGGCTCCTGGGATCGAGTCCCGCATTGGGCTCTCTGCTCAGCGAAGAGCCTGCTTCCTCCTCTCTCTCTCTCTCTGCCTGCCTCTCTGCCTGCTTGTGAGCTCTCTCTGTCAAATGAATAAGTAAAATCTTAAAAAAATACAAACAAACCTCGTGTGGCTGCTTCGGAGGACTAGGAGTAAGAACTGTGAAGCACCCACACAGCCGGGGTGCCTGCAAGGTGCCGGCTGCTCCCGGAGAGAGCTGGTGAATGACAGGGGAATCCAAGTGACTCAGAAGCACAGATGCCTCCCTTTCCCAGGTGACTGTGAGGTCACTAACGGCAAACACGCTTCTGGCTAAAGCAACCCAGTCTGGCCCGTCACTGAGGACAGAGCCCTGGATTCCTCCACGGGGGGTCTGGCCAGGATCTATGCAGAAAAGCACCTAGAGTGGGACCTTGGACATCGTGTGCTGTAACAACGGACCAAGGGTGACCCCCAGCAGGGGTGTGGGAAGTAGATGAGCACATGACTGAAACACAGTTTGCAACCACAGAGTGCTGTCCTCCTCGCCACCTGTGGGGCGATGGGGGGCTTTGAAGCTTGTGCGTAAGGAACCCCAGCCGTGAACCTCTGGAGCATCGGATGAGATGAACCCATGAATAAATCGGTCACTATCTTAAACTAAGTCATGATATGAGATTAGGGACTACTGTACTGTCCTTTCCTGGACAGCTGACAGTACATTATTGTTGAACTAGAGTCTTGGCCAAACTGTCTGGGAGCCCCGCGAGCACCTGGCCAGGCAGGCTGGGTTGGAGCACGCGGTCTTCTGCGGAAGAACCGACGTCACGCTCTCGCGGCCTCCACCTCCCCCTCTGCCCTGCTCACTGGGGGGCAGATCCAGACCCCGATGCCGGGGGGGCCAGGTCTCTCCTGAGGCTGGATAAGTGGCCTTTGCATAACGTATAATAAGTTGCAAAACTTAAAACATGGTATCACTCTCTCAGCAAAGGAAACATCCAGAGAAGGGACAGAGTTCCAAAGGCAAAACAGGACATGCTGGCAAAAGGAAGCCTCCCTTTACCCACGGTTTTATGAATGTGGCTCTTAACTTACGTGTGATTAGGGATCAATACCTCTCTGAGAGCCAGACGGCCCTGGATCCAGGCACGGGCATGGCTCCTACACGGCGCTGACTTGCGCGGCGCACACTTGTTACTTCTCCGTGGCTGGCTGCACCTGTGTGGCAGGGAGGCGGGGGTGGGGGGGCCGTCCCTAGGCAGAGGGGAAAGCTGGTGTGATGGCATGCGCGGTGTTGGGTGGGTGGGGCGGTCTGTAGGAGGAAGGAGCATCTGAGAGGTCGGGTGGGCCAGCAGAAGCCAGTGGAGTTGCCGCTGGGGCACAGAGTCAAACGCGGCTGCCAAGGGCCGCACGCAGAGTGACTGGGACACTTTGGAGTGTGAGCCTCCGAAGGAAGGAGTGATTCTGGAATCTGCTGGGTCTGCTGGCCTCGAGACAGCCCTTCCCAGCACAGCAGCAGGCACCTGGAGAAAGTCTGAGGAGACTGGTACGCAGCCTGCGCGGGAGGAGGAGGAGCCAGGACCACAGCTGAGGAGGCCGGGACCCAGCGAAAGAGGCTGGGGGACAGGCAGCCAGGGGGCACCAACACGGCCAATGTCACGGTCACCAGGGCAGAACCCGTTTCTGGGGTAAGTCAGGTGGGTGGAAGCCAGGGGTGGGGACTGGCTGCTGAATTAGGAACCAGTGCTAACCGTGCCGATGGCCCCGTTGGGGTGTGGCACAAGCAGCCGTCGAGAGCCTGGAAGGGTGGTCCATTGGCGCTTGGTCACCAATGACCATTTGCCGCACGGTGTGTGTTCCTGCTGGGCAGGCTGGTCACTTGTAGAAGGTCTGCAGTGAATGGAGCATTGATGGGACGGCGAGGAGGGGCCTAGGATAAAGGGGGGCTTCGTAGGGTCTGAGACGCAGCAGCCTGATTGCAGGGGAGGGCAGGACGGAGCAGGGCGGGGCAGAGGGAGGCGGAGGTGGGTGAGGCTCAAACTCTTCTTCGCGAAGGTGAAGCGCAAGCCTGTCCAGATGTGAAGGGCTGCCGGTGGCCTGGAGATGGCGGGAGGGGTCCCACGGGGCATCCAGGAGGGTGGGCGCTGGGCGAGGACGGGGCGCGGGGCTGGGTGCTCTCTAATTCAGGCAGCCGCCGGGGAAGCAGGCTCCTGCGCGGGCTGCTCAGCCCCTCGGCCAGGCGGTGCGGCCGTGTGAGACGAGACACAGCCTGAGGACAGGGCAGGAGGCGACCCGCTTCTTAGGAAGCGGCCCCAGACCTCGGACGTCAGGGACGCGTCTCCATTTGCTCTCTATGGCCGGTGTCCTTAGCAGAGGTGGGTTCCGCAGGAAGGTGAGCAGGAGATGCCCTACTGGTAGGGTTGGGCTGTTACCACAGAATGACACACAGTAGGTGCCTTTAATCAGCGGAAATTTATTTCTCGCCGCCTGGACGCCCCACATCTGAGATCACGTTCCCACAGGGTCTGGTTTCTGGTGAAAGTTCTCTCTTCCTGGCTTGTCCAGGGCTACCTTCTGTCCACTCGCATGGCCTCTTCTTTGATTTCTCTTGGGATTGGGAGGGTGTGGGGCAGCATGTGCTCTGGGGCTCTTCTTGCAAGGACACTGAGTCTTGGGAAAGAGACACCTTTATGGCCTCCGTCAACCCCAACTACCCTGTAGACGCCGTCCCCACGTGGGAGGCTGCAGCTTCCCCTCAGCGTCCGGCCGGCCCTGGGCACGAACCCGCCCGCCGGCCACCCCCACGGAGCGAACGTGGGTTTCTAAGTCAGATGCGTCTGCTGCAGGGCCCTGGGCGGTCGCAGCAGCAGAATCCCGCAGCTACCTGCAGACCGGACGCCCTCCGGGAGGGCCCAGCTGCCGGCCGCCCCCAGCGACCCGCAGGGTCAGGGGCGCGCAGGCGGTCTGGGCAGGGTCAGGGGCGCGCAGGCCAGCCGGGCGGCCACCCCGTCCCAGCCAGCGCCAGCCGCTCCCCGGGGCCGGTCTGGGCAGGGCCCGTCTGGGCAGGGGTCTGCTGCGCGCCCAGGCGCCGTGGACAGCCTCTGCCCGAAACGCCTCCCTGGTGACACCCGAGAACTGGAGACCCGCCCGGGACCCGCCGGGACCCCGAGCCCCGAACCCCGCGCGACCCCGCCTTGGGACCCCGCTCCCGCGGCCCCCGTCCCGACCACGCCCCTTCCCCGAGAGCCGGGTCTCCAGCCCGCGCCCCCGCCCCGAGGACCCCCTCTCAGGGTCCGGGGCCCGAGACCCCCCCCCGCCTCCCTCCTGCGCCGCTCGCTGTCCCGCTCCGCGCCCCTCTGAAGCCCACCTTGGGCGGGGGCCCACGCTCGTGGCTCAGGCGCGGGCCACACGACCACCCCCCCAAGCCCCTCTGCTCCCGCATCGCGGACTGCGGGTCCGCGCGCGGCCCCTTTAAGAAGCACGGCCGCGGCCGGACCGTGACGTCACAGGAGTGCGGGGGGCGGAGACAGTGCGCGGCCTCAGCGCGGGGCGGGGCGGGGAGGGGCGGGGCGAGGGACGGGAGGGCGGCCGAGGAGGAGCCCGGGCCGACGCAGGAGAGCCCCGCGCAGGTCCTGCCCCCGCCCTCGGCCTCTCTGCGGTCCCGGACCCACTCCCAGTGGCCCCGCCCCTTCCGTCCCCGCCCCGTCCCAGGCCCCGCCTTCTCCAGCCGCCCCGCCCCTGCCGGTCCCCCCCCCCCCCCGGGGGCAGCCTGCCCGAGGTCCCGCCCCTCCCACGCACGCCCCGCCCCGCGCACGCCCCGCCCCGCGCACGCCCCGCCCCCGGCTCCGGGCGGGACTGGCCTCGGCGGCGGCGGCGGCGGCGGCGGCTGCGGGAACTTCGGCGGCGGCGACCCTAATGGCTGCGCGCGGGCCGCGGTGAGGCGCGGGCGGAGAGCGACGGGCGCGGGGCCGCGGAGCAGCGAGGGCGAGCGAGCGAGCGCGCGCGCGGCCAGACCCCGGCCAGGCCCGGCCCGACCCGCCGAGCCCGCGATGCGCCCCGGGGCCGCCCCCCGGCGCAGCTGACGCCGCGGCCCGCGGAGACCCCAAGCGACCGGCCCCGCGCGAGCGGCCGCCGCCGGCCCGGGCCACGATGGCGGGGAAGGCGGCCTCCCCGGGCACCGCGGTGCTGCTGGTCACGGCCAACGTGGGCTCCCTCTTCGACGACGTAAGTGCCCGGCGGCCGGACCCCGACCCCGCGCCGACCCCCAGCCCTGGGACCCCCGGGCCCCCGCGATCCGGACCTGGGCCCCAGCTCTGATCCGCGAGCCCCCCGCAACCTGGCCCCCAGGTCCCGGTCCCCATCCCGGAGCCCCCGAGTCCCAGGTTCTCGAATGAAACCCTGAGTCCCAGACCCCAGGACCTGGACGCTGAATCTGGGCCCTTCAGATCCTGGTACCCCCAAATCCTGAGACCCTGAACCCCCAGTGCCCTGAGCCCTGAGCCCTGCCCCGAACCTTGGAATCCAGTCCTCCAGACTGCACAGGCTGCACCCTGACCTCAGAGCCCCGCCGGAAAGCAGGGCCCAAAACTTGGATTCTAGTCCCGGTCCAAGGTCCCCAAATCCTGATCTGAGGACCCTTGTGCACTGGCCCCAAACCACAACCCTGGCCCCAACTCTTGTCCCGGACTGTTGAGCCCAGAACCTTGACCCCTGAGTTCTGGCCTCCAGACCCCGCCCCTGGCCGGTGGGCTAGTCCCCTGCGCTAGGCTGCGTTGGCCGGCTGTGTGTGGCTCCGCGCTTGGCGCCCCGGTTTTACCCCGTAACTTAGTATCTGTCTAGTTCTCCAACCAGGGCGGCTGTGGCAAGCCCTAGAGAACGCTCTGTTTCTTGTTTATGGAAGAGGAAGATGCCGGCGAGCTTTTCAAGGCCAAAGAAGGGATGTGACTGTCCAGGGCCTTTACCTCTGGGGCCTCCCGCCCAGGCTCCCAGGGCAGCCGCTGGTGCGCCATGGGTTGCTGTGGGAGCCGGGGACTGGGGCTTCTGGAGCTCTCGAGGCAGGCCCGGGCTGACCTAGTTCGCTGCCGGAGCCGTGGTGCCACCCGCTGTTGGTGCTCGCGCTGCCAACCCAAATACAGCAGGCTGCGGCTCCAAGTGGCGTGCTTGTTTAGGAAGAAAGGGCGATGGCACAGATGGAGCCTGTGGCGGCCGCGCTAGGTGAGCAGTGGGCGTGGGCCGGTCCAGTGATACAGGCATGACTTGGATTCCGGGAGAAGGCCTGGCGTCCTGCCGAGCCTTCCTTTGCCGGCAGCAGGCACGGGTGAAGTGTTTCAGTAAGCTCTAAGGTCAGGGGCGGGCTCGGCTTGCTTTCCTTGACACCGAGCCGGTGCTGTTTTCGTGTTTCTCTTATTTTAACTTCCAGGCGTCCGCGATCTGCTTTCCCGCGGCCGGCGAGCTGTTCTCCCTGTGCCCCTCGGACAGTGTCACGCAGTTCCTCGTTTGATCGTCTTCTGCAGAAGGGTCCCGTCCGGGCGTGTGTCTGTATATTTAGCCGTCTATTCTCGGCTTTCCAGTAACACGCCGCTGTGACATGGTTTTGCTCAGATGATTCAGATCCGTTAGCTGAGGCTTCAAAGCCTCAGAAATGTCAGGAAAATTAAGCATGGTGGGGCATTGGAGTCTCAAAGGGAAAACAATTTTGCTGTGCGAACATTCTTTCCAGTAATCTTTGATTCCGAGTTCTGGTGTGTTCGTTGCGTCTCAGCTGCACTCGCACACTTCTCTCTGCTGGCGTTAACACAGGTCACTTAATTTACTTTTGTTTGTCAACACGTTCTCTCTGAATTTCCATTTTTCTTGAAGGCTGTATGGAGTTTCGCATCGCGTTTGCATCTTGGAGGGGCATTCATTTTGGTAAACAGCACATGAGGTGATTCTGCAGGATCGGCTCCATGTGCGGGCCCGCGGACGAGGACCTGCCTGGAACCCGTAGGTTTCTCGCCTGTGGAGCTCAGCCTTGGGGGTGGCAGGCGTCCTCCCTCCGTGGCACGGGAGCAGCAGGTGGGCGCTCGCCAGGCTCCCCCACGCTCTGGGGCGCCCACTGTGGCTGGGAGCCGTGTGCTGCTGCATTTTGCAGGGGGCCTGGCGGGGGAGAGCAGTCTCGAGTGCAGGAGTGTGGATTCCTTGGTGTAGAGCAGGTTTCAGCAGATCTGCCCGGTGACTCCGCGCACGACATGCCTCCAGCAGGAGGTGGCTGGGCCCGGGAAGAGACGCTTTCTTGCCGGCTTCGTCGTCGTGGGGAGGGGCGTCTGAGGGAGACACAGGCACGGTGCGCCATGAAGGCCACACACGTCTGTGCTTCTGAACTCGGGCAGCCTTGCCCCGTCAGCAGGTGACCCTCTGCAGGCCCATTTCTCATCATGGCCCCTGGCTCATGTCCCCCTGCCCGAGCGTGGCTGGCGTGTGGTCCTTCCCTCCGGTTGCCCTGCCCTTGCGATGTTACCCGGGAGGGGCTGAGAACAGCACCCCACAGTGGTTCTCACCCTTGGAGGATGGATGGTGGTGGGGAACCCCCGAAGAGCTCCTGGTTACGGGGTTATGACTGCCAGTGTTCATACCACGTCGTTAGGTAGATCCTGAGAGAAGCAGAAACTGAGCTCATCGCTTTAGTGGTCAGAAGGGTGATGTCATCACACGTCATGCACGCTCTGGAAAGTTCTGCCTGTGTTGCTGTGAGCATGGCTGGGACCTGGTGGACTCCAGGCCGGGCCTCCTGGGCTTGACTCTGAGGCCCTCGGTCCTCGCTGGTGGCCCTTCCTGACCGTACACGAGCACCTCCCTGCTGGGGGTGCCGAGGGGCGGCTTCTCCAGGTTTGCAGCAACTGCCAGGTCGCGTCTCTAGAGCCCCGTGGCTCTTCTGCCGCTGCGGGTTAGACCCCCGTTGTCACCACCCCGTCTCCTGGAAAGGGACGGCCAGGGCTGCCTACCTCATTGTTAGGCTTGAGATGGCTGGGTTTTTGACAAGGGAGGTTTCTGGCTCTTTGTTCTTACTGTTATTGCTAGAAATAAACTCAGAGGTGAATTCTTGGGGCTGAGGTTTGAGAGCTGGGCACACCCCCCCACCCCCATCCCCGCCCCGGTCTGAGGTGTCAAAGCTGTTTCCTGGGAAAGGCACTTAGGGGAGTGGCAGGGTTCCGAGCGCTCAGCGTGCCCTTGGGGGTCTGCCTGCGGGGCCTTTGTCCGCGCGTAGTCCGAGTTGTGTCAGTTCTGAGCTGGTTCCCCTTTCCGCTGGTCTCCCCAGGGCCTGCTGAACAGTTAGTTGTGCCACGAGTTCTGGGGAACCGGTGAGCTGGCCGCACCCTCTGGGGCCTTACTCTCAGGAGGTATCTGGGGGACCCTCTCCCGGGCCCCGTGGCCCCCTCTGTCCTGTACCATCAGTTTGGCTCACTCTGCCCCTTGCCCCCGTCTCACCCTGCAAGCTCCCCGAACTCCACGTCCCCCAGCTCGTGCCGCGTGTGGGGCCGCCGCTACTGCCTGCCTTTCGCCGTCTCCCCCTGCTCCTGCCGCAGCACATGGTCACGCGAGCTGGTGGAGTCCACGGGGCCTTGAGCTGGAGGGCTGCTCTTCTGTTCCCGGGTCTGTTCCCGGCCGTCTCCCTGGCTCTGGGTGGCCTCTGACAGCACGGTCTCTGCTCGTGCAGGCGCTTCGGCGACGGCTTCACCGAGACACCATTCTGGGGTCCTACACGTCACCCCGCAAAGCTGGTGGCTCTGAATTAGTGGTTTTCGGCATGTCGCACACCGTGCCGCTGTCACCGTCCATTCTAGAGCCTGTTTTGTGCTTGAACCAGGAAGGTCCTTTGGCAGCCCCCCTGCCTTGAAGTCAGCAGGCTCCTCTGGCCTCCGGGGATTTCCTTATTCAGGGCGTCTCACGTCACTGTCCCGTAGGTGGCCCTTTGTGTCTGGCTCCGCTTGCTGGGCATGAAGTTTTCCGAGTGGACGATGGAGCGGGTGTCGGCGCTGCTTTCCGTCGTCTGCCTGAGCCCTGCCCCCGCAGGACTCACCGCCGTTGGTCAACCCGCTGTCTGCTGCTGGACATGGGGCCGTCCCCACGTCTGTCCCCATGGCCTGCCCGTTGCACAGAGCGCTGCCCTGAGCTTGGTGCGCGCGTTTTCGTTTCTCCCAGGCGCGTGCCCAGGAGCGGAGCTGCTTGGTGTTTGGTGACTCCATGTTTAACCTTTGGAGGAACTGCCCACGCGGCCCAGCGTCCGTACCGCTTCACCTTCCCTTAGCCGCGTTCTAAGGCTCGTTGCTTCCGGTCCTCCTGGCCTTGACATCCTTCTCCAGAGGCTCTTTCCTGGGCTGCGTGGACGCCCCTGCTTTGGGCTCTCGCCCTCACCCCACCCGGCCCTGGCTGCCTTTCTGCAGCCACACTCACTTCGGTGGCGCTTGTCTGGACTCAGGCCTTGAAGGACCGTGTCCATGCGGGTCGCAGGAGGCAGGAGGGGGACCCAGGCCCAGGGCTCAGCCTGTAGCGTGGTGGGGTCAGCTCCTGGGAAAGCCCGTGCTCGCTGCCGGCGCGGGACACGGTGGAGAGTTCTCATCAATGAGCTTGCGGCTGTCAGGTTTCCGAAGTCGTGGTGTCCGCGCCGTCTCACAGCCCCGAAGCAGGCTGTGGTGTGTGAGGCGCAGGGGTGGGGGCTGGGCTGGGCCTCCCAGCCAGCCTCCTGGGCTCCCCCAGACCCCGTGTCCCATGGGGACAGCCCAAGAAGGCAGGGGCTTAGCAATTTTTTCTTTTCTTTTTTTTTTTTTTTTTGCATTGTTGCCTGTGACCTGAGACATCAGTGTACTTTCCCTGTAGAAATTTGGTCTGTTTGCCAGAGCGCGGGCCTCTGTAGTCGCGGATCCGCCCATTCCCACAAATGGGCGGGGGTCCAGAACCCGGCATGGCTTTGGTGCTGCTGCTGCTCAGGAATCGGCCTCGGCACCCGGACACCTCTGCTCAACCTGGACAAACGGCATGTCGTGCCGGCCTTGGACGGTCTTGGACACGCCAACGACCTGTGTGCAGGCCACACCCGCATCCCGTACCTCTTGGCGACATGGGGTCCCCGGCTGGGTCCCACAGCCTCTGAGCTCACGGTGACGCGGTGTCCTCTGCACTCAGTGGCCTCCTCGGCGTTTCCGGCATCTGTCAGGCTGCTGAGGGCTGCTGTCCACCGCATGGGGTAGCACGTCTGTGTCCAGTGTTCTGTGTGCTTCGAGTCCAGAGCAGGGAGCGCGGCTGGAGGGCTCGCTGGTGTTCACGCTGATAGACACCTGTGTGCACTGCCTCCCGGCCTGGATGGCTCCGAGAAGTTGGCCTCTGGTGGGCGTCCCTGGGAGAGGCCCTGCACTTGGTCCAGAGCCTGCATCGCACACAGTGTCCCCAGTGTGCCCTTCTGGGAGCGAGAGAGCAGGAGAGGGGGTCCAGCGCCGCCCTGGGTCCGTCACTGGTGGTGCGCGGGTTTTAGGGAGAGACCTGTGCGGAGCTGTGACCCCGTGATGTGCCGGGTCCAGTCTGGAAGTTAGAGAAATTGGACCAGGCCTGCCTCCGCGCGCATTGCCCTTCTGGAGCCTTCTGTGTGACCCGAAAGGGCGGTGAGCAGGTGGAGTGCAGGCATCTCGCTAAGGGACGGCGGGCGCGTGTGTCTGCTCCTGCGGGCAGCGGAGTGCGGAGTGGGCAGGAGGGTCCCCTGTCGGGAGGAGGGCTGTGTCTAGCTTGCAGTCCGGTTGGTGGGGTGGGCACAGGGTCAGGCGGCTGGTCAGAAGGGCATTGGAGGGTCTGGGTGGTGTCTTGGTCACCTGTCTGTCGTCACTTCTGGGGACGCAGCCCTGTGTTCCCCATGTGTCCCCAGGCCCTCCCAACATGAGTGAGCTTATGGAGCGGGGTCGTGGCAGCCGGGGAAGAGAGGCGGCAGACAGAACGTCCCCACGGTGAACACAGACCGACCGCGACTTCTGTATTCCGTTGCCGCTTCGTCAATTAGGGCATCGGAGACTGTCCCGCCTCGATGCTGGGGGTAGCAGCCAGCCTGTAGGCTTGGGCCCAGTTTCTGCCTGGCCAGGCCCGGGACGGCTGCCCCGTGGCACGCTTCCTTCTCGGGGGCGGTCTCTGCTCTGCAGCCCCGCGTTCTCCCTGTGGAGCCGCGGGCCCCTTCCCGGAGCCTCCGTTTCAGGGGAGCAGATGGTGTTTCTGAGTGTCGGAGCCTAAGAACTGTCCAGGTACTGGGCTCTTCAGAAGCAGGGGCAGGTGCTGAGCCGGTCCACTCCAGGCGTGGGCTTGGGCACGCAGGAGAGCTCAGACGGCCGTGCGCACACTGACCAAGACACCGAGGAGGAGGCCGCCGGGGTTTCGGACCGTTAACGAGGAGAGGAAAACGCAGCAGCTTGTCCGGTTACACTGAAAGTGGACCAGGGTGACGGCCGCTGGCTTTTCAGGGCATGAAAGTGTTAGTCCAGAGATGGGACTGTATGATGACCCCCGTCCACCCAGGGCAGGAGGGTTTGGGGCAGCCTGTGCGCGGGCCTGTGTGCGGGTAGAGCTCCTGGGCCCGTGTGCGGGGAGAGCTCGTGGGCCCGTGTGCGGGGAGAGCTCGAGGGCCCGTGTGCGGGGAGAGCTCGAGGGCCCGTGTGCGGGGAGAGCTCGAGGGCCCGTGTGCGGGGAGAGCTCGAGGGCCCGTGTGCGGGGAGAGCTCGAGGGCCCGTGTGCGGGGAGAGCTCCTGGGCCCGTGTGCGGGGAGAGCTCGAGGGCCCGTGTGCGGGGAGAGCTCGAGGGCCCGTGTGCGGGGAGAGCTCGAGGGCCCGTGTGCGGGGAGAGCTCGAGGGCCCGTGTGCGGGGAGAGCTCGAGGGCCCGTGTGCGGGGAGAGCTCGAGGGCCCGTGTGCGGGGAGAGCTCGAGGGCCCGTGTGCGGGGAGAGCTCCTGGGCCTGTGTGCGGGGAGAGCTCGAGGGCCCGTGTGCGGGGAGAGCTCGAGGGCCCGTGTGCGGGGAGAGCTCGAGGGCCCGTGTGCGGGGAGAGCTCGAGGGCCCGTGTGCGGGGAGAGCTCGAGGGCCCGTGTGCGGGGAGAGCTCGAGGGCCCGTGTGCGGGGAGAGCTCGAGGGCCCGTGTGCGGGGAGAGCTCGAGGGCCCGTGTGCGGGGAGAGCTCCTGGGCCTGTGTGCGGGGAGAGCTCGTGGGCCCGTGTGCGGGGAGAGCTCCTGGGGACGCTGTCCTCCCCGTCCCTGCCTCTGCGTGGCCTCTGATGATGGCTCTGGAGAGGGTGCCGCACTGTTGTCCACGACGCCCGCTTCGAGTTTTCCTGGTCTGTTTTGGGCTGTAGAAAAGGCACCGGGGCAGGATGGCCACTGGGACCGGCCACGTGCAGGATGGCTGACGCGTCTGTCGCAGGACGGGCAGGGCGAGGGCGGCCCTGTCTGGGGAGGGGTGCTGTCCTCGTGCTGGAGCGGCCCGTGTGAGCGGCCTGGGGCCCGTGTGAGCGGCCTGGGGCCCTGGACGGCGGCTCTGGGTGGGGACGAAGGAAGCAGGTCAGGGATGACGGGGGCTCTGCCTGGCGGCTGGTCTCGGTGTCCGCGCGCAGAAGGGGCTTTTCCGGGTCACAGGTAAGGACGCCAGTGACACGCAGGCTCGAGGACGATGCTGGCCCGGGTTTGGGTTTTCCCTTTGGGGATTCATTCAGCCTCATCCCCAGCCGTCCCTTAAATCCGGACCCTCGGGTGAGTTGTTGTGAGCCCAGGCCCTCGTCTTCTCCCCCGTCACTGACGGGGGCCGAGGCCCTTCTTTGGGGCTGGGGGCTGGTGGGGAAGGGGAGGCTGGGGCCGCGCTCCCTCCTCTGAGCAGAACATGGTGGTGCTGGGGACCTTCTCAGAGTCCCCTCCCTGAGTGAGCTGCCTTGGAGCCCATCAGGAGTCTGTGTCCTCTGCACCCCGCACGGCGCCGGGTCTTCCGTCCTGCCCTGCCCTTGCTCTGGGCCACAAGCACAGGAGCCGGCCTGGGGCTGCATCCTGGAGGCCACGGCCTCTCTTCCCCGGGGCGGGGTCCAGTCCTGGTCCAGGGCTCGCCGGCCTGGGCTCCGGCGCACTCCTTTTCTGCCCACGTCTCAGGGTCCCTGAACGACTTGCTGTTATGCTAAGAACCGGACGTTTACAACGGGAGGCATGGCCAGGCCTGGGGCTCAGTGGCAGGGATTCCGCCCTCAGTGCTGTCGCGAGGCCATGGGTCGGGGTCCGCAGGGGCACGTGGTGACAGGGATGTGTGGGGCTGGAGTGTGCCGTGCGTCCCGTATGACTGAGGGCGCGTCGGCTGCCCCTCCCCCGCTGGCCATCAGGAAGGCAGGAATGTCCCCCCGCCCCCCTCGGCATGGGGGCTGGGGCAGGTAGCACGGCGCCCGGCAGGGTGAGGTATGGTGCTGCCAGCTGAGCCCGGGCCCCGGCCTTCGAGGTCTCTGTCCCCTCCTGCCCGCCGCAGGCTTCCTTACTTGTGCCTGCGCTGCCGGCTTGGTCCGTCTGCTGTCCCCTACGCTGTGTCTGACTGACGGGACAGCCGGTTGTGCCGCCCAGTGTCACCCCAGAGGAGCCTCCTGCTCTCGCCTGTGGCGTGCCCGCTGCCTCCGCGGCTCTGGGGGTCCGGCACACGTGCCGCTGCCCCTTCACTGTCCCTACTGGCCTTCCTGAGCCGCTTTCCCCGCCGAGCCCCTGTGGCGGCTTGGGGCTCCGATGCCCCGACAGGGCGAGCTTTCCCAGTTGTGCTTCAGCGGAGGCTGCTGCTCTGAGCAGGCCCTTTGGGCTCCCAGTGCAGGACTTCACTGGCCCTGCTGGGGCCAGCGCACTGTGACCAGCTCTGTGCCGCTCTGTCCCTCCTTCCCCTCCTGTCTCGCGGTGTTGTCACGCTGGCTGGCTGTCATCGCCTCCCAGCCTGTCGCAGTGGGCCGGCCTCCCGGGACGCAGCCGCTGCGGGGTGAGCTGTGGGGTTGTGCCGGGTGGCTGGAGGGATCCCGAGGGCCGCGGGCCTGCCGGCTCCCCGGCCACATCAGAGCGTTCTGCCGGCTCGGGAGGGGCGTCCTGGCCAGGGCGGGGGCGCAGGCCTGCTCTTCTTCCTGCCGTTTTGCCGCGGGACCGTCTGCATGTCACACAGTCCACGCCGCGCATGCATGTGGCTCAGTGACTTTGGGAGGCGTCGGCAGTGGCTCGGCTCACCCCACGCTCCTCTCTGGGCATGTCCCTCGTGGCCCTCGGTGCCACGGCTCTGCCTCCGTCTCCAGAATTTTCCCTCCAGCGCATCTCCTCTGGCGGGATCTCGTGGCGGTCCTCGTGCCTGGCCTCGGTTTTCCACCCGCGCTGCTGTTCGTGTCGGCACATCCGTCCCCTCGCAGGGCTGAGCGCAGTGCCGTGAGGCGCGTGCCCCACGGCTGTCCCCACCGGTGGATGGATGCAGCGTCGTTTCCGGTTTGGGCCGCTGTGAACCCTCGTCTGCACCGCTGGTCGCGTGGCCGGGGAGCATTTAGTCTCCGCCGGCCCTGCCTCCCTGCTCCGAAGCCGTGGCCCCATGCACGTCCCGAGGCCGCATGGGGCCGAGGTGGCTGGGGGACACGGGGCTGGATGCCTTCTGCTGCGGGGGTGTGGAGGAGTCCTCTGTGCTCGTCACGCGCGTTTTCTGGCCTCGGCCTGTAAAGGACAGGTGGCCGCCTGTGGTCCGTTGCTGCAGCGCCACGACCGTGGCACCGCAGCTGCTGTCCGCCGGCGAGGGTATCCGGGCGGCCGCAGGCTGCTGGCGGACGGGGCCCCCCCGGGGCTGTGGCTGCGCTTTGCCCTCCCCGGGTCAGGCACATGGGATGCTGGGACCTCCCAAGAGGGCGGACGGTCCCTGGGCTGGTGTCGTGCCCTCGAGTGTGGTCGGCAGGTGAGGAGCCTGGACAGCTGTGCTGGGGCCTCCTGGGCCGCCCTTGGCTCCCAGGACTCAGCTGTCTGCCCACAGCTCGGTGCGTGTGTGGGCGGAGCATCCGTGGGGGGCTGGTGCTGAGTCCCGGGGTCAGGGGTCAGTCTGCAAGAGGAAGCGGTGGTGACCTCCGCGGCCTCCCCTCCTGCTGCTGTGGATGCGGAGGACACCGGCCCCCGTGGGGGCAGTGCTTCTGGCGGGTCAATTCCCTTCTCCCAGCCTCGGGGCGCCACGGCCCCTCAGACGCAGTCCCTGCCCTGTCGCCCTTTCTGTCCGAGGTGCCGGGGCGTCGGGGTCTGCAGCTCTGAGGCGGGGATGTCATTTACCTCACGGCACACCCAGCTGCTCAGCCGGGACCCTCTCCGGTGGACAGCTTCAGGGACTGGGCCGCTGTGTTCCCAAAGTTGCCCCAGAATGCTTGTCCGTGGCAGGGACAGCTTCACGTGAGGCCCATCCTGTGCTCAGGGCCTGCGGCCTGCCTGGGAGGGGGCTGCACTGGGTCCGTCCCGATGAGGGGCTTTCTTTAGCCACATTCCTCCTCAGTCCAGGGGTCCTGCCGGGGGTCCATGGACCAGAGGCGACAGGAAGCAGCAGCCTGACCCCAGCTCTGAGCACGTGGGCTCTTGTGCCCGTCAGTGGGCTCCTGCCGGCTCCAGAAGAGGAGGGTGCAGTGGGGCTGGGGACGGTTCTGACACACTGGGCAGGCCTGCTGGGATGGGGTTGAGGTCTGGGTTGCGGGTCAGTGCTTTTGAAACCCCGGCGAGACATGTTTGTGCAGAGCCTGCGGGAGGCATGGCACCGAGAGGCGGCCACTGGGGGCTGAACGGACAGAGCCGCCCTCCATGCGCTCTCGGAGTCCCGTACCAGTTCTGGGCCCCGGGCTTAACTGGGGGGCGTCGGGCAGCACGTCCTCTGTCCGGCTCAGCCAGTAGTCGCCTGGCGCCTGCGTGCAGACCGTGCCCCTCGCTGAACTGTAATTCGGGGCGTTGGGGGACTTACGTTCTGCTGGAGGCGTTGTGTTAAGAAAGACAAACAATTTAGTGGGGACGCGTGTCTTGCTTTTTTCTTCTTCATCACTTACGGTTTTTCAGATCTTTTGCAACTTCCTGTTTTTGCTGTAACGCTGTCGCCTCCCTCCGTGCTGTGTCTCGCGCTGTGCACGCCGTGCAGGTGGAGGGCAGGCGGCTGGGCTGCTTGGGGGGGTGGTGCTCATCGGAGCCGCCGCTGGGTGTGGGTGAGCGGCAGGGGCTGACCGGCCACGGAGACCAGAGCAGCGCCCCAGTGGCCGATTCAGGGACTGTCCAAGACGGCCACCGGGGCCAGGTGGGGTCTCGCCTACATTTCTGAAGTAGCCCAGGCGTGCTTGGTGCTGCCAGCGAAGAGTTTGGGGGCAGGAAATCTGGGCTCCTGGGCTCTGGGTGGTTCTGCTCTGATGTCCGGGTTCAGCCTTGGCCGTGCTCGCAGGTGTGTTGCTGCGAGGGCCTGGAACTCATTTTTAGGGGCTGTGCATAGCATGGTTCCGGCAGCCCCGGGCTTAGTAAGGGTGTCCTCAGGGCTGGGCCCTTGTCCAGGGGCTGGAGCCTTGGCAGGGAGCACCCCAGCTCTGCCCACACCAGTGCTTCCAGCAGCTCTCCCCCTGCCTGCCTTGGCGGGGCATAGTGGCTGCAGGCCAGGGCGTCTCGAGGGCACCTGGGGGCCGTCTTTCAGCCCCTTGCGTGCACCTTTCCTGTCCGTCCCCCACGCCCATCTTGCCCGCTCACGTCCGAGACATAGGGGGCTGGGGATAAAGCCCAAAAGCTGTGGGTCGCGGTGAGCACGGACAGAGAAGCGAGGGTCCTCGGACTGAGGAGGCTAGAGGGGGCTTGGGAGGGGGTCGGGGGGGAGGAGCATTTTAGGACAGGTGTGCTGGGATGTGGGGAGCCAGCAGGCAGGAGCTGGGGTTCGTTGTCTGAGGCCCCCTTTGCACTGGGTCAGGCCTTCCCCCACCCCGAGGCAGGAGTTCCAGCTCCCGTCTTACTGGGATGATGCACAGCCCACCTTCAGGGCAGAGGGGCCTCACACCAGGGCAGCCTGGCGCACAGCTCACCCCTCGGGGCCCCCAGCTGCCCCAGCCACCTGTTGTGGAAGGAGATGGACTCGACGGAGGCTTAGGAGGCCCCGAGAGGCCCCGAGACCACAGACCTCCTCCTGGGCAGGCGGCCAGGGCCTGGACCTGAGCTCTTTGGGCACGGGAGCCAGTTGGAGAAGTAAGGGAGAGGTGGCCTCTGGGGCCTGTGCAGGGCGGGAGCAGAGGCAGGAAATGAGGAGCCAGGCCTGTTGGGGAAGCCGTGGGGCTGGCGTGGGCGGTGTGGTCAGCATGGTCTGGTGTGGCCAGTGAGTCGCAGAAACCAGGCACTGTGGGCCGAGTGGTGGCCTGGGTCTGAATATGCTTGAGCCCTGCTCCTTCAGCGCACGGGGGACTGTGGCTGATGACCCTCCCTCTGCGGCCCGGCAGGAAGACCCAGAGGGCAGGTGCCTTGGCCCCACGGTCATCCCTGGGTCTGGCCTTGAAGAGGTATGGTCGCCGGGCCCACTGGAGCTCCCTGAGCTCAGTCCGCGTTTGCACTACTGATAAGTGAGTCAGTCCGGAAGGGGAGGAAGGGGTTGCTCAGAGCCAGGCTGGAAGAGCCAGGAGCTCCAGATAGCCCAGGGAAATGCAGTGGGGGCAGTCCGTGCCCTTGGAGGTGAGCCCCTCAAGGACAGGGCTTGTGGCCAGTGCCTCCTGAGGGGCCGGGGAGGGCAGGCGGAGAGGCACTGAGGAGGGAGCTTCCCACATCTGTTTTCAGGGTCAGAAAATTCTACCAGGGAGTCCGGGACATAGCCTAGATTCTGGGAGAAAACGGATGTCTGTGAACCTTGATAACCTGGGTAGCTTTTAGTCTTCTGTAAGGAAAAAGTCAGTGGTGTGACCCAAAAAGCTTCCTGCCACGCATGATCCGTATCCTGCGTGCCGTTTGGAATGGCTTTCCATGCCGGCAGCACGGACGGAGCGGCGGCTGGTTTCAGTGCTCTGTGGTGACGGCTGCGTTAGGAATCGCCACTGCGCACGGGGACAGAGTTTTGTGAGAGTGGACGCGCCCTTTCCTGCTGGGCGTACGCGGGCCTCCAGCGCTGTGCTGCCTTCCATGGAGAAAGTCCGGTTTCCAGGTTGGGGGCCCGACTGGGGGTCTGCGTTGCCAGCGCCCCTGGGGCCGTCAGGCCTGGGTGCGTGTGCGGGGGGCAGGACCCAGAGCAGACGGAGCCTGCGCTGGCCCCACCTTGTCACACAGAAGCCGACTTCCTCCGCTGTGCTGACGTCACAAAACGTCGGTGCCCCCCCAGCACGCGCGTGGTCGGCACCCCGCTGCTCCCGAGCCGGGCCAGAGCCGGGCCTGGGTAGCGCGGACGAGGCGTGGGCACTCAGGGATGGAAGGGGCCTCTGCCTCCGGTTGGGTGGCACGCGAGTGTGCGTGGAGCCCCGGGGGCATGGGGCCCGGGTCACTCCTGGCAGCACACCGCTCCCCAGCGAAGCGCTGGTGGTGGGTGGCCCTGGGCTCACAGAACCCCTGTAAGCAACGTGGTTGGAATGAGGGACCCCGTGTGCAGGCGTCTGAGGACAGTCATCAGTACTTTTCGTGGAGGGTCACGTAGATTTTTCTCACTCTTGTCTGAGTTGGCGTGACTGTGAGCAGGGAGGGTCACCGGGCAAGTCCCCTTGCTTCTGTCTGAGCTCCCTGAGCAGGGACCCGGCATCTTGTGGATTCCTGGTGACCAGTGAACAAGGTGCCGCCGAGTGTCAGGAGAAGTGGCCTCAGGGGAAGGGTCGCTTGGCCACGTGCAGTGTGTCCCGGCCTCGTACCCGGAGGGCGGGTGGTGGGCAGGCCGCTCCCCCTGCATCTTCCCTCAGGGCCAGACTTCCCGCAGCCTGGGTGCCGCTGACCGCAGCCGTGCGGTGCCGGAGAATTACTTGCGTCTGGAGGTGTGCGCTGGCTGCATTGGTTGTGGTGTCGGTCACTGGACGAGGGAGACAGAAGCCACGTACCCTGAGACTCGCTCTTTGTTTGTGTCGCTCAGTGCGTACAGGTATGCGCAAGGGCCTCGCAGTCCTAGAACATCTTCTTCCCCTGCAGGAGACCAGGTTCCCGGCCGCAGTCACCCCGAATCCTGGCAGCCGCTTATCTTCTGTGTCTGTGAATTGGCCTGATCTGGGGGTTTTCTAGAAACGGCATCAGACATACGTGTTGTTTTCGGTCCAGCTTCAAGGCTCGTCTGCATGGCGACGCGTGTCAGAGCTCCGTCCCTCTGAGGACTGGATGCTGTCCCGTCGTGGGGCTGGCCTGTGCTTTGTCCCCTTGTCTGTTGATGGACACTTGGCCATTACTGGTGGTGCCGCTGGAACATTTGTGTTTCTGTTGTGTGAATGTTTGCTTTTAATTGCCTTGGGCGCACACCTGGGAGTCATTGCTGGGTCATACGATGACTGGGAGTTTAACTTGCCAGGAGCCACCGTCTCTGGGGCGGCTGCGCCATTTTGTGTCCCCAGCGGCCACGCACGAGGGCCCCGCCTTCTCCACGTCTAAACGTGCGTGTGGTCCATCTTCTTGATTCTGACTTCCCGGGGGGCAGCCAGTGGTTTCTGTGTGTGTGGCCTGACGGCCGACAGCGCGTGTCTGTCCTCGTGCTCGCCGGGCCGCTGTAGGTCTGACGTGCAGCAACTTCATCCACATCCTTCACCCACTAAAACATTTTTTTTTGAATTGTTGAGTTTTTTGTCTGGGTCCTAGGTTCTTCCCGGTGTGTCGTCGGCAGACATTTTCTCCCGTCCCGCGTGTTGCAGTCTCACGTCCTTCCAGCGTTCTTTGAAGCACGGACGTCTCCAGCGTCGATGGAGTCCGTGTGTCCGTCCGGCCTCTCGCGCTCCGGGTGCTGTGCCCGGGCGAGCGCGGGCCCACGCGGTCACGGACTCGCGCCGTCTCGGCTCCCAGGCTCTCGCGTTTGGGTCTTTCGTCTGCTTCGACGTACTAGGGACGTACACTGTGCGTTCGGGGTTCTTCCCTGCTCTTTGGCCTGTGGACACTTGTCCCGGCACTGCTTGCCGGAAGGACTTTTCTGCCCCCGGGCCGTCTCGGCAGCCTTGTTGAAAAGCCCCCGACGGTCCGGCGGAGGTCCCTCCCGGTGCTGTTCCCTCGCCTGTTCGCGCGCCTCACGCCGGGACCGCACTGGGTCGACGCCGGGAGCTTCGCCGCGGCTCGGAGGTCGGGGAGCGGCGTCCTGGCCGTTGGCTCTCGGGGTGCCTCCCACGGCCTCGCGGGGGCGGAGGTGAGTGTGTCCTTCTCTGGGAAGGCGCCAGCCATGGTCCGGGTGGGGACGGCCCCACGTGTCTCCGCGCTGCCCGACGCCGCGCCCCGGTCTGGCTGACAGGCGCCGTCTGTCCGCTCGGGGCCGCTGCGGTTTCTCCCGGCGACGACCCGCAGGTTTCCGGCGCTGGTTCAGTTTAGCTCGTCCCGGTCGCTCGGCTGGAGCTTTCTCTTCCTCGGCACGAGTCTTCCGGGAACGTCTTCTGCGCGGGTTACCCTCCGCTGCTCACCCTCTGCCTTTGGGTCTTTCCGTGTCTGTCGCGTTGGCAGGAACGGTCGCTTTGAGTCTCCCGTTTGGCAGTCTAGCTAAAGCTTTGTCAGTTCTGTTGACTTTTTTCAAAGGACCATCTTTTTGGTTCATTGATTTTTCTGTTTCCTGTTTTCAGTGTTGGCTGCGTTTAGCGCTAAATCCCACAGGAACGTTTCCTGAGGTTCACTTGCTGGTGGTGGACTCTGGTTCTCTGCCTTCTCCTGGGTCTGCTTCTGGCTGACACCGAGCCATCCTGCTGTTTCCGGGTCAGAGGCAGCATTTCCGAGGCAGGCCTCCACAGCCTTCTGAGTCTCCTGTGCCGGGGACCCCGGTGCTGGCCCTGATGTAGGGTCTTGTCTCCAGACGACCAAGCTTTGGGACCACCTTTCCCCACGAGCCACACACCAGGTCCCAGCAGAGGGGTCCTTGTAGCGGATCAGTTGACTCTCTTGCTTGACTAAGTGCAGAGCAGGCACGAACGAGCCTCCAGCCCGACGCCCCTGCGAGCCGTCCGACATCTCTGGGTACTGGCCCATAGCTCCGAGAGCCAGAGGGACGTCTCACCGGCCCCCGTGCGCTCCCTTCTCTCTGACCACTTGTGGCTGATAGCAAGAAGCGGCAAGTACTTAGAATGTCTTCAGAAGTGGGGTTGGGAAGAAATGTTCTTCAAGACCTGCCAGTTTGGCCTCAGGGATGAAGGGTCATTCCAGGGGGTGGCAGGTCCTTACCGAGCCAGGTCCTGGGTGAGCCCCGCCCTCGGGGATGTTACCGTTTGGTGTGGAAGGTGACGGCGAGATTACAGCAGCACCTTACTTGTCAGCCTCAGCACTCTGGGTAGACAGACGTTCTTGCTGGCTGAAGCAAAAAACAAGGTTTTTAAAATGAGAGGGCTCCTGGGCGTCTGGGTGGCACAGTCAGTTAAGTGTCTGACTCCTGATTCCGGCTCGGGTCATGAGCTCAGGGTAATGAGATCGAGCCCCGTGTCGGACTCTGGGCTCAGCCAGGAGACTGCTTCAGATTCTCTCCCTCTGCCCTCCCCTGGCTCTTGTGTATTGTCTCCCTCCAGCCCCCATAAATAAATAAGTAAATAAATCTTAAAAATAAACAAACCCCAGGTGGCGCCTGGGAAGGGCCGGAAGTCAGGCTTGGTGGACCCAGGGATGGGGTGGCTGTGTGCATCCACGCCTCAGGGGCCCTCGCTGCTGCTCCTGGGCTAAGGACCTGCCCGGCGGCTTCGGATGGCATCTCTCCACCTCCCTGCCCCTGCCAGGAAGGGTGCCCCGACAGCCTCCTGCTGCCCTGGTGTCCAGGGCTCCAACATGCACATGGGCTGGAATTGGAGCCCAGGGAGCTCACGGCAAGAGGACAGGGGTGACACAGGTCCTGCTGCCGGGACGCAGCACTTGGAGGGGCTGAGAGGCGCCACGCCGTCCTCACCCAGTCCTTGTCACTGGGTGTGAGACTGAGCCCTCCCCCCAGCCGAGCGTTTCCAGTTGGTGGTCTTTGTTTTGTTTTGTTTTAAAGATTGTATTTATTTATTTGAGAGACAGAGACGGGGGTGGGGGGGGAGCACACCCACATGTAGAAGCAGCGCCGGAGAGAAGCAGGGAGCCCGGTGCGGGACTCGATCCCGGGGCCCTGGGATCATGATCTGAGCCGGAGGCAGACGCTTAACCCACGGAGCCCCCCAGGCACCCCCAGGTTTTGAAGTCTGACAACTCTAAAGGTCAGTCTTAGCTCTGTGTCTAGTCTTCTGACAGTTGCCACTAGCAGCCTGAAAACAGACATTTTAACCTGGAATGTAAGAAGAATGAGTGTGCAGACTGATTTCTGTGACTGGCTGAGACGCCCCGCGTGGGGCCGGCGTGGCGCCCTGGGCTGGCCTGGCGGGTCACGAGCGTGTCCCCTGCTGCGGCCTCGCTCGCCGGGGCTTTGCGATGGAACGCAGCAGAGTTACATGTGCCTTGAGATTTTTAAAAGTGCATTTGCTAGAATTTTTGTAGCTCCAGGACGAACAGCCAGTGAGCGTGTGTGTGTCTGGGTGTGCTGGCGTGTAAATCTCACGTGTCCTTGTGTAAATCTGTGTTTTAACATAAACCGCTTTCCAGTCGTCACTGTTTAGGACATAGTTGGCCTTTGAGCAAGCCCGGGGCGAGGGGCGTGACCCCCACTCGGTCAGAGGCCCCTGGTGACTTCGGACCCCCCAGACTCGCCGCTCACGGCGCACTGTTGGTCGGAAGCCTCCGCAGAGATGACGTCCGCGTGCGCGTGTTATGTGCCGCGCTCTGACGGGTCCGGGGGCGCAGTGTCGTCGGGACGGAGGCGAGAAAGAGAAAGCACGTGTGTGATGCCGCACTGCACTCGCCAGAAGAATCCACGCGTTCGAAGCTGTGTTGGCCACGGCCCGGCCGTGCGCGCTGTGGACAGGTGGACCCCGTGAGGTTCTCTGTAGCGTAAGGAGGGACACAGGGCGCCGTGCTGATGGGCGTGCGTGCGGCTTCCCGGGGCCCAGACGGCGGGAAGCGTTAGCATCTCACCTCGCGTCCCCCACGTCGAGTCTGCGCCCCAGGAGGGAGCCGTGTTGCCGGCCTCGCGGGGCCGTCGTTTCTGGCTTCTGGCTTGTCCAGGGGACAAGGCCTGGGACTTGTTCTCACAGGCAGTGGCCCAGAAGAGGGATGAAGGGTGGCCCCTGCTCCCAGGCTGCAGGTGCAGAGCCCCCGCCACGTCGGCTGTCTGTGTCTTCCAGCAGGAGTGGTAGCTGCTCCCTGTGGGCCCCACTTTGTCCGTTTTGGGCTCATCCCAGAGGCTGCCCGGGGCTCGGCTCCCATGCCTGTCTTCCCACTCCTCTGCACCACACCTGTGCCCCTGCTTGCACGCCAGGAGACCTTGTCCACGTGCCCCCCCGCCCCCGCCTGACACGTCCCAGCCTGTCCCCACCAAGGGCGCCAGGACGCCCATCAGTGCTTGCCTATTGGGGATCCTGTGCTCATCCGGGGGCTGTGGAAAAGGGCACGTGTGCTGCCTGGCCTGGCCCGTCCACTCCCCACCTCAGGTAAAGGGTGTTGATACCCGTGGACATGGGAGGGGTCGAGGAGTGGTGTCCCCAGGGAGGGAGGGCGCTCCCAGCAGCCGTCACGGCAGCCACACCACTGTGGGGTGGCCTTTCTTCCCACGTGTCCCTCAGCTGCGAGAGCTCAGGCCTGTGGGCTGGTTCCAGTGGGACCAGTGCCCCGGTTTCTCGGGGGGGCTGGCTGGTGAGCTCAAGCGCCAGTTGGGGAGTCCTCAGGGGTTTTCCCAGAGACACTGCCGGGTGACCTCCAAGTAGAGGCCAAGGGGTCGTTTTGCCCAGTATTGTGAGGGCGGGAGCTTTGACGTTTGAGGTGGATGTGAATCGTGGTAGCATGCGACAGGAGATGAACTTGCACTCGTGGATGTGACCAGCTCCCCTGCCTGTGGACATCTGTGGACTTAACTCCCACATCTGGGGACATCCGTGGACTTAACTCCCACATCTGGGGACCAGCTGTCCAGGTCGGGAAGGACGTCAGCTGCAGTCCTTCCCGTCAGGTTGCCAATGCTGCGGGCTCAGCCGGCCGGTTTTGGGGCTGTGGGAACTTGAGAGTGACTCCTGGCTCTGTTTGCTGGTCACAGCTGGTTTTTTCTTTCTTTTTTTTTTTTTTTTTAAGGTTTTATTTATTTATTTGACACAGAGATCACAAGCAGGCAGAGAGGCAGGCAGAGAGAGAGGAAGGGAAGCAGGCTCCCTGCTGAGCAGAGAGCAGGATGTGGGGCTCGATCCCAGGACCCCGGGATCATGACCCAAGCCAAAAGCAGAGGTTTTAACCCACTGAGCCACCCAGGCGCCCCCACACCTTTTTTTTTTTTTCTTTAGAGAACAAATTGCAGATTTGAATGCTTTGCGTCTCCATTTCTAAGTTCAGCCTGCAGAGCTTGCCGTCTCCCAGGGGAGTCCCGCTGACCTGGGGCTGGATGACTGTCCCCTATGCACTGGTCTCCCTGCCCCTTGCCTCCCGAGTGCGGCCTCAGCCCAGTGGCCAGTCTGCCTCTCCCCACCCCGACCCCACGACTTGTTCCTCATCCCCTTCTCCTGGAGGTAGGTTCCTGGACAGACGGGAGGGCAGTACCTGGGGTGGCCCCCCTGCCACCTGACCCCGTCCTGACCTCACAGGCTCCGGCTGGACGGTCCCCCGCCTCTGGGGGCACCTCTGCCAGCCCACACTGGAGGGTTTGGTCAGCAGCACGTAGCCTGTGCTGTACCCGCGACTCCTGCCCAGAGGAGTGGAAGACACGTGGTCCGCAGCTCTCACCCCGGCACCTGCTTCTTATTGGAGTGCCTCAGAGCTGTCCTGTGCCTGGGACCCTTGGCTACCGGGACAACTGTCCGAGGTACTCAGGTGGGCCCTCTTCTCCCTGGACCTACCGAGACGCAGGGTCCATGAGCCATTTCTGCTGTGACTGTGGCTTCCCTCCCAGGACAGCATGGGACCTGGTGTCAGTGTCTCGGCTGGTCCGGTGTGTCCCTTGCAGAAGGGAACCCCAGTGACGTCAGGGCTGGCCATGCACCACCTGCCTCCTGCGTCACTGTCCCCAGGAGCTCACAGGCAAACCTGGCACCAGGGGCCTGGGGACCCGTCTTAGAGTTCGCCTTACAAGAGGGGAGGCCTTAGAGGTTGGCCATATTGTCCGTCTGTCTCGTCTCTGTCCATGAGAAGAGAAATCCGATCAGAGATGGCAGACGGCAGATCAGGGGCCGCTGGCTCGTGGCCGACTTCCCACCGCTGTGGGGAAAGTGGGAGGGGGTTGAGGCCCAGCGCTGGCATGTGTGTGAGCCATGCTCTGAGGAGCTGCGGTGGAGGGAGGTCCTGGCAGAGCGCCAGCCGCTGGTCACACCTGCTCCCCTCTCTCTGTCCTCCGCTGCCCACTCCTTGGCCCGCGGGCCCCGAGGGCCTGCTCCGAAGCCTGTCTTCAGGGTACTGGCCTTGCCATGGCTCCTACCTGATCGCCCCAGGTAGGGTACCCCAGGCTTCTTAGTTCTGTGTGGCACGGGCCCAGCTCAGCCGGGGCCCACCTCATACTCTGTCTCGTGCTGCCCTCTGCCCAGACCCACTGAGATGAAGCAGAACCTTGTGGAATGCTTTCGAAGGAGCAGTTGTCAGACTCGAACACTATGTAGTTCTTGAAGCTGTCTGTATGTTGTAAATATGTGGTGCTGGCCACACTGGACTGGGACCCCTTCTGAGCGGGGGTCACGACAAGTCCGTGGTCTGGCGCACTCGCATGCGGAGGCAGCGCCAGCTGGACTCGATCCCGAGGCAGGAAGGTGCTGGGACCTGCCGGGCGGCAGGGGTCTGCTGGGGGTGGAGGAGCCAAGTGAGGGCCTGCTGAGAGTCCCCCTGCCGGAGGTGGGAGAGCCACAAGAGCGGAAGACAGGAGGGGACAGCAGGGCGCCAGAGGGCACGCAGGTCAGGACAGACCGTGTTGGGGGCAGGCCTGCAGGGTGTGTGGTGCTGGACTGTGAGGGAGGCTGTGCTGGCCCCAGGGAGGGGAGACTGGGCCGCCAGCATGCCAGGGCTGATGGCTTCTTTGCATCCTGGGGTTGGGAGGGAGCTTTGGAAGGGGGCCCGGGGCTCCAGCTGGGTCTGGGCGACCCGCTATTCCAGGGCCCCATGCCATGGTGGGGGAGTGTGGGGGGTGCACATGATCCAGAGCTTTGTCCTTTCAATTTCTGATCTTTCTTTTCTTTTCTTTCTTTTAAAAGGTTTTGTTTATTTACTTGACAGAGATCACAAGTAGGCAGAGAGAGAGGAGGCAGCAGGCTCCCGGCTGAGCAGAGAGCCCGATGCGGGGCTCAGTTCTAAGACCCTGAGATCATGACCTGAGCTGAAGGCAGAGGCTTAACCCACTGAGCCACGCAGGCGTCCATTCTGTGATTTTCTATCTAAAACTTTCACCAGACCCTCACGTTGTCTTCAGAGTCGCTGAATTTGGGAATCGGGCAGACGGGAAGGCAGGCTGGTATTTGGTTCGGAGTCCGGGCCGTGAAGCGGAGGGTGCTGGGAGCGGCCTCCCCAGCAAAGCGAGGGTCACACCCGGCACAGAGTGCGTGCCACCCGCCGGTCCGGCTCTGGCCTTTCCCGGGGGCTTAGGTGGCCCCCGGAAGGCGGTCTGGCCCGGAGCCTGTGGGGCTGTGAGTGATCCTGCATCGGCTCGCGCTGTCCCCACCCTTTCCAGGATGACTGTGTGGCTCCGAGGGAGGACGGGCTCTGCGTTCATCGCGCCGTGTCGGCGGGTTCCTCAGACGTGGCCGTGGTCTGCGCTGCCGCGAGCAGGGGAACGTATCTGTGTGTTTGCGGAGATCGTAATTACGGTTGCTGTTCCGAGAAACTTCCAGATGAAGGCAGTTCTTTCGTCAGGACTGCTGTTGAACGTGAGGTGTTGAGTGGGTGTCCCACAGGAACAACAAGCAGAAAAATGAGGGAAGCAGCGAAAACAGGATCTGCGTCCCCTGACACACAGCGGCTGTGCCGGCGGTCCTGGGCTTGCTGCCGGCGCAGAGCTAGTCGGGAGTTAGTAACTGGCAATTAGCGCTCTGCGTTTGGGGCCTGTCATCAGGGTGATGCACGTGTGGGGAGGTAGGCTCCATCCCCACCACCGGCCGGTGTCCTGAGGCCAGCAAACGGGAGGAAGGAGGGATCCTGGGACCTGTCCCTGGGCCAGCAGGCCCAGCTTTCACCGTCTGGCCATCTGCCACCACCGACCGTGCCCTGACCTCCGGCTTGGATCTGGAGTTCCCTCTCGTGCGTCCTCGCTCTGACTTCTTCCCACCTGGTGCTGTCCTCGTGGCGTGGCTGGAAGGGGGTGGCTCCTGGGACTGCGGCTGCCGTCCTTCTCGGGAACACTGCGGTGGGTCCTTGAAGTGCCAGGCCACCGGGGACGTGGTTTGTCCCGAAAGCCCCAGGACGTCCTCCCGGGCCCCATTCTGCCGCCGTGTGTTGTGAAGTGGGGCGTGTCCGAGGCTTTGACCCCGTCCCCGTGGGTGTGCGACCCAGGCTTTCCAGGACGGCCGCGGCCAGTGTCTGACTCTGGCTCCCCCGAGCCAGTGGGTGTGGAAGTAGTCCTGGTGACGCAGAGCCGGATCCAAACGCTCTAGTCTTTCTTGGAGGAGAATGTGTATCTCAGGAGTGGTTTTTAAGTGGCCAAGAACTTCACATTAAAAATCAGTGGAATGAAGGCAGTGGGGAACGTCTGTGTGATTCTGGGTACATTGAGAGTTCCTGGCAGTGCTGGGACTTTCCATGTGGCCCAAGAGTTCTAGTCTTTACGGTGGCTGCATGTGGGGTTTCCTCGTTCATGCAGCAAGTGTTTACTGAGTGCTTGCTGTATGCCTGGCCCCATGCTGGCTGTGGGACTATACCTCTGGGCTCTGAGCTGGGGTGGGAGAAGCCAGCTGGACAAGCCTGGTGTGAGCCTCGTGGGGACAGGAACTGGCCACTGCTGACCCAGAGATGGGGGCCCCTTCAGCACCCACGCTGGAGCCCCGTCCCTGGGGGCGCCCCCCTTGCCAGGAGCCCTCTGGCCGGCGCAGTAAAGACAGCGGCGAGCCGTTTCCACGGTGCCGCTTTACAGCTCGCGTGCTGAGCAGAAAGGTCGCTGCTCGTCTTAGGGTGTATTTGAAGGGTCGCACATCTGGAAATTTAATTCCAAACCTAAACCACTTAAGAAGTAAGCCAAAAAAAAAAAAAAAAAAAGAAGCCAAAAACTGTCTAAAGCCCCCTCCATTCCTCACCTTGAACCTAGCACAGTGGGAGTGCAGCCTGCGGTGTGGACGACACATCAGACCCCTGGGGGTAGGAGCCTTCCCGGCGGCCTGGATCAGGGGTCAGAGCAGGAGGCTGGGGCCGGAGCAGTCCTCCTCGGCCTCGACCGTGGCCAGTGCAGCAGCCTTTCCCATGTGGGCATGTGGGTGGCTGTCCCCTCCTGCGTCAGCCTCTGAGTTGGGACTTCCATCCTGGAGAAGGGCCTGGCGTGGACTTCCTCTACCTCGTTGCCTGATGCATCCACGGACCAGGGGCCGCAGCACGTGGGCAGGGGGCGTTGAGGCCCCGGGCTCGGGCCGCAGGAGTGACCTCAGGGTGCGACTGTCCGCTGGCCATGGGTGCTGCGCTCCCTGGTTCTCCGGGGGAACCTGCCAAAGTTAGATCAGCTTTCAGACAGTATTGTATTAGGTGTGTAAGTGTAGGTTTGCATTTGGAAAAATTGGTTAACATAATTAACATAAGTGAATAATTTATCAATAGTAAACTATTCCTTTTTGGTCATCTCTATAGATCCTAAAAATATATTTGATAAAATCGAACACCTTTTGATTAAGCAGTGGTTACTCTTAATAAAATTCAAATAGGTGAATATTTCCTTAATGTTGTTTTAAAACATGGAAATAAAACATTTCTGTTAAAGTCAGGGACAAGACAGAAAATACTTGACATAAAGATGATTACTTAAATAGTTTTAGAAGCTTTAGCTAGTGTAATCACTAATTAAATAAGAAAAGACTATAAATACTGAACTATTAGAATGGAGAGAGAATGACTTATAAATGTGGTTATGCACTTGGGAAAATGTGAGTTTACTGAAAACCTGTGATATGGAGTAAAAGCATTAGTAATGAAATTAGTACATAAAGGTCAATAACATTCTTACTTATCCAGACAGTAAACAGAAGACATCCCACTGATGATAATGGAACACACGGGCATGAACTTAGGAGCCAGGATCCCTGTGTGAGGACGGTGCTGGCTGTCTCCAGGGAGTCACTGGAAACAGTGTTCCCTGTTAAAAGTGCGAAGATTTAGGAAGATTTAACCTACTCAGAACTAGTAACTTCTGCTAATCTTTAAAGCTAGCTCATCTGCTGGCAAGCACACTGTGCCGGTTGGGATGCTGAGGGTTGCAGGGAACAGAATCCCTTACTGACAGGCTGCTGTGGCATCGCACACGTAGCAGGAAGCCGGCCGGGCAGGGCTGGGCAGGGCCGGGCAGCTCGCGCACCATCTGGGGACCGGCTCCCCCCGTGTCCATTCTGCCGCCTCCCTGTACCTCCAGTAAGACTGGATGCCGCCATCAGACGCTCATGGCGCGTTCTGCAAAAGCAGGACGGAGAGACACTGGGGTGGGGGTGGGGCATATCCCCTCCAAAAACCCATTTTTCCCCAAAGAAAATGAACTGCAACCCCATGTTCCCTGCAGCACCGTTCACAGCAGCTGAGACACGGAAGCAGACCCAGCGTTGCCCGTGGATGTATGAGGGCATGAAGCATGTGTCTGTCTGTGTGCGATGGAATCTTACTCAGCCACGAACAAGAAGGAAATCTTGCAACGCGGATAGCGGGGGAGCAGTATGCGGAGTGAGATGAGTCAGAGACCAGTGTCGCATGATCTCATCTACACGTGGAATCTAAAATCAAAACAAACGGACACAACAGAAGCAGACTCGGGCCCAGAGAACAGACGGTGGTCGCTGGGGGAAGGGGCTTGAGGGGATGGGTGAACCAGGAAGGGCCCCCACCCCAACATGTCCTGGGGAAACTTTAAAAAACTTTTTTTAAAGATTTTTATTTGTTCATTTTTGAGAGAGAACGCGGGAGCGGGGGAGGGTCGGACGGAGAAGCAGACGCCGGCTGAACAGGGAGCCCTGCGGGACTCGATCCTGGGGCTCGGGGTCATGACCCCGAGTCACTTAACCGACTGAGCCGCTGGACGGCCCCTGGAGGCAGCTTTTATAACACTTTGTATAATTGGGGATATTTTAAAATCTGGGACAAGTTTAGATTTACAGGTCGCAGAGGAGGCGCCGGCGTCCCTGTGCGTCCCTTCTGACCAGCGTCCCCTGGGACATGGCACCTTTGTCAAGCTGAGAAGCTCGTGGGCATGGCACTATCGGCAGAGCCGCAGACTGCATTTGGGTTTTTCCGGGGTTCCCCAGGTTTTGCACAGACATGTCCTTCCTGCCCCGCCTCGGTCTTGGGGACTGCTGTGCGTTTGGTCACCCTGCCTCCTTTGTCCCCTCCGGACCCTGGCAGCAGCACACGCTTCTTCCGCGTTCTTGACACTTGCAGGACACTGTTAGGTGCTTTGCGGGTGTCCCTCTAGTTGGGTCTGGCCTGTGCCTTCTCATGATTAGCCTGCGGGTGTGGGCTTTCGGGAGGAAGACCTAGGAGTCCAAGCAGTGCCCATCGCTCCGCTTCCCCCTCCTGCGCTGCAGCTGGGGCCGGTCACCAGGCTGCACTTCCGGGGGACACATACATGTGTTGTTCGGGAATCTCCTGGAATTCTTCCTGTTCAGGGGACTTGCGGGTGTTCTGTTCCCGGGGGCGGTCCCGTGCTGTCGCGTTAGGGGCTCCGATGGCCGCACGCTTGGCTCCCGGCACACACCCGTCCTGCTGGCTTTCTTGAGCACCTCCTGACTCCTGTTGTTTCCCCGCCCCCGCCCTGGGGTCCACAGGTTCTCTCAGGAGTCTGGTTCTTTGACTGGACGATGGTATTAGGATCTGGGTGTGTGCGTGCTCGTCACCCCTCGGGGGGCTCCCACACAGCTTTCCTGTCAGGGATGGTATCGTCCTGGAAGGCTCAGCAGGGCCCCCGGGGTGTGTCCGGGCTGGGCCCTCTGCCTGCCCTGGCCAGATGCGGAGGAAGGCAAGACGGCTGTGCGGCTCCCACAAGGCCTCGGTCACTCTGGGGGGAGTGGGGGACGCTCACAGACACAGACACCTGTGCCTCTGCCCCAGGCCATTTGCGCTGCTTTGGAGTTTGACAGGTGAGGGAACACGTGAGTGACAGCCAGGAAAATTCTGAGGAAGAAGAGTGACACGGGGGACTGCTTCGGCAGGGACTCTGGACGGATCATGAGGCAGGGGAGGCAAAGCAGTTTGGAGGTGACGCATGGAGTGGTTGGGCGTGGACTTCAGCACTGTGTGGTGCCCCTGAAGGTCGCCGAGAGAGGGGGCCTTGAAAGTTCTTACCACGAGGGAAAGTGTGTGCACCTGGGAGGTGCCGGGTGTCCACGAGCCTGACGCGACATTTCAGGTCACGCCGCACCCCTTCGCCTTCCGCAGTAGTCGGTGGCAGTTCTGTCTCAGGCTGGGGAAGAGCAGAGCTCCGCGGGACACGGGAGAAGCACGGGCCAGGCCTGGAAGCCTCCGACCGCGTGGCACGGGACGCGGGTGGTGTCTGTCAGGGGAGCCGGGCAGCTCGGCGGTGGTGGAGCGGCGTGGACGGCCCGACAGCCTGCCGAGAAGTGCGGCTGGACGCCCGCACCCGGCCCTGCTCCGGCCCCGCAGCAGGAGGGCTCGCCACGGGTCAGCGTGTCGCCACGTCTCATCAGGTTTGGGCGCGTCTCTGTAGGACACGCCATTGTTGTCTGTACCTCACGGAAAAGGGAGAAGCTAGCCCAGCACAGAGCAGGAAGCCTTCTGTGGTGAGGCGGGTCCTGGTTCCAGAAACGCGGAAGGTTTCCACGTAAAAATAGAAAAGAAACAGACACGGCGCCGTGGGCATTAAAGGAAGAGTCCGTCCCCTCACACACGTGCCCACGGCCACGCACCCATGGAGTCCAGAGTCCCAGCCCGCGGTCAGTCCGTGCTACGGATGTCGGCGCGTCTGTCACACTCGGGGCGCCGGGCTGGGCTCTGGTGGCACTGCCGAGTGGAGCAGGACGCGGTGGCTTCCCTTCCGCCCAGCCTCCCGGGATGCGCCGTTCCTTTCTGAAGCGCGCGTTTGTGTGTGGCTGTGGCCGTGGCCGTGGCCGTGGCCGTGGGGGGAGCGGCACAGGGCGCGGTGTGTCCCTCCTGCTACTCGTGTGCCCCGGGCCCCGCTGACCTCCCAGCTTCGTTCCTAACGTCTTTGGGCATTTAAATAACATAACTAACTGTCAACACGAAGTTTATCGAGAAGCGCTCTACAGCACGAATAGTTCTTCCACTTTTTAAATCATCGTGCAAGAACTTGGCGCTGTCAGCACATCTGTCAGCACATCTGTCAACACATCTGGAAAACAGCGGAGGTTTGGGCTGAACGGCGGCCGCTCCTCCCAGTGTCCGTGCGGGACTGACCGTGCCGGGTCTGGCGAGGAGCTCGCACGCCGACTTCTCGACGACATCGTCCTCACAGGTTCTGATGGCAGAGTCTGTTCTGATACTTCAGCCCCGGTTTCCGGCTGGTGCTGAGAGCAGCAGTTCCTGTGTTTGATGAAGTTCTTCGTTTCCATTCCAAGCGCATCGTGCAGAGTCCTCGGGCGGCAGTTGAAACTTAGTGTTTGCACAGATTGAAATTTTGTTGCCGGAACCATGTAACTTGCTTACATGTGTTTGCAAGGAGTGAGGCACTACGTATAGATTACAATAATTATATTTGTATTTTTTGGAAATTCTCTTAAATTTGGGACGTCAGGCCTGTGCCCGGATCTGATCTCACAGAAGACAGCCTCAGACTCCGGCCCCGGCCCCTCTCCCTCTAGGACTGTCATCACTTCGCCCCGGGTAACAATTTAAGTCGCGCAAAGTGTCTTATTCCATGGCTGACCTGGGGGATTCACTGAGCATCGCCTCCATGGCGAGCACACGATGGTGCCACGGCGTCCCTTGGGTGGACGGAGGTTTCCCACCCCGTTAGCCTGCTGTGTCCGAGGCCACGGGCGTGGGACAGAAGCTCTGGATCTCTCTTGGGCCCCGACGCCCCCCTGCCTCGCTGTGCGGGCTCACCTTGTCCTCACGCGGAACACCCTTTGGCCTCCCTTCATCTTCCGCGCGTGTTTCCCACACTCCGTTGCACGTTCTCGCGTTTCCGAGTGCGAGCTCTCTCGCATGCATTTCTCCACGGACTCCAGCCTGCCAACGGTGGACCAAGGAGCCAGCTAAGCCGATGGGGAGGGTCCGTCACTGTAGCCCGGGGACACGGGCGTGGTGATTCCGGAGGGGCAGGGCGGCTGACCCCCCCGGGTGTTGGTCAGCCTTCGGGACGGCGGGAAGCAGGCAGCCCCCAGCCTGTGCCTGACGGCAGGGGCGTCCGTTGGCTTCACACGTGCAGGCGGAGGCTCTCCTCGAGGCTGGCGCGCCGGGCCGTCTCCCACCGCAGGGGAGCACGTCAGCGTTCCGGCGGCTGTCCTGGCCGGGCTGGCCGAGGACATGAGACCAGATACCACCGTGTGGGCGACGCCGGCCTGTCCGGGTCCAGCCACGCATCTGCTCAGCCCGCCTGCCGTAGGCTCAGTCCCGGGAATGCAGGGAGGCCGCTGGGATGGGGGGCGGGAGAGAGTGACGGTGGACAGCGGAGGCTGGACCGGGCTCCTGCCCGGTAGGTCTGAAGGTGTGTGTGGAGGGGATTTGAGGGAGGCCTGCCTGGCCAGCCCCCGTCCCTGGCTTCCTGGGTGCTGCCCCGACTGCCTGCTGGTGGCCTGTTCCCCCACCCACTGCCACCACGTGTGGTCCTGAGACCGTCACCCACGTGGACCTGAGCGGAGCGGTCAGGGAACGCAGCTGGTGCCTCAGAAGCAGCCGAGGTGCCGCGCGCCCTGGGAGAGCGTGGAATGTGTTGAGTGTCCCCCTCCCAGCAGCCCCGGGGAGCGTGTGCTGTGTCGATCCCGCTTCCCCACGACAGCAGACAGTGAGGGAGGCGCAGGTTCGAGCCCAGCTCTGGGCACTGGGCTCCTTCCTTACTGCTGTGTGTGGGGTTCCCACGGGGCTGGAGCAGCACATGGTACAGCCCTCCCCTCCACGCTGCTGGGGCTCCCAGAGGCTGTCATTCCTGCCTTTCTAGCTCTGTCCCCCCAGGGAGCTGGGGGGCCTGGGCCGGCGCATTCATGGGGCCCTTCTCTGGGCTTCCAGGGTCTGCCCTACCTTCTGACCTTTGGGGGCCTCCGAGAGGGGGAGGCCTCATTCTGTCTGCACTGTGACAGCAAAGCTCCTGGGGACACGTGTGTGGGAGTGGTTCTGAACCCTGGAATTTTAAAAGCCCATTAGGCAATTTTAACGCTGACTTCAGGAGCACGAAGTGGAGGCGAAAGTCCTGGCAGGGCTGGGGTTCCAGGCTCACGCTGGCTGCCCCGACGCGTGTGCGCCGTGTAACATGCGCTCCGCACTGGCAGTCCACTGTTCGCGCCTCTCTGAAGGTGCCCGGACCCCTGCCTGCCTGTGGTGTTAGGACAGCGCCTGCTTTCCTCCCGAACATTGGTACTTTCTACCCAACATGCGCACGGCCCAGGGCTGACGGTGGGTGGCCCTGTCCCGGTCCGGTTCTCAACCCCAGGAGCTCACTCTGCTTAGAGCTGGTGGGGGAGGGGCCGCACAGACTGGACGGCGGGGAGCCCACAGGAAGGAGGTGCCCGGCGGCTGTTGCCCGCAGGAGAGCATCCGTCAGGCTAGAAATTGTAACATCAGTAAGCAGCCATCTAACCACACCCACAGTCACTTGGACACCGGTGAGGGGGCAGGCAGCGTCCCCACTCCCCCGACCAGACCACAAGCACTTGAACGTACCGACTTCTTGTCTCTTTCCTGGGTAGAAATCCGTTTATTTGAAATTCTGTAAGCCATGTTTACACTGGCAAGGAGGAATCAAGTATGAACTTAAACAGTCGGTCCCTGGGCGCCTCTGCTGTCGGCCCCTGGAGCAGCCTTTCCGGCCGGCCTTGCGCGTGTCCAGTGGCCTCAAGCCTCAGTGGTTGCGCGGCTGTGGCCCTGGGTGTTCGGGGTTTGGAGGACCTCAGTGTTGCCTCTCTCTGGCTTTTCTTGTGCAACCGCTTACTTCTCGTACTTGCTGCAGAAGAGCCTCTGATGTGCCTACCTTGGTGGCCCTTGTGACTTTAAGAGCCTGTGCTCCTTTCTGTCCCCGGGCCACGGTGCTTCCTAGGGAAACACTTTCTCCCAGCCGCCCACGCCCAGGACCCCCGTGCCGCAGACGCACGGGGCTCCCCGGCTGCCACTCTCACCCCACGGCACTCCGGTGCCTGTCCTCTGCACACCCTCGGCCATGACCGCGGAGGCTGTGTGCACAGCTGAGGACGGCGTCAGGCTGCAGGGCCGAGGTGGGGTGCCCAGGGTCCTGTCCCTTCCCTGTGAGGACCAGCATGTGTCCTGTGCTGTCCAGTGATGGGGCCCCAGGTGTGTAGGCTTGGCTGTATTTGCAGGGTAAGGGTCGGTTCAGAATGAAGAGGACTCTTGCCTCCGTCCGCCGGCCGTGGGTGGCTCCCCGGGGGGCCCGTCTTCTGCCTCTGTGCCCTTCTCCCACCGCACCCGCTCCCGCTCTAGGGGCCTCCAGTGCACTCGGTGCAGCTGTGCACCTCTGTCCTCCACTGGCGGTGTGTGTGTTAGCGTGTTCTAGATTCTCCTGGAACAAAGCTTGTATGGGCTGTTTTTCAGCATTAAGCGTTTGCTTCCAAACTAAATCGATCTCTCGATGACACTCTTGCCAGCGCCCGTGGGCGCACACACCGAGTGTGGGTTCTGTCTTGAGGCCTGAGGTGGGCCCGCCTGCCCCCCGTGGCCAGTACCCGAGTCTCCCCATGCTGCTGGGATGGGCTCTCCCGTGGCTGCTGTCTTCTGCCTGCTGCCCACACCCCGCCAAAAGGACGCGAGCTCACCAGCGGGCCCGGATGTGCAGTCGGGGTGGAGACTCTGTCATGCAACCCACAGGCCCTGTGGGGCTCTGGGACCCGGGGGTGGCCCTCAAGGTTTGGAAGGGCGTTGGAGTGTCTGTGTAGGGTTCTGGCCGAGACAGGAGCACAGCGGCATGGTGGAAGGTGCGAGGGCATTCCAGACAGGGCGAACAGCTGGGGGGAGCAGCTCTGTGGGCCCCTTGCCCGCGGTGGCCCCGGCACTGCTGCTGGAGCTGGGCCTCAGAGCCTGCTTACAGCCCTCTCGGGCCGTCCTGCGTGCTCACTCGCCTTGCCTTACTCAGATTTGCCCCGAAGCGGAAATGTGTGAGGGACCTGGGGTCCCGGAGGCGCCAGGAGCCTGACTTCCGGCCAGTGTTTTCTCTGGGTCTGCAGCTTTGCCCATCACATGTTGATCTGGGGCCTGAGCCCCTGGGTGCCTGTGGCCATGAGAAGCCTGTGCTTCTGTGGGAAGAGTGCATCTGACCTGCGGGCTGGCCTCAGGGCCGCGGCTGGAGGGTAGTGACCTCTCCGGGGCAGGGACCCAAGGGAGGGGCCGCAGGACTGTGGTGCTATGGTTGGTGGGCAGGAACCAACGCACCAAGGGCCCGCAGCGGCCCAGTGCAGCTGTTTCTGTCTTGAAGACGGTCTGGCGCTGCAGGAAGGGGTGGTGGCGGTTTCCTGAGCGCGTCTGGACACTGGGCAGCACTCTGTGTCCTCCTGTGTCACCTCTGTGTCTTGGGCCAGCCACATTTGCTCCCTGTCCTTGAGGGGGCTCCGTGGCCGCACTCAGGCCGAGTTCTGAGGAGCCGTGACTGTGAGTTTCCTGGGTTCGTTGGTCAGATGTCCACAGTTTGGCAGACATCGCTCAGGATGTCCTGAGACTGGCTCGGTGTTGAACTTAAATGTAAAGAAGAAAACTAGGGTTCTGACCCTAACCCATACCTGTCTCCCGGCAGTGCTTCCACGTCAGTGACGGTGGACAAGACCCTCACTTTGTGTCTGTTTCTGGCGCTGTGACACGTGGCCCGTTTCTGGCGCTGTGACACGTGGCCCTGTACAGGACCCAAATCAGGCAGCTTCACCCGACTCTGGAGCGGGGCGTGGCTGTGAACTGTGCGTCACCTGGTTCCGGGGGTCCATAGTGAGAACAAAAACTGCACACGAGCCCTCCAGCTGCTTGTCTACCGCATGATGACTGTCCCCCTCCTGCTCTCGGGAGCTGGAGGAGGAGAGAGCCCTGGCCGGGGTCAGGGGTGGGTGTGGGAGAACATACGGGGGGGTGAGGCCTGGTGCAGGACGGCCTGCGTGTGGGGCCAGGGGTCGTGGGGAGGGTCTCATGAGGCCTGCTGAGGAGCCGGGGCCCACCTCTGGCCGTGGTGTGTTGCCGCCGTGTCTTATGGCTTTGTGACTTGGGGCAAGCCACTTGTCCCCGATGCCTGTTCCCTCCTGGGGACCGGGAGCTGGCCCCAGGGCCTGCCCCCTCAGGCAGCTGTGAGCCACTGCTTGGGGCTCCCCCAGTGGTGGACCCTGCAGGAGGACATGCTGCAGACGTGGCTAGTGACGGAGGGGTGGTGGGACAGTCCTCGGGGTGGAGGGGCCAGCTGGGGCTGTCGGTGCCCCTGATGGGGGAGTGCCTGCTGGGAAGTAAGGTCCTCGTGCACGTTCCCCTGTTTGAAAGTGGCTCCAGTGGCGTGAGTCCCGTGGAAGCCGTGGGGATGCTGGACGGAGTGGGAGGAGGGCCTGGACGTGAGGACCGTCTGGAAGAAGGAGCAGAAGCAGGTGCCCCGACCCTGGGTCCAGTGACCTGAGCCTGTGCTCCCCGGCAAGAGTGGCTCCTGTGGGCCATCAGGACCTGCCCGGCTGACCCCTCGTGGCCCTGTGCTTTCCAGGCTGTGGGTTCCCCAGGCTCCAGGTTGCCCTGACTTGGCTTCCAGAATCCTCTGTGTACGGCGTGGTGGGGGCGGCGAGGAGGCAGAATCCACAGTCTGCATGACCGTCTTCCTGACCTCCCCATCCCGAGAGGTGTGCCCGTGCCACCGTGGTGAGGGTGCCGGGGCCGCTCTCACCGGCTGTTCTGAGCAGGAAGCACAGCCGCGTTCAGTGCAGTCGCTTCCATGGCAGGGTGGTCAGAAGTGTCCTTTGTTGCCTGGGTCCCGGGGCCCCTGTGAGAGCTGGTGCCCGCGGGGCCTGCATATCTTGATGGACACCAGAGAAGCCTCCACCTCACGGGGACACGGCGGCCGGACTCGTGACAGAAGCGGGGGTGGGAACGGGTTTCCTGGTCTTGAGTGACAGCTTCATTTCAGGAAGCTGCTCGGGGCTTCTCTCCGGCTGCCGCCCATCCAGCGTGGGGTCACGTTTCCACGGCTTCAGTCTTTCTCTGTCTGGGAAGCTTCTGCCTCCAGGGCTCGCTCAGCATGGGGCCTGCCCTATGTGACCCATGTCGCTGTGCTCCACGCAAGGTCCCCGGCACCTGTCCGCGCCCACGCATGCTTTACTGCCGGTCCTTCTTTTTCCTTAATAGTCATTTTGGAAAAGGGCATGTTTTACGCGTTCATGTGTAATTTCTTCCCAGGAAAACATTTTTTAGTTTTCGCTTTGGGTATCTCATTGGCATGAAGTGTGTGGTGCAGGTTTTTGGAGAATATCAACCCCTTCGGCTCTCCACTGTCCCGCGCTGCCTTGTCCCTGCCCAGGCCCTGTCCTGCTTCCTCGAGCCCCATCGGAGCAGGTGTCCCCTGCAGGGCTCCCTGGAGAGTGGGGGGAGTGTTGTCATTGAGCCTCTGACCTCCGGCCTCGAGCTCATGCCTGCTGGACCAGTGCCAGCGACCCCGTGCTCTGCAGCCCAGGCGTAGTGGCCCCATGACCCCGTGACCTACAGGTCCAGTGTCTATGACCCTGTGCCCTACAGGCATGGCTGCACGACCCTGTACTCCACGGGCCTGGTGTGGTGACCCCGTGTCCTGGGAACCCTGTGTTCATACCTCCAACTCCCAGCCCAGGCTCAAGGTATCTGAGGCCCCCAGCTGGTCTAGAGCAGCCCCAGGACCCAGGGGTGGGCTCAGCCCAGTGGGAGCCTACGTGCAGTCTGCTTGCCTTGCTCTCCTACTGCACAGCAGCCGCCTCTCCCTCCCTCAGGGCCACCACTGCGACTCGGTGGTGACCCATTTCCTGTGCCCACGAGTGTGGCTGAAGGCCAGCGGGATGTTCCCCACCACACAGTGTGAGGCACTTGGGCCCCTGACTTAGTGAGGTGAGGGCCGGGGTGCCGGCCAGGGGGGCATGGGGAGGGAGAGTTTGTGCCCCGGGAAATGCTGTCTCTGCACTGCCCACTGCTCGCCGGCCTGGGTGTTTGCAGCATGTGAGCCCCTGGCTCTGCCTCCCGAGTCCAGCCTTTCGTGCCCTGCTGGGAAGTATGGGGTTTGGGGCTGGCTCTGGGTGTGAATCGGGCTTGCCGGCAGCTGGGGGGCTGAGCACACATCCCCAGTGCCCAGCTCTGCCCCTCTCCTCCAGCCCCGGGATCCTGGGAGGCTGGGTGGGGAGGTGACACTCGGCCGGCTGAGGGTGTGGCCCTGTTGTGCTCTCGGTGGAAAGGGAAGGAGTTGGAAGCATTTCGCATGTGTTTATTTTCTAGGGGCCCTATTTTTAGACGTTATTTTGGATTTGAATTTTAAGATTTAAACAAATCTGAGAGTCAGAATTAGCGTGTCTGAATGCTGGAGAAAGGATCTTTGGGGCTTTACCGCTTCATGACCCTGACTCTCTGTGCTTCCTGACTCTCGGTCTCCCCCCTTGGCCCTACAGCTGTCCCGGGTGACAGAGACCTGTTCCCTCCGTCCCCAGCACAGGCTGCGGGGGAGGGTCCCCTGCCAGCAGAGACCAGACCCCCTGGCCACAGTCTCCGGCTGGGGGCTCACCGGCGGCTGTGAGTTGGGTTGGATCCGCTTTTCCTGAGGTTGGCGGGCTGCGTCCGGTGGCTCTGAGAGCCGGGTCCGTGGCCGCCTGCCCGGATTCTGGCTGAAGAAGAGAAACGCAAACCTGTTGCCTCCTAGAGCCGGCCGTGCTCCGCGGAGAGTCACTGGGAGGGCCTCCCGGACCGTCAGCTTCATCCGTCCAGCATTTATTACAAAGTTTCCAGCATACAGTGAAGTTCGAAAGAATTTTTCCACTAATCCTGTGTATCAGCCACCTGGTTCTGTCGCTAATGCGCTCCCGCGTTCGTCCTGCGACGCTGTATTCCGGCCTCGCACACCCTCGTCCTCCAGGCGCTCCGAGGCGACCGCGGACGCCCGCACCCTCCCCGCACGTACTCAGAGTCAGCCTTGGTTTAGATTTTTCCTTCGATAGAACATCTACAGGTTTAAATGTACATTTGCTGAGTTTGGACACATGTTTCTGTTTGACCCAAACCTCGATCGAAGGGCCGAGGGCGACTGTCGTCCCGGAGGGTTCCCCGCCCATGTCCCCACCAGGGGAGTCCGGGATTTCCCCCCAGCCCAGGTTAGCCGTCCGGGGGTGTCGCGCCCGCGGCTCCTATGTGGGCTCTGCTGTGTCCGTCTGTCCCGCGGGTTTGGAGGTGGGTCCTGTCGCCACGTCAACGTTTGTTCCTTCTTCACACTGGCGACTGGTGCTCCTACGCGTTTCTGGCGGCACCGCGGGTCGTCCAGCGTTTCTCCCGCCAATGCACACACACTGGGTCTTCCTACGTTTTGGTTGTGAGCAAAGGCTCGTGAACGTTCCCATGCACATCTGTGTGCCGACCGGTTTCCGTTTCCAGGGGTGGAATTGGTGCGGCAGGGGTGGAAAGTTTTCCAAAGCGACTGACGCTGTCCCGTGAGCCGCCACCAGTGTCCGGAGCCCTGGCGGCCCCTCGCCGCTGGCGGAGATTTTAGCTGTGCTGGTGGGCGCGCTGGGGCGTCTCCCGGCGGTTTTGAGGAGCGTCTGCTTGACGACTGGGGATACAGAGCTGCTTTCAAGCGCTTTCTGGCCATTTGCATATCGTGTGTGTGTGTGTGTGTGTGTGTGTGTGTGTGTGTGTGTGCGCGCGCGCGCGCGCGCACTTGTCTGTTCCTGTCTTCTGCCCACCTTTTATGGAACTGTTTGAGTTAGCCGACTGTGTGTCCTGGGCAGTCCTTTGACAGCCGTCTGTTTCACAGATGCTTTCTCCCAGACCGTGGCCTCCAGACGTGTGAGTGCGGGCAGCGGATGTCCTGGCAGTGCTGGGTCTCCCACTTACAAAGGCCACGGGTCCCTGCGTTTACCTGGCCTTCACCTCTCTGAGCCATTTTGTGGGGTCAGCCTGGAGGTCTGCGTGTCTTCTGTTAAGGACAGTCCTACATACTTTGTGGTCTTTGTGCCATTGTAAATACTGTTTTTAAACATTTCACTTTCTACGTGTCTGCTGTTGCACGGACGTGCAAGTGAGATTCCTGTATTGATCTCGTAGCCTGTGACTCGGCTGGCGGGGTCCCCAGGGCCCGCGTGTCCTCCGTCGGGTGGCAGAAACCGCCAGCCACGCAGTGTCGCCTGTGCTCTGGGGTCTCGGCCCTCTGCCTGAATGTCCCGGCCAGGGCCTTGGGTGCTGCACAGCCTGGTGGGCAGCCTGTGCTCCCCTCGCAGGGACGCGGCGGGGCCAGAGCCGCTGGCTGGAGTCTGTCTCTTTGTGTAGATCACTTCTCTCCGGCGGAGGTATTTCCTTCTCTTTCTTACTTTGCCACAGATTTGGTTGTTTGTCTTCATGTGTCCGGGGAGGTCGAGCGCTGACAGATGCACGTTCTGCGTCTGTGGAAATGACCACGTCACCTTCTCACTGGTCTGCAAATTTGGGAATACATTGATTTCTCCAGCGTCAGGCAGAACCAGGACTCCGCTGGTCCCGCAGGGCTGTTTCTCGTGCTTCCGCGCATGGTTTGCACACACGTGGGTCTGGAATGTTCCGTCTTGGCCGGAGTTCGGTGTTCGCACGGAGCCGGCTTCAGGCAGCGCGCCGGAACGAGCCGTGTGGGGTTGGTGGCATTCCTGACGTGGCCGATGTTCATCAGGAGCCCGTCAGCATCCAGCAGGAAGGTTTGGGTACTAAGCCACCTTCTCTAAGGGGGACATGTCCGTTTGAGCGTGTGTCCTCCGACCTCAGGGATTTGTGCACCTGCCTTTGTCGGGTCTGTTGGCCTGAGCTCGTCTGCGCTCGTCTGCGCTCGCTGTTCTTCGGACGTCTGTGTTGGTAACGGTCCTCGGTTCCTGACAATGGTCACTTGTGTCCTTTCTCCTCCGGATCATTCTGCCTGGGGGCTTCTCAGTTACGTCCGTCTGTCAAAGAGCTTTTACTTCTGTGGATTTTCTTCAGCTCGTGCTGCTTGTGCTTCTGCTCGAGGCTCAGCCCATGACCCTCCGTGAGGTCGGCGGGGGCACTGACGTGGCACCTGGCTCTGACCTGTGTGGGGACGCGTCTCTGTCACTTTCTCATGGACGTCGGGCTGTGTTCATGTTCTCCAGACACCACACTGCTTTTCTCCTCCAAACTCTGCATTTATGGCATTTTTTACCTCCGGGTATTCTCGTCCCCTGCACAGCTGATGTTGACCCACCAGGGCCTGCACAGAGTGTGGCTCTGTCTCGGAGGACATCTCTCCCCGGCTGCGGGAGCAGAGGCCCCACCCTGCGGCAGGGGAGGCAGTGCTGTGCCCACCTCCTCTCAACCTCGAGTCCTCCCATGGGGATCACAGCAGGGGATGAGCCCCATGTTCTTGAAACCCAAGGGGTTGGGACGAGTGATGGCCCGTGGGAGTATGGAAAACCCATCACACAGCAAGTTGGAGTTGACTGTGGTGTTTGGGATCCGGGCAAAGGAAGGTGAGCTCGGTGGCTGGGCCTGTGTTCCCCGTTCTGGACCTTCAGAGGGAGACCCCTTGGGAAGAAGCAGCATTTCTGACTGCTAGTCCCTGCCTTTGGGTTTCTCCTGCAGCAGAAGTAAGTGCTGTCGCGGAGGGAAGTGGGAGCACTCGTCTGCTCTGTTGCAAGGAGGTGCCCGGGGCTCTGGGTCCCCTGCCAAGCTATGGGGCTGACCTGCTCATGGGGGACATGGGCTGTGGCGCCCCTGACCCTGTAGCTTGTCACGGATGCCCTGCAAGCTGCCTGGCCGACCTGGTGCAGGGGTAGGTGACGGTGACAGCACAGCCGTTAGGGGGTTGGCAGCGGGGACCCTGCCGACGACACCGGAGGCCATCACTATCTTCCGCTTCAGGTGCCGATTTCCCACGGTGTCTGCGGTGAGCCTGGGTCACGGCTGAAAAGCAGTGTCCTTGTGGACGGGCCTGAGGCTGCCGGGCCCTCCCAGCAGTGGTGCCCCGCCCCCGCCCCGGGCTTCCCTGGGCTCCATCCGCCCTCGCGTGTTCCTCCTGTTTCCAGATACAGGTGCACAGTTTGGAGTTGGAGGCGCAGGTCTCACCGTCTGCGAACGTGCACTGCGCCTGCATTACCCCCCTCCGGCCCTGCCCGCTGTGGCCTCGCACAGGCCTGGCTTTGCCTCGAGGTGTGACATCGTGGGGTCGTGGGCACCTTAACCGTCTTCAGTTCTCGGTCTTTGTTAACCCGCTGGAAGAGAACTCAGAGAGGCCGCAGGAGCACAGCGGCACGTGGGCTGCTGGTGGCCGGGAGGAGGGACGGGAGAGGACTCCGGGGCGAGAGCCCCAGGCCGCCTCGGCGCCCACCTGCCTGCACGCGGGGCATCCCGACCGGCGTCCCGACGGAGGCGGGTGCAGCCGGTGAGGGGAGCCGGTGTCCGCGGGCAGGCGGGCTGGGCCAGGACCAGGCACGTCCCCGTGCTGACGGGCGGTGGTGCCCCGCAGTCTTCCTCCAACCCTCTCGTTCTGCATCCTGTGGGCAGGCCTAGCTGGGCAGGTCTCTGCTGAGAGACGTGGCCCCGATGTCACCGGTGTGGCCAGAGCCCACAAGGCGGGCCTTTCGGTTCGTGCGGACCGTCATTCCGGAGTAAACCTGCTTTATTCCTGAGAAGCTGACCCTGAGTGAGCGTGAGTTGTCGTGTTGAATATGTTATGTTCAGGCCACCCTGGAGGGGAAACGCTCATTTTGTGGTCAAATTAATGACCTCTTGCTCCCAGTGGGTGAGTTCGAGGGGACACGTGTGTGTGTCCCACATTCGAGTGTGGCTCGTAGACGCCCGAGCTGGCTGTCGTCCTACTGGAAAGGGAGTGTCTCCACGCTGTGCTCCACGGAACACTCTTGCTGTCTTCACCCCGTCCTGTGGACGGTCCTGCTCCAGCGGCCTCACTGGGGGGGCGGCCCCCGAGGAGGCCCGGGCTGCGTGTGCAGGCCACGGGCGGCCCTTCTCCTTGGGCTCTCCAGGGCGTCCCCGAGCGCCCCGCCCCGGGCCCTGTGCTCTCCTCACTCCGGGAAGGCCCACCGTTGCTTCCTTTTACCAAACTATTTTTAGCCTCCGAGTGTTTGTGAATGCACAGACAAGATTTCCTTTCTTGTGAAAGGAAACGGATTTCTGCAGGGATAAGCGTGCGGCGTGGGGCAGGGTTTCCCGGGAAATCGGGCAGCGTAGACCAGAGCCCGCCCCATGGGTGCGTCCCCAGGAGGGCTTGGCCCGCTGTGTGTACAGGGTTAGGGAGCCCCTGGCACTCGTTTATTTTAAATGACTCGTGTTTGAAAGTTTTAAGGCAGTGTTTGAGAAAAACGAGTTTCTGGGCTGGCAGACCTGGTCTGGGAACACGGGAGCCGCCGCCGCCACTGGCCAGGGTCGCGCTAGCTGGTCGGGGAGGCCGCCAGCAGGACCAGCAGGGGTCACGCCTGCCCCCAGCCCAGTCCTTTTCGAGCCGAGCCGGCAGCGTGGACACCAGCCGCCTGGACGGGGCTCAGGAGGTGGGCGCGGGGCTCAGAGTGGGGCTTCCCAGTGTCCTGCTGCCCCGCCGCTCCGTTTGCTGGAAGGTCTGGCCTGATGGCCCTGCCTCCCCCCTAGGTGAGTCCTGCCAGGGGCTGCTCCCACTCTCTGGCCTCGCAGTGGGTGGGGGTCTCCCTCTTGTGACGGCTGCTCCTGCTTCCAGCATGTTCTCTCCCTCACAGCCCAGGCCTTGGCTTCTTGTAAGGACGACCCCCCGACGGCCCTGCAGCTTCTCAGTCCACCTGTGGTGTCGGCGGTCGCGGGCCTCCCGGCGCTTGCTGCCTGCAGGGTCAGGCGGGGGAGACACGAGCAAGACGGGGGCAGAGCCAGAGATACTGAGAGATGCAGAGACAGTGAGAGACGCAGACGCAGTGAGAGACGCAGACGCAGTGAGAGACGCAGACGCAGTGAGAGACGCAGAGACAGTGAGAGACGCAGGCGCAGTGAGAGACGCAGAGACACTGAGAGACGCAGACGCAGTGAGAGACGCAGACGCAGTGAGAGACGCAGAGACAGTGAGAGACGCAGGCGCAGTGAGAGACGCAGAGACACTGAGAGACGCAGACGCAGTGAGAGACGCAGAGACAGTGAGAGACGCAGAGACAGTGAGAGACGCAGAGACACTGAGAGACGCAGACGCAGTGAGAGACGCAGAGACACTGAGAGACGCAGACGCAGTGAGAGACGCAGACGCAGTGAGAGACGCAGAGACAGTGAGAGACGCAGGCGCAGTGAGAGACGCAGGCGCAGTGAGAGACGCAGACGCAGTGAGAGACGCAGAGACACTGAGAGACGCAGACGCAGTGAGAGACGCAGAGACAGTGAGAGACGCAGAAGCAGTGAGAGACGCAGAGACAGTGAGAGACGCAGAGACACTGAGAGACGCAGACGCAGTGAGAGACGCAGAAGCAGTGAGAGACGCAGAGACAGTGAGAGACGCAGAGACACTGAGAGACGCAGACGCAGTGAGAGACGCAGAGACAGTGAGAGACGCAGAAGCAGTGAGAGACGCAGAGACAGTGAGAGACGCAGAGACAGTGAGAGACGCAGGCGCAGTGAGAGACGCAGAGACAGTGAGAGACGCAGAGACACAGAGACGCAGATGCAGTGAGAGACGCAGACGCAGTGAGAGACGCAGAGACAGTGAGAGACGCAGAAGCAGTGAGAGACGCAGAGACAGTGAGAGACGCAGAGACACTGAGAGACGCAGACGCAGTGAGAGACGCAGAGACACTGAGAGACGCAGAGACAGTGAGAGACGCAGAGACACTGAGAGACGCAGACGCAGTGAGAGACGCAGACGCAGTGAGAGACGCAGACGCAGTGAGAGACGCAGAGACAGTGAGAGACGCAGAGACAGTGAGAGACGCAGGCGCAGTGAGAGACGCAGAGACAGTGAGAGACGCAGAGACACAGAGACGCAGATGCAGTGAGAGACGCAGACGCAGTGAGAGACGCAGAGACACTGAGAGACGCAGACGCAGTGAGAGACGCAGACGCAGTGAGAGACGCAGAGACAGTGAGAGACGCAGAAGCAGTGAGAGACGCAGAGACACTGAGAGACGCAGAAGCAGTGAGAGACGCAGAGACAGTGAGAGACGCAGACGCAGTGAGAGACGCAGACGCAGTGAGAGACGCAGAGACAGTGAGAGACGCAGAAGCAGTGAGAGACGCAGAGACACTGAGAGACGCAGAAGCAGTGAGAGACGCAGAGACAGTGAGAGACGCAGACGCAGTGAGAGACGCAGAGACAGTGAGAGACGCAGGCGCAGTGAGAGACGCAGAGACAGTGAGAGACGCAGACGCAGTGAGAGACGCAGGCGCAGTGAGAGACGCAGAGACACTGAGAGACGCAGACGCAGTGAGAGACGCAGAGACAGTGAGAGACGCAGAGACACTGAGAGACGCAGACGCAGTGAGAGACGCAGAGACAGTGAGAGACGCAGAGACAGTGAGAGACGCAGACGCAGTGAGAGACGCAGACGCAGTGAGAGACGCAGACGCAGTGAGAGACGCAGAGACAGTGAGAGACGCAGAGACAGTGAGAGACGCAGGCGCAGTGAGAGACGCAGAGACAGTGAGAGACGCAGAGACACAGAGACGCAGATGCAGTGAGAGACGCAGACGCAGTGAGAGACGCAGAGACAGTGAGAGACGCAGGCGCAGTGAGAGACGCAGAGACAGTGAGAGACGCAGGCGCAGTGAGAGACGCAGAGACACTGAGAGACGCAGACGCAGTGAGAGACGCAGAGACAGTGAGAGACGCAGGCGCAGTGAGAGACGCAGAGACACTGAGAGACGCAGGCGCAGTGAGAGACGCAGAGACACTGAGAGACGCAGACACAGTGAGAGACGCAGGGGTAGTGAGAGCGATGGGGAGGGTCCCTGTGTTTTCTGCACAAGCTGGTCTCTGCCGTGAGAGGACGGCCAGGACTGGCAGGGTGGCACTCCTGGGGCAGGTGTACCTGTGGTGTGGCGGGGGGCGGGGGTTGGGGTGCAGAGTGACGGTCGCGCAGCCGGCCACATCGTGGCGCCTGCGGCCTCCCCATGGGCTGAGACTGACGTCTCGCGCCCCCCCAGCGCTCTCCCGGCGCCCCGCGGCTCACGCGCTCGGCGGTCAGGTGCGCGTTTGCTGGATTTCATGGGTTTGAACACATGCATTTTTGCCTGATTTTGTGGATACCGGGAAGCGCAGTGCTCACTTCGCAGGTTCTCTGAGTCGAGAAAGGCGGAAGTTCGGAAACTCCCGGCGTGGCCGGCAGGCGTCCCTGCGGGTTCCTGACTGAGGTGGCTGTCCCGGGATGGTGTGCCGTGGGGAGGGGACTCCCAGAGCTGGCTCCGTCTCTGTCCTGTCGGAGGACGGCGCTGTCCCCTCTGCCGCTGCCCGCGCCCTGGGCTGGAAGAGCCGGGCCTCCCCTGCCCTGCGGGGAGCTGGGGTTTGGATTCCGGGCCTCCCTGCGGCACCATGAGCGGAGTTCTTCTCTGTAGCCTGTCGGAGGATGATTGGGGGCCCAGGGGGCAGCCGCGGCTGCCCTTGGGCCAGGGGTGCAGCCGGGGCTGGCGGCGGAGAGCCTGGGTGTGCGGGAGGCAGGGGCTGGTTTCAGCGAGAGCAGAGGCCTTGCTCCAAGGGGCGCCGGGACGGCCGTGGCTGGCACTGCTGGCCAGGGTGGGTGGGGTGCGCCCCGGCCCCGGTGCTGGGGGGGGGGGGTCTGTGATGCTGACACCCGGGAGCCCCCACAGGGTCTGTGGGTTCAGCCCTGGCCGGGTACGGAGAGAGGTAGCAGCGGCGTGTCCGCGGAGAGGCCAGGCGGCTGCTGGGAGTCTGGGGCCGCACCCCGAGGCTGCACTGTGGACCCCGCTCGCGTCCTGCCGGGGCCCCGCACCACCCCATCCCCCCACCGGGCGGGGCCCGCGGCAGGGGAGGGGTCCTTCGCAGGTCCTTGGAGCGTCCTGACAGCTGTAAAGGTGTCACAAAGCAGGTCGATCCCCCGCCCCCCCGAGCGCTTGCCGCTGTCACTGGAGCAGCGTCTCCCTGGGAACAAAGGCACCTGCGTCCGTCTGCAGTCACGGCGCCCCGTTGCCTCCACGGGCCCCGGCGGCGTGCCGAGACCACCTGCCTGTAGGGTGCCGGGAGCTCTGCCTGCCTGTCTTACTGGGTGTGGCCGGCTGTGCCCAGCGAAGACGCCGGGCACTCCTTGCCCCACCCAGGACTCCCGGCTGGCCGGCTCCGGTCTGGAAAGAAGGTGAACATGTTCTCACACATGTCAGGGAACTTGGAGATCTTTTCTCCTGCTGTTTTCTGTCAAATCTTTTAGGACTTGTCTGGTATTAGGAAGATCAGTTCTTTGTGGGGCTGACCGCACGCACGTTCTCGCTCCGAGTGACGTCTGTCCTTCTGTCCTGCGCGGGGTCCCCACTGCGGCTGAGTGTGCTGTCCTTCTTAGCCACGCAGTGTGGACTCCGAGTCCGGGTTTGCCAGCGTGAACTTTGGGGGGCTGTGCCGAGCTTGGGGGACCCGCCAGCAGGTGTGCGGTGTGGGTCCGTCATCCTGGACCTCCCACAGCCTGTCGGACGGCGCGTTCACTGCGAGGGCACGGTTTTGAACTGGACCTCCCCGGAGACCTGACGCCACAGGGAAATCCGAGGGTGAAACGCGTCACTGTGATCGTTGCTCTCGTGACATTTTCTTCCCTTGCGCCCGTCCTGCACCTGAATCCGAGGCCAAGGACGTGCTCGTTTCTGCGCGCGGGACCGAGTCCCGCAGGCTGTGGTTCGGCACAAGCACTGCGTCTCTCTCACCTCTGTGGGGGGACGTCTGGGCCCTCCCGGCTGCGATCTCAGGAGGGCCGTGAGCCCCTGAGCGCCCCTGGGTTTGGCACACGTCATCTCCTTGCTGAGGTGGGACCAAGGGCAGGCCATTCCCGCAGGCGAGAGCCAGTGCCCTGCTCATCTGTGACCTTTACAGTCTCCTGTAAGGTGCCCGCTCATGTCCGATAAGGTCAGACCAACCCAGGACAACACCCTGTTTGATTAGCTTAAGGCCAGCTATTCTCGGGGTTTAATTACGTCTGCAGAACCCTTCCACCTTTGCCACAGACGTGACATGATCAAGGGAGTGACATCTTATCGCTTCCAGGGGCACTCACACCCCAGGGGAGGGGTTCTCTGTGCACACGGGGTGGGGCGTGTGTGCGGCCCGCGGGACCTGACAGCCACTTCCCTGTTCGTTGATTGATCATTTGTGGTCGCAGACTTTTATTGGAGAACTTGCATTCATTTCTTCTCCATTTTTCTTCATGCACATCAGCAGTTTTGACCTGTATGATTTTCCTTGTCTCCGAAGAACTTTTTAAAACATTACTTTTAGGGCAGGTCTCCTGGTGACGGATTTCCTCAGTTTTGTTTATCTGAGAATATCTTAATTTTTCCTTACTTCTGGGGAGATCGTTGGCGGGATGCGGAGTCCTGGGCGGGCGGGCTTCCTCCCCGTCCCCGTGACTCTCTCCTTCCTTGCGTGGCTTGCAGAAGGTGCTGGAACACCTGTCCCCGTTCCTGGTGGCCTCGGTGTCCCCGTTCCTGGTGGCCTCGGTGTCCCCGTTCCTGGTGGCCTCGATGTGCCTCTGTTTTTCCTTCTTCCCAGACGTGCCTTGTCACCGTTCCTCGAGGTGAACGTTGTGTGCCTGCAGGAGCTTTGCTGGAATTTAAACCACCGAGTGTTCTTCTAGCTTTCCTGTATCTGTGGTTTGTGTTCGCCGTTAATTTTGAAAAACTCTCCGCCTTGAGTACCTCAGCAGTGTTTTCCAGTTTTTTCTGTCTTCTTCTGACACCTGCATTACGCGAGGTTGTCTCTAGGTTCTTGGATCCCTTTTCAGTGTTTTTGTCTTGGAAGTTTCTGTTGACGTGTCTTCAAGCTCGCTGGTTGTTCCCTGGGCCGTGTCCAGGGCGCTCATGAGCCCGTCAGCAGCATTCTTGCTACCGTGGTTTTGATGTTAGTAGTTGCTCTGGCCTGTCTTAGAGATTCTGTCGCACTGCTTGTGTGGCTCACCTGCCTTTTGTGCTGTCCACAATTTCCATCGGAGCCTGTAGTCTGCTCTGAATCCCCTTCTGACAGTCCCAAATCTGGGTCATTACCGATGCATTTGTCTTTATACTGTTACTTGCCCCTTGCCTTTTAGTCTGCCTTGTAATTTCTTGCCAAAAGCTGGACCCAAAGAATCAGGTCAGAGCTGCTGAGGCCACGGGAGGCCTTCCGTTAATGTGGCGTGGCTCTGGGCCGTGCTCGGTGTGTGCTATGGCTGCGGTGTTAGGGTCCTCATGTCGTCTTCGGACATGTTCCCAGGACTCCTTGGGGGTGGTCTGGCCGTGCCCCACTGCACCAGTGCCCTGTTGGTGTGGGGGTGTGGCACAGGGGAAGGGAGTGCTCCACAGTCTGTGACTAAGGCTTGGAGGGTTGGTGCACCTGCGTCTCTGTCCTGTGCCCCCACACGTGGCTCCCCCCCATCCCTTCCACATGCCAGGCAGGCAGCGTGGGAGGAAGCACCCTTTCCAGGGCCGGGCTAAGGTGCTGGTGAAGCCTCTTCCCCCATAAGGCTTGTGGTGTGCAGAGCTCCCAGGGTGTTTCCCGTGGCTGCTCCTCCCATCCCCCTGCTGGAGCCAAGAGAGGGTCTTTCTCCAGGGATCCTTGTCTGATCTGGACAGTGAGTTCCTGCTGAGATGCCTGGGGGTCAAACCTACAACACGGGGGGGGGGGGGGGCCGTCCTGGAAGCCGTGGTCCCAGGGAGCCTCTCAGCCCTTGTCCGCACTCAGCTCCCGGCCGCTCCTCAAGTGACGGGTGGTGTCTTCCCGTTGGCTCAGCGTCTTCTCCAGGAGAGCGGGTCTGGGCTGCCGGTCTCGTGTTCCGTGTCTCTGGACTTCGGGGCGGTGGTTTGCAGGCTGCTCCCGCTCCCTGGCAGATGTGGGAGAAGTCCGTGTGAGGGCGGCTGTGCGACTCGCACGCCGCCACCGTTCGAGCTGTGACCGGAGTCCTGACCCTCTCAGTGACCTGTAGCCATAACCTGCATCTGCAGCTGCCCTGGCGTCGGACCGTCCGTGCATTTGTGGAGCGGCCCGCCCGGCTGTGGCGAGTCGGTCGTTCACGTGCCATGTTCGCACTGACGCCCGTTCGTGGCGTAGGCGGGACGTGGCTCCCCTTTTGTGGCTGTGGTCTTCGCCGTGCTTATGATCCGCGGCCCGTTTACTTCGTGGCAGGGACCTCGAAGCTTCCCTTCTTCTTCCCCAGAGCTGCTGTCGGGAACATCACTGACTACGTCACGGCTTAAAATTGAGTCGCTTTGGAAACTCAGCTCTTCAGACACACTGGCCGCTCTGCAAGCACAGACTGGACTGCGCAGATCTAGCGCGTTTCTGTCCCCACGGAGGGGCGTGCTCCGTAGTGCCGATCCTTGTGTCGGTGGAAACGTTCTGAAATCTGCACTGTCCAGCCCCGGGGCCTCGGGGCTTCTGAGCAGGTGTGTGTGCCTCTGTGTGTGTGTGCGTGTGTGTGCGTGTGCATACGTGAGCATGTGCATATGCGTGTGTGCGTGTGTGTGTGCGAGGCGTGCGTGCAGTGGGGCGCGTGTGAACCGTGGCTCTCTTTCTGGCTGCTCTGCAGCTGTCGGACAGCCCACAAGCCGTTTTCCGTGCCCGTCCTCTCTCTCCGGTGCCCATCGTGACGGCGGTGAGCGTGTCGTCACGGTGTGCGCAGCGCTTTCATTGTTGATCTCTGGCTTGAGCTTTGAAACTAAGTTTAAACACGTGGAAGTCAGTGCGGCGGCTGTGAGCCTCCCTGTGAGAAGGGGGGGCGGGAAAAGACGCGTCGGCTCCCCAGTCCCAGGTGCTGTCGGAGCCGCGGCGGCTGTGGCGCCGGAGCCGGGTCCTGTCCTGCGAGTCGCGCAGCTGGCTCTTCTCCTTCATCTCGAGGCGTGAAAGGTGGTGGTCACCCTGGTGTGTCCTCACCAAGACTGGACTGGGCTTGGGCAGGGGCTGCTGGCTCCTGGGTGTGTGTCCCTGGCCCTGGGAGTCCTCTTCTTCTGGTGGCCGTGGGCCAGCGCTGCTCCTCTCCAGGCTGTGGCCCGGTGCTGCCCATGGGGGAGCTGTGCGGCCACCACCGTGGTCCTTAGAGCGTTTCTGTCACTCTCAAGGAGCGCTGGCGGCCTGCAGCAGTCGGCTTTCTGCCTGCGTGGGCTGTCCATAGCGTGGACCCACGGTCCTGCCTGCGTCCGGCTGCTCTCATCCATGTTGTGGCTGGAGTCAGGGCTTTGTTCCTTTTTAGGGTCCCGTCATCATCCTTTGTGTGGATGGACGATGCTCGCTTCATCCGTTCGTCCGTGGGTGGGTGTCCAGGCCCGTCTCTGGTGGGCGAGCCTCCGCAGTCCCCTCCTGTGGCCCACAGGCGCTCGTTGCGCGGCCGGGTTCCGTCCCCTCGCGACCTGGTCTTTAGCTCCGTCTTCCTGCGCTTCAGCCACAGGAGCTGCCCTCCAGGTTGTGGGGCATCTGGGCTCTGAGCAGAGACCTCTGGGCTGAGGCCGGCTCCGTGCTCTGAACTGTGGTGTGAGTGTCCCGGCACGATCCGGGCGTCGGCGCACCTGGGTCAGGTGCACGGGGCCTCAGAGAGCAGCCGTCCCGCAGACCATCGGACGCTCCTGCCTGGCCTCGCCCCACGCTTCTTCTCAGGGCCGTGTCCGAGGTTGGGGTGGGGTGGGGTGGGGTGGGGTGGGGAGGGGTGGGTTGGGCACGTGCCCTCTCGGCTGGTGGCCGCTTGTCCGCGACCCGCAGTGGGAGACACTGGGCGTTCTGGGCAGCTCTTTCCCCAGAGCACCTGGGGCTTGGAGCCCACCCCCCGGGTCCCTGCTGCTGTCTGCCTCGTCCTGGAAGCCGGCCCGAGGGTTGTGGCTGGAACCCTGCCCCTTAAGGACAGAGGCTCCCCTCAGGCCAGTACCTGCTATGCCGTCCCGTGGCAGACCCCGGCCTGGTGGTGGGGTGTCCCTCCTGTGACCCCCGTGGGGACAGAGCAGAGTGAAGGGGTGGGTGCTGCGGGGCCTGCCTGTCGCTTGGACAGCTTTGTGCCTGGGAGCACCTGCCCTGTTGAGCTGGGTTCCCTCCTGGGGGCGGGAGGTCCCCCCGTGGGGTGTGCCGCACTGTGAGGCCTGCGGCAGGTCTCGGTGAAGACCATTAGCTTCTGCTCGTGGCTCCTCAGGGCTGTCCAGTGGTTTGACGGTCTCTTTTCCTTCTTGATTTACAGCCGGAGACCCTGCAGAAGAACTGGCTTCGGGAGTTTTATCAGGTAAGAAGTACTCGCAGCTGCTCTCTCAGACCCGGTGTTTCTGCCGTGAGGGCTGTTTCTGTGGGAGCCGCGTTTTGTCCAAACCGTCTGGGCTTGGGCTGTCCCGGGGCTGAGGGTGATGGGCGTCACATTCCTCCTCCGAGGCTCCTGCCAGATCCCCTCCTCCGGCCCGGATTCCAAGGCCCCGGGCAGGGGTCTCTGCATTGTTGGAGGGGGGGCCACTGAAAGCTTCTGGAGACCCGAGGACGCCTTTCCGGATGGTCCTGTGGATGCGTATTAAAGGCGGCAAAGCCACACGGAGGGCCATGGTCAGACAGCTGTGCTCCAGACCGAGGGCCCAGCCGAGGCCAGTCACGCATCGGTGGCTGGGGTTGGGCTCGGGACGTGTCTGTGTTTGGGACCCTTGGGGGGGCATTGGCGAGGCTGCTCTGAGGTGGGGGTGGGGTGCGCGGGCAGACCTGTGGGAGAGAGGAGCCCAGTGGCCGGGCATCCTGTGTGGCTGGGACAGAGGGGCCGGACCTGGCCGGGCGTCCGGTGTGGCTGGGACAGAGGGGCCGGACCTGGCCGGGCGTCCGGTGTGGCTGGGACAGAGGGGCCGGACCTGGCCGGGCGTCCGGTGTGGCTGGGACAGAGGGGCCGGACCTGGCCGGGCGTCCGGTGTGGCTGGGACAGAGGGGCCGGACCTGGCCGGGCAGAGGACGGCGCAGGTGGGGGAGGGCGGCGGGGCCACCCCTACCCGCTGGCATCTCTGCTGAGCCCGTGGGAATGTTTTGGCAGCAGGACACAACAGGAGATACTGGGGGAGGCCTGGGTCTCCCTTCCCCCTGGCCTCGGGGTCCGGCCAGCTGAGGTCTGAGGGGCGGAGGGGCCGGCATAGCAGCGGGTCCACTGAGCTGTGTCCTGCCTGCTCCTGGCAATGTCCAGGCTCTGGGCCTGTGAAAGCAGGCCAGTGGGCTGCTCCAGGGCCTGCTGTCCCTGCCGGGGGTCCCGGGTGGCCGTGGGACCCACGTGCTAGAGGCTCAGAGTGCAGGGCGGGTGGGGCAGATGCGGGTCCCACTCTGCTGGGGACAGCAGGCACCCAGAGGGTAGAGCCTCGGGCAGACGCTTCCATCCCTTGTGCCCCGCGAGGTGTGCCCTCCCGGGCTGTCTGGAGGTGGGGCCTCTCCCTCGTCCGTCCCACACATACTGTCTGCCAGGAGTGGTGCTTGGCTCTTGGCGGGGACAGGAGGCAGGTCCTCCACATGTGAGGGAAGCTCTGGGGGGAGCATCTTCTGGGATGGGCACATGGAAGGCTGTTGGGAGGCTCGTGGCAGAGGCTGGTGGGCTCTCAGCCCTTCCTCCGCTAGCTTTCTGCCCTGCCCAGCGCTCCCCGGCCCACGGGGCTCAGCTGCTGGCAAGAAGCCGGCCCAGTGGGTGAAGGCAAGGGCCCTTCCTGGCAAAGCACCAGCCTCGGGCTCTGGATGGGCTCAGGGGCCCTTCTGCCTGTGGTGCCCCCCATCCTGCTCTCCGGGCTCCCTGGGCCTGTGTCGGTTTGGGCTGGAGCAGCTGCCCATGAAGCTGAGCCCCTGTTGGTCTCCCCAAGGCAGGGGCAGAGTTTGAGATCTCTGTTAGGTGCACATCTTGGAGGGACCCATGAGTGGCCCTGCGCTGGGAGGTGTGCAGAGTGCCCGACAGCCCAAAGCTGAAGGTCAGTGCACATTTGCAAGTTTTTTCTGCTTCTGTTGATGTCGTGGTCCCTGGGGTGTGCTGAGGCAGCCAGGCCGCCCGTGGTCTGCGAGTGAGTCCAGGCTGGGCAGCTGGGCTTTCTGTGACTCTGACCCCTGGAAAACTGCAGGCCACAGGTGTCCCCCCTTCCTGAGCCTTCCCGCTGCACGCGAGCTGTGTCAGGCTGTTTCCAGAACCTGGAACCCAGAGGGGCACACGGCCTGCTGTTTCCCTCAGGCTCTGTTCCCAGAGCCCCGGGTGTCCTTCCTGGAGGCCTTCCTGGAGTATGGAGCCTTTGCTGAGAGAAAGGACCATGCGTGGCGGTGTGCGGGTTGGAGGGGCGGCTTGTCCTGGTTTATAAGCAGAAGTCTCTGTAGAAGGAAGAGAACTTTCAGGGATGATTCTTGTAAGAATTTACCGCAAGTCCCCTGACACGCGTGGGGCTGACCGGACCCCTGGGGTGATCAGGCCGCTGATCCCAGCTGTTGGGCTGGCCGGAGCAGAGAGGGCGCGGGTCTGCCGGGGGCCAAGGCGGGTCCCTGCCTTCTTAAAGAGAATGTTTAACCCTAGAGTTCCCATTACGCAGTTATGTTGTTTTTGACACAGCGCCTGATACGCTGCTTTTATAGACACAGGAACTGAACCCAGCATTCGTGCCTTTAGAACCCAGGGACTAATTTTTGCTTTTTCTGTAACCCCCGATCTCCGTAAAAGTGCAGGGAATGAGAGAAAATATTGCTGGGGTTTCCACCGTTAGTTCTGATGAGCCTCGGACGCTGCTGATGACCAGGCCTCTCAGACTCAGTCCTGAGGGCCGCTGTGGCGCAGAGAGCAGAGAGGGTCGCAGCCTGGTGTCACCCAGCTGGCCTCCTCGTGCCCCTCCCTGTCCGGTCTCCCAGAGACACCCCCGGGCCTGGGGCCGGTGACACGACTCTCCCCTTGCTGGGGAGCACAGGCTCCCAGTCCAGGAGCCGGGCCCTGTGCTCGCCACCCCCATGGCAGCCGGCCCTTCTGTGCCCCCTTCTTGGTCCACCCAGAACCTCCCCCAGGGCCCGGCCACATCCCCATTCTGTGCTCTGCGAGCAGCAGGGTGCTCCCCGAGACCACAGCTCAGGTCCGGTGGCTCTCGGGCTCCTGTCCCCTGGGTGAGAGCCCAGGGTCCGTCTGTGGCCTTCTCTGCTCTGTCCCCAGACGCGCCAGGTGTTTCGGTCCTCTGTGCTTGCTCTAACTGGACGTCCCCACCTTCCCACTCCCCGGCCCCCCGCCCCCCCACTCTCCCCAACAGAGGCCCCTCCTGGTCCCTCTCCTGCCCCCCCCCCCCCCCACTGTGCTCCATGCACTCGTCCTCGCCGTCCGGATCGCAGTCCGAGTCTGTCGGGTACTGATGTGTTTGTCTCCCCCCGGAGACACGGGCTCCACAGCTGCCTGGGCCTCAAGCTTTGTGTTCCCGCCACGTTCCTGCGTGGAAGGGTGTGAAGTGGGGCCTCTTGGGGGTGAATAGGGTTGGACGAGGCCGTGAGGCACCACCTCCCCGTGATGGCAGCACCTCCCCGGCAAGGAGCAGGAGAGCCAGACCCCCTGTCCTGGGAGTGTCCGTCACACACGAGGGACAGCCGGAGGCCCCCCGGGCAGCCCAGGGGCGGTGCTGGGAAGGAGGCGGCCTCCTGGGGCTGGGGTTCTCAGGACGGCTCTGGACGGAGCGGCCGTCCTGCGGGCCGGCTCTGCCCTGAGCTCTCAGAGCCGCAGGTGAGGCTTCCGGCCGTCAGTGGGCCTCCTCTCCCTCTGTGGCGGTGGCGTGCTCGCAGGTGCGGTCCTGGCGGCAGCCGTCTTGCTCCCTCTGCCCGAGACCTGCGAGTGCGTGTGCCGCACCGTGTGTGGTCAGCGCGTCTTTCTCGGTTGCACAAGGCAGAGAGCACACAGCTCAGCACCCTGCTCCCTGTCCAGCGCGTCTCACTGGCACGTGCCCGGGGAAGTGGGGCAGCCCCTAGCAGGTCACGGATACGGGGATGTTCACGGCTCACTCTTTTCTCAGCAAACTGGGACGTCCGTGCAGATGAGTGCACACGACCTGCTTCATTGGCTTCGGAGTGTGCCGTTAGCTGGACAGGCTGTCATTTTAAGTTGTCGTTCTGTCGACGGGCTCCTGGGTGGTTTCGAGTCTGCTGAGATGCCGTGGATAAATTTTACGGCGGTTACACATCTCTCCTACAGACCTAAATCGAGCACGTGTTGGAATCTCGTAGTAAGTACTTATTAGTGAGAGAAGGAGAAAAAGCAAGACCTTAGACCTGCTTCAAACAAGACTCCACAGAGCAAAGCCAGGCTCTCCAAGCGTCCGGGGACTTGGCCTAAGAAAGGAACACCAGGCAGCAGGAATCCGTTCTTCCCACCAGACTCGGGGTTCTCGCGGTGGGAGTATTTGCGTTGTTATCAGCCTTTAGGATTCGCTGAATTGTGGAACAGCTCCGTGATAAGAAAGGTCAGGGATCTCGAGCAGACACGTTGTCTGTTTGCTGTTGGAGTTTTCCTGACAATAGCGGTAAGAGTGATGTGATAAACAGTGCTGTCTTCCAGGCAGCTCGAAGGAACGGGCACCAAACCTGCACCTTAAACAAATTAAAACTGGGAAATACCTGTGAGACTGTGGTCTTCAAACATCAGGCCCCAGGCTAGGCTGCATGGTGAGTCTGGAGAGGGTCAAAGCTGCCCTGCGGCCACCCCACCTGCTGCCCGAGGGGGTGTCCTGGCCAGGGGTGCCTAGCAAGGTGGCTGCAGGGTCACTGTTAGACCGACCAGAGACCACCAGGTGGGCAAGGACACAGGAAAAGAGGACCCTGCGGAGGAGAAAACCAGTCAGGAGTGTGGCTACAGGATTCAGTTTTGTGGATCTCGGAGACCCTGCTCTGGGTTTTAGGATGTCTGTTGTGTTTCTGTTTTCTCACTCACTGACTTCTGCTTTTTAAGTTTTCCCTTTCTTTTGGTTATTCTGGGTTTAACTTGCTTTTCTACATCTAATTTCTGAAGGTAGAAGACAAAAGCACCCATTTCAGAAGTCTGATGGGGGGGGGGCATCATCACTAAAAATCTGGCAGGTGTTAAAGAGATACGGAGGGACTGTGGGGGCCAGCTGTTTGCTGATAGGCTTGAAAACTTACAGGAAAGGAACATATTTTTGGAAAAATGAAGCATCAGAGCTTACAGTCAAGAAGAGATAAGTGAACTCTCTGCTCCACTAACATTTGCCAACATTTTCCGACAAAACCTCCAGGACTGTGTGGTTTCCCTGGGAAGTTCTGTCCAACATTTAAGCAAGGAACAGTCACGGTAGTTCAGAAACTTGCAGGAAGCCCAGGGGACGCTCCCTCACCCGAGACCACGGCAGGCGGAGGCGTGAGTACCTGCCCGTGTCTCCCGCGGGACAGCTACAGAGCAGAGAGCTCTGACACCGCCACGTCGAGCAGTGCACACGCGCACACACGTCACAGCGTTAGTGCTTCGTCACCCGCGGAGGAAGTCAGTGTCGGTTCGTAAAATCCGTGGGTGACTCACGGGAACGAGCCGTCCCGTCATCTCCGCGTGCGCCGACGAAGCCTCAGGCCCGATCCTGGAGCTTTCCGCTGGAGACCATCAGCAAACCAAGGACCGACGGGCCCTCCCCAGCCTGCGAAGAGCCCACAGCTGACTGCAGAGCCGCCGGGGAGGGAAGGGCTCCTGGCGGCCCCTCTCCCGCCCAATGTGGTCCCGAGGGTCCTGGCAGGGGCAGAGGCTAGACAAGGACGTGGAGGGAAGGGCTGAGATCCCGCGTGCGGGTGACGCCAGGGAAGGGGTGAGACCCCGCGTGCGGGTGACGCCAGGGAAGGGGTGAGACCCCGCGTGCGGGTGGCGCCCCCCCAGCTGCCGGGCTGTGAGGAAACCACAGAGACGTGGCTGCGTGGACAACAGCGTCCAGGGCTGTGCGCAAGCATCTTCCTTTTTACTGGAACCAGCTGGACACGTCACACGGGACATGACGGTCACGCCGGCGTGGGCTGTGGTGCGGATGCCATGCGTGTGAGCTGCTGAGCGCTGAGCCACGGGACCCGCGGGACCTGCGGACACGACAGGAAGAGACAGAGAGGCGCGGTCTGCTCGTCGTGGCGCGGAGACTCCCTGACACGGGCGCGCTGGCTCCCCGCCGACGGAGACCCCATTCACCGACGTTCCCCTCGAAATCGCCGCGTGCCGTTTTGGCAGAAGTCTGCGAAATACATCTGACATTTTATATGGGGAAAGCAAGGAGCGAGGAGAGCCAGACGTGCAGGGCTCCCCCTTTCTCCTTCCGAGACGCATAGTAAAGTTGCAGCAGGACAGCAGGACAGCGACAGGTCAGTGGAACGGAAGACAGATGCAGAAATAAACCAGGAGTACGGCCAAGCGACGGACACGGGCTGGCCGCAGCTAACGAGAGAGAAGCGCGTTGAGCGGACGGAGCCGGGGGAGCGGCCATGTCCTTCCCCGCGCGGACGCACTTTGTCCGTCCTCTGCCCCTGTCACGAAGATCAGGGTAAGCCGTGGACCTAAACATAAGACTTAAAACGATAAAAGTCCTGGAAGTCTTAGGGGAAAGTCCTTGTGACCTCGAACCAGGCGGACTTCTTGAGTGCCCTTAAAGCCCATTCACAAGAGAAGGAAAGGACCGGCCTGCGAGAGCAGGTCTGCGGGAGGGACGGTCCGCCGTCGTCTCTGTGACCCGGGGGCTTTGTGGCTGGTGCGGAGTTACGCTCCCACGGGTCCCAGGGCACTCTCCGGGAGCGAGGACGGTGCTTTTCTAGAAGTTACTCTCAAATAGAAGCTTGGAAGCAGGGCCGGTGACGGTGCCTCGTCTGTGGACATAGCCCGGAGCTGTGAGCCTCCTTACCTCCCCAGGATGAGATGGCGGGGACTGACAGCCAGGCCCCCTCCGCGGGCCGCCCCCGACCTGGCTGTGTGGCTCCGGGCAGGCGGCGGTCGTCACCGAGCCAGCTGTGCCCCGAGATCTTGGGAGGGACGGCAGGGTTACTGTTGGGGACGTGTGGTGCATGCTGCCCGGCCCGTGGCTCGGGACGGCTGGCCACCGTGAACCACGGACTGACATGTCGCCTGGACCCCCATGCCCTGAGCGGTGGCCCTGCCCACCCCCGAAGCCGGTCCTGCGTGGGCTGTGGACTGGGGGGGCAGAGTGCTATGCGGGATGTCTCTTCAAAGTTCCAGGTCGTTGAAGGACTCACTGCAGAGAGGACTCTGCAGAGCTGCGGGTCCTGCGGATTTTAGGATTTCTCACGAATGAGGACGGGTTTGCAGGACGCCGTCAGGAGGCCAGCAGAGTCCCTCTTGCGGGATGGAGCCTGCGCTGCCCACAAGTGCCCCAAGAGTACGTTTTCTGGGAGCCGCGTTGGAACAGGAGGAAGGAAGTGGTGAAGTTGGGTCAGTAGCACGTCAGGGAACCCGCGTGTCGCCGCATTCAGGTCTGGCCCGCGGCCCGGACAGTCAGGGGACTCCTCCACCTGTCCCGCGTGCCGCCCTGGTGGGTTGGACCCCCTCGGCCCGTTGCAGTTTGCCCCGGTGCATTTTGAGCAACGCCGTGGCAGATGCGGGGGGAGAGAGGCGGTGAGCTGCCCCTTGTCGCTCTCCGGCAGAGCCGGGCTCCTGCGTCCTGGCTGCTGCCGCCGCGACAGAGGCCCCGCCTGGCTGCTGCCGCCCATGGACAGGGCTGCAGGTTGGCCGTGGATGCGGGGATCTCGGAGCTGCTCTGACCCCCATCCCCGGTGCCCTCTCCCTGCCTGGGGGTCCAGTGAGTTCAGACCCTCATTTACAGCCTTGGGGGCCCATTCGGCACTGCCAGACCCCACCTCTCGGCCTCAGGCCCACAGAACGTGGTCTGGTGCCCACTGCGACTTGTGGGGGCGTGGGAAGGAGCTCGTGATATCAGGCCCTTGCCGGCCTCTGCAGCTGTGGTCAGTGCCCACGTGCGGATGACAGGTGGCTGCAGGGTCCCGGGTGACCCGTAAGTTTGTGTTCCTTACGCACCTCCATTCTCTTCCATCTCAAAGGCTTGCCCAGAGTTGGGTCTTACCTCCTGATCAGGAGGTCGCCGGCTGGGCTAGGAACTTACTCCCCTGAGGCCCACTCTGTAGATGAGAAAACTGAGGTGTGCAGGGTCAGGAGCTGTGCCCGAGGCTACAAAGCCGCAGGACAGGAGCCCCAGACCCTCGGTGCTGAAGGCCAAGCTGGCCGTTGAGTCGGGAGGCCTGGGGTGAGGGGCACGGCAGCCCACAGGGGCAGGAAGCAGGGTGCTAGGGACGGATGAGCAGGGGTCCACGACAGGGCAGCCATTGGAAGAGGCTGGGGTGTGACTTCCTGGCAGTAGGCAGGGGAAGGAGGAGGCAGGAGGCAGGAGGCTGAGGAGGGAACTGGGCCATGTGGGTCGAGGGCGATTGCTGCCTGCCGCAGGGACGGGGGCAGATTCGGGCAGAGGAGGAAGGAGGAAGTTGGTTGGACCAGTGGGCAGGGGTGGGGCCTGCGGGCCGTCAGGAGAGGGGAGTCCTCAGTTGCCTGGATCTGGGGTCCAGGGTTCCTAGCTGCGTCAGTGCCAACACCCCTGGGAGCTTCGGTGGGAAGTGAGCCCTTCCCCAGGTGGGAAAGGAGCACAGAGTCAGCCGGCACCGGGGGCTCTGGAGGGTACGCACTGGTGTTCTGGGCCTACCATTGCTTGGGCGACACTGGGGAGGTTGAGGGGGAGGGGAGATGATCATTAGGGGGCCGGGCGGGGAGGAGGGCGGCTCACTGGGAAGGCCAGAGCGAGGTGTGGGCCCTGGGGGTCTTTTAGGTCCTGGGATCACAGTCTCCTGCAAGCAGAAATGGCTCAAAGAAGGGGCCTTGTGGAAGTGGTGGGTGGTGCTGGGGAGGGGGTTTCCAGGAGGGGTGCCGAGGTGTCTCGAGTGGTGACCATGGGGCTGTGTCCACTGCTGGCCAGTGTAAAGCCAAGTGAGCGTGTGTGAAGCAGGCGGGAATCCTCACCGCGTCTGCCGAGGACCTGGTCTGGTACTGCTCCTGCCTCGGGTGGGTGAAAGCGCTTTCTAGGTTAAAACTGACCAGTAGAGCTTTGATGTCCTAAAGCAGCAAGTTTTGTTAAAATTGAAGCATGGACCTGTTCTGGGTCTGTAGCAGGAGCGTTCTCCTGCCCAGCTGCACAGACCTAGGCACACGTGTGTGCGGCACAACGGCCCATCCAGTGTCCCGGAGCCACAGCTCGGCGCTGTGGTTTACTGTGAGCTCGGCGCTGTGGTCCACTGTGGGCGCGGCCCAGCCAATGCCAGGCACGGAGGGGACTCAGCCCCGAGCTCTGGGTCGGCAGCCGGGCTACACCCATCGCGAACGCGGAGCTTGGGTCCGGCCTCACACAGGCTCTGGGAGACCCCTCGCCAGTCGGCCGGTGGGGCCACGGAGTGTGGCCGTCTGTGTGCAGCTTGTGGGGAGAAGAGCCTGCCGTCTGCACAGCTGGCTGCTGGCAGTCCGGCCGGTGGCCGTGTGCGGGGTGTGGACCGTGGGAAGGCAGCCCGTCAGGGTGCGGGAGGCCGAGTCTGGGCTTCCTCCTGGGAGCCTCCCTGGCCTCCCCTGTGCCTGCCCAGTGCAGCCCCCGAGCCCGGGGCGAGGCCGAGCCCCTGCCGCCCCGGTCTTCAGGAGGAGCGTGTTGTGCAGGTAGACTTGGTGAATAGCAGTAACTTTTCTCTCAAGACGTTCTCTCGTCCCCTTTCTGCTCTTATCTTGGCCATCGGGCTTCCACCGGCCCGTGTGCAGGATGTAATTCCTTTTTAGGTCACTCAGATGCTCTCTCCACAGAAAGCCGAACGCGGCCGGCTGCTGCTATTTCTGGTGCTGACTCCTGGCCCACGAGGGGCCGGTGGGCTGGGCGCAGCCGCCTTGCGGCGTTCCTGGGCCCGAGGCCGCCTTCCTCCCGGGTCACCTGCATGGCAGGAGGGCTGGAAGGGGCTGCATGTGCGTGTGCACGTGGCGATGCCTTAGGTTAGGTGCTTTCTTGCTCACATTTCTAATTCACTCTTTTCCAAAACATTTTCCTTGATCGTTCTGATGAAAGAATGTGTGTATCTTTATCAGAGGCTTTTTTTGGGGGGTACAGTTTTGGCGAAGCAAGCATGCACTTGAGGCCATGACTTGAGGCTGTCCCAGGTGAGGACAGCCGGATGGCCCCAGCTGAGTGGAGGCCCTGTGGGCTGGGGCATGCGTCTGCTCACTTGGACCTGCCTGGGGCCTGGAGACCACCAGGTTGTTTACCGAGACATGTTTCCGCCCAGAAGTAACACAGCTCTCTGTCCCGCCCCGTGGGGGGGCTCTTCCTGCCTGTCCTCAAGGTGCCTGTGTCATCGGCCCTGAAGGGGTCCCTGCCTGGAATCACCAGGGCCCTGAGCTCCTTGCCAGAGGGGTGGGGAAGGGCCAGAGCTCTGTGCCCACAGCCTGTGTGGCGGAGTCGAACCCACACCACCTGTCGCCTGTGTTTGGCTTGTGCTTGGTGTCCATTCCCGGCGCCCTCACGGACCACATGAGCAACCGTCCGAGGCCGTCCGTCCAGGAGGTGGATGCTCAGCAGCCCAGGGCACCAGGCCCGGGGTCTGCGCCGGGAAGGATGGAGCAGGACTCCGTGCGAGCAGGTGGGCCTTCTGGAGAGCCCACGCCGCCACCGCACCCTGCGCCCTGCAGGCCACAGAGAACCCGCTGCTTCTGGGCCCAGCTGCCCCACGCAGCATGAGCAGAAACCCCGGGACTGAGTCGGTGACCCCCAACCACAGGTCGCAGCCAACCCCACTCTCTGCATCCTGGTAATCGTACTGCACGTGCTGCCGCCCAGGAGCAGGGGATGTAACCCCGTCACCAAGCATCGCCCGGATCCCACGTTCAGTGCCGTCACATCAGGAGCTCAGCTCAGGCCACGGGGGGCCTTTATGCTGTGGAAATGGGTACGTTCCACCAGTTGGGGCTTTGCTGTCGGGCACTGGGCAGCTGCTGGCCCGACCCCGAGGACACACGTGTCCCCCAGGGCACTGGCTCCTGGGGTGTGTTTTGTCCCACGAGGACGTGGCAGCAGAAGTGGCCCTGGCCCTGCGATGTGGATCGGTGAGAGCACACAATGGAGGGCGTGTCCTGGCGTCCTCCCCTGGGCTGAGCAGAGCCTGTGTCCTGGCTTCTGCCTGCGTCCCAGCCAGGGCCGCTCACGGCTCTGCGGAACCCTTACGTTTCCTCCTGAAGTACCCACAGCTTCGCTCGCTCGCAAAGGAAACATTGTTTTTCTGTTGGTGAAATTTTCCACAGTGTGTCCCTAAAATTAGGATTCCTAACGAGCTATTTTGAGTTTCTCACCATGTGCCGTAATTATATCTGTTTTAAAATGAAGTTCTTGGGTCTTTGAGTGACGGGTTGACGGATACTCAGGCGCCTGCCCTCCCCCAGAGCCTGCCAGCCAGAGGCCTGGGGCCTGTTTCCCCCTTGCCCTGCCGTTAAGGAACCAGGGAAGACGCAAGTCGGATGCACGCATTTCCTGTCATCCCAACGGGCTCCCTGTCCCCGTCCAGCTCCGGGGCCCTGGGCGGCGGGTGGTCTCTGGCCTTGCTCCCATCGAGTTAAACAGTGAGCATGGTGAGCGAAGTATCATGTGAATTCAAAACGTGCATGAAGCAGGGGCAACAGGACGCTGTCCCTCGGTGCCCGCTGCCCTCGCTCAGTTTCCAGCTCAAAGCCAGGCCTGTCACGTGCCCCGCGTCCGCCCCAGTCACTGAAGCAAAATCCAGGCACCACAACATCACGCGTCAGCATGTCAGCCTGAGTCTCTGGAAGAATTGAAAGCGTCCCCTGTGTCACTGTGACACCCACGAAGATGGTCAGGCTCTCTGGCACGTCCCTGAATATCGGCTCTGCGTTCCGATGTTCCTGCCGTCTCCTGATACAGCTTGTGGACCACGGTGCATCAGTATCTTGGTGGAAGTTAAGACGTTTTCATTATGCTGCGGGGCTGTCGTTGGCACACAGTGGACTTGGCACGCTCGAGGTGGGCGGCGTGGCGTGTTCTGGAGGCTCGCATGTCCACATGGCTGCGCTGCGGCCCCTGTGCTGGGCGCCCACTGGTTTGCTCTCGGCCCCTCGTGGTCCGTCGGTCGGCATTTTCTAGGTTTCCGTCACTCAGCTCTGCGGGTTTCTGTCTAGGGGGCCGCGGGGGCCCAGCACCGGCATCTTTCGGATCGTGCACAGGGCTGCGTGTGCTCTGCAGCCAGCCCGGACTCTGGGGTCAGGCGGTCCCGTCAGGGCGCTTGGTGGGGTCACGCTGTGTCTCTGTGCACGTGTGGGAGGGCACACGTGTGTGCTCGTCTGTGGGGACCTGTGTATGCGTGCACACGCACTTGTGTGTACATCCACACTGGCACACTGGAGCCGTTGCTATGTACACAGCGTGGCCTGCAGAGCCGAAAGCACGGACGCAGTTCTCCACCGAAGACCTTGGCACGCGCGCTCTGGTCGAACTCCCTCGATTGCTGTCCGTTGAAGCCTGTGTTTCTGCCTCCGACGCGTGAAGGACGCTCGCCGGGTGTGTGAGTGCTTGGTTCGCGCCTGGTCTCGCCAACGTGTTCAGAGAAGTTGTGCCCGTGCTGCCCGGCTTGCGTGTTGGTTGTGACCAGTGTACCGTGACCTCTTGGTTTTCCTCGTGGATCTTTGTCCCTGGAGACTTGGGTCTGCACCTTTGGGGTCTCCTGGACCTGCCGGCCTGTGTCGCGGCCGGGCCGTGTGGGTGAGCTTTCTCGGGCTCGGGGCACCCTCCCAGGCACAAGCTCAGCTCTTTCTACTCTGGGGACGTTTCCCTGGATGACGATTTTAAACATTAGTCCTGATCTGATGCTTGGTCCCGCAGGGACTGGTGGCTGTCCTGCCCGGCAGCCCTCTCCCGTCGCCCTGCCGACCCCTCCCCCATCCCCTGCTCACCATCCCCCCCAGCCTCTCCCCTCCTCCCTGCCCATCCCCCTGCCTGTCTCCTCTCCCCCCTCCCCTGCCCCTCTCCCCTCTCCCCTTCATCACAGCTTCTCCTGTCACTCAGCCCTTCTCGGGGGCTTTGTCGTGGGTTCCTCTTTGTGATGAGGATTTTGTCTTTTTCCATTTCCTCCTTGAGGTTCATGTCATTTCTTTCTCTTTTTGTTTTTGGTCCATTTCTGGTGGAGTTTTGTGCTTCTGACTCCTGCTCTCGATGGTGGTTTGAGTACATTTAACTCTGCCGCAGTGTGGGCCGGCCCGCTGTGCCCGGGGGTCCTGTGCCGGGGCTGGGCTGGACCTTGTGCAGTTCTGCAGCGTCGGCTCCTGGGGGCCCGTGGGAGGAGGCTTGTGCCGAATCCCAGCGCGACAGCACCCCCTTCTGTCCGCCCAGCAAAGTGCGGCGCAGGCTGCCCCAGTCTGTCCCCAGTGATCTCTGCCCGTAGTGACCAGGCGATCTGGTCCCGGTGACCCCGGGATCCGCGATGGTGACCGCAGCGCTCTCCTGGCTCTCCTCCGTCGGCCCGTTTCCCTTCCTTGCTTCCTCCTTCGCCAGCTGCTCCCCGAGGCCGCCTCCCCTCGTTTCTGTTCCACAAGCCCTGTCCCTTCCTGGCCGCGGGCTCCGACCGGCCGCTGCTTTTCCAGGACTTGCACACCTGGGGCTCCCCGGCCGCATCTCAGGCCGGCCTCGGCCCGGCCCCAGGGTCCGCGGGCATGCGGCAGGCTGGGCTGCCGGCTGCTGGGTCCCAGGCCTGTGTCCTTTGCCCCGAGGTGTCCCCACCCCAGCCCCCGGCGGCTTCTTTCCACTCCCTGTTCCGGGAGTTTGGTGACCGCAGGCGGCACACGTGGCTGAGACCACGCGGTGCCCATCTCTGGCACCCCCTCAGCGGGACGCCCTCGCGGTACAGCCTCTGCCCTGGTCCTGTCGTGGCTCCTCATCTGTCTGCAGAGAAGCTCCTGGAGGACAGACCTGTCGTCCTCCGTGTCTCTGGAGACCCTCCCCACACGAGAAAGCCGTGTGGGTTCTCTCGTCCGTGTCTTCATGCACCGAGGACTGAAGGAAGCTCCTGGCTGTCCTTGAGTCAGAGCTGGCTGTGGCGGCGCGAAGGGGACTGTGTGGCCTCTGGGCAGTACCTGGGGGTCTGCACACCCTGTGCACCTCCCTGCTTCGTAAGCAGCCCCCTCCCACGGGGTGCGCCCTCCACCCTGAGTGGCCGCCTTCTGGGGTCCTGCGGGAGCCTGTCTGCAAGAAGAACAGGGGTGTTTTCCCTCCGGATGGCCGCTGGTCACTCCCAGGGGAGGACAGGCTGCCCACACCTGTGCAGTGCACGACTAAATGTTGTTTTTGCTGATTTTGAATGAAAAAAAAAAAAATCTCCCTTTCAGAGGAGTATCCTGAGCCCGGGACGGCCACCACGCGGATGTTCTCGTGTCATCGTGAGCCACAGGCACGGACGTGCTTGTCGGGGTCCCTGGCAGGTGCCCGTCGCCTCGCGTGGTTGGGGACTATTGTGGGCTGAGGCCGCAGCTGCTCACTGCAGGGAGGGACCACGCACGGCCGGGTGACCAGTCAGGCTCCTCCCGGCCACCGCGGCTGCGGCGGCCAGAGGACAGGGCGCGGTGTCTCCGGGCGAGCTCCCTGTGCGTGGGACCCGTCTCGGTGGGGTCTGTGCACGGGGAGCGGCCTGCAGGGGCCAGGGCATGACCACTGGTGTCGAGAGACGCCACTCACAGCCGACCTCTTTGCAAGGTCGTTCGTCACTTCTCTGCTAGAACTTTTCACGGTCTCGTCAGTTCACTAACTGCTTCCGAAGGACACGCGACCCTTCGTCCGGCACGTCCTCTTTCTGCGTGACTTCTTCGGACGCTGGGGACCGCTGTACCTCGGGCACCGCCTGCGCTGGAGGCAGCCCCAGGGGCCTGGTCCATCCCGACGTGTGGTCAGGCGTGTCCGGGGCTTGGTGAGCGACGTGGGCTGCTCCAGCGTGGGGTGCGTGGGATGTGGGGCGCGGGCCTATCGTCCTGGGAGACGTGGGTATGGAGGGCGGCCAGTGAGCCCAGCGGGGCAGGAGGGCGGAGAAGCGTCCTGGGGGTCCAGCAGGGGATCGGTGGCCTCCTGGGGGCTTCGCAGGGCACGTGTGCAGGAGGGGCCGTCCCTGGGGGCCTGGGGCAGCAGGTCAGGGTGCAGGGTACAGAGCCGTCTGGTAACGCAGGGCAGAGGCCGTGGGCCACAACTGGAAGCCCTGGAACCTGAGCCGAGCCGGGCCTCTGGGGCGGCTCCCTGGAGTGCCCGGTTCCTGCGGGGCCCTCACGCCTCTGGGAGCGCGCTCCCTGCGGCCCTGCCGCGCCCCGCCGTGTGTCCGGGCCTCCCTGCCTGCCCCACGCCTGCCGCCTGCTGGCCCGGCGCCTCTCGGGGTGTGTCTGGAGCACTGCGCGGCTCCGCAGGAGTCCAGGCCCGGGTTTAAATGGACGGGACCTCGTGTCGGTGGCTGAACAGAGTGTGTTTACGGCTCAGACCTGGGTCTCTGCACACGCAGGGGCCAGTCACGCCCAGCGACGAAGCCCAGCGGGGACGGTTCGTGGTCGGTGCCCGGAGCCCGCTGTGGAGACACGGTGCAGGGGTGCGTTGTAGACCCGAGTCGAGCTCGCCGTCCGCAGTGTCGTCGGGCCACTGCTCAGAGCTGTCACAGTCCACTAAGGTCCCCGAGAAAATCACGGGAGTCACTGTTTTGGCTGTGTGATCAGTTAAAATTTAGATTCAAATATGATAAATTTAATTTGGAAAATCATTATCTTTTCCACCTAAAAAGTATCGAACATGGGTCTTTCCTGCCCTAAAGTCCAGCTTGGGGTACAGTGTTGTGTGTGGGGCTGGTTCAGCGCCTGGAGGCCCGGCGGAGCACTGTGGACCGCAGCGTGGCCTCCCGAGTGGCACTGTGGGACGGCGTGGGCCAGGTGAGCCGTCCCAGGGCAGGTCACCCGGCGTCTGGGTCGGGGTTTAAGACCTGGAGTGAAGCGGAGAGATAGGAGTCAGAAACGGAGGGCGCGGTGGTCCGCATGGCCGCAGGCTGAGGTGTGTCAGGACCCGCTGGAAGGTGCCGTGACAAAGCCTGGAAGGCCTCCATCCCCAGCCCCACGGCGCTGATTCCCCGGGTGCCCCGCACCCTCGTGAGTTTGGGGCGGCTGCCACTACCGCTTCCTGGCTGTGCTGGGGCCATTCACCCCCGATGCACGGCACACAGGCCTGGCTCCCGCGTCCTCGGCGCCTGTGGCCAGCCGTCCAGCTGCTCCGTGGGCTCCGCCTGGCTGTGTCCTAGAAGCAGCTGCTTTCTGTCAGGGCTGCCCAGAGCAGCACCACGTCCCTGAGGCTGTGGATGGCTCGCCAGCCGCCAGGTCCCGGCAGGAAGCGCTGTCCGAGGCTGAGTTGCCGGTGACATCAGAGCGCTTGTGCAGGAACCTGACTCTGCGAGGCTGCATTTGGGGCAGGGGAAGGTCATTTTTCAGGTTTTTGGCAAACCCTTCTCTGAGTCAAGAGATGCTTGGGAGAGGTGCGTGGTGGCCGTGGGTGGGTGCGGTGTGTGTGACGGGCAGCTGGGGACGTGGGGACAGGCCCCTGCATGTCTGCTCCCTGTCCCCGTGGGCCCCAGGCAGTCCCGGTCCTTGTCTCAACCCCGGCCAGTGCTGCCGGGCTGTCCCCCTGTGCCCGTGGGGTGGGGCCGGCAAGGGCCTTGTCCCTTCTGTGCGCAGGTGCCGGTCAACATAGGTTCAGTGACCCGTGGGTCACCCCGGGACGCCCAACGTGGTTTGCTGCCGGGGAGCAAAGATGCAGGCGGTTGGAGGACCGCGGTGCTGGGCCGCGTGGGGCGTGGGGCGGCTGGACGGCTCCCGGACGGGACCCCGCTGCCCGGTGGCATCGCTGGGAGCTTCACTCACGTCTTCCGGAAAAAGAGTGCAGGGAGGCCCTGCGGCTCGCAGCGGCCCTGGGGACGGAGCATGCCGTGCCCGCGGAAGAGCCGCCACCGGGGCCTGGATCCTCTGGCTGTACGGGGAGCCACACGGCCTGCGGGGACACGGGTGCCGGGCGTGGCATTGGGTTGTCCTGAGCCAGTTGTGGGTCGGGCAGCGGCAGCCCCTGCGGGGCGCGCCGTGGGCTCTGCTGACTCCCAGTCCAGTGAGAAGTGTGCGCGTGCCACACGCTGGCTTACACGTGCTCACGCACGTGTGCACGTGCCCTCACACGTGGGTGCCCACGGGGCTTGTGGCCTTTGTGGAGGACGTTCCCGGGGATCGGCAGCGAGGTGACGCGGGGCAGCTTTTTCCTTGGGGGGTGAAACGGGTGCTCCATGCTGAGACACAGGAGTTAACTAGGGGGAGACACCTCTGAATTTTTGAAGACGTTTCGGAGAAATTCTGAGTGCTGGGGATTGGGAGAGCGGAGGTTGCTCGAAACCAAGTGGTCGGCCGCACGGAGGTGTCTGATTCCTCCCAGTGCTTCCTGTTCCTCACCGGGCATGTGGGGCTTTTTGTCCTGGCAGCCGCCTCCCACACGGGGTGTCCGTGCGGCCCGCCCCTGACGGCCTGTCCTGCTTCCCTCCCCAGGTCGTGCACACGCACAAGCCGCACTTCATGGCGCTGCACTGCCAGGAGTTTGGAGGGAAGAACTATGAGGCCTCCATGTCCCACGTGGACAAGTTCGTCAAGTAAGTCCCCGCGCTGTGTGCCATGCCGTTCCCGGAACACGGCGCCCCGGGAGGTGATGAGTGCCCTCGGGGAACAGAAGGTAACAGCTGCCTTGCTGGGGTGGGCACAGAAGGTAAGAGTGTGCCCGTGCTGGGTGGTGCGGGGGGACAGGAGGTAACAGCGGACCCCCGGCAGGGGGAGGTGGCGCAGAGAGTGACAGCGCGCCCCTGGGGTGTGTACCTGTGAGGTGACAGCAGTCCCCTGGGCCTCGAGACTTCAGCCCCGGGCTCCAGGTGGCACGTCCTTCTCATCTTTGTGGTGTGGTGGTTGCCGGCCTGCCCTTGATGGACGGACACATGGACGTTCTGCAGCTCTCAGCTGTGTTTGTCACAGTGGAGGGGATGGACATCTGTGGGGGTGAAATTTTTGTCACTGGGAATAAGTAGCCACAGGTGTGCTGACCACCACACGTGCGCCCTGTGGCCCCGTGGAGGACAGGCCTTCCCGGTGCTGCTGGGAGTGGCACCAAGATGTCTGCATGGTCCTGGGAGGTGGACCCATGGGGTAGAAGCAGGCCTGTGAGGCCCCACGCTGAGAAGTGGGGTCCCTGTGTGGCTGTGGGTAGCAGGAGCGGCCGCGGCACCTGCCTGCCTTCTGCTCTCTCTGCCCTCCGTGGGTCCTAGATGTGGCCTTGTCCATGCCCTAGCCGTGGACTCTGGGCACTGAGACCGCTCGCTCCTGCGGTGTGAGATGGTGCTTCCTCACTTCCAAGGCTGGTCCCTGAAGGCCACCATGCCCACAGAGGCCTCTGGGACTGTGCTCAGAGCCTGGCACCTGCCGCGTGGCCCGAGGGGTATTTCAGTGGCCGTTACCACGCTCAGTCCTGCTCAGATCCCTGATGTTGTGGACGGACACAAGCCATCCATGTTTTCAGTTGTTAGACTGGGGGGTAATTTGCTGAAGAGCATATCTTTTTAAAAGAATGGCCAAATTTTCCCAAAATAATGTAATTTTAAGGCAATTTTAATAAAAAAAATTTATTTAATTTTAATACTCAGATTACCGTGGGAGAGCAGGGGAGTGTAGCTCAACCCCAAGAGTAGCCAGAGTAACCCTGACGAAGCACGAGATGGGCACTTGGGCTGCAGACCTTGGGGCACAGTGAGGTCACAGGGACAGACTGCAGGGGGACACCCCCCCCCCCCCGCCGTGTCACCAGGCCACTTGCGGAGCCGTGAGCCGCATCGCTGGTGTCCCTGCATGAGAAGGGGACACCGAGTCCCCCCGCCCCCACGCTGCACACGAGGACGAGTCTCAGTCATGTCACGGAGTAGGTGTAAAATACGGGGTCACTCGCCACCGAGACGAAAGGCAGGACCACGTGGCGTGGCTCTGGGGCAGGGGCAGGCTTCTCAGGGAGGTGCAAAAGCGCCGCCTACAAAAGGAGATTGAGAAATTCGAATGTTAAACTCGCACCCCGAGTCCCCAAGTCCAGCGCTGAGAGCACAGAGGGCCCCGGGGAGCCGTGAGAAGGACCGCGGGGGAAGAGCCAGGCTTGTCCCGGAGGGGCCCGCAGGCTTGTGGAGGGGGGCCGCCTGCCGTGCGTCCCCGCCCCCACCCCGCGCCTCATTCCTGTCCTGCTCCTTCACCCGCGTCCTGCCCCGCGTCCGGTCCCCGCATCCGTCCGGGTCGTGAAGTGCCAGGAGTCTGTGAGCGCAGCCCCTCCCCAGAGAGGGACGGGGGCGCTGCAGCTGCCTGGGCTCGGGGGCATTTGGGAGTGTGGTTTCCTGCCCGAGCCGGCTCGGCGCAAACAGCTGGGACGCTCCCCAGAGCCTGGGGTCGTGCTGTGGTGGTGTGAGGCCCAGGCCCAGCTTCCAGGGTCCCCGCACCTCTGCGTCCCCGTCCCTGAGACACTGCTGGGTCCCGCGCATCCCCGGGGCATCACGGGATCCCGGCCAATGACGGGCAGCCCTCACCTGCCCGGGGCACGTGGTGGGCCTCCGTCTGCGTCCCTCCCCACTGTGAGTCGGGGGCCTTGACAGGGTGGCATGCAACACGGCGTCCCTGCCAACAGCCGCGGGTCGGAAGCCGCGTCCCAGGCGGCCTGTGCACTAAAGGACCCTGTTCCCTCCCAGAGAGCTGCTGTCCAGTGACGCCATGAAGGAGTACAGCCGCGCCCGCGTCTACCTGGACGAGAACTTCAGGTCCCAGGAGCACTTCACGGTGAGTGCGCGTCCGTGTCCCGGGGTCGGGGTCGGTGCCGGGCTGACCGTGTGCCGCGGGGCTGCCGCCCTGCCGGTGTGGCCGCACAGGCAGCCATGCCCGAGTTGGTATGTCAGCGGCTTGGATGGGGTCCACGGGCGGGGGCCAACAACACGGGGACCAGGGCACAGCCTGTGGGCTGAGGAGGGCCGGTCGGGGCTCTTCACAGAGGCGAGGGTCCCTCCTGTTCCCGGCTCTGCTCTGAACAGTTGCTCACAGGGCACAGGCCAGTTCCTTTGCCCTAGTCCGGCAGTGTCTCCCGTGGCTGACGTGGTTGTTGCCGCGCGGCTGCCCCACGCCTCTGCTGCTGTCCCCACGCACAGCCACCCTCTGCCACGCTCAGCGCGGCCTTCCTGCCCGCCGTGTCAGCCACGCCGGGGTGGGCCCCGTGCTGCCCGCACACCCCCTGCCTTCTTGCCTCTGCCCGCTGGCCGCTGGCTCTCAGCCGGTCCTTGACCCAGAGACACCCTCAGCCCTCACACTCCCCGGTGGCAGGACCTAGTTTCGCGTCCTGTCGGAACGTGTTCTGGCGAAAAGCACCACAGCCGGGTGGCAAACGGCATCGGTTGGGTGAACAGCGGGGCCGGTGCCGCGGAGCGGTACGAAGGGCAGGTGCCTGGGGGGCCCTGGCGGGGGGAGCCCTTCAGAACAGAGCGCGGAAGGACATCGGGATGTCCCTGCCCGGGACGGCGCGTCTGGGCTGCTGGCACACGCGTCACGGGGACCCCAGGAGGAGCGGAAACAGGAAGTGGGCAGACACGGGGGGCGGGGGCGAGGCTTTTAAAAACCGGACGAACCGCGTAGATGGCGCAGGTCGTTCCCGTCACAGGTTTGCGGTGGCGGCGGCATTCCCCACTGAGGCTCATCCTCACGACGCGTGTGCCGCATCCCCGTGCCCCGGGGCGCTGGCCTCTGCAGGCGCGCTCTGCTGTGCCCCGAAGCTGCCACGTCGCGCGGCGGTCCGTGCTCCCCCGCTCCTTGCGGGACACGTCCTCGCGTCTGACCCACCTCCTTTCGGCGGGAGACTTGGTGTTTCAAAATGAGCCGTGCGGGGGTGCCCTGCAGATGCACGCGAGGAGGCGAAAGTGTGTCGGGGCCACGGTTGGCCTCAGCCTGAGCAGTGCCGCGGGCAGCGGGACCCGTCGTAGGGACACGGGGGTCCGTCCTCAAGAGGACGCCGCGGGCGGGGTGTGTGTGCCCCGTGTCAGACTCGCGGACGCGGACAAGACCGCCGACGGCCCTGAGACCAGATGGGCAGCAGCTCGGGCTCCGACGCCTCCCCTCATGGACCGGTGGACCCCGTGTGACCCCACCGCCGTGGCAGGACACCGACTAGAGCAGCAGCCACAGAAATGGCTGTCACAGACCGTCGCCCGGTCGGCTGCTGCGGGACGGGGCGGGTCCCGGCTGTGCCCGTACGTTTCCTCAGAAACGTCTTTCCAAGTGAGGGTCAAGGAGACTTGGAAGAAGACTCCCAGGCAGGCTCGCCGGGAGCTTCTCCAGACAGGTGCAGCGCAGCCCCACGGGCGTGCGGGCGCCCCGAGGGCACATATCAGGGCTCCGCCTGGCTCCAGCCACTCCCATCCTGGCCTCAGAGCACATCCACGAGCGGCTCACACACGCGTGGGGATCCGGTGTGAGGCCAGGGTCACACACCTGTCGCCCCAGCACGGAGTAGATAGACGCGAAGGAAACAGAAACGGTGTCTGGAAGACTCCCAGGTATTTGGAAATACACCGCACATGGGTCCAGAGAATGTCACAGAGCAGTTTGAACCGTGGGTCCGGTGACCTGGAAGACCAACAGGAGCCGTCAGGGTCTGCGAGATGTGCCTGCGGGGTCCACAGAGGGGAGTTTGCGCCCGCGGGGTCCACAGAGGGGAGTTTGTGGCATTAAATGCTCAGCGTGGGCAGTTTTGAAAGTAAGAGCAAATTAACCCAAAGCAAGCAGAAGGAAGGAAATCATAAAATAAGAGCATTAGTGTGTGACAAAGGAAATAGGTAGAGAAAGCAAAACCAGCAAAGTCAGATGGTACCGTAGCAGGACAGCACGTCCAGTGAGCCTCGCCCCACAGGTCAGAGCCATGGTGTTTAGGGAACGAGGCTGCGGCCATCGGGGTCAGGAGGCTCCCCGGGGCCAAGCCGGGACCTGCCAGAGGCCGGGCTGGGGCCACTTGGGGCCGAGGGGGGTTTGTGAGTGCTCAGTAGATGGGCCGGCGAACTTGAGAGAAGAAACAGGGTCCTCCCGGAAAGGCCTGGTGCCTGCTGCCGTCCGTCTGTCTCTCTCACGCTTGCTTCTGGAAGTTTCCTGAATGTTCTTGAAGTGGTCGCTGTGGCGCTCTCCACCGTCTGCCCCGCGTCTCTGTCGCGTGCACACAGCTGCGTCTCTCTTCCGCAGAAGTGCTCACTTGCTGAGAAGGGGAAGGCACAAGGTCGGCGGCTGTCGGGCCCAGGAGCCACTGCTTGGTTTCCCAGCAGCCCGAGATTTATCTCAAAACGTCATTCTGCAGTTTGCGGTGGGAAAACAAACGCCTGGAAAGAGGCTGTCCCGTAACTCAGCAGTTTCCTTGAAAACATAACCTTTCTCGCAGAAAGCGGTGTCTGAAGCCCCCAAGATTACGTGATGTCAAAAATTGGAAATAATCTTAAATACCCGAGTGTTTCCCACTGCGGGACGGCCGTGTGGCCAATGGCCTGGCAGACTGTGTCTGGGGGACCTGCCTGCAGCCACAGGAGGGGGCACGGAGCCCGCGGCCCGAGAGAGAGCACAGAGCCCGCGGCCGATGCTCTCACCCCGCTGGCATCTTGCTGTCCAGCTGGCGCGTGGAAATACTTTGCGGTAAGGCTACATTTGGCCTGTTTTTCAGCCCACACGTTTCCAAATTTAAAGCATCTGAGACCAGGTGCATCCAAGATCCATGGCATTTCTGTTAAAATTGGCAGCACTTTCCTCTTTTGGTCGTAAATGCAGAGATGACGCATCTGCAAGAATCCCGGCCGTGGTGCTTGGTTCGAGCCTGAGACTGTGCTTGGGGGCGGCCCCTCGCTGTGCTGGACTGACCTGGCACGGGGACATGGGGACCGCAGGTCTGAGCCCCTGTGGCTGCGGCTGCAGGTGGGGAGCTGCTGCATGGTGTCAGGGGACAGGCTGGAGTGCTTGGCTTGCCGACAGCGGGGGTAAGCGCTCTCCGACCTGCAGTGCTGTGGCTTGGCTTTCCTTCTAGGGTCCCCATCCTCCGGTGGGGGTGGGGGTCCTCTCCCGCAGTCGCCGTCCCATGGGAGGCACGTTAATGGCCACTAGGTTACTGGACAGCCGTGTTGGGTGGGTGGGAAAGGGGCGCCTGTGCTCCAGACGCAGCCAGAGCTCCTCCTGGGGTGGGCACAGAGGTCCGTGCACGTGTGCCGTCCCGGCTTGTGACCGAGATGCCGAGGGTTCACCATGAGATCCTGCTTGACCTGGGGCCCGTGGCGTACCGTCTCTCCACGCGCCGCATGCTGGGGTTCTCCGCATGGCCTGGTACGGGGACTGCCGCCCCCCGAGTCCTGGGCAGGGCTGGGCTGCGTCGGCTGGGGCCACTCCCTCACCTGCACCTGCTGGCCTCTGGCTGTCGCAGGAGGAAAATTTAATTTTTACAAGATTAATAGTATTGGAGCAATATTTTTAGCTGAGTGTGGTTCAAATAATAGGCCATTAATTGGAAAAGGAAATTGAAATGAATTTATCTTATACATAAATGCTGTCACAGGTATTAATAAGGATCAGAAAATAGTGGTCTGTTCCCAGAAAGAGGGTGACCCCAAAGCACCGGGTCTGTGAGCGTGACCCCACGTGGGGGTCTGCCGTGCTGCAGAAGCCTGGGGAGGCCGGACCACGGGGGTCTCCCTGGGGGGACTCTGGACCTAGGGGCCTCTGGGCCTTGGGGCGGGGGGCTGTGGACTGGAGGAAGTCTGAGCTGGGGGACTCGACCTGGGGGGCTGGGGGGGCCGATGCTTCCCGTCACCAGGAGGTGGCGCCAGAGCAGCACTTGGTCCAGGAGACGCTCCCGAGGCTTTTCTGACTTAAAACAAGGATCCTGTTAGATTTGCTCGAAGGAGACACGGGGCCCTTCCCTGAGACCAGCTGTCCCCGTGCGGGGGCCTGGCTGCCACCCCGGTCAGTGCCTGCTCCCGTTTCTCCCGGGACGCCAACACCGGAGGTCGGCCTCCTCGGGGCGCAGCTGGGCTCTGGAGAGCAGGGCCCCGTCCTGTCCATGGACCGCGCGGGCGTCCCTGGGACAGACTGAGGGCCCCGGCCCCGGGCGTCTGCACAGCCACGTGTGAGCTGGACGGGTGGGCTGGGGCTCGCGTTCTGGCCCAGGGTGGGGGCCCCTGGGTGCCCTTAGGCCCTTGCCTCCTGCGGCACCTGCCCCGGGGGCACCCCTGCTGGCTCCCCTCACTTCTGGCACTCCACTGCCTTGTACCCCTGAGCCCCGGTTGTCGCCCTCATGCTCTGGTCCAGGGCCTGGGGTCCAGCCACCATCGCGGGTGCCCGGTGGGCGTGCTCTGCGTCCGAGAGAGCAACGGGAGAGCCGAGCTCCGTTGTGTGCGACGTGGGTGCCCTTTGTCCCTCCCCGTCGGGGGCAGGGCTGTGGCTGTGCCGGCGTGAGCTCAGGATGGAGGCCTGACGCGGTTTAGATTTGTTTAAGACCATGGGTCGGGCCTGGGGCCCCCACGTTTGGAGATGGACTCCTCCAGGGCAAGGCAGGGGACGAGGTGGGGGGAGGGGAGGGGCAGGGTGTGCTAGAAGCCACAGGGCAGCAAAGACCCCACAAGGAAGAGGCTTGCCCCCAAGGTGCCTGAGCCTGGACGCTTGCCTGGACTGCCCGAGAGGACCGGACCTTGCCAGCCGCTGCTGGATTGCGCGGGAAGCAGTGGACAGCCCGGCTGCCCTCTCCACGAGGGGTGTGTTCTCCGCGCCTCAGTGCTGAGTCTTTTCGCATCCCGGCAGGCTCTGAGCTCGTAACCTCCTGTTAAGGCTTTTGGATCTGCCCACAAAGAACGCAGACATTCCAGAGTCAATCCGTGGCAGGTCTGAAGGCACACTTGTCCTGTTCTTGCCACGTGGACAAAGCACGCCAGGTAGTGGGACAGGTTAGTGTTGCTGCTGCTGCTGCGCCAGGACTGGCTGGGGAGGAGAGCAGGAGACACCCCTCCAAGTGGGACTGGGCCCCTGGGCACCCCCTCCCCGTCCCCCTGCTCCTCCACCTCCTGCCTGCTCCCGGGTCCCTCCCATGCGCTATGAGGTGGGATGCCACGTGACCTGCAGTTCACTCTGGGGACAGACCGGAGGTCGCTGGGGACACTACAGCATCTGGTGGAGAAGCGAGCGGCCACCGCTCGGCACCCTGGGCTGATCCCCAGCATCCCGGGGTCCATGGGACGCCCCCGCCTCCTAGAACATGCATAAACCGGGGCGGCAGGTGGAGGCAGGCATCGCGGTCACTGGGTTGCTCCCCGTGGACGGAGGCCCAGCGGTGCCCGTCTTCTGGGAGGAGGTGGCAGCCACCTTGCCGTACGTCCTGCCTCTCCCCCCCTCGCTCACTGGCACCCCCCAGCCCTGCCCTCCGTGTGCACCCCCGTTCCCTGCTGTGCACGGCCTCCGCCTCTCCCGTGGGGCCCTCCCCCCGCTCGTGAGCACACCCGCCCTTTGCCCGTGCCCCCGCCCCTGCTGTCCTGTTCGCCCCCCGAGGACATTGTCCCGTCTGCACCTCACCGGGTCGTGACTGGGTCTGTGTGGAGGAGCAGTCAGAGTCGGGCACGTGACATGTGACGGTAATCCGCACACCTGCTCGGGCACGGGGATGGGCTCCAGGGCAGGCGGGACTCTCCAGGCCTGGCCGGCTTCCTGGACCTGGGCGCTCAGGTTCCCCGGCCCACCGTGTGTGCTGGGCCCGGCAGCACAGGAGGCATGCGGGGCTGTGCAGGCTCAGGAGGCAGGGTCCCCAGAGGACACACGGAGCTCTGTACCTGCTTGGAGGGAGCTGCTCCCGTCTGGACTGCGGCAAGCACCCCCACTGCAGGGTGTGCTTGGGTTCCCGAAAGGCTCTGAAGTGCTTCCCCCAGGAAGCCTGCCAGGATTGGCCTGCCAGGAATCTCCACTGCGTTCTCCGGCGTTCGGCATCGGTCGCTGCTGACTTTGCAGCAGGGCACGGCCACGCAGACCTCGACGCAGAGGAAGTGGCCCGGGACGTTTTCCAGGCCTTCTGTGTATCTGTCGATGGGAGCCGTGAGAGCACAGGAGTCTCACATCGCGGGGGGCGGAGAAAACACGTCACTTACCACACGAAACGCTGAACGTCGATAGGGCGTGTGAGGTAACGGCTTTCCTAGACTCTGGCTTCAGAAGTGGCTAAATGAGGAAGAAATTGCAAATTTATTTTGGTATAATTGCCTCGTCTTGCTTCAGTGCAGAAGTGAGCGTCTGTGCTGCTGCTCATTTGCGTGACGGGCAGGCCCGGGGTGGGGTGGACAGGCTCGTTTATGCGGGTGAATTCCAGGCTCCTCCGGCCAGAGGCCACCCCCACAGCCCCTCCCTTGCCCTGGCGACCCCATCCTGCCCCCACTGGCAGGAGAAGGATGGGGGCACCCGGCTCCCGAAGCAGGACGTGCCGGCCTGGGCACCCCGCACGCCATGTCGAGGCCACTGCGATGCGCTGCAGGCCGGTGCCGGGCACCCGGGGAGGCCTCGGGGTTCAGGGACAGCAGCGCTCTGGAACGTGTGGGACGTACGGGCTCATCCGGCGGCTTCCTCTCTGCAGCTCCCGCTCAGTGGCAGACGCCGGCTGGGCCGTGTGTGTGGTCGGGAAGCTGGAGGACTGGGAGCCCCTGGTCTAGCCTGCATGCCGCAGGGCAGGACCCCGTGGGGCCTCTGAGAGCCCAGATATGCCGATGGCCAGGCAGGGAGGAGGGAGTGGGGCTGGCCCTTGGCTCAGAGTGTGGATGGCACGGCCACGGCTGCTGTGGCCCTGTCCCCACGGCGGGCCTGGCCACGTCCGCCACAGGAAGGCAGCCCACGATGGCGCCTTCGCTAGTCCCTGGCGTGTGGGCGGCGACCCCAGATGTGTGCACAGCAGCCGGACCCAGCCCAGGTGCTGTGTCTGCCGAGCAGACCCGACGTGTCCTGTGGGACGGGCAGGGGCTGGCGGGACTGGCACAGCCATCCTCGTTGGCGCTGGGCTGGTGTTTGCACTGCTGGTGGCCCAGGAGGGAGGCCGTCTCGTGAGGGCCCTAGCTGTGGGCCCCTAGAGGATCTGAAAGACTGAGCGCCCCCAGGCAGTGGCAGGCCAGAGCCGGACCCTCGTCCTCAGGCCTCGCCGCACCGAGAGCACATGGGATCAGTGGAGAGCACTTCTGTGACCGCAGGCCTGCCTTCACGCATGCGAGCTGTCTTCTCGAAGCTCTCGGAGCAGGGCTCCTTCTGGGCAGAGGGGTCTGAAGCCAGAACCGTGTCAGCGTCCTTGAGCACCGGGAACTTGGCATCACCTAGAGGCCCCAGGGGAAGCGCGTGGGCTCTGGCCTGTGGTGAGGAGACCAGACGCCTCCACTGCCCGCCGTGCCCAGCCGGCGCCTTCAGCCCTTGGAGGATCTGGTTTTTGGAAAGAGGTGCCTGGGTGAGCTGCTTTTCTGTGAGGACGCCACGGCATCCCGGGAGCCTGGCTTCATTTGTGTGCAGGAAGGACACCGGAGACCGTCAGGTGCCCCGGAAGGCTCCTCTCCAGGGGACCCCTCACCCGCCCCTGGCCTAAAAGCTTTGCTTCGGAAGCTCCCCTGTCCGAGGGATGTGCTGAGGCTGCTTCTCTGTTCCCTGCCCTCAGACCATGTGTCTTGGGGGGAGGGCCTGGGGCCTGGAGGGCTCCGTCCACCCTGGGAGGGCCCTACCTGCCCCGGGGGCCCTGGCTTCACCCCAGGAGGGGCTGGCCCCTGACCTCGTGGTACGTTCCCCCACTCCCACTCCGGTGCACCTGCTCAGGGCTCCTGGTCCCCTCCAGACTGTGCTCCTCCCTCTGTCTGCCGCTCTCCGTTCTGGGGCACCCGTGCTCACGTCCAGCCCTGTGCTATGTTAGCACCGCCGAGAGGAGGGTGTTCTCGCGGGAGCACAGGCCCCAGGGGCCCTGTGCTGACCTTGGACTCGCTTTTCTGAGAGGGTCTGGGTCTCCCTCCTGGGAGGCCTGCCTCCTATCTGACCCGGGTCTGCTGGAGGGCTCGGGGCGGGGGCAGGGGAGTGTGGCCGCTGCTGTATTCCTTCCCTCCAGTCCAGGCCCCTCCCTGCTCCCCAGTGGCCCAAGTGCCTGCCAGAGAGGGGCAGCCGGAAGGTGTGCTCCTGGAGGAGGTGTGCCCCCACGACCAGCCCCTCGTCCTATCTCTGCTCTCCTGAGTACGATTTTAGGGGAAATTTATGGAAAATTAATGGAGTTCACTGATGTTCTTTGATCCGAGGAAGGGGAAGGAAGGAGATGCGTTTCTGATGAGGGAGCTGCTCTGTTCTGGGAGAGGCCCCTCCCGTGGCTGCGCCCGGCCTCCGCGCCCTGCCGGTGGGACCAGACAGACCTGATGGAGTGCAAGGAGCAAGATTGGTTTTCCGAGGGCGCTGGGCCCTCTGTGCTCAGCTAAATCACACTGTCTGCTTTGCCGGTGGTAACGACCAGCTCCCCTCGGCAGCACCTGCAGCCCCGCGGGACACGGTGATGGGCGGCCGGCCGGCGGCGGGGCCCGCGGTGAAGGTGAAGCTGTCATATCGATCTTTTTAGCACTAAAATATGAGCCACTTTACTCCGCTCCCCGCTGCTGTGATGTGAAAAATAATAACTCGGATCCAAATTAAAAATATTGATCTCTGGAAGGTGCTGGAAGTAATACGCGCCTCCCGAAGTTTTCGGGTCAGCCGAGGAGCCGTCGCGGCAATAAATGTGTCGGCACGTCAGGTCCAGGGTTCTTGATCTGTTTTTCCTCTGAATTGATTTTTCATTATTTACTTCCTAAAAGTGTTGAAATTTGGTCTTCCACTGTTAAATCCCAGTGTTTGGGCAAATTATTTCTTTGGGGCTTATGAGCTGCTCCTGACCCACTCGCTCATTGATTGATTGATTTTTGACTCAATAAGCTTGCAGTCGCTGCCTTATTTAGGGCTTCTATCATAATTTTTTATACATTTAGGCTTGACTTTTTTATTTGCCTCTAACAGATGAGGTGACGCAGGGTATTGAGCGGGGGCGGGTGGCTGCCACAAGGTTAATTTTATCGGGCTCCATGCCTTCTGAGGAGCTGCTGGGTGTGTCCACACCGCAGGTGTGTCCGGGCACAGCAGAACCCCCGGCCTCCGTAAGCCCCGTACCCGCAGGGCCGTGACCCAGCCTGCACCGGTAGCCCGCGGCCGAGTCAGACATGGTGGGCAGCCCAGAGTCACAGACGTCATCGCTGTTGGTGGGCATGGGGGAGATCCCAGAGCTCTGGGCTGGTCCCCATGGCCACACCGGCGAGTGGGAGGAGTCGGTCCTTGGGGCAGCTTGGCAGGGAGGCAGGAAGTGGGGGATGGCCACTTCTGTTTGTGGGAAGACTTTGGACTTAAAACAGGGCTCACAGCCGATAGCACATCTTGCTGCCCTGGGAGTCAGGGCTCCCCATGACCATTTCCCACTCAGTGGTGTCCGGAGTGAGAGGCGGCCAGGCACAGAGGTCCGCGGGCTAGACCCTGGAGGCGGCAGGAAGAGGGGGTTCTGTTCCGGGGCCTCTCGGGGGATGCCGGCCCTCCGCACCCTGTGTGCCCCACGTCCTCCTCCGGGGGGGCCCGGCGTGCCCCTGCTTGGTGCCCTGCTCCTACACCATGAGAAGCAATGGCCTGCCCTTTTCCACACGTGTCGTGTCTGTCGCTCATGCTGGGAGGTCATAGCAGGAGGCTTGCGGGGCCTGGGCTGGCTCGGGTCAGCACTCAGCAGGAGGCACCTTTTGGGACCTGCGGGTGACCCGTGCTCCCCAGCGGCCACGCTGGTGGGATGCACATGTGGGGGCAGCCCCTGTGTGGTGTGCTGGCCCCGTTGGGATGGTCACCTGCTCTAGGGTTTGGGGCGGGAGGTAGGAGGAGCCCCGTGCTGCGCGCCAGCCCCCGGCAGAGGCAGCCGCTCCCCAGCAGAGAGCTCAACTCTGACTGTCAGATATCCAGAGCGTCCAGTCCCAGAGTCCTGTTTTCTGACTGTAACGCCATTTCCTGGCATTTCTCTCTGCTCTGGGCACGGCATCTGCCTCTAGAAACGGTGTTTCAGACAAGGACACAGATTTTAGAAGGATGATGCCTCCCCCTAAACGTCCACGGGGGGGCTTGCTGCCAGCAGGAAGTGGTCTGAGGGTGCTGCCGCCCCGTTTCCTCCCCAGGGACCCAGAGCAGGCCGCTGGGGGGATGCCAGGCCAGGGTCCTCCTCGTGCCTCGGCTGATACGGGGAGTTGAGGCCACGAGTTGGCCTCCTTCTTACGAACCGGGGTCTGCTCTTCTCCGCCGAGGCTTGGTCTAGCTTCCCTGCCATGCACGTGACTCACAGCCTTTCCGTTTGGTTATAGGAACGTGGGCGCTCTGCTCTCCGTGCGGGGCTGGCGCCCGTGGGTGCTCGCGCGACCTCTGCCCTGGGAGCCCACGCTCTAGGCTGATGGGCACAGGGAGGGTCTCCATTAAGGCCTGGGCCCTCAGGCAGGACAGGGAGGTGCTGAGAAGGGCACCCCAGATCCTCCGGCCTTACACTTTAGGTACACACAGTTCTAAAAAAGAGGGTTCCCTTAGGGGCACTTGGGTGGCTCATTCGGTGAAGCCTCTTGTTCTTGGTTTTCAGCTCAGGTCATTGTCTCAGGGTCATGAGATCAAGCCCCGCGTTGGGTTCTGTGCTCAGCGGGGACCCTCCGCCCCTCCCCCGACCCCACCGTGTGCACTCTCAAATAGATAAATAAGTAAAGAAATCAAAAGCGTTCTCTTGGAAGAATCCAGAACTGGAGCGGCAGAGAGCTGCTGCGGTCTCAGCCCCAGGGGCAGGTATGGCCACCCAGCTGTGGATTGTGCGCCCAGTCCCCTTCCCCCGTGGGGAAGGCAGGGCACTGGGCAGCAGCAAGCTGACCCGTCCGCAGGCAGCGTGTCCCCAGTGCCAATGAAAAAGTTGAGTTTTGAAGGACAGCCGTGCTCAGATTTGGCCAAACTCTGGAACTGCAGCCCCACAGTGGAGGTGAGCTGAGACACAGGTTCACTCCGTCCGCAAGCCCAGGTCAGGCCCTGCCGTGGGCCCACGTGTTCTGCACTGCAGGGGGACGTGGCAGACACGGACAGGAACTCGTTTTCTCCTGAGAGAGAACACCTACGGGCAGGCAATAAGGCAGAACCTGAGCCGTCGAGAAGTCAGGCCACTTGGTCACCTCTGTGCCCACGTGGGTACCCAGACTCCGCTCCCAGTGGCCAGCCTGTCCTTAGATTCATTTAATCGGGAGAAGCAGGAGGAGGGAAGTCCAGCAGCTCCCACCTGCTGCCGGCCAGGTCAGAGCTCTGTCCTGCGCCGCGTCTGGGCTCCACACAGCACGACACGCGGTGCCGGCTCCCCACGCACCACTCCCAGCGCCCTCGTGCCCTTGGTCCTTGAGCGGACGGACTCCGAGGACCAACGCTCACGACACGCGACTTTGACCACGCTACATGCGATGGGATGCACCTTCAAGTCCTCCGACCGCATGGAGCACGTACACTCAGGGCCCAAGTGCGCGACTGTGTCGTTTCCAAGCGTGAGAAAGACCCCGGGGCCTCACAGATGTGGGAGTCACAGACGGGCTGCTCGGGGGCGCTGACGTCTCATGTGCACCTGCTACAGGTGAGCGGAAGCCACCACGGAAGGAAGGAGGAGGAGGCGTTCCCGGTTGGGCACGTGTGTGCGCGGAGGCCACAGTAGACGTGGATCTGCACCTCCGGGGCCTCTTTGGGGATGGCCTGCTGCCAACTGCGAGCACACGGTTCTCGACGCCCCCTCCCCTGCCACCCCCAAGGCCATGGCCTATCTGATGGGGGCACAGAGACCCAGCTGTAGGGCAGCTCTGAAGGAAGACAGGGAAGGGCAAGTTCTCGCCAAAGGAGTCCGGACCCAAGGGGCATCCCCTCTCCAGGGCCACACTGGAAAGCCGATGCCAGACAGGAACAGTGTCCTCAACATCTGGCATCCAGAACTGACCGCGGGAGATTCCCATCGGGCCAGTCTGCAAGTGCACAGATGCAAAAATGAAGAGTATATCAGGTATGTACAATCTGAGAAAAAGTATGTCCCAGCACCCTGTGTCAGGAAGCTCTGTCGTGAGGTACTGTATCCAGAAAGGTGGGCACGGAATCCGGGAAAGACAGAAAGCAGAGGGGATTCGAACACGGCAGGTCCCTTGAGGTGTGTGGCACTGTTCACGCACGCATGGGGGTCGTCTCCATCGCGGCCAGATGTGTGCAGAGAGCTTTCCTCTGCTTCTTGGACACGACGTCCTTCCCATCCGGCTCTGAAAACACGAGAGTGTGCTCTGGTGTGTGAGGCCTGAGCTCCAAGTCTCAAGGGAGTCCCCACGGGTAGTGAAGACAGAGCCCAGGAGGGGACTGTGTACCAGGCAGGGGAGCAGGTACTGAAGCTGCCTCGGCTTCTAAGAGGCTCCCCAAGAAGTGGTACGTGATGGGTTTCCTGATGTGCTACGGCATCCCGCGGTGAGACGAGCGGGGCTTGGGGTGGGCCAGGGTCGCGCCACAGAGGCTCGGCGCACGTGGCAGACGGCAGTAGTGACTGCAGGGCAGACAGAAGCTGCTGGAGAAGGAAAGGTGCTGGGCTGGTCCCCAATCCAGGTAAAAACGGGTCTGCGTCTCGAGGATGGGGGGTCAGGGCTGCGTGTGTGTGACGCGTGCGTGAAGAGGAAACCAGGCTGAGGGAAGTGAGTCTTTATCTTCCCCCCAGGAAAGTCAATAGTTAATGTTGAAAACTAGAAAATCAGGAAGTGGCATGATGAGCTTTAGCGACCCGGACGTGAATACCGGAAGAAAACAGGTAAAAGAAAGTAGTTTTCTCTGGGTAGGGGACCATCAAAGTGATCGGATGACTTGCAGGACTGGGATTTTTTTTTTTTCTTTTTACCAACTTAAAATACCCTAGAAGTCAGAGATTCCTTGTCTTCGAGGAACCTCAAAGAAGACTTCAGGGGAGAGGAGGCGGTGGCGAGGGCGCGGTGGCGTGTGCATCCGGCCCCAGCGCGCTGACGCAGGGCTGGCTCCGCCGTCGGGGCCCAGGCTGTCGGAGAGACGGGCGGCGACGGAGCCTGATGAAATGTGGACCCCAGGGAGAGGACTTAGAGGGTTAGATGGTCCTCGCGCAGCCATTGTAGTTTGGGGAAAGAGGTGAGTTTATCAGAGCTGCGGAAAGACGGAGAAGAGAAGATGGTTGTTCTGGACTCAAGAGCCCCACCGCTCCGGCTCTGCATGCTTGCTGCCGTGCCGACCGTTGCCGTGCTGACCGCACTCTGCCGCGTCTGCCCCGTAAGCTCGCGCCGCCTGGCGGGTGTAGCCCGTGACCACTAGAGAGAAGTGGGTCCAAACCCAAACTCCGGAAGACATTGGGGATTTCTGTATCTCAGCAGGACGGACCGTCCTAGAGGAAAGTCTGCCCTTTCCCTCTAGCCAGACCGCACACACCGTGCCCCCGAATGTGCGTCGGCGCCCCTCTGTGCTGTCCCTGTTAAAAACACAGCCCAGAGCCTAGTACAAATTGTTGAAAGCTTCGGGTCGGCTTCATGGATGGGACTACGTTGAAAGTTAACGAAGACGGAGTCCTCTTCGGAAGGGAAGAACGCCAGTGAGGTGCTTCCGCGGCGTCAGAAGGCATCGGCTCATGTAGGAGCGGCTCGTTTCTGCCGGGACAGTCTGGTCCCGCAGTGAGTGCTTAATGCTGTCAGCGTGGAAGGACTCAGTTGGGATTTGAGTAACTACCATTTGTAGTAGCTTCACAATGAAACGCATTTAGGAATAAATTAGGCCAAAGATAGGCAAGACCTGTGTCGTGAGCGCTACAACCTGTCACTGGGAGGAACCAGAGGAAATCTGAGAGCTTTCCCCGTTCAAGGGTCCGGGACTCGGTACCGTTCAGAGGTCATCTCTTCCCACATTGATGTGAAGATACCAGTGGAAATCTGAGAGCTTCTTGGAGAAGCTCTAAACTCAGGTGGACATAGAAAGGCCTTCGATGAGCACGTATGAGGGCTTACGCGTCCGATGCAGAGTTGCTGTAAGTCTGTAGTCATCAGGACAGAGGAGCCTGATGTAAAGCCACATCACCAGACTGTGGCCGGAGTGGGAGCCGGGAGCAGGCCCAGGACTGGGGTGTCAGGGTGTCAGGCAGCCTGGGGTGTCGGGGGCAGGCGCGACCCTTTCCAACAGGAGATGACCTCGGAGAAAGTCAGCCCTATCTCACAGGTTACGAACACCCAGTTCTGAACAGACGATAGACCCAGCGTAAGAGCTAAAACCACAAACTCCAGCACGAACATGCAGGTGAGAAGCCTCCGTGACCTCAGCTTTGCTGTGGATGCGACACAGAACATACAACTGCTACGGAAGATGGTTAATCTGTTGCAGTTCAGCAAAATGAAAAAAACGTGTTCTTCAAAAGACACAAAACCAGGTAGTTCACAGCCCGAGAGAACATGTTTGCAAACTATATCTGACAAAGGGGTTTTGCCGGGGTACCACATACGAGAACTCTTAGAACCTCGCACTAACCAGACGGACAACTGAATTTTTGAAAGATTGGAACAGACACTCGACCACGTAAGACACAGAAGCTGCAAACAGGCACATGAAAAGGTCCGCAACACCGCTGGCTGTCAGCAAGATGGCGGAAGGCTGTGGCTGGCAGAGCTGGGGAGGGCGAGGAAGAGCCGGGCCTTGGGGGGTGCTGTGGGGGAAGTGCGGGTCCCAGCCACGTGGGGAGACACTGCGGCGCTTCCTTAGAAAGTTAAGAGACACTGACCTCCTGAGCCGGCCCGTCCGCTCCCAGGAGTCTGCCCAAGAGCAGTGAGGGAACCCGTCCCACAAAGATGAGTCGTCACGCGCAGAGCGCGTCTCGGCCGAGGACACGCACCCACGGGCCGGTGGACATGTCGCCGTCCTGCTCAGCAGTCAGGGGGACGGGCTGAAGAGCTCAGCCTTCGTTCTGTGGGAAGCCATCGACATGATGGTCTTGAAAACGCAAACAAACCTGGGCTGGCCGAAAGCAGACCCGTGGTTTCCCGGACGGGGACCCCGGGAGCCGTGGTTGTGCCGGCGCCCCGACCGGTGACGCCCCGCAGGCGTGCACACGCGGCAGCCCTCACCTGCGTGCACATGCACAACCTGCGCGGTTCCGGGAATGCAGCCGCGCACCAGGAACACTGCTGCAGGCCGGTCGCGTGGGCCGCGGCTGGGTGGCCGGACTTCGGAGGCTCTGACTGGAGAGGGAGGTGTCCGCATCGGGCTGACTTCACCTGGAAGCTGTGAGCGGATGCTCCTCGCGTCTTACGCTTAAGGAAACCGGTCGTTCCGGGAGAGGCAGCCGCAGGCTCCGGCTTTACCCGTGCTGTGCAGCTGGCGTCCGTGTGAAGTTCGGAAGGTGACCTCAGTGCCCTTCTTCTGTGTGCTGGGGCAGGTACATGGGGTGGGAGCGTCTTCCAGTTCACGGCTGGCCAGTCGGCTCCCAGATGTGCCGTGTGCCTGCGCGGGGGCCGCTTACACCCCTCGCTTCCCGTCCCGAGCGATCTAGCTCCCGGCTTTCTCTGGGCGCCTTCCCCATCCCACCCAGACCTGCTGCGTTGCCGCCGTCTTGTTCTGTCTGTCTGCGGGCCTGGGGGGTGCGCTGTGTGCAGCAGGTGTCGCTCGGGGCCCAGCTGGGCACACAGTGTGCATGTCTCTGGCCACGTTCCTGCCTTCCTGCATCCCGCTCTGCGTGCATGATCCTGGGGGTGGCCTGGGCCTTGCCCATGCGTCTGGGAGCCCCACGTCCCAGCCAGCAGCCTGCCAGTACCAAGAGCAGTTCTCTGGGGAGCATGAAGCAGGGCGGTGCCAGCAGGTGGGTCCGGTGTCCTGTGGGGCAGGAGGCCGAAAGAGCACCCCCCATATCTGGGACCGGGACTCGTGGCTGGGCTGGGTGCTCAGGGGTACGGGGCACCCACTCTGTTCCACGGACAGTCCCATGAGCGTCCTGACCTGCTCCTCTACCTGTCTGTGCACATGGCCGCATGCCATGGCCTTCTCTCGTGAGCAGTGGGCATGGGGTCTGCAGGGTGCGGGAACAGTCAGGGAAGGGGCAGGGACACTGCGGGCAGGGCTCCCTCACCCCCACAGGCGGGTCGCGCAGCTGCCCTGCTGTCCCAGGCTGCCCCCCTTCCGAGACGCCTGCCTGTGCCGGTGTCGCGGCAGGACTGCCGGGCACCCCTGGTGAAGGGCCTCCGAGCATGGGGCGGTCCCTTATCCTTTTCCCGGGGCCCGGCCAGGTCATTCTGAGCATGGTGGCCGGGGCAGCTGGCTCCCCTCCTTCTGGCCAGTGCGGCTCCCACGGGGCCCAGGCAGCACGAGCCTGGGGGTCCCCTGCCCGTCCAAGTGGCCCCTTCCTCTGAGCGTGTCTGGCCTCCCCGTGGGAATCCCGCACCGGCGCCCCGTGGCCGGCTGATCCATCAGATGCCGACAGGGTGATGGAGAGCCGTGTCGCGCGGCCCAAGAAACAAATACGAAATGTGCCGCTGGACAAACTGAAAAATTGTGACGCTCTTAAGGACTTTCCTGCTCGTTAGCATTTTTTGACAGAAAATCAGTGGAGCAGCGAACATAACAAAATAGTCGTGGTGATTCACGGTCTGGCTTGTCCCGCTCGCTTGGCCTCGAGCAGCGTCTCCCTCCGGGCGCCCGCCGGCTCCTCGGTGCTCTCGCCTCTGCTCGCACCAGCCTGGGCTTCCCCGCAGATGTGTGTTCGCTGCCCAGCGGGGACGAGAGGGGCATCCTGCACGCGGGTTTTCCCAGAAGCCCAGGCTGCCCCGTGCTCGGACAGACCTGGTGGCCAGGAGGCAGGTCCCGAGGGGGAGTCCCAGGGCCCAGGGAGGAGACAGGGGCTTGACGTCCTGGGCTCGGAGGCCGGCAACAACGCCTGGCGAGGCCTTCTCCGGGGACGGCACTGACCAGTTACCCTCAGATCGATGGACGCCCTGGCCAGCCGTCGGGTGGACAGTCGAGGGCAGGGTCGGCGGGGCTCTGGGCCCTCTGGGCTGGCTTCGCTCATGGCCCCCCTCTCCCCACCGCTCGCACACGGATGCATTTGGCCCCTGTCACTGGCACTCGGTCCTGGGCGCTGCTGGCCTGTGCAGGGCGTCCTGCTGAATCCAGTGCCCACTCGTGCAAAGACTTAGTGGCTGCGGGATTTCCATCTACAGGGACAAGCCCGACAGGTGATCTGTCTGGACCACATCCCGTTTGGATTTGCTACGCGGGCCCCCAGGCTGTGCTGCTTCCTGTTTGCTGCGTGAAATACCCGTGTCGGTGAAGGGGGACGCACCGACTCACGGGGCCAGTGCTGGTGCCCGCGCGGGTCTGCGCCCCTGTCTGTGGGGTGGGGGCCGTCGCTCTCAGGCTGGTGCTGGTCAAGGGCCCCACAGCCCCAGTGCCCAGTCTCTGCCTACAGCTCCCCCAGGTGGTGGCGGCCAGTGCTTCGAGGCCACGTGGCCTCCCGTGAGTCCCCACAATGGCCCCATGAACGCCAGCCCCTCGGACAGGAGGAAACGGAAAGCTGGGTGTAGACACTGCAGTGTTCGTTGTACATTTTCCAGTGTTTTCCCAGAAGGGCTGACAAAGCAGACCCTGGTGTCCTGTCACCTGGGACACATCCGCCCAGAGAGCTCACGTCCTGAGGGGACCTGCATCTCCAGAACGCGGGAAAACCGCCTCGGCCCAGTCAGCTTAGTCCGCGTTTCCCCCCGTTTCGTGTCTGTCACCTTTTAGGAGAAGATCTGATTTTTAATTATTACCAAGAAAACTGCTGTCGGGATTTGGGATTTCTTGCCTCACTGGGAGAGCGGAGCATCACGACCATGTCCTTCCCTGGCCACGTGTGTCTGGTTTTGGTCCCTGTTCTCCGCCGCGTTGTGATGAGCCGTTAACACAGCGTCGGTCCTGTCTCGTCGCCGGTCTGTGAGCGTGGGACGTGGCTGACCCTCACGCACGTGTCGTCTCCAGGGCCCGGAGGTGCCGTCGGCCCCCTGACCTGTAGCCTGGACGCGCTGCTGCTGGTGCCGTCTCCGGGGCATGGACTTGGCTACACTGGGGAGGGGCAGCGGGGACAGCCTACTCGTGCGCACGTGACGCGGGCAGCCCTGCCGGCCCCCAGCCGCCCTCCTCTGCAGGAGACATGACATCTGTGCCACAGAAGCATTCTGAAAACTGAGAGCAAGTCCCCCAGAGCAAGTCAGGAGGAGGCTGTTGGGCTCCGGCCCTTGGGGCGGCTGTCCTGCGCCCTCGGGCCTTCTGCAGGGGGATGAGGTCTCCCATGGTCCAGAAGACCCCGAAGGATTGGCCACACAACCTGAAACATCTTTCAAACGGAAATTGTTACACTTTGCTCTTCATCTTGAAATTAATGTTGGGTTGTCAATTTTTATTGCACATCTAATGGACGAGGTCCTGCTGCCCCCACTGCTGCTGCCCCTCGGTCCCACGCGTGCCATGGTGCAGACCGTCTGCAGCGTGTGCCCCGTGCAAGGGGCTCAGGTGACGGGCACCTGGGAGGGAGTGCCCCTCCCACGGCCTGACAGCCCCGTGTCCAGCGGCGGCGCCTGGGTCACAGGAGGGTCCGGGCCATCGATGGACGCTTCCTTGTCTTTCTCTCCCCTTCTCCCCCAGCCCTGCAGCTTGGAACACAACTGCCGACCCGGCTTTCGCAGCTGGGGCCAGACCCACCGGAGCTGCCAAGGCTGAGGTCGTGCTGGGTTAGGGTCTGTCTGGGAGACCCAGGGATGCAGCGGTCTGACGGTGCGCGTCTCTGGCTCCGCATGGCAGGCGTTGCCACGGCGAGCCGTGGCGGCTGAGCCACAGGCCCCCTCGGGTTAGCGCGGGGCTGTTTAATGAATATCGGCTGTTCTTCCAGCCACCGTAATTATTTAAAGGGTTTTCGAAAGAGAGAGAGCAAATCGAATCAGACTGTAACGGTCGTACGTCCTTCCGGAGCTGAGTGTATTTTTAGAAATGTGGGCCTCTTTCCGAGTCTCCCCGTTTTCATGTGTTATCCCGGTAACCGAGTTTGTAGCTGGAATTAAATTTATCAAATTGCGTTATCCTCTTTAGAAATTGGATAGGTGCCCTGGCGGGGCAAGGCAGAAGCTAATCCGCTTTGCTAAAGCCTCCGGTGGCCCCGCGTGGCCCCGCGCAACAGTAGCACGGAGACACAGAGCTCTTCCTGTCACCTCGGACGCCGTGTAATTTCTCCTCAATCCCTTGTGCAAATAATGACATTTGAATCGAGCATTAACAGGCTTAATTACTTTAAAATTGTCATTTTAATTTACACTGATACAGTATTGATCACACGAGCAGAGATTAAGCTGTTCAGCGGAGCGGATGATGGGGAATTAAACATTAAGGGTCCTCGAGGGGCCGCGTGCCGCCCAGCGAGGGCCGGAAGAGGGATGGCATTTCTCGGTAATGAACTGGCGGCATGCGGGGACATGCATCTCGGGCTCCTGGAGGAGGGGAATAATGGGGTTTGGGAAGCGCCCGCGGCTCATTCATTCGCTGCCATGCACCGGCTCTCCGGCGACGCGTCTGCTGGACCGATGTGTATTTATGCAGCAAATTCCGAGCGTTGACCTTTTCGCTAAGTACATTGAGCAGAAGTTGGAGTGCACATTTTTCAGGTGTAACTTCTGTAAGTGTTTGTTATTTTTCCTTATTTCTAGGTATCATCAAACAAAATTTTTCTGTTTTCCTAATGCACTGGCGTCGGTGGGCCCTTCGGGGCGGCCGTGCACCGGGAGCAGGAGGTGGGGGCCCGGCCACGCCTCACTTCACTCCTGAAAAATTCCAGAGGCACATCCCGGGCTTACACATGGCCAGGCCCTTCCTCGGAGCGACACGGGAGCTCGCCTTTCGGCCTCTCCGGGGCTCCCCTCAGCCTCCCAGCCGGACGGGCAGAGCGTGCCCGTGAGTGGCCGGACCGCGGGGGGCGCGTGGCCGGCAGCCCTCCTGGCTCCTGTCGCGGCGCGTTCGGTCTCTCCCCCTCAGACCGCTGAGTCCGTGGAGCTGACAGGATAAAAGCTGAGGTGATCGATTTTATCGCTCAGTGGGGCACGATGAAATTCCTGATCGCCGTCCACAACAGCCTCATTGTGCGTGGCGACTGGAGATTCAATTCAGACACGTTCGGGAGAATGGAAACCTGCTGGGGCTGCTCCTCGACTGGAACGCGGGTCTGCGCCGGGCCCCGCCGTTCCTCTTCCCCGAGACTTCGCAGCGTCGTGTCCCTTTCCTTCTTCCAGCAGCTCCGTGCTCCCCGGGCCTTGGCGATGTCCGTTAGTCCTTTCAGGACGGCCGGGCTCCGAAGCGTCCCCAGCACGACTCCCTTTTCCAGGGCAGCTGGGTCGCTCTGCACACCTGACCGCGATCGCCCGGGTGGCGGCCGGGGAGCCCGAGGCGCGCGGTCCTGGGCGGTGGCATCTGGCGAGTGCAGGAGCAGGAGCTGAGTTCCCGGGGCTGCCCCTCTGCTGCCCTCGCGGGTGGACGAGAGGGGAATGGACTTGAATTTTTTATTGACCTTGTACTTCTAGGCCTGCCAGCACATCTCCACAGAGAGCGAGAGGGAGCCTTAGTGACCCCTGTCCTGTGAAGTAGGAAGGAGGCGACTCTGGGGGACAGATGGCCGTGCCGGTCTGGCTTGGCCTTTTCCATGGAAGCCGGGGGACAGCGAGCGGCCTGTGCTCTCCGATGCTGCTGGGCTGCAGGAGAGCAATGTTGCTGGGCCGGGACTCCAGCAGCGTGAGGCGTGCGGCCCGGCCCATGTGGCCGGCATCCGGAGTGGCCAGCACACGGCTGTGGGCCTCCAGCACTGGGACAGTCGGGACAGGGAGATTAGGATCTGGGGTCTTTGGCCTGGTGCTGTCTCCTCCCTGTGCTCTCCGTGGGCCTGCTGCGCACGGCGGTGTTGCCTCTTTCACCCGGGTCTGGCTCCAACCCCTGCCCTACTCCTCGTCAGGTGTGGTTCCCAACGTGGCCCCCTGCGTGTGGTGAACCACATGTGGCTCCTTCCTGCACAGGAAGCTCTGCCCTCCGTGTCCCCGAGAGCCGGGCCCCCGCTCCTGTCTGCACAGCCCAGCGCTTGTGCTGAGCCCCCGTTTCTGTCCCATGGTGCCTGCCGCCTCTGCGGCCCTGACCCCTGACCCCTGCTGGGTCTCTGGACCTCCGTCAGCTATTCCCCTGGCTCACGAATCCTTCCTGGAAAACCCCGCTCCTCTCTCATCTGTCTTCTGCTGGCCCTGGGCCATGGAGCCTCCGTGTCCCCTGCCGGCCCAGCCTGTGGGGTTGTGTCCGGCCCGCCTGGCTGGCGTCTTTCCCCCCAGCACAGCTCAGTGCTGTGGGTCTGTGGTCCGTGAAGACGGCCGTGCGGGGAGGGACCTCACCCTGGCAGCTGTGTATGACTCACGTCCTTTCTGGACTCCCTGGCCTTCTAGAGGGTTCCATCAGGCGTGTCCCCAGCCGTGGGTGGCTCTTCGTGCAGATTCCCCTTAGAGCGGACACACATGCCAGCGTGCCCCTCTTCTTCCGGACACCACGCCTGCCATTGGACTCACTGTCCCGAGGAGACCCTGGTTTCTCCTCTCCTGTTGTAAGGAAAGGAACGGCTCTTTCCCTGGCCAGGCAGCAGCACCAGCGGAGGACGTGCACACGGGCTGGGGTGGGCGTCACGGCTCCACGGGCTTTGTCCGCAGGCCTAATTTATATCAAGGCCATTAGTGGGGGGTAGCTTTTCCCGTAAGAGCCTCCGTGATTTGGCCTCAGAGGAGAGGGAGGGAGAAGAGCTCTATCTTTCAGACCGTGGGACACGTGAGTGGCCGGCTGGCCGCCCCCGATGTGAAGGGTGGGGGGTGCTCCGTCCGGCCCCTCACCCACCTCTACTGGGGGGGCCATAGGGGCCCACGGTGGCTGGGGCTCAGTTAGGTCTCTTGGCGTGTCAAGGCCTCTGCCTGGCCAAGGGAGGGGCAGCAGACTCACCCAGGGAGGGCACTGAACAGTGTTTGAACACGGAGGCTTCGGCCTCCCTTCCGTGGAAGCAGAAAGCCTCTGGTGGCTGGCAGACCCCTCCCGCCTATGCCTTTCTGTCTAGCGTCAGCCCGGGCCCCTGGGAAGCCGTCTTCTCCTCCTGTGGTGCGCTAAGGGCTTTGGGGGCAAGAGGAAGCAGGTGAGGCATCACCTGTTCGGAATGCTCATTACCATGGAGCTGTTATCCCCGTCCTGGCTACTCTGAGTGACCCTGGGATCCACGATTGTCGTTCTGTGCCACGTATGCAGCAGTCCCGGGACTGACAGAGGCCCCCAGACCAGGAAGAGACCATCGCCGGGGTGGGGAGCCCCACGCCCTGGCCCCAGGACCTGCTCAGCCAGGAGAGGACCCAGTGTCGGAAGACGGAGTGACCATCAGGGCCACGTATGTCGATCCAGAGGGAGACAGAGTAAACACGGTGACTCATTGAGAGCCGATCCTAACCCGGGGAGGGACATGGGACAGCCCCGTGTGCCAGCGGCTTCTCTGACGGACACTGGTACTCTTGTCCCTCGTGACCTTCGTGTGCAGAGAGCTGGACACTTAGCCCCACGGTGCGGAAGGGCGAGCTAGACGCTAAGCTGTGAGCCACACGTGGGCCAGGAAGAAGCACTAAAACGAGCGGAGACAGACGGATGGTGCGCGGTGACTGGACGCGGAGAGCAAGGCCTGACACATGGAGGTCGCACCCGAGAGATGAACCAGAAGTCTGGTTTGTTTCAAGCTGTCATTTTTGAAGAGATAATAAGTGACAGTTTTCCAGTGTGTGAAAGGTCTCAACACACAGATCAAGAGCCCTGATGGCCCAGAAAGACGGGAGAGCCCTGGGCACCACCAGAGACGCACAGGACTTGTACAGGCTGTGACGGGGAGGGGGAAGCAAGATTGATGGCAGGTCGACGGCGGACGCGGCAGCCCTGGAGGCCAGGGAGGGTGACCGCCACCCTGAGTTCTGCCTCCCACCCAAATGCCCACTGGGAACGCGTGCGTGCGCATGTGGATTCATACGGAGCTGTGAGACCCGCACAGGAGGCAGCAGGCCCGCAGGAGGGAGCCCAGAGCAGCCTGAGGAGACGGAGACCCAGGCGGGCCCGGAGCGCAGGGAAGGGAGGGGTCGCCAGTCGGCCAGCACGGCACGACTCTGCGGGATCCGTGCTCCCAGGGCTCTGTGACGTGGAGGGCCGTGGAGGGCCGGAAAGGTGTGAGGCCTGTGAGGCTGGAGGCCTCGGCCCGGCGGGACGGCGCGGTCTCCGCGGAGCACAGCTGGTCAGTATATCTGTGCCATAGGGGCCGCGTTAAATGATTTGAAACAGAAGTAGATGGCGTTTGCAATATAATTGAAATTTAAAAATCAATTAAGTCTTTTTAGTAGCCTTTTATATGCCCCAAGCTTCCCTAATGGCAGAAGGTATTTTGTAAACAGCTTGTGTTTGAGTCTTAAAGTGCATCTGACTGTAATTACGCTCTGTCCCTAATGCACGTCACCGATTTCTCCAGAATGCTTGTAAGGATGAAATTATAATTGCAAAGCTAATGATTTCTGGAAGAGAAAAGATAAAAGTCCGAGCTGGTTTGATTATGATGCAAATGCTCCCTGTAACTTAATTGGCATAAAAGTTTATTGATTATATTTCTAATCACTTAGACATGAAAAAAATGACCTAATAAATTTTGTAATTAAAGTTGGTTCTTTTAGCACTGATGTTTTTCTTTGCTCGTTATTGAAACTTTCAGTTTCCAAACTACGTATTATCGAGAAATGTATCCATATTGCAAACGAATCTCATTTTGAGAGAGAAGTGCGGAGGTGAGGTGAACTGAAGTGCACCCGGGGTGCTCGTGGCGTCGCAGGGGCTCACGGTGCAGCTCTGTTGCCGCCCATCCACTGTCCTTCCAGAAGAGACCGCGTGAGGACCCGGCTGGCTTTTCCCGCGTGGCGTGGGCAGGAGCATGTGAGAGCTGTTCCGTCGGGAGAGGCGGCAGGATTAGCCAGTGAAGGGAGGTCAGCGTGTGACATCGGAGCGCCCTTCCTGTGTCCGGAGCGGGCGGCGCGTCGCGTCTGCACGGCCCGCCGGGTGCGGGCAGCAGGGAGGACGGGCGGGATGTGACGGGCTCTCCCACGTCCCCTGCAGCCGCTCTCCGCTGCTCTCACCCCGGGACATTGCAGCTCCCACGGCTGAGGGCTGGGCCCCCCGTCTCCCACCTGTGAGAAGAGGAACCTCGAGAGCCAGAACTCCTTCCATGTCACCCGTCCAGATGAGGCCACGCACATCACCTCCGAACTCCGAGTGCGGAGGCGGGGGTCAGTCCCCGTGCACTCCGTGCGCCGGCACACCTGGCCTTGTGGCTGCTGCCTCCTCCCCCCGTACCTCTGAGACGGCACCTGCTGCTGGTGCCCACGCTGACCACTCTGTCCACATCCTGTCCCCACTGATCTCTCCCTGTCCCCACGACTGCCCCCTGGTCCTCAGTCCTCACTGACCCCAGCTTCTGGCCGTTTCTGTGTTGGCTCTTTCATCTGTTCCCAGCCCCTCCCTAATAGCGGTCCTGGGTCCACTCGCCACCCCTCTCGTCCCTCCTCGGCAAGCTGAGCATCTGTGGCATCGACCGCCCCATGTCACGTGCTCTCTGCCTTTCATCTGCTCCCAGACCTCTGTCCCGGACCCCAGGCCCGAGCATCCAGCCATCTGCTGGTGTCTGCTGGGGGGTCTTACAGCCATTTCGAGCTGGACCCCTTCTCTCCAGAGACCCCATGTCAGGCGTGTGCCCTGCCTCCCTGGCCTTGTCCTGGGCAGCCCGCACACTCACGCTGCTGTGTGAGGCCTTCCCGTGGACGGAGCCCCTGTGGTCAGGAGCTGGCCTTTGTGTGAAGCACCTGTCACTGCCCTGTCACTGCCCCCGTGCTTCAGGCCATTTCTCCTCGGGACCTTTCAGGTGCCCAAGACCGTGGAGAAGGTGCCGGAGACCATCTGCTCAGGGACTGGGTGCTCAAGTGGGTGCGGGAGTCCTGTGGCGGCTGCTCGCTGTGCCGGCTGCTGACCTTGCCTCCCGGGTCAGCTGTGCTGCCAGGTGTCCCTTGCCTGCGGGGGTCTGGCGTGACCCTCACTCTGGCTTCTGTGCCCTCGTGCGGCGCCCTCGCCGGGCAGCCCGTCCACCGGGCTGTTGCTGAAGGCCGTCTCGTTACGTGTGAGTCGCTCCTCACTGCGGTGATAGGAGACGTTAACAGGCGCCCTAACCTGGGGGTGTGTCGTAGCCGCACGGGAGGTCGCGTGGAGCGCTCGCCCGCCCCATCAGGTCGACGCGTGTTTCGCCCGGCCCCTCGCGAGATGGCCTAATTGGGGACACTACAAGCAGGGACTGTGACAGGGCTCAGCACCCTGGTCCCTGGTGCACACACAGCACGCCGGCCCCCACCGCGCAGGCTTTATGAAATGCTCTTTAATTCAGGAGCAGAATAGCATTAACTTTGTAAGGAGATGAGCACAATGGACAACCAATTTAATTAACTTCTGCTGGCTGTGGGACAGCAGACAAAATGGAATTACCCGTGCGTCTCTCAAGCCAGCACCGCTTGGGGAGGGCCGTGGTGAGTGTCAGACGGGGGGACCTTGTGCCATCAGCTCACGGTTAGCCCCCGGAGCTGAAGTGGGAAAGTCGGGGCTTTGTACCTACGTGGGCTCTCATCTTAGCGGGTTACAGAGCCGCCTTGGGAGAGGGCCGTGCTGGTGACCGTGATGTGACGGCGTTTCCCACGGGCTGCCTGCCGGGTGAGGCTGCGTCATCCGATTCGACGGGCTACCGGCAAGTTCCTTACACGGGGACAGATCAATGAGGCTCTGCGCTGATTTAAATGAAAGCTTCATTTCATTTATTATTGTTTGTAATCTACTGAGTGTCACAGTGGTTTCACCCTGATTTCTTGCTGCGTCTACTAAATTGTTGTAAAGCCGGGAGCGTGGGCAGGCTCGCAAGAGGCCAGTGCCCCTTGTTGGTAGAAAGCGTGATTTTTGCAGCCATGTGGCGGAAGCGATGTGTTGGCTTGTCCCCTGGCCCGGAGTCGGCAGTCCTGTGTGCTGGGTCCTGAACTGCTGACCCGTCTGTCCTCAGGCATGTCACTGTGTCCCTCTCTTTGACCAGGTGTTGTTGGTTGCCTGGTGTGTGCCAGGTGCTGAGCTGGGGACTCCGAGGTGATAAGAACGCCAGCCGGGAGCTTCCTACCCGAGCGGCAGAGACCGCGGCCGCCTGAGCCCAGCCATGGTGCAGGGGTGGGGTGCGGCCCCAGCGTGCGTGAGGCGCCAGCGGCGGGAGGGTCGTCGAGCGGGCTGACGGCACCTGCACTGACACCGGGACGCAGAGGAGAGACCCGCGGGGCGAGGCCGGTGGTTCAGGCCTGCAGGGCACAGCAGACCCTCCGGAGTCCCCAGGTCACCGCAGCGCCTGCGTGCCCCTGCCCCACCCCATCCCCCAGGTGATCCCTGCTCTGAATTTTGTATTTACGGTTTTATTCCTGTTTTGGTATAATCTTAATAACGCCACCTTTTTTTGTTTTCAGCCGCTTTGGTTAGCTTTTTGTGAAGTTTTAGGAGCCTCCTTTCTCAGCCTTGCGAGGCCCGCCTGTTGTGCCTGTGGCGTTTCCCTGTGGCACAGGCCGCCATCCAGGAGGCTGACCCACCTCCACATAGCGAAGCATCCGGTTGTCAGGGTCTGGGATGCCGCCGCACACAGTGTCGCCTCCTGCGGGCTCCGGGGCCCCGAGTGAGCGCCGCGTGTCCCGTGCGTGTCCCGTGTGCGTGAGCTGTGGGGAGTTGTAGCACAAGCCCGTCTCGTTACGTGTGTCCCCGTGCACAGGGGTCGCTGCGGATCTGGACAAGGGATCGGCGTCCAGAGCGGCACTCGGGGCCGCCTGCCTGTCCGGTGTGTGTCTCGGGATGTGCACGTGAAGCCGCTCTCTGGTCTCAGCCTGGAGCTCAGACGGCGTGTGTGCACCGCCGTCCCCCAGGAGCTTCTCCTGCTCGGTGCGCGCCCCACCGCACGGGGGAGGCCGCGGCGTCCCACTGTGTCCTCCACGCTGCCTGCCCGTGATGGGACAGAGTGGGCCCAGGTCCAGGGGCTTCATCACACTCTCCAGCCATCATTCATTCAAGTCTGATAGTTCTAACTTAGAACAACTAAGTTTCTCGAATTTGTTATAAACTTACTGACGATATCTCATGAAATTCTTTCTCCTGTTCTTAGATCTATTTATTTTTTCTGCTTTTAAAACATATTTTATTGATTGATTGATTGGTTGATTTGAGAGAAAGCGAGCACACAAGTTGGGGAAGGGCGGAGGGAGAAGCAGGCTCCCCACCGAGCAGGAAGCCCAATGCGGGACTCGATCCCAGGACCCCGGGATCGTGACCTGAGCTGAAGGCAGATGCTTCCCGATTGGGCCACTCAGGTGCCCACTTTTTTTTTTTTATTTTTAAAAACTAACAAGTTGCAGACACTTTTTCTGTAGAGACAGCACAGTGTGCCGTCCTGGAGGAGCAGAGACTCCGGAGGCCCCCGTGGCACCTGTGCAGTGCAGCTGCCCTCCGGGGCGGGTCGGACCTCCCAAGCTGCACTAGGCTGGGACCCCCCCCCCCCCGACCCTGCAGCTGGCTTCCCGGGCCCTCCCCACCCCCACATCCAGCCCCGTCCCTTGGGAGAGGCAGGACCACCCCCCCCCCCAGGAGAGGCGGGTGTGGGTCTGGCCCTGGGGCTTTCCAGAGGCTGTTGGAAGGTGGCCACCAACACGGATGAGGACATAGGGCACTGTTACCCTCGGCGTCACGCTCAGATGCGTTCCGTGGTGTCTGCAGAACGTGTCCCCGAGAGCCCCTCACTGCTGTTGCTCTGGCTTGAGCGTTAGTTTTCTGGAAGAGCAAGCCGGACGCAGGCCCAGGCTGACGATGCGTACTTTGGCTGCTAACCTAATTGCAGGGATGATAAGTTACTGGCCCTCTGATTTGTTTGCAAATGAAAAGCGATGGGGGCCTTTCTAACCAGCTGCCTCGTGTTGCTTCCCGGTTGGCTCCTGCCCCAGCCCCGGCCACCGCAGCCCTGCGCAGGCTGCTCCGCAGGAGCCTGTTTGTGGAGGGCTCCCTCTTCTCCGCCCAGGTGGATGGCGGCGGCGAGCGTCAGGCCACAGCCAGTCTCAGAGACACGTTGTCTGCCACATTCCACGGAGCACAGGAGCTGGGGTGTCGGTTCCTGGTCCACCCCGACCTGTGCTGCAGAGCGCCAGGGGCCCGGCTCTGTGCGGGGAGACGCCGGCTCCCCACCACGCACGCTGCACATCAGGCCATGCCTCAAGGCTGGCCCCATGCGGGCAGGGCAGGGCCCCCACCTTGCATTTGCTCTTCTGGCAAAAGTACGGCATCGACCGGGTTGCCTGTCACTGATGGAGAATTAATTACCGCCCTTGACAGTCAGGTTTATAAATGCGTAGAAAGTATTTTAATTGTTTTCAGTAAAACAGGCAACCAGTCCGTATTCTCAGACGAGACGAGCACCGAGAGGATCGGCGAGTACCAGGCTCCCGTCTTCGGGCCTGGGCGCTTCTGTGCGGACATCGCTGTGTCCTGTGACCGAAGCGTGGCCCGAATGTACCGACCCAGCAGGTTAACCAGGGAGAAAGTTAGCTTCAACTTTGACTTAAGTGTCCATTAGAGCCGGTGACGGGTGTCCGGCTCTGTGAATTACAGTCTCTTTTCTGGATCCTTTTGTAAGCTTCGTGATGTCGTGTCGGCGCGATCACGCCTGGCGAGGGGACTTGAAGGTTTGCCACGTTCACCCCCTGGCGCCTTCTGGGAGCCGCACAGCCTGTCGGGGACTCAAGTCTGCAGAGCGGCCCCCGCCGCAGCCCCTCTCCCCAGGAACCTTGTTGGGTGGCCGGGGTCAGCCGAGGAGTAAAACGTGGGTACAGGGACACGTATGTGTCTGTGCACGTGTACAGGGTTACACACTCTGTGTGTATACATGTGTGTGTGTAAATGTGCATGCACACACGTGAAACATGGACATTCACATGTACGTCCACACGGGCGTGAGCAGCCATGTGGACACACATGTGTGTTACATGCATATGGGTATGTCGGCACAGGCCTGCATCTGTACACACATATGCTCGCGCACACAGGGTACACAGCCTCACAGAGGAATACACGTGTCCATATATGTGTGCACAGGCACATACAAGACCCCAAGTTTGAATTTCAGAGAAACAGGTTGCTTTAAGGTCAGGTGTCCCATGCGGCCTCCGTTGGTGGTCACCGCACCCCGGCCTGGCCTCTGCAGTTTGGGGTCCAGAACAGGACTGGACCGCTGGTCCGGTGGCTGTGGGGAGTGGGTGGCAGTTCCGCGGAGGGAGGACAGGGGGCCGAGGAGGCCGGTGCGGGCGTAGCTGCCGGGAGCCCCGGGTGGGTGCCGCACACAGTGAGGACGGCGCTAGGGTCAGAGCCCTTCCCGCGGGCCCGGGGAGCCTCCCGCCGAGGAGACCGCGCTCGAGTGGGCGCCCGTGTCGGGGGAGGGGCCTTGTGTGTGCCGCTGAGTGTGACTGACGTCTCATCCCTGCGGCCGGGGGAGGGTGGGCCTGGGGAGGCAGCTCTGTCCTCGTGCACAAGGGCTTGAGTCAGTACTTGAGCCTGCTTCAAGCTGTTCTGCTCTTACGCGGTTTCTCTTTTTGCTCTGCAGGCATTAGGAAGCTTTTATTTTCTTCATGAATCCTTAAAAAACATCTACCAGTTTGACTTTAAAGGTAAGACTCTTCCGGGATTCCCTGGCTGGGCTCCCCCGCCCAGCGTCCCTGTGTGGGGGGCACAGTCGCTGACCAGGGGCCTCCTGTGCAAACCTGGTGCTCTGGTCCCCTGGAATCCACATGGCATTTCTGCCTCAGACCCCTGCCCTGGACCCCTGCCCCTGACTCCTGCCCCAGACCCCCTCCCCTAACCTGGATCACACTCCAGACCCTGCCCTGGACCCCCAGCCCCCGGTCCGCGCCCCTCCTGCTCCCAGGGCAGGGCCGGCCAGTGACGCCGGATCTCCTGCGGACCCATGTAGGGAGGAAGGAACGGCCTTGTGTCCGAATCAAATGGAGAAAATGAAAGCCTGCTTGGGCGGTCGGCGTCTCTTACACGAGCCGGCAGTACTGGAGGGACAACCACCCTGCGCTCTCGGGCCGGCACGTGGGCTGTGCGGGGCTCCTGGGCTCCTAAAGCCGGCCTTGGTCCCCAGGTCCCCACACACGGGAGCCCGGCAGCCCAGAGCCCAGCAGCCCCCGTGTCGTCCTGCTCTGCTGGGGCGTTGGGGCAGCGCCCTCTCTTCACGCCACACGTGAGTCCTCGGCCTCCAGCTCGGCCCCGGAGGCAGATCCCATTAGTCCGAGGTGTCACTGAAGTTGTAATAACCGTGGAGAGCGACTAATTATGTCAGTTGCTCAGATTCATTATCTCCGCTCACTTAGGAGACCGATTGCCTCTTCTGGAAGGGAGATGCAGAGTCGTCCCTAAGTTGCTTGGGCAGTGATTTCATCGACGTTAGGAACAGGATCCCAGCCAGCAGGATGATTTTGCATTGGCCCTATTCCCTGAGGGCTCTTTGCGCAGTTTGGAACCCAAGCCTGTGGCTTTCCCACAGAGGAACTTGCTGGGGTAGCCTTGCAAACTTGGCGGGAGACGGGCCAGAGGCCATTGTCCCCGCGATGTTACTAGACACTGGGTGCCCGGGCTGTGTTCTCCAGCAGCGGGACTGTGGGCGAGAGTGGGCAGAGGCGAGGTCTCCAGGCCCCGCGTGCCCCAGGCAGAGCTGGAAGCAGAACGGGGTTCCGCTCCTCCGAGCTCTGGCACGTAGCCGGGCCCCTGAACTTCTCCCTTCCTGAGAGTCACCGTTCCCCTGCACATTGTGTCACTAGATCAGATCAGTCTTGACACACCCGGCTGGCCCGGGGTTTCTCGGAAACTGAGGAGATGTACATTTGACTCCCTAAGCCTCCTGCACGGCCCCGACGATGACGAGGGTGATGTTGCTGATGTCGGTGATGAGGGCAGACACGGTGGTGGTGACTGTGCCACGAGCACGTTGGTGGCCGGCGTATGTGTTGCTTCGGTGGTGCTCCGATGCCGGACGTGGTGCTGCCGTCCACAGCACAGGTGCGGGACCCAGCGGCACCAGGTCTTGGGGAGTGGAAACGCCCGCCACTTGCGTCGTGGCCCTGGTTCGCCAAGGCTCACTCTCGTGCTTTGACTTAAGTTACAGCAGAAATGGTCGTACATCTGTGAAAAGCTTGAATGAACTTCTTAAGAAGACATAGCTTGAATTTAGTACTTAGTTAGAAAGTTGAGGACTCCCCAAAGGTGTGGATGAAAGGGACGTGCATTTCTGGTCTGACGCCTGGAGCGTGGACGGTGCTGAGGGAATGGAGGGGCCGAGTCTCTCCGATCCCTTAGAGAAGCGAGGCCCCAGGGCTCGTGCATCCCCACACTGGAGGGACAGGTGGGCGGACCCTGAGAGCCCCCAGAAGCTGGCGCTGGTGGGAGCTTCTGGGGGGAGGCGGCGTGGAGGGCTAGAGGCTGAGAGAGACACTCCCCGCCAGGCCACCCCCCTACTTCGGTGAGCACCGGCTGCAGGAGCTATGTCGTCATGGGGAAGGTCCGAGAAAAACCCCCTCGTGCTTCCAGTGGGGAAGAGGGAAGGAGCCATTTGGAAGGGTGCCAGGGTTTGTTTTTCCCGAAAGGCCTACCCTTGAGGACAGCCATGTCACCAGAGCTGCCCAGCAGGCCTGGGGGAGGCAGGGGGTGACTTCAGCCTCCCCTGGCCTTCTGTGCTACTCGAGGGGCTGTAGGGCTGCGAGCGCGCCAGAAGGCTGCAGGCTGGGCTCGTGCTGGCGGAAGGACCACAGCAGGGTCACGGGACAATAGGACAGCGTCCTGCCCCAGCCACAGCGCCTGTCCCCACAGCAGACGTCACAGCAGAGCCTGCCAAGCCCACCGTCTGCTTCCGAAGAAGTCTCACAGGCGCGCAGAGTCAGCAGAGGAGACCAGAACAGAACGTGGGCGGAGACGTCGGCCCCGGCGTCCCTCCCGGAACACAGCCCAGCTCCTCACCAGAGCCTCGAAGGAAAGTCCCGTCGACCTCCATTCTTTTTTCCAATTCCTCGTGTTTTGCTTTTAACCAGAGGTTATAAGCCAAGTTGAGAAGGAGAAGATACGGTGTGCAGGGAGCAGGTGCGTGTTGGAGCGCGAGTGGGATGTGGCCGCAATGTGCAGCCGCCCGCCGGGGCGTCTTCGGAACCACGGCGACTGTGACGAGGGTGTAGAGGGGAAGCAGAAGCTCGCGAGACCAGATGCGTAACCAGAGTCCGAACAGAAGCTTGTGAATCAAAAGGGAAATCTCAAAATACAGAACGTGGACAGAAATGCCCCTGACCTCCGATGGGCTCACCAGCCTGCACGCGGCTGAAGACAGCCATGGGGCCAAAAGGGCGTCTTTGAGACTTTCCAAACTGAAAAGTGAAGAGAAAAAAACAAGACACAAAAGCAGAACAAGTTTCCCAGCCCCACGGGACACACACAGAAGGCAAGGCGTGTGCACGAGGCGACGGCAGCCGGGCGACCGAGAGAGAGGAACAAGACATATTTGCAGTCATGGCCCGGAATTTTGCAGAATTCATCACGGACCCCGAGTCATAGGTCCAGAAAGCTTACCGGTCCCTGAGCAGACAGATGCCACACCCTGCACCTAAGCGTGTCTACACGAGCCGCGCAAAGTCCAAGACGGAGAGAGACCTCAAGAGAACAGGGCTGGGAGTGGGGAGGTGACCTTGAAAGCAACAAGGGTGAGAAAACATTGAACTTTTCTTCAGAAACCGTGGAGGTAAAGAAAGGGGTTGAAGTATTTCCGTTGGTAGAAGAAGATACTTAGAATTCTGTACGCAGCAAAGTTCCCCTTCAGAAGTGAGCGAGAAAAGAACACTTCCTCCAACAAAAGCTGCAGGAACTTGTTTCCGGCAGACCCGTCATGCAGAAAAGGTTGAAAGTTATTTGACAAAAGGAAAATGATCAGGTCAGATGCGTACATCTATGTTAAGAAAGAAAGAGTGGGGGCGCCGGGGGGGGCTCAGTGGGCTGAGCCTCTGCCGTCGGCTCAGGTCGTGGTCTCAGGGTCGTGGGATGCAGCCCCGCATCGGGCTCTCTGCTCGGCGGGGAGCCTGCTTCCTCCCCTCTCTCTCTCTGCCTGCCTCTCTGCCTGCTTGTGATCTGTCTGTCAAATAAATAAATAAAATCTTAAAAAGAAAGAAAGAAAGAAGGAAAGAAAAGTGTAAAGGAAGGAATGAGTGAAGGTGGAGCATTTTGTTTCTTGTCCTTCATCGGATGTACCTTCTGTTCGGAGCGTCCCTAGCAACGCCGCGGGGGTGACCGTAGCTTGTGGGTCAGTGAGACGAGTAAGCGTGGTGTGGGGCAGGCAGGAGGGAGGCTCCGGGACCCGCACTCCGTGCAGGGGTGCGGCGCGGCATGAGCGGGGACCAGGACGGGCGGTAAGCGTATATCGCAGACTCCGGCAACCACTGAGGATTGTTCACACGGAGCACAGCCGGCATGTTAACGACAGAGCAGAGCCGGTGGGGTCCCACGAGATGCTCCATGAGACCCGGCGGTCTACGGAGAAAGGGGGTGACAACAGCAGCAGGAGAGATGGTGCCCACGAGGAGCTTCTCAGTGTCGCCCCCGCGGGGCTCCACGCAGGCGCCAGCGCAACAAGTACACCAGCTACGAGACGGAAACGGTCCGAGCGGTTCCAACGGTAAGACCCCACCACGTGTCGTCTGCCGGCATCCTGTGTAGGATCCTCAGACCCGAAGACAAAAGGTCAGGGGATGGAGGGTGCGGGACCGCACGGACATGAGTCAGACGCCAGAGGAGCGGCGGCCCTTCCGGACACAGCAGACCCCAGCGCCAGGAGTGCCCGGGGATCGAGAAGGCTGTGTGTTATGCAACCGTAAAGGGGTCGGAGCTCTGAGAAGACAGAACAGGTCTTACCGTGTACATGCCGGACTGCAGAGCATCCCAACCCACGGGGGAAGACCGACAGCTTCCGGGAGAGACGGATGAATCCAGTGTTGCAGGTGGAGACCTCAGGGCTCCTCTGCCAAAGACAGGCAGACCCAGCAGGCGGGATGGCCGAGGACGTAGTTCAACCCAACAGCACCGTCGGTCGGCAGGGTCCGGCCGATGTTCGTAGAATATTCTCCCCAGCGAGAGCAGCACACACATTCTCCTCACGTTCCCCAGAGTGGCTACCACGGTTGACCACATTCTGGGCCACTAAATACTACTCAACAAGTTTAGAAGAACCGACGTCATGCAAAGGACACTCCGGACCCCTCGGACTTTCACACGAAATCGGCAACAGAGAGACGGCGAGAAAACCCCAAAATACTTGTGTCCGAAGTTCAGAAATAACAGAAGTAAAACCAGTGAATCATTGAAGTAATAATGAGTAAAAGTCTGTTGTGCACACATCAACAAGCAGTTTGCACACTCGAGCATTCAAACCAAAACACGGAGTGGGGCTCTGGGGTGTATTTTGGTGTAAGACAGCCCGTGCCGCGTGGAGGCAGTGACTTTATTCATAGCAGCGATTGGTTATGGTATTAGAACTCTCTTAAATGACAGGAATAGGTTCGTGTTACCTCGTTTCAACTCTGGGAAACAGTGTAAGCGTTCATCATGATTTTTAGATAAATCTAAAGGAATGACCCACTTTAAATTAGTCTTGCAAAATAAGCTAATTTCCGCTTTGTTTCTATGACCAAACTGGCTTTGTTCAGGGAACTTTAAAGCCTGGTCTCTCTTTGTTTTTTATTTTAACACTTGGATGTGAAACAACACACTTCCAGAATAGCACGAGTCAGAATACGTCTCAAGAAATTTTGAAAATATTTTGAACTAAATGAAAATGAAATAGAGCTTATCAGCATTTGTGGAATGTGGTGAAAGTATGTTTGTGGCATCAAATGTATGTGTTCGAAAAGAGGTAAGATTTAAAATCGCTAATCGAAGTGTCTGCCTTAGGAAGCCAGAAGAAGAGCAAAATAAATCCAAATCATAAGAAAAGAAATAATAAAAATTAGAGCATAAATCAATGAAATTGAAAACAGGAACTCACTAGAGAAAATTAGCAAAACCCAAAGCTGATTCTTTGAAAAGATCAATAAAATTGATGTTCTTGTAGTCAGGCTAACCAAGAAAAGAAAGAAAACACAAATCGCCGGCAGTAGAGATGAGGGAGGAGCCGTCGCTACCGGCTGTGACGTCGAAGGGCGATGAAGGTCTACGGGGAACGGGTCCGTGCCCGTAGCTCGATGATGTGGAGTGAGGCAGTTCCTTGGAAGGCGCAGGCGGCCAGAGTCACACCTGGAGGACTCGGTGATCTGAATAGGCCTTTATCTGTTAAGGAAATTGAATCAATAATTAATAAACTCCTAAAAAAGGACGCACGAGGTCTGATGGGTTCACTGTGAATTCTACCAAACACTAAAGGGAGAAATTATGCCCGTTCTTGGTAACGTCGTCTGGAAAACAGAAGCAGAGAGAACATTCCGACTCACTCTGTGAGCCAACATTCCCTGATACCGAAACCAGAGAGTCCAGAAGAACAGGACCATAGGCCAGTATCTCTCCTGAACATGAAGTGTAGAAACCCTCCACGTAGGGTCAGCGGCTTGAGTCCAGCAACCTGTCGGGAGAGTCGTGCACCGCCACAACCGAGGTCACGCAGGTCTGCGAGTCCGGCTCCGCGTCTCAAAGTCCGTTAACGTGACACATCTCGTCAACCAGCCGAGGAAGGAAGCCGCGCGGCCACGTCAGCAGACGCAGAACAGCGCTTGGCTCTGAGTCTGCCACCTGTCCACAGCGGGTCCCTGCGAACCGGGAGGAGACCTCGGTAAGGAGCCACTGGGGAGACCCACGTCTCACATCCCACGTCACGGTGAGAGCCTGGGCGCTTCGGTCTGCAGTACGGCGTGCACGCTGCCCGTTCCCCTTCGGTATTGCAGCAGAGGTCTTGGCTGTGCATGAAGACAAGAGGAGGAAGTAGAGGGTGTGCTGATGGGGGCGAGGAAGAAAACGCTTAGTCCGCAGTGACACGGCTATGCCGGACGTTTGAAAGACTCATCACGACGAAAACCGGACAGACAAGCACGGTTGCGCCGTACAGGGTTAACGTACAAGAGCCAGTGGCTTTTCTATACCAGCAACAGAGACATGGAATTCGAACTTAAAAACAGAAAACCATTCACAATAGCACATGCATAAAAGACTTAGAAATAAACCTAGCAAAATAAGGACAAGATTAATACGAGGAGAACTGTAGAGCTCTGCCAAAATCAAAGACGATCAGAGTCAACCGCGCGCTGTCCGACGTCATGGGCAGGAGGACGCAACCTTGTCGGCGTGAGGTTCTCCCTGCTGGGCCCACTGAGACGCTGCCATCACCGTCCAGTTCCGGCAGGTTGCGGCGTGGACACCGAGCGCCCGTGCGGACAGCAGCGAGCGGCCGCGCCGCGGGACAGACTTGGGGGGGCGGCGTGCTTCTTGCCGGACGTCGCTGCCGAGCCGGGCTGGGGGTTCGTGCTGCCGAAACTGCTCTGCAAGGTCAGTCTGTTCGTTCACAAAGCCGGGCCTCTTTAAGGCGATGAGGGTTTTGTCCGAAGCAGAAATGCCTCCCCGCGACCGTCTCCTTTCCCCGTCTCGGTGGACACGGAGCCCTGTGGACTGCGTGCCCCGCCGAGGACCGTGGGCGTCAGTCCCGGGGGCGCCCACGGCCGGCAGCCTGTGTCATGACGGCGGGCATGGCTGCGGGAGCCGGAGGAAGAGCCCAGGAGAGCCTGGGCTGAGCCAGGCCTTTGCTGGGGGCTCGGTGCCAGGAGGGAGCGAGGGAAGGTCCCGGGGGGGAAGGGAGGAAGGGCGAGGCAGGTCAGGAGCCCACACGGCAGGCCGAGGTCACGGGAGGACCATCCCACCACGGGCGGGGCGCACGGCCCGCACTCCCCGGGCATGGTTCACAGCCCCGCGGAGCTGCCGTGTGCTGGGCCGTGTGGCCCCGGCCTCCTCACGTGGACGTTTACGCTGCCAGCTCCCGGGGTGCCAACGGCGGTCACTGCTGTCCACGCACCACACACGGACATGGGTGGGCGGCTCCGGGAAGGGCCTCCCGCGTTGGACGTGCTTCTGCGGCGTTTCCGGTGGCGGTGGGTGTTGGGAACAGGAGCACGGCCACGTGGTGGTCACTTTCTCACTGACACAAGCCCAGCTGCCCCCGGCTAATGGGGTTTGTCCTGTGTCCCCTCACGGGCCTCTGGAGGCCATGGTGATTGGTGAGGGGACAGAACCACAGGCCGCAGTCACCTTGGTGATCATCCCGTGTTTGGGAACAAGACCAGTGAGCGTGCAGCTCTGCGTTTGGGGACAGCTCTGTGTCCCTGCTCTGTCCTGAGTTCCCTCCTTCACCAAACATCTGTCTCACTGCGTCCTGTGCCGGTGCAGCTGACCGTTGGAGCCCCTGCCTGCCAGTGTTCTGCTTGGACCTGGTGTTCACTCTCTCCCCAAACACGCAGTGGCCAGAGCTTTGTCCCCAGATGCTGCACACAGATGTCATTCCCGCTGTCCGCTCCCACAAGTGGGTCCGTGGGGCCTGTGTGCTCCGAGAGCTGCAGGTGTGTGGGCCAGGGGACCACGACCCCACAGAAGTGGACAGCACGCTTCATCCTTGTCCTCCAGCAGCCTCCTAACGGCCAGGAGCGTCACCTGGTCCCCGGCACAGGGGCAGCCATCTGGGCCCGCTGCCGCCACACTCCCGGCATGGCGTCCTGTGGGGGCCCCTTGGGAGACCCCACTGTGGGCGTGGGGTGACCCATCGGCGGAAAGAAGGGGCCTGGCCTGGGTATGAGAGGACTAGACCACGCCCTGTCCACAGGGGTGTCGGCCCGGGCACGCAGTCCGGGGAGCACCCCACGCTGTCCTGCCTCCGTCTCCGCCTCAAGAAAAACTCCTCCCGGACGGGAGTGATGTCGGCTGCATGTGAGGAGGAAATCGATGTCCCTAAGTAAATTCGTATGACGGTGTGAGCGAAGGGTTATTCTGCAGCTGTCCTAAACATAGTCACGGTTTTAACAGAGGAAGCCAATTAGCCCTTGTAAATCTGCGGCCGGAGGTCTGAGAGGGTAATGAAGCGGCGTGTCGGGCTCCAGGTCGTGGAGTGCGGATTTACGAGCCACCGGCGTCCCTGGGGCAGCGGACCCTCCCCTCCCCGGGTGCCCCCTGCGCTCCCTGTGGGGCTGCACGGGCTGGTGGGATGTGGCCGTGAGGTCATTCATGTCACCACTCTGCTCTTTTCCAGCCAAGAAGTATAAAAAGGTCACGGGCAAAGAGATCTACTCGGACACGCTGGAGAGCACGCCCATGCTGGAGAAAGAGAAGTTCCCGCAGGACTACTTTCCCGAGGTGCGTCCTGGCCGCCGGCCCCCAGCCCGCTCGCCCTCAGAGCACGCGCCTCAGTGAGGAAGCGTGGGCGCGAAGGCCTCGTGGGTCCGGGGAGGGTCCCATTCCCGGCTGGCGATGCGCTCCCGCAGGCCATCTTCCCGGGGCTTCTTGGGCCCGCGCGGGTCCGTGTGGTGGTCTCCCCGAGGGGCGAACCACCATGTTTACACGCATCACCACGTCCTGTGACCATCATTTCCAGGCAAAGGAACCCTCCCCGTGTGAGGTGGGACAATCACGATCAGCTGGTTGTGGGGTCTGGAGAGGGGGCAGGTGCGGCTGGCCAGGGACGCTGCTGTGGGCAGGCCGCTGGGGGGCAGGGTGTCCCCCCCCCCCAGGAAGGCTGGGTGAGGCCTCGACACCGTTTCCTGCTGTGCTCATTTATTTCCATCGGGTTTCAGTGCGTTTTTGTGGGGGTTGTTACTTGCATACGGTCATCACACGGCACAGTTCATCTCAGACTCAGGTGTTCTCGGTCTGGGGTCTGCTAAGCCCTTGTGATTCACGCGCTGACCCAGGGTTGCTCCCCTGTCCTTCCATCATCTGAAGTCACGGGGGCGCGTGCGTCTGTGATTGAAGCATCGGGACGGTGGGTTCCCCGGCACAGCGGAGGTTGGCTCAGCGCAGGAAGGATTGCCCCGCCAGGTCTGTCCGCACGAGGCCTGCCCACCGTCCGCGGAGACGCCCACCCACACTTGGAGCTGATTTCCAGCAAGGCCACGGCTGTATTAATGTGTTTATGGTCCGGGGTGAAGGAATTGCGGCCACTGCCGTGAGGGATGGACGCAATCCCTCGTCACTCGTCCCTGAGCCAAGGATGCAGTGTTGGGGGCTGGCCTCTGTCCTGGCTGTCCCAGCCCCCACGGTCCCCTCTCCTCCTGACATTGTGATGCGGCTAGCAAGCTCCGAAGCCGTGGAGTGAATCCTGGCGGTCTTCCTTGCCCATCTCTCCGGGGCTGCTGTCCCCTTGCAGACGCCGAGGGTTCCAGAGTCGGCATCAGAGCCGAGCGGGGCCACTGAGAGTGACCACGGGCCCTAGTGGAGACAGCGGCTGGAGAGAGCCGGGGCCTCTGCAGCAGGGGAGAGCAGCTCTGACGGGCTCGGGCGGCCTGGGAGCAGGTATCCCTGCGTCTTTGCCACGGGGTGCTGCCCGGCACACAGTGGCTGAGAAGCCCCCAGGCTCCTCTCTGCTCCGGCAGCTCTGATCCTCGGGGCTGCCTGGCTCCTCCATCCTCAGCCCAGAGCCCGACTGGCCCAGGACGGCACTCACTTGTGCCTGGCGGCTGGCTGGGGTGTACCCCCAAAGGGTAAGACACAAGGGGCTGTGCACCTGGGAGAGGCAGGACTCCGGGTGGGGGGTGCCGGTGTGATGACCCGGGGACAGGTAGGGATGCGTCTGAGGCCTCCCCCCCCAGACCCCCGGACGTCTGTCGATGGCGTCCGGCCGCCTGGAGGCTGTGGACCGGCACTTGCTGGGGCGTGAGCGGCCCTCGGTTCCCAGCCACTACGCGGAAGAGCTGAGCAGTGCCTCTGCGAGCACAGGGGACTCACAGGCACCCGGACGTGGCTTCTCCAGGCCGGGCTCCATGCAGTGGGGGGCGTGGCGTCTGCCGCAAGGCTCACACTCACTCCCTGAGGGCGGGGCACACGCCGATCACTCCCTGCGTGACTCCGTGTATGCGGGCTCACTTCCCAGGTCCCTCTTCCTCCCAGCACTGGGCCCCCTTGTGCTCAGAGCCCAGGTCCCTAGAGGCCCCCGAGGTCAGCTGCGAGCTGTGATGCCGCCGTGGAAGAGGACCGCGTGGCCGGGGCCGCGCCCTCCGGACGCCGGAGGAAGGAGAGAGCCTGGTGGCGCCCCCACACAGGACGGCCCACAGCACGTCGGACGCCTGCGGAACCCCCGGCTCCCGAAGTTCTGTCCGTCCCTACAGGACTGCAGGCCTCCTCCTGAGGGGCTCCCTGCTCCCTGGCCCTCAGGCTGTTTTCTGGGCCCGGCGTCTGCAAACACCGGCTTCCTAGACTGTGGCACATGGGGGACCCTGTGGCCTGGCCCGGATCCCGACTCTTCCCTCTGCTGGCCCAGGCCCTGTGCGGGGGGAGGCTTGGGGCTGGCGTGCGTGTGGGTCAGATGTAGTCTCAGGCTTCAGGTACGCTGTCCCACGTCCTGCACACCTTCCCAAGGGCGGACGCCCCCAGGGGCATCTGTGCCCGTGAAGTGCCCGTGGCTCCGTGGGGGTGCTGACAGCCAGTGGCCGCCTGTCTCCCGTGAGAGAAGTGGGGCGTCCCGGGTGACCATGGCCCCATGCACAGGCAAGAGAACATTTTCTGGAAGGAAAAGTGGGGTGTTCCTGGGCAGACCCCAGTCTCTCTACTGGAGAGCAGCGTGTTGCTGGGACTCTGGCGAGCCCCAGAGCAGTGGCCCCGGCCTCCTGGGGTCAGCGTCCTTCCTTGGTTTGACGGGATATTGCCGCACGAGAAGTTGCGTCTGGTGTGTGTGGTCCGCCGACACGTGGATGAAGCAGAAGCAAGCGTGGCTCAGTGCACAGAAGGAGAAGCTTCTTTCACAAAATACTGAGGCTTCGTGCGTCATGTCAGTGCCGCGCTTCTCTGGCGTGCAGCAGTCCGTGTGTTCCCTGGGGCCGTGGCTGGGGGTGCCACGGGGGTGCCACGCGGGTGGGGCTGGAGGGCGTGTGCCTGCCTGGCGGGGGCCCTGCTCTCCAGCCTCTGAGCCAATCCTTTAGTTTTATTGGAGCACATTTTGGGGGAGAGAATTAGTCTGAGCCTGATTTCTCTTCTATTACCCTCGCGTAAGGGTGATCTAAGTGTGATTACCACGATGAAGGCAAGCGCGATCCCAAACAACCACAGCCCGCTGCGCACAAAACTAACAAAACTTTCTGTGCTGATTTATGGGTGCGTTTGGCTCGGCATGAATTTCAAATGCCGCCTCTGGGAGCTGCACTCCAGATAATGTGAAACCATTTTTAAAAAGCAGATTTGTGTAGTCGATCAGGGCCGAGGCGTTTTTTCCCTCTCGCCCGTAGTGAGATATTGGTTGTTCCCATAGATCACAGGGACTGCTCCGAGCTCTTATGAAAGATGGATTAATTTCACTAATGCTCCAAAGCGGGGCTTTCACCGGCAAGGCTGCGTGCTGGTAACCGACCCACAGCCTCCCTTTCTCCACGCTGATTTATGCCGTCCTTTAGTGGATGAACCGTCCTGCACTCTCCATCCATCTGCCGGCTAAAGGAATCCTATTAACAGGGTCTGAGCGGGGACTTCATACCGCAAGGTGAGTGATGTGGCGCAGCCCGCCCCCCAGCCCGGCGTGACGTGGTTTCATTCCGCGGCGACAGCCTCTCAGCAAGCAGGGTGGGCACCCGGCCCCTGCTGCCGGTGCGTGGTCACCCGCCGGGAGTTTCAGAAGGTGCCTGGTGACCGGAAAGTTCCTGCACGTGGATGGAATGGAACTGATCAGTCTGCATTTGAGGGAGCCCCGGTCTGTGACGGAGGCACCGGTTTCCCCGCTGCAGGCCCTTGTGGGCGCAGGACAGCCGTGTGCGTGTGCACTTCCGTGGGACGTTGTGCAGGGAAGCCTCCCCAGGCAGGCACTTGTGCCCCCTGATGACGGGGTGTGTTCCGGCCCCGCCCTGCCCCTGTGCTGCCCGGGCGAGCGTCCCTGGTTCGGGGCTCAGCCACGGTAGGGAAGGGAAGTCCCAGCAGAGGCTGTGGGGATCCCAGTCCTGGTTCTCCCGGCAAGGAGCCGGCGGTGGCGTGCGAGTGACCATGTCCAGCTCTGGCTCTGCTCCGTCGGTCAGCAGTGACCGTCACGGTGACCGTTGTGGCGTTGTCACGACCACCGCGGCCCTCGGGGGGGAGGGGGAGGGGGCACCAGGGCTGAGGACGGTGGTTTCCGGCAGGGCTCCTGGTGCGGCCCAGCGACGCCCACAGACACGCGATCCACCGCGGAGCCCAGGCACCAACAGGTCAGCGCCTTGCAGGCCCGGGGAGTAGCCCCACGTTTCTGTCTGGGAAATCACTCAGGAATGCAGCCCGAGCGCACGCGTGATGAACTCACCTCAAAGTGAAGGGTTTTCTACAAACTCTTAGTTAGGGTATTTGGGCGTATTAATGTTTTACTGTCAAACTCTTTTGAGATTTATTTGCAATGTAATTCAAAACCTTAAATTTAGTTACAATTCTGAACTTAACAGCTATTACAAATCTTTATTATATTAGAAAAAACAACACATGTTGTGTTTTATGTGCGTTTCCTAATAATGTTAAACAACGTTCCCTTATTGTGGACAATTTAAACGTCTAAAAACTATACACACGTGGTGTCTATTGAAGGTGCGCACGTGGGGCGCGTACGGAGACCTTAGCTAACTCAGAATTGACCATTGAGAATCATTAATTTTTGGCTTATTACATCCAACTCACAAATGCCTTCCAGTTTTAATGGGCAAGACCCGTGGTGGTCAGGTCAGGTCCTGTTTGGGGGCTCAGCAGCAGAGCTCGGCACTAGGCTGGGGTGTGGGGGTCTCACGTGTCCCGGCCACAGCCACGCTGCTCTTGTGGAAGCGGGGGGTCCACCCTGTCCTCTCCTCTGACACCCACATCCACACCAGGTCCTGTGGGTGCGTCAGGAGGGCAAGGACCGCAGCCTCTCAGAGCGTGCATGCCGCAGAGCGTCCGTGATTGTGCAAGAGAGGAGACAGAGCCCGGGCTGGAGCCAGGAAGGGCTGTTGGGCTCAGCCTGGCGAGCTTGGTGGGGGCCAGGGGGTGTGCAGTGGACGCTCGGCCGTGGGAGACTCCAGAGCTTCGGGATTTGCACCTGGAGGTCATGGTGACCTTGAAGACAGCATCCCCCCCAAGCTGGGCATCACCAGAGGAACCAAGCTGTGCACCTTGTGATGCTGGTCCCAAGGGAGGGAGCCGGACAGTGTCTGAGGGGAATAAGAGCTCGAGCAGGGGTTTCAGCTGCTGAATTACTCGATTCAATGAAGAATCGCCACTGAGGTGTCTAGAGCCTCCGATTCTGGACTCACACGGAGAGCGCTTTCCGCCAGCGTTTTGCTGAGGGTGCAGGCGGTTACCACGGGGACCGTGCGCTCAGGCCCCTGAGGTCAGCACAGCCATCCTTCCGTCCTCCCCCTGCCCTCCCCCCCCGCGACCCCCCCAGCTGCTCCTGCCCACACAGCGGAGGGACAGGCCCCTGGGGCTCGGGGGGACTGCACATTTCCATCCAGCTTCCCAAAGTGTTGGCAAACTGGGGGTTCAGGGGGTTCTCAGTGCCTCCTGGGGCTCACAGGGCGTGGGAGCTGGAGCGCCACTCTCACGGCCTGGGCTGTGAGCTGCCCCGTCTGGCGTGGCTGTTGAAATGGGACGAATCCAGATAGCACGGACCGTGTGCCGCGCTCCATGGCACCGCTAGCCGTGGCTCCCGTGTGGGGCAGCAGGTCATGGCGAGACACCCACTTCCTTGCCAGCATGAGCAGGGTGCACGAGACGGTCACCCACGCCGGACGAGGGCAACATCGGCACAGGCGCTGGGCACGGGTAGGCCGGCCTCTGCTCAGCCGGGTCACCCTCGCCGGGAAGATCGCGCCGGCTGGTGGTTCCGAACCTGCCTTCCCGGGTGCAGAGCATGAGGCGCCGGAGCGAGCCTCGTGCAGGACGCCTGCCCCCCGTTCCTTAGCAGAAGCCTCCAGTGGACGGATGGACGTTGGTTTTTCTGACTGAGAAGCATCTTGGGTGCCCCCCCCCCCCCGGCTTGTGTCCGTCCCCGTCCCCTTTTCAGCCGGCTTATTGTGCGCCTGTTTGTTTTTCAGTGCAAGTGGTCGAGGAAAGGCTTCATTCGGACGCGGTGGTGTGTCGCGGACTGGTACGTTTGTCGTGGGGACTGTTGCCTCCTTCAGAAACTTCGGGATGCTTCCCTGGCTTTGTGTGCTGCACCCGTGGTGTGACCGCACGTCCCGTCACAGGCTGCCCGCCCGCTTTGTTTCCGGATACTCAGTGTGGCACGGTGCCATTGCCTGGTCCCCGAGTCTGGGGTCCCGGTGCAGGCCCAACACAGGCCCCAGAGCGTCCTCCCGTGGGCACCGGTGTCCAAGTGCCCCCCAGGCAGCCCTCCACAGGCCAGGGTCAGCTGCCATGGCACAGAGCACAGGGCAGGCAGACCCCCCCAAGCCGACCTTCGGGCCTGGCCTGCCCGGGGCTGCTCTCTGTCTGCAGCCGCCGCTTGCCCGCTGCCCCAGTAGAAGCTTCGGAAACCCCACACCTGGTCTCCTCATGTGAGCCCCTGGGACCATGGGTCTTAAGGTCCTAGAGCCACGTGTGTCCCATAAGCAGCTGTCAGAGGCCTTCAGTCAGCTGAGGGCACGTCCAGACGGGTGGGGGCACTGAGTGCCTGCCAGGTGCCCCATCCCAGGCAGGCCCTCAGCCACCCCTGTGGTTGGCACAGTACTCTCCCTGGGGCCCTTGGGCACCTCTCCCTGGGGCAGGGGGCAGGGCAGGGGGACGAGGAGCTGCAGACTCTGACGGTCCAGCAAGCGCCCTCACTCATGCGCCACTGGCCGCTGCGGCACAGTGTGGGCACCGAGGATTGGCCTCCCCCGGCCGCCCGCCGCCCTGGGAAATGGCTGTGAGCTTGGCACATACGTCTCACGGGGTCCTCGGCCATGCAGCCCGGACACGGTGACAACCGTGGCGTACGTGTGGGCACGCTGACCTCCGTGTGAGACCCCACGTCTCCCGTGATGCCCGGGGGTCTCCGTGCAGTGGGAGGGCTGATGGCCAGAATCTGGCCTCACTGTGCGTGTCCCTGCCTCAGGGACTTCCTGCCGTGGGGACTCCCCGCTGCAGGCACCGGGGGCCTTCTTGCCGCTATGGGCCTGGGGACTTCTCACCTAGAAGGAACCGAGTTGTGCCCCTCCTCTGGGGTCACAGCCTCAGGGGAGTGGCCTACAGCTCCCGAGGCACCGGCCCCACACGGCCCGGCCCGCTGCCCTGCCTGGGGTCTCAGCCCCGTCTCTGCTGCCTCCTGCTCTTCCCTCCTCCGCCCGCCCCCACGTCCTTCCGTTCCCGTTTCTCCTCCCCCTCCCCCTCTCCTCCCTCTGCCCTCCTGTTCTCGTCCTTCTGCTCCCGCCTGGTGGGGGACACTTGAAACAGCCCCTTCCCTGTTGGCCTGATATCTTCAAAGACTGTGAGGTCGTGTGTGCCCTGCTCTGACTAGGCAGGGGATGTGCTCTGGGGGGGGGACATGAAGTGGCCGAGGAGGACAGGGCTGGGCGCCGGGGGTGCTGCCTGCTGTGACACCCTGGGGAGCTGGGCCACATCGCGTGGCCTGTGGCACCAGCCCTCTGTCACCATGTGTCCTTCTGTCCCTGCAGTGCCTTTGACTTGGTCAACATCCATCTTTTTCATGACGCTTCCAATCTGGTCGCCTGGGAGACGAGCCCCTCGGTGTACTCGGGGATCCGGCACAAGGCCCTGGGCTACGTGCTCGACAGGTAGGTGCCCACCGCCCCTCCTGCCCGCCGCCTCCACCCTCGGATGTTGCCCCACATCCCAGCCCCAGTCCCAAGGCTTGTGCAGGCTCGGCCAGACAGACCCGAAGGCGGGGGCTGCCTCCCGGAGAGCGAGGCAAGCGTGCAGAGACGGCCACTGGAGCACCCAGGCTTTGGCCCAGGGCACGGGGACGCTGCGGATGTTCTGCTGACCGCAGGCGGGCCTTTCCATGGCACTGCTGGGCTCGGGGTCCCGGGTTTGTGGGCCTGGAGGCCTGGCAGCCCACCTGCCCCGGCTCCTACGGGCCTGTCTTGGTTCCGTCTGCTCCTCGCGCTCCCGCTGGGCTGGACCCCACGTGGCCGGCGGCCTGCGCATGCCCGTGCTGTGTGTCTGTGGTCTCATTGCGACCGTGCTGGCGGTCAGGACTGGTGAGCACCTGGGAAGAGAAACAGCCCCTTGCTCTGCGACCAACAGTGGGGGTTGTTTGGTCCTGGGCCAGCCTCCCCCTTGGCTTGCTGAGGGACTGTCCGTGGGGCTGTCTGGTTCTGCCTAGTCCTCAGGTCACCCCTCAGGTCCTAGTCCTGCGGGCTTCCATGCCCCAGGGGATGTCAGCGACCCACTGGGCCTTCGGAGACCTGACCTCATTTCTGCTCAGGCAACCTCGGATTTCCCTGGGGCTGCCGCACCCCACCTCGGCTCCATCCCAGGACCGGAGCTGGGCGTCCGCGGACATGTGCCGAGAACTTAGACTCCGACCGCTGACCCCTCCCTCCTGCACCCAGCACCGCCCCGGCCCCGGCTGCCCACCCCACACACGCACGGCCCTCCGGGGCTGCTCGCGGGATTCAGCCGCGACGTGCTCTGCACAGGGAGCGGCTCTCAGCCTCATGCCTTCGGGTATGGGACGGTGGCTGTCGGGTCACATCCGGGGACCCTGGCTCCCGCCGCCCGTGCTAGGTCCACTCGGAGGAACCGCATATGAGACTCGGGTCTGTTTGTTTCTGCTGCTGCTCCCGTGTGGAGGGCCTTGGCCGTCAGCCCAGAGCAGGCTCTGTGTCGGCCCCCCAGGCCCCAGCTGAGCTAGGCTCAGAGGCGGTTTGGACGCCTCGGATACTGCAGGGGCCTGGTGGCCTGAGCCAGCCCGAAGTCTGGGCATGGGCAGCTGAGTCCCGGCCCATGGCCGCCCGCGCGGAGCTCCCCCGTCCCGTTCCCATGCACACCCGCTCTGGAGGGCCCCCAACATGCAAGGCTCCGCAGCCGCATGTCTGTGCTAGGGGATCTCCGGCACTGCCCGGGCCGGTCAGGACACCCGGGTGGGCCCTGGCCAGCCATCTCCTGGAGGGGCCAGGAAGGCAGGGATGTGCGCGGGAGCGACCCTCAGGTGAGGGCACACCTCGGGAGAACTGTGGGCCTGAGCTGCTCTGGTGGATGGGAGCCGGGACCCTGTGTAGGCCTTCTGGCCGGCTGGACTCTGTGCGCCCACCCGCCGGCACCTCCCGCAGAGTCTGGGGGTCAGGATGGACCCCTGAACGGCCTGGTCTGGGTGACTGCAGCCAGGCTGTCCGTGGGGCCAGCTGCTACAACGTGTCGTCACCCTGCACTGCTGCTCCTCGCGGCCTCCGGGAAGGCAGCCGTTGGGTTTGGGGGCACTTTTTTGCGACTGTGCGTTCCCATGAATCGCTTCTGTGCGGAGCTCGGCCCACTGCAGAGCCGGACCTCCATGGAGCAGGGCCGGCCGCCCCGCACAAAGGGCAGCTCTGTACAGGCGCTGACTGACGGGCCGTCCTTTCATCGGGCGTCTAACCTTTTGGCAGCCACCAGCAGACCGCATTCTGCTTCGCCGATCGGGAGGACAATGCCACGCTGGCCCTTTGAATGGACGCTGCCACCAACAGTGCCCCATTCACGGCGTTGGGAACCTAAGGGAGCATTGTCCGCCGTGCTCTGGGGGACGCGGGGAGACAGCAAGGAGGCTCCTGCGAGGGGAGCCTGCCTGGTTCCGGCTTCGTCTCCCCGTGGCGTCAGACCCGGCCAGAAGTGGCACAGCGGCCCCGCATACCGTCCCCCCGCGCTGCCGGACCGAGGCCTGGGTGAAAGCCCGGAGGCACCGAGCACCACGGGGACAACTTTTCTGTAAATCCAAGATTGTTCCGCAACAAAAACAAAGTGTACGGAAACCCACGAGGCAAAGCTTTTCTCTGCAGCGTGCAGACTCCTGGGAAGCGCTTGCCCCCGGCAGTGCCCACGGCGAGTGCCACAGGGCGCCTTGCGGAGGATGTGGCCGCTGTGCTGACGCGGACCCCGGCCGGGCTCACCTGGACAGGACCCCTGGCTGCGACGTCAGCACTAAGAAAGCACAGGCTGCGGGCCATCTGGGATTTATACAAATAATAATTTTAATGTTTCTTGTGCGGTTCATGAATAGTTTGCTTTTCATGCGTGATTAACGGAGAGCGTCCGCCTGGGCCCTGGGTGCACCTGGGGACCCATCCTCCTGCGGGAGCGCGTGCCCCTGGTGCCAGTGGCTGCGCACGGTTGAGCACTCCGGGCGCGTTCTGTGGCCGAAACGGGGCGGGGAGCTTGGAGCACCGTCCCTCCCGAGCCGCCAGCGCCACAGCTTCCTGACGGCTCCCCAAGCTTTTGGCCGTGAAATGAGATTTTTTTGCACAAGTGACAGGCTCTTCTGTGCCCCCCTTTGAAACGTGGCCTGGCTTAGTCCAACAAAACATTCTACGTTACAACTGTGAAATCGCGGCCTGAAGCGCCCCGTTGTCCTCCATTATTTCCTCAGAAACAGTCCATTGTCCTGGCGCTCAAGTTAATTTGATCAACATTGGGACATTTAACTTTTATGTCCAGGCAAAAGAGCTGTTTCATGCTCATTTTGGGCATTCAAAGGAAATGATTGCCAGAAAAATAATGTTGCTCCGAACAATTGGGAGCAATTAGTTTCCCAGGGAGAGGCGATGTGATGCGGCCGCCACACCGCTCCCCTTTGTGGCCTCCTGGGCGGCCATCAGTCAGCTGTCAGCTGCTCAAAGACCCTCCAACCTAAACGTTTCTCTTCAGGCAGTTCCCAGAATCGCCGGGCTGTTCAGCGGGCAGAAGAAAAGCCGCTGCGTCTCTAGGCAGAGGCGAGCACAGCGCTGAAGACTGGGGTCATTCGGGACACTCCCTCCGCGTGGCCAGCCGCAGAGCTCCTGCTCCCAAGTGCCCGTGGGCTGCCGGACGTGCACATGTCCTCTGGGGTGTCCGCCACCCCGGAGGTCGAGGGCACCTGTCGTGTGCATCTTGTGTGGTGTGGACTCGGGGGCCACACAGGCCCGTGTCCTCACCCCTGCTCAGCCTGAGGGCTCTGGGCCCCCAGCGTGTACCCGACACCCAGTGGGAGCGGCTGTGAAGACGTGTGAAGTCCAGTCGCCGTCCCGACAACATGAGCTCATTCTTCCTTCTGTCTCACGATGGACGGTGTCTGTGAAACAGACTTTATTTCACTGAAAACAAGTTCAAGCGTCCAGACTGTGTGTCCCGCGGTCTGCTGGTCACGGCCGTGTGTCCATGTTGGTCTTGTGTGTCCTTCTGTTAGGACATACAACGGCGTCCTCGAGCCCACCCTCCTTTCCCGACTCTCTTGTGTCTGCCGCCGCCCCCGTCTGAGTGGCCTCCGTGGCCGGACCTCTCTCTGTGGCGCTCACGCCCGCAGGGTCGCGCCGTCACTCGTGTAAGCGCGTCGCGGAAGCCCCGTCGCTGCGTGTTCCTGAGCGTCCCGCTCAGCGCCTCTGTCCGCGGTGTCGGCGTCTGGCCCGTCCCACCGCGTCTTGACCACTGACCGCTGCTTTGTTGGCGTCTGGCTGTTTTGTTTTGCTGACGGGACGCCGTGGCGAGCTCTGGTCTGGCCCCTCTGCACTCTGGACGGGCAGCCCGCCCGCGTCCTTGGCCTGGCCAGCATCCGTGCTCACGCTGGTCCAGGGACTGTGGGTGGTGTGTGTCCCACATGTTTCCTGGGCTCACTGGCAGTGGAGGTTTTAAAGGTGCCCTCGGCTTTCCAGGACACTAACTCTTGTGTTTTCTGCCTGACACTCGAGGAGCTTCTGTGACGATGCGGCTCGTGGAGCCGTCTGAGAGTGGCTGTCAGTGCCGAAAACACGTGTTCCCTCTCTTCCTGCTGTTTGCAGGCTGCGGCCGGGCCTGGAGCCGGGAACCCACTGCCCGGGGCTCCCGGGAGCTGCCATCCTGGGCCTGCCCCTGCATGCTTCTGCTGGAGGACAGTGGGTGGCAGCAGCAGGGCCTCGGTCACTGGGAAATGCCGGCGTGAGCAGCCCCGTGGCAGTGCACGACAAGGACCCTGAGGCCTGGGCGGGGACTGCCCCAGTGGCTCAAGTCATCTTGTGTCCTCATGCTGCAGTGCCGCAGACCCTTGGCTCAGACGACACATGCTCGCTCCTCACCGCGCAAGAACACGCCAGCTCACCGGGTCCTGCTGAGGAGCCACAGCCTGGCCGCCGTGTCGCACCGGCCGAGAGCGCGGAGGCTCTGCTCCTGGGCACGCCCCACCTCCGGACCCTTCTCACCTGCATCACTCCTGGGGTGCGTCGGGCCGTGGCCAGCCACACGGGGGTTGGGGCCTTGACCTGACAGGGACACCCGCGGGGCTCAGCAGGGCCTCACGGACTCCCGCTGTGAAGACGAGGCGCAGGTGTTGGAAACGCGGCAGGGGTCTGCGCCAGGGGCCGGGCAAATGGTGCACTTGGCGGCTCCTGCCGCGGCCACGAGAGCTCCACCCGGCCCGGTGCTGCCGGTTGTGCCGTGGCCCCTCCAGCTGACCCCATGCCTGTGGCCCACGGTTTGTGCGCCCCCCGCCCCCAGCACCAACAGCAAGGTGCCCTCGAGCGAGGGATGCGCCAAGGTCCCAGCACACACGTCCCACCGCCCAAGGGGTGCCTGCCAGGCCTGCGACCGCGCCCCACTGCCGAGCCACCCCGCTCCCCACCTCCGGCGTCTCAGGAGTCACACCTTCTGTCACTAGGCCCACGAGACACCTGGCCCTGGGGAGTGTGTTGTGCCCTGAGCGCTCACAGCCGGCCGGTCAGCGGGCCGTCACTCAGGCCCCTCAGGCGGCCGGTGGGGACGTCGCCTGACACCAGAGGGACAGTCAGGTGTCTGCCTGCCCGACGCTGACCCGGGCCCTGTGAGCAGATGCTCCCTTCATGCTTTCTGAGATCCCTTTCCCTGTGCCTGCCTCAGATGCGTCGTACATGGACAGTCCTCCCCCGGCTCCCTGGTCCTGGCCGCTGCCGCACCCGTGACTGTCCCGCGCGTGCCCCGCTGGCTTTCCGAGCCACACCAGGTTCTCGGGGGCGACAGGCAGCCTGTGTGCTCCTGGTACTGTCCGTGCTGCGGCGGCCAAGGCCAAGGCCACCAGCCGGGAACGCCGGAGTGTCCGACTCGGCCCAGGGAACACCTCGTCCTCGGCACACGAGGCGTGTCAGCGGGCTTGTCCCATGATGAAATCACCTGTCAGAACGGAACGAGACTCTGTTTTCAAGGCCTAAAAAATGGGTTTTTATGGCTTTTCTTGTAATTCTCTTTTTGAATTAGGCACAGGATATTGATGTGGTTCTACTTTTTAATCATAATAGCGTCTGACAAGGTAATTAATTTTAAAACAACTTTTTTCTCTTGGTCCAAATGGCTCTATGCTGAAATTAGCCGTGAGTGCCGTGAGGGCCGCGGGCCCGGCACTCAGGCGATTGCCTCGGCCCTGACAGCCTCCGTCTCGCCAGCGCTGCGGACGGCGCTTGTTATTAATGAGCACAGGCCATTACATCAAGAGGAGCAGGGCATGGAAATGGGATAAAACTTAGATTTTTAATGATAGTGTTACAAGAATCCGTCCCTGCTGACCGATTCCCTGTAGACGACGTGGCTCCCTCGGGGGCAGGGCAGACGCCGCCGTGGGCATCCTGAGCACCGTGCGGGCAGGAAGGGCCCGCGGTCCAGGAGAACCTGCGGCAGCGAGCGTTTCTCTCGCTGGACGCCCTGGAGCTTTGTGGAGTCTGTTCAGCCCGATACCGTCCGATGAGCCAATAGTTGTTTGCTTCCGTGGTCTATTCCCACAGCGCCACTGCCGGCGTCCTGCTGCTGCTGTCCGACCCGTCAGGCCGGGACCTGTGGGGACATGGGCGGCCTATGGCCAGTGCACGCAGGAGCCCAGGCTCTCTGCAGTCCGGGGAACACCCTCTCACTGGTGCTGTCTCCCGCTCGCTGGAACCCCAGGCTTGGACCTGACCTCTGTGGTTCCTGTTGTCCCTCTGTCTGTGGGCAGTTGGCGCTCCCACCATGGCCTCCACGTGTCCCGGAGACTCAGAGCAGCCCAGTGACTCCAGTGGCTCACACACCTTCTGAATGTTCATTGATCTCAGAAAATACGAGGTGCTTGCCTTGTTCCCGCCCAGGGCTTGATGGGGACGTCCCACAAATCACACGGGACAGATGGCATTTCTTAAGGCGGAGATTTTACGAGACGGTGTGGGCTCAGCACACAGGATTTGACGGGCCCGTGTTCACTCTCTATCCCGCTCTGATTCATCTCCGAGAGCTGTGGGAACAGAGGAAGAATCCTTGGTAAGAAACAGACTCTGCACATACGTGATGTGTGTACACACGCCCACACGTGTGCAACAGTTACACACGCAGGACGTGCACGTACACCACATACGCAGCACACCCGCGTCATGTGTCTGCGGTCACACCTAGTCTTGAGCTCCATGGTCCCCGTCCCAGGAGGAGCACGTGTGCAGAGAGCGGGGTCAGGAGTCTGACCCGTGAGCCGCCCCCAGGAGCGCCGCCGCTCAGTGCTTCTTGGTGGACAGAAGCTGAGGGATCATCAGAAACGTAGATTCTCCGACACACAGAGGGAGCAGGAGCCAGCCGGAATGTGCTTTGGTTTCGTTTTTCTCAAAAAAATAAAAATCAAAAAAAGGAAAGAGAAATGCGTCTGTGAGACACGAGGCCGTGGACGCTGGTGGGGAGGTTGGGGCACGGCCCCCGGGGGTCCAGGAGCCGTGCTGACGTTCTGCTCACCCATCCTCGCCCGCTCCCAGCGACCGGCCGGCGCCGGGGGTCGGCAGCGGATGAGCATTAGGAAACCGTCCCTGGCACAGCAGTCCCGACCTCAGAGACCCCTCGGCCCAGACGGCACCCACCTGGCCTTTGTGTGTCCAGACCTTGGTGGAATGATGCTCAAGGAGCCACCCTGGCCAGGTCAGGAAGCCCGGCCGGGTGTGGGCTGCGGGGGGAGGGGAGCGGCGTGGAGGGAGCAGCGGGGTCCTGAGACAGGGCAAGGCAGGCCGGATCGCGGGAGCAGCTGTTTGCCGAGGCGACCCTGTGCCTCCTCTGGGAGCCCCTGGGGACAGGTGCCCTGGGGGGCAACAGGTGTGACCTCAGAAGACAGAAATCCGTCCCCATGAAAAGCTGTGAATGATGCTGGTTTGGGTTCTTAAAATCATGTGATTAAAGCCCAACGGTTGTATTCTGTCCCTGTGACCTGGCCCCGGAGGGCCTGCTCGTGGCAGCACCGGGACCGTGTGCAGGGCCCAAGATCTCAGGGCTGAGGCCGCCTCCCAGGCTGCTGGGGCATCTGTGCACCCGACCTGCACCCTTTGTCCGTGAGGCCAGGGACCGGGAGGCCGTGCTTGTGTCCTGATGGGACATCGGAGACCTTTCCAGGTGCCCTATACTTGTTCTCTGAAGTCTTTTCTTCTGAAGCTGTTTAATGGCAGAAGCAGCTTCCGGCCCTTCAGGGTTGGGGAGGGGGTCCACGCGGGACTGGGGGAGGGGCAGACCCTGGGCTGGGGCAGCAGGCGCCCCACCAGCACCCCTGACACGCGTATTTTTTTCTTTCTTTTTTTTTTTTTAAAGATTTTATTTATTTATTTGACAGAGACACGGCGAGAGAGGGAACAGAAGCAGGGGGAGTGGGAGAGGAGGAAGCAGGCTTCCCTCTGAGCAGAGAGCCCGATGCGGGGCTCGATCCCAGGACCCTGAGATCATGACCTGAGCCGAAGGCAGAGGCTTAACCCACTGAGCCACCCAGACGCCCCTGTGTTTCTGAACAGTGTTTCCTCAGCAGCAGAGTTTAAAGCAAGTGAAGGAACCTGCTGTTTGCACTCACCAGTGATCTTTCCTTTTCAAATGCATGTAGGAACAGAAAGTGTTTCCAATTAAAAAGAAAAGCAGGGTATTTGTGGACTGTAACGAGATGATACAGTGATGGAAGTAGGACAGAAATGTGAAAACAGCCACGATGTCCTTGAAGGAATCGTCCTCAGGACGGGCGTCCCTGTGGAAAGTCACGCCGCCAGCCAGCCTGCGGGGTCGGTGGCGGTCTGCAGGGGAGCAGTGCAGGGCCTCGAGAGGCCAAGTGATGTGGGGGGTTTTGTGCTCCGTGAACCGACCAGGAAGAGGATGGAGCGTGGGACACACGGGCACTCAGCCGGCCGCCGTGAAAATCGGTACGTGGAGATGCCCAGCGTCACCGCGCGGTTCCGGACGGGCCGGAGGCTGACGGGGCTCTGCCGTGAAGGTGGGAATTGGGGAGCCGTCCGCACCCGGAGCTGCGCGGCCTTTCCCAGTGCCCGGACAGGGGCCCGCTCGTGCGAGGTGGAGGTCAGCCACGGCGGGAGGCCCACGAACCCAGATGCCAGCCACAGACCCAGAGGGTGGGTTCTCACCGGCTCCGAGGGCTGCTCCTGAGCTCATCAGGAACGCGGCGAGAAACGGGAGAAGAACAGGGTGGAAACGAGTCAGGACAGAAAATGCAGATTCAACACGTTCCGAGCAGGCAGGGGCCTCGTGTGGGGCGTGCGCAGAGGTGGGGGGAGCGGAAGTGCAGCTTGTTCCCCGGACGGGACGGCTGGGCAGAGTGTCGACAAGTGCCATGAGGCATTGGTGAGCTTCCCGACACCAGGACCCCTGTGTCCCCTGTGCCCCCGTGCCCCCCACTGCTCACAGCCAGGTACGAGCAGTCACGGCCTATGGAGACCTTTCTTGTGACCCAGGAGAGCATCACGGAGCTGGGCAGGGCATCATGTGCTCCTGTGCTCTGTCCGTCCTTCTGTCTCTCAAGCTAATGAATTGAGGAGGCCAAAGCAGTGGTAAGCAGTGCCGGCGTCCAGGGGTTGAGGCGGGGGAAACCACACCCGCGTCCATGGGGGCGAGGCAGGGGACACGGCGCTGGCGTCCAGAGGTGGCCAGGGCAGGGGACACGGTGCCCAAGCATCATGCTAGGCCCTGCGGGCACAGAGAGGCATTACCCGAGGGACTGGAAATGCACCAGATTTCTTGGTAACCAGAGAAGGTTTCCAAGTCAATCTGGGTAGGACATTGCCCCTGGCCTTTGCTGGCCTGACGTTGGGTTTTAGTCCATCCGGGGATGTGCCCTCCGCCCTGTGCCCCTGCAGCCCCACAGCTCTGTCCCAGCAGGTGCGAGAGTAGAGCCGTGCCCCCCGACCGTCCGCCTGCACCGAGCACGTGCTCTGCTCCACGGCCGTCTGTTTCGCGTTCTGCCGTCCCGTGAAAGTAACCGGCGCTCGGCTTTGCCACCAGAAGCGAACGGTGGTCATTAATCACGCTGGGTAATGCTGGGCCGGGTGGAGGGGGCCGCCTTCGCGCCTCGCCGTGAGCGGAGAGGTGACTGGGTGGAGGCCGCTGGCTGGCGCAGAGGCCGGCGCACTTGGTGTGTGCGAGCGTCAGAGCAAGGGTAGGAGAGACCGTGGTCGATTGGAAACGACGCAGCCCGCGCCAACCTTACCTCGCACCTCACCGTGCTTTTGTGCCTCGGAAATGTGGAAACGGGCCGGTACCTGAACACGTCAGAGCCGACACAGGGGTCCGTCCTGCTGGGAGGGGTTGTGGGCGTGCCAGGCCAAGGCCCCGGCCAGCAGTCCTGCCCCTGCGTCCCCACCCGGCTCCCCCCCCCGAGAGCCCCGCGGCCGGCCATCATTCTTCCCGCGCGCAGGCTACACTTCCCACCAGATGCGGTTTCCACGCTGCGCAGGCCCACTGGGCAGGACACGTAGGTGGCTCGCGCGTGTCCGTGTGGAGAGAGCCGCGTGCGTCTGGAGGGTGTGTCGCGGTCACTGCTGCTCGGGAGCACGTGGAAGGTGCGTGCATGGGGCGTGGGGCAGCAGAGAGGCTGATTGCCTGGTGTGACGGTGATGTTGTCTCCTTCTCCCCTCCCAGAATCATCGACCAGCGGTTCGAGAAAGTGTCCTACTTTGTGTTTGGCGATTTCAACTTCCGGCTGGACTCCAAGTCCGTGGTGGAGGTAGGCACCTGCCCCAGCCTCGCCAGGAGCCCACGGTCAGGGCCCTCACAGGCAGGATCAGCTCTGTCGTTTTCACTGCTCGTATTTAAGACAAATATTCCTCATGAGGAGGTTTTAGAGTTGACAGGGGCCATTACTGGAACCAGAAAGGGACAGAGTCCCGCCGACCTCCGCAGTGCTCAGGTGGTGGTTGCCAACGGCGTGCCGTCACATCCTGCTGGGACGGTTCTGTTGTCCGCTGTTGAAAAGCAGACAGGCCGGTGGGGAGACGCGGCTGGAGGGGCTGCTTCCTCCTCTTCATGGCTGAGAATGCGGGAAACCAGTCGTTCACCGGAAGATTCGTGGACGTCACTCGGTTCCTGGGGCGTGGAGGCCTGTGTCTCCTGGGTGCACCCACAGGCACCCGGCGGGGCGTTCCACTAAGAACAGGTGTGGACAGACGGCCTTGGCCCTGCACTGTCCCAGCCGTGGGACCTCAGAGCATCACCTCCGCAGCTGGGGAGGGGGCCTGGGGCTCTGGTTTGGGGCTGAGGGTCCACCGTGTGCCTGTGCAGCAGGGACCACAGCCCCAGTGCCAGCGGCAGTCAAGGGGAGTCTGCCCAGACCCCGCCAGTAGGCCTGCACGGGGAGGCCGGCAGCCCACAGCAGGGGCACAGCGCACTCTCGGTGGAGACACGGGGGCTGTTCAAGCGATCGCCCTCCGGTTGGGATCCCGGGGCACAGACCCCACTGCGCGTGCATTGTCTGTCTCTGCAGAAGTTGTTCCTGGAAGTCAGAGGGGGCGGGCTGTCCATCGGTACAGCTCCCTGTGGGCGACAGATGAGGGATGTGGGAATTCTCTCGTGATGCAGCTGATCCGATGGCGCCCCACTGGGCGGGCCCACAGGCAGTAGGCGGGCGCATCTGGGCGCACTGCAGGTGCTGGCAGGCCGGGGGGCGGGGGTGCCGGTGCTGCGGCACGGGGCTGTCCGCCTGGACGGACCGGTGAGCCCCGCCGGGACTCTGAGTCCTGCACATGGCGCTGCTAGTTTGGTCTTCCCCGTGTGGAGGGTGGAGGGCAAGTCCGTCGGGGCCCAGGCTGAGCCCGGGAGCTTGTCCGTCTTGTGGAAACGTGACCCCGTGTCTGACGCTGTTAGGGCCCCAGGGTCCTTCCCCAAGGGCTGCCACCAGCATTAATTTCAGGCCACTGGGGGTTGAAAAGCCACACTTCTGTGACATCCGGACCCTCTACGCTGGGTGACCCCGCTGGGCACACTGCCCCTCCTCGCCCATCTGGCCTAACCCAGCAGGCTGTGCGCTGGGGGAGGTCCGAGGACAGTCGAATGTGGCCTTTCTTCGCCGTGAAACAGAGACCCCAGCAGGGGGCTTCTGCTCCACGCGCGGCCTGGGCTGCCCCAGGGGTGCGTGATGTACGGCGCGGTGGCTCCCCGCAGGGGCTGAGCCAGGAGGCTGGCCTGCAGAGGGCGGGAGCCGCGGGGTGGTGGGAGCCGGTCGCGCGGGAGCCGGTCGCGCGGGTGCTGGTGCCGTCAGAGCCTCCTGCCTGAGAACCACACTTGCCCACCCCGGGCTGAGACCTGTGGAGCTGGGCTCCTGCGCCGCACGCCCTCCGGGAAGACAGCGGAGGGTGGGCAGCACTCAGAGGGTTAACAAAGGGTGCTGCGTGCCGTTTGTCACGTAACGTGGCCCTCACGCTCAAGGTGCCTTCTCTGATGCCTCTCCCCTGCTCCGTGGCCTTCGCAGCTCGGCCCGTGTCCTACGACAGACAAGGGGCTTCTGAGCACGCTGGTCCCGGCAGGTGGGAGGGGCTGTTGCTAACCGGGGTCGGTTCTCCTCACGGCTGACGTGTTTCTCAAGATCGCTGAGGAGCTTCAAGAGTCTTCGAGCTGCTGTAACCCGGACGGTTCCGGGGTCCGTAAGCGTCCATCTCGGAAGGGCTACCAAGTCTGAAAGTCTGTCCTACAGGAAAGCAGAGGAGGGTCTTGTTCTGACGATTTTCCCGTCAGATTTACGGACCTAGAGAAGGAATGACTTGAAATGCTCTTTGCAGAAGAAATGGAGCAGCCCAGATGTGCCTGCCCTGCCGGAGCCCACAGGCCCCTGCGCTGGGCCCCCTCCTCCTGTCAGCCCGACTGGCCCTGGCCCAGCATCTTGGGGTCCTGGCCCCATCCCCCACCCCAGGGCAGTCGGCCACACCCCACCACCAGCCAAGGGGGCGAGGGGACGTGGGGAGGTCAGGCTGCCTACATCTCCGGAGCTCAGATGGTGACAAGCTACGATCCCACAGCGTCTGCCCCTTCCCACCCCTGCACGTCTGTGTGACGTCAGGCACCAAGTACGGTTTTAAGTACCTGGAGAGACGGTAACTGTCTTCCGTTGTGTCATCCCTCCTTTGAGGAGGTCACGTAATAAATACATTCCCGGTGCGCCCTCTCTTAAACGTTTCCACGCGTCCCTCCAGGTCCCTGCTGACTGCCCTGCTGGGAGGCCCCACGGTGGTGGTGCTGGGGAGGCACGGGACCGTCAGTGGCTGGAGGTCTCAGGAACCCGAGGCCCGAGCCACAGCAGGCCGAGCGGGGACACCCAGGGTGTGTCGTTGAGAGGATGAGGGCTCCTGGCGTGGACAGGAAGGGTCCAGGGAGGCCTCAAAGGGTCACAGAAGGCGCCCCGATGGTAGCGTGGGGCTAGCACGACACTTTCTCAAGCTCGTTGTCCTGACGTGGCCTCTCCCAGCCTCCGTCTTCACGGCCCTTCCTCCTCGCTCTCGTGCCCTCGCCTTGGGGCCCATCCAAAAGCCAGCCTGGTTCATCTAATTATGTCTACAAAGACCTTCCTTCAAAATAAGGTCGTGTTCTGAGGTCTGGGTGGACACACATTTTGGGGTTGCTTCAACCCGTGATGCCAGGACAACACTTGAAAGGCCAAATGCTGAACACAAACATGCTTGTTGGCAGAGGTTCATCTACACATGAGTCAGACTGGAAAAGAACGAGTGTCTGGCACTGGTGATTGATTTCAGTGCGCGAGGTAAGGCGTCTGTAGGTACCAAATTTTAAGATACCACATGAGCATCTCTTAGAAGATCAGAATCTACTATTAGCATGGCTTGGCTTTCTAAAAGGGTTATTTTTTTTTAATTATTTTTTTTAATAGATTTTATTTATTTGTCAGAGAGAGAGGGACAGAGAGAGAACAAGCAGGAGGCAGAGGAAGAGGAGGAAGCAGGCTCCCCGCCGAGCAGAGAGCCCGACGCGGGGCTCCATCCCAGGACCCTGAGATCATGACCTGAGCCGAAGGCAGAGGCTTTAACCCACTGAGCCACCCAGGCGCCCCTTAAAGGGGCTTCAATTATAAAAAACAACTGATAGAGATTTTGTGGGAACCCTGAGAGTCTGAGTCAGCCTGAGGTACCCACAGCGGGCCTGCGAGCAGACAGTTGAGGAGCGGCGTTCCGGAAACCTGGGCACCCTGAGTCCGGCCCTGGCGAAGGTGGGTTCAGGGCCCAGCGCGCAGGCTCTCCGTCGAGCCTCTGACCCACTGCACTTCGCACTGCTCCAAATTAACTGCCCAGTGAGGATGTACGGAGACCGTCGAGCACCACCTCCGGCTGGGCAGCGTCCCTGGGAGCGTGTCAGAAGCGCGTCCGTGGGGCCCCAGACCCGCAGGCCCTGAGCTGAGAAGCATTAGGTTGAGCCTCGTGCATCTCAGGGGCCTCTGGGCGCCACGGCCCGCGTGGGGTCGGGGGACAGGCTCCCACAGGTGCGCAGCCAGGACGCCCGCCGAGCTGGCGCTGCTGACCCACGGCTCCCCACGGGACGCAGACGTGGTGGCTGGCGTGAGCTGCGGACTGGGCGGTGCCGCCGCGACCCCATTCCTGCCGCCATGTTTCCAGAACTCTCGCAGAAGGCCGTCCTAGGGGCCGTCAGCTGCTGGTTGGCTTTCTCCAGCCTGCGCGGGTGGTTCTGGGCCCCGCTTCCCGGCAGGCCGCTCCCAGCCGGCGTCTTTCATCGTTTGCTGCGCGTCGGGCTGAACGCAGGACCTGGCCCTGTGGCGACAGCCTGGTGCCAGCGGGGCCGTGGGGGTGGGACAGCCCCAAGACCTGGCCGGACTGGGGACACTGGAGTCCCGTACCTCGTCTGCTCTGCCTGATGTACCTTCCCGTCCGTTCCCTGCGCCCTGGGGAGTCGAAGCAGCGACCTGAGAGCGGCGTTCCCCCGGGCGCCCATGCTCGTTGGGACCGTGTGCTCTTTGCAGGAGACTCGGATGCCGCTGAGTCTGCGGGCCAGACGCCAGCAGGGCCTGTTTTGGGTTGGGGTCTCCTGTGGGAAGGCACAGCTGGGAGCTGTGGGGTCTTGTCGGGTTCTCAGGTGTAGTCTGGGGGCATCAGTGAGGTTGGCATGCAGACAGGGTAGGAGGTGCAGCCCTGGACAGGCACTGGGGTGTGGGCAGCCTGGAGGAGGGGGCCGCTGTCCATCCTCCACGGGGCCCAGGGTGCTCTGTGTCCCTCTGCAGTGCCAAGGAGGTGAGTGGGGCGCCCGACCTGTCCTTCTGAACCACAGCACGGCCCAGAAGAGACACCGGCCAGAAGAAGGCGGCGGGGCTGGACCCACACTGCCCACCACTGGCCTGGGCCTGGGCCTCCGCCTCTCCACCCGAGTGGACAGGCAGACCGCCCGGAGCCGTGACTCCTCTTGGAAAAGCCGCTTGCGGACGCCACATTCAGTGCAGACTGGGTCCTGGGGACAGGAGAACATGCTGACCTCTACCCTTGGTTCCGGAGAAGGGGCTACACGTGGTTTTCGGATCACCTGAGGGCAGCGTGGCTGGTGAGCAGGAGTGCCCTGGACAGCGTGCGAGTGGGAAGACTGAAGGGGGCATTGGGATGGACACGGGCCTCTTGCCAGACAGCGACTTGGGTCTCTTCCCACGGAGCGCTGCCCTGAGAAGCTGCTGCCTGACTCGGCTCTGGGTCTGGTTGCCGCTTCCCCCAGCTAGAGTGGCCGGGTCAGCCCGCCCGGACCTGGGGCGGCGTCCCGGCAGGAGTCATCAGAGGTTAATTCAATCTGCCTCAGAACAATGAGGGGCCAGTGAGCAGCTCGCGGCCGCGGCCGCGGTGAAGGACAGGCAGCGATTGTCCGTCCGGCGGCCGGAGCGGAGTGGGGCGGGGCGTCTCCCAGCGTGGGGGTCAGCCAGGCCCGAGCAGGACGGGGAGACCGTGTCGTGGCCGAGGGGCCGGGAGCAGGGCCTGCCGCGTGTGTTGAGATGACCCCGGCCCAGCGAGCCGACAGCTTCCTGTTTCGGAGGCGCGCAGACGCCCACGGGCTCGCAGGGCAGAGCCAGGGAGACGGCCCGGGAGCAAACTTGGCCGCGCCAGAGCCGTCATTAAAACACACACGGACACGACCGTCACGTGCCGGCCGACGGGCCGCGTGTCACGGAGCTGGTCTCTGACGCAGGCTCCGGCTCAGCCCTGCGGGCGGCTCCGCTCCAAGGCTGTGCTTCATGCCTGGCGCGGTGGCAGCTGGCAGCTGGGGCGCTCGGCCGGCCGCAGTGACAGAGAGTGACGGCCGTGCCAGGCGCTCCGGTCTCCGCGAGGCCCGGCCGCGCCCACCTGCCGTCTTCATCCCTGCCAGCGATGGTGATGAATGTGTGGTGGAGGCTGGTGGCCGTTTTGAAAACCCAGTTGGCAGGGACGGAACCGTGCCCGTGCTCAGGTGCCAGGTGGGCCCGTGGGGACCTGTCTGGGAGGGGCTCCCCCCGCGCTGACAGGGACAGCCTTGGAACGGACCAGAAGGACCCTCGGCAGAGCACGCTCCCTGCGTCACAAAACCACCAAAGACCCCAGCCAAGAGGAGGGGTGCGGCCAGCTCCCCAGTGGCCAGAGCCCTGTCCCCAGAGACCAGACTTCACTGCGGCCAGCCTCCTTCCTTCAGGGTGCTCCTGTGTCCTGGGGAGGGCGCTCCCACTCAGCCTGAAAGGGGTGTTACCCCATCACGGCCTGGCCCAGCGTCTCCGGGTGCCCCCCAGGACCCAGCCGGCCAGAAAGGTCACTGTGCCCCCACTGAGTGCAGGAGGAAACACTGGGGCCTCTGGTCTCCACGTAGCCTGCTGCACCAGCCACACCCCAGATATTCCACCACCAACATGGTGCCCGCAGCCCCCCAACAGCCCCCAACAGCTCGTGACAGCCCCCAGCAGGGAGGCAGTGTTTCTGCTGTGCTGTGGTGGGAGTGGCCCAGGAGCTCTGGCCAGCCTGGTGGTCGTGGACAGGTGGATAGTCGATCACGCCAGCCCACGTCCAAGAGGCACCCGGAGAAAGCTCGTTGGGCGTGGAGCGGTCACAGACCCGAGCCCCAACCTCTGTCGACTCTGCTGGTCGTGAGGGTTTTTCTTCTGAACTGGGGGCCCGTGTGGACAGGCCGCGTGTCCAGGAGGCCTCAGTGCTCCGGGCACCGCTAGTGTCTGCGGCGGCCCAGGCGGGGCGCGTGCGGGCGTGAGCGTCTCTGTGGGGCTCTTCGAGAGTCTGGTATGAGAACAACCGATTTTCTCATTCAGATCATTACATTTATTTCATTTTTGCTTCGGAAGGAAAGAGACCTCTCTCTGGTCTGGTTTGTTACAGGGCCTGTGGCATCAAGCTGAAGCGAACTGTTGTTCATTTTTTTTTATAAAAACTTTATTTATTTATTTGACAGAGAGATCACAAGTAGGCAGAGGCAGGCAGAGAGAGGAGGAAGCAGGCTCCCCGCTGAGCAGAGAGCCCGATGTGGGGCTCGATCCCAGGACCCTGAGATCATGACCTGAGCCGAAGGCAGTGGCTTAACCCACTGAGACACCCAGGCGCCTGCAAACTGTTATTCTTAATTGTTCTTTTTCACTAAGAATGTAAGATGTTATTCTTAACTATGACAACTCCGGGTTTCGCATGCCGGGTATTTTCTCCCAGACGTTGCCTTACAAACGTTAGCTTCTATCTCCGATTGGTAGATTGGCGTCAAAATGGTTATTCCCACAATTACAGCAAGAAGTCGAGAGGAGACATTCCTCTCTCCTGTGTCCTGCTCTGGGCGCTTGACTGGCTGGTTCACGGTCAGGTCCACGTTCTCGAACCTGTCCTGCCGTTTTCTGTGTGCCGCTGGCTCGTGCCTCCTCTGTCCTGCTCTCAGCGCCGGCGCCGCTCGTGGGGATTTTAGACGCGGGCTGGTGCCGAAGCTCGGTGGGGAGGCTCTCTGTCGGTCTGGGCCTGGGCTGCTGGTGGGAGGACGTGCCCCTGCCCCCTGCTCCTCCCGGTCGGAGACCCGGTGTGTCTGTGGAAGCCTGGGGTGTTCTCAGGAGACTAACCCAAGAGTGCGTGCAGTCTCCCCAGGCAGGGCCTCCTGCTGGCCCGAGCTGTGGGCGTGCACACGCCTGCTGGACGCCGCTCTGAGAGGAGCCCACACAGCTTCCTTCCGGAACACCTGCTGCACGGTCCCGTGTGGGCTCACCACCACCGCTGGGCTTTGCCCCGTGTACCACAATCGCCTGCCCTTGTGGCCCGGCTGGAGCCGTCCTGGGAGCGGAGATGAATGGGTCTTTCCGGTGTGTTGTCGTGGATGAACAGTGCACAGTCGGAACCAGGATGCTACCCTGGCAACGGACCTGGCCATCGTCACAGTGCCTCCTCCTGACCCGCCGGCGGCGCCCCCAAGCCCCCCGTGCGCTGGCCTGGGCCCTTCCTCCTGTGGCATTGGCACGTTGGGGTCCCCAGTGGTGGTGTGTCCCCACCTATTAATAGGTCTCATTCCCCTGAGAGGGCAACTGAGAGGGTTTGGGGGAAAGTTAGAGCTGGAGCTTGTGGGAAGGGACTTTGAGGAGTCCACGTAAACGGGCCAGGGGACCCTTGGGGGCAGTGGGGGGAATTACCTGCTGGAGCAGTGGGCACCTTTCCAGAGGGAGGACAAGACCCCGGTAGAAGCTGCCCTCCTTGGTCTTCAGGCCCCTGGCCCCATTCAGGACCATTTTCTGTGTGAGCGCAGACCAGCCTGGTCCCCCAAACCAAGGGGGCCCCCACCAGGACACTCCCGTCTGTGACCCCCAGGCCCGCACCCCTTCACACGTCTCAGGAGCTGAGTGTGCACGTGTGTGTGCCTGAGTGTGGGTCAGATGTGTGTATACGTACACGGGCTGCCCGTGTGTGCACATGTGTGTCCTGCACGTCCACTGTGTGGACACGTGCATCTGCGGCCTGTGTCTCCGAGCGTGCGTGTGTGTGTGCGGGACAGGGAAGGGGGCTTCGGTCACAGGCTGGGTGTGCATGGCTGTGTCTGTCCTATTTTGGGTGCCAGGATCCCAGACGTGCTCGGCAGCCACGTCCACAGGGCCATGGCCACGGCCACACCGGCTAAGGGGCAGCTGTCTGAGTGCCGTGTGCGCCAACCCACAGCGGGGGCAGGCAGGAAGTGATGGTGGGCGGCTGAGACGCTCTTCTCCGAGCACTCTCCCTGGGACACATAGGTTAGGGGACCAAGGAGAGCTTTAAAGCCAATGGTGTCCCCTCCAGAGGCTTCCGGGAGTGGTGGCTCCCTGTTATGACCTTTGCATATGTTCAGGATTGGAATGGTGCCTGCAGATGCTGGTCATCAGGGAGTGCTAATCACGTGGGACCGACAAGTCTTAGCTTGTGTCCCGGCACACCAGTGGGTGACCAGAGTGCTGGGGCATCTGCTGCTCAAAACCTGGCACTTAATCCCCAGAGCCCAGCTCACAGGGAACCACCCGTGGGCCCAACTGTGGGCTCCGAAGTGCTTGCTACCCCTGGACTCTGGGCCGTGTGGGACGCGTGCGTGGTGCTCCCCCAGGTGTGGCGAGGGCCCTTCTGGCCGGCGTCTCTAGAGGCTTGTCTGTGGCTAACAGGTGCCGTTCTACTCTGGAGCCAGCTGTGTCTTCTAGAGTCGTTCAAAAACTTTAATTTTAAAAGGTAATGATTTTCCACTAACTTGCGTGAAGGAGAACCTGTTAGAAATGCTTCTTTGGTCACTGCTGCGCAAAGGCGTCTGCCGGAACTTGTACGTGTCGGACTTAGCCGGAATTACAGAATAACTAGGAGGGCAGTGGGACAGGGGAGCATCTGAGCGGCCTGCGGTCAGTCGGTGGTTTCCAGATAAGGGCTGTTGGTGTGGTTTGCAGAGTCCTCGTGGCACTCACAGCTGAGAGACAGGATGAGGAACCCCAAGCATCCCCTTGTGGGGATGGGCAGCGGAGTGTCCCAGGGCGGGGGACAGCTCGTGGCCGTGACCTGGGTGCCAGCCGTTGGCCTCGGTCTGGCTCCTGCTGGACGCGCGGCACGGAACCGGCTCTCCTGCTGGACGCGCGGCACGGAACCGGCTCTCCTGCTGGACGCGCGGCACGGAACCGGCTCTCCTGCTGGACGCGCGGCACGGAACCGGCTCTCCTGCTGGACGCGCGGCACGGAACCCGCTCTCCTTAGGAGCTGCACGCATGTCTCACCCAGACGGGAAGGAGAGGCTGGTCCGAAGGGGGCTCGAACCCATAGCTGATTGGTTCCCGCACCACAGCTTCTCCGTCCTGCGTGTGCTCAGTCCCGTGGAGAGGCTGGGAATCCCTGCCGGGCCTGGGTTGAAGCCAGCAGGTGGAGCTGCGCAGGCCGCTCGGGGTCAGGGTGTCTTGTCCGTCAAGAAGCGGCCGCTCCTAGCAGATGCGTGGCGCCTGGGTTCACGCATGGGACCTGCTCCCGGAAGGGACAGAGACTGCTGTGCTGTTTCCTGGGCGGGAAGCCCACATGAGCACACAGAGTTCGGGCCACTGGAGAAGGCTGCACAGGGCACCTGCCTGTCTCCTGGCTCATGGCTCTGCCCCACCTTGGACGGCAGAGGCCGGCTTAACCCTGTGGCCCCAGGTCCCCACTCTGTGCTCTGCTATGGCCAGGGTGCCGACCTCGCTGCTTTCAACGGTGTCTGCAGCCCTTCCCTGGACAGCCGGTCTTGGGCTGGCTGCGTCCCTTTATTCCGGAGCCCCCCGCAAAAGCATGGCATTGCTCTCACTTTGTTGTAGTGGTTCATCAGGAACGTCCCAGGAGGGAGGCACAGGGTCCCACGGCGGGTCCTGGGCAGCACCGGGGCAAGGTCCTTGTGGTCGGATGGCTCTGGTCCTCCTCCGAAGTCTGGGATCAAGGAGGCACGTCCCTCAGCCCCCCATTCCCTCGGGCCCTCTGCTGGGCTCACCGCTTCCTTGGCCCCTCTGTTGAAGCCTGGAGATGTTGTTTTAAGGGCCATTTTTTCTGCAAGCTTTTCCCGCTGGCCTTTCCGGAGTCGGCCCCGCAAGCATCTGTGGCTGAAATTAGGCCAGAGCCTTTGTTTGCAGCCTCACGCTCTCGGCGGGCCTGCGTGCCGTTCTGCGGAGCTGTCGGGGGTGAAGGCCCCCAGCAGGGTCCTGCTTCCCGGGAAGGGCGTGAGCGATGGGGAAATGTGTCCTCGAGCCCACCCACCAGTCCGCGGAGGCCAGACCACGGGTCAGTAGGGGCCCGTCCCCGGGAGTCCCTGGCCATGCGGCGAGGGGCGGGGCCCGGGGCTTCTCCCTGCCTCCTGCTTCTCCTGTGTCCTCCCTGGGCCGCCCTCACTTGTCCCCTGAAGCGCTTGTAGCCCAGGGAGTGTTTCAGGCGGACGAGTGAAGAGAAGCTTCCTCTTCCCTCCCTGGGTTGATGTCTGGGGCGTGAAGACACACTCAGCGATCAGACACCTTCCCCTGACGGGGTTCTTCCTCTCTGGGAGCGGGAGGCACGTGAACAGCTAAAGCCCGGGGTTAGCTCAGACATCCGGAGTGTGCCCACGGGTGGCCTGGCAGGAGAGGTCAGATGAGGGTGTCCCGTGTCCACGTGTCCACACCATGGGGGCTGAGAGGCTCTCGCGGGCCCCAGTGCCTCCTCCAGGGGTCCTGGTTCGAAAACAGGAAAGTCTCCTTCCTGTGGCTGTAGCCCTAATTCCTTACGAATTCGCTCCGGTGTTTGACTCGAAGCTGCCTCGGCTGTCTCTGGACGTGAGGCCCAGGCTGGCTTGGGGGCTCGCGTCCGATCTGTGGAATGCGGCCCTGCGTGAGGGAAGGAAAGCCGAGGCCATCCTGAAGACGACCGGGCCCAGGCTCCCTCGTCCGCTCCCTGCACGTTGAACAGCTGCGCACATCTGGCCGACCGGTTTTCATTGCTCACTGAAGTCGGGATTCCACCTTGTCCCGCCTCTTTGTGGGCCCTGGGGGAGGGACAGCGACCCGGGACAATGGCCCTGCTCACCCCTCCCGAAAGCTCTGCCCCGGGCCAGACAGGGAGCGTCTGGTATCCTCAAGGTGCTGGCCGTGTGTCAGGAGCCCCTTCCCCAGGTGCGGATTTGGGCGGCTTTGCTGGAGCGGGCGGCCAGGCCCAGAGGCCACAGGGATGAATTCGTGCATCCCCAGCTGCTCCCTGTGCTCTGGACAGGAGGGCGTCGTCTTCCAGAACCTTCTGATCCTGTTCCCAGAGGAGCAGGACCTCCTCAGAATGCTTCTGGAAGGTGAAGTCACGCAGACCGTCCGCTGAGAACCTTCTGGGCGCCTGTGGCCCTTAGTGGAGACCTGGCCATCACTGACAGATGGGCTCAGAGGCAGGAAGGGGGTTCACGCTCCACAAACAGGTGACTTTGCATCAAAACAGAGACAGGATGTGCGGACTGCCAGGACCCGGGACGTGGGCAGTGAGAGGGTGTCCCAGGAGCAGAAGGGCCACATTCCCGGGACCCACGTTCCCAGGAGCTTAGCTCTGCTTCTGCGGCCATGGTGGCCGCCACGGCTCTGGCCCAGGCTCCGGGGAGGGGGTGTCACGGGCCCCGGCAAAGAGCCTGCTGACCCCAGGTTTGCCCCGACTCAGCCCTACTGCATCCGGAACAGTCCTTCCCCATGCCGTGACCCCGAGTGCATCCGAACTTGCAGAGCCTGTGTGGGCCTGGGGGGTGAGCCTGGGGGGGGGGGCTTCTTCCAAGCCTGAGGGAGACCCGACCCCTCCCTGCTCCCGCTGGGACTTCTCCTGAGTCTGGCGGGAGAGCACAGCCAAACACGGGTTCCCAGCCCACACGGGCCTCGTGGACGGGGGCGGGACTCCCCATTCCTGGGCTTTCAAACTCTGGTTAAAGCTGCCTTGCCTGGACCTGTCCCTGGTGGGGTCTTTCACATAGACGTTCACATGTGTTTGCTCTGTGTGTCTGTCCCCACACGGACTAGAGTGCATCGTGGGGACTCGGGGATGTGCTTCCTGACGGACACAGCTTCCCTAGCTGCCCCCAAATCAGGCTAGAAGGAAGCTCGAACCCAGGACTCTCCAGACCTGTCTGACCTAGCACCAGCTCCCAGGGAGGCCAGGCGCCCCTCGACCCCTGCAGCTCTGTCACCCACGTGGTAGGTGTGGGTCAAGCCCACGTGTGCTCTGCAGTGGGGACGGAGCCCTGCCAGCTCGCCGTCCACGCTGCTGGGGACCACGGTCCCTTCTCTCGGCCGCGGAGGGTACACGCTGGGGTCTGTGAGACCGCACCTTAAAGAGCAGGCCGCTAGAGTCTGGAGGTGCTCATGCCTTCGGTCACGATCTGCACCGTGGGGGGGCAGTGGTGGCCATTCAGTGGGAGCATTGGCACAGACTTTGCTGCTCCATGGGCAGGGCCCGCGGTGGCTTTGTGTCCATCTCGCTGTGGCTGTCAACCTCAGGGTTCGCAGAAAACCCCGGAAGTAGCCCTCTGGGTCGACCCTGGGGCCCTGGTCCTGGGGTACCCCGTCCAGCAGCCTGCCTCAGAACCTACCCGGACTGAGAAGAAACCCAGGAATTTCATTGTCCACAGGACAGGTGGACAGCCTTGGGGACAGGATCCTATGAAATTCCAGGACAAAAACCTGGCGCTCCGAGTGCCAAGAAGATGAGGTGGGGGCCATCCTATCCGCTGCCCCTCCGTGGGGTGCTGGTAATGAAATACATCTTAGATGGCTCTTTAAAAATAGCATTTTGGGTATTTTTTTTTCTCCTTTCAAAAGAAAAATCCCTTCCGTAAGTAGGCGAGCGGAAAGGCCCGGCCTGCCAGTTTCTGCATGACTGGGCATGACTGGGTTGAAAGCGGAGGCCGCGGAGGCCGGGCGCTGGGGCCTGATCTCTTCTTTTCCACCGGGGCCGGGGTGGCTCTGTGGGGGGTGCAGAGACCCAGCCACAGGGCGGGCCCCTCTCCCAGCCCCCGGGATGATCGCATGTTTATCCTTTGGGAGCCTGAAATGGCGAAATAAAGCAATTTTTTTAAAAGTTTCTAGCAGATGCCTTTGAGAAGCAGCAAGAGTTTCGTCCCAGAGCGGCCACAATGGCCTTCTGCCGCCGAGCCTCCCCCATTCACGGAAGCTCTTAAGCCACTTAGCACATTAGCATCTGGATGGCGCAGGCCCTCCGCGGGCGCAGGGGTGGGCAGGGCGGGCGCCTCTGCCCCGGATTGTCCCTGTGCTTGTTCTAATCCTCCGGTTTGAAGGCGGCCAGACTGATTTGTGACACATGAGTCCAAAAGCCACGTCGGGGCTTGACCCGCTTAGCTCCTCTGTGCTCTGAATGTCAATGGCCTGTCGTGGAGGACGCGTCGGGGACGGGGACGGCGGCCGCTGCCTCCCCTGTCCCACGCCGGGCGGGGCCAACCCCCGCGAACCCAGCCTGTGGCCCGGCGGGTCCCTGCGCAGGGGGCGTCTCCGCCGCACCCGGCCCTGCCCGCCCGCCCTCCCCGGGGTCAGGGGCTGCTCACAGCTTCACAGAGGCCTGAGAGGAGGTTTTTGAAAAGTCAGAATTAGTTTTCTAAACTCACGCCAGCCTCAGTCCCCGCCGGCCTCTGCCTGCACTTTCTCGACGTGTCCTGTGCATCGACCCTGGTCCCGTGTGGCCTTTCCTTAAGGAAAGGGTTTTGTCAGCAACGGTGGGGGCCCTTTCCCCGCGTCCGTCCTCGCCGGTCTGGCCGCCGATCTGCCTTCTCCCGGCGCTGCTGTCGTCCAGGGGGCCCCTTTGTGCTTCCTTCCCGGGGCCGGGAGTCGGCTTGCTGCCCGGGGGCTCCGGGTCACCCCGCCTGTCGGCTCCTGCCCCAGCCTTTCCCGCCTCACACCCAGTTCTGACTAGAAGAGTTTTCTCAGCAAACCTGGACTGAATTTCGTTCGTAGTCCTGCTCGCCGTGGACTGGGCCGTGCGGACCATCCCGCGGTGTGGCTCCGGGACTGTCCGGCTGTCCAGCTGTTCTCTCCCTCGGCTGGTTAGGGTCTCTACCCCTGGAACCCAGTGCGACCTCCGTTCTCCCTGGTTTGGCCTTCCGGGTCCTGTGCCACTACCCACCTGGGGCAGGTCTCCTGGCGGTGGGTCCCCAGCCTGCCCCAGGGACAGCCTGAGGCGGCTCTGACTCCCCCCACTCCCCTGCACGGGGCTGTCGTCAGGGCCGCCCCAGCAGACCGTCCTGGGTGGGAGCTGAGCCAGCGGCGGGGCTGCTCAGGAAGAGAGGCGGGCACGGAGGCCAGGGCCCACTCGGTTGGGCAGCCCTTCCTGCCCTGGCCGGTGTGCCCGTCACACTCCTGCTGCCGTGCGGGCGGGCCCGCAGTCCCTTTATGGGGAGGCGTCAGGGAGGGAGACCGGGCAGCGTGCGGGTCGCGTTCAGGAGGCCCGGGCTGTGGGCGCCTCTCCCAGGACTGAGGCTCGTCTCTGTCGTCCGCAGACTCTCTGCACAAAGGCCACGGTGCAGACGGTGCGGGCCGCCGACACCAACGAGGTCGTGAAGCTGGTATTCCGTGAGTCGGACAATGACCGGAAGGTAAGCGACCCCCGAGCTCTGGGCTGTGAGCGCAGCAGGCCCCGGTGGCCATCCGGCGTCGGGGAGGGGAGGGGCGCTGCTTGAGGAGTGGCCCGTTCTGCCCACGCTCACGGCTATGCTACGTTGCAGGTGATGCTTCAGCTGGAAAAGAAACTCTTTGACTACTTCAACCAGGAGGTTTTCCACGACAACAACGGCACCGCGGTGAGCTCTGCCACCAGATGCCCACAGGCGCCTGCCCCCCCCCCCCCGAGCCGCACACCTGCAGCTGGGACTGCCCCCCTTCCCGAGCCCTGTGTCTGGTTGGTGGGCAGCATGGGGGACCCTCCATGTGGGAGGTGGGACCCTCAGGCCCCAGGTACTCAGGGCGGCTGACACAGGCCTGGGCTCCATGTGCATGTCTGACATGTGTGCACGTGTGTGTGCTTGTGCACACGTGTGTGTGTGTGTTACTGTGTGCGTGTGTGTGCACGTGTGAGTGTGCATGTGAGCCAAGGGAACTGTGTGCTGGTTGTGTCCTGGTCCTGTGGGAGCCACTTCTCTGGACCCACTGCCGGGCCAGCCCTCAAGAATCTGGAGACGCAGCGTGGGGCCGCCACGTTCGCCGTGGATTTGGGCCTGTTTGAGTGTGTTTCTGGGGTGTCTAGTCATGCGGTAGTAGCGTACTGGTGGACGAACAGTTCATGTGTGATGTCCCTGCTGTGGCCAGTTCCAGGCTATGAGAGGACAGCTCTTGACCCCAGGACCCCGGACCGCAGGGTACAGAGGCAGGTCCTCGGTGGCACCTGCCGAAAACCGGAGGCTGCCCTGAGGGCGGGCGCCCCGGCAGCTGGGGACACCTGAGCGTGCCCGCCGCCCAGCCCCGCTCCGGGGAGGCTCTGTGCACAGCCTTGCCCCTTCCCATCTCCTAGTCACCCCACGCCCGACAGCTGGTCTCCGTGTCCCTGACACTCCCGTCACCCGCCTCGAGGACACTTCGTCGCACAGCATGGACTTCGGGCCCCGTCCCGCCATCCTTGTCCTCACCTCTGTGCCTCTGGGAGCCCCAGCTTGGTGTCGCCGCCCCTGCCCTGCGGCCTCGGCCGTGCTGAGTGCTCTGTGCCTGTGCCTCAGTTTCCGGTCCCAGGGCAGGGGGTGCTGGCAGGTGTCCCACGGGCAGCGGACTCTGTCAGTCCTATGTCCCTCCTCCAAACTGATGGCCAGGAACACACGCCTCCATGCCTGTGTCCACTCCTTCCTCCACAGCCCTGTGTCCTCACCGAGTCGGTGTCTGCTAGCCCGGGGCCACTGCATCTCCCTCGCCGCACTTGCCCCGTGGGGTACCCCAAGCCTGGGGCCCAGTCTGGGCTTGTCGTGTGCACAGAGGGTCTGGGCTCCTAGGCCTCGCTCACTGCTCAGCTCTCCCTGCCCACCCCTCACCCCTGGTCAGGGCACTGGGCTAACCCTGCCCCGGCACATGCTCTGACCTGCCTTACCTGCCCATCCCGACCCGTCCCGGTGGGCACTGCCCTTTGGCCCTGGCCAGTTCACATCTCACGTCTTCAGGGCCTCAGACCCTGGCAAGGCTGACTCTCGGCCTGTGTCCCCAGCAGCGCCTGGCAGCGCCAGCTCAGCACATGGGTGCCTGTAGCCCTGCCCACTTCCCTCGTGGGAGGCGCTGACACAAGGACTTGTCCTACCTGCTGTCCACGCCAAGGAGCGCAGAGGCCTGGTGATTTCAGGGCCTGAGCACTCAGGGTCCAGGCGAGCCCGAGGGGCAGGTTTGGGGACAGGACTGTTTGGGGGCACTGGCTGCAGGCAAAGTGCCCAGGAGACTATGTCTCTGGGAAGCTGTGTGACTTTCTGAACTGGGAGGTCAAGTGAGCGCTCTGGGCCCCCGGTACAGAGGCAGCTCCCTGACAGTGAGACCACCAGGATTATAACAGAGGGGGAGAGCCATGCACACGGCAGTGACACTGGGCAGCCAGGGCCTGGAATGTTCCAGAAGGAGCAGAACATGGGGGAGCTGGGCATGCTGTGGGGTCTGAGCCAGGGAGGTACAGGGCCACCAGGGAGAAGTTGTGCGTTCTGGAAACGGGGAGCCAGGGCACACGGACCCACAGTCACAGTCCGTCTCTCAGCGTCTGGACGAAGCGTGTGCTACCACCATCAGAAATAACAAAGCTGTCGCCGCTGGACATGGTGGTTCTTACTTCTGTGTTTATCTGGCATATGAAGTTGTTTAAGATGGAAGAAAATTAGTCTGAATGCTCGGGAGACAGCTGGAGATTCGTTCAGAGACGGAGAAACGCGGCACAGAGTTACAGAGGAGATTTCCACATGGCTGTTTTGGAAAGACCCACGTGCCCCTGTGCTGTGTGTTCAGAACCTCACGTGGCAGAGTTGTGCCCGGCCTGGCGCCTTCCCAGGGGTCTGTGACGGCTTCTCAGCTCCTGCTGCTGCCGCTGCTGCGGGCACTGTGGGTCCCGGGCGCTCAGTGCCTTCCAGGACGCCTCGCAGGGTTAGGCTGGCGCGTGCTCCGTGCCCCTGGCCACGACCTCATGCGTTGAGAAGCTGCCTCCACGTCCGTCACACACAGGAAGCGGGGTCGTCCGCGGTGGCCACGGGGACAAGATAAATGGTATGACGAGCCATGTCACCTCGGTGGTGAGACACGCAGCCCCATGGCCACCGGAACAAAGTGCCCCTCCGCAGGATGGATGTGTCCGCGCCAGACGCAGCCCCAAAATCCATCGCGCCCTTCATCAAGCCTCGGTCTTGTACCCGTCTGACAGAAATTTAATTCGAGCTGGCTTCTGGAAATAATTATTGTATTTTAAGAGTAGTAATCATTGGCCGGGACATGATTGAATGTGTCCATGCCTATTGACTTTTTCTATGATTTATAGCTTTGTTTAGTCGATATTCCCATCGAAATTGTATAATTAATTATAAGTGTGGCTGTCAGGGCGGCAGGATGGAGTGCCCTGGTGAGGATTTGGAGAGATTAAATTTTCCTTGGCTGTCCCAGGGCAGGGCTCGGGGATCTTCACAGCGCTTGGCCTGTTGGATAGAGATGTTTTCTGTGTGTTTAGCAACTGCTCTAGCTCAAGGCACATTGATTTTCTGGGCTGCTTTTTCTTTATCAGCGTGGTGTCTCTGCGGTAACAGTGGAATCTGTGCAGCTGGGACAGCTCCTGACAGATACGTATGATCAGCCTGCCGCTTTATCATTGTCTACACACGCCCTGCGCTGTTTTTCACTTTGTAATCAAGAAGAATGTTTAAGATACATGGGAAATTGGTTATCATGTTTCTGAAAAATCTCAAAGAGAAACAAATTATCGTTTCAAGAGAAATGCAACATAATTTCTAATCAGGAACCTCTTTCACAGCTGGCGTTGGCCTCGGGGCCGCACCCCCCAACCCCCACAGTTCTCACGGAACTCAGGGTGTTGTCCCCTCGCACACTGGCCACCAGGCCTGGGACCCGAGGGGCCAGCTCAGGGGGGCGGGGTGTGCACACGTGTTTCCAGGCCGTGTCACCTGAGGAGTGTCTCTCTGTTTCTGGGCAGGGGCTTGGGGCCGTGGGAATGCAGGCTGGGGTGTGGGTGTGCAGCCGGACAAGCCCAGGAGGAGGGCCCTTACTGACAGAGACCTACCCTGGACGCCTGGGTCCTCACCAAAGTGGCTCTGTTACTGTTTTCGCAGCTGGAACATTCGCACCCATTCCAAACCAGATACTTACTGGCTTTAATTTCCCTTTACACCCTTTGCAAGTAGAAGCATGGTGGGGTCATGGTGGGGTGCAGATGGCCCCTCCCCGGGTGCTGCTGCTGCTCGGGCCAGGCTGGCTTGTCAGACAGGCTGTCCGTGTCTCACTGGCAGAGCAGTCCCTCCCGCTCTCAGCCGCACCGATGGCTCCCGCCAGAGTCTCCAGCTTCTCTGGTGGCTGCGAGGCCGCGCTCACTGGAGCCCGTGCGGGCACGGTAGTGCCGGTTCCTCACGACCCCCGCCAGCGACTGTGATGGGCAGCTCCGACCACGCCAAGCCTCACCCGTATTCCAAAACTACATCACGTGGATGCTGCCCATGTGGACGCCCTGTGGCAGGATCTGGCCGTGCGGTAGCACGGGGCCCAGGGAGGCTAACAGGGCCCCTATCTGAGGCTGCACAGGACCCAGGAGTGGTCAGTCGGTGAGCGGTGAAAGCCTCGCACTCACACGGTGTGCTCCCAAGCACCCAGGAACGCGCACACAGAGCCAACGTCCGTGTGCGGTCACATCCCCCTCCAGCTCCTCTCAGTGTCCCCAGGGCTGATTGTGGGGACCCAGGAACCCCCCGTGGTTGCCCCTTGGGTCAGATACATAGTGGAGTGAGGGCAGACAGCATCCTCGTGGTCAGAAATGTCTCCACACAAGAGAACACACGTGTGCGCGTGGGTGAATGACCCCCGTGGCACTAAGGACGGGCCCCTGTCCTCATGCAGAGCAGCAGAGCGCTTGGCCTGCGGCTCGGAGACAGTGGTGTGTCCTTTAGGGACAGTGGTGGTGTGTGGCGGCAGGTGAGGACGGAAGAACCCCTTTCCGAGGGGGGATCCGGGCACAGGCGGTGTCTCGTTTCCCGAGGGGATTTTACGAACCACGTTTGGATTTCTGTCGGAGTTCTGGGCTACTAACTGGGTGCTGCTTGGAGCCCCCTTCTGGGTGCCAGATGGACACAGATGCCCAATGGGGCTCCCAGGCTGTTGGTCACAGGAGAGGGTCCAATGCAAGTGAGTCTAGAGGCCGAGCCCCATGGAAGGGGCGCCAGAGGTGCAGGGACCCATCCTCTCCAGCCCAGGCTCCGGGAGGCATGCTGCAGCCGCCGTGGACTTGGGGCCTGGGAGACACCCCAGGTTATCCCCAGTTTCCTTCCCGGTGTAAGGAAGAGAGTGAAGTCCTAGCACCTCAGAGTGCGTGGGGTGACGTTCTGAGGATTTGTACTTGAGCGCCTGGCCCCTTGCTTGCACTTCTCGTACCCAGAGGCAGCCAGATGGAGGGCGCGCGGCACGTTCCGTGTCCCCCAAGTGGAGGACCCGGGAGGCAGAGCCAACAGAGAGGGTACGCCCTTGAGAACGCTGAGCCGGCGCTGGGATGATTGGTAGGACACGTAAAGCAAGTATGTTTCCAAGGATTAAAAACATGGAAGAATCAGAAGCAAGCAACATGCCCGGAAAGAAACAAGGAGATCGGAAGCACACGGAACCTCCAGAAATGTTGCCGCGCAGGTGAAGTCCTGGTGGGTGAATTAGTGGCGGGCCCACCGTGGGCGCCCAGTGTGCTGGGGGCGGCACCCAGAGCAGGAGGCAGGGGTGGGGTGGTGCGTAGTGCCTTGCTGGGAGAGGCCACATTTGGCAAGCTGATGTTGGACCCAGGGGAGACAAGTCCTCAGGACCAGGATGTGTCCACGTGGGACAGCAGGACACCAGATGGAAAGAGAGGACATGACCTAGAGCAGTGGAGGCCCGTGACAAGTCACCATGCCAGTGCGACGCTGGCACCAGGCGGCAACACAGTGACCCTAGGGAAAAGCCATGAGGAGGTGTGGCCAGCTGTGCTGCGCCAGCCCCCCTCCCAGAGCAGTGCACGGACCTCTCGGGTGGGTGGCCACAGTGGTGTGTGGAAGGGGCAGACGCACGCACGTGCAGGCCCCCGGAGCTACCAGTCCATGGTGTGGCCGCCATGGGACAGCGAGGGCCCCGCGGCATCTTGGTCTCTGCAGTGTGCATTTGTTTGAGCGTCCAAGCTGGATTGCAGAGAGACGGGAGATGCGCTCCCTGCCTCGAGTGAAGCCCAGTTTTGTGATCCTGCCGGAGGAAGCCGCCCTCGCCGTTTCCGCTAAGCCGCTAGTCACCATGGCCACACTTTGCCTCCCGATGCTCGCAGGGCTCCTTCCCGGAAGCCCTGGCCCCTGACCTCGGGTAGGCGGGTTCCTCTTCTCAGCCCTTGTTGGGCACAGCCACGTAGTGCAGCAGCCCCCCCAAGTCCACAATGCCCGTTCGGAGCCTGTCTCCCATCTGGGAAGGCTGAGAATTCGAGCCCCAGGTGATCTAGATAAGAAACACGTTACCAGCATGTGTGTGCGCGTCAGTGCAAGTACACACATACATGTAAATGTACAGGTAGCTGCAGGACCTGCTCAAGTCCCCACACACACTTGGGTGCATCTCTCCTCCTAGAGATTTCCTCTCCATCCCCAGCCCCAACTGAAGACCTGACTCAGGAACTTGCCAGAAGCAGTTTGGCCTGGAGCCCTCCCTGGACTCTGGAGGAGCTTGAGGCTCCCCTGGGCGCAAGAAGACCATTTGGTGCCATGAAAGCCAAGCCCCTGTGCGCCCCCCTGTGCCCCCCCTCCCCCTGCAGGCCCTCCGCCCCATGTGTCCCCTACCTGCCCAGCATCCCCCAGGGTCCCGCAGTCCCGTGCCCATCATCAGGACAGCGCTGAGCAGCTGCACACCAGCGGATGTGAGCTCACGAGTGCTGCAGTGGGATCCAGGCCCCCAACCCCTGGCATCTGAGCTCCACCAGGCAGGTCTAAGGCTCTTTGAAATTCGTGTCTGTGAGTGTCCAGGATTGTGCAGGACATGTGTGGGGTCCCATCTGGTGTGTATGCAAGAGAATTCATTTACCCTCCTAACCCACAGACCGTCCTGTTGCACACTCGAGCTGTTTTCCCTCTGAGCCACGCCAGGGCAGCACTGGGGTTCCGGGGTGGGGTGTGCTGTGTGAGGGTGGTTTGCATGGCAGCCGGGCACACAGGTCACTCCCATGTGCACTGAGCTGCTGAGGCTTCACACCGGGCTTACTGCTAGAGTCCTGGAGGCCGTTTTTAGTCATGTTGCCCTGCGAGGTTGACCTGGCTCACTTTCTTAGCGTGGGCAGAAGTGAGAGCCACGTCCATTCTGGAGGTCAGTGCCTTGGTGGGAAGGTGTTGCTGGGTCTGCTGCCCCTTGTGGTTTTGGCAGAGGACCGTGGCCCTGCGTGGCCAGTCAGCCATGGGCAGTGGGGCCGGAGTCCCCGTGTGGCCTCCCAGGCAGAAGGGCATGCTGGGTGCCCACGGATCTCCCCAGGGACACAAATGGGCAGGTGTTGGCAGGGCTGCCCACAGATGGCCCCGTCGGTGTGCCGGGCGTGTTTGCTGGAAGTTCTGGGGGTCGCTGCTGCACATAGAGCACCAGAGACTTCCCGTGTCCCCAGTGAGTGGACCGAAGTGACATTGTTTCCTTCTCCTCTGTCTTCAGCTCTTGGAGTTTGACAAGGAGCTGTCTGTTTTCAAGGACAGGCTGTATGAGCTGGACATCTCGTTCCCTCCCAGGTAAGGAACGCCCACGTGCTAGATGAGCAGGTGACTTTCTACTTTCAGGGGACCCGTGCGCACCTGTGCAGACCACGCCCCCCACCCTTCCCACCACCCAAGAGCAATAAGCGATTCTCTTAAACAAATTTTTTTTCTTTAAATATGCGAAGTACTGCCTTCTCAGTTTAGCACTGGGGCCTGAGAACTCTGAGCCCTGGGTCTCTCTGGGAACGTCAGTATCTTGGGCAGTCTCTGTGTCAGGGGTGGGCTCTGGGTGGCTTTTCTCAGGTGTGGAAGCTTTTCTGGGCTTTCCTCTGGTGTTCACAGAATCTTGAGATGTGCAGCCATGACAGCCCGTTCCCTCAGAGCAGCCTGGCAGACGCAGCCCCAGGGTCTTAGAGGGCTCGGGACAGAGAGGAGCAGGCAGAGGGGGCCTCGGGAGCTGCGGCTGGACCGGGGGCTCACCCAGCTTCCGTCACTGGGGCGGCCGTACCAGGCATTCTGGGGAGGGCACCTCAAGGACATGGAGGCCCTATCACGGGATTCCTCCCCACTTCTCTCTCCTTTTTTAGATCATGGGTGGAAATTCTCATCACTCCGGCATGTTCCGGGAAACTGTAACACAGGCGTGGGAGTGTCCAGGGGACACGTGGCACCCCGTCATCAGACAGAATAGCTCTGCTCCTAGAACAGGCTCAAAAGCCAGACGGTCTTTCCTGCACGCTCCGCGAGGGGTCTCATCCCTGCGTCGCGTTCAGCAGCCACACGTGTGCAGGCTGGCAGAGGACCCCCCCAGTCCAGGGCACATGGGACTTCCAGCTGCTCGTGGGCATGGGCTGGTGCCCCTCTGACCTCAGGGTCCAGGCTCTGGCCGAGGGGGCTGCAGCGTGAGTTGTGAGGGGGAGGACTGGTAGGGACTGTGAGTCTGGGACAGCCAGGACCACAGCAGGACCAGAGGTGCATCCCCAGTGGTTCCCATCCATGGACTGACCAAGGGTGTCCCCCTCGGAGCCCCAACCCTGCTTCACAGGTCGTCACCTGCAGGCAGACGCACGTCAGGTCTGCCTGAGGTCCAAAGAGGTTCTGAGGGTTTGTGAAACTGCCTCTCCCTGGGTGTGGTAGGCCGGATGTCCTGAATGGCAGCCCCTATTGGAAAAACTCGAGGATCTCCTTTCTGGGCTTTGCTGAGCTGGAGAGGACGGAGGCCTGGGGACCCACCTCAGGCAGAGGCTATGACCCTATGGACACATGGACCCTGCGCTGGCATCTGCTTCTGGAGTTTCTCTTAAACCTTGCCACCTGGCATGTCACTTGGGCACAGACCACAGAAGATGCCAGCAGGACGTGGTCAAGGCCAGAGCCCACGGGGCCTGGTGGCCAGTGCCCCAGGGGGGTGAGCAGCAGGCCAGCCACCAGCACGGGCAGCAGGGAGACCTGACTACCCGTTCCCAAACCCCTCAAGAGTCTGGAAGGACAAGTCAGCCCTCACCCACGTCGGGGAGTGGGGTCCTGGCTTGGGGGTCCCTGGACTGATGTTACCTGGTGAAGAAAGCACAGGCCTCCCTGGGGTGGTGGCGGTGACTTAGCCATGGCCATGAAACCCTGTCTACTTGTTGGGTCCTTCGCGCCCCTGGACAAGAGAAGGTGGTGACCTGGTGCCATGGGGGAGGTGCTTGAGAAAGCTGCCTGTGTGTGCTGGGCATCAGGGTACCTCCGACCGTGTTCCCCAGGATGCCCTAGGTGGGCTGTATGCACGGGGGTCACCCTCCCCTCCTCGAGGTCCGTGAGGTGCTGGACACAGCTGCTGCGTGCAGATCTCCGTGGGGATCGCTTGGCTCGGGCAGTGGGAGAATGGCCCAGACCTGTGCCTGCCCCGTCCTGTGTGCCGTGGCCGCAGGGACCCACGGCAGAGTGCTGTCCTGGGCCATGCAGGTCGCATCGGCGAGACCCAGGAGTCCTGGGAGCCCGTAGGAGCAGAGCACTCACCCTGGCTGGGGACAGGAGCGATGACAGGAGGGGACGCCGAGGTCTCACCAGTCCTGACTTCACGGGCGCAAGCACTACTGGCTGGTTAAGTCATCAAATACTTTCCCTTTAATGAGGAAGTAAGAGTAATTCCTCGGAGGAAAGGTGGAAGTTTTCTAACCAAACCAGCATCGCTCGACCACCAGAGCCCAGCTTCCAGAGACCCTGGTGAGCTGCCAGGTCACCCACGCCTCCCCCGCCGCCCAGGCCACCAACCTTCCCCTTCCAAGCCCGCCATCCCAGTCACCCACCCCTCCCCTGCTGTCCGGGTCACCCCCTCCCCCACTGCCTGGGTCACACCAGGCCCCTCCTTTGACTCTCTTGTCTTTGGAGACCATGCCTGTGACCAGAGCCCCGGGGGTGGTCATGTGGGGTTCGAAGAGCCGCCCGGACTGTGGGAGGAGCGGACACAGCAGCAGAGTCCAGGAAAAGGACAAGCGATGAGGGTGCTCAGGGGCTCGGGACCTGCCGGGTATTGACGAGTGGTCGGGCATGCTGTGTGTGCACAGGTGGGTGTGCACGTGTGTGCATAGTGGTGTGTGAGCTCACGTACAGGTGTGTGGGCGTGTGTGCATGTACACGGGGATGTGTACACGGATGTATATTCACCCTGTGCACTGCATAGCCCCATGTGCCGGTGAGCATGTAGGTGTGAGCTCACATGCAGGTGTGTGTGCGTGTGTGTGCAGAGCGAGTGTGCGTGGATTGCACGTGTACAGAGTCTGCGCATGCCTGGCTGTCCGCCTAGGTTTGGGTGTACGGACATGGGGCATGTCACGTGCTCATACAGATGGTGCACGTGGGACTTGCGTGTGCGCACATCTGGGTACAGGGTGTGTGCGTGCATCAGGGATGTAGGTGAGGCACACGTGTGCGTGCCCATGGGTGCATGTGCAGAAGTGTGCACGGGAGTGTGTTCCTGCGGTGTCTGCGTCTGGCGTGCGTGCGTCTGGGTGGGGAGTGTGTCGTGCAGGCGTGTGCTTAGACACGTTGCTGTGGTGTGTGCACAGTGTGTGTGTGTGTGTGTGTGTTGCCGGGGTGTGTGCACGGCTCAGAAGATGCCACCCCACACACCTCCATTTTGAGAGAACGACTTTTCGCTGCGGGGGCTGCTCTGCGTCGGCCATGAGGCCCGACGAGGCCCCCTGTGTGTTCTCCGTGCCCCGCGGCACTCGGGTGTGTGTCGGGACAGACTTCTCCTTCTTGCTGCCAGGCTCCCAGGACTTTCTGGAAGGGGGCTGAGCCCGTGGGGCCATGGCTGCCTCAGGCTGTCCTGCATCTGGTCTCGGTGAGGCCGCAGAAGCCGCGGGGCTCGTTGTCCAAGGGCACCCGCCTGGTCCAGGGGGCACGGTGGGAACGCGGGCCTGGGGTGGCCGCTCCTGGTTTTCAGAGCCTTTCTGCCCCCTGTCCACGTGGCGAGGGCCTCGCACATAGATGGTGCGGGCTGGGCCTCCCTGAAGGCCTCCATAGCACCGCGCAGAGCCAGACAGTCCCCTGGGGTGGCACGCCGTGACCAGAGTGGGCCCAGGCAGTGGGTTTCGGAGTGTGTCAGTACAGCGCACCTGTGAGCCCACAGACATTTCGTCAGTGGATGGGCCGTGTCGGGAGAGAGCGACTCTTCACAGAGACATCGGTCACCATTCCCCGCCAGCTAACAGAACCTCACTCCCAACGGACTAGAACTTAATGCCATAACTCGCTAGAAAAGATGCTAATACTTCAGATGTTTATGGAGCTGTCAGCTCTGTTCTTCTCCACCAAGGGTTCAGCGTGATGGCACCTTCCTGAGAGAGACTGCCCAGGGCTGGCGGTCAGGAAGCAGAGTGCCGCGGCCCGGCTGGAATGGGCCCAACCAGAGGGCCCAACCCTGCGCTCCATGGGGGCACTGTCCCCACTAGCAGGCCAGGGACAGCATTCCCCCCCCCCCGCCAGATGCTGGTCTGTGATGCCAGATGGTGTGTCCCTGGGCCCCCAGTGGCTGACCGTGAGCACGAGCTGCTACGTGTCTGTGACCCGCTGCCGGAAGGGGTTGTTTGCCCACATGCACAACTGGCCACGTCCCCAGCCGGGCCTCAGAACGCCAGATGGTACACATCCCAGACGCTGGTGTGCCGGACGGCGCATCCCGCGGGGCCACTGAGCAGAGCACCGTTGACCGTGGCACACAGGCACCCAGGGCCCAGGCACATCCTCCAAAGCTGTGGGTTTTCCTTGAAAGCTTGAATTTTGTCATTGACAACAAATACACTTGGATATCCACCTGGAGAGGGAAAATGACTCATTTCATCCCTTCTTGAGAAAACTCCCCTCTGATGTTCAGGTCTGAGTGACAACGGTCTCTGCTTTTCTGGCAAAACAAAGATACTCCACGGAAATGAGCTGGAACGGCCGGCAGAGCGCGGTGCGTGTCCATCTCATCCCGCCGCGCCTCAGAACGCCGTGCCTCCCAGGCTGGACAGTCCGTGCAGTGGCCGTGGGTTTCTTAGTGTGAGCCCGCCATGGTCCCCCGTGCCCCAGGGCGCTGCTTCCGTCCGCCCGTGCAACTGCAGTGCCGGGAGGGTGGCACACGGTGTGTCAGGGGATTGCACCTTCCAGCCCTGCCAAGGGAGCCAGGGACCCCGGGGCTCCGCACGGCACACTCCAAGGCCAGCCAGAACCTGGAAGAGCCAGAAGGTGCACAGTGGCGGCATGGGCTCTCGCTGCTGCAGGAGAGTGGCACACGACACACACTGTGGGCGCCACAGACTGCGTCCTATGAGCAGATCTGAAGTCACGCCGTGCCTGAGGGGAGCCACGTGTGCGTGCCGCCCGCGCCTCCGCATTCGTGGAGGCTCTGGGGTCACGACCCTTGACTTTCCAGGCAGCGGCAGGAGGGTTGCCTGTGCCCAGGGGCCGGGGCAGTCCTTGCCGCCGACCGCTCCCCGGACAGCTCAGTGCTGCCGCGGCGCCGCTTATTTGGCCCAACCGTCCTTCAGGCTCCTCCCATCTTTTCCAGGAATGTCAGTAACGGGCGGCCTCTGGGGACCCCGGGGTCCTGAGCTGCTCTTGCTCTGACAGGCCCTGTCTACACCGCGGTGCCCTGGGTCTGTGGCCACTCACGCAGGCGCTGTCGTCTGGCAGGGCTCCAAGGAGGGGCTTCCGACCCTGGGGCAGCACCCCTGCCACGCCCCCCGCACTGGGGAGAGCAGGTGCACAGTGTGCCGGTCTGGCTGGCGGCTCACCTTCCGCTTCCTCCTGCGCCCGGCGGCCCCACCCGCGGCCGGCCCTGTAGACGCAGGCTAGCACACACAGCCGGGCTTTGTGCCTCCCAGGCTGTGGCGTCGAGGCCCGTGTGCTTGAGGATAGGTGGGCGATCGTTACTCTATCACCGGCGGCTACGGCGGCTCTCCCCCACCATGGGAGCACGGCCTGGGTGCTTGTCCCGTGTCCCCAGGCCGCCGGGGTTTGCTTTCAGGTAAGCGTATGTGCACGGCCGGCGTCCGTCACTGTCCGACCTGGAGGTGTGCAGGCTGTAGACCCGCAGCGTTGGGCCCGGTGCCCTGTGCTTGCCGATGGGGCCCACGCGCCTGCTGTGGGGGGAAGGCCCCCTCCTCCGGCCCTGGGGCTATGGGGGGAGGGCAGTGCCCCCACCAGCAGGACATCCCAGGACCAGCCGCTTTCTCCTTCTGAGTCAGCGGTGCTCATACTGGACTGTGGCCGTGGGTCCTGCCAGCACAATGGGCTGGGCCCGCCGAGGCATCTCCTGTCGTCTCTACAGCATCGGGTGCAGAGCTGAGCGCTGCAGGTGGCGTCTGAGCACGTGACATCCGTCCTGTTTCCGGGCTGCACCCGAGCCTGGACTACTGGCTGTCTCCTGGCAGAGGGCCCCCACCCAGCAGCTGCCCGCCCGCGGCTGCCCTCACCCCTGACCTCTGCCCCCAGCCAGGGCTCTCATCCCATGGCTCAGCACGTTGTCTGGAAACTGGGGTTGATCTGTGTGGACTCCCGGCTCACGGGTAGCATGTTCTGGAGACAGCCTGCCGCCGGCCTGGGTTCGTGTCCCAGGCAAGGTTGCGCGTGCGAGGCCAGCAGTCCCGGAGGGCTGGTGTCGCTCCCTCACGGTCACAGCTGAGCCGGGCGGCCCCACTTTCCCTGCAGAGGACGCCTCTGTCCACGCAGGATGCCGTTAGACGGGGGGCTGGGTCGGTTTTGTTTTTAAGCATATTTGCTGCTTTGCGTTTTTAATCAAGTGAAGCGGTGACTCCCTGAGAGGCGGGGGTCCTCGGCCCCTGTTTCTTGTGAACGTGGGGGACCCCGGTGGGATGGGGTGAGGCCGGGAGCCATTCGCTCTGGGCAGCCTGACAGCTGCAGCAGGATGGGGGTCTTGAGGCCACAGAGCAGCGGGACAGGCCAGGGTCCCCCGCAGACCAGGTGCCGCCGCGGCCCCTCTCTCCCCAGCAGTGAGCGAAGTGGAGAACAAGCTGATTATAATAATATAATTACAATTCTAGTATATAATCCGGAATGGACCTAGAAGCAAACTTTTACAAGGAGCAGTTTAGACCCAAGGATGGCCGTGCGAAACGCAGCCCGGACACGCAGACGCGTCGCGCTGGTGTGGACGCAGCAGCTACCGCCACGCGCCTCCCCCTCCGGCTGGCTCTGAGGTCTTCGGCCACCACTTCAGTCAGTGCCAACGCGTGCACTTGGGGCGAGGCCAGTGGTTCTCGGGGACCGAGGAGGCCACAGGGTGGTCCCAGGGCGTTCTGGAAACAGGAGGAAGCCGCCTGGAGGGGGTCCGCCGGTGGCACCCCACATGCTTCTCACACGCTTGTGTCACTTGCCTGTTGCGGGGTTAGCTGTGGTGACTCTGTCCCCAGGCGACCGTCAGGGCCTCTCCCGGGGGCTAAGCCGTGTTGGGGGGTGGGAAGGGGCGCCTGTGTGGCCAGAGCAGCGAGTCCGGGACGTCCCAGGCCACGCCACAGCGATGAACCCCCGGCCCGGGCACCAGGCACTTGCCAAGACCAGATGCTGGGGTGGAGCAGGCTGGGTGGGGGCGCGGGAGGGGGCGCGCACCCGCGTCAGACCCCCACTTCCAGAGGCTCCCTGGAGCCATGAGGGGACATCTGGTGAGAGTCCCACAGCGGTGCCCCTGCATTCTCAGGCTATGCGCTCGGCCATCCCAGGACTCAGGTTGGGAAGGAGGCCCGTCTGTCCGCTGGCCACGTCCAAAACTAAAACCATAATGTCCTAGGTGATGCCACTGGTTTGTCCCAAGATCCACTGCAGCTAAAATTCAAGTGAGAACTTGGATCGCGGGTTTGACTTTGTGTTCTGGAAACTTATCTACGTGGTTTTCTTGCCTACCTGGCGCTGGCCACTCTGCGTGCGTGGGAAGAGCCACACGGCCCTCCCCGGGGCCTCGGGGGACAGTGGGAGGTGGGGCCGCTGCCGGCCACTGACCAGGCGCCCTTGTATCCCCCAGCTACCCGTACAGCGAGGAGTCCGGCCAGGGCCAGCGGTACATGAACACCCGATGCCCCGCGTGGTGCGACCGCGTTCTCATGTCCCCGTCTGCCAGGGAGCTGATTCTGAAGGTAAGGGCTACAGTCGCCCCGGAACCAGCCACCCACGAGGGGCCCCGGGACGGGCCCAGACGTCCTCCTGCGATGGGTCCTCGGCCACTTGAGACCCAGCGCCCGGGTCTGAGGGCCCCCAGGACACCCACAGCATGCATTCGCAGTCACCAGCTAGTGCTTCCAGAACTGTGTCCTTGGGAATCCAATGTGCTCTTGAACACGAACGCGCTGACGTAAAGCGCGTGAACACACGGGTCCGTCCTTCCCCGAGTTGTGACTCAAGAGCCTGATTCACATCTGGGCTCAACGTGGTGAAAACGGACGGGGACGTTCATGCTGCACTGGGGCTTGGGGCACTCGGGTCTCCTGTGGCTCATTTTCCAGAATTTCAGTGCCCACATTTTAACACAAAAGGGAATGTGTTCAGAAGAATCAGTATCTGAATTGGTTTGGTCAACGAGAAACCACGTGCAAGTACGTTGATCGATCCGAGGGGCAGGGTCACAGGCTGGTGGTCAGTGTTCGGAGAAGACATGGGCATTCGGGGGACCCTAACCTGAGCTCTGTCTGTTTTAGGTTCCAGCCCCCACCCCCCAACAGGACCCCTTGGCTGGCCTTGGGCCACACCCCGAGTCCTCAGCAAGGGACTTGGAGCACAGTGGGCAGGAGGGGTCACAGCCAGCAGGGCAGAGCCCCCCCACATGCCACCCCAGCTCCTAGCCCTGCCGTGCACACAGCCCGTACTCAGTGGGCACCGGCCGGCCTCTTCAGCGAGGGCCCAGCCATCCGTGTTCTTTCCTGAGCCCAGAGCACTGTGGGCACGTGGGGAGGGGCCCATGGGGGGCCTGGGCTGGGGATGGAGCCTTCGCTGGGTCTGCACAAGCTCACTCGTCAGCACTCCTGCCCCTGCACTATGTGTAGGGCCCGCCCCTGCCTGGGACACCCTCGTACCCAGGGCCCACTGCTGGGACAGCCCCCTGGGCCGCTTCCCCATGGGCCTCCCTGGCTGACGCTACACTGGGCGAGGACCATGAGCGCAGACCCTGGGAGCCTGCCTGGCACCCGGCCTTGCACATAGCCCTGCCCTCTCCACCAGGCCCGCTCGCTGGCGCTCTGGGGACGGCCGTGTGGGGTCCCACGGTGGCTCAGCCTCGCATGCCTGCTGACCTGAGCACACGCGGTGTGCTGGGTGCACAGCCACAGCCAGAATGGGGCCCCCAGGGGCAGAGAAGAGACCGGCACCATGTGCAGGGGAAGCACCCACACCCAAGGAAACGGCGTTTTGCAGGAAGGTCTTGAGTGCAGGGGCCGAGCTGAACTCGTGCGGTGTTTGCACGGCAGCCCAGGGGTGGGGAGTCTCCCGGGGACCCTCTCATGCTCATTCAGTCTTGGAGCTTCAGACGCAGTGGGGCCAGAGCTGGAGGTGAGCCCCCCCACCCGCCCATGTCCCCCAGGCCCTCCCCGGGGGCAGCGGGCGGAGCCGACGCCTCCCGAGCCGCCGGGCCTCATCCATCATGGCACGGTCCGCTACCTCGTCATCATGTTCCGTTCTGCTTCCCCGGCCCTACAACACCGGCGGTGGCGGGCGGCTGTCGTTTGTTTGTGTCTCAAGATTATGCAGCTGGAAATCCACAATTTTATGCTGCCTTTGTAAATTACCGTGCTGCGTTTGATGAATGTCCCCCACTTCCGCGAGGCAGCCTTGCGGCCGTGAGGGATGGAAGTGCTCGCGCAGGCGGTGCCCAAGGTTGTGTTTTCATACTCCTGGCAGGCAACTGTGCTGGAAAGTTAATCTGACCTTAAGCTTCCTACTGCATTAAAGATAATTCAGTTTTAACGTCATGGTCTCGAGCTCCAGCTGCGGGTGGAAGCATCCGGCCCCGTCGGAGCTGACGGATGGTGGGAGCAAACCCTCCAGTCGTACCCAAAAAGCTGGCATCTGTGCGGAACCTGGGACAGAGGGGCCGGGAGGGAGGGGCCGGCGCGCGCAGCCGTTAATTAATGTGCACAGTGCCCGGGGCAGAGGCGTCTGCTCTCCAGAGAACACAGTTCGGGGCTGACAGAACCAGCTGTCGAAACAAGCCTGAGCGGCAAACGGGCGCTGTGCGCCACTCGGCTGTGCGGGGCGCGCCCGGCAAGAAGGCTCCCGGAGAGCCAGAGGAGAGCTTGGGGGGCCCCCGCCCGACTCCTGTCTGGAAGCAGGAAGAGCCCGGGCCTCCCAGGGCTTCCAGAACTTTGTGCCTGCTGGCTGGGGGCTCCCTCCAAGGCGCTGGCCGGAGAGCAGCCGGCAGGTGGCAGGGGAGGGCGGCCGGTCGCTCAGGCTCCCGGAGGAAGCCCCGCCACTCCCACCTTCCCACTCGGGTCTCTCTGTTTGTTTTTCCAGTCGGAGAGCGAGGAGAAGGTTGTCACCTACGACCACATCGGGCCCAACGTCTGCATGGGGGACCACAAGGTGACGTGTCCGTGTTGCGTGTGGCTGGAAGGTGGGGGGCGCGGGCCAGGCTGGGGCTCCTCCTAAGGTCACAGAGCACTTGCCGCATTGTCTGTGTTTACTTAATTGCAGTAAAATACCACAAGGTAGGCAGGTAGGTAAAGAAGGCAGAGGAGACCGTTACAGTAGAATAAAATACAGAATTTTACTATTTGTAACAAAATACCGTCTACAGCTGGCGATTTCCGAAGGTCATTTTTCCAGTGTGCACGTGGGACGCTGTGACGGCCTTCTCACGGCAGCGAGCGCAGATGCCGCCCTTTAGGGGTGGACACTGAGTGTTTGGGTGCGGACGCACTTTGTCCGCAGGGGCGCCCCGCAGCCTCACGGAGGCCAGTGCCCGCCTGTCTTACCTCCAGGCAGATGGGAGACGTCTGCGCTGTCCCGCGTGCAGGGCCTCCGGGCCAGGATCCCTGGGCGCCTCGTCCTGACGCGGGGCCCCCCGCACGGGCGCCCGGTGGGAGCAGACCGGGCCGGCACTCTGCCCTTCCCCGGGTCGGGGTTTGCGCGGTCGTCTGCTTGAGCGTCCGCCTGGACGTCCTGCCCTTCACGGAAGTCGAGCCCCAGCCCCAGTCGGAGGGTGCCGCGTCCTGCACACAAGGCCCGGGGGAGGGCAGGACCTGGAGTCGGGGGGGTCGGGGCCGGCGCGTGGCCGTGGGGTCTGACTCCTCTTCTCCCACCGCAGCCCGTGTTCCTGGCCTTCCGCATCGCGCCCGGGGCAGGTAAACCTCACGCCCATGTGCACAAGTGTTGTGTCGTGCAGTGACGTGTGGTAAATATGGCTCCTTCCCTTGGATTCACCTTTTCTCAGCTTTTCCTGGTGTGTTTGTTCCTTTAACGAGTGACCGATTCCACGGCAGGGAAGCGATGCCACCGACACCAGAGGGCCCTTCGCGAGACCCCCCTGTAGCGCGAAGAGCCGTGGAAGTCCCGTCCACGGAAACCCGTCCACGGAAACCCGCCCGAGCGCCACCCGCTAGAAGGCCGGCCCCACACTTCGCTTCAGCCTCCGGACCGTTCCGGAACAGCCTCACATACCTCACTGTCTTGTCTGTTCATGTGACATTAAGTAGAAACATTGGGTTTTTGTAACAAGTCACCGTCCTGTTGCCAAACTGCATAGACCGGAGAGGGAGTCTGAGAGTTCAGAGTTTCTAATCACTGTCCGCGTGGGAAGAGCTTCTCTGGCGTGGAGACCCCACAGGTGTCCCACGTGCCCCTCTGCCAGCTGGAGGAGTGCCCGGGGGAGAGGCGACAGGCAGGGGCTCTTTGCGACTCAGGCAGTGTGGCCACTGTGAGGAGAACAAGGAGCCCTGGTCTTCGCGTCTGGCGGCTCCTTCCACGTTATTACTGCCGTGTTACATGGTTTTAGAATCACACTGCAGCTGCTTTCCATTTTTATATATATAAATATATATAAATATATACTTTTTAAAAATAATTTATAAATCTTACCAAAACTTATGCTAAATATACTTTCCAGGATGAATGCTTGCGAGGGTCCTGTCGGCAGGTGGGGCGGAGGCTAGGAGTCCGGGGACGTGGGCGTCCGCGCAGACCCAGCGGGCCAGGTGGCCGCGCGGTGCCGTCTGGGGGCCGTGGGCCGCAGCACGTCTACACTTGCAGACCTTACTTCTATGCCTTTTCTTCTGTGTAATATTAAGAACCGAATGTGAAGTTTATAGCTAGCTCGGGTGTACCTTTGAAGAATTTTGTAAACTGTTTCGTCTTTTGTTACTGTTCTATGGTGCCAAGTGTTCGACATAAAACAATAATATCATGGGAGAAACAAAATAGGCTAGTCTGCTTCCGATAGAAACCGCTTTTAACACAGGCTGTCTGTAGATCTCTTAAGAGAAGCAAAACCGTGAGTTTCCGTGGCTGCCACCGCGGCCAGCCTCCGGGACACCCCGCTGCGACCCTGTCCCCCAGCACGAAGCACAGCATTACTAGCCCATGCGGAGCCTGCGGGTCGGACACAGCGTGTGTTTTATTGATCTGCTTTAGAACACTACACAACTCCCGGACTGGGGGAGGCCTTAGATGCTCGTTTTCGGGCAGATCACTACCGTCGCAAGCGAATCCGTTCTGGCCGGTGCGGCCGGCTGGGGGCCGTGGCCGCTCTGCTCTGTCCACGCGCCCCACGGCAGGCCCGCCCCACGGCTTCTGTGTAACGGGGTGTCAGCTGTTGGTCACTGTGGAGGCCTGTAGAAATGACCGCTCCGGTTCCTAAGCAATAAAATTGATCATGGTGAAAACAGTTCTGTGTCTGCTTTGTTGCTCTGCCTTCCCGGGTCCCATCTCCTTTGAAATGCTAAGTAACCGGAGGGCCCTCCTTTGTGGGCTGTGACTTCAGATCGGGCTCACCAGAAATCCCGGAAGGTCATTCTATCAGATGTGCTACACAAAACCAAGCCAGTACTTAAGTGCAGAAAAATAATCCTTTGGATTTTTCAGTGTAGCAGTAACTAATGGGAACTGCCCCTCAGCATTTAAGAGGAGATTATAAAAATGCACTGGCTTCCTCAAAACTCTAAAACTGGAAATTCCTTTGCTCTTAACTTGAGCTGAGAGAACGGTTCACTGATAGGAATAAAATACGTTTCAGTATTTTCAATATCGCTCCATCAAAAAGACCAGCCCGTGGCTCAAAAGAAATGTCTTTTTTAAAACTGATGGTGCGGCCACGTGGCATAGAACAGAAAACATAGGGCTTTAACGTTTCTCTGTAACATTTTCGGAACTGCCTTCAAGGAGAAGCCTCATAGTAATGTAATCACTTCTTTTTAATTTTTAAAATTAAAGCTCAGGAGTTGGGCACAGTCGGTGCAACCACGCAGAGCACGAGCTCCAAGAGCCCCAGAGTGTGGAGAAGAGCTGCTGGCCCATCCCTGCCCCGGGAGCCGGGCTGCCGAGGGCCTCCGGGTGGGAGGGAGGGGGCGTGCGCGCTGTCGTCCGAGGGCGGGCTGCATTACTGGGGATTTCTCTCCGGTGTCCCGGTCTGAGTCAAACAGCAATTTCTGCAGATCAAAGACTATAGAACCGGGCTGCGGAGGAGCTTAAAATCTGCGATCTCCGCGCTGAGCCCGCACTTGGAAACCTTTAGCTGCCAAGATGTTTTAAGGTCTGCGTAATCGCCTCGGCGCGACTCGCAGCGCCGGCGGCGGCAGCCTAGGACCCGCCCCTCGCCCGCCCTGGGACTTCCGAAAAGAGAGACCCGCGGTGGGTGCTCACCTGCTGCGGACCTCCGCCACTGAGCCGGTCCCGCAGCCCGGGGGAGGGCGCGGGTAGGGGCGCGGGTGGGAGAGGGCGCCGCACCTGTCGCCGCGCGCGCCCCTGCCAGCGCCGCGCCCCTGCCCCGCTGCGTTTCCATCCGCGGCCATCGGCTCCGCTGGGCGCTCGCTGGCCTCACGGCTCCTCCGGCGCTCCGGGGACGGCCGAGGGGGTCTCCGGGCCGCGGTCGCCCTTCCCCGCGCTGGGCCCTCGCTGTCCGCTCGCTCCTGCGAGCTGCCGCTGCCCGAGCCTGCAGACACGCGGGCCGGGGTCGCACCGCGCGCCTCGCCGCTGGCCCGGCTCCGCGGGGACTTAGGCTGCTGCAGGGGTGGGCAGGGACCCGCGGGGGAGGTGGGAACGGGGTTTGCGAGAAGGAAGACACACGCGGTGCAGCCTCCGGAGCCGCGGCTCCACCGGGGACGTGTTAAATAATTTATTGATTATACAAAGTGATTCCGCCCGGGACGCGCGGCCCCGAGCCCTCCCGAGCCCGCGCCGGACGCTTTATAACTTATTCTGTAAAAATATATATACACACGGGCGGGCGGCGGCGAGGGGCGCCGCCCGCCCCGACCCTGGTTGCTCCGGCCGCGCCCGTGCTCACAAGGCGTCCCCCGCGCTGCCGCCGCACGGGCTGACCAGCGCCAAGTTCGCGGGTTTGTGCTTCTTGAGCAGCCGCGTGATCTTCTCGTCGTCCGAGTTGGGGTCCAGGGGCCGGTTGTACTCGTCGTCGTCCTCCGCGTCCGAGCCGCCCACCTTCAGCTTCTCGGCGTCCGAGTCCTGCTTCTTCTTGGCCGACGCCATCTCCGCCGCGTGCCGCTTGCGCCACTTGGTCCGGCGGTTCTGGAACCACACCTGCGGCGGAGGGGGGACGTCAGACGGCACCGCGGCCGCCCCCGGCCCGTGCAACGCGAGACCCCGCCGCCCGCGTGGACCTGCAGGGGCGGCGGAGGCCGGCACCCCGGCCCGGCCGCGGAGCAGCAGCGCCCCCGGGGCTGGGCCCGGGGCGGGCTGGCGGCCGAGCGCACACGGTTCGCTGGACGCGGGCGCCGAGGCGACTTGGCGCAGCGGGGCCCGCGGGAGGCCGCCCCGCACCAGCCGCTCACCTTGACCTGGCTCTCGGTCATGCCCAGGGAGTAGGCGAGGCGCGCGCGCTCCGGGCCCGCCAGGTACTTGGTCTGCTCGAAGGTCTTCTCCAGCGCGAAGATCTGCTGGCCCGAGAAGGTCGGCCGTGAGTGCTTCTTCTTGCCGTCCTTGTCCAGGACCCCGCCGCCCTGGGCTGCAGAGGAGGGCGGGTGAGCTCGGCCAGCCGCCCCGCGCCCCGCGCCCCAGGCCCCGAGCCGCTCCCCGCGCGCGCCACCTACCCGGGCCGGCCAGGCGCGGGTCCCTCCAGGGCGAGCTCTGCACCACGCCGGGCCAGAAGATGGGCGGGCGCCCGGGCAGCTCTGCCAGCGGCTTGGGGTAGCCGCGCGCCACGGCCGCGGGCCCGAAGTAGACGCCGGCCGACGAGGCGAGCCCGTTGAGACGGGGCAGGCCGCCCAGGAGGCCGCCGCCCGCCGCGCCCACCGGCCGCCCCAGGATGTCGCTGATGCCGTGAGGGGTGCCGAGCGGCAGCTGCGCGCCCAGGCCGCCCAGCGCGGGCGCCTTGAAGCCGGCCGGGCCCTGCAGCGCGTACGGGAACAGCGACGTCTTCATCTCGGCCATGTTGTGCAGCGCAGCCAGCGGCGCGCTGCTCAGCACGAACGCGCCCGGGCGGTTAGCGTCCATGGGCGCCGCCGCCTCCGGCCCGGACGCCCATCCGGGCCCCGCCGCCGCCGCCCGCGCCCGCCGGCCCAGGAAGTTTGCGCGCGGCCCGGGGCGCCGGCTGCAGCGGGGCGCTCGGGGCGCGGGCGCCGACGGCCCGGGGAGGCGCGAGGGCGGCGGCTCCGGCGCGGGCTGGGCGGCGGCCGCGGGGGTCAGCGGGGCAGCGGCGGCGGCGGCGGCGGCGGCTCCGGGGCCGATCGGAGCGGCGCCGCGCGGGCCGGACGCGCTGATAACCGCGGGGGCCCCCGCGCGGCGCGCGCGCTGATTGGCTGCGGGCGCCCGCGGCCCGGCCATTGGCCAGCGCCCCGCCCGTCTGCGCGCCCCCGCCGGCCGCGCACTCCATGAAGGGCCCATTAGCGAGGCAGGTGCCTCCCCGGCTGTAAATTTGCCCCCTGATTTATCTCCCCCGGGACGAAATAAATCCCGTTGGATGGGAGTTTAGTTAGGCAAAGGTTTTAATGGGAAATCAGGAAAAAATACGAGAACATATTTTATCGCCCGAAAGAATGCAGATTTGAGGATCCGCTCTGCACGCTCTGTGCGCCCCATTCCGTGAAGAGCCCCAGGTGCGCGGCGCGGGGAGCCAGGCGGCGCCGTCGTCGGGGCACGGCCGGAGCCTCCAAACCCGACCCGGCGGCTTCCCGGCCGCCCCGGGCTCAGGTGTCAGGAGTGCCCGAACATTTGGGGGTAACTTTCTGTGGGACGCAGACGCGCGGGGGACGCTGGACCACGTAGTCCACATGCCGAAGGGCCAGCGCGAATCTGCCCGGCTTTCCCCAGCACTCCGCGGCGGCTGCTGGGACCCATCCCGGGGCCACGCGCGAGGCCGGCGACTCGCGGGCGCTGCCAGGCGGACAGTTCCCGGTTCCCTCCCAGCCCGCGGCACTGCCCTCTGCCCGGCCGGGGCGCGGGGACAGTGCGGGCCTGCGGCGCAGCCTTTCCCTGTCGCGAATTCTCAGCTTGGCTCCCGGGAGGCAGCCTGAGCCTCAAGCTTCGCCCCGAACCCCCGCGACCGAGCCCACAGGCCGCGGTCTCGTGGAGCGCCGCCCGAGACCACAGAGCAAGGACCAACCGGGCTCAAAGCCCAGGACGCAGGGCTGGCGGCGGCCACATGCAGGGCCTGGACGGATGCGCTCTCCAAGTGCACTGGACACAGCGGGGGCCTTCACAGGGGCCCGGGGGTGGGGGTGGGGGTGGGGGTGGGGCAGCTGTTCCCTTCCGGTAGGAAAAGCCCCCCAGCGCGTCGCATGGCTGTGGGATTCAACTTAGATCGCAGTGGACCCTGGGCGCCCGCAGAGAACAGGCGCGGAGTGAAATGCTGGGCGTTGGGCCTTCACCCTTTCGCGTGGGGTGTCACGTCAAACCCTGTGGGCTCTTACTGTTACTCACTGCCTGCTCCAGACAGGACGCGAAGGCCAGGGAACAGACGGCATTGCTTGGCCAGGGGTGGGCAGAGTGCGCCAGGCCGGCCTCTCTGGGGCCTCCTGCGGTTTGTCAGCAACGACTTCCCGGTTTCACCGAGCCCGCGGGGGCGTGCACGGTGTGGATGAAGGCCAGCGTCCCGGCTCCGTGCAGGGACCCAGCGTCCGCTCCCACGGTGTCCTTTGGGGCTCTGTTTTCGTTTTGGGCAGTTAGTGGTGGGGTCTTGGCTCTGAGGGTCCCTGCGCCAGATCCAATCGGACAGCCACTGGCCTGTGGGGCTGGGCGGGCCTTCGGTGCTCACCCCCGGATCGGGGCACCGTGCTGCGGGGTGAGGCTGCGGGCGCGTGGGGCCCTCAGCTTCGTGTGCGGTGCCGTTCCTCTCTCCCCGCGTCCTTCCCCGGCCGCACCTGCCCCATCCCGGTGTGGCCGCCCCGCAGGCGCTCTGTCCCGGCGGAGGCTGACCCCCAGGACACTGGCAGCGCCCCTCTGGGACTCCCGGGATTCCCGCGCAGCTTCTGGCGGCAGGTCACTCCGCCGCGAGACCCGCCCGTCTCGCTTAGAACACGCCCCACTTCCTCGGAGCTAGCAGCAGCCTGTGTGCGCCCCGACAGCCTGGGCTCAGGGACACTCTCCCCGCAGGACTGGGGCCGCTCTGGGCTCCCCAAACCCACTACCCCCGGCAGACGCTTGGCGGCCCAAGCCGGGGCTCCGGCGGGGGCGGAACCAGTGGGCGGAGCCTAGTAGGGGCGGGGTCGCGTCCCTCAGGTCCGCCTCTTTGCTCCACTAACTCCTGGAGGGGCGGGGGCGACCCGAGGCTGCAGCGGGGCGGAACAGGAGGGGCGCGCCGGGGCGGGACGACAGGGGCGCACTCTCCTTCCAAAGGGTGCTGGCGGCCCCGGCTCAGAGCGCGGACCCCGCCGCGGCGCTCTAGGCGGGAGCCTGCCAGCCGGTTTTTGCTTTTGTTTTTGTTTTACCGCGGAGGAAAAAGAGCCCCCAAGTCGCTGTCCTGCGCCTCAGCGACCCTGGGTCTGTCCACGTCGCTGCGCCCTCCCTGGGCCCCGGCGGGAACGCTTGGGGTCGCGAGTGCGGCGGCGTCTCCTGTGGCCTCAGCGAACGCGGCCCCCGGAGGAGCCAGCCGAGGCTGTAGGACAGGGGCCCGAGAGAGAGTGCGCGCTGGGGGAGTGAGGTGCGCGGTGCGGGTCTCGGCGCGCCCCCCAGCCATCCAACCTTGCCCGGCGCTCCGGGGTTCGGGGTTCGCAAGCCAGCGACCGGACGGTTTCCACTCTCCTGGACCCTCGCCTCGGGTCCCACTCCCTGCAGTGCCCCTGTCCCGAGTGTGGAAGGCTCCCTGCCTGACACCTCTGACCCGCGCCCCCTCCACCCGCTTGCTGGGGCTCCTACCCGCACCCCCTTCAGTTCCTTCTTCCCTCGGGGAAGGTCCGAGGCGGCCGGCGGGGAAGAAACGCCCCAGAGCGGAGAGGTTAGAGAATGCCACCTTCTGGTCTTGAAAACGTCCTACAAAGGAAGATGGGGGCTTTCCCTGCAAACTTACACGTGGTCGGAAGGCGGAGAGCGGGCTGTTTGGTACAGGCTTTTATGCACCCCGTGTTTTTTTTTTTGGCACCTACTGTGTACCAGGCGTGCCCTGGGAGGGCCCCGCTAGGCAGTGCAGGCGCCCGGGGTGGGGGGGCAACAAACCTTAGCAGAGAAGCTTCAGCAAGAGCCTGCGGGAGGTGGGGTCAGCACAGGTGGTCTCAGGTGTGCTCGCAGCATGGCTCCTTGGGGGAAGGTGGGACACTGGTCGGGAGCTTGGATTCCGGCTCCACCGGTGAAGAAGCAGTGAGTCCTCTAAGACTCTGTCAGTGAAGGGGACATCACAGGTCCCTGAGCTGCCACCTGCCCCAACCATGACCACTCTGGGCCAGGATCTCTGGAAGCTGCCACCCTCCAACCCCAGAGCACCCCCCACCCGGCAGAGGGCTTTATTCCCACAGCTCTCAACCACCTGCGTGATGAGACCCCGCAGTGGGGTCTGATTCAGGGGTTGCTAACCCAGGAGGCCGTGAGCCAAAAGAAGGAAAGGGACCACTGAGGTGACCCAGATGTGACCTTGCAGCCGCAGAGCCCACAGGGTAAGGGAGGACATGGGGGCCCCAGGACCCTGGAGCCCAGGCCCAGGAGGCCACAGTGTTGTGGCTGCTCAAGAAGGAGGAGCTAGAGCAAATCCCACCCCTTCCCCCACCAAAAAGAGCCCCCACTGCCCGCCCTCCAGCACCACATGCAAAGAGCCTCTGCTGGCAGACATCACCTAGCCTGCCCCTGCCCTTGATGGAGGAGTGACCAGGGGCTGCCTAAAAGGCCCTGCATTGGGCAGGGCATGCATGAGGAGGAGCTAGCTGCTCCCCCCCATCCTGCCTACCCCTCCCCTCCCCCCTGCCCACCCCCCCCGCCCACGCTGCTGAGCAGGGTCCCCTGGATCCAGTCCCAGAAACACCCAAGGCCCCTCTGCCCAGCAGCATCTGCTGAGTGACCGGCTCTGGGCGCGGCGGCCTGTCCGCATCCAAGTCAGCAAGGACTCGACCTGCTCAGGTGTTTCGGGGACTGATAAAATGCTCCGGATGAAGGGATGGACACACATGTGGGTCCCAGGCTTCAGAGCTCTGTGTCAGGGTCCTGGAGGAGTCTGGGCTTCCCCAGGGATAGATACCAGCGAGGGTCCCCTGGGTGCCCTGAACTGCAGGGCATCTTGGGCACGGAGAGGTGGGCAGGAGGAGGCTGGCAGGGTCTGCGAAGGCCGGTACCCTCGGCAGCTGGGAGGGGCCCTTGGAAGGGGGTCCCAAACTTGTGCTAAGGAAGGGGCGAGGGACTGGGAGCAGGCTTGGGGTGCTGGGGAGCCCCAGCTGCCCTCTCCTTCTTGGCCAGGAATCTGGGCAGCAGTAAGGGGGGGTGGGACCTGGATGGCCAGGGGACACCTCCCCCAGTGCTCCCATGAGCCCTGCCTTGCCCCCGCCCCTGCACCCCCAGCTCCTCCCCCTCACTCCAGGGCCTTTCTTTGTTTAAAAGCTATGCACCAGAAAAAACGTCCCGTCCACAGAATTACCTGCCTGTTCCTGGTGTCTTGCCCTGGGGGCTTCACTCCCCTCCTCTGCGAGTGTGTGCAGCCCCCCCACAAGGGCTCGACGGGAGGGGTCTTCACATCGGCACACCTGCTCCCCACGCAGGGGGGTACGGGCTGCATGCAGGCTGTGTGTGACCTGTGACTGGCCATACAACACAGGGTCACCTCTGCTTCGGTGACATGAGTCCACAGACATCTCAGGGCTGCAGGTGCCTCCTTCCTCCGCTGACACGCAGCCAGTTACAGCCACCGTCACCAGCCTCTCGTGAGCATCTTACGACGGGGGCACCCCACCCTCCTTGGGCAGAGCGTCATGGCTCACTCTTGGCTTCCGGACCTCTGCAGTCACGATGGCCCCTCCAGGTGGTCTGTCTTCATCCTGTACTTCCAGGGTGCCCCCCTTGGGACCCACACACTCCACAGAGACACCCCACAGGCTCCAGCCCAGGGGACACCTGCAGCCAACAGCTGGAGTGAGCTCCCCTGCAGAGGGAGTTTGGAGCCCAAGACAGGGGATTCGCGGTGGGCCGGTCCACGCCAAGGTCGCCAAGGTCGCAGCAAACCTGAGCCCTCAGGCCCGCCCTGCCGCTTTCTTCCGTGGTCGTGCTTCTGAGAGGCGCCGACTCTCCCAGAGCCCCGTGCCCCTGCCCCCACACCCATGTGCCACATTCCAGAATGGGTCAGGCTGCAGCCCCCTCTCCACGCCCCAGCACCCAGCGAGAGGGACCTGCCACTCCCTGGGACCTGGGCCATGCTGGAAACCAACCCCTCCACTGTGCCGTGAGGACACAGGGTCCAGGCCAGGGGAGCTCTACAAAGCTGCCCAGGTCCCAGTCCCAGGAGGGCCCCCCAGGAGGGGCCGCCCCGCATCAGGACTGCAGAAGCCAGTCCTTGGCGGCCGTCACACCGCGTCTCAGAAGCCCTCTTCCGGGGTCCCAAGAATCTTGTCTCCTTGAGGAAAGGACAAAGGGAAGTGGCCGTAAATCACAGCTCAGAGCTCATTCCCCAGGGCTGCGCGGGCCCCAGATGTGCAATCGTGGGTAATGAGCTCTCTCCCGGGGGCTGCTCTCCCGGGGGTGGGGGCGTCTGACTGCGAGCCAAACGTGCTAATTGAGCACCACGTAAAAGATTTGTGTTAGGGCCGCTGCTCCGCGGCCGTCACTGTGCTCCCAGACGGGACAGGACTGGCCAGGTGGAGGCTTCCAGAAGGGCTCTTGGCTACCGTCCAGACCCGGTCCCAGCCCCCACATCGTGGGGGCATCATGGCAGAGGGCCTGGCTGTGCCACGGCAGCACCTCCCCAGGGGGCGGGTGGTGTCCACCGCTCAGGTGCCCCTTCTCCCTGTGTGTCCTGCAGGCCTTGGCCACGTGGAAGGGGCTGCCCTCACCGTGGAGCTGTCTCTGCCCCTCCCTGCGCGCAGGGCCCATGCTCCCTGACTTGAACCACCTTGTCTGCTCCCTCGTAGGCCCTTAGGACCTGCCCGTCACTTGAGTGGATACAGCCACGGGTTGCCTGTAACGGGAGGTCCCAAGGCCCCTAGTGGGTCACAGAGTGACTGAGGCACTCGGTTGGGGGTGGGGCCTGCTTTCCAGGAGACAGGACAGTTTGGAGGAAGCTGGGGGCCCCCCGAGTTCCGGAGGAGGATGTCAGGGTTCTGCCTCCGGCGAAGGAATGCCTCTGATGAGAGCCAATTTGCTTTCTAGGGGTTACTGAGCACTGAGGGTGGGGAGGGCTGGACCCCAGCCAGGAGAGGGTCTCAGGCAAGAGCGCTGGGGCCTGTCCCATTATCCCAGTGATGGGGCGTGCAGGGGCCTTGGTCTAGGAGACCCTAGTGTTTGCCCTAGCCTGGTGGGTGTACTGTCCCATAAGATCCAATAAGTGGGGAACATCCAGGCTGCGGAGAACAGCTCCTCTGACTCCGGGGGACGCACCTGCCGTGTGAGGCTCTATGCACCCCCTCCCCCAGGCTCCTTGTAATGTGTGGGGGTCTTTGGACCCCTGGCCAGTGCTGCATGCTGTCTGGCCGTCCACCTTCCTGGGCAATGGGCTCGGCATGGCTGGGAAGGGGAGTGAGCTAGGCCCAGTGCTCTGGTTTGGCCACGGGAGGCCCAGGGGCTCGAGGCCGTGTGCAGTGCCCTGGCCCACCAGCCCCTCCTGCCATGGGGTCAGGGGTGCGGGCACTCCCCCGGGTGCTGGTGGCCTGCGGCATCAGTACGTGGCTTGGTTACAGAGACCCAGTGAGCTCTCCCCACTTGATGACGAAGGGCCCAGGAACGGTCGTATCTGGTGAAATTTTTCGAGGGAACTTCACCCACCACACCAGCCAGAGTTCTGCTGCCGAGCCGGGTGACTTGCTTCGCTTCTCCTGAGAGGACTGCACTTGTCTTCCTGATGATGCCGCCATGGGGTTGCTGTGGCCAAGCAAAGGTGAGCAGAAGGGATGATTGTCGACCCAAGCAGAGTATTTCAGACACCCTGTGTGTCCACCAGTTTTCGGGCTCTTTCCCTCTGGAGGAAAAGGGCACATCTCAGACCCAGCCCAGGGCCAGAAGACCCAAGGAGCAGGGCAGGCGACCCTGGAAAACCAGCCACGGGGCTTTGGCGTTGGGGATGTTTCTTACGCAGGGTGTCACCGAGCAGGGGCTGACTGATGCATGATTAGAGCGTCCCAGAGCCCAAAGGAACAGGATGGTCTATGTTTTGAAGTCTCTGGTTGTGACCGACATTTGGGTAACCTTGACAGGCTCCTTCCCCGTTGCTCCCCCTGGACACTGAAGACATCTGATGGAAGGCCCTGCCCCCCGCTGCCCAGTGCAAGGGGAGGGGACATGTGGGCCGCTGACTGAGGACCCGTGGACAGGTAGGGCCAGGGCATCCTGGAGGCTCTGTGAGGAGGTGACCTAGAGCTGAGCCTACAGGAAGGTTGGGGTTCTGGGAGGTCTTTCCTGCTCCCAAGCAAAGATTTCGCAAAACCAGGGATTCCAAGGGCAGGCACCCCCGACCCAGGCCTCCGGGGTCTCTGGGGTCTCTGGGAGCCCCCCCCCCCCCCCGCAGCCAGCACCTGGTACCCTGGTGTATCCATTCCTGCAGAGGACTCCAGGACCTCCGGACAGAGCAGTGGGTACGGGTCTAGAAACATCGCCAGCTGCCCAGGGATCAGAGGCCAGGGTGGGGGCATGTCTTGGAAGTCGTCACCAGAGGAAGTTCAGACCCACCTCGGAGGCCGACTGCGTCTGTGTTGCCCAAAGGCAGGTCCCCGACTCACTCCGTGTGTGGCACACCAAGGCTGCCCATGACCACTGGGCCTGGCACACCCAGGAGCAGGATCAGGACGGTCCTTGAGAACGCCCAAGGCCCCCAAGTGAGACGAGCAGGACCCCGATGGAAAGGCCACGCCATGTGGGGCTGGGGCTTCTGCCTTGGGCAGGTGTGGTAGGGGCAGGGCAGGGTGGCCAGATCCCATCCTGGAGGGGGGCTTGCGGACAGCAGCATCCAGAGGACACGGGCGGCCTGGGGGTGTCCATGTGAGTAGGGCACATGGGGAAGAGGCACGGGGTGCTCACAATGGCCCCCGTTCCTAGATGCTGTGCGGCGGTGGGGGGGCCTCTGGGATTCTCCTCTGCAGCCTACCCCTCCCCCGGCCAGAGGGAGCCCACAGCTGGCCTGGGGCTGGGCGTGCAGGGGCGTAGGCAGGGGGCTCACGGCTCCAGCGGTGGCCGAGGCTGGCTGACCGCAGTGACTGGGTGAGGACCCTGCCCATCAGGCCCTGCGTCACACAACACTCTGGCTGTCTTCGGTGAGGTGGTTGCTGTTCCCAGAAGGTCGGCCCTGCTCTTCCTCGAAGCCCTGAGGACCTGAAGCAAGTTCCGACGGCCCCGCGCGAGGGGCCTTCCTGACTGCGTCACCCTGCGGGCGTGGTGGCCACAGCCGGCATCCGGGACCCGCCACCCCCTCCTTGGTGTTCTGCTTCCTTTCTCTGCTCCGGGTCCGCGGCCCTTACCATTGGTCGGCATGTCCACTCTTCATCCTTCCCTGGGTGCGCCGAGGGCAGGGCCGAAGCTATCTCCCCAGAAACTCCCGGCACGAGCGGGAGAAGGGGCCGTGCGTGTCCCTGACGAACACGATTCACGCATGACACACAGACCCCTGAGTTGGAAAAGTGACCCAGATCTGTAGCTTTGACCCAAGTCGAAGTCGCGGTTCCCAGTGGCAGGCACCGCCCGTGGCTTGGAGACGCATCTGGTGCCCAAACCCTTGGAGCTGGAAATGACAGAGACGCATGAGGGCACGGAAGGAAACCCACGTGTGGCCACACACTTCCGGTCACGCTCCCCATGCGGGCAGGGAGGGAGGAACATGTGACCTGGTAAACATGCGGGGTTCTCCGTCCTGAAAACAGGGCCCTGCTGTGGTCACGGGAGGGGAGCGCTGGGGGTTCACCGACGCAATGCTGTGGGGCATCGTCCGAACCGCGAGGGTCCACGGAGGTGTGTGTGGGGACTCCCCGCCCTGAGGGCGTGTCTAGCGTCCTGGCATCCTGCGCACTTTGCTTCTTAAAACACACGGAAGTCGCCTCATCGTTAAATCTGTGAACCGTTACCAGAGAAGGAGCCTGGCCGGACCCTCGGGTGCCGGACGCTCTGGAGAGGGACGGTGGCGAGGTCACGTCCCACCGTGTCTCTGTTGTGTTCTCTGCTGAGTTTTGGCTTGTTTTCCTACGAGCGCGCTTTCCTTTCATTACGGTTATAAAAACACCACCTGGGTGTGGGCCATGTTCAGGCGAGTGCCCGGGCCATGGGCCCTGTTCAGGCGAGTGCCCGGGACCGGCCAGGCTGGCGGCCTGCTGGCGCTCGGAGCCCGGCGTCTCGGCCGGGAGGCAAGTTCGGCACACCCGCCACTGCTGCCCTGCAGGTCCCGCGCGGCCACGGCAGAGTGGGGCCGGGCACAAACGTGATAGAATCCCAGAGATGACTCTGGGTCTGTCCCGAAGTCCGCAGCATGGCAGGAGGGGACCGTGTTAGCGGGTCAGCCCTGGCAGCCGTAGCAGATCAGGCCTTCCCCTGGGAGCGGGCAGTGGGGAGACATCACCCAGGTGGTTCTGACCCGAACTGGGCACCCAGGACCCACCTCCGCCCCCCCCCCCCCCGGTCCTCTAAGTAGGTTATCGATCGACCTGTCCTCTGTGTCTGAGCTCCTACCGCAGCCCCGAGAAACCCACTGGGCCCCACGGCCGCGCGTCTCTGCCGCCTCACCTTCCGCCTCCCGCTGCAGTTTTCGTCCATTTCTGCGTCCGTGGAGTCGGGGGGCTGCAGGCCCTCTCGGGCCACCCCCAGCCCCGGTGAGAGCCTCAAGGGCTGGCCGGGATTTCCGGGCTGATCTGGGGGGCTGGGGGAGAAGGGCAGGAGGCAGCGGAAGGCGGCCTGGACTCTGTCCACGGGTAGATGTCAGGGCCACGTCTGTGGGGTGTTGGGGGGACTCCGGCTGAGCCTCAGTGGCTAAGCTGTGCTGAATCGGGCTGAACTGAAAGCTGGGGGACATGCAAACTTTGGCAGTCGGTGCCGGGGGGCTTCCGGGCGAACAGCGTGTCTGCTTGTAAACCGTTAGGGGCTGAGAGGCAGCAACAGAATCTGGCACCTGCCCGACTTGGGGCCAGCCCCACTCAGGCCCCATGTGCCTGGGCCCTAACTGTTGATGTCACAGGGGTGGGACCGTGGAGCAGCCTCGCGGATGGGCTTCATGTCCACCCACACCAGCTCCGGCCACGTATGACCCGGCAGAGGCAGCGTGTACACGGCAATCAGGCCTGGCCTGCTGGGGACCGTTGCTCCTGGGGGCATCTCCTGAGAACCTGGTGGCTGGGCTGGTAGAGGCTCTGGCATAGCACACCGGCTGGCCAATGCCCCCCCGCCCAGTTCCTGGTCACCGTGAAGGTGGCAGCATATGGAAATGAGCTGCTCCCGGAGCTACGGCAGGACCAGCACAGCCAGCGGAGAGCACAGGGACACGGGGGTCGGTCGGGGGCCACACCAGAGCGGGAGCAGCCCCAGCAGGACCAGGCCCCTCCCTGAGTAGCCGTCAGGAAGTCCCGGACCAGAAGTGGGCAGAGGAGTCCTCCTGAACGGCCCTCGGCTCCTCGCGTCACCTGGTTTCCCGCTGACCCGGCGCGTGCAGACCAGAGCTGGGTCCAGAGCCAGCAGGTCACGTGTGCGTCTGAGGCTCCCCAGGAATGAGCACATGCAGGCGAGTGGGCTCCGGCGCTGCCCAACCGGGGTGTTTGGAAAGACAGTCTCTGCCCCTGGAGAGCCCCAAGGCTTCATGGTCACTGGGCCGACGGCCGTTCCGGGTGTCAGCAAGTCTCTGCTTCTCACTAGATGCCGGGGTTTGGGCTCTGAGGACAGTGCCGGTGCTCAGCTCTCCGAGAAACTTGGACCATGCCATCGTGAGTGGAGATCTCGCGGAAGGGGTAGTCTGGGGGGCTCGGGGCCCCAGCACTTTGCAGGACCCTGATGCGTTCCTCCCACTGTGTGGCTGGACAGCCTCGGCACGCACCTGGTCCTCTGTCTGCACTCGTCCCCACACCTGTCATGTTCCACCTGTTCGAGGGGTCCAGGGTCTGGGACCAGGTGTGGCTGGAACCACCAACCAAAGGTGTTGCCTGCGTGGGCAGCGTCCACTGGGAGACAGACCGACTGGGTTCTGCTTCCGGAACAACAGCCCTTAACCCACAGCTCCAGAAACGAAACAAAATGACCGAGAAGGCTCCACGCACCCGAGCTCAGCCAGCAGCAGGTGTCACCCTGACAGATGATGACCCCATAGAGCAGAGCCGGGGTCTCACTGCTGAGCGCTGCTCTGAGGGCCGGTGACCGCAGATGATGATCATCCCGCCCAGAGCAGCCCCTGCTCGTCCACATGTGCGTCTGCGTGCGGCCACACAGGTCATCGGGGGCTCCCCGCGTCTCTACTTGGGATCTCTCAGGGAATGCCCCAGCCCAGGCCCCACACCCCTTGGCCAGCAAGTTCCAGTTGTGGTTCTGACCACGCAGCCCGTGTCCACGCTGGGGCTGGGGCACAGGGCCCTGGGGTGGAGCCGTGCAGCCTGACCCCTCATGACCGCTGCCGGTGGCAGGTGGCAGGGAGCAGCTGATGGGGGCAGCCAAGCCTTTTCTGGTCTGGCTAACTCTTCCCAGGGGAAGTGCCAGGACACAAAGCAGTCAAGTCCCCAGCGAGCAGTGGTCATGTTCAGGGCTCCGGATGATGAAATTGCTCCACGTTATGCCCCTTAGGGATTTTAAAAGGAGAATGAAGACAGAGTTTCCAGCCTGGCTGTGAGAGTGGCGCTCAAAGAGCGTCCTGGGAATGCGGGGCACTCGGAGTCCCGCTCAGGGCTTTCCCGGAGACCCCCGTCCCGATGAGACCTTCACCGCTGCTTGTCTTGTCCTCGGGCTTCTGCAGGAACCGACGGCGGGCTCCGTGGCATAAATGCATTCCAGACCAAACAAACTGACAGAACTTGTCTGCCTCTGGGGGAAATTCAGCTGATTATAAGGTCTATTAAAATTTGATTAGTCTGAGATCTCTTTCCAGCTGGCTTGCAGAAACAGTGTTAATCTATTAACCGCTCATACACCTGTAGAAGTAAGAAAAATTTGGAGAAGTAAAAAAGAAAATACAAACCCAATCTGGTCTTCCTCGCACTGTGAATGTGGCGGCTCTGTGGATTTGCTTTCCTGCTGAATCTGCATCTCAGAAAACGGTGTCCCTGTGATTCGGGCCAGCGGCCGCGAGAGCCAGGTCACAAGGAAGGAGGTGAGCCGGACTGTCCCACCGAAGCCCTCATGGCATCTTGAGCAGGCTGACTGCCGAGACGGAATACAGCCCGAGCAGGTTTTGGTTGAGAACCCGTGTCCGGCATGAGGCAGATGGCAGGACCACTGCATCCTGGCTTAGGTGTCTCTAGGGTCACTTTTTCTTTAACAGCTTAATTACATGACTTTCTAAACGTCCTCCATGAAGGAGTCTGACCTGGCCAGTCCTACACCCAGCGAGGCACGACATTCCCGGGGATTCAGGGGCTGGGCAGCCTGGCCTCAGCAAGCACTGCTGCTGTTCCTGGGGCTCCAGGCTGGACGCACCTAGGAAGATGAGGCCTGGGGTCCCAGTGGCCCACAAGCAGTACAGGAATGGGTGGCGAGGGTCACCGTGGGGCTGGCCTCCACCGTCGGGCCCGGCCATGGAAGGTTCTTTGGTGCTCAGCCCTCATCAGTCCGTGAGAAGCGTCTGGAAAGGGCCGGCCAGGAGTGAGCCCTGAAACGTGGCTCTGTGAGAAGGCGGGCAGGAGGGGGACCCATCCTCCACTCCAGGTCAGCTGGTCAGCATCCAGCTCCTGCTACAGTGCAGCGAGCTCTGGCCAGCTGGACAGACACTTCTTGTCAGGGTGTCCCCAAGGACAGGTATCACCGCAGCCGAGCCAGGAGCCAGGAGAAGGGCCGGCCAGAGAGGCTGTTGGGAGATGTGGGCTTTGGCTTCGGGAGGCACATGGTTCCAGAGCTTCTCGCTGAGTCCCTCAGGGTCCCAGTCACCTTGATCCTCTGTCCCACGGCACAGACAGACTGCGGTGCTGGGGGCTGCGGGACCCCCCCACCCCAGGGCCGAGGGCCGTGCGGTGCATGCAGGGGAGAGGTGGGCGGTTCTGAGTAGCATTACAGGGTGACCCGCGCCCTGGGCCCGAGGGCAGGACGCCTCACCTGTGCCCAGACACGGTGGTCCCCTTGCCTGGACAGAGCCGAACCCCACGTCTGGGCCTGAGAGGCCCACATCTCGTGGGTCCTTGTTCGAGGGCTCATTTCAGAGACATGGTTTCAGCGAGGGCTCCTGGGACGGCCCCAGGGGCCGTTTGGGGGCAGTAACGGACGGGGGGAAAGGGGCAGCCGCCGCCAACGCCGCCTCCTGCCGTCTGTCACCAAGAATTAAAATCTGTAACAAGAAGAGCTCAGAGCCCCACGTCATTTGGCCCATCGGCTTCGTCCCGGCCCTTAGCCGAGCGAGGGGGCGTCCATCTGGTCCTCTTCCTCCAGCCTCAACGAATGGTGATAAAAATGTCAGACGATTCGATTACGCTGGCCCATGGCGCGGCGTGACTGAGCGGCGGGGCAGGGCGCGTCCCCAGAATCACCCGGACAAAGGCAGCCACGGCACAGGGCGACACATCCCCCCGGCCCCCCTACTCTGCAGCGGGCAGAGGTCTCAGCAGCCCCAGACTGGGGCCTGGGGGACGGCTGGTGGGGTGGGGGGTCGATGCTGAGGGAGATGGGAGCGGGCTGCCCCTGGGGGCTGACCCCGAGGGAGGGGCAGCACGTCCACCCGGTGCGCAGACCCTCACGGGCCACTTCTCCCTGAGGGGCGCCCCCAGCGTGCGGGGTCCGGGCCCCGAGCACCCCACCGTGGGCTGCGAGCCGAGACGGTCTGCGGCGGCCCCGTTGAGCGCCCGGGCGGCCAGCCCTGCCCTAGAGCAGCACTGCCGGCTTCTTCCTCTGTTTAAGGGTGAAGACGTGTTGAAAATTGATTTCTGCTGGAAATGGGATAATTAAACTGGTTGTTTCTATCTCCATCATCGTCATAATAAAACGAGGGACAGCAGGGTTGTGCATGGCATGAAGTAATATTGTCCATCTTAATGCCAGGGAGCATTAATTGAATACAGATGGCCTTCCTGGAGCGGCTCGGTTATATTTCAGAGAAACAGGATAATGACGCCAGTTAATCATTTTTACAAGATAGAAAATTACTGGCTCCTCTGGGAAGATCATTAAGGAAAACAATTGTTCACAGCAATTGAAAATAGAGTTTTAATTATTTAATATAGAAATTAAACTATTGGATACTGGTGCTGGACGACGGAACTTAATAGAAATTTACACACAAGCATCTGTGAGCGTTTTAGCTTTATTAACCCGCCTAATTTCTTAACCTGGGTCCAGCAGGGAGCCTGCTTCAGCCGTGGCTGGACTTACTGCTTGCAGAGGGCCTGGCGCACAGGCGCCTGCGGACCCCACACTCGCTGTCCCAGGAGCACCTGCTGGGAGCCGCTGGGGTACCCAGGAGCCCAGAGCACCTGCGCCAGGAGGCGCATACGCCGGCCAGGACGGGCCGCAGCCAGGGTCTCCCGCTCGGCAGAGGCAGTGGGGCGTGTGAGGGCTGCGTCACAGAGGGGGGACCTCGGGTGTGGCCGGGTGATGCTGCTCCACGGGGACGGAGGCGCGGATGTGAAGGGTTAAGCTGGGGCAACCCCCTTACGGGCCACGGGACTGTGACCCCGGCCACAGGTACTGACCCCGCTGGCCGGGCTCAGAGCCCACATGACCCGAGCCCCCAGCCCACTCATCCTCAGGCTCACCTTCCCAGGGCGGAGGGGGACACCCCCATACTGCCCGCCCGATCTGCAGGGGCCCGCCCTCCAGGCCCAGAGGACCCTCGGTGCTGGCGCACTGGGCTCCCACGCGGGCAAGTGTCCCCTGGAGGCCAAGGTGCTTTCAAGACTTCTGACTCAAACATCTGGAAATGGGGACCCGTGCTGAGTGGCCGCCCGGGAGGCGGCTGAGCATAGGAACGCGGGCAGAGAAATCCAGACATCCATCCAAACACCGACCCCAGGTGTGGGCTGGGAGTACATTTTTCCCTTTGTTTTTATTCTCCAAATTTCCTACAAGAAAATAGTTTTTAAAAGTCCTTTTTTAAAAAATATGGAAATCACAGGGCGCCTGGGCGACTCAGCGGGTTGAGGGTGGGTCTCCGATTCAGCTGAGGTCGTGGTCTCGGGGACTGAGATCCAGCCCCGCCTCTGTGCTCAGCGGCAAGTCCGCTGGGGGTTCTCACGCCCTCTGCCCTCCCCCACCTCCCTACGCTATGCGACTCTTAAAAAAAACATGGAAATCACTATTTTCTTCTTTTTTTAAGATTTTATTTATTTGACAGACAGATCACAAGAAGGCAGAGAGAGAGGGGGAAGCAGGCTCCCCGCTGAGCAGAGCCCCCGATGTGGGGCTCGATCCCAGGACCCTGAGATTATGACCTGAGCCAAAGGCAGAGGCTTAACCCACTGAGCCCCACAGGTGCCCCAGAAATCACTATTTTCAATTCTTAAATTAGAAAAGTGGATGCCACTTTTACAAAGGTGGTGACACACACGCAGAGAACAGCCGGGTTTGCGAGCGAGGGGCCCCGCCACGCTGGGCTGGGCCTGCACCGGCAGTCGGGCCCCTCCGGTCCCCCGCAGTCCCCAGCCCTGGGCAGCTGAGGCCGGGGCTCACGAGCGAGGGGCTCAGGTCAGGAAGCCTGGCTCCAGCCAAGGGCTCCCGCGACCACTGCACACACGCGGGTCACTGGTGCAGGGAGGGCCATCTCCCGGAGCCCCCCGGGCCTCGCGACATTGCCGATCTGACCACCCTTCCTCTGAGGGCTGCCCCCGTTCTAATTACCTACTGTCTATTATTACCAATAAATTCCGAGTGATCTTTTTTCTCCTTATAGTTTTTAGGGTTCCATAAATCCCCCCTATGCAATTTTCCGTGCTTGAATATATTACGGAATGCCACGTCTGTTACAGAAGCTAATTGATAATGTGATTCGTCATGTGGCTGGGGCATAATTCAGAAAGTTATTTCAAAGCCTCCCATGCGCGGACCAGCCCTCGCGTTTCATATTTCTCCCGGGAGCAGACGCGGTGCGAGGTAAAAATGTGGTTTGTGCGGATGAAATATTCCCAGAGGCTTTTATTCTCACTGTTTGGGTGGGAGCCAGCACCGCTCTACAAGGGAGCTCATCTGTCCACGGCGGCTCGGACTTGAATTTATTTCCCGATCATTAGTTAGCTCTTTTTTTTTTAAACTGGAAGAAGTATGTGTGCATGTTTGACAAAAGGGAAAGAATTAACCAAGGAGGAGGGAGTCACCATGCTTAGACTTGTCAGTGATGAGCTGCCTTTAAACTCCCCCGTGGAGCTGCTTACGGACGTCCGAGCAGTTGCAGAAACAGTGCTGTGGACGCGCCCTTCCCCGGCCACCCTGGGGCAGCGTGGGAACCCCCGGCACAGTGCCACGCACAGACCGCGGACCATGCTCCGTCTGCCACGTTCACAGGCCACGTGCAAGGGTTTCGCACAGGCCAATCTCTGGCCTGTGGCTGTGGGGGCTCCCTCCTGCCCCCCCATGCTGTGGCCCGCGACGCCGGCCTGCTCTCCCCGTCTGCGGCACCAGCAGAGAAGATGATGACTTCGTCTGGGTGTGACCTTGCCGTCGTGGCCTTGCTCGCGGCCTTGTGCCCCTGGAGCCATCTGGGGGCCATCGTCCACGGCTTCTCCTCGTGGAGTCCCGTTGGCTCGTGGGCCGGAGCTTGCTCAGCCGTCCCCGGCGAAGGACCCTCTGTGTGGGCTTCCCTCCCTCCCCTAAGTCCAGGACACATCAGGATGAAACCCCACCATCCACACCCCCTCACATGTGCCTCACGGACGTGTGCTGTCTCCCGTCCGCTTAGCTCCTGGTTCTCACAGCCCAGAGGGGACCAGTGGGCACCTGGCCTGAGGCCTGACTCCCTCTGGCCTGTGGGTCATTGTCTCTGGCTCCCCAGGGACCCCAGAGGTGGTGCTTAGAGGCCAGAAGTCTCCAGGTGAGGCAGGCAGAAGACATGACCTCTGGGCGGACACCTCGCCGTGTCGGAGGCCTGGGAAGAGCTGTCCTAGCAGCCCCCAGGGCCAGTGTCCCCAGGCCTTCCCACAGGCTTCCTGGGGCCCAGGGCGTTCTGTGGCCTGGCCCTGGCCGATGTCTGAGGGGCTGCTTGCCAGGACCCAGTGCCCGAAGACACTTCGACCTGCTTGCCCCAGACCATGGGCTCTCTAACGGCACCGGCTCCACCGGAGAGAAACCTCGAGCTGGCTCTCCCTGTCCCTGCCCCCAGCCCGCAAGACTCTTGGGACACCGGCTCCTAGTACCTCCTAGCACCTCGCCCTGGTCTCCATGTGGGCCAGGAAGGCTTGGGGCCTGGTGGGAGAACGCCTCCTGGGGACCAGGGCATGTCTTCTTCCTACGGCCACCCTCGAGTCTGGCTGAGCGTCCAGCTCTGCAGACAGTGGCTTCTCCCCAGGCTCCCCCAGTCCGCCGTGGTGCCCACAGGCGGCTGCAGCACGCTCTGCCCTGGGGCCTCTGAGACCCACTTCCGGCCACTTCCAGACACACTGTGGCTCTCCATGGAGCTTCTGTTCCTCTCCTGGGGGGCATCCACGGGCCCTGGGGCTGGATTTCACACATTCACTCATTCGGCAAACACTGGCTGAGCGCCACCTGGCACACCGCTGGACAGAGAGCATCCCCTTCCGGAGACTCAGGCCTTGCCGCGCACCCAGGGTCACAGACCACAGCACAGACACGTGATGCAGACACTCGACATCATTTACTAAAGCGCTTACACCAAACACGATGGCTTTCCTTGTCCGGGGACCACCGTGGGCCTCGAGGGACCGAGAGCCTCAGCCCCAGGGCCAGCCCCTCCCCCAAATACAGGCGGCTCCCCCACCACTGGGACCCGAGGGAACGCACAGGGCAGGGGAGGGTTCTGGGGGTCCTGGCTGCTGTGTGGTCAGCCCCCATGCAGAGCCCCACAGAGACGCTCCTCACCCCGCAAGGGGCCCCGTGCGGGCCGGGCAGGAGGAAACTGAGGAGGCGGCGCCAGAGCAGATCAGACTTGGGAGGGCCCTGGCGTGACTGAACAGAACTGGGGTCTGGGGGCAGGGTCACCGCAGGAGGGGCACCCTAGGTGGGCAGGGCTGGTGGTGGGTCCTGGGAGAGGCAGTCCATGTCCTTCCCTGGGGGAGTCACCCGATGGCCAGGTGCGGCAGCCCGTACAGGACCAAGTTGAGGGCGACGGGCAGCCGCTCAGAGTCGCTGAGCTGTGGCGGGGGGGACAGCTGCTTGTCCCACGGAGGCTCACCTGAGGGAGAGTGGGGCAGCGCGGCTCACTGGGGTGGGGCTCGCCGTGGACAAGGGTGCTCCTGCCCCTGCCTCCAGACGCAGCCTCACCTGTGGACCTACCACGCGTCCACCTCCACGGACACGGAGGCCCACAGGCGGTGGCACCCAGCCAGGGAGGGACCTGGCCAGGCCTGGGCCCGCCTGCCCCTCCCATACCAGTCCCAGCCCTGCGGGCCAGGGGTCAGAAGATCCCACCCGCTCTGGGCCTCTCTGGCCCCCAGCTGACGGCCACCCTGACTGTTGGGGGGACCTGTGTGACAGTCACGGTTTGGTCCCTTCCTTTCAGCGCACATCCACGGGGGACAACAGGCCACGCGGCGCCGTGGCTTCCCCTTCTTCTGTCCCCAAAGCGACTCCCCAGCAGCTGCTCACCCCACGGACTCCTCTAGCCGCGCCCCCTCTTCAGGCGCCGGCCAGCGCCAGGGCCTACTCCCTTCCTCCCACACGTGTTCAACAGCCTCTACTGTTTGGTGGCCGCGTTCTGGGCACTGTGGACTACGTCACTTCTAAGTTTTCAGCTCCTTTTGCACCGTGCATTTTGAAGGTTTCATGCTCCCGCCCCAGTGAGCACACCTGGCCTTCCAGAACATGGGCACCTTGAACCTTTCCAACGCCTGGTGTGTTTGGCCCTGAGGACCTGTGCTGCCAGCACTCACTGGGGAGGCTGTGCTCTCGGGCAGCACGTGCTGAGCCCCAGAAGTGGCCTGGAAACGGCGGGCACCCCAGCCCTGCGGCGCCGCGGGGACGCTGGCTGGGAGGTGGCCACGGGGATGGGGGACAGCATCCATTACCGTGGCTCCCCGGGTCACCAGCTCCCATTCTCTGAAGGAGACGGACGGCTCTCCCGATCGGCCGGCCAACAGTGAGCATGCCTAGGAAGGAAACATCCCTCAGACTGGCCGGGGCGCTGCTGGCCGGCTTCAAGAGAGGCCCACAGGGCTGGGGATGGACCTGGGACACCCGCGCCCACTCACTTTCCCACAGGATGCTGGCCCGCAGCGCGTTGTCCTGCAGGAATGTCGGCCACTGGTTTGCCAGGATGCTCCTGACCCCTACCAGACTCAGAAGGACGGCGGTCTTGATGGGGTCCTCCAAGGACAGCTGGGGCACACTGGGGGGGATCGAGGTCCAGTGGGACGGCCTGAGCCAACCCCAGGCCACAGCCCAACAGGCACCAAGTATCGGACTGACAACTCTTCAGGATCTTAAAAGACTCAGGAACCACCTCCCCCACCCCCTGCCCGCCTGAAATGCCATTTAACAAAACAAGGCTTCCGGAGGTTCGGGACCACTCCCAGCCTTGCGGTGGAATCAGAAGACAAAGCATCACGGTGAGACGGGCTGCGGCTCAGCCACCTTGGCAGCCCACATAGGCCCTGGGGTGCGTGGGATGTGGGGAGCTTGGAAGCCAGGGCGCCCTCCAGCCGCCAGCCCTCCGCCCCCTGGCCCAGGCCCCACAGGCCTTAGGCGGCCGCTGCTCCCTCCTCCGCTGCACACCCCCCAACAAGACTCTTCCAGGAAAGACACTGGGAGCAAATGGCTCCGCCCAGGGACACAGGGGCACGCTGTCCCCTCCTCCCTGGGAAGCACACCCATCAGTCGCAGGCCCTGGACACCCCCATTGAGTGTGTGGAGGCCAGGCTGCTGGCTCAAGCTGGTGTAGGGGACGGCAGGCACCTCTTCTTCTCGGAGTTCTCCACATGCCGCTGCATGCTCTCGTAGGACCGCGTCAGGTCCAGCAGGACCATCATCTGGCACTCTGCGGGGCACAGGAGGGACAGTCCTGCAGTCGCACGCCCAGGAGCAGGAGGCCGGTGCAGCCTGGGATGTTGCCCGGGGTGTGGGAGCCTCAGGGAAACGCAGCCCGACGCAAAGGAGGCTCAGACCTGACGTCCATATACCCTTTCCCAAGACCCACCGGCTGCACCAGCCCACAGGGACGTTATCTGCCTCGGGAACCCCACACCCTTTCAGTCATCTTGCGCAACTGGCTCAGCTCCGGCTCCCCAACCTGCCAGGGATGGTCTCAGGCTCACGGCCCTGTGTGCCCAATGACACAGCAACACTCGGCCGTGGGCATGCCGGCAGCCCCACATGCACAGAGTCGGCTGCCCGCTTCCTGCCGTGGCCTGGCTGAGGGCGGGCACCAGGACCAGCCTCGGTCGGGAACAGGGGCTCCAGGAGTGCTGCTGCTCCCGCACGAGCCTGCTGGGCCTAAGAATTCCTGTGACCTCACACATCTGAGCCTTGTTTCTACCTCCACTTGGGGCAAGGAACGTGCCACCACGGGCAGGCTTCCAGGGCTAGGCGGGCTGTTGCATGGCCCTTCTCCAGGGGGCTGGGAGGGAGCCAGACAGCAGATAATGATGTGAGGGTGTTCAGGTGCCCTGACCATGGGACACATGTCCATGTGCTTGTTATGCTGTCGTCACTGGGCTACGTGCCTCTTGAGGGTCCCTGAAAAGGCTCTCCTAGTGACAGTGTGGTGCGGCCGGTCTGCCCCTGCCTGGGGACAAGGTCTCTCAAGAGCGAGCCAGACCGCCCACTCAGAAGTCCTCAGGGGGCAGCCAGAGGGACCGCAAGGCCTACAGTGCCCATGTTTACGGGGGGCGGGGGGCTCTGGTCAGTGTGTTCTGGAAATGCCCACCGTAGACCTCCTGGTCTCTGCAGGCCCAGCTCTGCGGGTGACCCTCCCAGTCCCCGCCTCTGGCTGCACCGGCCGGTCTGGAATTCTGAACTGGGTCTCTGAGAAGCAGAGGCGGGACGCGAGCAGGAGGGCACGTCCCCCAGAGCCGTGCTGTGCTTGCCCAGGCCCCCTGAACCCTGGTTTAGACAATGACCGATGGGGACACAGGAGCCTTGCTCTGTCCCTGAGTGGACGCATCTCACGCACTTGGGGGGCTGCTGGGGGCCCCGAGGGACCGTCTCACCTCGTAGGTTCATGGCAGCCAAGCGCTCCACCAGGACGTGGGACAGAAAGCTCTCCATCCCGTAGAAGAAGAAGCCGCTGCAGCTGCCCAGGAGCTGCTCCCACTCGGCCTGGCTGCGGAGGGAAGCAGGGTGCCCGGCGGGTGGGGCCGGAGGCAGGCAGCGGGAGTCAGGGTGCCCGGGGGTGCTGGGGCCCGGACCACATCTGGCCCAGGGCAGCAGGCGCGACAGACGTCAGGACGTGCTCTGAAAGCACAGCCTGCCCTGCGCTCCTCACTCCCCGCCCCACCCCTGCCAGGACAAGGCTAACGTCCACCGTCCTGGAGCAGCGTCCACCTCCGTCTCGGGTTCTAGCCCCGGTTCTCCCGAGAACGGACCTCGGGTACCTGCAACGCTCTCTCCTCTCGCTGAGCTCTGGCTCTGGAAAGGGCTGGAGGGACTCTTCCCTGAGGGCCAACCACCCCCAGGTTTCTGAGAAAACGCCCGGCGGGGGGGGGGGGGGCGTCCCCGCCCCCAGCAGGCCCCGCCCCTCCCGCAGGCCCCGCCCGCGCGCCCCCCTGCCCTTCTCCAGCAGGCCCCTCTGCAATGCTGCCCCTTCTCCACTCACAGGCCCCGCCCACTCGGGCCCCGCCCACATCCCCGCCCCTTCTCCCGCAGCCCCGCCCCCACGGGCCCCGCCCTTCCCTCCCGCAGCCCCGCCCCATGGGGGCCCCACCTTCTGTCTCGCAGTCCAGGGTCCTGCAGTCCGTCCCTCTCTAGCAGGTTCTCCCTCACACACACCCCTCCACCCCTCCCACCTCCCCACGCCCCTCTGCAAGTCTAGAGTCCGGAAGCCGGGGGCACGCCCTGCACTGGACTGGCTGGGGGACCCCGGGGCCGCAGCAGCGGGGCGGGGGCAGTGAGGCCTCCATGCAGGCGCCGTGAGGACCGAGGAGCCTGCTGTGTGACCGAGGAAGGCCAGACACTGGGCTCCTCTGCGGATGGGGTGGGGGGAGTTGACAGGACAGAATGGGGGGTCAGGGTGGGGGGAGCCTGAGGGAGGGATGGGGGGGCAGAGGACAGCAGTCCCCACCGTGCGCGCAGCGCCCCCAGCTAGCTCGCGTGCACCTGCAGGACCGTGTCCCCAGACGCCCGGACACCAACCTGGGGACGTGCTTGCTTCCCAGATGCCCCTCCCAGAGCGCAGTGAGCGAGTCTCGGTGTCTTTCCAAGATGTCCCGGGTGACGAAGACAGGAGTCAGCTTTTCTGCAGCAGGAATTGAACGGACACAAAACACGGGAGCTCGTCTCTCAGGGGGACTCGAGGGGTGGGCAGCAGGCAGCCCCTGGCGTGGCCCCTGGCGTGGAGATCCCAGACGTGCTGGAGTCGGTCTGGCGCTTGTGCAAATGCCCGTGCGCCTTCCCTCCTTTGTAAAGAGACTTTACACTTGATCTTGGCCAAAAGGCCGAGAAGTGATGGAAAGAAATTTTAAAAACCCGTTTAGAAAAGAAGAACCACAGGAATTAGACACTCAGGCTGCGGAGGGTGGGGGGTTTCCGGCTCTGGGAAGGGGGCGGCGTACCTCACTTCAGGGTTCACTTTTCCTACCGTCTCGTCCTGACTTGACTGTGATGGCCACAGGCCACAGGACCCCACTGCCCCCACCTCCCGTGGTCCGTGGAACGGGAGGCAGCCGAGGGCAGAGCCCGGAGGATGGCATGTGGCGTGTGTGTGCGCATGTGTGTGCCCATGTGTGTGCGCGTCGAGGGCCCGCGGGAGGCGCTCACCGATGCCCCGCGCCTCCTCGTAGGGGTCCACGACGACTAGGTCTGGGTTAAGGAGAAACAGCGCTCGCCCCGGGGTGTCCCGGGCAGCGGGACCATAAAGGATACACTTGAAGTTGTCGGTGTCCACGAGGACGCAGTCATGGGGGAGGAGCCGGGGCGGGGCGTCCTGCACCAGAGACAAGGGTCGTTGGAGGCCTGCGTCCTGGTGGGGGCCCCGCCCCCCGCGCCCGCCTGCCACCTTCTGTCCCTTCTTCGCGGGGCTCCTCTTCCGGCCTCGACCTTCCTTCCTCACGGCCCCCTCGGCTGTGGACAGCAGAAGAAGGGGGTGTCTGGGCTGGCACAGGAGGTAGCACCAGCATTCTGAACACACGAAATGCCCCTGAACGGTTCACTTTACTTTTTTTCTTAAGATTCTATTTATTTATTTGACAGACAGAGATCACAGGTAAGTAGAGAGGCAGGCAGAGAGAGAGAGAGAGGGAAGCAGGCTCCCCGCTGAGCAGAGAGCCCGATGTGGGACTCGATCCCAGGACCCTGCGATCATGACCTGAGCCGAAGGCAGAGCTTAGCCCACTGAGCCACCCAGACGCCCCTGAACGGTTTACTTTAAAATGGTTAATTTTTTCACCTTAAGAGAAAAATGCATAAAGTGGTGAGAACAACTGGCTTTCAGGTTTGTAAAGCCAAGAGAGCCGGAGTTTCTGAAACATGAAGGCGCGCTGCGCCCGGGGCAGAACAGTCACCGGAGGCCCCGCGGCCGGCCCGGCTGTCCGTTCGCCCAGCGCGCCCGTGGCGGCCCGGTCAGAGGCCCCGGGCGCAGCGGCTCCTGTGCCTGCTGCTGCGGACGTGAACGTCTCTGTTCCACGGCTGCCGGATTCTGCGGCAAGATCGCGGCGGGCCCCAAACCCAGGACAGTTCCCTCCTTCCGCCCCCGCCGCTCCTTTCTGCCGGGGCAGCTCCCTGGCTGTGCCATCGGCCCCGGGTCTGCACGGGCTTCCCCGGGGCGCGGGGTGTTCCGTGTGTCCCGCTCGCGGGACACGCCTGTCACGAACGCACACATCGACCCGCTGCTCTCCCCCTGCAGCGACGGCCCCGTAGACGTCCGCGTCCCTGTAACCCGATGTGACGACCCTGGTGAGCTCTTGAGGGCAGGCTGGGCGGCGCGAGTTCTGTTCTTCTCTCTTGTGCTGCCCTTGGCCGTTTGGGTGTCGGGGCCGACAGACGCCGAGGACGGGTTGGCCTCTTCTCTCTTCTCAGGGCTGTCTGTGGAGACTGATGGGGACGGTTTCTGGAAAGTCTGACGATCTCAAAGGAGCAGCTCTGCCTTCTCCCTTCCGGCTGGTTCCGGGAACTCGGGCTTTTCCGTCTTGAGTCTGGGAGCAGGACTTGGTCCGCTTTGCCTCAGGGTGCGAATACGCTGTCCTCAGGGCCCTCAGGATCTCTTAAGTCTCTGACGCATCGTGGAGCTGGTGTCTTTTCATTCCTAACTTTGTGTATATGTGCCCCATCCGCTTTTTTTCTTGGTCATTCTTACCAGAATGTGTCTATTTTATGAGTTTTTAAAACTGTTTATTTCCAGATGCCTGGCGGGGGCTCCGTCGGTTAGCATCTGCCCTCGGCTCACGTCGTGATCCCGGGGCCCTGCCCTGCGGTGGGCCGCTCCTTGCTTCAGATGCTACTGGGATCCTGGGATCGCGTCCCGCATCGGGCTCCCCGCTCGGAGGGGCGTCTGCTGCTCCCGCTCCCTCCCCCCACTAGTGCCCTCTCCCTCTCTGTCAAACAAATAATGTATTTTTAAAAATGCATACTGCTTTGTTTGCTGTTGTCTGCTCGCGTGCTCATTGTACGCGTCCCCTGCTTTCTTGGGGTCTTTCTCCCGTTTCGTCTGCCGTCCTGGCTCCAGCTGCGGGGGCCGGGGCTCGGCTCGCGCGCCTCCAGCCCCCCTGCTCTGACACAAACGTCCGGAGCTGTGCGGCCCTTCGCACCTGCTGCTCTAACGCCGGTCTCGGGCTTCCTGTGGTCACGTCTCCTGAGTCCCGGGAGACCAGCAGAAGCCAGTTTCTAAGTTTGCAGGCACCTCGGCCTCCTGGTAGTGGCTTCTGTCCTGAGGCGGCTGTGGCGGGGCTGCTGAGCGCCCTGGGCCGGGCAGACGGAGAACGTCCCAGTTGCTGTGCGGCTCCCGTGTCTGTCTGTCCAGGCCCGGCTCAGACTCTCTCCGCTTCCCGCCGTTTGTGCGGCCGGCCGGACGTGCGGGTGAGTGCGGTCTACCTCAGCGGGCCGGGCCGCCCGTCCTGCCCTGGGCGTGGGCCGCTCCTTGCGTCAGACGCTGTGAGGCGCAGCGCGTTTATCCTGCTGGTGACCCGACCTCGTCACCCGGGAATGAGCCCAGCCCTGACCGTGCGCCCGTGGTCGGTCTGTTTCACACGACGGCCTCGTCACGCGCGGTCACGGAGCCTGGTGTGGCCGCGTGCTGACTTCTGACCCGCGTGGACTCATCCCCACCACGCTGCCCTTTGACTTTTAGTCTTCCCCCGGGTCCTCTCGCTGGCCACTGGGCGAGGTGTCCGCATCGCTTGTTCTCCTGCCGGTTTCCTCTGTTGGTCTGGCGTTCAAACACCGGTTCTGTCTCTGGTGGTTCTCCTGAAAGACCTACTGGGAACGTTTCACCCTCAAACATGCCTGCGGCCAGAGCAGCTCCGGCCTCGGGGTGCGCAGGGCCCTCCGCGCTCGGCGACGCGTGCAGACCCTGAGCTCACACTTGGTCGGCATTTCCCGTGGCTGCTGCAACAAATTCCCCCACACGTGTGGTGTCTCACAGACCTGGAGGTCAGGGTCGAACGGGGTCCCCCTGGGCGACAATCAGGGTGTGGGTGCGGCGCTGGGGAGAATCGGGTTCGGTCTCCTGCAGCCTCTGATGGCCACGGCGGGGCCTCCCCGACCTTAGAGGCAGCAGCCCAGCCTCCTCCCGGGTCTCCGTGACCCTCCTGCCTCCGTCTTGGGAGGAGCCGGTGCTGTCCTCGGGGCTCCTGGCTCATCCAGGACACGCTCCCGTGCCAGCCCAGCCCCCGGGTCCCACTCCCAGATTGCAGCAAACAGGGGTGCACGTCCAGGCCACCAGGCCTCCCCCTGTCCCGGGATGGCCCTTCTCTGCCGCGGCCACCAGCCCTGGCCACGCGGAGCTGAGGAGAAAGGATACTCCGGTCCAGGGCGCTCGCGCGCGGAGAAAGGGAGCCGCTCCTCCCGCTGTGGGCACGGAGGGAAAACAGACGCACTCATGCGTGTCATGGGGAGGAGCTTCATGGCCGCGAAGTAAGAAAACAAGTTTTTAAAAAGGCCCAAAGCGCCAGCAAGTGAGAGGAAGTTGATACTTTGGCTCTATTAGAACCTCGTGCTGGACCACATGGGCCCGTGAGCGGACGAGCTAGAGCGCGAGACGGTCTCTGTCCCTCACTTAAATAAGAAGAAGCTCCATAGGGAAACCATGGAACCCCACAAACCGAAAACAACAAAAACCAGACAACTGGCAAAACGTGGCCCTAGACGCGGACACGAGCAAGTCTACAACGTAGCCCGGAACGTGAGGTGGTGTGTTGCCGTCCTGTTGTTTGAGGGGGTCTCGGACCCCGCGAGCTGCCCCGCGGAGGGCCCTCCCTGCTGGTCGCGGCCGGCCCCGTCCGAGGAGGGCATGCGCGCCGCCGTCCGTCCCCCCGGCCCCTCCGCTCTTCGAGCCCCTCTCCCTCTTCCTTCCGTTTCCACATTCTCCTGAGCTTTGTGCTCCCCTCGCCTTCACGGTGTGGGGCAGGAGGCTGTCGCTCGCCGCCGGGCTGTCTCCGTCGGAAGTTGGGGTCTCTCCTGCCCTCGCTTCTGCGTGGCCCGTGGCTGCTGCTGAGCTCTCGTCCCTCTGAGCACCTGCCCCGGACTCTCCTCTCCGCTGCCTCTGTCTGGGGTTTATGGAAGTTTCTGGACACATGGGCTTATGGTTTTCATCAGATCGGGGTGGGGGGACACTGGCCATTACTAATTCCTGTGTCCCCCTCCGAGGGCTCTGACGCCAGGTGGTCAGCTCCTCTGGGCGCACGGCCCGTCCTCCGTGAGTCGGCCGTGTTCTCAGGGACCGGGCTTCACGCGGCCTGTCCTCCGCTGTCCGAAACCCACGCTCTACCTATTCTGGTCTTCACTTGTCCCGCCGGACGGCAAATTCGGTCCCTGTTACCTCCTCCTGATGGAAGCCAAAGTCCAAGCTAGTTGTCTTTAGCCGAGCAGCAGCCCGCACAGAGCACAGGCGACCGGCACTGGGCACGTGGGCGCGAACAGCCCCCGGGACACGCACGGTCAGCCCGAGTGCGCGGCTGCCCCCGGCCTGAGTGTCCTCCGTCTCCTGGTGCTCTCCCTCACCGCCTGGGAGAGGAGGAGCCCTATGGTGGGTCGCACCCATCCCCGCCATCCGAGCAGAGGTGTGTGAGGCAACAACAATGTGCTGTGTCCCCTTCAGCTTTAGCCCCTCGCAGACACTGGGCGCACGGCAGGGGCTCTCTGACCACCTCCGAGCAGACGAGGGCCTGGAAAGGAGCGGGACAAGCGGCGTCTGACAGGAGCGCACGCGAGGCACTGCAGACGGGGCCGGACAGACGGTCAGTGTGAGTGTGGCCCGGGGCGCCCCTTACCTGTCTCCTCCTTACGGAGGCGGTTGCACAGCATCTGCAGGGAGAAGTCTCGGGACAGAGCGGAGACCGTCTCCTCCTCGAACACGGGAAGACCTTCCAGCGGCAGCTCCAGGAGATGCTTGTCCACAACGAGGACGACGTTGTCTGCAGCGTCGAGCTGAACTGTGCACGGGGGAGACACCAGCTACAAAGGCAGCAGGAGACATGCTCCCTCGGACGGGCAAGCCCCTGGGTGGGTCTGTCTGGGTCCGTCTGTCCGCAGGGCAGCAGCTGGGTCGTACACACAGGAAAATTCTGGGCTGGGCTCGGCCTGTGAGGAGTAGGGCCTGGAGCGCGCCCGGACTCTCTGGGGGGGATGGACACTGGTTCAGGCTGAGTCACAGCTCAGACCCAGGCAGGGCCCAGGTCACAGGGCCATTGCGTCCTCCGTGTTTCGAGGACCTGCCCCCCATGGGGCAGCCAGTTCCCAGGGCAGGTCCAGGAATGTCATGACTCCTCCCAACCTCGGAGCCCCCCTTTCAAAGAATGAAGACATAAGCTAAAGGACTTGCACCCCGCGATGTGGCAGGTTCTCCAGGGGCCATGCAGCCCGTGGAGGAGCTCTCGGACCCTCCCGGCCTGGGAGAAAACCGGCTCTTTGTGGCAGGTGTAAGGGGACAAGGGGACTGGATTCACTGTACGTACTAAGTAAAAGCAAATTACTTCAAAGTGATCAGAGGCCTTAATCTGGGGAATCTTTAGGGCAGAATCTCATTCACAAAAGTGGTCTCAGGTGGGCAAACTCTGGCCCCTCACCCTCAGGGCCGGCCCCAGGAGGCGGGGCCCCGGTGTGGGACCTGGAGCAGCCGTGTCTGGGGCTTGCTGTTGGCCCGAAGCCACCGCCAGGCGCTTTTGGGAATCAAAACACCCTTGGATAGAGCAGCCCGCCTGTCCCTTCTGTCGTGGGGGCGACAGAAAATCAACCAATGAAAATGCCCTTGAGAAAGTGATTTATAAAACGGCAGGTGCCGGGCTGAGTGCCTGAACCCGCACGGACAGGCCACAGCCTAGCCGCGGCGGCACCGGGCACAGCTTCCCTCAAGGTCAGCGGATCGCGCACACAGCAGCTCTCGGCCCCTTGTGTCCTCTGGGCTGCGCACACTCAGGATGAGCTGGGCAGCCGGACAGCAGACCAACAGCAACATGGCCACTGCCACTTCCCCAGGAAGGGCGAACACGCCGGGGTCGGCGGGGCTGTGGGCAGCGGCCCCAGCCCCCACACGGGGGACCTCCCACCTCTCCGGGAGCCCCTCTGGGGAGGCCTGTTCCCATTCTGCCTGGGCTCTCCCAGAGGGACGGGCAAATCCCAGCCCAAGTTCTCCAGCAGAAGTTCCCCGCGGGCCCCCACTCACCGTGGGACAATTTCCTTTCCTTGTCTTTGCCCTTTGATTTCCCGTGGGAATCTGCAGCGGCCGTGGGAATCTGTGTCCTGGAAGTCAAAGGCACGTCCTCAGGTTCTTACAAACATGTAAACATCACACGTACTAAGAACAGGGGGAACATCAGGGCAGTGAGTGCCACGAGGCCCTTTCCGTGGCTCACTCTTGGGGACAGGTCTCCCTGCGCTGGGGGCCAGTGGTAATGGCACACGCGGGCACAAACAGGGCTCAGCGTAGTCTCCGACCTCCTGGCAAGTCTCAAAACTACCACGTGCCCAAGCCCCCCAACTCCTTCTCTACCGAACCTGAATCACAGGGGCTCGGGACCTGGGCCGCACCCCCCACAGCTCCCGGCAGCAGCAGCTGAGGGGACCAGAGTGGCCAGGACGCGCCCCCAGAGAAGACTTGGAGCAGCACAAGGGCTTGATCCCTACGACAGAGGGTCCCAAGTCGGGCATCGTGGATGTGCGTTCTGCATGGCCTGACTCAGCTTCACGACGTCCAAGGCTCAGATGTCCACGTGGGAACAGCGTCCCCATCCCACAGCCGGCTCCTCCCAGGATTCAGGGAGGCAGCAGAGGAGGCCTGCAGGCTGAGCCCCCCACCCCGGCCGCCCCGGCTCCCAGGCACCCTATCCCTGACTGCCTCCACCATTTCAAGGCCCTGCTGGGGACAGATGGTGGCCCTCCTGTCTGTCCCAAGAAGGTTGCCAACTTGGGGCCCGAAGCCCACCCCGAATCAGGAGATGTGGCCGGCCCCTGCCCTCGGAGCTGGCAGCCCACAGCACCTGGCCTCAGGGCAGCTGAGCACGGGGAACAGCGGCCTCAGGTAATCCTCCACGGACGCGAGGACGTCACCGAATCGCTGCAGAGACTGTCCTTCCCTTTCTGGGCGCGCACTTTCCAATTCCTGTGCCAACCCCGACGTCACCCCGGGATCAGGAGCGTCTGAGGGCGGGGGAGGGGGCTCATAACCCCCCACCCGGGTAGAGCAGAGCGTGGGAAGGGCCCTGCGGACCCTCGAACCTGCCCTTCCCCCCAAAACCTGGGCTCCCTGCACCCCCTGCCTGCTCCGTGATCAGGGCCCACCCGAGCCCCCACAGACCGAGCTACTCGCCGGCTCTGCCTGCGGCTCCTCCGCGAGGCCCCCGCCCCCCGCCCCCCGCCTGGCGTGTCTGCGGACACCGGGAGGAAGCCGAGCTCAAGCATTGCGAGAGCCGGCTACGTGAGGGAACCCGCACCTGGGCGTCCAGCAGTGCGGGGTCTGGATGGCCGGTGCCACTCACCTAGCCCTCCCTGCCACACCCTGCAGCAGCCGGACCGGGACCGGCCCCTGCACTGTGGCCGCGGCACCCCGGGGGTTGGGCTCAGGGGCCTCACCATGCCCGAGCTGGGAGCCAGGTCTTCGTTGCTGACCTCGGCCATCTCCCTGCACCGCTGGGCACTGGCCAATAGGCAGGAGAGGGTGTCTGGATTCACGGCCACCCGTGCCACCTGGCAAGAGCCTGTGGAGAGGGACACCCTCCTGTCCCCACCCCATGGCCTCACGGACCGCCCTCGGGCAGAGGACAGCACGGGGGTGTGCATGAGCACGGGGAGCGGGAAGCGTGAGCGGAGGGCGGGCACGTGGCTTCTCCACGGGAGAAGAAGGTCCCGGCTGTGGACAGGGCTGGCTCGGGGGCGCTCGTGAGGGCTGGCAGAAGCGGGGACACAGACGCATGTCTCCGTTCCACAGCCTCCACCGCTTGACATGAAACGTTAGGTGGAATTATATGCCTGAGACGTAAGGAGGAAAGTGGGAGTGTGTGGTTTGGGGAGAAGAAATCCTGGAGGGGGAGGGGGCAGCTGGTCCACATCTGTGCGTCACCGGCCCCAGGGGCGGCGGGGGTCCAGGAAGCACCACCCTGCCTCCCTCCCTGTCTCTCCTGAGCTCAACAACCCCACGCAAGCATAGGAAGGGCTGGGCCCCAAGTGTGGGTCGTGGACCCGCCTGCAGCACGTGTCCCCGGGCCGCGCGCCCCCGGGCGGCAGAGGCGGCAGAACTCACCGCCCACTTGCAGCAACTTCCCTTTGGCCGCAGGAACCGGCCTGGGTCTCTCATAGGCAGCACAGTACAGATGCGTCCTGTGGGCAGGACGCAGGGCGGGGTCACCAGACCGTGGGGTCCCAGACGAGCCCCAGAGATGCAGACTCAGTGAACCACCTACCTCCATCCCGGCCGGAGCCCCGCCCCAGGATCACCGCGGCCACGTCGGGAGCCAGAACGGACACAGGCCCATCCGGACTGTGCCCGGCAAGCCTTCTGCCCCACGGTGACTGTGGCCTTCAGTCGCCGCACAGGCGCCATGCTGCGGACCACAGGTGCCAGCCTGGCCTCGCCCGGGGCCGTGCTGCCCCACCCATCTCGGCTGGGCGCCTCGGCCAGCCTGGGGGGGGGCCTTCGGTCCACCCCAACATGCCCTCCCGCCTGGCAGCCCCGGTGCCGGGTTTGCACCCACTGCCAGATGTGCTAGCAGGGTGGGGAGCGGCCCCAGAGCGGGGCGGGAAGGCGCACCTGTCCGGCGAGTGCTGCAGAGTGAGGACCCGAAAGCTGGGCGGGATTTCGTTCAGGAGGGTCAAGTGCTGCTCCGTGACCCTGAGATTCTGCCAAGCCTGTGGGTGACCGGCAGCAATCACTGACCGCGCCGGTGCAGGCCCCTCGCCGAGAAGTCCGCAGAGGCTCTGTGCAGGGGGCGGGGCGCTCAGACCGGGTGCCCCCTGGCCGCCACAGGGGGCAGAGGGCGCGCCAGGAATCCCTCCCGGGTCTCCTGCACAAAGCTGACCTGCGGGCGCCGGTGAGCCTGAGAGCCCCAGCAAGCAGCAGCGGGAAACCTGTCTGGCCTGCTCGAGCCCTCCCTCCGTCCTCTGCCCGTGCCCCGAGTGCCCCAGGTGACACGCGCAGGGCCCCTGCCTTCTGCGCCGTGGCCCCGCAGCCCTCCTGGAGCAGCCACCGCACCCCCAAGCACAGCTCCCCACTTGCTGATGAAACCAGCTTTGCGTTTGCAAGTGTGCTGGAGGCCGCACCGTGTCCTCGCCCAAAACCCTCAGCGGCAGCGCCCGTCAGCGCGGAGGAGAAGCCGGGGGTCGGGGGTCGCAGGCGCAGAGTCCTGGGCTATCCATGCGCATCCATGGCCTGTGTCCACTCCTGGCCATGTCTGCTTTGGCCGAAGCCACTGGACGGGCCCTGGGGACTGGGGAGCACCTGTGCAGGGGGCAGGCCGCCCGCCGCTCTTCCATCCTGCGCCCGCTGGTGCCGCCGCACGGGCCCGTGGCAGCTGTCCGGGTGGCCCGGCGGTGACTGAAGCCACCTTCCTCTGGGCACTTCCCTGGGTACTAATGAAGCTGGGCGCCGTTCGGAATGTTTACGGACCTTTTGCTATCTTTTGGGACGTTCCCGTCTGTGGGAGCGTCTGTCTTACTCTTATCGAAGGGAGAACAGAACACGTGCTCCGAGAGTCCCTTCGGGGGTTCGCTCATTGTTTAGGTTTTTATTTTAACTGCAGTACGGCTGACACAGTGTTGTACGAGTCTCAGGTGCACAGCATCATGGCCCAACACTTGCACACGTCTCCCGAGCTCAGCACAAGGGCACGCCTCCATCCCGTCACCTAACCGTCCCCCCAACTCCCCGCTGGTGACCATCAGCCCATTCTTTAGAGTTAACAGTCTGTCCCTTGGCTTGTCTTTTTCTGTCGGGTCATTTTGTTTCTAAATTCCACATATGGGTGAAATCCTATGGCATCTGTTTTTCTCTGACTTCCTTTGCTTAGCACAACACTGTCATTGTAAAGGGCGAGATTTCATTCTTATGGCTTAATAATTCTTCACTGCACTCACAGACCCCTCTCCTTTCTCCGTTCATCAGTCAGGGGACCCTTGGGCGGCTTCCATCTCTCGTCTACTGTAAATAATGCTGCTAAAAACATCGAGGTTCGTGTGTCCCTTTGAATTGGTGTTTCTGTATTTCTTGGGTAAATAGCCCGTCGTGCAAGCCCTGGGTCATATGGAAGTGGTATCTGTAGTTCGTCTGCGGGACCTCCACACAGTGTTCCAGAGTGGCCACCAGCTCGCATTCTCATAAACAGTGTAGGTGGGTTCTCTTTCTCCACATCCTCACCGAGTGGGCTGGGATTTTTCTTTGCAGGGTTTTTAATGAAAGATTCAATTTCTTTAACAGATAATAAATTACTCAGATTTTCTGTTCTATCAGTTTTGGTAATTTGTATTTTTTGAGAAATTTCTCGATTCCATCCAGATTGTCCAACTTTGCTGGAGTATGGTTACATAGAACATGTCCTAATGGCTTTGGGAAGTCTGAAGGTGCTCTGTGATGTCTTTTTATCACTGATAGTGGAATTTTGGGTTTTCTTCCTTCCTTTCTTTCTTTTTCTTTCTCTTTCTCCTTTTCAGATCTTCTAAATGTTCATCAATTTCATTAGTCTTCTCTTTGGAGCGCTTCTACCACTGCTGGTGTCCTCTCCCACTTGAATTCCATCATTTCTATTGGGGTTCTTACTACCGTTTATTTTTCTTAGAGGTGTTCTTTTTTTTTTTTTTTTTAAAGATTTTTTTATTTATTTGTCAGAGAGAGAGAGAGAGTGCGAGCACAGGCAGACAGAGAGGCAGGCAGAGGCAGAGGGAGAAGCAGGCTCCCCGCCGAGCAAGGAGCCCGATGTGGGACTCGATCCCAGAACGCTGGGATCATGACCTGAGCCGAAGGCAGCTGCTTAACCCACTGAGCCACCCAGGCGTCCCTCTTAGAGATGTTCTTATTCTAGCTTCTAGAATTCAAAACCCAGATTACTGTTTGTGAGATTTTCTCCCTGTATTCAAGGCTGTATTTTTCCTCTAAGCCCTGCTTTAGATAAGTCTCATAGGTTTTGACATATGATATTTTCATTCTCTAAGTCAGCTTAAAATATTTTCTAAATTTCATTGTGACTTCTCCTTTGACTGATGGATATTGTTTAATTTCAAATTGATTGTATCTTTCAGTTGTTGACTTCTAATTTAATTGCATTGTGGCAGGACGACAAAGGGAACGATTTTCCCTCAGTTGGAGAGTCTTCAGGCTTTGCTATGGCCAGCACTGGTCCATAGAGCACACGCTCCCTGCAAGCTTGGTAAGAAGAGAACCCAGTCATAGTCAGCGCTGTGCTCAGGGGATGTCTCTGTGAATGTCCGGGCAGACCCACATGCAAACAGCTCTCCTACATGTCCCTGCATGCTTACTGATCTATATAGGGTCCGTGGCTTCCACGGGAAGCTGAGGCGGCGTGGATGTCCTGTCCAGCACTCGAATTCCCATCACTTCTGTTTCGTGCCTGTGAAGCTTGATGATGGTACGTACGGACCAAGGACGTGGATTCCCTGCTGACTGATCCTCGGGTCACCTGGCTTTCACCGGATGAGTATCTTCATGACTTAGATACTATTTCTCAGCTTTTCCTTCCGACATTTCTGTGTCCTTACATGTGAAGCAGGTCTCTCTTAAGCGACATATAATTCAATTTTGTTTTTCTTCTCAGCCAACCTGACAATCTTGGTTTTTGACCTATAGGGTTTGGTCGATTTACATTTATTGTAATTCTATATTTATATTTGGGTTCCTAACTGCTTTCTTCCTGCTTTTTTCCTACTGGGACTGTTATGTTTTTATATTCTCTCCCCTCACTCTTTTTGCCTGTCTTTGGGATAATAAAATGCTACCATTTGATTTTTCTCTTTTTACTACCTTACTTACACATTATTCTAGTGGTTATCCTAGGGACCATGACATTCTTCTTTGGCTTACTGTGATCTAATAAAAATGTAACTTTAACCTACCCTAGGAGTGGCAGAACCCATACTTTGTAAGCTCTAATCGTCCTGCTTTTCGCATCGTCTTCCACAAGATAAGCTCAATTCCACAAGGTGTTAAGATGACGGTTTTACACTCTTTGAATTTATTTCCTTGTACGTGTTTGCTCTGTGCTATTCCTAACTGTCTCCTGCACTCACTGTTTCTGCCTGGCCCCTCCCCCAGCTTCTTGCGCTGCAGGCCGCGTGGTGGTCCACACAAAGGACAGCCCGACCCCAAGCATCAGAGGGAGAAGAGCAGCCCTGGAGGAAGGGCTGAGGTCAGACCCTCACAGGTGCGCCCAGAAAAGCAGGGGGGAGTGGGGGATCCCTCAGAGCGCCTGGGCTGCCGTCCTGATCCATTGCATTTCATTGAGGTTTCTCTAAACTCTCCTGCTCACACCTGCTCCTCCAAGCAAAGGAGGATGTGCTAGTGTCCACGGTGTTCTGCTGTGGCTGAAGGAGGTGCATCCCCTCCAGAAGACCCTCAGGGGCCCTGTGCCCCCCTGACCTGCTGCAGGCCTGGGCACTTACAGTCACCAGGGGGCCCTCGAGGAGGTGGAGGTCAGAGAGGGCGAGGGACACCCCCAGAACCACACATCTGGTGAGAGGCCGTGCTGGTGCATGCTATCTTCAGGCTGGTGACGCAGCGATGCCGGAGGGCTGCGTGGCCAGGGCAGACGTGGACAGCTCGCCGCTCACCTTGGAGATGACTTCCAGCCTCTGCTCCACACTCGCATACAAGCTGGTGGACGTCCTCCCCTTCTGCTTCAGCTGGTGCTCGAGATGCAGGAGGGCTGCCAGCTGCGAGCTGCTGGTGTTGGCCGTGGCCGTGGACAGGACGTCCCACATCATCTCTGAAGCCAAGCAGCTCTGAAGAAAACACAGGACGGAGCTAAGAGGCTGAGCCCTGCCAGGGCCTATGGGCGCCCCTGTTGAGGGCGAGGGGAGGAAGGGGTGGCCAGGGGCTGCTCAGCGTCTCCCGGCACCAGCTTCTTGGATGCCGCGCTTCTCCTGGCCACTGGCTGTCACCAGGCCCTGCCCCATTGTGCCCCCGGCACCTGCCCACTTCTCTGCTCTGAGCCTCAAGAGCATGAGGCTTGGTGGACCCACAGGATGTCAGTACGAGGGGACCCTCTGAAGCATAGGGGGCCTTCCCTACTTCCTCCAGAGGGTCCTCTTCCAGCTGAGCGCCACGCTCCCAAGGCAGAGAGACTGGCCGCGGCCCAGGGGCCAGCCCACCCGTAGGAGCGAGTGCCGGGTGCTCCGGGAACGCCCCCTTCCCAGGCGGCCAAGAAAGGCCTTAGGCGGGGTGCCGAGCAGACCATACCTGAGACAGCGCCAGGAACTGGCAGGTGGCCGCGGGGTCCAGGGTGCCGGTACACTCCACCATCTCCAGGCTGGCAGCAGCGGCAACATCCAGGAGGCGGCTGGCCAGGGCGACCTGCAGGCACTGCAGCAGCAGCTCGGAGGCCTGGGCCAGGAACCTCTGGGCCAGCACCATCTTCTTCTGTGGGGGTGCAGGGCTCGGGCTCAGGGGGGCTCTGCGGACCCGGAATCCTGGGGTGGGGGTGAGTGGCCATACCTGCTGGTCTGAGCACTTCCTACTGTGCTCCTCGTAGTGACTCCTGCCGGCCCCATCCTCGGGGATGGTCTCCAGATGCTTAAGGCCGCTCAGCTCAGCAGTGGCCTATGGAGAAGTACCTCCTGTCAGCCCGCGCCCGTCCCACCGCCCAGCCTGGGTGCGCCTGCCGCACGTGGGGCATCTCTGTGGGACCTCTCGGTGAGGTGTGCTGCTGGGAGCGGTCGGGCCTCTTGCCAACCGGGTTGACCCCCAAGGCCCTGGCCCAGGATCCCCGACGGCTGGCAGGTGCAGCGTGTGTGGGGAAGCAACTCTAGAGAAGCAAGTCCGAGTGTCCCTGGTCTCAGAACAATCGAATTCTGTGCTTACTTTCCTCGGTCCTTCAAAATCACCTCCCCAAGTACAGGCAGCGGCCAGTACCGTGCAGCCCGGACTGAGCACGTCAGGTGCCCGCCCGCCCCAGGGACCGCAGGACCAGCCACGCAGATGAGGTTTTCCGGAGTGCCAGGGGACTCTGCCAGGGGGCGGCAGCAGGCACAGGGGAGCCCCTGGGTCTGTGCAGTCACGGCCGGGAGCAGCAGGGTTTAAGAGCCTGGCTGGGGGACGGGGCCGGGGCTGCAGGGCCACGCTTCTTGGAAGCTGCTTGCGTGTGTTTCCCTGATGGCCTCTGAGACGGAGCGTTGCCAGTGCCATTCCGTAGGCAAGGACCCCAGCCCCGAGGGGAGGGGGCTGCCGGCATCGCTGGCTGACGCCCACCTGCTCGGAGCCGCCTGTGCAGGTGCTCAAGGGACAGAGACGGAGGGAGGGGCCGGAGCTCCATCATGTCACCCGCGTGTGGGCCCAGTCCCAGGTCCTGGGATCCAGACCGGTGAGGCATCAGGACCGGCGCTCACACAGGAGTGTGGGGCCCTGCTGCTCGGGGCTGGGGTCTTCCTAAAAGAGCAGAGTCCAGGGGGACGAGCCTGACTTTGCCTCTGAGCAGAAGGATACATTTAGGACGGTGGCCAGCAGGGTCTATAGCCCGCGGCAGCAGCTGTCCCCAGGCCTCCTTCCTGGCTGCGGTGCTGCCCCGCGACCACCAGGCCTGCCTGGGCAGCCTTGCAGGGGGCTCCGGAGAAGCAGGGGACACCAGACGCTGTGGGTGGTGGAAGGGGGCTTGGGGTCCCCTGCGGCACATGAGGAGGGGGCTTCTCCGCTCCCAGCACTGAGGCAGACCCCAGACCCCTGGAGGAAAGCTGCCGAGATGCAGACGGGACACCCGCACTGGGGGCTGGGGCGTCCCGCCCTTGGACTCGGTATGTGCTTGCTCCCCCTTCTCTCCAGAGTCCGTCCCCAGAAGTCCGTGTTTCTTTCCCACCCGCTGGTCACGCCGGACAGACTACTCGCCTGGTCCTTGCTTTTCCAGGCCACATGACCCTTCTCAGTCAGGGGCAGGTCGAGGCCTGTCTCCGATCGCCCTCCCTCCCGAGGGGCTGCGGGTGAGCACGTACCGACGGGCTGTCCTCCCAGTGGCAGGTGGGGTGCTCGGGGTCCGTGTGCACAGCCAGCAGGCGGAGGGCCTTCCCCGCCAGGCCCAGGACCTGCGCCCGGATCTGCACGCAGCCGGCGGACAGCGAGTGCAGGCTCCCCAGCTGCGCCAGCGCCGCGTGGGCTAGGGTCCGCCGTAGCGTGAACCACTTCTGTGGGGACAGGAGCGCCTTGGCGTTGCCCTGAACAACAGCAGAGGCTCCCCGACACCCCGACCTTCCCCACCACCGCGTCCCGTCCCTGAGCCCCCGGTCTGACACCCCCAGGAGGGGCGACGTCCCGGGTGAGAAATGCACCCTCTGGCCTCTGCAGGAGTGGAGGAGGGCGGCCTCCAGGGCTGAGGCGTTGGGGAGTCACTAAAATCCGCTTAGAGAACCTTGGCTTGGGACTCACTGACAAATAGATAAGCTCATGTCGAGTTCAATTTTAGGGCCAACTTTGATGTATTTACGGTTACATCAAGTTGCTCTGGTGCACAGTGTGTGAAGTCGGAGAAAGTGTCCGAAATGGCAGGATGCTCCCTTCAGAGATGTTTAACCTCAACTTCTTTAAGGAACGAACTCACCCCTGCTGAGCCCTTCCTTGTGCGGAAATAATCGGCCCAAGCGCATGCCCGGGGAGGAGAGGGCAATGCGCCCGCGACATCCCCCAGGAGCCCCCCAAGGCCATCCGACCAGGGGGTGGGGGGCCGGGAGCCCCGGGGGCTGAGGACACAGCCGCGGTCAGAGGGCTCCACCCCCGCCACCCCCTGGTCAGTCCTGCCGTGCCCCCCACGCCCCCGGTGCCCCGCAGGCAGGACCCAGAGCCCTGGGCCACGGGCTCTCAGGTCGGTTACCAGGTCCACGGAGGTGACGTCGCTCAGGCTGTGCAGGTAGTCGGCCAGCAGCCTGTCCGCCGAGCCCTGCCCCCGCCGCCGGGCCTGCGCCTCCGCCCACATGAGCTGCAGCAGGTCCAGGGACGCCTCGGCCAGGTGGAGCCGCAGCCGCGCCAGCTTCCTCGTCAGGGGCGTGCTGAGGCTCTGCAGCCGGGTGGGCCGGACACACGCGGTCAGAGCGCCACGGGGAAGGCCATGCCCGTGTCCCTGTGCCCCACACCCTCACGCCCCCTTTCTAGCTGGTCCCTCCCGCCCACACAGCCCAGGGCCACACTCCACCACACGAGCCGGTTCACAGGTTCTAGGGTCCACACGGGGACCGTCCCGCAACGCGTGCTTCCTCTGGTTGATGCCGCTCACAAGACGACTCGGACCCTCCCATGCTGCTGCCGCGCTCACACCTGTCCACGGACACATGTCCATGGACACGGGGCACCTGTAGTCCAGGAGGGCCCAGCGTGAGCACCCACTCACACGCGGGGCCGCTGTAAACCCAACGGCTGTGAACACGTGTGCACGGGCTTCTGCGAGGACGTGCGCTTTCACCTTCCGCAGGCAAACTCCTGGGTGTGGGGTGCCGGCTCCTCCGGGGCCCTGTTTAACGGCCAAGCTGCTGTCCGTGCTTCAGACCCCGAGAGTTCAGTCCTTCTGTGTCCTTGCTAACCCCTGCCATGCCGGCCTTCTAAGCTGCAGGCGTTTTAGGCGGTGTGCGGTGGTTTCCCTGACTCACCAGTGAGTTCACCATCCCCTCATTCTTCATCAGCCACATGTCCTCTTTGGAGAAATGTCTGCTCAACTCTTTGCCCACTTTTTATGGGGGTGTTTCTCTTAGTACTAAGTTTTAAGAGGGTTTTATATTCTGGATACAAGACCTTGTCCATCACATGGTTTGCAAATATTTTCTACAGGCTCGTGCCTGGTCTTGGCACCCCCTGAATAGTGTCTTTTGAAGAGCGGGTCTCAGTTTGTCTCCCGAGAGCTGCGTGTAAGGAATCTTTGCTGAACACAAGGTCCCCGAGGTGTGTTTTCCTCCAGAAGCAGTCTCAGCTCTCACCTTCAGATCTCCCGTCCTCTTGGGCTGAATCTGGCGTCTGGTGTGAGGAATGCACTGAAGCTGTCTGGGTTTCCAGAGGCTCCAGCACCACTGCCATACACAGTGGCCTGTCTTCACTGAACTGCCTTTGCTCTTTTGTTGAAAGCGATCTTCTATTTCCGGATTCACTGTTATGTGCCACTGCTCTGCTCGTCTTACTTATACACTAAAACCACACGGCTTTGGTTCCTGTCACTTTATAATAAATCTTACAATCAGGTAGTGTTAGATCTCCAAGTCAGTCTTTCTTAAGTTCTGTTTGCTGTGCTACATCTTTTGCAGTTTCAAATGAATTAAAATTTTTTTTTTCAAATTTTTATGAAAAGCCTGCAGCTTCTTGGTCAGGATTACAGCAAGTCTTCTGGTCCATGAACATGGTATACCTCGCTACCTACTTAAGTCTTCTTCTCTCAGTGATGTTTTCTAGTTCTCAGGGCTAAATTTTCCCTTTTTTGGTCAAATTTCATTTTTATGCTATCCAGTGGTTTTGTTTTTGAATTTTTAATACCTGATCAATTGTTGTGAGTATATAGAAATATAAAATTAATTTTTTATATTGTTCTCGTGTCCTAAGCTTTACGTTACCATTTTTGTAGATTGCATGAGAGTCTTTCTTCTTTTTCTTTTCTAAGAGCGCTCAAGTGTGCGAGCAGGTAGGGCAGGGGCAGTGGGAGAAGAAAAGAGAATCTATTTTTTTTAAAGACTTTTTTTGTTTATTTGACAGACAGACATCACAAGTAGGCAGAGAGGCAGGCAGAGAGAGCAGAGGAAGCAGCTCACTGCTGAGCAGAGAGCCCAATGCAGGGCTCGATCCCAGGATCCTGGGATCATGACCTGAGCCGAAGGCAGAGGCTTTAACCCACTGAGCCACCCAGGCACCCCAGAAAAGAGAATCTTAAATAGGCTTCTCACCCAGCATGGAGCCCAACTCAGGGCTCCATCTCATGACCCTGCGATCAGGATCAGAGCTGAAAATCAAGAGTCGGACGCTCAGCCAACTAAGCCACCCAGGTGCCCCTGCATGAGATTTTCTACACAGATGATCATGCCCTCTGTACACAAAGACAGTTTTACTTCTTCCTTTCTAGACTGGGCATTTTTGGTTTCTTCCTCTTACTTACTGAGTTGACTACAACCCAAGTACAATTCAGAATGAAGGTGGGGGAAGGGGCCATCTTAGTGCTTTGCTTTCCCCACTAAGTGTGATGTGAGTCCTAGAGTTTCCACAGATGCAGTCTATCAGCTGGGAGAGCTTTCCTTCTGGTAATAGTTTGCTGAGAGTCTTCCCCACCCAATCAGGAATGAGTGTTGGGTTTTGTCTACTGAGGTGATCATATTTTTAAGGTGATTTTTAAGAAAATATGGTGAGCCAAATTGATTGATTTTTGAAAGTTACAACAATCCCAGGATAACCCCAACTTGGCATTGATGTGTTATCTTTTCTACATATTTTTTACATATTTTTACATACTTTCCATATTATTCTTTTTTACATATTATTGGATTTAATTCGCTGAAGTTTTATTTAGAACTTCTGCATCTGTGCTCATGAATCTGTAGGTTTTGTTTTGGTATCACAGTCATGCTAGCCTTACAGATGGGGATGGGTTCTCTCCTTCTCAATTTTCTAGAAAACTCTGTGTTGAATTGGTGTTATGTTCTCCTTAAATGTTTGCTAGGAATCACCAGTAAAACAGTCTGGCTCTGATGTTTTCTTTGTAGAAAGACTTACTAAAAATTCCATTTCTTTAACAGATGAAGGGCTGTTCAGGTAATCTATTTCTTTTTGAATGAGTTTTGGTTGTTTGTGTCCGTCGAGGAATTGTTCTATATCATCACAAAGTTGCTCAGAATATTCCCTTTTATCCTTTTAATACGCGTAGGCTCCCTGGTGATGCTACAACACTTATTTCAGATACTGAGCATTTATGTCCTTTTCTTCCCCCTGATCAGTCTGGACAGAAGTGTAGGAACTTTTTTATCTCAAATAACAACCTGTGGTTTTATTGATTTTACCTTTTATTTTTATGTCTCTGATTTCACTGATCGCTGCTTAGATCTTCAGTCCCCTTTTTTCTGCTCATTTGCATTTGGCTCTTCTCTTTCCTTACAATGAAGGCTAAGGTTGTTAGTCTGGGATCTTCTTTCGTCGTGTGGTTATACAGCACTACAAATTTTCCCCTAAGCACTGCAATTAGAGACGTCATGAAATTTCTGAGTTTTTTTCCGCCTTCAGTTCAGAAATACTTTCGCTTTTGATTTGTTCTCTGGCTCATAGTTATTCTGATGGACGCTATTTACTTTCCAAATATTTGGGTATTTCAGCCATAGCTTTCTGGTGTTTTTAATTGAGGTAAAATTCATATGACATAAAACCACCGTTTGGAAGTGTACAATGCAGTGGCCCTTAGTGCTCTCACCGCCTTGTGCAGCCTCACCCTCATGGTTCGTCCTCCCAAAAGGGAACCCCCACCCCACTCAACAGCCTTGTCTTCAGCCCCTCCCCGGCCCCTCCCCGGCCCCTCCCCGACAACCACTAATCAGCTTTCTGTATCTATGGACTTAAATCTTTTCTTATGTTGCTTTTCGATCTCTACTTTAATCGCATCCTGGTCTTGACCCACACACTGTTCTCAAGAGTGACTTCTGACTCACTTGTACCCTTGTCCTGCCCTGTTCTCGTCCTTGAATTCTGACATCCGCGCCGGTTCCCGGTCCGTCCGGACGGACTGTTCCGCATGTTGGGAAGCGTATTTTCCCTGCTTTCTGGCGTGGTGCTTCTCACTGGTTGCCAGACATTGCGTGTCCTCGTCTTCTGTTAGGCACACTTGAGAAGCTGGTTTGCCTTCGCTCCGGGACAGCCGTCGGCAGACACTGTGGCCCTCCCGGGTCTCCGTGCAGCTGACCCAGGGCGGAGCTCGTCCTGGACCGATCACCCCCAGCTGAGACAAGACCTTCCGTCTCCTTGGCGCAGTGCCTGGGGTCACGAGGTTGTCCCGTCTGGCTGGCGGGAGCAGGTGCTGCTCCAAGCCTGCGTGGGGGCCCACCACCTTCCTGAGGGCCCCCTGCTTCCGTGGTGAGGGCAGGCCGGGGTGGGGCCACCTGTGCTCAGGGACGGCGCTGCCCATGTGGGCATCTAGCGTGTTGAAAATCTGTTTCACATTTTTGTCTACTCGGAAGGGAGTAGACATTTTTGTTATTTCGGAAGGGAGGGCGAATCTTGCTGCGATGCTGCGTCCCGGCCAGACTGCAAGGAGGCAGGCTGCCTTTTAGGGCAAGTGCGGGGGTATCTGTGTGCGCCGAGGGGTGCTCAGGGCTCCGGGGAGGGACCGGGACCCAGACTCACCTCCTGGGAGGACAGTAAGCCCCGCACGCTGAGAAACAGCGCCTCTGCCTCGGCCACGGCGCTCTGGACCAAGTCGTAGGCCTCCAGGTGATACGCCGTCCTCCGGTCTTCCTCTCTCTCGTGCCGGGCGCATAATCTTTAGAAGATGGAAGAGTGGGTTTGGAGCCAGAACCTTCAGCATTATTCCATCAACACTAACAAACTGCAGTGTCTGATTTTAAATAATTATATCGTATCTTTATGAGTACTTCAAATTTTATGACTGGATGTTCTATATGTAAAGATATCGTCACTGTATCTTGGCCCCAAAATGCGTATGCACTTTATTCTATTTTTGTAAAATTAAATCTATCCAACGAACCAACGCCAGGACGTAAATTGTGCTGATTTAACTGCCTTGTTTTCCTCTCCGTGCCTTCCTGCATTTTTTAAAGTTCGACAAGGACCCCATATCGATTCTGTAATCACAGGATCAACGTTACACCCCATATGTCCAGGTGGCTTTTTCCTCATAAAGGCTGTTTTTAACACCTTTGACACAAGATTTGCTTGTTGCGCTTCGAAATGCCTGTGCGCACCCCAAGCAGGTGGGCAGCCCGGGGCCGGGGGGCCGGAGGGGAGTTGGGAGACGGGCCGTGCGCTGAGGCTCGGCCTCCTTCCTCTGTCTCTGGGTCAGCCCCTGCCCTCGAAGCCAGTGGGGACTTCGAGAGGTCGCACGGGGGAGGCTGACGCGGGCTGCTGCCGGGCCAGCGAGGGCGAGCATGTCCAGGGGCACACGGGGCCGATGTGTGTGTGCCTGTGAGTGACCACAGGTAATGGGCACACATGGGTGTGATGTGTGTCTGCGCGAGCGTGAGCAGAGTGTGAATGAGGTGGGGGTGGGTGTGTGGAGCTCGCTGTGTCTGCTGAGACGCCGCGGGGGGCGGTGGAGGGGACACCGAGGGGGCGGGACAAGAGTGTGGACGCCCCCACCCCCCATGCCGCTGTCCTGGAGGGATGTGCAGCCGGCCCCAGGGCCAGGAGGACGCTCTGCTAGGACACAAGGGGGCTGGGGAGTCCTGAGCCAGGAGGAGAGCCCGGCACGGGGTCAGGCCATGGGACAGGGGGGCAGGGGCTCAGGGACAGACCCCAGCCCCCCACCCCAGAGGCCCCCGCACCTCTTTATCTTTGCGCGCTCTAGTTTTATGTCCACACACTTCTCTTTGTAGCCGCAGGCGGTCAGCTTTTTCTCAATCTCCGTCAAACGATCGTGCAGCTCGGTCAGCAGGAGCAAGCATTCGGGAGGCTCACAGCCAGCGAGGTCCTCGACGGCCCTGACCCGGAGGCTCACACATCTGTGGGCGGCAGGACCGTCCCACGTGGCCACCGCGGTCCGGCCTGCGTCACCCCGACACGGAGCGCGCTGCCCATGGACCAGAAAGCACGCGGGCCACGTGCTTCCACCACGAGACTGTCCTGCCCCGGCACCGTCCTCCTGTGGCGCAGGCGCAGATCCCACGCGGGAACCCGGGGTGACGTGCGGGTGCCACCGGCCGGAGCCCCGGGAGCCCGAGCCCCTCCGACGGAGAACCCAGAACTGAGCAAACACAAGGTGGAAACAAGGGGAAACCGTGAAGACAGCCTCGGCCACTACTTCGTTAAGGTCAGCGGGAGGCGATGCACAAGTCTGACCGCGGGGAAGGTGGGCCTGGGCATGGGCGGGGACAGACCTGTGACAAAGACTGTGACGTCACAGGAAAAGAGTCCAGAAACAGACACACCAACACGACCCAAAACCCAGAGTTCGCAATTTTCTGGAAGAATACAAAGTGCCACAAAGAGGCCAAACATCCGAAGGACCCCTAAGCCCGGGAGGCAAGTGTCGGTCTCCGAAGCTCTTTACCCAAAGCGCCTGCCACTGACCCAGACAGGACAGACCCCACGGAGGCACATGCTCGCGGGACGAAGGTCACACCATCACGGGGGGCGGGGGAGGAGAAAACCCCGCGGCCAGGCCCCTGCTGGGGCTGTGCCTGCCCCTCACCCCACGGGGGTCCACGCGCACCTGGGGGAGCTCAGACGTGTCCCCAGAGAATGTAGGAACCAAATGAGCCACCTGCGTCCTTGTCCCGAGAAAAAGGCACGTTGGAAAGGAAAAGACACTGTCTCCGGGAGCCAGAAGGCTGAAGGTCAGGCTCTAGCGACCTCCCCGGGCCCCTGCCCCCCGGGGCCATGGGCTGTGGACAAGGGTCCCCAGGTGGAAGGCTCCGCTTCGGAGAAGGCCAGCTGGGTCAGGGGTGTTGTGTGACTCTCTGCACCTCAGAGGTCTGGGAAGTCGCGTGAGGACAGGCAGCCCCGACCTCGTGTGAATTCAGTTTTCCTCGCAGAGAACTACCTGGCTTCCAGGTCTGTGCTCATAAACTCCAGGACGGGCGCTCGGTTCGGTCTCTCCCTCTGCAGGTCCCTGAAGACGTCGATGAGTCTCTGGAACTCCTGGCAGGCCTGAGGAGGATGGCGACGTCCGCGGGTGGCTCCGGGCCAGGGGGACCCACCCCCCCCCCCCCACGAGCGCCCGGCGGCCCTACCGTCACTTTGCCGCCTTCGCCTCCCTTGGCCAGGAGCGCGTCTGCCAGGGTCAGCGCGGAACTGTGCCAGAACTCCTCGTCCCCGCCCAGGCGCCGGGCCTTCTCCACCAGCTTCAGGGCGCGCGCGTGGTTTCTCTCCTTGTTCGCCAGCTGCGCTAGAAGGTGCAGGCACTTGGCTTCCGCGCAAGGGTCACCAAGCTCCTGAAACAGACACGTGTGAGCAGAGTCGGCGGGAGCCGGACGGCGTGACCGCAGCTCCTGGCACCAGGCCTCGCCCCACACAGTGGCCACTGGGCGGCTCCCTCTGAAGGGCCCGGGGCTGGGGGGGCTTGAGGCCTGTGCATGTGCTAATGTCCACTTCCAGGGTCCCCGAGCCCTGCCTTGGCAGCAGTCCCCAGTGCGCTCCTAGACGCTGGCCACAGACGGCGGACATTTGCACCCACGCCAGCCGTGGCTGCCTCATCCCCTGTCCGTCACACACGGTGCAGGGAGCCTGGGCGTGCGGTGCGGGTGCTGTCGGCCTCTGAACCCCACCCGGGCAGGAGGATGCTGGGCGCTCAGGCGGGAAGGGCAGGAGTCCGTGGTGGCCAGTTCCGGACAGAGCAGCGAGCGTACAGCTCGAAGACACTGAAGTGGGGCCTGCTGGGCCTGGGGCCCGTGCTCCCAACAGCCAAGGCCCCAGAAGCCAGGGCAGGCTGGAGGCGAGGCGAGCCAGGCGCTCACAGGAGGCAGACATGCTGGTGGGGATGGTGGGGGTGGTGGGGGCAGCCGCAGCAGAGAGGCGGATGGCGGACTGCTGTGGAGGGTCGCAGGGGCTGGGGTGGGCAGACGCCCCAGGGAGACATCGCCAGGCGCCGACCGCTATGGCCCCACGGAGATGCGATTCAGGGCAGGAAGGAAAAGCCCGCGGGCAAGGCGCCGGCCATGTGTGTGGGACACGTGACAGAAGGCTCAGGAGGGGGCAGAGTGGCGTCTGGAGGAGCAAAGGTGCCCCAGCCACCACCTGGGCACGACATCCCCAGGAGCTCTCCGACGGCCGGCTCCTCAGCCCGCGGGTCTCAGAAGAGGCCGCTGCCAGCAGAGTGCAGCCTCTCGGTCCCACCCGGATGCTCCCCGTTCTGCCCCCGCCTCGCCCCTCTGCTGTCTGGCCCGCACGCAGCCATCTGAGCTGGACAAGCACCCTGCCCACGGCCTGAATCTCCAACGGCCCTGAATTCTGTGCTGTTAAGGTCCTTCTCTCTCTGGAGTCCTTTAAAACCCGTGACAGCCCGTCTGGTCCTGTAGCTTTGCCTTGCCCCCCAGTGAATGCGGTTCTCCGAGCCGGACACTGATCGAACCGCCTGTCCCAGGCACCCCCTTCTCCCCGGGTAGGGGCGCACACACGGGCAACCTTTCTCACGGGGGACAGAGCTCAGGAGGACACAGCTGGGGCTTTGGGGCCTCCAGCTGCGGGCACTAGACACCAATCATGGGGGCACCTCAACCCATGTGCCCGCCGGGGCAGGGCAGGTCCAAGGAGCACAGCAGACGGGGGTGACGGGGGACTGGGAGCCAAGGTCTGAACAGCCAGGCTGGAGTGCAAGCCTCTCGGGGACTCAGAAGACCTCAGGCTTCCAGCGAGGCCCCCCGAGAGACCACGGACACCTGGGCTGGGCCCACAGCAAGGAGCCCTCCTATCTCTCAGCCGCTGCACATGACATCAGGAAACACCCGGGGGTCAGACCTGCAGCCGCCGCAGGAAGTGAGGACTTCAGCAAACTCTCCATGGACAGAACGAAAACCAAAGAAACCACAGGCCAAGGGCAGAGACTTAGATCCGAGTCCAGGATGGACATTGCAGAACGGCGAGAGGCCAGCCAGCTTCCGAGCAGACACCTGCGTCCCAGAGAGCCGTTGTGCGCAGGCGCCCCCCGCACTGACCCGGGGCATGGCGGCCCCTCACCTGGAAGGCCAGGCAGGCCTCCGCCAGCAGCAGCCTCGCGGGCTGGTACAGGTCCATCTCCAGCAGCACGTCGGCTTTGAGCATCCACAGCTGAGGGAAGGACGTCCCTTCCAGGCCCCTCCCGGTGTCTCCGTTCACCGTCAGGAGCTGGAAGATGGGGCGGCAGGTCTGCGCCGGAGGCTGAGGAAGCTCCCGCCGTCCATGCTTCCCCCAGGCCCGGCCCCCGACCTCTGCAGCGAGCCGTCTCCTGGGACAGCGTCTCTTCTCACCCGCCAGCCCACCCCCGGGGGTGTCAGAGCAGGTCCTGCACTGCCCCTGCTCCGGCCGCTGCCCTGCGCCCTGGGGCCCGGGTCTCCGGTACCAGGCGGCACCCGGACCGGCATGTGAGGTGTCAGTGAGCCCCTGAATTCCTCAAGACACACGGGGGCCTGGCACGTTCCTACCGCGCCTCCCAGATGGTTGACGCCCGCGGCTCGAGGACGGAGGCCCAAGGCTGGCGGCCCCGGGGTGACAGGTGTTCGGAGCGTGGTGGCCTGACGGCTGCTTTTCTTGAGGTGTGAGCTGACACCAGTGATCTCGCCGTGTGGGCAGTGGTCAGACCTCTGGGGCAACTCTCCAAGTGCCCCGGCCTCGGCCACCCTTCCTGGGAATCCCTCTGTGCTGCCCCTGCCTGTCTTCTCTGAATCCTGCCCAAGCCCCTGGTGGGTGCACTTGGAGGTGATCTGTAGCCTCGATCTCCCCAGAGACACCCAGGGCGCACGGGGAGGGGACATACCCCGGCTTTCCCGGGAACCCGACATGAGGGTCTGTACACAGCTCGCGGTGAAGGCTTGTCCCACTAGGGGCCGAGCTGTGGCTCGGGGACACGGTGCTGCTGGCGGAGCGAGGGTACCTTGTCTTGGGCCACGAGGGGCTTCGTCTCCGGGGGCGGCACTGCAGTTACGGGCTCAGCCGGCGTCGGCACACTGTCGTCTAAGACTGCTTCCTTATTCTTCTCCTTTCTCAAGGCAATTTCCTTCCTGCAGCTAATGTAAGTAACACAGGTGACATGCCCAAGAAATGCCACGGCCAAGAAGCAAGTGTCTGGAAATGTCCAATGTCATTAGTGATCCAGAAATGCAAATTAAGACAGCCACCGGTCACTCGCGTGTTCACAGAGATGACACAAAACTCCCACGACTGCCCCCAGAGCTGCCCCTGACACCCCCCCAGGTCAAGCGTCGTCCCCCCGGCTGCGTGTGATGCAGGATGGGCCTGGGGTTGGAGAGGACACGGCCGGGAGCAGCTCCGTGTTGGCCAAACCCTTCCTTGTTTGCAGGTGAGCTCGCGTCCCCTGGGCAGGTCGGGACCGCAGGGTTCGGGGGCGCACCTCGCCTGCTCCAGATCGTAGATGTACATCCGCCCGGCCTGCTCCTCATGGTGAGTAGCTGCTTCTCTCAATTTCAAGTCGGAACAAGCAAGGGCAAGTCTAGGGGAAGGGGCGACAGAGCAAGCACAGGGTCACCCGGGACGTGTGGGTAAGGGCCAGGCTGCCCTGGGCTCAGTGCGCCTCCTAAAAACTGGTAAACGAGAACAGAATGGATCATTTAGTGATGTTTTCAGTAATATTCAGAGGTAAGCAAAATGACACACGTGCCTCTTGCGAACTTCAGGCGGCAAGAATGTTCACACGCACTCACACACCGGACTCCGTCCGGACTCCTCGTCTAGGTCACCCTCACAGGGAAAAATAAGGCTCCACGGGCGGGGCCCTGAGCTCCGCGACACGGGCAAGGTCTGCTTCGGTTCTGGTGCGAAACGGTGTCGCGGGTTTCCAGCTCACAGAAGAGCTGCCCGAGCACTGCAGAGCCCAACTGTACGTCCCTCGCAGAGCCCTGGGCGCAAGCGCTCACCGCCCCTGCCTCACGGCTGGTCTCCCTGCCCCCTGCCACCCTGTAAATATTTCTTCTGGTGACTGGGGAGCAGGCCCCACAGCGGCCCTGCATTCTAATACGCCAGCGTACATTTCCTTAGAACAACGATCTTCCCTTAAGAACCCAGTAGAAATTTTAAAACAAAAAGAGTATTTTCATGATCGAGTATGCTGATTTATTTGGTTTTACAAATCCCCGGGCTATTACTTATGGAATTAGCCAACCACAGAATTAGTATTCGGAAATGCTGCTTCTCTTACATTGCTTTGGAGTATTCCCCTTCAGCCTCCCAAGTGTCCCCCAGTTTCCCTGAACGTGCATCAGCCGTACTGACCGCAGGTGGTAGAGGTCTCCGAGGCTCTTGCTGTCCACCACAGCGGCCGCGACGGCTGCCCCCAGCTGCAGGAGCGGGACGGTGAGCTCGCGAAGGGACAGCTTCTGCAGGGCTCTGACCAAGTGGTCCAGATAGTACAGAGTGTACGTCTACGCAAACACACAGCAGGCGTGTAAGGTCAAGCACCGGAGGGACGGCAGGCCGCCAGCTCACCAGGTCTCTCGTCGGCGGCCCCGCCCTTCCCCACGCCACGCACAGGTCCCGACGCACACCGGGACGGAGCCGTGTCTGCTGAGTGAAGGGGCCGCGGTGCTCTCCGCCCTCCCTTCCTCACGCTTAGCTTTCATCTCGTCGTGCGCGGTCACCCGTAACCGTCCACACCCAATACAGTTAAAAGTCCTCACAACAAACAGCCCATTCACATGTTCACTCAAATGAATGTTTCTGTTAGATTTCCTCCACTAGAAACTGCTGATCCATTGAAAACCGAGTCTCTCTATGGACACATATAACTGCCTTAAAACCGAGTACAGGTAGAGAACATCTCGGATCGTGAAGACAGACTGGGCTTGACATAACTATTACTCTGGGGTGGAAAATTCAAGAAGCTGGACCAAGCGCAGGTCACTGGGTGGTGCTGGGCAGTTACTGGGCCAGAAGACAACGGGGTCTCAGGAAGTGAGCCACATCGGGGTGCACTCGTCCGGGGGGGTTTCTGAGGACTCACAAGCCGGCTGGAGGCTGGTAGCGCTTCTGGGTTTTGTTTGCTTGTTTGGAGTTTTTCCTGTGCGGGGGGACAAGCAGCCGCATGGAGGGCCCACCGCAAGCCTCGCACCGGGCTGGGTCCCCAAAGGCCTGCACCTTACGGTCAGGGTGATCTACACACAAAGCAGCCGTCTCAGGGACTTCCCAAAAGCCAGTGGCTTTGGGCGACCAGGAGAACATGCATTTTCTTTGAGAGATTAATATCGATAACCCTGGTGAGGCTGGTCGGGAAGCAGGGGTGGGAAGGCTCGCATCCTATAGAGCCTACGGACACTCCAAGATCATGAAAGGACATTAGGAACATTATTTTACAAACGTGTAATTTTACGTTACGTGGAAATACCCTAGAAAAACACAATCCACCAAATTATAAGAGAAACAGAAAATCAGAAAAGCTCTTGAACTACAAAGAAAACTGAATCGTAACTTATGACTTTCCCACAAAGAAGAAAAGGTCCAGAAGTTCCCACCAGGGGACTCTCCCAGATTTAAGGCAGAACGAACAAATAATCTTTTACAAACCTCCCCAAGAATCAAGAAAAATAAAGATGGACGACCGTCCGCGGCGGCGACCCACGTGGCCTGGCCCCACGCACTCCGCATGCCCCAGGCCAGCAAAGATTGTCTCAAGTCACAGGGAAGATGGAAGAAAGGGCACTGTCACCGCCGCCAGGAAGAGTGACTTATGGTTTTGTCCTGTTCTCAGGCCCCCAGGCTGGCGTCGCGCCGTTTCTTGTGCGAACCGTTACACCCGTGCCTTGACCGAACTCCTTAGGCTTGACCGATGGCCTCCAACACACGGGGCAGCCGCGCTCCTGTCGGCCTCCCCGTACCTACGGGAATCGGGGATGTGCTCTTACTTAGCACGGAGGCGGCGAGTGCCTCTCCACCGCACCCCATTCCCACAACCGCAGACAACTATGCTAAGAGCCGCCGCACTGAGAAGTGGCCGCCCCAGCAGCGGGAGGTGTCCCCACGAGCAACGTGACTAGTGTTCTCTCTTACAAGGAACTTTACGCCAAAAAGTAAATGGTATGTAGCCTAATATCAAGCATTTATTGTTTGTTTTGATGCAGTAATTTTGACCATAATTATTTTTATTTTCTCTTGTTAATACCCTAATATTGAAATGTAAAAAAATTAAACTTTTCTTAGATCATGTTCCATTAACATCAAAATGTTCTCAAATATTAGTTACTAATGGACAGAATAAATAAAAAACCACGGGTATTTTGTCACAGTCCAGACTTTTCTAAAAAATAAGTATCAGTAGAAGCACGAAGCCCTTCAAGAAAAAGAAAGGGGGCGCCTGGGTGGCTCAGTGGGTTAAGCTGCTGCCTTCGGCTCAGGTCATGGTCTCAGGGTCCTGGGATCGAGTCCCACATCGGGCTCTCTGCTCAGCAGGGAGTCTGCTTCCTCCTCTCTCTCTGCCTGCCTCTCTGCCTACTTGTGATCTCTCTCTCTGTCAAATAAATAAATAAAATATTTTAAAAAAAGAATAAGAAAAAGAAGGGGGAGGAGACACTTCCTAACTGACGAAAGGGTCAGTGTGACATTGTGACGAAAGGGTCAGTGTGACATTGTGACCCACAAGGACACGGACCCGCTGCTGGCACCGAGCTCCAACAACCCTTGCGACCTCGAGACCCAGGAGGCATTCCGAGCAGCTAAGTTTGTCTCTGTGAGGTGACTCCAGGCGGCCCCCGGACAGCTGGGGAGGGGGACTGCGTGCCGGGGACCCAACCCTGTGACCAGAGGCTGGAGGTCTGGTCCCACCCCCTGGTGCCGGGGACAGGGAGCGGCCAGAGGAGGAGCAAGTCACCAACGGCCAAAGATTCCCTCACTCGCGCCTGCGTCGCGGAACCTCCCTAAAGCCCTACACGGAGCGGCGAGGCGCATGTCCGGGGGGTGAACACATCCACACGTGGCGGTGCCCCCCGGTGCCAGGTGTGCAGGAGCTCCTGCACTCGGCACCAGACCCCGACCCGCGGACCTCTTCACCCGGCCGCTCGCTCGCGTCCTTGCTAACAACGTGGTGATCTAGAAAACACGGTATTTCCCTGAGTTCCGTGAGCCGCCCTAGCAAATCGTAACCCTGCACAGGGGCGTCACGGGAACCTCCAACGCGCAGCCACATCAGATGGCCGTGCAGGTGGCCTAGGGACCTGGCACTGTCGACGCGGGGGCCGCCTTGAGAGCCTGAGCTCTGAGGCCGAGGAGCGCACACCCACCGACCCTGGGTGGTCCGTGCCGGGACTGGGTGAATTCACGGGACACCCAGCGGGTGTCCACAGGCAGCAGGAGAGCTGGATGTCAGTGCTGAAAAGCCGCATGTCTAGGGCCGGCTGGGAACAGAACCAGAATCTGGATAACTTTTTACCAAATCCTGACACGGGGGCCGGACGCACGGGAGAGGGCTGTGGACACCCACGCCGCAAGGTGGCAAACACGAGTATGCGGGACACGAATGACACGTTTCAGCCCCACGGACCTTCTCTGCGTGACCATCGGCAAAAGAGCCGCTCGATCAGCTGGAAGCAGGAAGGAGAAGCAGCGCCGCCGCCTGAGCAGGTGGAAGGAAACGCGCGGCCGCTCCGGCTCCGGCCGCTCGCGACTAAGCTCTGGGCAGCGAGAAACGGGAAACTCTCCGGGGGTAAAGAATCTCCCTGAAACCACGACAAACAGCCGTCACAGCTCTAGCGAGTGTCGCCAACCCTCCCGTCAGAGCCGGCAGCGCGATAAGGCCCTTGCCGTGCCCGGCGTCTCTCCTGCACCTGCCCGGGCCTGGACCCGCAGAGCCCGGTGCGGGAGTGACGACAGAGCGACGGTCCCACACGACGCCCAGAAGACGGGACAGACAAGTCACCACAGTTTTTGGAAGTTCAACAAAACTGTCTTTCTGTATTTAACGTGGCGTTCAGGCGTGACCCAGAAAAGCCTATTTGCAACAGGATCAAAGGCGTTGAGTCAAATACAGCGAACCCCACCGACACGCGCACGCCGCACGGGAAACGCACCCCCGCCTGAGCCGGGGGAGGGGTCGGGCTGGTCACGCTCCGGAGGGCCGTGGGCGTCCGCTCTCCCCGAGCCTCTGAGCAGTCAGGAGCCGGCCCCAGCCGCGGACTCCACGGTGCAGCGGAGCCGTGAGGGGTACGGGAAGAACATCCAGAACCTTCTCGAAGACCACAGAGGCTTAGGCGTCGCGGCCGTGAGGGGCGGGCGCACGTGGACACGGTCGCAGGGCAAACACGGCTCCGCAGAGAAGACGGGCGCACGCTCCTCCCACAGACGGGCTGGAACATTCTGACACCCAGACTGGAAAGCCCGCGCTGACCTCGCCTGGCACCACACCCCCCGGCCTCAGGCGACGGCCTGTGGGACTCTGGCACAGAACCCCAGAAAGCTTCGGGAAGACGCCGCGAGCGGGTATCTTCACGACCTCTGGAGACAGAAACGGTCCCGTCAAACAGGACCCACGAAGTCCTAGTGACAAAGGAGCAGATCTCTAATTTTATCACATGGACGCGGAATCTCGAGTCACGCGAAGACCTCAGGGGAGCCCACGAAGAGGGGAAGGTGACGCGCCCTCCGTACGCCGTCAGGGTGTGGTTTCCAGAGAAGGTTAAGGATTCCTTCAAATCAGTAAGAAAGAGACAGAAACCTCAGTAAAATGTGGGCAACAGCCTGGAAAGGCCACAGAGACGACATCCGAGGGCCAGAGGGCAGAGTGAGGTGCGGCCATGCTTCCTACCTGGGCCCAGGTAGGAAGGGGAACCACGTGAGGCCGGCACGGCATGGACGATGCCCCCCCCACAGGGGGCACGGCGCTGGCTCAGCCACCTCGGAAGGCCGTTTGGCCAGAGGTGACCTGGTTGGCCAAACCCACGCTCCACGGCCACGGGTGCCGTCAGGAACACTCACAGCAGCTTTGCATGTGAAGCCACCGACTGGGGACAACACGAGGGTCCCCCAGTGTCGCAGGGACACGCGTACTGTGGTCTAGTCCGGGCGTGGGATGGCTCCACGGCCGAGAAAGCCAACAGGCGACAGAGACACGGACGAGACGGGGCGAACGAACCCGAACACGGGAGGGACACGGGGACGATCCCCACGTCGCTCAGCACAGAAGACAGGAGGAAGACGCCGGGCAGTGACGGTCCCGGGTCATGGGGTCTAACCCCGGGACCTCCCAGCAAACGGCTTCCTTGCCAGCGTGGCCGGCGGAAATCCAGAGACGGAGCGTTTCCGCGGGTTACCCAGGTGGGCCCTGGAGCCGGAGCCGGAGCTGGGGACGGCCGTGACTCGCCGCCACAGCAGCCACAGACAGGGCCACCGGCGGCGTTTCCACATCGGGGCGCGTTCCCGGCGGGGAGGGCACCGCACGACGAGAGGGAGCACGTGCTTCCCACCGACACTGGCTGTCGCCTGGGGACGGCGGAGGCCTGGGAGGCCGCGCACAGGTGCGTCATCAACGAGGCACCAAGCCAGGCCCTGCTTCCGTGCCTCTTTCTGGGTGTACATCACAGCACAACGGCTACAGGGCGGGGAGTCGGGGTTCAGGACGGCGGCCGGCACCCGCCCCTCGAAGTCGCCTTACCGGCTTCCGGATGCTTGAGGGGTTAATGGTAAAGTCACTGTTATCGTGTCGGAACAGTGACATCACTCCTTCGGGGCAGCAGTAGGAAGCCCACTCTTCCACGCTGGCCGGCGCGTCGTGGAGCTGCTTGCCCATGGCGGCGCTTTGCTGCTGCGAAGCAGGAAGGCGGGACTCACTTCGGAATCCGCCCAGCCTGAGCCGGGGCTGGGGGGGGCAGGGGGGGTGAACCCGGAGAGGGCACTGCCTTCGGGGGCCCAGCGCTGCCTGGATCAGGGCCCCCCCGTCCCGATGGCGCCCCTGCTCGTGGCCGCCCTCCCTGTAACCCACACCCCAGCCGCGTTCACTGTCACAGCCGAACGCGCTCTGATATCACTTGCAAAGCGGATGCTGTTGGCTGTGTGCACGGCCAGAGTCTTCCCGGGGAGCCCAGCGCCTGCCACCCCGCGCTCGGAGGACGTGGCACCGGAGGACGTGGCGCCGGAGCCCAGCGGGAGGCCCGCTCTGCACGGCCGCCCCCTGATGCCCACGCTTCCCCTCTGCTCCAGAGAGCCGGCCTCCGACCAGAGAGGAGACATGCGCCCTGGGTCACCCTCCTCACAGCCGGGGGGTGTCCTCCACTTTACGGAGGAGGACACTGAGGGACGGGGGTCCGTCAGGCCCCACAGCCTGGGTGTGTCCAGGCCCAGCCCCGTGACCCAGTCGGTGGCCCTGGCCTTCCGCGGCTGGCCCGACACAGCCCCGCGCGCATGCGCCCACGGCACCTGCTTGGGGTCTCTGCTCTTCCCCTTCCTCCTGTCCTTCTCTTTGTGAGGCGACAACAAGTGGGAGCTGCCTGTTGCTTCTACAATTTTGCTTTCTGAAATCGCTTTTCCTGCTGTTAATAAAGACACCTGCGGAAAGTGAAATCCAGATTCGCAGCGTTAAGAGCAGCTGTGCACACGTTCCTGCACCGGCTCAGATCTGACGGGTGGCTAGTGGCCCTACGGCTCTGAGGGGCAACCTGGTGTCTATTCGGGCACCAGGGCCACACCAGTGAGCCTGCCCCAAGCACAGGGGACTGTGGTGTCCCTCAGTGGGTGGGACACCGCAGTCTCCAAGATGCTGGACCAGCGGGGACACAGAGCCAACCTCCAAGGAGTGCCGGTCACCTCCATGAAGTGAGTTCACGTCTCTAACTGAGAACACGTAAAGATTTTGGCTGTTCTCCTAAAAGAAGTGTTGAAGAATCCTTGTTTTGTGGATGGTGGGAGAGTGGGCTGGGGCATCTTGAAGACCAAGGATGCCTTCCAGGTCTGTCTCATTCTTCCCACCGCCAAGGGGTGGCAGTCCCACTGTCCCCCGGCACACTGCTGGGAGGGTCAGGGGCATTGCCCTCAAATGTCCTCGAGAACCAGAAGCTCCAAGAGCCGCTCTGGGAGGACCCTGTAAAGAGATGGTGGGGACGGGGGATGCACAGAAGGTTCTTGAGTGCCAGGGCGCCAAGGGGCAGGCAGAGGCAAGCATGCGCTGGCTGTCGCCCCAACACACCGTTGCCCTGAGGCACTTCGTGGTGGATGGGCCGGGGTGGTGGTGTGTTTCAGAGAAGAGTGTCCCCGGCCACTGCAGTGGGGGCAGGGCTGTTGTCTGAGGGCGGCACCCGCCGGCGAGGCCCGTGGGCTGCAGGGGGAGGTGTCGGCCCCTGCCAAGAGCTGGGGACGGGGCAGCGAGCAGCCTGGCGCCTCACCTGCCAGATGCGCCTGAGGCACATGTAGGCCAGGAGGCAATATTCCTCATAGCCGGCGGCACTCGGGGACACCATCAGCGCCAGCAGGGTGTAGGCCCGAGCCAGCGCCTCCAGCTGTCTCACGCTCCAGAGCTTCTCCACGGGGACTGTCCCCATGTCCTTGGACACCATGCTTTCTGGGGCTTCCGGAGTGGACAGTGGCTCCTCTGCAACACAGGGTTGCCCCAGCCATGAGCTGTCCTGACCGGGCCCTTCTAGAAGGCATCCCTGCCACCAGGGGCCGGGCTGGCCTCAGGGATACGGTCCCAGGGCTCCTGCCCCGGGCACAGGTCCCAGCGGAGGCCGTGAGGACACATCCACGCCGGGCCGGCCCCAAATCAGAGCAGACCGCACCCTCACCTGCCCCCTCAGGCGTGTCCCTGGCTGGGGTGATCAGCATCAGGATGTCGACCGCCCACTTCAGGTGGAAAATCACATCTTCCATAGGAAACTGCTTGTAGTACAGCCATTCGCTGAGCTCCAGGATGTACTCAACTTTCTGCCACTCATTCTCTGGTTTCTTTGGGATGAAGCAAAAAAAGACAGAAGAGACACGCACTTACCACTCCACATCCCAAACGCTGCGATGGACGGCGTCCGCTGCTTCCTTTTCTGGGAGCCCGTGGTGGGCCCTCACCCCGCCTCCATGTGGCGGGACCCGCTAGCGGGACATCTGCTGCCCACACTCGTTAGAACCTTTCTGTCGCTCGTGGTTTTGTCCCAAGACCAAAGCCTGGCACAGTCTCTCCGGGTCCTCCAGTCCCCGGCCTGTGCCCGTCTGCCCCTCCCGGCATCCGGACTCCTCAGTCGGGCTGTCTTTGGTCCGTGAGCAGCTTTGTTTCCTCAGACGGGCCTTCAAACGTGTATGGGAGGCAGGCTCTGGATGGTTCTGCGGTTCAGCAGAGCTCCATCCCTGCGGCAGCCCCAGCGCCCAGCCCCAGGCCCGGCCGCGCACAGACTAGGTCACAAAGCACGGCAGGTGGCAGTGGAGCTGCTCCCCGCCCTCCCAGAGCAGAGCCAGCTCAGCGGTGGCCCCTCTGCCTCCCGCCTGCTGCGCCCCACGCCCCATGCCTGACCCCCTGGGAGTGGGGGGCTGCCCTCTGTGGGGCAGAAAAAGCAGGAAGGAGGAGGGGGCGCCGCGGAGCAGGACTTCGACATCGGGTGTTGGGCTGATGCATCGTGAGATGGAGGGGCGCGGGCAGCGGGGTGTGGGGGGCGAGGGGAGAGGGGTCCAGGCTAGACACTAAGCTGTGAGGCGACTCAGCCCGGAGCCTGGCTGAGATCATCAGGGAGGAAGGCTTGTGGACGGAGGGAAGCCGAGCCCTGAGCCCCCGCCTCCCCCTCAGTAAGCGGTGTGGGGGAGGCTGGAAACAACAATACACAGAAGGAGAGAAAACATTTACAGATCTTTTATCTGATAAGGGGTCGTGCCCAGGATGCTCGAGGAAGTCCTACAGCTCAACAATAAAAAGATAACCAAATCAAAAATTGGGCAAAGCATCAGAATAGACATTTTGCCCAAAAAGATAGACAAACGGCCAATACACGTATGCAAATACATGCATCAGTCCCCTGGGAACTGCAATCAGCGCTGTGGCCACCAGGATGCTAGAACCAGGCGGCCAGGAGACGGCGTCACCAGGGCGTGGAGAGACCGGAGCCTCGCACAGCTGGTGGGAAAGCACTCCTGGAAGGTTAGGTGGGGAGACCCCGCGGGGCCCCGCAGTTATGCTGCTCGGGCAGAGCCCAAGAGAAACGTGACCGTGTGTCCACACGGAAAGAGCCCCCCCGGGAAGAACACATACACCCCTCTGACGGGAGACCAGCAGCCCTGAGCCGGCGAGAGCACGCACCCGGCTGCACACACGAGGTCTGGCCACCTTACACAATGTGGAAGAAGCCGGTCACAGCGGACACACCTTGTGCGACTGCACATGTCCAGACAGAAAACCCTTGTAGGCAGAGAGTGGACTGGCAGCTCACTGGGGTTGGCAGTGGGATGGACAGAGAACAGACCTACAGGGTTCTGGGTGGTGATGAAATATTGTGCCGCTGACTGTGGTGATGGCTCTGTGACCTTGTGAATTGCTAAAAACACCTCGTACGCCTGAGAAACAGGGAGCAAGTGAGGAGAGGCTTGGGGTCAGTGGGGACGGAGAGCCTTTGCAAGAAGGCTGGTGCCTTTCTGTGAAGCAGTGGGGGCCACGCTGCCTGGCCCCGGGGAACCTGATGGGGACCTTGGTCTTCACCGACCACTCAGCATTGACCACACAGAGCAGTGTCCTGACCTGTCCCCGGGACCCTGGCTCAGTCGAGAAGCCTCCCAGCAGGACGCGCTCCATGAGAGCAACGAGAGATGCTCTCTGGAACAGGTGTGTGGGGCCGGGGAGCGTCTTCAGGACAACCTCAGTCCCCCTGCCGGGGCTTCCTTGTCCTTCCCTGAGTCCCACCAGGCACCTCCCCTCCCCCGATTCTGCCCCTCACCCCGTGTCACTCCCCGTCTGCTCGGTTCTTGTTGGCGTGGGGAGTCTCAGAAGGCTGCGGAGCCCTGCTCCCTCCGCAGCCCGGTCCAGCCTCGGGCGTCCCCTCCTCGGGTGGACTCCCCTGCAGAACAGGAGGCCACGCCCCGCAAGGTGCATCCCTCCACGCTGGGGAGGTGCGACAGAAGAGCGCCCCTGACTCCTCAGAAGGGCACATGCCCTCCCTCAATTCCTTTGCTGGGCGAGGAGGGGCTCAGCCTCCCCCCACGGGTCACGTCTCTACCCCAGAAGCTGAGTCGCCAGCCCCCGAAGCCCCGGTCAGACCTGCAGGGCCCGGATGGCGTTGTGGTGGCAGACCAGCTGCCCGGACACGCTTCTCGAGTTCAAGGCCAGTCGGCGCCACATGTGTGCCAGATAATCTTCCCTCTCATCCTTGAACTTCTGGATTTCCATGGTGAAGTTCTGGCCAAGTTTGGCTTTCACCATGACCATATGTTTAAAAATCAAGCTTAAAAAAAGCAAAAAAGAAAAGTCAGTGCTTGAAGGAGAAACAAATACAGATGATGCATCTAAAACTAAGGAGTTCGTGTCCCTTCTCCTAGTGACAAAAACAAAAGATAAGCAACGGCGCCGAGTTCCTCGCATCTGAGTGCGGCTGAGCCTTGCCTTGATTTCCCTCCAGGTGGGGAAAGAGAGCGGACAGGGGAAGGCGCTAGAGCCAGAGCAGGGCAGGGGGGTTCTGGGGGGAGGGGTGTCCTGGGGGGAGGGGCGGGGAGACAGCTGCTGAGGGGAGGGGCGGGGAGGGGGAAGGAGGGCAGGGCAGGGCAGGGGCGGGGAGGGCCCTGCTGAGCACTCACAGGCGGTGGGCCGTCCGCGGCAGCACCTGCACGGCCTCGTCCAGCACCTTGAGGCCGCCCTCCCAGTCCCCGTGGTCCGCGTGGCAGTGGAACAGCAGCCCGTAGAGCGCGGCGCGCAGTGTCAGGTCGTCCTCGGCACCTGCGGCGGGAGAGGCGGCTGTGCGGGGGCGGGGTGGACTGCCCGGGGCCCACCACCAAGCCCAGTCGGACTCACGGAGCCCCACGGAGCTTCCTCCTCCGGCAGGTGCCTCCTGCGCACCGCCAGCCCCTGCTGAGCTCGGACTCTGTGCCCCCCACCCGCCCCCAGGTCCTGTGGGGGTCCCTCTGCGGCTCTACAGATCGGGCGGCCGGAGCCGCACCCTTGGGTGTGGAAACGGCCTGCGGAGGGACAGAGACAAAACTGTCCTGTGGACTTGCCACCGCACACCCCAGGGCGTGCCCGAGCTTACGCGCCCCCGGGGTCCCACCTGAGCAGAGGCCCCGCCGTGGGTGCAGAACCCTCGGGGTCTCTGTTTGCAGGGTGGACCCCAGAGCAGACGAAGGCCATGGCCGGGGACACTGCTGGCACCGGCACCCACTGCGTGGGACCTGTGTGCCCCCGAGGCCTCTGCACGGCCAGCGCGGGGCTCTCAGTATGCAGGGTCCCTGCCGCCCACACCCAGCAGCGGGACCCAGACGCTGGTCAGCCTCTGGGACTGGGCCGCAAGGGCTGCTCCTGCCTGTCGTTTCAGGCCTGACGGGCTGGGGGTCCTGCCCTGTGCCCGCCTCTGTTCCATCGGCGCCAGGATCCCGGGTGCGCTCTGCGGGGAGCCTGTGGGAACTGTCGTGGCTCAGTGCTCCAAAGTCAGTGACACGTGGTCCTACTTTTCGTTCATTATTTTAAATCAAGTTTCTCTCTCCGACAGACCTGAAGTCCTTGGGACCGGAGACGGTCCCCAGCATTTACACTCCCCAGCAAATACTGCCGGATACAAGGATGATGATTTTTCTCCGCAGAATTAGACACGAATTCTTAAATATGGTTTTACCTCCTAGTTCAGTTTGTGTTTTGGTTTGGTTTTGCAAGACGACATCTCCGCTTTGTTGTGCGGAAGTGCAAGACTGTGACGGGCCTGCCGGGTACCCCCTGACCCCAAGGCGTCCGGGACAGGGCCCCTAGTTGGTGTCCTTGTGCACACCATGGGGGGCTCCATGAGGTTGTTGCCCATCACACCCAAAGTGACGAGCCGACACTCCCTGTGGTCTCCGTCCGGATTGAGCAGGCTTCATGCAAGGCTGCCGGAATTATGGCGCAGAGCACTTGCCTCTCCTGTGCCTGTGGCTGTGTCTGTCTTGTGTCTACAAACCTGGGAGAAAGTGACCTTCTGTCATCCCTCCACTGTGGGAGTCCGCCGTGGGCCACTGGTGAAGCAGCAGCACTTTCCCCTTTCCCTGCAGTCGAAACAAGGACATGTATATCCAGGAAGTTGTGACTCCTTCACCGTTTTGAGGTTTATTTGGCTCAGTATCTAATTACAGAAATTGCAACTAAGTTTCTGAAACACTAAGACATAAAAAGCAAAGTCCCATTCACCCAGGAGAAGAAGCTCCCAGTGCCCGGGAGAGCCCTACGCAGAGACCACCCCCAACTCAGACAGCAGCTTCCTCAATGGCATTAAGTGTCCAAACCCATTTTAGAGGCTGAAATCGAAGGGATCAAAAACACATTAGAAAAAGCTTGTTAAGAAAGATGCCTGGGTGGCTCAGTCAGTTAAGAGTCTGACTGTCCTGATCTCTGGGTCCTGGGATCGAGCCCCAGCAGGCTCCATGCTCAGCAGGGAGTCTTGGGATTCTCTCTGTCCCTCCGCTGCTTGTGCGCACTCTAAACGAACACAAATGACTTGGAGGAGATGCAAACGCAGCGCTCGGAGGCAAGTTTACAGCTGCAAACGCCGACATGGAAACAGAAGAAAGATGTCAAGTGAACAACCTGACTTTCCACCTGAAGGAACTAGAAAAAGAACAAACTAGACCCAAAGCCAGCAGAAGGCAGGTAGTAATAAAGGCAGGTAGAATAAAGTAATCGACAAAATAGAGGTTGGAAAAATAACAGAGAAAGTCAACGAAAAGATCAAGTAAATTGACAAACCTTTAGCAAGACTAGCAAGGAGAAAAAGAAGACACAAATGACCAAAATCAGGAGCGAGCGCGGGAATTTGAACACCGAACCTGGAGAGATACGAAGCGTTCTAGGAGAGCCCTGTGGGCTAGCACGCACCAAGCAACTATTAAGACGGGAAGAAATGGGCACATACCTTGAAACATGCACGTTGCCTACACTGACTCAATAAGAAATGGAAAATCTCAACAAACGTACACAAGTAACAACTGAACCAATAATCAGAAACAACCCAATAAAGAAAAGTCCTGGACCCGATGGCTTGTGGTTGGGTTCTACCAAATGTCTACACAATTGACAATAATCCTCCTCAACTTTTCAAACACCAAAGTGGAAGAAATACTTCCAAACTGATTCTGATACTGAGAGCATTCTAGACAAATACACAGCAAGAAAGATCATAGACCAATACCCATTAGGAATTTAGATGACGGAAACATCCTCAACAAAATTTAGCAAATCAAATCATGACCACGTGGGGTTCACCCCGGGAGGACGAGAGTCTTCCATGTAACATCGTCCATGCAACTCATCGCGTTAGTAGAACGCAGGAGGAAAAGGATCACCACGTTCCCCACGCCACGATCACCTCAGCTGATGGAACAAGGCATTGGACAAAATCCAACAGCTTTTCATAAAATCTCAGAAAACTGGGAAAAATGGGAGCATTTCTCAACACATGAAGGATATTTATCAAAACCCCACAGCTGACACTGTGCTCAGTGGTGAGCAACTGAAGCTCCCCCCCTGAGACCAGGAACAAGATGAAGATGCTTTCCCTGCTGCTGTTCAAAATTCTACTGGAAATTCCAGCCAGAGTAACAAGACAAGAAAAAGAATAAAAGGTGAAACTCTCTCCTTTCACAGATGATATGATCCTACATATAGAAGAATCCCCAAAAGTTCCCAAGAAAATCATTAGAGCTAATAAATCAATTTAGAAAGCCTGTAGGACACAATATAACAGTCCGTGGTTTCTCTATATATCAGCAACTAACAATCCACAAAGGAAACTAGGAACGTGCTGTGCACTTACTTGTGTCCCCCACCACTACCGCATTCACGTGTAGAAGTCTCCGTCTCCAGTGCGCTGCTATTTGGGGGGTAATTAGGGTTAGATGAGGTCAGGAGGGGCAGGGTCCTTCATAAGACCATAAGATGAGACAGAAGACATCTTGCTCTGTCCCTACATTGCCCCCAGAGGAGGACACAGCAAGAAGGCAGACGGATGCAAGACAGAAGACGGCCTTCACCAGAACCAGGCCACACTGGTTCCCTGGTCTCAGAACTCCAGATTCCAGAAGAACATGACACAGACTTCTGTTGGGTAGGCCACCCAGTCATGCACCATGTTGTTAGAGCAGCCAGAGCTAAGACAGAAAGCAAAATCATTTATGCTAGCACCTAAAGGAATTAAATACTTCCAAAGAAGTAAAAGACATATCTGCCAAAAACGATGAAAACATCCCTGAAAGAAATTAAGGAAGACCTATATGAATGGAAAAACATCCATGTTCATGGATAGAAAGGCTTTCACATGTTCAACCGTACGTATTACCCAAAGTGATCTAAAGAGTCAACACACCCGCCTCAAAGCTCCAACACCGTTTTTAGAAGAAATGGAAAAGCCAATTCTCAAATTCATGTGGAATTGCAACGAGGCCCCAAGTAGCCACAACAATCTCAAAAAGGAGTAATAAACTTGCAAGGCTCCTAGCTCCTGACTCCGAAATTTGTCACAAAGCTACAGTCGTCAAATCAGTGTGGCCCTGGCATTACGACAGACACACACACCAGTGGAACAGAAGAAAGACCCCAGAAGTAAACTCTTCCGTAAATGCTGAAATGAGTTTTTTTTTTTTTTTTTTAAAGACAGAGATCACAAGCAGGCAGAGAGACAGGCAGAGAGAGAGGAGGAAGCAGGCTCCCTGCTGAGCAGAGAGCCCGATGCGGGGGCTCGATCCCAGGACCCTGAGATCATGACCTGAGCGGAAGGCAGAGGCTTAACCTACTGAGCCACCCAGGCGCCCCTGGTGAAATGAGTTTTGACAAGGATGCCAAGATCATTCAATCATTCAACGGAAAAAGAACCACCTTTTCAACAGCTGGTGCTGGGACACGGGACTTTCACACACGATGGAACAAAGCTGTCCCCCTGCTTTACAGCATATACCGAAACAACTCAAGTGGGGGAAAAAACCCTGAACACAAGAGGAGAAGCTATAAAACTCTTAGAAGAAAATACTGGAAAAATTCTCCATGACATTAGATTTGACAATGGCTCCGTGGATGTGACACCAAAACATAGGCAAAAAGAAAAAAAAATTGAATTTCATCAAAACTAAGAACCTCTGTGCATCCAAAGATACCACCAAGGGAGTGAAAAGGCAGTCAAACAAATGGAGAAAAAAATCTGCGAATCTTCTGTGTGACGAGGGATTAATATCCAGAATGTGCAGAGAACTCTTTACAACTCAACAAAAACCAAACCAATTCAAAAAAGGGTAAGGAACTTGAAAAGATGTTTCCCAAAGAAAACATGCAGATAGCGAAGATAAGCACATGAAAGATGCTCTATCCTTAGTGCAAGAGAAACGCAAATCAAAACCACAATGAGGTATAGGGGCCCCTATACCCCTCAGTCAGTTAAACATCTGACTTCGGTTCTGACTTTGGTCCCCGCCAAACCTCCCAGAGCCAGCCTGTCCGCCGGCCTCGGAGGCATCACTGGGCCGGGGACTGTGGGCTCAAGAAGCTCTGTCCATGGGCTCCTGCCTGGTCTGGGCACGGACCTCTGTCTGCCAACGACTTGGACCTGCAGGCCTTCGTTTCGGAAGGATCCCACTGAAAACCGTAGGAGTGTGGCTTTCCTGGCAGACGGGAAAGGTGCTGGAAGCCCTGTGGGGAGCCGAGTCCTAGGGCTGGGAGTCTCCAGGAGGGGCAGAGGACACACGTGGTCAGCAGGCGAGTGGGACAGTCCTCACTGACCTGCACACACCCTCTCAAGCTGGGACTGGGCCCAGCTCTGCCAGCCCGAGGGGCTGGTGGACAGAGGGGCCACACAGGGACAAGGCCGTTACCAAGGCCGCCCACGCTGGTGATGGGGTGGGCATTGGGTCGAGCCAGGCCAGGCCGCCGGCTCTTCTGTGCTTTTCCTCAGCTGTCCGAGGCTCCTGCTCTGTTCCCACCTCCTCCGCGCCTCCCTCCCTCCTGCTGGAGCTTTCTGGGTACGGTCCGTGTTCTCTAGGGGAGGAGGGAGGGGCTGGGATTTCGGAAATGCCCTTGTCCTCCGGGCCTCCCACTCTGCTGGCCTTCATGTTCCCGGTTTCAAGAGCTCCGTGGGGTCTGCCTTTCCTGGGGATCTTGCCCAGCCTTTCTGGGAGAGGCCTGCCCCGCCGTGGCCCCACACAGCACACCTGCTTTTTCGCTTCTGTCTTGTTGATGACGCTGATGATCCGCTGTAGGACGTTCTCGGTTGTCCTCCTGCTGGCTGCGGAGGACAGGAACGGAAGCCAGGTGTTCCAGTAGTGCCTCGCGGCCACCATCACCAGGGCGCTGCTCCTTGCAATGCCCCCAAACCTGAAAGGGAATTCCTGACCTGGCCAGGTGTAAACAGGGATGGACAGTGCAGCAGCAACACGTGAGGCTCCTGGATTTACAGGGGAGGGGGCGCGGTTGGGTGCCGTGAAATAGCCCTCCGTACGGGCGCTCCCTCCCTCCGATGGCCACGTGGCCTGGGGTGACCTGCTCATGCCCAAGTGGGTGGGTGGGGGAGTAGGTGTCACCACGAAGTGTGAGATAACCCTGGCCATGGGGCCACCAAGGGAGAGCCGGCCTCCGCGGCAGTCCCCGAGCATTGTGCCCATCAGTTCGTGGCACTACAGTCGCCGCTCACGGCCCTCGCGCAGCGCGCACCCCACACCACTGGCCTGGAGCGCGGCACGGCATACTTGGCACTCTCTATGAAGGCCTTGGCGGCCGCCAGGCGCAGCTGCTTTCTCCCCTTCAGGTTCTCCATGATGCTCCTGCCCCGGATGCAGGCTGTGGTGCTCAGCATCTCCGCCACCAGTTCAGTCTCGACCCTGGAGACAGAGAAGGGCCTCAAATGCAGGACGGCTTTCAGGGAGACAGGTGCCTGCAGGAAGGCGAACGAGCCCTGGGGGCATCCACAGGAACCTCATGAAAGCCCCTGAGCCACAGCTAACTAGCTGAATCCGGTCAACCCATGGAACCATGGCACAGAATCATGAGTTGGTGTTAAAACGACTCACTCATGTCTCTGGTTTCTAGCTCTTGAAACCGGGAACATGAAGGCCAGCAGTGAGTGAGCCTGTCTGCTGGAACCTGCCCTTGTAGGATGGCCAAGCGCCACCCAGAGTCATGGGCCCCGTCCCGTGTGCCCCAGTGTGTCTGGTCCCAGGGGCCGTCGTCTGTGTGCTGAGAGCCCAGTCCTATACGGTTTCAACTCAAAGCAACGTCAAGAATGCTGTGGGATTCCTTCTTCCTCCAGGTTTCCTATCTTAGCCACACTGTGGGTTGGGCACACACAACACCACGTACACTAAGAGGTCACCTCCTGTCCAGTGCTGGAGGGGAGCAAATCCCTGAAACTCCACTTAGGGGGCACTGGATCTATTCTAAGAGAAATACACTGGCTCCCGGGGAGACTCCCTCCGTGGGCCAGCTGAGTCTGTTTTGGATGTGTCTCTGAAAACAACTTCTAGTTGGGTCTTACTTATTGGATCCGCCGGGATAATCCCTGTGCATTTCACTAGAGTGCTGGCCCGCTTACGTTTAGTGCATACATGGATGTGGTCGGGGTGGAATCTTCCGCTTTGCTTTGCTGTCCTTCCGTCCCATATGCTGTTCCTTTCCTCCACTTTTTTGGGTTAACTGAGTATTTTCTAGCATTCCATTTTATCTCCTCTATTGGATTTTAGTTATACTTTTAAATTATTTTTAGGGAATTGCTCTAGAGATCACAACATACATCCTTAACCAGGCCAAAGTGTCTACCTTGAATTAACGTCATATCATGTCCCAGGTGGGATCCGAGCTCTGAACAGTGAACGTCTGTGTGCCTCATTCCTGTTGTTTGTGCCATCGTCGTCATGTGTTTCACTTCCACATTTATTAATGATCCCACGATTCAATGTACTTTGTTTTAAACAGGCAAGTGTCCTTTAAAGAACCGGCGAACTGAAGGTGAGGCCTTTTGTGTGCGCCCACACATTCACCACTGCGGGTGCCCTCCGGGGCTTCTTGGGCCAACTTTCCACCTCTCTCGTCTTCCTTTAGCCTGAAGAATTTCTTCTGCCATCTCTTCTAGGAATGGATTATTTTACCTTTAGTTTATCTTAAAACATCTTGATTTTGAGTTCATTTCCTGAAGGCTATTCTTGGACATGGAATTCTAGATTGACTTTTTTTTTTTTTAAAGCACTTAAAGCGTTGGGCAGTCTGCATTGTTTCTGCAGAGAAGTCTGCAGTTTTGACCTTGCTTTCCTGTACGTAGTGCATCTGTTTGCCTTCTGACTCCTTTCTAATGACTTCTCGTCACTTTGGTCTGCAGCAGTCTGACTACAGTGAACACGGTGTGGTTTTCTGTGTGTTGATCCTGCCTGGGGTCATTGCAAGTCTTGGATCTCTGGGTTGATATTTTTAACTGAATTTGAGAAAATGTAAGTACGTATATTTCTGCCTCCCTTTCTTGCCTCTGTCCCAAGATTCCCACTAGGTGTGTGTTGGACCACTTGATTCTGCCCTGCATGCTGCTGACGTGATGTTCATTTTGCTTTTCTGGTTTTTCTCCCTGTGCCTCGGCTTCACCGCTGTGTAGACCTGCCGTCAGAGTTACTACCACTTCCTCCTCGGACACTAAGCTTTCCCAGTAATGTTTGCAGAGACTATATTTGTCAGTCCTAGAGTTTCCACTTAGTTCATAACATTTTTCATTTCTTTGTTGAAATTCCCCCCTTGTACACTAGTTTTTCCACTAAAAATATATTCTTATATTTATAATAGTTGTTTTAATTTAGATTTTAAATGTGTTGTCTGCTAATTCCAAAATTTGTGTCATATCTGGGTCTGCTGACTGCTTCTAGTCCATTTTGTAAAGATCTATTTTTATTTCAGAGAAAGTGTGGGCAAGAACAGGGGAGAGGGGCCGAGAGAGACGCAGAGGCGCAGACTTCCCACTGAGCAGGTAGCCCAATGTGGGGCTCAGTCCCCGGCTCTGAAAACCGATGCTTAACCCCACTGAGCCACACAGGCATCTGTTTCTATTCTATTGACTGTGTTTTCTCCTGGTACGGAAGGACATTTTCTCATTTTCCCATGGGTCTAGTAATTTTTTATCTTATGTTGGACACTGAAGGGCTGTACTGTTGAGAGCACTGGTGAGCGTGTGGGTGGTGTTGCCTTCCTTGAAAGGAAGGCGGGTTTTCTTCTGACAGGAGGTAATGTAGTGGTGGTTCCGGTTCCGCTTCTCTTCTCAAGATCTGAGGGAGGCTCTTTAGGGCAAGTCTACAGTAGCCCTTATAGCCCTATTCTTAAGGTGTGATCTCGATGAATGCCTGGCAAGATCAGTGAAGCCCCCCTGACCCCTGTTGGCCAATTCCACCATTTCTCTTGATCTTAGAGCCCACATGTCAGTGCCTGTGAGCACGCATGCTCTGTCCAGGAACCTCCTCTCTCACACCACACCCTGCAAATGCCTGCTGCCTGGGCAGCCCCCTGCGCAGATCCCTGTTCCACTCCAGTACGGCTTCTGTCTGGGCTCCACCCCTCGGTGCTGGCTAGGCCAGCGCTGCAGCCCCACCTGGCAGAGAGTGAGTCTGAATGTGGAGCCAGCCCACTTTTGATGTTCCCTCCTGCAAAAATTTCTGCTTTGGACCATCTGTTGTCCAATGCCCCAAAATCATTGCTTCGTGTATTTTGTTAAGCCTTACAGTTTTGTCTTGGTTTTTTTCACAGAGTAAGACTATAACATCCGCTACTATACCATGGCCAGAACTGGTAGAAAAGGGACTTTCAAATTTATATAAAGACCCAACATTGATGATTATGTTGAGTAAAAATGCTGAACAAAGTAGAAATGCCCCAAATATTCTTAGGCTACTTCATTTTAATCTATTTTCTGTCTATTTTAGGGATCCACATGAAATTTCTCATTAATGTATATTCGTTTACATTGATAGTGTGAATGTGAAAGTTATTCTAGTAATTGAACACTTGGAGGTGAAAATATGAGTTGATTAGCAACTGAAATTTTTCATTAAGAGCTAAAAATTACATTTACTCTTTAATGTAAGTTCTGTTATAAAATTACTCTGTGACCAATCCTACATAAGAGTTTCTTTTTTTTTTTTTTTTTTAAGATTTTATTTATTTATTTGACAGAGAGAAATCACAAGTAGGCAGAGAGGCAGGCAGAGAGAGAGAGAGAGGAGGAAGCAGGCTCCCTGCTGAGCAGTGAGCCCGATGCGGGACTCGATCCCAGGACCCTGAGATCATGACCTGAGCCGAAGGCAGCGGCTTAACCACTGAGCTACCCAGGCGCCCCCTACATAAGAGTTTCTTCAAGTAACTAGCAAAATGCAGAAATTAGCACAAAAATTTGAAATATGTGTAAGTAAAACAGGTGAGCCATCTGCAGTGCACGCCGTGTGGCCGAGTGTGACCACGGATCCTGCCCAGCCTCAGGGTCCAGTGCTCTGAGTGACCAGCAAGATCACTACAAGTGTGGCACCTCTTGCAGAACCACGGCGCTCCCAGCTCTCTCCAGCCGCCTAGCGCCCAGTACCACGCCCGGACACGGCGAGCACCCCGTGTGCTTGGACAAGCGGTCAGAACCGCGGTCCAACCCAGCGGCTGCGTAGGCAAGTCCACGGGGTGCCGTGACACCAGCCACCGCTAGAGGGCAGCGACGTTCTACAAATGAATTTCTGGAAACGAATTTTTATCTTAGTAAAAGACTTGCCCTTTTAAGAGGAAACTCAATTTAAGAATCACCGATGCAGAATGGCAAAGCCAGGGCCCACGTCCTTCATTACCGGCTCCTCCTGACCAGCCTTCAGCCGGCAGCAAAGGACGTTTTAGCCCCACGGCAGGAGCTCGCCCATACCAACTCCTACAACGTCTCTGCAGTCTCTTTTCAAAACAACTTCTGGATTTCTATCCAGGTGGCACCTGCACATGGCTGGGAAGAAGGGCCTCCTATCTGGCTCCCAGGGCTGCTCCCCGGAGGGAATGACTGCGACATACTTAGCCCTGGCTGCCCGCAGGCAGGTGCAGGTCTCCGGACCCTCGCCTCGTGCGTGCCGCCCAGCGGACGGACGCCACACGTTACCTGTGGAGCTCTGAGAGCCATCCGTGGAAGCTCAAGTCACTCAGACCTCCCCCCTTGCCCTGTTCCCAACTTAGGAGTATTGTTGATTATAGCATGACTTTAATTCCCTACTCATCATCTTTGTACCTTCAGGGCTTGTGACCCTGAGCTGGCGACCCCTGACCTTCTCCAGCAAGGACATTACCACAGCCCTTCTCCTCTCTTCTAGACACTCCCCTGCCTGCTGAAGCGTGTCGTCAGGACTTCTAGTTTTGTATTGTCAGACCCGATAACCAGAAGAGATTTCCTGTGTCAAAATGTTAGTCCTAAAACTAAAATATCAGTGAACACCATGATAACGCAACTGTTTTCCCCCGAGGGTCGGGCTGTGTTTGACTCTTGTCTCTTCTGGAGTTTCCAACTGGCTTTTCCCCGTTGTATTATTTTCCCGTGACACAACACGTCGGGGCCCCTCCTCACGGCCCTGACTCGCGGGCCGCCTCCGTCCCGCTGCCCTTCACACAGGTGGCTCTCTCAGGGCCAGCACAGCTTGACAACTTTTCTGGGTTGAATCTACTATTGCCAACATCCCACATTTTTCTCTTTTTTTGGTTTATTCCCTTGTTTTTCTGGAGCATCTCCTTCAAGGAACTTTCTAAAAACAGGTGTGGCACATGTATAATCTAGGTCTCTGCCCGTCTAAAAATGGCTTCCATACCCAGACGTGACTGAAAGTTTGGATGAGTTAGAATTCTAGGTTTAAAATTATTTCCATCTAGAACGCTCCATTTTTCCTCCACCTTCCAGTGATGGGTTCTCAGAAGCCTGCGGCCTTGCTGGGCACTGGCGGTGGTGGCTCGGCGTCCACGGGGCCACACGCGAGGGGCTCTCCTCTGCCCCACCCAGGCTCCTTTCTCAAGGGCACTCTGCCCCTGCTCTGGCTCCCAAAGTCAAACTCCCCACATGTCGTCCGGCGTCTGTCACACTTTCTGTGCGTCTGTCCCGTCTCGTGTATTTCCCATGACATTTCCTCCCACTTCTTCCGCCCCGAGTTTGTGCCCGCAGAGCTCGGTCCGGTGCGGCTCCTGTCCCACGGCAGTGCTGTGCCTTACCTCCGAGCGCTGCATCTTCCCGGTGCACCGCGAGGTTTGTCTCCTGTTCTCCTCGGACCATCGTGCGGTCCTGCGTCCCAGTAACTCCCTGTTCACGCCTGTGGCCAGGACGCTGCTGGGGGCTCTCGGGACAGGGCTTCGGCCCACCTGCTGCCGGGTGGGCGCTCCAGGGCCCCGCGTCCCGCAGGCAGCCGCGTTCCCCGTGGAGGCCGCCCAGGAGCCAGGGTGGGCGCTCCAGGGCCCCGCGTCCCGCAGGCAGGCAGCCGCGTTCCCCGTGGAGGCCGCCCAGGAGCCAGGGTGGGCGCTCCAGGGCCCCGCGTCCCGCAGGCAGGCAGCCGCGTTCCCCGTGGAGGCCGCCCAGGAGCCAGGGTGGGCGCTCCAGGGCCCCGCGTCCCGCAGGCAGCCGCGTTCCCCGTGGAGGCCGCCCAGGAGCCAGGGTGGGCGGAGTCTCCTTGCAGCCCTCAAGCCGCAGGGCCTGAGAACGCCCCTCGGTCCCCATGTCTCTAACCCGTCCCCGCCCTGGCCGCCCCAGGAGCTTCCTGTGTCCCCGTGTGGTCAGAGCTCCTCTTCACGTTGGGTCTCCTGCCTCGACCCGCCCCTTCCCCATGCCAGGCCTCTGCCGCCCCATCTGAGGAGGGCGGGTCCTGGGGGCCCAGGCTGTCCCAACCTTGTCACCACGCTGGGCCACCCCCAGGGAGCGGGCAGAACGGAGTGCGTGCGCCTGTCTTCTGCTTGCGGGGGCAGCGGGTTCTCAGAACGAGCGCTGCCCCCACGACGTCTGATTCTGGTGGAAACTGTTAACTAACCAGGTACGAGGCTCCTAGTCCAATTCAGATGGTTTTCCCAGGACTTTCCAGAATCAGACTTTGTTCCTTGGGCCCAGGCCCTTGGAGTCGCCTCATGGGAGGGGGGCCTCTCCTACCCCCAGCCACCCTGCATTCCTGGAAGTCCCGTCAGTCACCCAGTGCGGCACCCATCTTGGGGACGCGGCTGACTTCTGGAACTTTCCAGCGCGCCCCTGCTGACAGAGAGGGTGCCATGCTCACGTCCAAGAGGTGGCGTCCAGTGGTCTCTAGGAGCGTGGGCTTGTAGAGCCAGACGCTGGGGCCCCATCCCAGCTCTGCACCTGCCGGCAGGGCCCGTGAATCGCCCTCGACCTGCCTCCGTTTCTCCCATCAACGTGGGAGCCGTGGTGCCTAGCAGAGAGCTGCCCCAGGGAGGGAGTGAGGCAGTGCCGCAGGGTCCTCGGGTGAACCGTGCCGGCCGCCTGCGCTGAGGCCCTGGCCACGGGCTGACCGACGGCGTGGAGACCTCTCGGGTGGCTTTCACCTGTGGCCCCAAACGTGCATCAGGCGTGTCTGAGGAGGGCCGTGGAGTGGCTGACCTTGGGTAGACGCGTCCCCGTCCCCGGGATTTGGCGTGTGGGACAGACCCCCCCCCCCAAAAAAAACGGCCTGTGGCAGCGGGCAGCCTGTGACAGTGACGCAGTCCAAGCCTGGGGACACAGAGCTATCTGGCGCGGCTGGGGCCTGGCCTCGGGATGCCAGACCGGCTGCTTGGCCGCCATGAATGTCTTCATACGCTTGGGTCAGTGATTTCATCATTTCCAGGAAAGAGCCTGAAAAGAACCTCAAGGAAACCCGTCCTTGCCTCAGAAACGTCCACCGCGGCAGCCGGCGTGAGGCAGCCTCGCACTCAGGGGGAGGAAGGCCTCCGCGTGCCTGCGGCCGGGGGAGCTGCGGCCGGCGCCAGGCAGGGACCGCAGTCAGCCCGTGGCCTGCTCAGGGACCAAGTCAGAACTCCGGGTCCACGGGAGCAGCAGATGAGGCTGGCGAGGGGTGGTGTCTCGCTCGGGGACCCCGCCGGCCTTGCTCGTTGGCCCCGCACAGACGTGTGACACGGAGGCTCCACGGGACGTCCCCTGCCCCCCCAGCCGCCGGGAAATGAGCGTCACTGGGACAGTGAGTGGGGTCAGGAGGGCACTCACGGGTCGCAGGCTCGCAGGTGTCTGATGCCCATCTGGGTGGCCTTCTGCGAGCAGAGCATGGTGAGCTCGTGGTCGCGCGCCGCGTGGGCGAAGCGCGTGAGCCGCATCAGGGTCTGCAGCTCCACCAGCGGGTCCGACCAGCCGCACTCGGACGCTGTCCTCACCAGCTGCAGGGCAGGGGAAGGCGCATCCGTGAGCGCGGCGACGTGCCCGGCGCCGAGCCCGGAGGAGGCACTTGGGGGAGCTCCCACATGGGCCCGAACCGGGGACCCCGCACCCGGGTGTTGAGTGCTGTGGCAAGACGTGGTCACGCCCCAGGACGCCAGTCTGCCCCCTCAGGCGAGGCCCCCTGACCCTGGCTCCATGTTGGAGCCGCAGGTTCCAGTGAACGGCCTCGGGTCAGGGTCTTCCTACCTGGGCCAAGGGGGGCACGGCGAAGTCCATGAGGCCCAGCCCGTTGCAGGAGTACATCTCCAGAGCGACGAGGACCTGCGTCACCGAGTCGATGTCCTCGTTGGGACTCTGGGGGAAGGAAGCATCTTCAGCGCAGGGGTGCCGGGCCACGCCGGGCCACGGCAGCACAGCGGCAATGACCAGAGCCCCCGAAGGGTCTCTCCAAGATCCGTGTTCAGCCGCCAGCAGGCAGAAGGGCTCGGCCGTGGCCCGGGTGTGGCTCCAACTGCCCACCAGCCCAGGGTCCGCGTCTGTGGGAGCAAAGCCTGCCGGCCCCCGCCCCACTCCCACAGTCTCAGGTTCACAGCTCAGGGGGCTCCCTCTGGCCTGGGTGCACCTCCAGGTAAGGCCACAGAACTAAGGAGAAGATGCTGCGGCCCACGGCAGTGACCTCTCTGGGGACAGACCTTCCCAGAGGGCGGGGCTCCTCTACAGGACGAGGGAGCCCTCCCCCACGCGTGCCACTGTCCTGTGGGGGAGATTTCAGCAGGAGGCTCCTACCCTGCAGGGCCGGGCACATGTGGACCAGCCTCTTCAAGCCCCGGGCGCCCCCGACCCCGGCCCGCACCCCGCGGCCGCGGCACCTGCTCGTCCACGCCCAGCCGCGGTCCGACCTGCTGCTGCAGCAGCTGCTTGCCCTTCACCCAGGTGGCGATGAGCTGCTGCTGGGCACTGATGGGCAGCACCTCCTCGGGCACAGGCCCGTCCGTCGGGTTCAGAGCAAACTCGCAGACCTAAAGTGGACGGGTCCTTACTCACGTGGCCTGAACGTGACAGGGAAGCCCGAGCCAAGACCCAAATGATCTAAAGACAAGTGAACGTGGCTCCCAGTCAGGCCACACCGGTGGCTAAAGCAGATGCCAGTCCCGACGCCAGCGGCCCCAGCCCCTCCCCCCGGGGGCCCGGAGCGTCCCCAGAACTTCCAGGGCTCTGCGTGTTCCCCTCCTTGCCCGCGCCCCGTGTCCAGCTCCTAGCTGCTCCGCCACCCGTCCCCTCCGCTAACGGGGTGCGGGTCCCCCGGCCTCGCGCGGAGTGCTTCTACCTCCACGGCGGTCCTGACTTCAGAGCTGGCCACCGAGTCCAGTGGGGCGTGAAACAGGTTGGAGCGTACGGGTCTCTTCGATTTTTCTGGCACGTGGGCTGGAATCCACTTAATGATCAAGCCTCGGGCCAGCGTGTTACAGAGCATGGCCAGCACGGTGGGGTATCTGGAAAGCAACGTGCCGGTGGTGAGGGTGCGGCCGCTCGCACAGAGGCAGACGCGGGGCCTCCGGAGTCCCGGTCTCCCTCTCACGGGACCCGACGACAGGCGCTCATGGTTCCAGCCCTAGGCCATGGGGCAGTTCTCAGACCTTCCAGGGGACACTGGCTATGACGAGGGCCACACGAGGACACTTCAGTCCCCCACCGCAGGTCTTCGCACTGAGAAGGGCCCCCCATGTCAGGTGGGTGGGCTCCTCAGGGCCGGGACATCTGTCCATCTAGCCCAGTCGTGGCTCAGGTTAGAATTGTTGAAATGGCCTCCCCGTGCCAGGAATCAGGGACTCAAAGTCTGCTCCCCGTCCACAACAGCGATCTGCGGGAGCGCGGCCCAGAGGGGAGAGGCGGGTGTCCACGGGGTCCCAGTGGGCGCTCGAGTCGGAGGGGCGTCCCAGGGCCCGCTGAGCAGCCCTGGGTTTCAGGGTCCACTGAGACCCTGAGACAAGTAACAAATATTTTTTTTGTCATGTACAAAAATCCACACACGCTGCCGCGTCCCGACCCACGGCACCGTCTCTACCTCAGCCTCCGATGCGAAACTCTGACGTCTTATTGCTTCGACCAAAAGCCAAACCAGCAACAAGAAAAGAGCGTTCGGAAGCATCATCCCTGTCGGAAAACTCTGACAAGACCTGACGCTTTCCGATGCCTCGTTTTAGCTCCTCGTTCACGTCCAGCGGGACAAGAACTCACGGGCACAGATCCTACCCCTCTCCGACCCGCTCCAAAACCAGCACAAGACTCCCAGATGGGGTTGCTCTTTCCGTCTGTTCTTCAAGGGGACTCGGGTCTCAGCAAATGTTCCTTAAAACCCTTCAGTTTGGAAAACAGTGAGGCGGGCGGGATTCTGCACGGGGCTCTGTGGGGGCAGGGCTGAGCCTCTACTCGGGATGTGCAGCTTGGAGTCAGAGCCTGTGGAGGCTGGAGCAGCCCTCGGGTTTCCCCGCGTCCCCATCACCGCCACACACCAGCCAACCACAGCCCCGCCGCTCACTGGAAGGACGGGTCTCGGGGCACCCGCCCCACAACAGACTCATGTGTGACCCCACAGTTGCCAGGCCTGAATCGAAGTCTCGGGGCATCAGGAGGGAGACAGCCCTGGAGGTCAGGAGTACACGAAGCATCCACGGGCCACACCTACCCGCTGTAGCCCGTGGCCTTGACAATGCTCAGGAGGTGGTCCAAGGTGTCCACGAGCTCCCTCTGCCGCCCGGCCACAATGAGGTGGTAGTTGTGGTTCAGGACGTAGACCACCGCGTTCTGCACGATCCAGCCCTCCTGGAGCTCTCGTCCGATCTCGGCAGACCGCAGCCAGCTGTTCATGGCGCTCTGCGACAGACCCTCAATCCAGGTCCTGTGGACAGCACACCCCGCCGAGCCTTTGCTCAGACGGGCGTCACAGACGCAAACACGACACCTGCTGACAGCCCAGCTCTCCGCAGCATCTGGGGTCACAAAGGTGCCCCTGCCGGGGCTGCCTGCTGGAGCCCGCCGTGTTCCCTCCCGGGGCGCAGCCCTGCCCAGCATATCCCGTCCCCCAGCTGGACGTCCTCCCTCGGCGCCGAGTTCCCAAATCACACCCCTACTCTGCCTCAAACCTCCGTCCGGGCCACCAGCCGCCCCTCGCCCTCTGCGGGACAGCCCGTTCTCTAGGACCTGTGGTCCCAGCGCCTTAGGGTAAGGGGCCCAATGGCAAGTATCCCAGGCTTTGTGAGCCGTGGGAGTCTCTGTTGCCCATTTTTCTCTAGTTAACTTCACAGACTTCTAATATGTCAAAAGCACTCAGCACGTAGGCTGTACAGAAGCATTCGTGGGTCGGGCGTGGCTGGGCCGTGGCTTACGGAGCCTCCTCCAGCACAGGCAGGCCCTTGCCGCGTGGCAGCTGGCACCCGGGGACGGGGCCCTGGGCTCTGCTCCGTGGGACCCCCCGAGGACTGAGGCAAAGACGCCGTCCACGTAACAAACACCAAGACAAACGTTCCGAGCGCTGAACGCGGGGGCCGCCCCCTACAGGAGCCGTTCACTGCGTGGAACCCGCGGGGGAGAGGCTCACCGGCCCCCTCAGTGAGGGAGAATGGCCACGGCTCCGAGATGCGTGGATGCCCACTCGGTACCACGTTCTCTTGCAGGAATACTCAGGTTTAGACTAAACATAACTAAAACCCACCACCGCGAGACCAGCACTGCGAGCTATGAGTGCTTCCGTGGCGGTGGCTCACGTGGCACGTCTTCCGGGCTGTTGTACACAAAGTGCTCCTTCCTGTCCACGCGCACCATGACTGAGCCCAGACGCCGTGGGCAGAGCTGACCACGGCTCCTCCCGTGAGTTCCTCCCCGTCTCTGGTAACACACTAACTGGGAGGAGCCACGTGTGTCACACGCGAAACAAGCCACGGCCCTGGTCTGGGGACAGACACCCCAAGTCTGGGCCCTGTCGTCCCCGGCCACCCAGCCCGTGCTCCGTGGCCAAGCCGTGCCCAAATCTGCGGGGGTCGCCTGGGCCCCGTCGGGCCACCTACTGGTACGTGATCCACTGCGCATTGTCCTCCGGGGACTCGACCGTGTAGCCGGCGGAGTGCTGGCTCAGGTCCTCCGGGGGGCGGGGACGGTTGTTCAGCTCCACACCCTCGGAGCGCAGCAAGTGCACCGTGGCCTGCGAAGGAAGCGTGCAGCACGAGCGGTCACAGGCGCGGGCACCGGGCGCGGGGGGGGGGGGGTGCACAGTCAGGCCTGAGGGGGGCAGGCCCTGTGACGAACCTGTGGTCTTCCAGAGGGTCCTCCCCACCCGCCATCTGCCCCACGTCCCCCATGCATACGGCGGCTCAGGAAGAGGAGACCCCGTTCTCGGGCCATCGTCCCGGCCCCGCCATCCCTCGGACCCCGTCACCGCACGAGTGAGCACAGACACCGGCGGCTGCCGAGGGCACCGGCACAGGCGGAGGGGCCGCACACGGGGCTGGGGCGGGACGGTCCTGGACCGGCTGCCAGTTCCCTGCACCGGGCTCTGCCCCAGGTGTCACCGTGTCCCCGGCTCACGGCCCAGACACGATCTCCAGTGAGGGCTCTAGCCACGTCCCCCACTGACCCCAAGACACACAGGCCAAGGTGGTCCCGAGAACAATGATGTGACGAGACGTCACTGGGGACGCCGCCCTGGGAGGAGGGGCAGGTGCGATGGAGACCGCGGCCCCGGCCTGGCGCCGACCCAGGGGTCTGCGTGTGCTCACTGCGGAACGCGCCGGTGAACCCCAGAGGGGCCAGCCCCGCTCCAGCGCGAGCAAAGGGAACGCACAGCTCACTCAGAGTGCCCGTTGAGGGGACACCCCGAGAGCCCAGCCGTCGCCCCCGTGCCTGCGAAACGGCTGCAGACGCAAAAAGGGCTTCCACGGAAGGACGTGGATTGACACAAGATCGTGACCCATCTGTGAACCCGGGGAGGCATCCCTCCTCTGCATGGCGCTTCAGGAGCCGGTCGGGGTGGGGGGGTTGAGTGCGCACCCCGAGCCACGGGGCAGGGGCGCACCTCCGCGCTGATGAAGCCCACTTCCGCAAACGTGCGCAGCAGGCTGGGGCTCGTCTGCCTCTGCAGGGTGACCTCGGACGGGCCCCAGGCGTCCTGGGCCGGGCTGTCTCCTCCCCTCTTCTTCTTCCCTGAGGGAGAGCGCGACGCTGGAGCTCTGGTCGCACATGCGCGTCTTCACTAGCAAACAACACACAGGGATTCCCAGCCGGGAAGGGGCCGGAGGAAACCCCCTGTGGGCGGGCCCCGGGGAGGGGGTGGGAAAGCCCCCCCACACCACCCCCCCCGACAACGCGTTCCTGGTCTGGCTCACACAGTCTAGCCTCTCGAGAAGCCTCGCCCCCCAAGCCTGCGGCACCCGTGTCCCTGACCATGTGGGACCCCTGGTACGTCCCTGGGTCCCAAGTGTCCCCTCGACCAGAGCTGCTGCAGGGAGCCGCCCCCACAGTCCCAAGAAGCCCCCCGGCCCACGCTCGGCCGACGGGTCCCCGTGAGCTGGGGTCCAGCATGGGCGCACGACCTGGACCCAGCCTCTGGCGGGAGCCAGACAGCCCCTGTCTGCGTGCGGACAGCCCCGCAGCCACTGCCCGTGGCTCCGAGGCACCGGGCCCGGGTACCTTTCTTCAGCCGCGCCAGCCTCTTCACCTTCACGTTGTCGTACAGGAGGCAGAAGCGGCTCGCCGCCCGGCACACGTCCCACACACCTTGCTTCCGGGACACTTTGGCGAGCTCGGCCCAGATCTGGATTCTGCTCACCAGATGGGAGGTGGTGGACAGGTGAGCAGGAGGCGACATTAGGAACCCCCAGCGTGGGGGCGCCCGGTGGATCGCGATGGGGCGGCGGGAGCCCACGTGCTTCCCTCAGGACCACCCGGCCCACGGACGCGTCCTGGCCCACGGACGCGTCCCGACAGCCCGGCCCAGCCGGCGCCCGGGGCCCGCGCCACGTCACCCACCTCTCCTTGTCGTTCTCGGCCCCCAGACGCCGCAGGTGCCCGGCGGCTTTGTCCACGCTGACCATGTGGTGCCGCGCCTTCGCAAACAGGTAGGTGAAGCGGCCCCTGACTTTCCCCATGGACACTGAGGGTAGACGTGGAGATGCCAGGCTCACATGGCAATGTTCGGGGCCACAGGACTGGGAGGCGCCGTGTCTCTGTCCCGGGGACCCTGCGCCGTGAGCACAGCCACCGTGCCCGGCAGCTTGGGCTCCGCGGTCTGGGGGCCTCTCCCACACGGCGGCCCCTGCCCAACAACCCCCTCACCCCGCGGTCCGCTGGGTGGTGGACCGTGCCCAGTGGCACGTGCTGCCCCCTCGCAGCCGACACACCAGCCGCCGGCAGCCGGCCCTAGGAGCCCCTTGAAGGCCTCACCGGGCTGGGCCGTGAGGCCCTCTTCGGCTGGGAGGCCGGCGGCACGCTGGTTCATCGGAGCGGTCGGGACCGCCAACACAGCCCCACACTGGCCGGGGCAAGGTGGAAACCCAAGGTGGCACCACCAGGCCCCGGAGAAGCCTGAGGCCGACAGAGGCCACGTCCCAGAGCAGTCCGCTCCCCAGCGCTGGGGCATGCCGGCCGGCGAGGGCAGAGCCATGGGTGGGCTCCCCAGTCAGGTACGAACCTGTCGTCCACAGGCTGCGATGCGCTGGGCACGTCCGTGATGTGGGCAGAACTGTGCCCCAGAAAGGTACAATGAAGCCCTAACCCCAGGACCCTAGTGACCTTACTTGTGTCTTTATGGGGGCAATCCAGTTCAAACGAGATCGTGAGGCAGGCCCTAATCTGTTACGACAGATGTCCTTAAAAGGGAGGAACTCTGGAGCCAGAGAAGCAGGCACAGAGGAAAGATGGTGTGAAGACACGGGGAAGACTCTGTCCGCCGAAGGGGCTGAAGCCACCCTCCGCCCAGCCCCGGGGGGAGCTCCTAGCCCTGCTGACCCCTCATCAGGAGCCCCGGCCTCCAGCGCACGATGGTCAGTCCTGCCGTGAACAAGGTCCTGGGGGACAGTGGCCGAGCTGAGACCCAGACTGCACGCATGTCAAGGCCGGGACGGGCGGATTCAGACCTTGAGCGGGCGCAGTCTGGTCCCCAGGTGCCGGGCTGGGGGTCAGCCTGCGGACGCAGGAGGCTCAGGGCGGCTCCTGAGCAGAAACACGCTGGGCTCCAGGGGCGAGGCAGCGCATACCTTTGGCCTCATTCTCGCTGTCGAGCACAATTTGGAAGGTGTCAGGGGCCAGCGCCAGGCCCGCGTTCACCAGGAGAGCTCGCTTCTTCCTGACGCTGTCTTTGGGGACAGCCTTCTTCGCCTGCAGCAGGAAGACACGGTGTGACGCGCGGGCTACTACATCACCTAAACGGACCCTGTCCCGGGCTGCTCGGCCAGCCCTATCCCTGGGCAGCCTCACGGAGCCCGGGTCGGCACCTGCTCAATGGCCATGATGGCCTTGTCCTCGGCACGCTCGGGGGACTGGTAGAGCATGGTGCACAGGCGCAGCCGGTTCAAGGCCCTGGTGAGCTTGTCCTGGTAGAGGCCGAGGCTGTCCAGGAGCACGGCCTTCTGCAGGTGCTGGATGGCCGGCTCCAGCCGGTCCTCGTCCTCCTCAATGTGCGCCATCTCCATGTGCACTTGGCAGCGGAGCAGGACCATGAGGCTGGGGAGGACAGCACGGTGTGACGCAGGCCTGGGCACGCGGACCTGCCGTAAGAACCCCCCGGAGCCTGGGCTTCCCAGCGTGCTTCGGCTCCCGCCGGCTTTGCCTGGAGGCCTCGATCGGGGACAAGCAGGGAGGCCCCTGCAGGGCAGCTGTAGCACCTGGGCTCCAGGGCTGAGGAGCAGGTCAGTGGACGGGGAACCGTGCGGTGGGACCTGCTGGGTAGGGGCTTAGCAGACACGGGAGGCTCGCAACGCTGCTGCTACGGCTACCGCCTCTGGCCGTCAGAACCGTCCCACATGCGTGCCCGCTGCTGCCCGCTGCCCGCTGCTGCCCGCTGCCCGCTGCCCGCAACAGAAGACTGCCATTTGCCCCCCGGGATGGGGCCTGCTCTGGTCTCAGCAGCTCAGGGACACCCCCCAAGGGGCCTGCCCCCTGCCTGGCTGCTGCTCCGGCTGCTTCCTCTGCCGGTGTCTGCACGTGTCACGGAAGTGTCCTCGGAGCTTTTCCATCAACAAGAGGCAGAGACCAACACCACAGCCACTGCCCAGGGACACCAGCATCAACAAATCCAACAGATTCGGCTGAACACAGGCACTGCAGGACCCGTGAGCTGACAGTGCAGACAGAGGTGTGAATGCCATGTGATACGGCTGTGACCTTGGGGACACGGAGGCAAGGAATGCCTGTGGCTTCACCCACGCCCGTGAGGGGTCCCTGGTTGGTGCCACACTGAGGTCCCTGCTCTTCCTCAGGGAACCAGGCTGTGCAGACCCTGCCCAGAATGTGCCACAGTTTGGGGCAGGCCCTGCCCTGAATCCTGCTCCTTTGGGCAGTGGGAGACCCGGCCAGGGCTGACCAAGCTGGGGCGCCGACTGAGGCTGACAGCACACACACAGCACGGGGCGCTGCACAGAGGGACGGTCAGGAACAGTCTGGCAGAGCACGGGGCCAAGGAGGTGCCATCGCAGCGCAGCCTGGGCAGCTGCAGCCACAGGCGGGATGGGGTGAGGGGCTCCGTGGGGCCAGAGACCGGACGTGCAGCAGCCTGTGTGTGGATACGGCCAGGGCCAGGCATTGGGTTTGCCAGATAAATCCTTCAATGCAGATATTAAAATGCAAATATAAATGTATTGTAAAAACCTGAAGGCAGACGACATTAGGGACGGAACAGATACGGACTCTCCGGAGAGGAGAACCCGCAGGAACCGAGACACCAGAGCTCAGAACAGGGACACGCGACATTGGAAAGCTCCTGCTGGCACCACAGCAGGCTGCAACTGAGCCAGCCACAGCCTAGACATCATGCCTCGGAGGGACAGACTAAAGTCGGCTTTTAAAATGAGCAGAGGCTTGGGACTTGGGGGCCGTGTCCAGGGCACGTGCGAAGCTCGAGTCCCGGGAGGCAGAGAGAGAGAACAGATGGTAACAGCTGATGTTCCTGGTGAGAGGCCCGGGCCCGCGTCTGCACATCTCGGCAGACCCAACGAGGAGCGTTGAAGGCTCCAAGGGTACCGCAGTCAGAACTCCGAAAACAGAAAGGAGCAGAGGCACGTACGGCGAAGGGCCCGACCCCCCTGAAAACAGTGCGCATTTTTATCAGGAATCCGGATGGTCAGAAGAACTACAACAGCCTTGCCAAGGTGTTTAAAGAAGAAAATACCTGGAAACCCAGAACCCAACAGCCAGCGACAACAGTTTGAGGGAAAGTCATTTCAGACCCACAGGGGTCCATCGCCAGCAGGGAGGTCTTCGGGTTGAAACAAAGCACGTGGGACCCAGGATGTGCGGGAAGGAAAGAGCCGGTGGGATCAGCGCAGTAGGTAAACGTGAGAAACTGCCGCTTCCTCTGTAATTTTCTTAACAACAACCAACCAAGCAAACAAACAAACAAATCCACGGGCTGCGAGACAGATGGCAGCTCCGCGAGGGAGGGAGATCTGTTCATGCCGGAGCCACATCGCGCTGCGTCCAGACGTGAAACCCACGAGCAGGACAGCGCACAGGCAGCGGGTGCGGACGCAGGGAGGGCGCCGCAGAGCTCTACGGTAGGGACGCGGGCAGGGGTGCGCGAGCGGCCCGCACGGACCCGGCTGCCCGAGGACCCGCATTACCGGCCCTTGAGCAGCCCTGCGCCCTGGGAGGGAGGGTGGAGAAACGAGCCAGTGGGGCAAGTGGAGCCGATTCTAAAAATTAACCTCAAGGAAGGCGGGGAAGGAGCAGCCAGAAGCCGAAGGGACGCACGGAAAGAAATGAGGTCAAGATACGCTCAATGCGGCACCAAACGCAGAGCGGCTGGAGCTCCAGGCACCACAGATGGTCCCAGCAGATGGAAAGGAAGACGGGTGGACGCTGCCCGCCGGACGCCTCGCAGCCCGCCGGACGCCTCGCTGCCTGCCGGACGCCTCGCAGCCCGCCGGACGCCTCGCAGCCCGCCGGACGCCTCGCTGCCCGCCGGACGCCTCGCAGCCCGCCGGACGCCTCGCAGCCCAGAACAGCATCCCCGCGCCTCTTCTCCCTGCTTTACTACCTTCTCAGCACTTAACACAGCCGCCTGCTGAAACAGGGGGTGCCGGTGCGGGTGCCGGTGCTCGGCTGTACACCCCGCAGCACGTCTCCAGGCCCAGTGCCGTGCCCGGCCCAGGGCAGCGGCTCAGCAAGTGCGTGACAAATGTGTCCAACCCAGTGTGGACCGCAGACTTGGAGTCCCTCACCTCGGCACTGACCCGTTGGTGCCCACACACCGCATCATGCCCCTGGTGTCATGGCCAGCGGGCACCACACCGTGGCTGTGGCAGGCTCTTCCATCAGAGCCCGTGGAGCAGAGTCAACAGGGCACCGGCACTGGTCTACGGAGGAGGTCGGACCTGCCCTGAATCCTGCCGTCGGCGTGTGGCCGCGGGCAGTCAGAGCCTCGGTGCCGGGACGCGGGCTGGCCCTAACTTTGTGTCAGCCAGTGGGGAGGGCCACCCTGTCCTGCCCAGGGCACACTCGTGACCCTGTCACCACCGGCCAAGCCCTTTCTGATGTAGGTAGAGTTTCCTGCTGGCACCACTTTTGGGGGACATGAGCCGGACCTCAGCTTCCTCCCCGTGTTGAGGGATCCGCCCCAGGCCTCCCCACACGAGCACCCACCTCTTGGGGGCACAGACTACCTGTCCGCCTTCTCCAGGACATCGGCGACGTTGCTCAGCGGCTTCCGCAGCTGGCGCCGCAGGTTGTGCTGCAGCAGAGGGAGACACGTGTTCCACTGCGTAGCACACACCACGTGGATGGGCCCAGGCTCGCCCAGGCGCACGGCTTGCTGCAGGGCCACGTCGAGCCTCTGTACTATGCTCAGCTGCATCTGCATGAGACACATGGGTCGCCTGTGCGGACCGGAGGCAAACCCCGCGCCCCACCCAGGGAGCTGGAGGCTCAGGTGGCTGCGGGGGCCAGGGCCTGTGTCACCAGCCCTACAAGGGGCTGCTTGTCTGTAAGACACTTCCCTGAAAGGCCGGGAATGGGCCCCGCACACCCACACGGTGCTTCTCTCGCACGAGCTGCTTCCATCCAAGGGTGTGTACTTCTCGAGCTGGTACCGTGACCACAGTGGCCTGTGGCCGGCTCCATCTACGATCCAGAGACCCCCTCCTCTGTCCTGTGCTACGTGCGCCCTTCCCACCAGACAGGCTCTGGTCTCACATCTGAGGATGTGGGGAGCCGGCTTACGGCCCACGCTTCCTCAGAGCCCCCTGGGGCTGCCCGCTGACCCGAAGCTTGGTCCCATGGCCTCTGGCTACTGGCAGCCTCAGGGCCTCCCCTCACTCTGCCTCCCGAGCTGGCAGCCGATGCGCCCTGACCGGTGCCAGTGGGCAGCAGCACAGGGACTGAGCTTGACACAGCGCCCGCTGCAGCCCCTCGGGCCACCCATGCTGCTGCAGCCCGTGGCCAGACGTGGGGCCGGGATGCTCAGGAAACCATGCCCGACGCTGCCCTGGTTAGGCTCCTGCCAGGTGCCAGGTGGGCTCAGGGCTAGAGAAGCCCATGAGCAAGTCCAAGAGGAACACGGACATCCACCAGGCAGCAGTGAAGGCGCGGAGCCTGCTGCAGGTGCGGGGGACAGAGCCCCGCGGCCGGCTGCTGCTCTCTGGCAGGAAGGTTCTCTGGGGCGCCCCGAGCAAACCCTAGGAGCTCCCGCCTCAGCCATCACTACTCGGTGCCAACCGTTTGCTTTTCCTTTTAAGCTGCCAAATTCTCATTAACGAGTAGTCTAAAACAATCTCTGGATTCCTTTCCTGGCCGGGGCTGCTGGTCCAAACCTACTGTGTTAAACAGCAGATGCCCTTGTGTCCCCGCGATCCGAGGGGCCAGCAGCTTCCAGGAAATGCACAAACTGCTGAGTGATGCCGTCTCCTGTTCAGGAATTTACCTCGACGGCTGCACGGACGTAGACTTTAAGTTTACTTTCGAGACTCGAAGCATCTAGTTCACACTCCAGGCACTCGATTTCAATCAGCTTCCCAGGATCCTGCGGGACACACACAGTCTCTGCATATACGGGAGATTTTTAAAGGAAGCAATCACACACGTTCATCAACCTCAAAGACCATTTTAAAATACTACTAATGTACTAGGTAGAAATTCAACAACAAAAACAAGAGAATACAAAGACATATAACAAAAACTTTAAATATTCCCCCAAAATGCAAAGCTTTTTTTTTTTTTTAAGGTTTTATTTATCTGACAGACAGAGACACAGCAAGAGACGGAACACAAGAGAGGGGAGTAGGCTTCGCTGCGGGGGTCGATCCCAGGACCCTGAGACCACGATCTGAACTGAAGGCAGAGACTTGATGACTGAGCCACCCAGGTGCCCCCAAATGCAAAGCTTTAAGTGAGAAAGCAAAAATTCTTGATACTTTTTTAATTGTGGGGAAAAAAAGATAATTTCACTGGACCTTGAATTTTTACATAATTACACCAACTTCAGATAAATGCTTATAACCCTTGGCAAACACGTTTTCTTTCACTTACTCCCTGCGGGGTTGGGATGAGAGCATCCTGCTTGGCAGGGCCGAGGCGTGGGCAGTAGGAACCCAGGGTTTGTCTCGCGGGCCTCACTTTGCTTCTACGAAACTGCTAAGCTCTTCCAAAGGCGCTGTGCCATTCTGCATTCCCGCTAGCCCGAGAGCTGCGGCGTCCCCACATCCTCTCCACGCCGAGTGGGGTCGGTCTGTGCGTGCAGCCATCTAGGACGTGTGTCGCCGTGAGTCAGTCCAGAGCGCACACGGGTCTCCGCCTCGGTTCCCAGCACAGCGCTCCTGAAACGCTTGTGATGCTCTAAGTGTTAGAGCACTGGGGGCATCTTTCCTTCCATAGACTGGGGGCTGGTCCCACAAGGGCCAAGCCCTGACGACAAGCTGGGGGCTCTCAGCCCCAACCCCGCCCTCCAGAAATGCATCGCTAATTGGATCGTGCCTATGTGAGGAAACCCCCGTAAAATCCCAATAGTACAGGGTCCAGGGCGCCTCCAGGTTGGCAAACACGTCCACATACTGGGAGGGCGGCCCACCTGGCTCCACGAGGACAGAAGCTTCTGCCCTTGCTCAGGACCCCTCCCCCCAACTGTCCTCTACGTCTCTCTCTGGCCGCTCCTCTGCACCTTTATTATGTAATAAATGGGTAAACGGGTTCCCCTGAGTTCTGTGAGTTGCTCTGGAAAACGGATCAAACCCAAGGAGGGGGTTGTGGGAGCCCCTCATCTGTAGAGCAGAAGGACAGAAGTTGGGGGTACCAAAACGGGGGAGCAGTTCTGCGGGACTGAGTCCCTCAGCGTGGGATCTGGCGCTGTCCCCAGGGAGAGCATGAGAATTGTCAAAACCGGAGGACACGCAGCAGGTGTCCCGGAGACCCGGGGTGCAGGAGTGCGCCGTGCGGTGGGAGCGCGAGAGGAGCGCGGAGGGCCGGGGAAACCAGCGCTTCTCGGGGCCCGTTCTTCGGTCCGTCCACGGTCTTCGCCAGGGAAAGTGCCTACCCAGAGCTCTCCGGTTCCTTTTTTCTTTTCTTTCTTTTTTCTTTTTTTTTTTTTTTTTTCTTTTGGTTGTTTTCTCAAGCACTGAGCACTCCCTGCACAGCCGGGCGCAGCCCTGGGTCAGACACGACTCGCCGACTCGCGGACACCTTCACTCAGGACCTACTCGGTGCTTCATTTTCTGAACGAAGGTTCTTCATTGTAACAAAATGTGTCGACTTCTTGTATGAATCACACAGAGACTCGCTGTTGTTGCTCTGCAAGTCGTCTCCCGACGCTCGTCCCACGCGAAGTCTCGCGTCCGCGTGCGGCGGGAAGTGGGGGCCGGTGTGCTCGCTGGTTCGGTTCGGCTCCGGCTCGGACGCGGGCTGCTCCAGCGCCATCGTGTAAGGGGCAACTTCCTCACCCACCCAACGCCGTCACGCCTCTGTCAAAAGGCAACTGGCCGTACGTTCGCGGGTGTAACGCTGGACTCGCCCCCTGGACATCGCGTCCTTCAGGCCAGCGCCACGGCGGCTGACGTGGGCGCCGCCGCGGTCCCCCCGCGGGCCAGGCAGCGGCCGTCCTCGACGCCCGATCTTGGTGCCGTCGCGTCTCCGCACACGTTTTGTGACCCGCGGCCCGTCTCCGGAGCTCTCCTGCCGGGCCTCTGCTTGGGACGGCGCCAGCGCCGCCGTCGACCCAGACAGAGTCTGGGGGTTCACATCGGTATCTTCCCTCTAAACAGCCAATGGCCTTTTGAGGAGATTTAAGTATTTGTCGAGTCTTTCCCTCCTGCTCCCGTGGTGGCCCTTTCTGGGCTCCTCTCTACTTTCTGCAGACCCGGACTTCCCTCCCGCGCCACTGGCCTCTACACGAAGAGCTTCCCCTACGTTTCCTGTAGTCTGAGTCACTCTTTCAGATTTGGTACATTTTAATAAATATTTAGCTCTTTTTTAAATTTTTAAATATTTCTTTAAAATTTGAGAGTGAGAGAGCATGAGCCTTCAGAAGGAGTGGGAGAAGCAGATGCCCCACCGAGCAGGGGGCCCGACGAGGGCTCGATCCCAGCACCCCAGGATCACGACCTGGGCTACGGCAGACAGTTCCCTGACTGAGCCCCGCAGGCGCCCCTTACATCTGGTTTTTAAAGACATTTTCGGAGCGTAGATTTTTAGGCAGATAGCTTTCCTGTTTTTCATACTGTAAAGATGTCGCGCTTACATGTCTTGGCTTGCATCGTTTCCAACAGAGTTAGCTGTCGGACTCACCAGGGCCCCTTAGTACCCCATGCTCCCCTTTGAAGATGACCGCATTAGGAGTTCTGACTCCGACGATGCGCACGTTGGTCTGCCCAAAGCTGCCCCACGAGTCGCGGGAGCTCGGTTATTTCCGTGTTTCTCCTCTGCTTCATTCTGGTAGTGCTAATCTTTTCCTCTGAAATGTCACTTCTGCTTTACTTTTAAAAAATTTTTATTGAGGTATAATTGACGAATTTGTATGTGTGGAGCGTAGATGTGATGATATATGTATACATTAGGATTTTATTACTGTAATGAGGTAAATTAAGAAATCAATCGCTTCACATATTTTGTTTATTTTTTCCTTTTGGCAAGAATGCCCAAGATCTACCCTTTGGGCAACTTTCCAATGTACAGCCCAGTCACCAAGCTGCGCACCAGCACCGCCAACGCAGCCAGTGCCCCGACCAACGTCTCCTCCCTGCGCGCCACCCTCACAAGGCCCGTTTTATTCGGCTTCTCCGTCTGGCTTCTTTCACTGGGCACGACACTCTAGACGCGTGCACGCTGTCACACACGGCAGGATTGCCTCTGTGTGCCCTGTGGTGTGTGTGGTGTGTGCGTGCGCACACGTATACGCGCACACACGTTCTCTTTATCCGCTCGCCACGGGCGTCAGGTTGTCTCCCTGTCGTGGCTATCGTGACTAGCGCTCCGACGAGCACGGAGCACAGACAGCTGGTCCAGGGACTGAGTTCACGTCCCTCGGGCGTGTTCCCAGGAGCAGCATCGTGGGTCTCCCGCAGTCTGGTTTTAGTTTCCCGTCATGGCTGTACCACTTCACTTCCCACCTCGACTGTACAAGGGCTTCCTTTTCTCCACGTCCCTGGACATCTGAAGGGGTGGGAGCCAACACCTGTTACCGCCTGTGTCTTTGCTGACACCACTGTAACGGCTGTGAGGGGCACCACGGCTTCCATTTTAGCCCCGACAGTGGGGGTGGTAACTTCCTTTCCACGTACTGCTTGGCCACCCGGGGCTCTTCTCTGAGAAAGTGTTTACGCGGGTCTTCAGCTCATTTCATTCACTAGAGTACTCGGGGTTTTGCTACTGAATTACAGGAGCTCCTTGTCTGGTTTCGGCGCCAGCCCCGTCTCAGACACCCAGTCGGCAAGGGCTTCCCTCCTACGCCCTAGGCTGCTGCTCCATGGTCGACCGTTTTTTCGCTGTTTGATGTAGTCCGTCTTGTTTACTTTTGCTTTCACTGTCAAAGCCAAAACGTCGCCAAGACCCACGTCAAGAAGTTTTTTCCCTATGTATGCGCCTGGGAGAGGCTTAATGGTTTCAGGTCTTCAAGGTCTTTAATCCATCTCAAGTCAGTGTTTGTGAGTGCTGAAAGGTGGGGTCCAGTTGCACGCCTCTGTACGAGGTCGCCCGGCTTCCCCAAGGTGTGCTACCGGGGCTTTGCCAAACACCAGTTGACATTATGCGTGTGCACTGACTTCTGGGCTCCCGATTCTATTCCGCGGCTCTACGCCTCTATTTCTAAGCCAGTACGCCATGATTCCGATTCTTGTAGTTTTTAACGGGGAGATGAAGAAGCAGGAGACCCGCAGCTCCGCTCTTCCTTCTCAAGAGTGCTGCGACTCTCTGGGGGCCCCACAGACTTTCCACAAGCTTTAAGATTTTTTTTTAAAGATTTTATTTATTTATTTGACAGAGATCCCAAGTAGGCAGAGACACAGGCAGAGAGGGGGAAGCAGGCTCCCTGCTGAGCAGAGAGCCCGATGCGGGACTCGATCCCAGGACTGACCTGAGCCGAAGGCAGCGGCTTTAACCCATTGAGCCACCCAGGTGCCCCTAAGATTTTTTTTTTTAATCTTTTGTGAGAAAGACCATTGGAATTCTGATAGAGATTGCATTGAATCTGTAGGTGGTTTTGGGTAGTATGGGCATTTTAACAATTTTAATTCTTCCAATCCATAAACATTGAATATCTTTCCATTTACTTGTGTCTTCCTCAACGTCTTCCATCAACACTGCGCAGTGCTCGGCGCCCAGGTCCCTCACGTCCTCGGTTAAACTCACTCCTGAGCAGTTCGTTGAGTGTGATGCTGTCGTGGACGGGGTTGCTTTCTCCAGTTCTCTTTCGGATGGTCGGTTTTAGTGCACAGGAACAACAGATTCCTGTTGATTGAGAGTTTTCTAACTGTACTGAATTTGCTCATTAGTTCTGACTGCTTTGAGGGGAACTTTTCACCACAGAGTACGACGTGAGCTGCGGGCTGGTCGCAGGAGACCTCTGTGGAGACGACATCACTCCGTGTCCGGTTTGTTGAGCGTCGTATCACGAAAGGATGTTGAATTTTGACAAACGCTTTTCTTGCATGTATTGGGATTATCACGTGGTTCCTACCCTTCCTCACGTTAAGGTGCGGCGCCACAGTTGCTGGACCCGCCTGCGCTAACCCCGCCTTGCGTCCTCGGGATAAGTCATGCCCGCTCTGGGCACCTGATCTCCATGACGCGCTGAGTCGGAGCTGGCCTCCATGTCCATCAGGGACACCGGCCCGCACTTTCCTTCTCTTATAGTGTCTTTCTCTGGCTGTGCTATCAGAGCAGTGGTGGCCTTAAAAGTGAGCAGGGGAGTGTTCCTTTCTCTTCAGTTTTTTGGGGTTTTTTTTTGAACACTTCATAAAGGACCGGCATCAGTTCTTTAATGTCTGGTGTAATTCCTCTGGTCCTGGGCATTTCTTCGTCGGGGATTTTTTTTACCAGCTCAAGCTGCTTGCTAGTTGTCAGCCCATTCAGAGTCTGACTCGTGGTTCTGTCTCGGTAGGTTTGTGTCTCTGGGAACGGACCCCATGGGTTATGGTCTCCTCGGGGCGCAGCCGTCCTACGCCCCTTCACGTCCCTGGGGTGTCGGCGGTACCGTCTGTGCTTCCACTTCTGGTTTCGTGGGAGTCGCCTCTGTTCTGTGTGCGTCTACGAAGCCCATCAGGCCCGGAGGGCAGCGCGAGCCAGCAGGTCCCATGATTTTCTGTGTGAGGGACAGGTCCCTGGAGACGGCGAAGGGCCGCAGACCCTGCGGTTACCGGGTCGCCGTTCACTTCTGCTTCCAGGTGTGGTAAGACTCGCCCACGCCCTGGGTGCTCCGACACGGGGCACACACGCACGCACGGCGGTCCCGGCCTCGTGACTGGGCGACGTTTCTCACCAGAGAACGATTCTCTGTCCCGCGGCGTCTGTTCCGACTTCAGGTAAGCGCGGGGGTCCGGCTCCCGTGCTCACCGTCCTGCACGCGGCCCCAAGCGGCCTCCTGTGGGCAGCGGGCGGCTGGGCCCGTCTTCGACCCGCAGTGCACTCGGCACCCCGTCTCTGCGGGGGAGAAGCCGGTCCTTCTCCGCCACGTCGCCGTGAGCAGGAAATGACTCACCACTGCCGGCTTCCTCTCCGCTGGCCGGCGTCTCCGGTGAGGCGCGAGTCCCCGCTGCGGCTACCCCCGGCCCCCCTCCCCCCTCCACCGGCCCCCCTCCCCCCCCTCTTCTCTCCCGTGCCCCGCGGCAGCCGAAGCTTCCAGGAAACACCCCGCGGCGAGCTCTGCTCAACCTCCTGCAGCCACACGAAACTCCCTTGTCACTACTCCCCACTCCACGGCACGTTTCCCACGTCACAATTCGCGATTTTCATGTTTCGTGCCTGTTACCTAGTCACTGCGACGCGTCGTCCCGAGTGACTCTGTCTTCCAGACCGCAGGGGCCAGGCTCCGGCCGCACCGGCCTCCGAAGCGCCGTCCGACGTGTCCCCGCTGCCCGCCCGGGTGCGCTTCTGATCCCGCCCTGTCCCTTCCCGTGAAGAACTCGCTCCGCTCCCGTCTCCCTCCATCCTCCGCTGCTCACGGACAGCGTCGCGGGACAACACACTCCTGCCCGGCAGCTTCTGCCTTCCGCGCTCGGAATGAGTCGCCCGGTCCCTTCCTGGCCTGCGAGGTCTCTGCCGACAAACCCTCCGACGGCCTCACGGCGACTCCCTTGGATGAATCAGCGTGTTTCTCCTGCTGCTTTCAAAACTCCTTTATAATAATAATACGTCGTACAACAAACCGTCCGGCACTTGGATTCTAAGATCCTTCGGTGCAGTCTTCGCTGGGTTGAATCTCTCTGGGACCTGTGAGCCTCGTGTCCTTGGACGACCACCTCTTCTCCAGACTCGGGGAAAGTTCAACCGTTATTTTTTTAAACCTGTTTTCTTGCCTCTTCCGCGCACCCATAATTCACATCGGCCTTCTGTACTGCTTTGTTTCTTCGGGGAAATTTCAAGTCACCTTTCAGTTTACAAATTCTCTTTTCTGCTTGGATCAAGCCCCCGACCAAAGCTCCCCACTACACTTCTCGCTTCATTCACTGTATTTGTTCTTCAGCCCCAGGATTTCTACTCGATCGGGTTTTTTAAGAAATCTCCATCACCACTGAACTTCTCATTTTGTTCCCCTGTTATTCCTGACTTCCTTGAGTCTCTACGCTCTCTCGTAGCTGAGCTTCCTGTTAACAATCACTTCGAATTCCCTGGCAATTCACAAACCTCTGTTTCTTCGGAGCACCTTACTGGAAAATTGCTGTGTCCCTTTGGTGGCGTCGTGTTTCCTTGTTGTGTGTGTCTGTGATGATGTCTGTGCATCTGATGAAGAAGTCTCTCTTCCAAGCGGTGCAGTCCAGTTCCGGCGGGGAGAGACCCTCCCCCGTGGGGCAGGGTGAGAATGCCAGCCAGGGAGACGTGGCCGGCAGCTCTAGCGCAGGGAAGGCCCGGTGTCTTCGTCCCCACGCAGCTCCGCCAGCCGAGGTCAGCCTCAGCAGACACGGTAGGGTGGGTTCCTCAACAGTCAAGGCTGCTGGTCTCTAGTTTCAAGGTCTGTTGGGGTCCGTGGTGGCGAAGGCTGCTGGGGACCTCCTGATTCCTTTCTCTCCCTCAGGGGAGGTCGCAGCCATGGGGATCTCTTTGGGCACTAGGGCTGGGCTACAAGCACTCTAGAAGCACTGGCCCTGACCCCTGGCCCATAGGTGCCCGCGGAGCAGCCGCAGAGCTGGAGACTATGTCGGGAGGCTTGCAGAGCAACGGCACTGGCTCTGGGTCCCGGGCACTGGCTGCTGACATAAGCAACACTGTGGTTACGTGGGTGTGTGTGCTGGCCAGGCATCAGGACCTCGATCGAACTGCTTTAAATTTCACTCCAGGAGCGATTCTCAGCCCTGTGTTCCCGGTCAGACTGTTCCTGGTCGGTGGCTACCTCGCCGGTGTGCACAGGTCCCGTACACACGGGCACGAGTTGGATCCCAGCTGAAGACTTGAAGGGGGGCCTCGGGCCTGTCCGGACCCCCCCTCTCGTGCGGCTTGCTGCTCCCTGGCGCTCTGTCCTGTGAACCGGGACTGCTCTGTCCTCCGGGCGACCCACGGCTCCGCGGCTCGGCTACCGTCTCGGGCTTCACCTGCGCTCGCTCCTGCGCCAAGCTGCAGAGTCCCACCTCCCGAGCTCCGCCTTCCTTCCCTCTCCACCATTTGGTCCCTTGAAGATTTTTGTCTCACATTTTGTTTGTTTTTTTTAGTTGTTTCAGACTTGAGAAACTTTTACTCCAACTTGGCCAGAAAAAAGTTCATTTCTTTCACGATGTCACTTTCATATCTTTCCCGCTTTTAAGGAAAGTTTCCCGTTCTTCTGAAGTATCATAAAACGACACGGTTGTCTTTGTTTACCGGCCCCTCACAGGGAAAATGGACAACACAAACCTCACCATCACGCAAGAAGGTCGAGGTGTAATCATGTGACGAACAATTTACCGGGAAAACAGCACGATTCCGAACCGAGACGGACCAGTACCCGTGAGAAAGGACAAAGGCAGTACGTAAACTGAGATACTCATGTTTGTAGGAAGAGACTTAACACATTTCTCAGCACACAGATGAAAACGAACCAAATAACACCGAGGCTGTTTAATGGACACACAGAATCCTTCACTTAAAAAGTGAAGACATCCTCTCCGAGTCCGCCAGAATACCTACAAACCCCAAGAACAAGAAATACGGAGTACGCTGCAAAGGGCCAGTGAGGAGAGGGAGGGGGCTGCGGTCCCAGGGGCGCGACTCACGGGGCTGTCGGCACTGGAGCTCCGCGTTTAAGAAAGAAGCGGGCCTCGGCCTCGGCGTTTCCATGGATACCACAGGCCACGCAGCAGCACTGCCCTGGGGGAACAGCCCTCTCGTGGGAGGTCGCTGTCTGCGGGTGGCCTGAGCGGGGGGACACCCCAGTGCTAAGGTCGGGCCACTGTGTGTGGAAACAGAGGATGGGAATGACTCCGTAAAGAACTCTGAAGTCCTTCAAAAATGTGCCTCCGCCGGTTCCGGCCCCTGCGCTCTCTGGCCGCGCCGCCGTCCAGCCTCAGCCGCCCGCAGCCCCGCTGCGCACCCCAGCCTCCCTCCCAGCCGGCAGCGCCGTCCAAGGACCACCGGCCGTCCCGGTCCGGGTGAAGTTTTCCTTCCTCTTCAGAACAATTTCCAGACCAAGAGAACCACAGACGTGACGGCTCTCCCTGCGAACTGTCTCACGACCCGCGCCGCGGAGGGGACACTGCGCTGGGACTGGATTTGGAGGCAAATGTCAGAGAAGCAGCCGAGGTCTGCGACTCACGGGGACTCTGGGACCAAACACGGCAGGTGCTCAGGGGCAAGTGCAGGACGTGGCGGAGGCGGAACGGCCCCAGCGTCCGGGCGACCCCCCTCCCTCCCCTCGGGCTCTCACGGGCCGCGGCGCCCACCGTGGCACCCGCTGGTGTTGGGGAGCCGCGTCCACCGCGGGCAGCCCAGGAGCCTCTGTTCTGCCCAGAGCCCTCGCAGCCCCCGCAGTCAAGGCACACGCCGAGGTGCGCACCGGTGGGAAGCCCGGGCAGGGAGGTAAGTCTTTCGTTGGAGCCAATATTTTAACACGTATTTTTAAACCTTGAAAGTGCAATTCGCGAGTACTTTCGTGTCCGTGGACTTACTATAGGAATAAAGGTAAGTACGGGTAAAAGCTTTAGGTACAAAATGCTGATTCCAGCCCCTTCTGTGAAAGCAGAGGGACGGGCGGAAGTGTCCAGTCATGGGGCTGGCAACAGGCTGTAGGTCGGGAACTCTGCGAGACACTGGGCAGCCCCTCCGGTGAGCCGTGGGGCAGCCAGCAGCAACCTGGGCCGCGGCCTCAAGGGCGGCGAGACTGGGGGCACGAGCCGCACCCCCTTGCCAAGGGGCTGCACCCCTGCACAACCGGTGCCTCTTCGCCGCCACACCGCCTGCTGCGGGCCTCAGCCCCGCTCTCCCTCCCTGCCCTCCCCGAGCACGCGCCGCAGGCGCACAGCCGCCGGCCACTTACTCTGCTGTGGACACTCTGCAGGTCGGAGAGGCAGGCGGAGGCTATCTCCTCACACTTCAAGGCCAGGGAAAGCCGGGCCAGTTCGAAGAGCAGAAGAAGTCTGCGAGTGAGGAAACAGAAGGGCCCCGTGTCGGCGCGGGCGTCAGGGGGGCACGGCCGCGTGCTCCTCTACCCGACAGGGGAGGCAGCGGTCGCTGGTTAACCCCACACGGGAGATAACACCAAACAAAACTATGGCCACGGTCCCCAAGCCCGGCCCCCACCAGGCCCTGATGCCACACTTGGCGGAAACGAAATGCTCGATCCGCTTAGGAAGCTGCTCCTCCTCCTGTGCCCTCAGACGGTACAAGCACAGAAGGGGACAGGGACGAGCAGCCCCGCACAGCCGTCAGCACCCAACGTCACTGTCGACTCAGCAGAGCTGTGGGAGCAACACAGGGAACAGACACGGACTTCCTGACTCAAAGCCTCTTCCTCTGGCTACGGGACACACATCCAGAGGCACCGCTGGTCCCGGTCTCTGCAGAAAGCCTCAAGCAGATGCTAACGTCGTCTGGGAGTACAAAGGACCTGTGACGGCCAGGGCAACTTGGGGAACGAGCTGGAGACCAGACGGTGTGATCTGAGACTAGTGGAGCAGGACGGGCCCGGGCCCCCTGCCTCGACCTGACATCCCGGCCAGGCGGTTCTTCGCTGGACTTGGGAGACCCATCCTGCACACCCAGGACCTCAGCAGCACCCCTGGCTGCCGGCCTCCAGATGCCAGCAGCAGCTCCCCGCCACGGCTCCCAGCGGCCTCCAGACATGCCAAACATCTCCTGGGACAAGCCGGTGCCCCTTCTGCCCTTTGCAAGTGAACCATCGCCGTCTTACTCAGGACCCCAGGTGGAGCCCAGTGTCGCCACCCTCCTGCCCCTGCGTTCCCGCTGTCCCGGCCCGCCGCCTCCTCCACCTGCTCAGCCCCTGGAGCCCCAAGGGCCCCGGCAGGCCTCGCCTCTTGACATCCGGCCCCTCCGTGCTCCCGGACCTCTGGCCGCCTGGACCCACTGCACAGGTTAAGAGGGAGAACTCGAAAAGGTACAAATCACAGAGTTTCAGTCATTTTTTTTTTTTTTAAGTTTTAAACAGAACATTTTTCCCGCCCAGAATTCTGGGCACAGAAGCCCGGGTGGAAGGCGGTCAGCAGAGCCCCTCCCTCGGAGTCGGAGCCGCAGGCCGTCAGACAAGGAACCACCCCAAGCAAACACAGAAGGCAGCTGCGGCCAGTGAGACAGGAGCCCAGGCCGCACGGGATGGGCCCCTCCTGCAGCCCGAGCAGCACCTCTGGCGAAGGCCGACCGTGCGGGAAGCCGAGGAAACTGAGCTGTCGGCGTCAGGAGCCGCGACGCAGCCCCCGGGGCCACACACAGGAAAAGCAGACGTTCCCGGGAAAGGAAAGCCCGAGCCACACCGCAGGGCAAGGACCATCTCCAGACCTGGAGGGTGGGAGGGCCTTGCTGGGCTCCGAGGCAGAGGTGGGGACCCGAGGCCAAGGTTGACTCCCGCTGGGCGGAAGCACACGGCCCTGGGCTTCTGGGGGACCCAGGTCAGCCTCGACTCACGGGGCTGCCGGGGAAGGACTGAGCACCAGGCCCCTGACTGGCGGGATAAATGTGAGTTCGAATTAGTCTTATATTAAATACCACATTTCTGTACATCAAAAATTAATGTTAAACACCTAAAAGGTACTCAAACTGGGACAAGGGGTAAACACACAGGAGCTGGAGGGCCCAAATTTTTATTAAAACAGAAAAAGCTTCTGTGAGTCAGTAATGAAATGGTTTATGCCCTTATTAAAAAACTGGGCAAAACAAGCGTAAAAGGCGAAAGATTTATGCGCTCTGAAGAGAAACCAGAGTATTGGGCAAAACAAGTGTATGGGAAACTAATACAGGGGAAAATGCCAGGAAACCCAGGACAAAACAGCAGCAGTCCGAGGGAGGGAGCAGTGGCACGCCCCCTCCTCCGACCTGCCCTGCCGCAACCAGAGAGGTCAGAGGCCAGGGTCTTCACAGGTGGGCTCCACACGGCTTTTGCAGCATGTCTCAAGTACCCCAGGGTCCCATTTCTAGAAACTTCCTGGAGCTGCCCATATCAGTAGCGAGACCCCAGGGCAGGGCCCAGCTGTCACACGGCTGGCCGGAGGGGACGCGGCAGTCGTGCAGATGCGTGCCATGCGTGTGCACGGCCTCTCTGACCCGACGAGCTCGGGCTGACTCCCCAGAGGGCCTGAACACCCACGTTAAGAACTTCGCTGCAGACAGTCTGTGATGTAGGAACAGCCTCACAATTTCTATGGGAAAAGCAGTTCACAACCTGTGAGATGTTAATGCTGGAGGTTCACACTGATCCATTTCCAAACTCCCTATAATTATTGCATGTTCAATTTGAAATAAGAGAAAAATGATGGATTCCACCCATTCAAAGATTTATTTGTTTTAGAGGGCGTGAGCTCGGGGTGGGGCACAGGGAGAGAAAATCACGAATGGACATTGCACAGAGCGGGAAGCCCGACAAGGGGCTCGATCTCATATCCCTGACATTGTGACCTGAGCCGAAACCAACTGCGTCCCCAGGCACTGCAATGATAAAAATAATTTAAAAAATATGTATAGACACCACCCCTGGCCCATTAAATCTGTATAAATGCAAGAGCCGTGGAGGAGCTCCTCCAGAAGTGACAACACGGACAGGAGACATCTGGGGCCCCTTCACCCAGTCTACCACGGGTGGCCTCCAGAGACCTGGCTCGCAGCCTGCATGACCCTGTCCTCTAGAAACGCGCAGCCTGGCGCCTGACCACGTCCCCAATTCCGACTCCCCGTGCGCAGGTCAGCGGTCCCCAGCCGGCTCCAACAGAGCACCCCCGCATCCTGCCGACCCCCGCATGGCAGCAGCGCTGGGATGCCCGTCTGCAGGCAGCGCGAGACCACGGGCGTGTGTCGTACGCCGCTGGCCCCGGGGTAACTTGTCACGCAGCGACTGGTTATCACACCCCCTAGACGAGTTTCCGGAGGCGGCAGTGATGGGCTACCAGCTACTAATTGGCTTAAACAACAGAATTTCATCTCGTACAGTTTTGGAGACAAGGAGCCTGAGGTCCAGGGCAAGACCCGTCCTGCTGGGTCGCCGGCAGCCTTGTGCTCATCGGCTTGTAGCTACGATGCTCTGACCTCTGCCCCCGGCGTCACCTGGCCTTCTGCCCCGTGAGAATCTGCATCCCAGACCTCCCTCTTCTTATGAGGACCCAAGCCACCCATGAGGGCCCACCCCAATCCGGTATGACCCCACCCGAGCCTGATGACCTCTGTAAAAACCCTGTTTCCAAATAAAATCATGTTCACCAGAAGCAAGGGTTGGGACTTGAATAGGTCTTTTTGAGGGACACATTTCCACCCATAACACCCCAAAATTAACAAATGAGTGACAGTGAAAAAATACACAAGTAATGATTACAGACCTTGGCCACAGTGTTTCGTGAGTCGGGAGTGTGGAGAAGTGGAGGGACAATCACTGAGAACTCAAAGGCCGTCGTTCAGAGGCCGCCCCACGGCGAGCGGTACGCCCCACGGTAATCGGGGCACACAGACGGGACCAGAGCAGGGAGGTCACTTCAGCCACCACCGCCGCAGGGTAGGGCTGGCACTTCTTCCTCCGAGTCACGGGGAAGCCTGCCCGTCATCCCTGCGGCACACACCAGGGTGCGCCTCCTGCTCCTGCCGACAGCCGCTGGCGCAGCTCCCCCCCAGGAACCCAGGCCGGGAACCCAGGCCGGGAACCCAGGCCGGGAACCCAGGTCGGGAACCCAGTCCGGGAAGTCTGCAAACGCCAGCGGCGCCAGGGGACAGAGGAAGGCGCAGACTGGAAAGCGAAGTGCGCGGGCAGAGGAGTCTGGCCGCCGCCACGTTTCACGGCTGCTCCAAAAGCTGTGAGATGTTTCAATACCCTGAAACGTGCCCATGCTGGGAAGCTGAATTTGATTTTAAAAGTACGACATGAAGTTACATATCCCATACGCTCCCCGGACAGCACAGACCTCGAGGCCCGAACCAAGAGCAGACTCTCCACCGGGCTGACCCTGCTGCGGTCCGATGACCACGCCGACGTGACGGCGGAAAACGCGAACACTTACTTCTCCTCTCGGACCGCAGGGGAGCGCTGGTGGTTGTAAGAACTCAAATGTCCGTAGGCCTCCTTCAGAACTGCACCCACATCTTCAGGTAACTCATTCTTGTCCAATTGCCTAGAATTTATTCAAACGTTACGTCAGATTTGTTCCAATTATCCCAGGACAGACAGAAAGTCTAGGGACCTGTGTCTCCCTAGACTTCCTTGCACAGAGAACTTAAAAAGCCTCCTCCCGGGGCGCCTGGGGGGCTCAGTGGGTTGAGCCGCTGCCTTTGGCTCAGGTCATGATCGCAGGGTCCTGGGATCGAGTCCCGCATCGGGCTCTCTGCTCAGCGGGGAGCCTGCTTCCTCCTCTCTCTCTGCCTGCCTCTCTGCCCACTTGTGATCTCTGTCAAATAAATAAATAAAATCTTAAAAAAAAAAAAAAAAAGGCCTCGTCCCTCGATGCTTCGCTGTCCAAGATGACTTCTCCTACCTCCTTAGGCCCCTCGCTCCCAGAACAGGCCCTCTCTCCCCTCACAGGCCTCTGCCGGAACCAGAGCCCCAGGAGGGCAACCCTGCAGGCTGGCCGGGCCCTTCGTGCCTCCCCCGCTCAGGACCCTGGGCGGCAAACTGCCTCCCTGGACTCAGACACACAGCGATCTCCCCGCGGACCTCGCCTCACACGCTCCGGACCTCCCCACGGCTCTTCCCTCGCACACGGCGGCTCTCCTCCTGTTTCATCCCCTCCGGCCGCTCGAGCAGGTGTCTGCCCGCACCCGGGTCCGTTCTTCCTCCACTTCGGACCACTACCGTCAGGGGGCTATCCAAGTCAACCCCTCCTGTTTCGCTCAATGTCAAGGTCAAGTGTGAAGGCTCATCTGGAAGGGCCTCTCAGACAGAGCTCGCCCCGCCAGTGCCTCTGCTCCTTAACCACTTTCCTCGCTGGCTTAGAAGCTACACTCACCCACTGGCAGCCTCTCTGGCCACTTCTAAGTAAAGGGAGGCAGAGTCCCGTCCTCTGGGCCCCGCCTCGCCCTCCTGTCCCACCGTCACCCACCTCCCGGCACAGCCACATCCCCTCTAGGTGCCACAGACCCTGAGTCGGCACCTAAAACCCCGAAACCACTTACGCCTTCAGCACGTTGATGTGGTAAGTGACGGCCAGGCTGGTGGAGGCCGTCTTCTCTTCCGCTAACTGGAGCTCGTCCGCCAGTCCATGTCGCACCTGTCACGAGGCGGACGAGAATTATCCGTCGGTGTAAACAAATGATTAGGTAGAAATCCCGATATTAGTTATTATTTTACAACTATTTCTTTCTTAAAATAATACTTATAACGAGTAAGTACCTCTTCCTTAATTACATTTAATACTTGGTTTTCACGGAGAACCCAAGTTGGTTTCCCGTACGCCCAAGTGAGCAGAAGATGACATTCCCCGTGCATGCTCTGGGGTTTACGATTCCTTAATCGTAACACATCTTCTGCTACGAGTGAAATAGTCAGAGATCACAATGAGGGCAAAGATTTTGGTTTTTTGTCACCGGATGCACGACGCACATGCGCTTTCTCTCGGTGCAGGGACCCGGCCGTGGTTACACACAGTTCCCCAAAGACGACGTATAAGAACGTCCTTCTGCCGCATCTCTCATGTGCCGACTCACCATGGCGGAATAGATGTGTCGGTATTTGTGCGGCACGTTGGCTTTTATAAACGGCGCTGCGGTGACACAGAATCTTGCGGCCTCGTCTGTTTTTCCGGCTTGGAGGTAACAGTCCAGAAGCTCCCTGGGCAATACAGACCAACTAGATATTAAAACCGGATGAGACCGTTTCCCACCGCAGAGGTCTAATAACCAGGTTATTGTGCGTCATTACGTCTCGCAAACTTCAGACAGACACACGGCTCCGCGGGCTCCCTGCTGCGCCCCCGCGGCACGCGGCTCGGCAGCGTCCACGAGCTGTGCTACCCTTGGCCGCAGGGAAAGGAAATGTCTGCACTGTAACTACCTCAAACATCTAAAATAGTATTTTTCGCAAAGATCGTACTTATACTTATTTCCTAAACAGCCATACAGCAGGGAAAGGAAAGCCTACGGGTTCTGGATTCCAAGTTCAGGGCCCGTCCCTCGGTCCCCCTTGCAGATTCTCCCCCAGTCTCTGGCCTGCATGTCGTGCTCCCCAAAGATAGGGAAAGTCTGGCTGCTCGCCCCCTGGTCCCCTCAGCACAAGGATCACACACTGACCGTGTGATCTCACCGTGGCTTCTCGGGGCTGTCTCTCCAGTGAGGCACTAGGCACACACCTCCCTAAACAGGGCCATCCTGGCTGAGTGTCATGTTGCTAAAACGTCTACCCCATTAACAATTTACTGAACCGAGTTAAAACCACAAGCCAGGATCATGACCCAAGCTCACATTTCCTGGGTTCTGAGTCCAAGCACTCGTCTTGTTATAACCCCCCGTGATCAGGACGCTGTGATTTCGTCTGCAGACCTCATCAGACAAGACACACACAAACGTAATTGTAGCTACAGATTAGAAAGCAGTGATACCCGCCCTGCCCTGGGACATGACCCTCCTGCCAGGAGCGAGCGGGAGAGGCAGCAGGTCAGAGGCTGCCGGTGCGCTGCTTAGGGACCCACGGCCGGGCGTCCAACTCACAGCATCAGCTCTGCTCGCCACTCCTTGTCTTCCTCCGCAGTCTGGTTTAACACGCTGACAACCTGGGAGAAGCTGGAGAGCAGATGGTGGTGATAGCCCGGCTTGAGGAACGGCCTCACCATTTGCCAGTAGAGGACCGATGCGTTATACACCAGGAAGTAGTACCTGCAGGGCGCGCCAAGGTCATCTGAGAGCAGGTCCCTGCCCACCAGGAGCCCATCCCAAGCCAGTCCTGAGTCCCCGAGTCCTCTGTCTCCAGCAGATGGCAACAGCGCGATCTGAGCCGCTCTGGGCCAACTGCACCCACACGGCCTATGCAGGAGGGTGTGGAGGCTACAGGTCAAGTCCAGCCACGATGACCTGGCCACGTGAGTCCTGAGGCCGGACTACAGAGCCCTTCACCCGTTCGGTCATTCCAAAAGTGATAGGCTCCCTGTGAAAACGCACCAGCCAGCAAGGTCTGCTTTGGTTCCCAAGAGATAAACAAGAACAGACAAGTGCAGAGGGGATCAAGGAAGGCTTCCTGGAGGAAGGGACATCCTGCTGAGACCGGACAGCAGCGCAGGGAAAGGGTCTGGCAGGTTAAAAAAAAAAAAGAAGAGCAGAAACTTTGGGGACCAAAGCCCCCATGCTTGAGTGTAAAGTGCAAAGTGGAGCAGGAGGAGGGGTGGGCAGGGGAGCAGGGACCCCTCAGACGGTGGGCTTCTTCCTGAGGCTGGACAGAGCCTGGAGGAACCTGAGTGAAGGTCCCACAGGGGACCTCTGAGAGGCCAGCTCTGCCTTGTAAGGCCCCAGGGGCCTGGGGAGGAGACTGTCAGAGCACTGATCCGGACACCCAGGGAGCGAGTCGGGATTCACACCTGCACCTCCCGTAAGCGGCGCATCCTACTCAAATAGGTCGAGTTACTACCATGTGTGTGCAAACGTAACGGTTTCTCTAACATTTCTTTTTGATGAAAGAAACCTTCAGTAGGAAAGTGTGCAGGACTTGCAGCTAAGTCGCTGTGCACGTGAGGCCTCGGCCCGTCTGCCAGAGGCGACGTGGGCGAGCGGGGGCCGGGGAGGGAGGGACCCTGATGCTGAACCCACAGAGGCCCAGAAAGTAAGGGGGCCATGGAGACCGGCCAAGGGAGAAGTTCCCACAGTCAAACGCAATGTGGTCACAGGAACCGCAGGAGACAAAAGGGTGAAGCCAAGGGACTCTGTGCTCGGCCCAGACCTACGCGTTAGCGACAGAGCATTCGGCCAGGGCACGCAAGGGCAACCCCCACCGTCTCAACAGGCAGAAGCACGTGGTAAATCCTGGTCCTGGACCTTTTACCCAATCCCAGTTAGAAACGGCCGATTCTATTACGCCTACCTGGGTTCTGCTTTTGCAAAGTTTATTGCCTTCATATACTGAGTCACACAATTTTCAAATTCCTCCTAAAACAACATAAAAATTCAACATTATATTGAATTCGCCACTGAAACATCAGTCATTCGTCGTGGCCACGTCTACGGACTGGCCTGGGAGCCTGTGTGAGAGCAGCCGGAGCCGGGGCACCTCGCGAGTCCGCACGCACACCCGGCCCAGGTCCAGGGCAGCTGTCCTGGGCACGACCAGAGCGGGACCATGCAGACGCCCAAGGTCAGACAGGAACTTGGGGAAAGCACAGGCAGGGAACAGGCCTGTTTCCCAGCACTGACAAGGAATCGCTCGCGGACCTTCCCCTGGAGTTCTTGAGGGTTTGCCTGACCCGACTGAAATTTCGGGAGCAATTTCGGGAGCCGGTCGAGACTGTAAGTCTTTTGACACAAGATGTAACATTTTGAGAGAATCAAGGCAGCCTCGGGGAAAACCCGGATCCCGGAGCGGCACAAGCCGTTAGCATTTGCTTAGGAACAGGGACCTAGTGCGGGGGGGTGCAGAGGGGGGCTGGCTGCGTCCCGAAAAGCTTCACCCTCCAATGGAGGCCTGCCCTCTGGGGCGTCTCTCACCAGGTTTTCCGTGGACTTGGGGGCACAGAGCTGGGCCCTGCACAGGTGCGCTCGGCCCAGGAACTGGGTGACGGGCCCCTTCACCTTGAAGTACATCCGGAGGCAGTCATCGCTCAGGGCGGGGTGCCCCATCTGCAAGACACCGCAGTCCTGCCACCAACACCCCAGAAGAGGTGTCTGGCTCTGAAGACAGACCTGAGGACCGCATCGGCCCACCCGCACCCCCCGCCCCCCCCTGGGGCGCCTGCTCTCCGCGGCTCCGCCTCCTGCTCCCAGAAACAGCGACCCTCCTAGGACACCGCCCCCGCCCCCCGCCCCGCACTCAGTACCTTCAGGGCTTGCTCTGCGCACAAAACAAACAGATCGGGGCTGAAGCTTTCCATGGGGTCAAACTCTGACCTCCCGAGGTTGGCCGACTTAATCAGCTCGTAGGCCCTCTTCAGGGAGGCCTCATCTGCCGGGGCGCAGGGAAGAGAGCGCACGTGGCTCCGCTGTGCGCGGGGACCAGTGTGGGAGGGGCCTGCCGTCTGGGTCCGCCCCCTGCGGTCCGGGCCCCACCCCCCGCGGTCCGGGTCCGCCCCCCGCGGTCCGAGCTCCACCCCCCGCGGTCCGGGTCCGCCCCCCGCGGTCCGAGCTCCGCCCCCCGCGGTCCGGTACCCCCCCCGCGGTCCGAGCTCCGCCCCCCGCGGTCCGGTCCCACCCCCCGCCGTCCGGGCTCCCCCCACCGCCGTCCGGCCTCCGCCCCCCGCGGCCGCACCCCAGCCCGCCCCCGTCTGCACCGGGCCCGAGCGTCCGCAGCAGGGGGCAGGCATCCCGAGCCCCCGCGGAGGACGACGACGCGGGCCGCGGGGGTCCGGCGGCGGGGGTGGGGGCGCGGGCCCGACCGCCTCCAGTGGGAACCCCCCGGCGGGACCCGGCCGCCCCGGGTCTGCGGTCCGCTGGGACGGGTGGGTGGCCTCCCCGGGGGCAGGGTCCTGGGGGCTCCCGAGTCCCTCCGGCCCGGGACGGGGCCCCCGCCCACCCTGCTGGCTCTGGGCGCGGGCCAGCTCCTGCGTGATGACCAGGTCCATGGCGCCGCACCGAGCGCCGCGGGCTTCCTCCGGCCGCCGGCCGCGGGGCGTTGCCTAGCGACCGAGGGGACGCGGCCGGCGCTACGGGTCGGCGACGGGGCCACACTAGGCGGAGGCGAACGCCGCCCGGGCCCCGCCCTGAGCGCTCAGTCCCGCGTGTTCCCGCCAGCGACGTGGGGGCGGGCGCGCGGCCCCGCGGCCGGGGGAGCGGAGCCAGGGCAGGGCGCGCTCGCGTCGGGGCCCCGCGCCGCTCCCCCCACCCTCCCGGGGAGATGCTGCAGCCGCCCCGCGCCCGCGCCCGAGCAGCCCCCAGGTCGGGGACGCCCCTGGGTCTGGCCCGACTGTTCCTGCCCGTGCTCCTGCCCGGGGCGGTTCCCGTGCGTCCTCGTGCGTCCTGCAGACCCGGATCCCGCGCACCTGCTCGGCCCTGGGCGGGGGCGCAGCGGCCGCGACCGTGGATGCGGGTCTGGGGCTCGGATCCTGAGAGGGTCGCGCCCCGCGGGCCGGGGCGGCCGCTCCGTCGGGGCGTCTGCGAGGCTCTGGGCTGGAGGTGGTCTGCGCGCCTCCGCCTACGCGTGCGGCTGTGGACGGGCGCCCGGGGGGAGCGGGGCTGGAGACCCCCCAGCCTTGGAGACCCCTCGGCCAGGAGCGGAGGGAAGAGCTGTCGGGGGGGGGGGGTGCAGAGAGGTGGAGGGCGAGGCGGGCAGGGCCGCGGGGAGCCGAGGGAGGGGTGTTGGGGGAGGGGCCGCTGCATCAGATGTGTCCGAGAGGTCAGCGAGAGGAGCGGTTGGGGTGAACAAGGGCGAGGCCTTGAGCGACCAGAATAGCCATTTTCTGACGGGGGGGCAGTGGGTGGGCGAGGGAGGGCGGCCCGCAGTAGAGGCCGAGGCTCTGATGGAAAGCGGTGAGGCGGGGCACGGGCTCCTGGGCAGGGACTTGGTTTCTAACGGAGAAGACAGTCCAGCCCTTTCCGGGTTGACGGTTTCATTGGTTAATGGGACGCGCGATCGAGAGTCCTGCGGCATCTCCTGACCCGCAGCGGCTGAGAAAGTGAAGTCAGCGGATGCGGCAGCGCCAGCTGGCGGGTGTGGACGGGGTCTCTAAGCGCCGCACCAAACAGAGGAGCACAGGGGCCGCCCCACTGAGAAGAGCATCAAAAACAAACCAGTGTGGAGCGAACTGAACAAAAGAGGTGACTCTCCCGGCGCGACAGCTGCAAAGCCCGGTTGAGAGAAGTGCCCAGACGTGGAGGACAGGAAGACGCGGGTTTGCCAGCGGCCCTTCCCGCCGAGGGGCTCGCTCGGCCGCAAGCCCAGCCGACCGTTTTCTGGAAATCAACAGCTGACCCTAACCCATCCACGGAAACACAGAGGACCTGGAGTGGCCAAGACAACCGTGAGGGGGACAGCAGCGTTGGAGGACTCACACTCCATCATTTCCAGAGTGACAGTAAGGCCGTCCCAGTACAGAAGACAGTGGAGACCAGCGGAGCAGACCGAGTTCAGAACCAGATCCCGTGTGCGGGGTCCGCTGATCTGGCCGACATGCTGATGCAGGGAACAGGACGGTCTTTTCTCACCATGGTGCCAGAACACCTTGGAGGTGGGTAGGCAACCGGACACGCAGCCCCCTGCCCCGCCAGGCAGCCCTCGTCAGAGCCGGGTCACAGGCCGTGTGTGGGGGACAGAAAGCCAATAGCGCACCATCTTGGAGCAGACGGAAGCGTCCTAGCTAGGGCACGAAGACTGAAGCCATCAAGGAAAAGAACAGAGCTGTCCTCATCAAAAATAAAACCCCTGCTCTTCGAAAGACTGTAAGAAAATGAACAGAATGGGAGAAAATATTCGTGACAAATAAACCTGACGTGCGAACTGCACCCAGGGCATAGTTTTAAAAGCCAGTAAATCTAAGGAAAGACAACACACCAAAAACTGGGCAGAAGATGCGGACAGGCACTGGACAGCGGAAGAGTCAGCAGGAAACACAGATCTAACTCGCAGCGAGATCCTGCTGTGGACCCACGCGGACTGCTGAAACGGAAGAGACTGACCATGATGAGTATCGGTGAGATACACCCACGGGACCCTCTCCCACGGCCAGTGGGAATGAAACATGGTGCTGAGAAACAGAAGGTTTTTAATGAAGTTAGACAAGCTGCTACCCTAAAGCCCCACAATCTACTTTTAGGGGTTTACCCAAGTTAGATGACGTGTCCGCAGAGAGCCGTGCTCCAGGATGTCCACTGCAGCTCGGTTCCTGTTAGCCCTGAAGTGGAAACAGCACACATAGCCAGCAGGGAGCCCCGTGTACTGTGGGCACGCGATGGGCTGCCTCCCTGCGGGCAGGAGGACCGAGCCGGGGCACCGGCCAGCAACATGCAGGCACGTGCACGAGGGAGGGCAGCAGCACCGGGCGTGCAGGAACCCTCTCTGCGGGTCTGTGTCCACCCGGTTCTGGGCCAGGCAGAGGGAACCAAAGGCTGGGGAGACCAGGGTGTGGCTCCGAGGGAAGAGGGGGCAGGCAGGGCCCTTTCTTTCCTGGAGCATCAGGCACGTGGTTGGACCCCTGCAGTCGCCGTTCGCAGCGGAGAGCCTGCAGAATACCACGGGCGGTCGTGCAGGCGTCTGGTCCCAGGGCCAGTGGGACTGAGCTGAGACCCAGCTGGGTGGGGAGGAGCACCGGCCTGGGGCAGCAGGACGGGGTAGCTGTGAGCCGCTGGCACCCGGAGGAGCCGGGCGCTGCGGGATGAGCTCGGGAAGGCAGCCAGAGAAGAGAATGTTGAGCGCTGTTCCAGGGTCAGCTTTCCCCGCTGCGTCGCCTCCCAGACGGTGCAGAAGTCCGTGCTGCTCCACGTTCTGTTTGTCTCTCTTTACGCCTTCTCCGCTTCTTCTGCCCCAGGAACAGGCTCCGATTTTTGGCAAGCAGAAGGCTACCTCACTTCCCACCTCCCTTGTAGCCAGTGTGGTCAAGTGACCAACTTCTGGTCCCTTTAAAGCAATTTTAGGGGAGGATTCTCACAGGGAGAGCAACCCCTTGGTGGGTCCTCCTTTTGCTTGCTGGTGGAAATACGGCCATGAAGGCTGGAGCTTGCGCAGCTATTTTGTGCTGTGAGGTGATGACCTCCACACGTGGATGAAGAAGCCTGCGTCTCCCGGCTGTGGGGCAGCTGCTCGGTCCTGGATGGCCTTACATGAAAAAGAAACAGACATTTCTCTTGTTAAACCTAAGCTGCTCCTTTTTCCCTGGGACACTCCCAGCTGATGTCCTCACCAGGGTTTCATTTTGCATTTTCAAGATTAAGACGCAGGCAGACCCTGGGGTGGATTTCTGGCCGGTGTCGGGTGTACGTTTTCTTAGATAAAATTTAAAATTTGAAGCATGACAAAGGACATACACACGTGTACCCATGTGCATACAGGGTGGTGTGTGGCACATGTGTGTGTGTTTGCATATCTGATAAAATAGCTTCTGCCCAGACATGATTCTGAAACCCACAACTCCGTCTCACTCGGGCTCTGGAGTCACGCACCGTCTTGGGGGTGGAAGGCTCAGGCCAGTCGGTCGGCCGCTGTGTGCTCCCAGAGCGCCCTCGGATGTGGGTTTATTCAGAGGGACGCTTGGCACCGTGCGCACGGCGGTTACATTTATTCCCCCCAAGGAAGTATCTCCCAACGTCACATAGTAAGAGATTTTCCAAATCCTAGAGCATTAAACGTTAAACTCACGCCTCTAGTCACACAGTAGCCTTAACCCTGAAGACAGGGACGCCGAACTCTCTCTGCTAGATGGCGTCTCATTAGTGAGGACAGTTCCGGTCAGGCCCAACCTGCTCTTTCCCACTGAGTGTGCAACTCGTGGGGCGCTGTGCGTTTCCCTGGCTGCTGCTCCTCCTCGCCGGTGCTCTGACCCCGGACGCCTCGAGGACAGGCCACGGCGGCCCTGACGCACCCCTCTGAGGGCACGGCACTGCCCGTGTAGGGACACACCGCGCTCACGGGAGGGTTTCAGCTTGGGCCGCCCTTCCCCTGACGGGCCTTGGGCCTCCTGGACTGGCCTCCTGATGGCGTCTGCATCCGCCTGCAACAGGAGGTCCTTGACATGCAGCCGGGTGACCCTCAAATCAGCACTTTGGTCACCCTCCTCCACACGGGGGCCCGCGGCCCGCGCCCTCTCGGGCTGCTCTAACAGCGGCTCCCACGGCAGAGGTGCCCGGTCTCAGCCCAAAGCCAGCTGTCCGCGAGCTGGGGATGCTGGGCTGCTGCCTACTGGGGCCCGGGGGACGGGTCTGGTGCGGTTAACCAGTTCCTCAGAATCCCTGCCTCTGCACTGCCACAGGAAGCGGGTCCAGGGTGTCCGTCTAGACTTCAGAAGCCCGTCCCTCTGCGCTCGCGGACTGCTTCTGTGACACGGCAGCTGTCCCTTCGAGCTCGCCGGCGCTTGGGAAACTGGGCATGTTCTCTTCTTTTGTTTGAGCAGGAGTTTGTGCGTGCGTGGGCGTGCGTGGGGCTGTGGGTGTGTGCAGGAGTGCGTGGGCGTGCGTGGGGCTGTGGGACAGTCACTGGTTCCTCCCAGCCCCGTGGGTATGTGTCTGAAACCGCGTCCGTGTCACCCAGACCTGAGAACGTCAGACGCGAACATGTGCCTCTCAACCCCTCTGTATCTTGGGCTCTTTTCCTACTGTTTCTTTATTTTGTGTCTCTTTCTTGTCTTCTTGGTCAGGCTAGCTGGGTTCTACTTTATTATTTTCCTTTAAAAAAAAGAATGAGCTTTCAGGTATATTTATTGATCCTAGAATTTGTTTTTTACTATTTTTTCTTTCATTCTTACCCTCCGCTCTGTCCCTGAACTCGGCCGAGTGTTCTAGTTCTTCTTGAGTCGGACGCCTACTCACATCACTTTCCCCTTTTCTCGTTAGTTAATGAACTAAGCAGGGGTGTGGCGTGTTGTCGGAGCACCGCGGCCGTGTCATTTCGGGTACGTAGTGCAAAAGCTTGATTCTCAGGTGCCTGACTGCTTCCGTGCGTGCAGTGAGCGGCCCTTGATCTCAGGATCGTGAACTCGAGCCCCATATTCAGTGCAGCGATTACCTAAAAACACTTTTCAACTTTTCAAACACTGGTTTAATTCTCAAATTGTCTAAACATGTTTTCTTACACAAATACGGAGGGAGTACGAGGCCCCGTGCCCTTTCCCTCATTAGCAAGGAGACGGGCAGCACGGCACTCGGTTGGGTCTGGGGAAAGCCCCCGCGGGCGGGGGTGGGATGCGGTGACTGAGACGGGGCGCTCCCGGGGCCCGGCGTCAGGGCACAGACCCCAGAGGGACCTCCGTGTCCCCAGGACGGACAGCCGTCCGGAGGGTCCGGGCCGGAGCTGTGCCGTCTGCGTGGCGGACGTTAACCGGCACAGTGCTGTCCCCTTGCTGACTTCCGAATTCTGGCTGTTTTACTGGACGGTGGGGTTTTGCATGTCATTTGCCGGATGTTCTGGAACGAGAGCTCTCATTTCTTCTTTGGCGCAACAGTTTCCTAAAGAAGTCGGGTGTTCAGATGGGGGTGTTTGTGGTCTGGTGGTGTTCTTGCTTCCCGTGGCACGTGGAGCCTGGCCACGTGTGCTCCGGGGGCTCCCTGAGGCTCCTCCGGGCACAGACGTGTACTCGGCTCCCAGCCTCCACGGACGTTTGCAGGGCTGTGCCGGCCACCAGCTGAGGGGGCCACGGCGTGGCTTTTGTTTGTCCGTGGGCAGGTTCCCATCCAGGCCCCCGGCTCCGTGAACTCGGTTCTGCACAGTTGGGCGCAGAGGTGTTTATGGCCGTCCCGGCTTCACGTGGGCTGCCCCCTTGGTCACTGTGAAGCATCCCTGTCTCACTAGGGCACTTGCCTGGCCTCCAAGCTCGTCTGACACTAAGGCCTCCAGCCCTCTGTTCCCGCTTTACTGTGGCACCATCCGCCTGCAGTGACACGCACTGGCCTTAAACGTCCCATTTTCAGAGTTCTGACAAATGCATTTGCGGGTCATTCGGTCCCCCCGTGGAGGCCCTACTGTCCCAGCCACTGCCCCCGCCCGTGGACCGCATCTGCCCCCGCTTCCCTCAGCACAGCTGGCCTGGCGTCCGGCTCCGCGTGAGATCTGACCCAGTGTTCTCTGGCGTCCGGCTCTTCTCACGCAGCACGGGGCTGTCCAGACTGTGCACGTGGCCGTGCGTGAAGCTTGTTCCCAAATACGCTGCGTAGCATAGCTGGCCCCGAACGGTGTGGGGTAAGGGGCTCAGACCCCCGTGCAGCAGAAAATCGCAAGTCACTGTTTTGTTTTGTTTTTTTAAGATTTTATTTATTTATTTGGGAGAGAGCATAAGGGGGAGAAGCAGACTCCCCGCGAGCCGGGAGCCGGGTGCGGGGCTCCATCCCAGGACCGGTGGGGATCACGCGCTCACCGGCAGACTCACCCTTAACAAACACCTGCGCACACACGTGTTGTTTGTACACATGTGACGCGTCTCATCTGCTGTGTCCAAACCACGAAGCGAGCTAGAGCGGGGACATGTCCGTGAGGAGATCACAGTGATGTCACCGTGGAGACATCTGTGTAGCACCAGCCGCGAGCAGTCCACGCCCGTGTTGCCCCGGCGGGAGCTGTGCTCCGGCCTTGTGCACCCGCGCTCCTGCTGGGGCTGCGACGAACACGGCTCCCGCCAGTCCTGTGTGTTGGCAGGAGCTTTGCCTTTGCTTCTCTGGGGCAGATGCTGGCGCGCAGGACGGGTGCAGGCTGCGGCAACACCGCCGGCTGCTTCCCACAGGCTCGCGGTTTCCCTTTCCGCCAGCAGCGCGGGCCCCTTCCAGCCGCCCTGGATCTCTGGCCGGGTTTGCCGTCCCCTCTTGTGGGTAGTGATGTGGCACATGGAATCCGAGTGGCTGAAGGAGCCCCGGGGCCGCCGCCGGGAAGCCTGGGCCGCGCTCCCGACACTCCATGGCTCCTCTTGAGTTTGTCTGCACGGCTGTTCCCGGGAACCGGCACTTTGTCCAGTTTTCAGCTACATGCGTGGTCCGCCTGTGAGCCCAGAGCTGCTGAGCCTCCGGCAGGCACCCACGCCGCCCACCTCGGTGACCCCCAGCCCCCCAGGCTCCCCCGCACCCAATGGGGTGCCCCCGTTGTTCCTGGCGGCAGGACCGAGGGAGACTACACCTCTGCGTCTCTCTGGTGCGGGTCGGCCCGCACACCTCCCTCCCACCCCAGGCGCCCCGGGGGCTGAGCACAGGGACCCACGCAAGATCCAAAACAGCAGCTTCTCCTGGAACTGCTAAAAAATGAAACTCAACAAGTAAATTTTAAGGCTCTTACTGGCTTTGTTCAGTAATTCAGGAATCGGAGGGCGCCTGGGTGGCTCCGTGGGTGAAGCCTCTGCCTTCGGCTCAGGTCATGATCCCAGGGTCCCGGGATCGAGCCCCGTGTCGGGCTCCCTGCTCAGCGGGGGGTCTGCCTCTCCCTCTCCCTCCGTTGCAGCCCCTGCTGTGCTCGGTCTCTCTCAGATGCGTACATAAAATCTTAAAAGAAAGAGAGAGAGAGAAAGTCGGGCATCCCAGCCAGCAGACAGGAGGCCCTCGGAGGTGCTGCACGTGGACTTACAGGCAGGAGGGGCGGGCCGAGGACGTCTCAGCAGCACAACGCGGGTGGGTCACTGCGCGCGACTTTTCTTTAGGGGACGGACACAGGGGCCTGTGGGACAGGTGACCCGCCCAGGGCCGACCTGGCCGCTCCCGCCTCGCTGCTCTACGGATCCGGTTCTGGGTTCGGGTTGTGACCTGGGGCTCGGGGTGAGCGATTCCATTTTGGGTGTGTTGTCTTTAGGATATTTGGGCGCCCAGACGTCGGATCTGGCTCCTGGGCTCAGGTAAGTCCAGCTGCAAAGGGCTCCTGCTCAGCTTCTTTGTGTCCGTGCAGGCCCGTGTCCACGCAGACCGCCCCGCCGGTGGGAAGGAAAGAACCTCCAAACGGCGCGGGCTGCGTGTTTCCAGCTGTGCTGCGGCTCGCGAGCGTGTCCTGCTCTCCTGCGCCGAGACAGCACAGGCCGCTGCTCAAAGGGAAGGTCAGTTGGCCGTGACAGAGACTCAGCAACTTGGTAAAATAGGAAATTCCAGTTCCACTCACCGAAACTGGGAACGCACGGGAGTGTCAGCCTTGAGCCCACCGTCCTCGCGCACGGACCACGCAGCCCACCCTCCAGGACCGCGGCCCAAGGATACCACGCGCCCTCCCCAGAGGACGGGCTGTACCGCTGCTCCTGGCCATCCAGCCCCGACCGGCCCCGAGGCACGTGCCATGGAGCCGCCTGGTCCTGCAGGTGACCCCAGCGTGAGGACCGAACGCCCCTCCAGGACTCATGGGTGCCCAGGGGTGCTGTCCGTTCTTGGAGCAATGCTGCTGGGCTGGGCTGGTGCTACCCCCGGCCTGGTGGACGGGGCCGGGGCACCCCAGGCGGCAGCCACACCAGGGAGGGCATTGCTGGGGGACTGGGAGCTGCAGGCAGACCCGCGCGAGGCTGAGGGGGACAGAGCGACGAGCTGGTCGACGCCGTCACCAGGCCTCCACCCAGCCTCCATCCCCATACCTGAGGGAAGGACAGTCTGCCCACGTGCTGGGGACATCTGAGGGGCCGTGAGTGTCCCAAGGCTGGGCCAGCACCACCCAAGGCTTCCCAAGCATTACAGAGAGGCAGCCACTAGTGAGCAGATCAGTGAAGGTTCACGAGGCGCCCAGCCGGGAATTCACGCTGGAAAGGATCCAGCTGTGGTGAGAGCGCCAGATGCAGCCGGACCTGTGACCAGGCCCCACCCTGTCCCTGGACAGCCCACGGTGGGCTCACAGCAAGGACACTGGTCCCTGGAGGGTCTCCCACACATGAAGACCCCACTACTTGCCGTAGTCCCAAGCCCGACACCTCCAGCCTCTGGGAAGGGGCCCCCATCCCGTGGGTGAGCTGCTGCCTCCAGTGGGGGGATCTCTGCCGCCTGTCAGCCTCTGGGGTGTGCCATGAGGACGCGCTTGGAGCCCTCTCAGGCCCAGCTCTCATCTGCTGCTGGGCGTCCCGAGGCTGCCCCGTTGTGCTCAAGAACACTGGGGGTTCGCAGCCATGTCGGTTCCGCAACAGCCTCGTGGGGCTGCTGGAGCTGCTCTCCGCTGCCCCGAAGACAGCGCTGTCCCCGCCTGCGGCTCTGCCCCCACGGCCTGTCCCTGGGCTCTGAGGTGGCCCAGCCGCTGTGACCCTCCGAAGACGGCTCCTCATTGGATCCTGAGGCGCGGCCCCGGCCCCGGCCACTGCAGCCCCAGAGGTTCAGCTCGTCCCTCTCGTCCCGGCAGCTGCACTGAGGCCCAGACCGGGGGGGGGGACGCTGGCGTGATGGGTGAGTCTGCCTCCTCCGGCCGGTCCGCGGACTGCGGCGCCCACAGAGGTCTGTGCTAGCAAGCCGTGCAGACCTGGGGTTCCGAAAGCGGTGGCGTCCCGCGCTCCTGTCCCGGGGGTGCTCGGGTCGGTCACGCCTACGGGAGCCCATTATTGAGCTCAGGGGCCCCTCACTAACGGGGCCGACTGAGCTGGGCTGTCTCCTCACGGTTTTCCGTACGAACATCCCCTGGTCAGCGGGAGTCGGCGTTTCTCAAGTGGCCGCGTGGCCAAGACCCTTGGGCGGAGAGGACCCAGCCGCCTGAGAGAAGACGCCCATCCTCCCCAGCCACGCCAGCCTGGCCGCTGGGGTCGGGGCGGACTGTGTCCCCAGCACAAAGGCGCCAGCACCTTCTGGGGCCTGACAGCCCCGGGGGAGGCTTTGTAGTCATCCTGGGAGGGTGGCTTTTTGTAGTTCACACAGAAGTACTGTGGGCCTGCCTACCTAGGGGGTCGGGCCGCTGGGAGCCCCTTGCCCAGGCTGGTGGAACCTGAGGCTTCTCCACGTCTCGTGGGTCCCAGCAGGACTCGGCCCTGGGGCCAGAGCAGCAGCGCAGTCTACACTGGCGACTGCCTCCCCCACCTCTCCCCTGCCTGCCCTGTCGTGCTTCCAAGGCCCTTCCCCAGCACACGTGCCCTCGGAACCTTCCATCAGGCCTGTGGCCAGGCCGGCCCACGACACAGCCAAGTGCCTCCTGGGGATGCTCCCTGGCCTTGGGGCGACCCAGCTCAGCGACCTCAACCCCAAGTCCGCGTCTGACCCACTGGGTCATGTGTCCCGCCCATCTGGCCAGGCAGCTGAGCCCGTAGGCGAACGGGAGTGTGGACGGAGCTCGGAGTGGGTGAGGGACCCAGCTGCCCCCCTCACGGCAAGGACGGCCACCCCCAGATTGCCTGGCTCGCGTCAGCAGCCTTGTCCGGACGCCGCTCTCACCACGCCTTGCTAGGAACGAGGCCTCTGCGAGCGGGAAGCCCAGCTGCGTCACTGCGGAGGTCCCAGGGCCTGGCCCCCTCACAGGGACACCGCAGCCCATGCCCTGAGGAACACCTGTGAGTCCCCACTGTCCGGATCAGGCCCCAGGTTCGTGGGAGGATGACGGGGCCTGGGAGACATTTCTGTGTCCCCGACCGGCTGGGGGACTGTCCCCCAGGGGACAAGCCTGCTCCTGAGACCCAGGAAGGGCTCGTAATGCTCCAGCTGTGCGAGTGGGAGGGAGAGGGGCACTATTAATGGTGTCAGCGGAGGTCCTGGGAGGTTTGGGAATGGGCGGATGGACGTCGGCTTTTCGTACATTCCTGACGCCCGGCGCAAGGACAAGGGGCTGAAGCTCCACGAGGACCAGCCGGGAGTGGACGCTTCCGCGCACAGCGAGACCTCCAGCCGCCAGCCTGTGCCCGGGGGCCCCGGACGCAGGCCAGCCAGCTTCCGAGGACGGTGGGCTGCGTGTGTGAGCACGCGTGTGCATTCGCGAGTGTTGGAGGGTGAGTGTGAACACACGTGTGCATCTGAGTGTGGGCGAGTGTGAGCGCACTGTGCGTCTGTGAGTGTGTCACACGAGGGGGAGCGTCTGTGAACATGGGCAAGTGTGAGCGCACTGTGCGTCTGTGAGTGTGTCACACGAGGGGGAGCGTGGGGGGCACATGTGTGCGTCTGTGAACGTGGGCGAGTGTGAGCGCACTGTGCGTCTGTGAGTGTGTCACACGAGAGTGAGCGTGGGGGCACATGTGTGCGTCTGTGAACGTGGGCGAGCGTGAGCGCACTGTGTGTCTGTGACCGACTTCCCCACGCGTGCGTCCCGAGCAGGCTGTCTGGTCCCCGCAGGCCCCCTCGCCCTGACTGACGGCGGCCGCTGCCACATGGGCCGCTGGCGACACCGACCACGCCGCGAGGGGGACACGGTGAGGCGGGTGCTTGCCGCGTCTCAGCAGGAGCGGCCGTGCCGGCAGCGTCTTCTGGGAGCGAACAGGCCTCGCCGTGCGGGGAGGCGAGCGGACGGAGGCCTCGCGGGTCATCTTGAGTATAAATATCTTTCCTCATTGACCTGGAAAACAACACTGACTCCTACGAGCGCCACCAAGAGAATCAAGGGAAGGAGGCCTGGCCCGTCTGTCCCGGGCCCCTGCCCCCAGGCCTACCTCCCCGGCCCCCTGCCCCCGGCCCGCCTATGCCCCCTGTCCCCAGGCCCCCCGAGGCCTTGTTATTGCAACACAAGGAGCCTCCGGTTATTGCTGAAATATTCATGGACTCGTGAAAAATGAAGCATTCGTCGCTGGCCGTGTTCCATTATTACTGAGCGACTTACTTGTCTCTTGGCGAGGAGCTTCCAGTCTCCTCCAAGAAAACACACAAGTAGGCAACAGTAGCAGCCATATTTTTGAGCCATTAAAATGAAAAATTTAAGTGACCTCCCCACCCAAAGCAGATGCCACATGGGCTCACGGGTGCAGCGTGACTGAAAATGAGAAGCGTAAGAGCTTTGTGCCCTTCGCTCTGTGAGTGGATTTTGTCCGGTGACTCCCCCGAGCTGACGGCGCCGCACCCTCCCCGTCAGGGCAGCTGTCCGCCTCGCTGTCCAGGGGCCCTGCCTGCCCCCGCCCCTGCGTCCCCCAGCATCTCTGGTCACCGGCCTGCAGGTGTGGTGCCCAGAGTCTGCGGGACTCCCGCAGAGCCCCCCACCCCCACTCTGGGGACACAGCGTTTGCGGGCCGGTGGCTGCGAGAGACCAGCGTGAGGACACGGGAAAGGACCTGCCAGAATGCGGGGACAGGCCGGGCGCTCTCGCTGCCGGAGGCGAGCCGGACGGTGCACGTGAGCCCCGCCGGACCCCACACCGCCAGACGAGACTCCGGCTGGGCAGGGCTGAGGCGGGGCTGCAGGGCTGCCGGTCGCGGCGGACGTCGCTTGGTGGTATTTCTTTGGGCTCCTGTTACGAATGCGGGTCTTTCAGAAATTATACAAAATTATACAAAATACCTAGAAATTTGTCCATGTTCCTACTGTCCCTACAATCAGTCGTATTTCCAATGATTACGATTCCAAGCGGTGGTGCGTTGCAGAAACGACCGGGTTCCCCCATCGGCGCATCGTGTGTCACGAGGGAACCCGCACCGGATCGGCCCCGGCCGCAGCACTGTCCGGCACTGCGGTTCCCCTCTCGATTCCTCCCGGACGGGCTTCCCAGTCACCAGCAGGCCGTCCGGGAAAGGACCCTGACAAGTCCCGCAGACACCAGCCTCTGGGGACGTTAGGATCACACGCTCAATCCCGGGGAGAATTTCGACAACTCTGACCAAGAAACTGATTCACGAAACCACCAGCTTCAAACCAAGCAAACGGAGAACCAATGACTCATCTGAAGGAACTGACGGGGGTGATCACGAAGTGCACAGCTTTCATTTTCAAAGGTCCCTCCCCACATCGGCCAACACATCGCCCCGGGTACACGAAGCTCCCCTCTTGCCACCTGAGCAGACGCGTGTCACCGTGAGATCGTCAAGTGTCTTTGTCCCCCCTCAGAGCTGGAGCCCCAGCAGCACCGGCCGCTAAGGGGAAGGTGCAGGGCCCACTTCCCTTTGGCACCGACCCCCAGACGAGGAGCCATGGCTGCTTCTGAAGGAGCACCCATTGGAGACGTGGAGACGTGAGCTTCCGCGTGAGCCAGTCAGGACCCGACGCAGAAGAAGCCTTTCGTGCTGGAGACGCAGCCCCCGGGCATCCAGGGAGCCCGGGCGGCCAGGAAGCACTTGGCTCCTCTGCTCCTTCCTGACCGTCAGGCTTGCTCGGACTTGCACGTCTGGAGGAGCTGATGGCAAGTCTGAAATGTGGGATTTCTCGAACTTCCCTGTGCACCTCGTCGGTAAAAGCCCGGCGGTTTTGCACATGGCACTCGCTCTCCGAGAGGACCGCCTCCTTCCTGCCGGCCCGGGCGCACCGGCGCACGCCGACCCTTGCCTCGCAAGTTTACCTTCCAAATGCGCGACATTCTCCGTCGGGAACCAAAGCTTCGCTGAAAAAGATGCACAACCTGTTTGGAAACTCTTATTTACTGTGAACCAAAATAGCTTCGTGCCACACGTCTGCAGCAGGACGGCTGGAACCCGCCGTGGATCCTTCACCCGTGGTAGCCTCCGGCCGAGTGGTCCTGCCCTGGGGCCCCCGTGGGGCTGCCAGCCAGCCTGGTTGGAAGGTTGGGTTGGGGGGGAGGGTTTCGACTTCCACAGTTGGACACGAGTATCCGAAAGCTCGTTACCTTCTTTACCGGCGAGTGAACTGTCCGTCGGGCAAAGGCTTCGGCGGCCGCCGGCGGGAGCTGTGCGGCTTCTCACACACGTCTTCACAGTCGCGCTGGAGTCAAGAGACCGGAACGTCTGGGTTTAAGTGGGTGTGTTGGATTTACGGGACTTGCTTCGGGGCCGTGAGTGGGCGCATCCTGCGCTCCCCGGGGTGACTGTCCCTTCTGGGGCGCACGGCAGGGAGCGCAGTCAGCCCCTTTCCTTGTCCTCGCTCAGCCCCTTGGGGGTCTCTGTCCCCAGCGTGAAGAGTAGTGACCACTAGGGGGCAGCAAGCCAGGCTGACCCTCCCGGCCTCTGTCCACTGACCCCGGGGCTGTGAGTTAATCACCCACCTGTGGTCATTCTCCAAGGAACCTGCCCCTTGTGGGGCTCAGGCCACACCAGGGACACAGCTTCCTGACAACCCCTCCAGCTCCCTGGTAGTCCCCGAGGGCCCAGCTTATGCCACATCCGTCCGGACGGCTGCCCTCCCCCAGGAGAGCGGGGGGTCGCTCACCCCTCACCAGGGCCGATCCTCCTCCTGTCCGTGCAGCGTCCGGCTCCACGCAGCTGGGACGCTCAGGCCAGGGTGGGGCGCGCTGGGCCAGCCTGGAGAGGGTGACCTTCCTCCTGTGGCTGGCTGCCACTCCCGCCTCTGATGCGTCTGGGCTGTACCTCTGTATGTCCACCGGCCCGCAGCTCTGCTCTAACCCATGTCCAGTGAGACGGGAGCCCCCGCCCCCCCCTGGTCTTGGCCAGGCCAGGGCATAAGTGTGTGGGAGCTAGTTACTGACTGTCTACCCCGCGCTCGGGGTGGGGCCGGCGCGCACAACGGCCAAGCCGAGGGACGACCCTCCCTCCCCTGCCCCCCACCTGCGCACCTCTGTGGCCCTCTGGCCAGTCCTGGCTCCACCAACCTCAGCAGGGGCTGGGCGCTGTGGGGTCCCTGCTGCGCCTTCCAGGATCAGCACCTGGGACTCCAAGTGCCAGGAGACCAGCTTCAGCCGGCCGACGAGAGAAGCCTGGGGAAGGGGTCCGAGTTGGGGGAGGCTGGGGGGGACTTTCTGCCCCTCAGGCAGCTTCTCCGGGGGTGGGGAGCCCTCGGGAGAGCTCGGGCTGTTCTGCACCCACAACCGTGTACCGAGGCCGGGTCTGGCCTTTTCCTGGGATGAAAGCGTCTTGGAAGAGTCTACTGCACAAATGATTCAAACCCCGTCAGTTTTGGAAAAGAACTCCGGCTCAGAAACGTACAAATACATACTTTACCGGAATTTTATTACTGAATTTTATTGAAAATTTGCTTAGATTTTTGAGGATAGATTTTGTCGTTAGTACCAGAAGCTATGAAGCAAGAAAAAAGCCAGGCCTTTCTCTTCTATAAAAAGTCCAGGGCATGTAGTTAAAAATAGCCCAGCTGCCCCCTCAGCGACCCGGCAATCTCAACACACGCCTTGCTCCGTGCAGGTGGTGAAGGCTCCTGGCGGCGCTGAGTGGTCCCACGGGCAGCGCTGGGCGGTCCCACGGGTGGCCAAGAGGCTGTGGGGGGCTGGCTGGGGAGGAGCTTCTCAGTTACTGGGAGGCAGGGGCCGGTGCTCGCACTGAAGGAGGTGATTTCTTCCTAACTCAGAACCCGCCGCTGGGCGACGCGCAGGAAGGGCCGTGCCGCTCACCCAGGCCACGTCCAGCACCATCTGGCTCCCAGGCAACCTCGGGTTTTTCACCCGGGAAGGTGTGTCCTTCTGTATCCCAAGGTGGCTTCCCGAGGGCGTCCAGCCCGGCGTGGCCTCCATCTGTGGTGGCTTGAACCGGCCTCCCCACACTGCTCAGGGACACCCTAGAATTGTCTTCTTGGAGTAATGGCACTGCTTCCACGCTGCAGGGAGTGCTCCCGGAGGACACCTTCCTGTTGCTTCATTATGAAGACATCAGACACTAATCCTGACCCCAAAATGTCCTCTGAAGGTCACAGATGCTGGGAATAAACAAAACCGAACATCGTCTGAGGGGCCTTTGGAGCAGATCGGGGAGCTGCGCGTCGGCACTCTCCGGGGAGCTTCCGAGGCACCGGAGCACACAGGGACGGTCACCAACAGTGCCTGGGCAGCCTTGGACGATGAGGACGAACCTCCACGCAAGGGGGCAGAGCCGCGTGGGGAGGTGACAGTGGCGTTCTAGCCAAGGGTCAGCTGGACAAGTGTGTGCTAAGAGCAGACGGGACCTCGAGAGTGTGAGTGGGTTCTTGTCCACGGTCCCAGGCCGCCCGGCAGAGCAGCCGCTCACTGGCAGCCTGAGCCCGTGCACGTCTCTCCACGGGGGTCGGACTGTGCAGGGATGCGTGTGAGGGTGGCCACGGTTCACGTGTGGGGCGACAGCCCTGAACCATGGGCCGGTCGGACGGTCCCACGCCATCCCGACTCCCGACACCGCAGGGTTGCAGGGAGATGAGGAGGCCCCAGGGCCCGCGGGCGCTGCAGGCCGTCTGTCTGCCCGAGTCTGTCCCTCTGTGCTGGGGACGCTGCCCGTGCGCAACCGCGTCGCCCCGAGAGGCCGCACAGGTGATACTCCACGTGCTTTAAGGCCCTCATGGTGAAAACTGAAACCATGTGGACTGGTAAGGTTGGCTCGTCCTTCACTCTCAAGACCGCGTCACTGGTCTGAGGCGTGTCGTGGCATCTGTTGCCAGGAGATGGAGGAGAAGCGGGCGCCTTCACCCCATTATCTGTACCTCCGACAGCGAAGCCCGGAGGTGGGGGCCACGGCAGGGGAGGGGCCTGAGCTGTGAACTCGTGAGCCTGGGGGTGTGCGGGCGTAGGTCTTTGTCCCAACCCCCCAGGGCCCCGCTCCGCCAGCCGGAGCAGATGTGCGCCCCGAGGCCGCCTGTGTGAGGACCCACGTGGACGCACGGCCAGACCCGTGAGGACCCAGGGCCGCATTGAGTTCAGAGCATGCGTGACCCACTGTCCTCGCCCGCTCCCAAACCAGCAGGAGGCAAGCCACTGCCAAGGCTGGACGGTGCGTCGGGCTTCCCAGCGCTGAGGTCGGGCCACAGCCAGCAGCACGGTGCGCACCAACGGGTACCCGTGAGACGGTCCACAAGCGGCCTCGGGCTCAGGCCGGCCCCGGAGCAGGGACACTCCCCCCACCTGCTGAGCCCGGCCTCCAACCAGCACCGGGCCTGGACTCAGGGGCCTCTAGTTGGAAGGAGATCCGGAGCCGGGAACCCGGAAAAGCAGTCTTTCTGTCCGCTGGCCGGGTCCTTGCTACGCACCCGCTCTGCGTGGGGAAGTGTGCTCTGCCCCAGAGAGTGGCAGGTGGAAGCCGGGGCCTGGGTCTGCCCTGGCCTCATCCAGGTCACGTCCTGGCTGCACCCTGGCCCCACCAGCGCCCCCAGGACCTCGCAGCCGCCCCTCGTCTGCACCACTGCCCTGGGTCTGAAGGGGCGCTGATCCGCGGGGAGAGGCCCCGCCCGGGGTCCTGGGGGCAGCCTGTGGGGCGGCGTTCTCGGCGGCAGTGGGACCCGTTTTCCTGCTTGAGAGGACGGGCTGAGGTCAGTGTAGAAACCGTCCCCTCGGGGCCTGGGTCCCGCGTGCTGACGGCCCCCGGCGTCCGTCCGTGCGTTCCCAGCACGGGTCCCAACGGCATCTCTTTAGTATTTGAAAACAGCACCTCCTGCAGCGGCAGCCTCGGGTCAGGCTGTAGTTTGGGATGTGGGGGAGCCCGTCAGGCCGCTGCCACGGTTTCTCTCTGTGGCTCTTCCCATCAGACATGGTGACACGGGGTGCAGTGGGGGGGCACAGAGACCTGGACCCTCCAGCCCGTGGGGCAGGATCCAGGAGGGGGGCTGGGGCTGGAGTCCGGGGCTAGGGTCCAGGGTGGGGGTCGGGGACAGGGTCTGGGGCGGGGATCCAGGGTGGGCATCCAGGGCTGAGGTCTGGGACGGGGTCCAGGACTGAGACCCTGGGAGCTCCATGCCCCCGGCCGTGGTGCGAGTCGGGACGCTGCGCCCTTACGTTTCACAAGGAGGTGCCCCGTGCGGTGGTACCAGGCTGAGGGCCGTCCGCGGAGCACCAGTTCCTGCCGACCTCCGCCTTGCCTTCCTCCGGCGCTTCTGTCACGGCTGCGAGGTGCTTCCCTGTGAGGCAGCCACGCCTGCCGTGACCTCCTGACTCCGGCGTGACCTCCAGGCTCTGGGCAGGGTCGGGGTGCTGCCGGGGGACCCTCCGGAGTCCTGGGTGCATGTGGGCACAGGAGTGGACGTCAAGCTGCAGGCACGGGTCCCTCTTGCCCCGGGCACCACGTCTGAAAGAGCAGAGCCCCGATGGGCACCAGGCAGAGCGGTCCCCCGAAGGGGCTGAGGTTTAGGCCGACAGGACCCCTGCACCACCGATGGCCCGCGGGGCATCTGCTGCCCGCTATGGGGATGGGACGGCTGAGCCCTGCCCGGCCACAGGGCAGTGGTCCCCAGGGAGGACGCAGCAGGGATTCAGGCTGGAGTCAGCGAATGTGCTTATTTGTGGCCTCGGTGTTTTGTCCAGGACCCACGGCCTCTCACTCAGCGGCGAGGTCACAGCCCATGGGAGGCTGTGCCCCGGCTCGCACCCCGGCCCCTGCCCTCCTCCCAGCCAGGACGGGATGGACAGCCAGGCGCGCGCCGGTGGACGCTGGGGAGGAGGCTCCCTGGGCGTCCTGCCCCTTCTCCTGCGTCTCTGTCCGCCCGATGTCCATCCAGAGTCCTCACCTCCTCCAACGCCAGAGCCCGCCTCCGCCTAGCGACGCCCGGCCTCCCCTCTGGCACATCCCTGGGTGGGCGCTCTGGTCCGGGACGGACAGCAGTGGGAGCGTCCTCTCCACAGGACCCGGTGATGGACAATCTGTCTGCCAGGCATTTGCCGGGTTCCCGTGGGTGCCCATGGAGCAGAGGCAGGGGTTGGGCCCAGAGGGGCAGCTGTGCATGTGGGTGAAACAAGCCGGGCCCTGTGCCTTGGGGCCGGGGTACCTTCCACCTGGGTTGGGGGTCCTTTGGGCAGCACCTCAGCTCTCCTTGTGGTGGGGGCACGTGGTGTGAGAGCAGCCTGGTCTCACACCGCCCTCCTCAGCCAGGGGGGTCCGTGCGTGGCTCCCCTGCCGCGCCCCTCCATGACTGTCTTACAGCGGCCGGAAGGGGTTCTCCCTGGACCCGGCTGGGGCAGCAGCATGTCTTCCCGTGCAGATCTGGACCTTGTTGCGGCTAAACCGGGGGGTGGGATGAGCTCCCCAGCCCGGGCCCGGGGTCAGGAGAGGCGGCAAGACGGACCGCTGACCACGCGTCCTGAGCGCTGTCCTGGTTTTAGGACCAAGAAGGAATGGCATCTGGTGACGTTCGAGTCCCGCTCTGGCTCTGTCGGCCCAGCTCCCACCACCCCCCTCCCGGCCCCTTCATCGGCCCCGAGCGCATCAGCCACGTCCCCCACCGCAGCCGCCAACCTGCCCTCTGTGTGCGAATCTGCCTTTTCTGGACACGTCTCATCCGTGGTTTCCATCACCAGGTGGCTTCTCTCGCTGCGCTGTGGTGTCTGCACCTCGCTCCTGCTCATGGGGGCGCGGCACCCCCGTGTCTGCCTGGACAGTCGCCGGTGGACACTGGCTTGTTCCCACCTTCTGGCCATCACGAACGGCGTTGCAGGGCGCACCCGTGCGAAACGTTGTGCTTGGTCACTTGTCTACAGGTCCTGCGGCGTGAGCTGAGGACGATGGGGGACGACCGGCGGGGGTCAGAGGGTGTGGAGCAGCCAGCAGGGGACAGAGGGCGCAGCTGGAAGCTCCACACCCCGCTCTCAGGGGCCCTGCTGTGGTTCCGGCCCTCGGCGGGCTCTCGGAGCGGGACCAGCGTGGTCGGGTGCGCAGGGCGAGCACTGGCAGAGTCGGCGGAAACGCTGGTTCCGTCCCGCGACGCGGGGACTCACAGCCTCTGAGGACCGTCCCCACAAGGTTCAGCCGCCTCTTCCTCCCAGTATGTCTTGAGCTCAAGTGCTTCTGTGTTTATAAAATAAGTGACTTCTATGATTTTTTTCAATTAAAAATCTTAACAAACATTATCACAGAGATGAACACAAATAGGTGAGACCCTCCAAGGCATCAAATGTCTTCCGGGCACATAAATACAACAGGGCACTTGTGGGGGTTGTTCCCGTGTCCACGGAGATGCCCGCGCGGCTTCCAGCCGAGCCCGTGCAGGTCTTGCAGTATAGCACGTGCAGAGACGTGGCGTCAGGCACTGTGTCCCCCGTGCTCCTGCGCAGCCGGTGGGCCACCTCCGCCTCCGCCTCCTCCGGGAACAGAGAAGTGCGGCCCCAGAAGATGTTTCCCCTGTGGCTGGTGTTTGGGCTTCTCTGGTGGCCTCGATCTCCAAGCAGATGCTCTCGGTTCAAGGCCCACGTCGGTGTCCCTGACCTTCCTGGCTGTTAGTGAGCAGCACCTCTGCTCGGGGCGGGGCTCAGACGGGTGGGGGGGGGGGTCCCTGTCATGGGGACATCTCCAGGCTCACGTGGACGGGAGGCCTGATGCTAGCCGAGGCCCATGTGGCGGTCCCAGCGGAGGCCACCTTGGGCCCAGGACGTCAGAGGGAGCCTGTGGGCTGACCCAGGCTGTACCGGACCGGGCTTGGCTCAGTGAGCATCGCCCGGCCTTGGAGCGCCTGCATGTCCACTGCCCCTCACGTGCTCCCAAAGGCCTTCTGCTCTGGTGCTGGGCACTGCGGGGCGAGCTGGTCACCCTTGGGCACAGGGGAGCTCAGGCTGGGGGCCGGGGTGGACAGGCGCAGCGCAGAAACACAGATCTTTTGTCCCCACGGCAGAGATCCCAGCGTCCTGTCCTGGGAGTCACTCTGCACCTGCCGCCAGGTGTCTCCGGGCCGGCGCAGGTCACCGTGGGCGGGAGGCCGGCTCCTCTTCATTGGGACCTCTGGGGGCGCAGGACCCATCACTCACCCACGGGGGTGAGGGCACTAGAGGAGGGTGGCCACGCGTGGACGGTGTGACCTGAGGTCTTCAGGGAGGGCTGCTCCCAGATGGAAGCGTGTCAGTGTCGGGGTGCGGAGCAGCTCGGGAAGGAGGGCCTGAGGCCAAGAGGCTAAATCGGGGCATCCTTGGCACCGCGGTGGCCCGTGGCGAGGCGCTGGGTCACGGCCAATACTCATCTTGCCGCGCAGCCTCATCGCGGCACAATCTCACAGAATAAAATGCACGCGCGCCAGGACACAGTCCGCCGGCTGTCAGCACCACAACCGGGGTCCAGTCAGCTGTCACCCCCGGGTGTGCTCACCCCCATCAGCCCCACCCTGAGCCCCGGGCAGCCGCGGATCCCTCCTGACCCGTAGCGGAGTCTCGCCTGCGTGGGACTTGCTGTGCGTGGAGCACACGGGGGGGTCTCGGGGACCGTCCTGCGTGAGAGCCAGCAGCCGGAGCTCCTGCTCTCGCGGCTCTGGACACGGACGCGGCGCAGCCGGTGCTCCACTGCCCGGCGACGGCTGGCTTGTTCCCAGCTCCGGCCAGGACGGAGAAGCTGCTCCAAGCGCTCCTGTTCAAGTCTGTGGGGGACGGGCCGTCGTTTGACCCGGGTGGGCACCGAGAGGTGGGGCGGGGCATCCTAGGACTGCGTGCACGGCCCGGGGACTGCCGAGGGCTTGCTCCGGAGCACACAGGCGGCCGCCCGGGTCGCACCACACCACGCACACTCTTACTCGCCGTTCCGCCCACTTCCTGCATTTTTCAAAGAGTGAAAGTTTTGTTGAATCAACTCTGATTCTCCATTGTTTTCTTTAATTTTAAATGATTTTCTCATTCCCGAATTGGTGTTTTCTGCCCCCCTTCTGCTCAATCTAGCAAGAGTTTATCAATTTTATTGATATTCTTAAACTGATTTCTCTATTTTTTTCCTGTTTTTCTATTTCATTGACTTCTGCTCTGATCTTTACAATCTACCTTCTTCTGCTTACTCTGCATTTGATTTTCTCCTTTTTTTTTTTTTTTTTTGTTTCTTGTAGTAAAAGCTGTTCATTGATTTGAGACTCTTTACTTCCTAAAAGAAGCATTTACTGTGATCCATGCACCCCTAGGGGCGAGGTTAGTGGCATCCCACAAATTCTGAAATGTTTTATTCAGTTCCAAATATTTCTTAATTTCCTTTCTGATTTCCTCTTTGACTCCAGGCTATATGGCGTCTGAAGACTTGCAGACTTTCCAGAGCCCTTTCTGTTACTAACATCTGGTCTTACTGCAGAGCAGTTGGAGAACACGCGGCCCAGTTTGGATTTCCTGAGACTTCCTTCTGGCCCAGAGGCTGCTCTGTCCGCGAGCACCCCCGTGTTCTGGAAAGGAGAGCGCCCTCCGACGATGGGGGAGCTCTGCGGGTGTTGGCTGGACAATGGTGAGACTCAGACCTGCCTATTTATTCTGGAACTAACTCTCCTCTGACTGTTTGGTAGAGTTCCCCGGAAGCCACCTGGGCTGGCTCCTGTCTGGAGGTTTGCACGCTGCTCCTCCCACCCCCTTGGGCTGTAGCGTAGTCCAGATCCTCCGTCCCCGTCGAGGCCGTGTCAGGGGCTGCCTTCCCCGGGACATGTCCGTCCTTACCTGGGTTGTTTTCGTGTGCGGCTTTTCTTCTCGTTTCCTTGTCGTCCTTTTCATTCCCACAAGCTCCGCCAGTCACTGGCGTCCTCTCTTTGCAGCTAAAGGGCTGTCAGCATCATTGATCGTCTCAGGCAAACTGTTTTCGGCTTTGCTGATTTTCTCCTTGTTCTCTTGCTCCCCACTTGGACTTCCGTGCTCTCAGCTCTGAAGGCAGACGCCCTGCCTGCCCGCTCCTCGCTCCACACTCACCTTCCTCTTCTTTTTCTAGCTTCTAAAGGCAGAAGACTGAATGACTAGTTTGCATGCTCTCCCCTTGTTAAGATCCGTATTCCCCAGAGCGCGGCTTTCGTGGCGTCTCGTGGCCTTTGTCATGTGCCGCCGTCCCTGACCCAAGTTATCAGGAAGGGCTGCTCAACGGCCAGACATTTGGGATTCCTTCTGTCATCCGTTTCGATTTTCATTCCATCGCCAAGTCAGAAACACAGCCTGTACAAGTTCGGCCCTTTCCCACATCCTGGAACAATTACGAGCCCAACTTACTACCTAATCTGGAGAGTTCTCAAGGACGTGCCAGGAACACGTGGGAAGAGCATGGCTCCCGCTGTCGGGTGGGGATTCTGGGTGTCCGGTAGGCAGCTCCCTGAACTGTCCGTCTGCACTTTTCCAGCTGATCCTCTGTCCTGCCATCCTATGCAGCATAGATGGTGGAGACCAGGCGCACAACTGCGGCACCGAATTTTGACCCCCTGACTCAGCCATTTGTTGCCCCGTCTTCAGGGCCATGTTGTGGGGTATGTGTGCGTTTATGATTCTTCTACCTCCTTGAAGGATTAAGGCTTTTGTCACCTAAACATGTCTTTCTTTGTGTCTAGTAACAATTTTTGTCTTAAACTCGACCTCGTCTCCCATTACTGTGGCTGCTCCAAGTCACCATCTGCAGGGCGCACACCTTCCATGCTTCTGCGATCAATCCGTCCATGTCTTTGAAGCTGAAGTGTGTCTCCTGCAGACGGCGCAGAGTTGCATCACTTGAAAAATCCATTTGATTGGTCTCTGCCTTTTGAGTATGTGTTTAACCCATTTGCATTTAATGTAATTACTGATAGGGTTTATATGTCTTGTTGTTATTTGTTCGCGAATGTCTTTTTCAAAAATGTGTATATCACTTACTGAAAACCCATTTCAAGTGTCTTACTAGGTGTTTGGATTTTTTCCCAACTTTTTAATACTATGCTATAATACATGTAGCATCAAAGTTTCCATCCTGTCCGTTGACAGATGAGTGGATAAAGAAGATGTGGTGTATACACACAATGGAATACTATGCAGCCATCAAAAACCAAAATCTTGCCATTTGCAACAATGGGGTTCGAACTAGAGGGTATTATGCTGAGTGAAATAAGTCAATCAGAGAAAGACAATTATCATATGATCTCCCTGATAATGAGGAATTTGAGAGGCCGGGTTGGGGGTCCTGGGGGAAAGGAGAGAAAAATGAAACAAGATGGGACTGGGAGGGAGACAAACCATAAGAAACTCTTAATCCCAGGAAACAAACTGAGGGTTGTTGGTGGGAGAGAGAATTGGGGTGCCTGGGTGATGGACACTGGGGAGGGTATGTGCTATGGTGAGTGCTGTAAATTGTATAAGATTGATGATTCAGAGATCTGTACCCCTGGGGCAAATAATACGTTATATGTTAATTTAACAAATAAAGTAAAATTTGCCATCTTAATTGTTCTTAAGTGTACGACTCCATGATATTCAGTACATTAGCTTCTGCAGCCATCACAGACTGTTCTTTGAAACGCCTTTCATGTTGTAAAAACAAAATTCTGTCCCTACTACACCCGGACTTCTCCCCTCTCCCAGCCCCTGGCACCACCTCTCTCCATGCTGTCTGCGTGACTCTGACCACTCTAAGAACCTCCTAGAAGTGCAATCATGTGTTTGTCTTTTTGTGGTTGATGGTCTCACAGAGCATAGTGTCCTCAAGGTCCGGCCATGTTGTTGCAGAATTCATGTCCTTTTAAGGCTGAATAACGTTCCAGGGCGTGCCTATACCACATGTGCTTGTCCATAATCAATCGATGGATGCTCGTTTTGTTTCCACAGCTTAGCTCTTGTGAACCAAGCGCAGTGAACGTGAGCGTGCAGGTATCTCCCTGAATCCTGCTTTCCACTCTCGCGTGCACACCCAGACATGGAATCCCCAGGCCACGTGGCAATTCTGTTTACCGGAGACTGCGCCGTGTTTCGTTCTCACCATTTTCTCCACCTCCTCCCAAAATTTGATATTTTCCAGCTTCTTTGAAACTAGCTGTCCTCCTGACTGTGAGGTGACATCTCAGTGTGGTCTGGATCTGCGTTTCCCCGGCAACTAGTGATGCTGACCATCTTTTCACGGCCTTACCAGCCATCGGCACCTCTTCTCTGGAGGGATGTCTGTTCAAGGCCTTGGCTTGTATTTTCACTGGGTTTTTTGTTGTTGAATTCTAGGAACTTACTGTATATACTGGATACTAGTCTCTCACCAGATATATGATTTGCAAATACTTTCTCCCATTCCGTGGGTTGCCTGTTACTCTGTGGATAGTGTCTTTTGATGCGCAAATTGAAATTTTTTTATGAAGTCAGATTTATCTATTTTTTTTTATTCTGTTGCCTGTGCCTTTGGTACCACGTCCAAGAAATCACTGTCATGGCCCGTGTCGTGGAGACCTCACCCTGTGTTGTCTTCCAAGAGTCTTAGCTATCACATTTAGGTCCTGACCCATTTTGAATTAATTTCCGTGTGCGGCGTGAGCTAAGAGTACGGCTTCGTGCCTTCGCGGGTGGCTGGTGAAGGACTGGCCGTCTTTGAGGCAGCCCTGCCCCGGGACTGTCGCAGGTCTGGGGACTGAGGGCGGGAGGCGTCTGTGGGTCTAGCGGCCATGGTCCCGCGGGCACCTTGCCCTCCCGGCCCCTGGACTGCCCACCGCGGGGTTCCAGCTCTGCGGAGCACCGGGCTCATTGGTCTGGGATGGGGTGGTGTGAACAGCCCCCCGGCCCCCATGCTGCCCCAGGTGCAGGGCTCAGGCCTCCCTGGTTGCTGCACCCTGAGCCATAGCGACGGATTTCCTCTCGCCACCGGGCACCACAAATCAGCTCCGCGTTCTATAGGTGTTTCCACAGCAGCTTGTTTCCCTGAGTTGAGAAGCCAGTGGCATTTCTGAGATTTCATGCCGTGTTCCCGTTGAGATCCATCAAAATCACTCAGAACAAGGCTGCCACTTTGCAGGCCACTCTGAAGGAAGGGCACCAAGCAGGACGTCTGCAAGGGCCTCGCTCCATCCTTGGGGCCCACCGAAGGGCCTGTGTGCCATAAGGACACCTGCTGTGTTGGTTGGGTGACTCCTGGACAGGGCAGGGCAGGAGGCCAGAGGGGGCCTGCAGAGGCCAGAATCTCACCATGCGGTGTCCTGCGAGTTTGATGTTTTCTTTGTTTTATTATAGCAAAATACAGGTAAGGCACATCGTAGTCACTTAAATAACATCCCCCAAAAAGATATGTCCAAGGTCCCACCCTTCCTTGGCTCCTGTGAACATGACCTTGCTTGGCAAAGTCCTGTAAAGTCCTGTGATTGAGTTAAGGAATTAGGGGAGTCCCAAGCCCAGTGACGAGTGTCCCCAAGAGAGGCGGAGGGGGATTGGAGGTGGGGGGAGAGGCGGGTGGCTGGGCCCAGGGGAGGCACACCCAGGACAGGGGAAGCTGGAAGGAACAGGGGGCTGTGCTCCGGGGTCTCTGGAGGGAGCACAGTGCGCAGGCACCGCGATGTCACACTTCTGGGATGACAAGTGTGTGTTGTCTAAGCCTCCGGCTTCGGGTGATTCGCTTCGCCAGCCTGGCCACTCCCACACACGGGTCCCCAAGGCAGACGGAGCCGATGGCACGTTGCCCAGATTGTGTCGTCAGTTGAATAAACACATTTCCAAAAGCATCTTTATCCAATTACATCCAATTCCCACCATTTATGTAAGAATCACTGGTGCTGTTTTAATGCTCCCTAAGCACATAAACGTCGGGCAAGAGGGTCAAAGGGTGTGGGCTTTGCTCCCTGGGGACGCTGTCCTGGTTGCTTATTCGGGCCGTCCTGGCACCAGACCCCTCCATGCTCACCTTCTCAGATGGGGTCTCCCTGCTGGACTTTGACATCTGCCTCCAGGCCCGGGGCCATGCCCCCTCCCAGAGTGGGCCTGGTTCCAAGTTGTGCCCAGTGAGCCTCTGATCAAGGAAACCGTGGGGGTTGTGGCCTGACTGGTTGTCCAGTCCTTCAACTTCTCAGGGCCCCGGGACTGACCAAGCTGAAGGAGTAGCCCAGGGGAGGAGTCAGATCCCAGGAACAGAGCCAGATCTCGGAAGTGAGGCCAGACCCTCGAGGACAGGGTCAGACCCCAGTAATAGAGTCAGACCCCTAGAAATAGAGCCAGACCCCAGGGGCAGGGCCAGACCCCAGGGGCAGGGGCAGACCCCCCAGGGCTAGGGCCAGGTTGAGGCAGTTTGCGGGTGTTGCTGAGAGAGCGGGGCCGTGGAGAGCACGTGGCCGTGGAGAGCACGTGTGAGGCCTGGCCACAGCCGATAAGCCGGGGTCCACTCACAGAGGCTCACAGTGGCTCATACCGGGCAGTACCAGGCAGCAAAGGTGCACTGTCACATTTTCAGGAATTTCGCACCTGGTTTTCCACCGGCGGCTGGCGTCGGCCCTGGTGGGACTTCTTACATGAGAACAAATGGGAAACCAGGGCCTCCCCTTCCCCACGACCACGTCCCCGGGGGTGGGGAGGCCTTACGCCCTGAGACCTGAATTTCTCCTTTCTGTGGCCTGGGCGATGGTCGGGGGGAGGACACCGAGCTGAAGAGGCCAGAGGGCACGGGGCCAGCCAGCCCGGGAGGGAGGCACGGCCACATGGGACAGGCTGTGGCGTGTTTGGTACTGGTTCATTTTTCACTTACATCAGAGCAGATTACGTAGGTTCTACTGACATCCCTCGGGCGGTGGCCTCTGGGAAGGACTCACCTGCGGCTCACCAGATGCGGCTCACGGGAAAGAGCCGGGCGGTGCAGGCTCAGGGACGGGGGAGGGCAGCAGGCGTCTGGGCCGGGGCCTCCTGCGAGGGGTCCGCAGGTCAGGGACAGAGCCACTGTCCCAGGAACCCTGAAGGGGCCAAGATCTGGGTGTTCATTTTCTGTGTGATGGGCGATTTGTGGGAATGTGTGCTCGGAAGTGTCGTCGAAACTCCTGAGGATAAAATGAGCCGCCAAGGCCTGAGGGAAGGTGCTGGCAGCTCCAAGCCCCCCAGCTCTCCGGCACCCGACCCCGATGCCAGCCCCTCAGCGGGGGCGCGTGGCTGTCTGCGGCCCACGGGGCTTTCCCCGGCTTCTTTGCCACGCCGTGTGAGAAACCAGCCGTGTTCCACTCGGCCTCCGGAACTGAGCTGCCTTCAAAGTCGGTCAGAGCAGAACCACGGCCGGGAGACCCGCAGGCTCTGGGTCAGGGTGGGGGCCGCCCTCCCCACAGCCCTCGTCCTCACGTCCTCGGCACGGCGGCTGCCCGTGGGGGCCCGGTGGGCGTAGGCGGCCGGGGCTGGCCGTGCAGCAGAAGCGGGAGGTGTCCTCGGGCAGCAGAGGGGATGAGCCGGCTGGAGCCACGTTTCTGTCCTCTGGAGGAACGGCTGCTGCCGCTGGGCGGCTGTGCAGTGCTTGCGGTCACCCCCCGTAGCAGCTTCTCCCTGCAGCCGCCGGCGTCCGAGGAGCACTTGCCGGCCGCGAGCCGCGAGACGGCTCCGACCTGCGATTCCGTCCCCTCGGGCTCTGGAGGGCGGCATCGTTGTCCTACGTTGTGCTTGAGCGCTCCGGGCCACTGCTGGCCGAGCTGCGTTTCGCCTGGGCCCTGCACTGCTGCTTTGTCCACGGGACGCCCCCCAGCCCAGGAGACACTCCCCACAAGCCCCGCAGCCCCGGGCCGTCTGGCTCTGTCCCCGCCGACTCGCTCCCCACTGGTGTGGGCCGGTCATGCGGACGTGCGCGACCTGTCGGGCCAGGCAGGTCACGTGTCCCCAGTGCGGTCTCCGTGTGGCAGCGTGGCGCCACGTGGGGCAGACCAGGGACTCACACAGAGAGACATAAGGGACTCCATGCCCTTCAGGAAAGCCCCGAAGTTCCAGGATTCACGGGACTCAGCTCTGTCGTCGTGAACGGTTTGTCTTCAAGCACGACACAGTCCGGCTCTGACGTGGCAGGACGGTCTTTTCCTTCCCAAGCCGCTTTCCAGACGGGGGCCCTACCTGTCCGGCGGCGGTGGGTCGGTTGCAGCTGGTAAAGCCGCGCGCGCCCAGTTGGCGTGGGCTTTGCTCGGCGATGGCAGCAGCTGCGACAGGTCGTGGCTTGGTTCTGGTCAGTCGAGGGGCTGCGTGTGTTCTCGGACGAGCGTTCCGTTTAGAAGGAGCTTGCAGTCCTCACGGCCGGACGTTACGAGGGCGTGGCAGGGGACCCGGCTTCCGCGGTGACCCACAGGGCTGCGGGCACTCCAGGCTTGCGCGGCGCCCTCCGTCCACGGCAGGGCGGGGCCAGGGACGCCGAGCGCAACGGCCGCTTTGGGACAAGGGTCCCGTTTCCCGGGGCCAGCGCTGTCTCCGTCACGCTCTCGACCGGACGGCACTCTGACCCCGGAGCACGATGAGGTTGTCGGTCCCAGGCCAGGCACCTACCTGGACTGATGTGGACACACACGCGTGCACCGAGGGGAACAGCCGCATATGTGTACACACCGGCACGCACAGGTGCGCACACTCACGCCCACTATGGGCTCACTTGAGACACACTCGCATGCCCCAGCTACCCCTGTGCACACTCACGCGCACACTCAGAGACCTGTTCACACTCACGCCCGCACGCGCGTCCCCAGCCCCTGGCATTTCTGGGTCTGTCCGTTTCTACGTTTTTCCGTTTCAAGGCCGTCCCATAAGTGAGTCCTCTGCGTGACCTCCGGGGACTGGCCCTTATCCCCCAGCGTGGCCCCTGGCAGAGTCACCGGGGACCCGCTGCGCAGCTGCGGCCCGCGGTGCGGGGTCTCGGCGTGTTGAACTGCCTGAAGAGCACCAGCGTCCCACACTGGGGCGATTCTGGATAAAAGTTTACATCGGGGGCACCCGGGGGGCTCCTTCAGTTAAGCCTCTGCCTGCGGCTCAGGTCATGGTCTCAGGCTCCTGGGATCGAGCCCCGCATCGGGCTCCCTGCTCGGCGGGGACCCCGCTTCTCCGTCTGCCCCTCCCCCTGCTCGTGCACACTCTCCCCCATCTCTGTGTCAAATAAATGAACAAAATCTTCATAATAGAAGGTTATAATACCCATGCATGGGTTTTTCTGTGAAGGAAACTTCCATTTCTCCAGGATAAAGTCCCGGTGCCGCTGTGGGTCGTACTAACCACGTGTTCCGTGGTTTAGGAAGCTCCGCACCGCGTCCCAGCACCCAGCCACGTCACGGCTGCGCCACGAGCCGGTTTCTCGGCACCCGCCAGCGCGGGCACGTCCCGCTTCGGCCGGCCGACAGGCTGCGGTTTTAATGTGCGTTTTCCTGGTGGCTCCAAATGCAGGCCGCCGTCCACGTGCTAACGGGCGTTCTGGACGCCTTTGCCGAATGCCTCGCCACACCCCTGCTCGTCTGATCGGATTGTCTGTCTGTTTCTGACGCGGACTTCGGGGAGTTCCTTGTCTGCGCCCGTGACGCATCTGGACTTCACTCTCATTGAAGGGGAGAGGCTGAGAGCAAGACGTAGGGCTCTGAGAGTCTCCTGTGAAGACAGTGCTGCCCTGTGGCGGGTCCCCCAGGAGGCCTCCCACCCAGAGGACACCTTCTCGGGGGACTGGGAACCTCAGGGCGGTTCCCTGGTGAACTGAGCCCAGGGACAGGAGGGCTGGCACGGGTCTCCACGGGGTCCACCACTGAATCCCAGCCTGTTCCTGGGTCAGCTGGGACCCACTTTGGGGCAGATTAGGAGGGACTGGGGTTCTGCGTGAAGGAGCATCTTTTCTGATTTACAATTTGGGACTGTGATTAATTGCACAAAGGGTGAGCCAGTCCCAAACCTTGGAGGGTGGTTGGGCAGACAGAGGCTGCAGCCAGCCGCCTGAGCACAGATGACTGGCTGTGGGAGCCCTGAGTGGCCGTGCTGTTCAGCGTTCTGGAACCTCCTTCTAACCGTGGAGAGGAAGGGGCAGGCGAGAGGCGAGACGCCACCACTTCTACGGGGAAGCATTGCCCTGAATGACAGACATGGATTTGTCCGGGGGCTGAGGGAGCAAAGGTGGGAACCGGCGCTTGGCAACATGGTCCTGAGACCCTGAGCCAGGAAGGCCCTAATCCTGGGGGAACACTTGGTCCAGACTGGGCAAGGGGCCCACGTGGGGAGCCCACGGTCACCCAGAACTAGCCACCCTTCCCGGCCTGCTGCCCTGTGGCCACGGGCAGGGGCCCTGGGCCTCGCTGTTCCCCATGATGGGGTGGCCTTGAGGCCTTGTCCCCATAGGTCCCCACAGGCGGAGGGCCTCGTGGTTGGCGCTGCTGTCAATGTGCAAAGATGTGGGGTCTGGCTTCTCTCCAGTGTCCTGCATGGCCGTCACCAGCAGTGCAGCTGTCCCCGCAGAGGCCCCAGGGCGGGAAGGGCAGGAGGAAGCATCCTCCAGGAGCAGGTGGTGCCACTGCAGACGTCTGAACGGCAGGCCGCGACCCGGACTCTTGTCGGATTAAGTGTGACAGGAAAGAGGCTGCCGTGAGCTCTATGGCAGGAGCACGGGGTCCAGGCACGGCTGGTCGGGGAGGCCTTCAGGTGCGCACCGGAGGCCGCTGCTGACCCACATGGCTGTCTTCCTTCTCTTAGCTCACTCGGGCGTGCGTGGCCCTCGAAACGATGGTAAATCACCTGACTCTGTCATGATCCTGGAGGGGATTCTATCGTATTTGGGAAAGGATTGGGAACAGACAACCTTCTGGAAACGCGTGGGTCATGTCCGCGCTGCAGAATGGGAGGGCGAGTCGGTGTCCAAGCCGGGGCGGGGAAGGCTTCCTGGCGGGGCCGAGGGATCAGGGCTCTTTGGTGCTTTTATCAGCAGCACAGGGAGAGCACGCGTCGCACACGCAAACGGGGAGCAAGGGTGTCTCCGGACCTTACAGAGGAAAATGGCAAATCCCATCACGAGAAGAACAAATGCTTTTCTCACCTTTGCTCGTGCCCGCCACATGACCTGGGCCCACGCAGGGCCACAGCTGGGCCCGGGGCTCTCGGGCGGAACTGGCCGCTCCGCAAATGCTGCCAACAGCGCTCTGGCCACGGGCCCCTGCCTCGTGGCCTGCACCTGTGGGCGCTCTGCTCCCCCAGCCCCTCCCTGGAGCTCTGCTGAGGCCCCCGGCTCTTCCCGGCTCCAGTGCTAAAGACTGTCCAGCTGTGGGGTGTCCGGTGACGGTGTCCGCTGCGCTGTCACACGGCTGCGCTGTCACACGGCTCTACGGCCCCGAGTGTCCTCCCTGCTCCCCCAGCCCTGGCGACCGCAGACCCTCTCCCGAGTGTGGAGCCGGCCTCCCGCGGAGCGGTGTGCGAGTGGAACCGCACGGCGGCTCGGCCTCCTCCTGGCTCCTTCCACCTCGTCACAGGCACGTCAGGGCCCTCCGCGCTCGTTCCAGCCGGAGCACACGTTCCCTTTATCCCCGAGGACACACTGCCTGACAGACCCCGGTGCGTCTCCCCGTCACCCGCGGCAGGACCGCAGGGCAGCGTTCGGGTTTCGCGTGCAGATTCCCGTGTGGACACCAGTGTCCCCTCCTCTGGGTAAACCCCAAGGAGCGCAACTGCTGGGTCATGTGTTCGATTCTGCAAGAGATGGCAGCCGTGCCGTCTGCGGGGCTGTGCCCTGCCGGAGCCCCCGGCCGTGGCAGGGGTCCGATGCGTCACCCCCGCTGGCGGCTGGCACGCGCCGAGCCCAGAACAGGGGTGCAGTGGCGTCGTTGCGGAACTTGTGATGACGCGCGATGCGGGACATCTTGCCTGTGTTCTGGGCTATGCGTGCGTCCCCTTTGGTGACGGTCTATGAAGGTCTTCGGCCACTTAATCAGCAGCTTATTTCCTGACTCTTGAATTCTAAGAGATCTTCGCATATTTTGGAAAACGGTCCTTTCCGTGATGTGTCCTTTGCAATTTTTTTCTCCTTCTCTGTGGCTTCTTCTTTTGTCTTCTTCAAACGGTCTTTCGGGAGCAGAAGTCTGATCTGGATGAAGTCCCGCTGACCGGGCACTTCTGGCGTGGCTGGTGTTTTCGGTGTTGGGTGTGAAAGGTCATTGCCCCCCCCGTGGTCCTGGCCTGAGCCTCGGGGTGACGGCAGGTGCTCTGGTGGCCTGGGCTACGTGGACGGAGGGCAAGGTCCCCCGGCGCCAGCAGCCCCAGCGCCCCCTCCCCAGGAGGAGGCTCTTGGGTCGGGGGCTGCCACGTGGGGAGACGCCAGCTCCGGGCTCTGTCTTCCCCTGCCTCGGTTTCCCCACGGCTGTGTGTTTCTCTGGTGTCCGGCTGTGTCTCCCCTGCAGGTCCAGCCGCGAACATGGAAGTGGTTTACGTGCAGACACGCGCCTGCCGTCAGGGAGCGCACACCAGCCCCACACCGCGCCGTGCGGGCGCGCTCGGAGCCAACGGCCTCCGCCTCCGGCTGACCAGGGTGGGACGGGCCCGAGACGTGCTCGGAAGCCATGAAGTACGGCAAGACGGACGGCACGTCGCCTGTGCTTCACGCTGCGTCGGATCGCAACGCCGACTCCGCAGGGAGACTCTGTCCACCCCACCCCCGACGCTGACGTAATGAGTGACGGTGCCAGGTCGCCCACAGGGCGGGGCTTGCAGGCCACCTGCTGATAGTAGGTGAGAAGCTGAGGCCCCAGCCCCAGAGCCCCCGGTTTTCTGCCTCCATCCCTGGGAGCGGGAAACAGCTCTTTCCCCGGGGTCTCAGGGGAGACCGTAGCCCCGCCCTCACTGGCCCTGCAGACGCGGAGGCCGTCTGCGGTGACGCGACACACAGACAGGCCAGGAGCCGGCTGGGGGTGCCGTTCCCCTGTGGCCTGTCCGGGCTGTGTGTGTCCCTCCAGGCCAGTCACCCCTGCAGCTGGTCGCTCTGGCGCGGACCGGATCCATCCACGGGGGTCGGGAATGCTGTCCCCACGCAGGCCTTGTCACCGTGTCCCCAGGTCAGCCGCACTCTTTCTGGGCTCCTTCCTGGCAGCCTTGGAGGCCTCGTGACAAGGACGGGGGTGGCATTTCTGCTCTTTGCAAGGTCGCGGAAGGAACCCCTGACCTGTGAAAGTGGGGGGTGGTCCCAACCCGCCCACCGGGCTGCAGCCTACACAAGGGAAGGCCGGCCTCTCCCTTGCTGAGGACCCTGGCCCAGGCAGGCCAGGTCTGTGTGGGCACGGGGCGCCATCGGGGCCCGCTGGCTTCAGGGTGGATGGAGGCCAGGCCTCAGCACAGAGACGAGCCGTTCGGTCGCCACACCGCTGTGCCCCGCGTGCACTTCCCAAGCATCTGGCCCCTGGGGGCCTCAGGGGGCGTTGCATGGTGAGGGGAGCCGACTCCCGCTGTCCCCAGGGGTGCGGGGAGCCTGGGCCGACACACGTGCCATGTCATCACCACCGCCCCCCCTGCCCCTGGTGCCCATGAAAGGCCACAGGACGGAGCCGGGAGTGGCCGGCAGGTGGAGCCAGCCCTCCTGCTTCCCGGCAAGGCCAGCGCTCCCGAGCGCCCTTTGTGTGGTGAGCCACCACAGCAGAGACAGAGCGTCCCTGGGAGAAGCAGAGCCAGGAGCGGCCCCGCGCCGGGGGCTGGCAATCCTGTCAGTGCGGGGGGCGTCTCGGTCCTGCCTGGGCCTTTGGGGGGGCACCCCCTGCCCGCTCTGGGGCTGCCCCAGGCGCGGGCACCCAGACGATAGAGGGTCCCCGGCGAGTTTCAGACCCACAGTGGTTTGCCCCGAACCCAGGGATGACGGAGCGCAGCCCCCACGCACCCTACAGGAGGGGCTCCTGGGACCCAGGACAGCTGACTGACAGCGTCCTTGTCGGCTGGGGAGCCACCGGCATTCGGGGGTCCAGCCCTTTGGCCTATGTGCCGAGATGGCTTTGTCCGCCAAGGGGCCTGGGTTTTAGAAGGTGCCTTGCTTACATGTTGTGCACGCGGCCGTGGGAGAGGGACCCTGGGGTGAGCTGACGGACACCGCCACAGCCACGGCCACCCGACCCGGTCACTCTCCAGATGGTCCACGGTCGCGTGTGCTCGCCCTTCTCGGAGACCCAGGGCGAGCATTCGCAAGGCTTTCCTCTCGAGTGGAAACAGTGGCTCCGCATGCTTGGAAACCATGAGCGAGGAGGCGGGCGTGAGGTCTGCGGGCACGGGGACCTGCCTGTGTGTCTCTGCCAGGCGCTGCTTGCGAACGCCCGCCTCTCATGGGTGCAGGGCTGACCGCTCTCAGACCCGAGCACTTGTACAAACGCCATCAGCCGTTTCTGACGGGTGGGAAATGCGGCCGTGCCAGCAAGATGACCACAGTGTCCAGTGTGGGCGCCGGCTCCCGCCTAGAAACCCTGGTCCACACGTCTGAGGGCCACGTGCTCTTAGCGAGGTTCCAAGCCCCTCGTTCCTCTCCCCCTCATGCCCCAAACCCGCCTCTGTCTAACAGGAACACGGGGCTCCTCCCCGCCCCTCAGCTCCTGGGAGCCCCTCCACCTGCTCCCCTCCAAGTCGGCCCAGAGCCCGCAGCCAGCTTCCCCAAAGGACCCTGGAGAGGGGCTCCCCGGCGTCTGGGACCCGGCCTGTGTGCCGGGCGAGCAGCCGCCAGAGGAGCAGGACCGCCAGGGCTGTCCCTTGGGCCCAGGGCTGTCCCCCTCAGACCCCCACCCAACCTGCCCACCCCATCAGGGCCAAAGCCTCTCTTTTCTACGAGGTGTTTCTTCCTGGGGACTCTGGTGACCAGAGAAGGTGAGGAGAAGAGAGGCAGCCCCCACGGCCCACCGCCTGTCCTGTCCATTTAGACTCGCGGAGGCCCCTCCGTCTGCCTGGTCACTCCTGCGGTTTTCACAACAGGATCTGGGCCTGTTGGAGGGAGAGCGTCTCATCCGCGCTACCCAGCGTGAGATCTTGGGGGCTGGCCTGAGACGACTGGGCGCTCACCCTCAGACAAGGCCCCGAGGCTCCCCCACCCCAGACATTGTGCATCCGCCCGTCAGGGGCCCCACGCGGGAACCGTGGGTGTGGGGGGTCGCAGGCCGGTCGGCAGTCCGTCCGCCCACCACGCCAGCCCCCGCCCGGCGAGAGGGCTGCGTGCAGCAAGGACACAGCGAGCTTCCTAATGAGCCTTCGTGATCCTGACGGCAGGTGAGCTCCTGCAGACTCAAATGGGACAGCAGGTCCGGTTTCCGTGGCGCTCAAGCCAGTCTGCCTTCCCCATCGGTCTGAAAACATGACAGTCCCCCCCCCGAGCCCCCGGGGCAGGTTCCATTTCGCTAAACGCAGGCTTCAGTCTCCCAGAAGCTGTGCCCTGAGCAGCCGCAGGGGCGCCTGTGAGCAGACAGAAACCCAGGTCCCTGCCTTCCCCTGACCTCCCCCCAACCGAGGACTTGCCTGGCCGTGGTGACCCCCGCCCCTTGGGAGGACAGGGGCCGAGGTGGCCTGGCCAGGAAGCTGCCCAGAGGCCTGGAGTGCGAGGCAGAGACGGCGAGAGCCCCACGAGATGAACTTGGAGAGGGGGCACAGGGTTCCGGCAGGATGCGCGAGCTCAGCTGACCTGAGTGGGGCTCTGACAGAGGAGGGGGTGCCTGCCGCTTCCCGGGTAGAGGCACAGCAGGTCCCCGTCCTCGGGGCACCCGGCCCGGGCCGTCCGCGTGTGGCGAGAAGCTCACAGAAGCGAAGCCAGCAGATTGTAATCAGGACGAATAACTGCTCATAGTTGTGGGAAGCTGCAGTGAAGTCTCCCAAAATAGGACTTGTGGGGGGAGATGGACAACTTAGCACTTGTCATCAAAACAGAGAAAATGGAAAAAAACCAGCAGGCTTAAAAAGGAAGAGCGTTCACATTTAAGAAACACTTTACGAGTGTGTTTTGCCTTCTTCAAAAGGGCTCTGTCCTCACCCGTCTTTCTCCTCTGGAGACCGTCCTCGGACTCTACTTTCCGTGTGCCTTCAAGCCTCAAACATTCGAGGGGCAGCGGCCGATGGCTTCGTCGTCAGGACGCCAGCCTGTCGGGCTCGTGCTCGCACACCGTCCCCACCAGGCCGAGCCCCTCGCAGCCGAGGGCCTTCCACAGTGACTGGGAGGCAAACAGGCCCTGGGGTCCCTGCAGGAGGGTCTCAGCGGGGCCCTAGCCCCGGGGCAGCAGCCCCCAGCTCCGGGAGGAGCAGACAGGATATCACTCTAACTGTGGGCTCCGGGCTGCTGTTCCAGGCAGGACACAGGAGCCCCGGCCAGCCCCTGGGAGAGGCGCAGCCACCCTGGGCCATCGTCCGCCCCAGCTGCCCCTGAGCCCAGCGGGGCCGGCTCTGCGCCTGACGGGGCTGCTTGCCCAGGGGCACTAAAGGGGTCCTAACGAGCCCCTATGTGTTCCGGGAGCTCTCTCATTGGCAAGGTGGACGCTCGTGACCACAGAGCAGACTCTCCTCGGACCACCGCTCCAAGGGACGCCCCCTCCCCCAGGACCCACACGTCTGCGTTGAACCCACGACCTTGGGTCCTTCCTCCGGGACCAGTGTGCGCCAGGAACAGCTGTGCCCACACGCACGTGCACACGTGTGCACACACAGAGGCACACACACCGGGACGGGCACCAGGCTGCCCTGCTGTCCCACCAGGCCCTGCAAACAGGGATGCTTCCCCCACACATCTCAGGCAGAATGAACCGACGCGTCAACACACTCCAGGAAGAAGCGAGACGCGTGATAACGTGCGCGGCTAAACTTCGCTTTAATTACTCCGAACAAAGTAAACCCAAGGGAGACGAGGTCTTTATCCGAGTTTGCGGCGTCAGGAGAGAGGATGTCTCAGCGACGCTGTGTGCGGGGCTCAGGTGCCTCCCGGCCCGGGACCTTCATCCGGGGAGGAATCGTGCCGAGGGGACTTGGCCTGCGCAACTGCAGCCGTGGTGAAGGCGTGAGGACCACGTGACCAGGACAGTGCCAGCCCTCCCCCCACCTCAGGGCCCAGAACCTGGCGAGGGGACCCGGCTGCCTTCTTCCCCCGGAGAAGCCGAGAGGCCCAGGAGAGAGGCCCTCCGGCCCTGCCCTTGCCGGACAGTGTGGACGCGGCCACCGGCCACCGCGGCACAGGCCTCCACCGAGGGGCAGGTCGGCCCCGAAGCTGACCGGTGCAGGGAGGGAAAACATACCACATTCTGACAGAGGCGGGGACCCTGCGCTCAGAAGTGTGAGTGGACAGGACTTGGGGGTCACGGTGGAGGAGGGCGGCCAAGGAGCCCCGTGGAGGGAGGCCGTTCTCCCGGAAACGGGACCCGAGGGCCACGCCGAGCACGCGTCTGGGGGTTCCCCAGGGACGGCTGAGGAAGCGTGAGCACGGCTGTCAAGGGGACAGACCAGCCCCTGCCGGTGATGTCTCTGCCCCGTGTTTGCTCACGGCACTGCGGTACCAGAGCAGTGGTTTCTTCCCGTCCAGACGCGAGGCCCCACCAGCTGCGGGGCTTGCACGCGGCTCCCCCGTCCGCGGCTCGTCTCCCCTCATACACGCTGTCTTCTGAGGCTCCGTCGGCCAGTGCTGTCCGCAATCACTCGTGCGCCACGTCCCAGACATCCCTGCCCGAGCCAAGGTCACCGAGAGCCTCTCCCGTGCCTTCTTTTAAGAGTTTTATAATTCTTGTTGGTTCCTTTCGGTCCTTTATCCATTTTGATCAAATTTGTCCCTTTCGTATAATCCCTCTTTTTACACAGGGCCGCCTGGTGCTCCTGGCCTCGTGAGTTGAGGTGACCGTCTCCCCCTTTTAATTGCTTTTGTGCCTTTGCTGAAAGTCGATTGGCCCTAAGTGTGAGGGCGGATCTCTGGCTCTCGATCCTGTGGCAGCGGCCCCTGCGTCTGTCCACGCCAGAGCCCCAGAGCCATGACGACGGCCACGTGGTAGCAGCCTTTGAAACCAGGTCATGCGAGGCCTCCCCACTTTGTTCTTTTCCAAGAACGGCTGCTCTGGCCCGTTGCATCTCTGTGTACCAGGATGATTTTGCCAGTTTCTGGAGAATCTCCTGCTTTTTCACGTCTAGTGTCTGTACTTTGCCCGGCGTTCTCTGGTGGACCCCGCAGCTGAGCCTCCGTCTCTGGGTCTGCGAGCCCACGGCTCCAGCGCACGTGGTTCTGGCCCGAGGCGGTTGAGCGGCCCCTGGAAACGGGGATCCGCTGCTCGTCCATGCCAGGATCTGGCCCTTGTCCTCTGGGCTTGGTCTTCCAACCGCGGTGCTTTGGCAGCTGGTGAAGACCGCAGCGTCTACGTCAGTGCCGGTGAGACAGGCCCAAGAGCACACGGTGGGGTCAGGCCTCGTGCCGACGGCTGAGTAAACGCAGCTCACCCAGGTGGGTTTCAATGTTCTTTTCTAAACAGCCTCGTGTAGAAATACCGAGTCCTTACGATGCCTCCACTTTGCCCTCCAACCCGGGGGCAGAATGGCCAGAAGCTTTGGTGCAGGGACAAGTGCAGTGTCCTTGCCTCGAGCCTCAGGACAGTCGGTCCTGGGCCGCAGAGCTGACGGCAGCAGGATGCTCTCCGCTCTGGCCGCAGGCAGTGACCTAAGGACACTGCGCCCCCTTCAGAGGAGCCCGTGAGCACGGCCTCGACGAGCCACTAAAGGAAGGACAGCTCTGCAGACCAACGTGACCGCCCACACGCTGCCACTGACCCGAGACCCCTGTCCACGCTGTCCGGGTCTGTCTGCTTCGCCCATGTACCCAGGCTGACTGAACGGGAGATCATTTTTCCCGTGACACTAAGTGACACAGAGGTCCCGTCTCCATTTTCCTGCTGTTTCGGGTTTAATGCCGTGCCCAGTTCAGTCACCACAGCATACGCGTCGGCGCGTGTCCGTGCAACCTGCCCGCTGCTCGCTGTGTCCGAGGAGTGACTGACTGACCCGGCGAGCCGGGAGCCCGGCTTGGCCCTCCCAATTCGAGTGTCCGTGAGCGTTAATTCTGTTGCAATCGCCCGAGAAATTGGGCCCTACTGACACCTGTCCCAGGGCGACTTCTGGAAAAGAACACAGTGCTGTGGGGTTTTAAAGTGTTTTATTTGTGGTTTTCTCTAGATGCACATTTTGTATGCTCTCAAAACACTTTTAAAGGAGGTTTTTTTTTAAAGAATCCTTTTTGCCTTGGAGCAAAAACAAAGAAAACTCCTGTTAAAAAGTGCCAAGAAAATAGATGTATTGACTCACGCTGAGAATTCTCCATGGTTAACGGATTTTAACAGCCTAGACGTAGGAATCATTTTTGATAATTAGGCCTAAACTGTTTGTACGCGGAAAGTAGCCGTGACAACCGGACGTTTTCCAGTGCATTTGGTGTGGCAAGCGTTGGAGACATGGGCGGGACGTGAGGGGTAGGGCCACCCTCTCCAACACATGTGTCCGGGCCCAGACTTCACTGTCCCTGAACCTCGCAGTCATGTCCCGAGGTCCCCCGTGACAGAGAAGGGGCTGGCCCTGTCCCATGATCAGGGCCCTGATCACACAGCACCACGACAGGTGTGGCCGCCCCTCCTGGCATTGGTTCAGTGAGGGCAGCCAGGGCACAGGGTCACCCACCCTCCCCCCGCCCCCTGAGAGACAGGACCCCAGCCCGCGTGTCTGGCAGGGTGAGGGCCTCAGACATCCTCTCTCCCGGTCCTGCCTTGCATCCTTTAGGCCGGTGACAGAGCTGGGAGGAAGCCCCATCGAGGGTGCGTGAGGCCTGCTGTGCCCACATGCCTGCCCCCACCGGGTTTTCTGGATGTCCCTTCACCGGCTGCCTTACTGGCCAGAGGACAGGCACACGTGGCCCGCAGGTAGGACTGGTGACTTGATTTTCAAGGTCCAGCACAAGATGGAAATGTGGGGTCCGTGTTGAAAACCTATGATGAATTTCAAGATAGCAACAGCATTAACCCAAGCATGGGGTCCTTGTGCGCGGGGCACCATGTGTCTGCCCAGGTCACAGGGTCCCCAAGGCAGGACACGGTGCCATCGGGCATGTTTCTGGACAAAGCCCGTGTTTGGGACCTTCCTCTCCAAGCCCCGCAGCCCCTTCTCCAGGGGACAGCCCCTCCTGCCCTTGGCACCGGGATCCGGGCTGCTCCGGGGAGGGTAGGAGCCAACGGTCTGCAGCGGGCGGAGATTTCTGACACCGAAGCCCGGCAAACCTGAGAAGCGGCAGTGGCTGGTCCGTGTGCTGTGGGAGCCACGGCTTCAGGTGGGGAGGACCCAGGCGACCGTGCCCACACCCCGTGACCTCCAGTCCCGGGAAAGCTCTGGGCCTTGTGCGGTGGGAGGAGCATGCTGGGCTTGCTTTCGGAAAGATGAAAAACGTTTCTGTGCTCCCTCAACTGTGCTGAATGCCGGTGCACACGGCCCCACGGGGCCTCCCGGAACCACAGGGAGGCAACGCCGTTATTGTGCTTGAAGCTGGGAACTGAGCAAGCGAGGCCGGCGACCCGCCCAATTCCCAGGCTGGGGGCAGCTCCAAGGATTTCCAACACTCGGTTCCTGCCGGTCAGCAGCCCCGTCGGCCCTCGGCCGCGTCACGGAGCACCTGCCGGCCGGGGGAGGCGCCGCCGCAGGCAGGTCAGGCCGTGTTTGTCCCGTCGACACCCAGACGTCCCTCCTCGGGTGGGACCCTGCGCCCTTGTCCCAGCCCCACTCACGGGCTTGGATGTTCTGGTTAAAAATAAAACTTCAAAAGCGCAACGTCTGAGCAGGGTTGGGAGCCACAGGACGGTCTGGCTCGGCAGCTCCGGGAGCCACACGACGGCTCCGGGCGCCGGGACGCATCCATCTCGTTCTCTGACAGCAAGTGTCCTGCCGCCCAAAGCCCGCGATTCCTCTCCTGAAACGCGGACCAGGACCGGCAGACGCTCCCGGCCTTCGAAGGCGACGGGGAGGAAGCCAGGCCCGGCCTCCTGGTGCCGAGGTGGGCGCGGCCCGGGCAGCGGCGTCCCCACACACTCCGCAAAGCTGACCCGCTTGCACAGGAGCAGGCCCGGGGCAGGGGCAGGACGCGCTGCCCTTGGCGCGTTTAAGCTTCTCAGTATCTTTCCTCCCTCGGAGCCGCCTCCCGCTCTCCACAGGCCTGGGCGCCCGGGCACAAGGGGCGCGCTCTTCCAGCGGCCACGGGAGTCGCCGCCGGCATGTGGCTCCTCGGGCAGCATCAGCTGCTGCCCCTCACGTCCCCCCAGGAGGCCCGGCCCCCAGGCGCCCGCCGCTCGCAGACGCTGGCCCATCAGCACCTTCCCACCAGCCTTCCGGCACCCAGCCCCGCCTGGGGTCACTAGCCGGTGGGACGTGCCAGCGTGTCTTCATGGTGGCCTCCTGCCCTTGGGGGCCCTACCAGCTCCTTGCAGCCCCCTGAGTGGTCCTGCCCGCCGGTCGCTATCCTGGCCCTGCCCCTGCATCACCCCCAGGAGCGAGCTGGACCCTCCCCGTGTAGGCCTGAGGGCCTGCGTTGGCCCCGGCCAGCCGGTGTGCGCTCTGGGTGTGGGCCCCATTCTAACACCCGCTCACCTGCGCCGCGGTGACCCTGTGGCTCAGCCCAGGTCAGGCTTGCCCTCGGGACCCCAGTACGCTGCCCAACCTGCAGGGCGGGTCAACACCTGTCAGTCAAATCAAAGGGTCACCGATCGGTCACACTGGAGCCGCAGTGTGGACAGGGACACCTAGAGACCAGCCCTGGTGAGCTGTCAGCCCTGTCCCGGAACACTGGTCTTCCCGGGCACAGGTGACTGAGACCACCAGATACAGGCAGGATGTCCACTCAGAGGCAACTGAGGGACCCAGGAAAAGAGCGTCGTCCCCCAGCGCAGCCGTCCAGCACCGGCCCGGAGCCCGGAGGGTGAACAGGCCGTCCAGGAAGGAGGGTGGGGAGCAGGGTGGGCGACGGAGGGGCTCAGGCTTCTTGGGCCCTTCGTGTGCGGCCCACTGGGGACTGGAGAGCAGCCCCCCAGGCGAGTCAGCTCTGAGCCCCATTCTTGAAGTGGAGAAAAGTCCAGTTGGGAACATCTCCAGGCGATTCAGCTGAGCGGCCAGAGAGGAAGGTCGGAGCGAGGTGCCGGGGCCTCGTCCTGGGAGGGACAGCGTCTGTGAGCTCCTTGAGCACCTCTGCTGGGATTGATTCAGGCCACCTATGACCTTCAGTCCTGCTCTGACCGGGGGGGGGGGGGGGGGGGGCGGGGGGACCCGAACTTGCCAGAGGCCATGCGCACCGCCTCCTCCCGGGGCCGCCGCACCAGGTCCCTGCCAGCCCGGGAGCGCCCTGACCGGGAGCAGGAGCGCAGGCTGAGATCAGGTGGCCGAGGAAGCCCAGGAGCAGCGTGCACACATTTGGCGCGTACACACACATCCTGTCACTAGGACTCCCCAGCCAGCGGGCCCGGGGCTTGAGGGCAACCCCGATCTGCAAACTATACTGAGCAGCACCTAGAGAACACCCTGAACCAGGAGGAAACTGCCGGCACCTTCCCCAGGTGCCACGTGCCTAGAGTGGGGCTTCCTTTCCCGGTGAAATCGTGGCTCCATTTAGGGTAAAATCGCAGCTTGCTGTCCCCTCCAGCAGGAGCCAGTCCCCCAGGAGCTGCTGGTCACTGGGGCGGGGGGCAGGGGGCGCGGGATGAAACGTGGAATGGCTGGGGACTTCCGGGGAGGGCATACCCGCCACACGTCTGGTCTCCCCGTGCACACATCCCCGGAACAGCCAAACAAGAGCCAGAGAAGCCTCTCCAGTGCGGGGCCCCCACCGTGCCTCCGACCGGCAATCACACCACAAGCCAAAACTCAAAAGGCCTTGAGCTGGACGTTGCTGCATCCACAGTGGGCTGCATACCCAAAAGGCAATGACACCCCTTCTTTGACCAGAATTTGGGCTCGAGAGTCCAGTCAAGCCCTGGTGGAGGAGGGAACTCAGGACCACGTGAGAAGGAGCCAAAGGAGCCGCGGGCGCTGGGTCGGCCATCGGGACAGAGCTGAGAGCCTGTGAGCTCGGCCCGTGCCTGCCTTAGGGGAAGGAAGCAGCAGCCAAGGGTCCTGGGGACATTGCCAAGAAGACCCAGTGGCCGTGAGGGCGCCGCCTGCATCTCACGGAACGCATTTTCCCCCTGGAAGCCAGCCAGAGCCAGCTGTGGACAGCGCCAGGGAGAGGCCAGTGGGGAGACAGACAGCAGGGACAGGCAGGGACCGCGCACCTGAGGGAGGTCAGAGGACCCGAGGGGGAAGTGGCCCTCCAGAGCAGACAGGTCTGAAGGAGGACAAGGACCCAGAGCCGGGGCTGCTGTGGAAACGCAAGGAGAAGCCTGGAGACGGGCCGGGCTGAGAGCGGGGGGGCGTGTGGCACAGACGGACGCTCCCTGTGGGGCCAAAACAACATCGGGGATGTGGCCACGGGCTCGAAGAAACCACGGAAAACCAGGAAACAACGAGTTCCAGTGAGATGAGCGCGTGGAATCCAGAGGTGACCCGCACCGACCCATTCGGGAGCAAGAGGGCGCAGAAGCGGCATTGAGAGCGCTCAGAGCGCTGGACGGTGGACAGTGTCCTCGAGCTCTCGGGGACACAGGATTGCCAGCCAAGACCCCTCCTGGCAAAGCCTCAAGAACAAAGACACGATCGTGCAACGTCCATGGAAGTTCCGGCCACCTGCGTGCCTCCCGGAAGGGCCCTCCGGCTGCCAACGGAGCACAGCCAGCGGGGAGGGCCTGGAATCTGCAGACGCAGGGCGTGCGGCCGCCGGCCCTTCTCCCAAACGGAGACCTCAGAGCTCGTGCGGACGCATCTCCGGCGACGGGACTGGGTACCCGGAGCAGAGCGGTGTGAGGGCCCCCGAGGAGCAGAAGCCGTGGGCTTGGGACAGACGCGCTCAAGTCCCTTCCACCCGGAACGGGCCCAAATGGTGGGGCGAGTGTCGCGGCAGGACCCAGAGCTCACCCTGCACCCCTCCTTTGTGGGCACGAGATCACGACGTGAGGTGGGGGCCGTGGCCACGGGGTGGAGGCGGTGGCAGGTGCACTGACCCTTGCACAGGGTGTGGCACAGGGTTTCCAGGGCTCAGTACTGGAGCCGCTTGGCAGTTCCTGACAGTTTTGTCTGCAGGCGCTGGTCTCCGCCTCGGCTGTGGGTCCCGACGGCCAGAGGAGCGTCCAATGCCAGCCGCACCCCAGCCACAGTCAGGGCTCTGCGGGTGTGGCCCCAGGGTCAGTGGTTGCACAAGTCGTGAGGACCCGTGTGCCTCTCGAGGTGAGACCCGGGACGGCCGGGTCCTCGAAACCCCTCTTACCGGGGAGCAACGTTTCTCTGGTGTTTCTGCTGCTTCTGGTTTGCTTCAACTGGTTCCTCTCCGGTTCATTTCCAGTAAAATTAATTGTATGTTTTATTAAAACGCTACGTATGCATTAGCCCAGTTTTTTAAAATGATGTCTTTCTAGCTATGAATATGTGAGCCGTTAGATTTTGGGGACTTTTTTACTTTCTTGGTGGTTTTTTGTGTCGTTTGATTAAGAGCATGGATCGCACGTTGCAGAAATCATTAAATCCTCCTTGCTGAAGGAAACGTACCGTGGACGGAGAACATCCCACGAAAGCACACGACGTGTCCTGCCGACACTCTGGGGCTCCTGGCGGGCTGAGCCCTGCTCCGGGTCCACTCAGTGTCCACCCGGGAGCGGGCAAGGCGGGGACGGGTTCCTCACTTTGGTGCCCGGTGACCCTGGCGGGCTGAGGACCCCTTTCCTCCGTGAGCAGGAGTGACGACGGCCTCCCCGTCCCCGCGGCTGTTGTTCAGCTCCCATGAGACGGCAGTTCTGGGAGAGACGCGGCCGTCATAGCTCCTTTCTTCACGGGGCCCGGCGGCCGCCACGGGGCACTGCAAGGAATGTGCTCCTTCCACAAACCTCCAGCCTGCGCGGAAGCACAGCCAGGGTGAGCGTCCGAGAAGGGCATTTTAAGAATTATTTAGGATATAAAGGTTTAAAAGGCTAAACATTTTTGCTTTGTAGAGAAACCATCATTTTAAGAAACACATTAATGTTTAAAATATAAAAAGGTAAACCTTTTACCCGATGTAACAGCCTTAAAATGTTGGAGTGTCTCAAATAAAAGCTAATACATTTTTAATCAATCTAGTCTCAAGGAAGTGCAGTTTTGGAATATTTTAGGGAAACCTTTTATGATAAACTTTCCACTTCTGCCAACATATAACATTTAAAATTATATTTAGTATAAAAAGATGATGCCACATTATAGATTTAGTTCATAGGCCCCGTTCCAAAATTGGGAAAGTAAGAAAAAAAATTTGAAGTAATAAGGAACATTTTCTTTTCCCAAGAAAAACCTCAAATGTTCAGGTCCAAAATAAATTCCAAATAAATAGTGAAGTTGTGACCAAGAAAATTATGGCGGAAATACTGAACCCAAACCTTCAGGGGAAGTGGGGCTGCCGACCTTCATTTCGGGTGCATCTATATTTCTGAGCCGAGGGACCCTCACCCGGATCCCAGATTGTCCCAATTGTTGCGAGGACCCAGGACGGTGGGCTCCGCCCGGGTCTCCACACATGGGCTCCACCAGGGTCCACAGGAAGCGCTCTGAGAAGTGGACATCCCAGATCGGGCCATCAGTGCATCGCGGACAGCCAGCAAGTGCCTGTGTGCCCGGCTCGGGATCCGTCATGTCCGTGTAGACACCACCAAGATTCCCCATTGACATGGGTCGGGAGTTAGCAGGGGTCAGGAGCACGGCTCTCTGCCAGAAGTCCTCCCAGGGTGTCCGCGCGGGGGCCATGCGTGGACTCGGCTCCTGGTTCTGGAGCACCTTGTGTGCCAGGCATCCTACGGCGTCGTGGTCCAGCAGAGCCCCCTCCCTCAGCAGAGGGGACTAATCTCCGCCTGTCGAGGTTAGTCAATCGAAGCCTTCCCTGGTCGTCAGTGCAGTGTCGGGGTCACGGATGCCCGGAAGCAGGTGCCCCAAGGATAGACGCATCCCGCCCGGACCGGGTGAGCCCCAGCACCGCGCACCTGCCCTCAGGGGAGCGGACCAAGACTCGGGAGTTGCGGGACTGGGTCTGAAAGTCTGCATCTTGGGTTTCGAGCTCCGCGGACTTCACCCGCTCCAGGCCTGCCTGTGACTTGCCAGCTCTGCCCGGGCTGGATCCCAAGGAGGGCGTCATAGCTCTTTGTGGGTTCCATGCACTCCGTTTTCAGGGCCCACGCTAAGTGCAACCTGCGTTACCCCGAGCGGGTTGTCTTGTCCACCGGGAGGGAATCCCGGGGAAGCTGTCCTGCCCCCGCTGCTGCCGTGCCCTCGCCTGTCGACGCGTCCACCTCACCCCGACGACCCGGGCTGGGAGTCCCCAGGACCGAAGAGTGTGGTGGAGTGTGGTGGCCCCCAAATGTCCTGGCCATGTCTCCCGACACCCGTGCGTGCAGCCGCCTTCGGAAAAGGATGAAGACCTCGACGTGAGATGGTCCTCGCTCGTCCGGGTGGGCCCTGAGTGAGGCAGAGGCGGGGTCGTGCGGCCAGCAAGTCAGGGAAAGCCGACAGGCGTGGGGCTGTCGAAGGCCGGACAAAACCCAGAATCTCCCCAGAGCCCCTGGAGGGAGCGCAGCCCTGCCAACTCCTCGACGTTGGCCTCCCGAGTTGTGAGAGAGGGCACTTCTGTGGCGGTGAGCCCCCACGTTCGTGGTGATTGGTTAGGGCAGAGCCTAGACAACGAACACCAACATCTCCATCCCGGGCCGGTCCCAGCTGTTTGTGTAGGAGAACGAGCCGCTTCCCAGCCAGCAGCGCAGTGAGCGAGAATGATGGCTTTCACTCAGCTGAGAGGAGACCTCACCTCACCCCGGGCGTGCATCAGGGGCCCCATCTGGACACCTGCCCTCTCCCCCGGAAGCCCGGTGGGGCAGTGTCTGCCCTCAGCTCCCGGGCCGCAGCCAGCTCTAACTCTGGCCCGAAGCCGCACTCCTGTGCTGGCAAGCCTGACCCCGCCACAAACTTCCGCTCTGGGCCCGTCCCGCGCCCGCCCCACACCCACCATCTTGCGGGCCTGCTCAGCCTCCACGGAGCCCGCCGGTGGCTTCCTGCGCCTCCCCTGGCAAGGGGGCACTTTGTAAAGATGCTGGAGCCACACGGTCCCGCTGAGACCAGGGGGTCTCCGCTCACAGCACCAGTGACCCTGAGAGGCAAGCCCTGGACAGGTCAGTGTGGCTGGTCCCCTCAGCCATTGCTTGGACTGTGAGCTCTGGCCCCTCAGTGATGTTTGGAAACTGGCGCTGGTGCTGGTGTCGGTGTCGGTCCTGTCGGCTCTTGTGCTGGTGCTGGTGCTGGTGGTGCTGGCTCTGGTCGTGGTGCTGGTATCGGTGTCAGTCCCAGTCCCAGTTCTGGTCCTGGTTTTGGTGCTGGCGACCATTGACTGCCTTGGTGGAGGGAAGCGGGACTCCTGAGAGAGGCTGTGCCCGGTCACTGTGTGCCGCTCTGAGCTTCTCTCAGGGACCGTTCTCCTGGCCCTGACTCTGCCCTCCAGGCTCCACGGGACGTCTCGGCTCCGCGGCTCCCGAGCGGTGTGGCTCTCGTCCCACTTGGAGGGAAATGTGCGTGGACCGTGACAAACGATTGGGCGGGAGCACGTTCTGAGCTGCGAGGGTCTGCGGAGGCAGAGTGTGCCCGCTGGGGGCTCTGGCCATGCGAAGGCCCAGGCGCGGGCTGTCACCCCAGACCTCGTTTGGTCCCCGGCCACCTGCCGGCTCACAAATCCCCGGGCGAGGTGGGGCGCGTCCCAAGCACTGCTGTCCCCGGGCCTCACAGACAGGTTGGGGGGACGCGCTGACACCAAGTCTGGTTCCCCAGGACAGAGGCACCTGCGCCATGGCCCACCCACAGCCCACAGCCTGAAGGCCGGGCCGAGCCGACAGCGTCCTGCGGGGACCCCCTCAGGACCTCTCAGCCGAGACCCCTGGACGAGCCGGTGTGAAGTCAGGGCCAGGCTGGGGCACCTCTCGGTGTGGCACGAGGTTTCTCAGGGAGTGAACGGGTCTGCCGTGAGCTTCCCCAGGCCCACCAGACCGAAGCCACCTCCATGTCCACGGCCCGTGGCTCTGTGGGGCTTGGCTGGAGGCTCTCCTGTCTCCACTGGGCTCACACGGGCATCCGCATCCAGCCCCGGCCAGGGTGGCTTGTGCCCACCACGCCGGCTCCTGTCCCCGGGGACCAGCTCACCTGAGCACGCAGTGTCCCAGGCTCCGGACCGCGAGCAGGGGCTGCACGGCTCCGAGAGGCCCAGCCAGAATGGGTGGTACACACACCGCTGCAGCCCCTTGGCCAAAAGCGGCCACAGAGGAGCAGAGTCCGGGTGAGAGGAAGAACGGAGAGACGCCGAGCAAGGACGCGGCTGTTTCCACACGCGACCCACCGCAGCGGGCGAGCGTGCTCCTGTGCCAGAGCCCTGGGCGTGGGGCTTCTCTGGACTGGGGCCTGGACGGCCAAAGAGGCCAAGGGAGCCCGGAGCCCGTCATGTCTAGGGATGGCGCCTCTGTCACCCCTTCAACCCTTGTTCCTCCGTCAGTCGTCAGGCCGACCGCCTCCGACCCTTTCAACACAATTGCCCTTGACCCCATATGCCCGTGGCCACCCCTCACCTCCCACGGCCCAGCCCAGCCACCTCGGAGGCCAGGTCCCACTGGCCCACGGGGTGAGGCTCTGTGGCAGAGAAGTGTCAGAAAACCACCTCAGCTCTGTGAAACCGCTCTCATCAGCACAGACACCGGAGCCCCAGCGGGTCTCGGCAGCTGGCCTTGCCCGGCCCTGAATGCTGGCCACGTCCTGCTCCCATGCAGCTGTTGCCCGGGCCCTGCTCAAACAGGTGGCAGGGACAGGGGTCACAGGGCACCCGTCCAGTCCGGGAACACGGGCCGTCTGGTTCTGAACCCACTGCAGCGGCAGAAGCTCCTGGGGCAGCCGGACGGGGATGGGGAAGAGGGAGTGTGGGCCGCCCTGCTTTGTGCTGCACCAACGTGACCAGAGGCCACAACTCTCCAGGCCTGGCTGGGGCATCTGGGCCATGGGCTGGGGGTCTGGGGGCGGCATGTGTCTTGTGAGCACCCTCATTCCCCCGTTGGAAGGAGGCCTGGGATCCAGCCACACGTGCCCCACACAGGGTGTGCTTGGAAAGAGGGAAGAACAGGGGCGGGGCTGAGCGAGGGGTGACTGGTCCCCGGGCTTGTCTCTCCTTCCAACCCAGCTGAGACCAGGACAGTGTAGAAGAGCCACCCGGAAGTCCTGGCGGGCCCCATGGGCCTGAGCGAGCCGCGGAGTCTGGGGGAAGAGGGGCTGCAGGACGGGGTCGCTCTCTCTCCTGCCCCCCCCCCGCCTTGGAACTGGGTCCACAGAGAAGGGGAAAGACAGAGCAGCCTGCTCCCCTCTGCCCACCTGCCCCCGGTACCACTCCAACCCTGGGGCAACCACCCCTCGCTTCTGGCCCATCAGGAGGCCCAGGCTGGCCCCAGGAGTGAAGCCAGGACAGCACTGGGGCCTGGAGGTGGCTCTTCCACGGGGAACCTGCTGAAATGTGCATGGGCTCCACAAAGCCATGCCTCCCGTGTGACGCGGGCACACCGCCAGGATGGCAGGACCAGGCAGGGCCGTGCCGCAGAGGCGGCCAGGGGCCCGGGGCAGGCCAGTGGGCTCATGTGGCACAGATGCCAGAACTCCCTGTGCCTTCTGGGCGGGCCGGCTGACAGCATGTGCCCTGGCCGGGCCGACCAGTCCCCAAGTCAGGCTCTGGGCCCCAGGAGCCAGACGCATCTGCGGGGACAGGGCACAGCTCAAATACCGTGCCCGTGAGGGGTGGGAGCAGGGGCCTGGGGGCGCAGGGCGGCCCCCTGAAGCCGTGGGTCTTTTCTTCAAAAACGACCGTGTGGGACCTTGATTTGTGGATCATTAGGAATTCTGCGCTCACCTCCCGTCCGGAACAATGACTCAAACCATCCCGGTGTGATGGAGTTTTAAGTGGGCCATTTGCATCCTGTGATTAATCACGCCGTCCCTGGGGGCTAGAGCAGGAGGGTCCACTCAGGTCAGAGGCTCCGTGTCTTCTGCTCACCCCTGGGGTCAAGGAAGCAAACGCGCCGCCAGGGCAAAGCCGGCCCAGGCAGCTGCTGCACTGAGGCTCGAGGGCCGGGGGCACGGCCGCGACAGCTGCCTGCTGTGCCACTGTTCCTCCTCTGGACATCCCTTCCGTGGGGACAGATCCTCCAAGGCCTCTCACGGCCCCGCACCTCCTAGAAGAAAGACTCCGCTCTCTTCCCAGCCCCAGGATGGTGCTGGCCTCCGGAACCTGAGCCCGGCTGCCCCCAGGCACCTCCCTGGGAGGACGCAGGACCCCAAGGTGGACGCGGCTCCGCGGGGCTGGGCTGAGGGCAGCTACGCTCAGCAGGCGTCCCCCCCACCCCCCGGAGACCACATGCACCTTCAAGTGGCTGACACCGGACAGCTGTCCCCGAGACGTGGACTGAGGCCAGATACTCGGGACAGGTGGAAGCCTGGACTTCAGTGGGACAAGTGTTAGGGAAGGGGGCCCAGGCCAGCTGTCCAGGCCCTCGCCCCCGGACCCAGCTCCCTTCATGAACACATGGAGGGACCCCGCTCCCTACCACTGCCGCGGGGCAGCAGCCGCGGCTGAACCTGTCTGCGCACACGTCCCCCCCGGCCACCCTGGCTGCCCAGACAGGCTTGCTAATGCCAGAGGACGCTCGCAGTGGCTAAGCTGCACGCGGTGACCCCAGGGCACTCCCTCCGGGCCTTCCACAGGTACACCTGGGGACAGCCTATGACCCCATGGCCTGGCACATGCCGGCGGCCCGCGGTGAGGCCCTTTGTGCCGAGGAGATGCTGCCGCACCTGTTCTGGCCTGTGGGGAGACACCGCAGAGCTGCCGGCAACTGGGAATGGTTTGCACTCATTACGCCGGCCGACCGCCCAGGGACCGGAGTCTGCTGGGACCCTCGCAGGGGGCCCGGCCGCGTCCCCCGGAGGGCTGCCCCCGCCCTTCTGCTCTCCCACGGGATGTGCGGCCTCGCCACGAACTATTCACATCACACAGACAGATAGAGCCTTTTTCCTTTTTTTGGTTTTGCTTTTTTGATGAGAAGAGAGCCTCTTCAAATGAAATCCGCTTTAGTGAATTAAGTACAAATCAAGGGGAAAAACTTGGAATTAATTTTTTAAAGTCTTCTGTGTGTCATTGTTCGGTACCCGGAATAGTGGAATTTGCAGCCATACCGTCGGGTCACAGATGCCTGCGGCACGTGAACGAGCCGGCAGGAAGGGGCGCTGTGCCCGCCGGCCTCGGAGAGACCCAGCTCGGGGACGAGAGCGGATGTGGTGTCCAAGGACGCAGTCACGCCAGAGAGCCAACCGTTTCATGTGCCAGAGCACGAAGGTGGTTTCCTCCTGGGGACGCCTGTCCACAGGGGTCTGAGCAGAGCCTCCTGGGCAGCACGGAGCCATCCTTGGGGAGAGTCAGTAGAGCCCTGGGAGTCCCCCTGCAGGAGCCCCCCAGGTGACCCCCAGGTATCTCCCTCCTGGTGACCCCCTCCGGGAGCACGGTTCTCCACAGTCCATCTGGCTGTGCCCCCTGCCCCAGCTCTGCCGGTTACGTTCCTGTGGTCTGAGCCGTGGCCTGGGCTGCTGCAGGCCACCCCACCGAGCTTCCCACGCATGCAGAGCCTGCCCACTGGGCCGCGGCCTCGTTTATACCTGATGGTTCCTTCGGGATCCGTGCACAGCCTGAGTGCGCTCTGACGTGCGCGTACCTGTGTGTGCGGACGAGAGCGTCGGGGCTCGTTGACCGAGCTGTGATTCTCCGGCCGTGCATCTCGGGGCCCTGGGGTCAGCTCCTCCTGCCTCCCTGCGCCGCTCCACGGGGCTCGCCCAGGTCACCCAAGCCACCGAGCCGCCGGCTCTTTCCAGGGACTTCTTCTCCGGGAGACAATGCAGAGGCTGCTGGGAAGTGTTGACAGGAGAGACAAAGTGCTGTCAGTCGGGTCAGAGCTGTGCATTTTCTCACCCAACTCTGGAAGTGACCCCAGACCAGCAGCCCGGGGCCGCTCACAACATGGGGTGTACCTGGCCTCGTACGGCTCGGAGCCCGGCCTTTCCCTGTGAACACCCGTCAGGCCCCCGGGTACTCCAGGCGGGGGCTCAGGAGCGCACCTCACACCCAGCACCGGAACCCGAGACCCCAGACCCTGCACCCACGCCCTCTGGCCCCCATCCTGCTTCCCTGTGCCTCCCAGAAGTGCCTCTAAGACTGCAGATTCCTGGGATTTGCATCGAGGGCCCCACTCACAGCCCATGCCGGCCACCCAGCGTGTGACCCCCGCAGCGAGACGGGGCCGGGGAGGGGGGCCGGTCCTGCCCCCTCAGTAACCCCTCACGCTGCTGCTAACTGCGTCCATTGGCGCTTTTTCCTGACTCTGTCCCTGGTCATGCTGGGAGTCACCGGCCACACACATAGGTCTGCTGGCAGTACTCCATCTCCACAGCAGCTCACTCTCAGTCGCCTGTTTTCCGTTTACCCATGTGCTCTTCTCCCGTCTGGCGTCCCAGGAGGGACCCCTTCGGGCCTAGTCCCCACCTGGGGGCCTGACGCCACATGCCCGGGACAGCAGGGCTCTGGGCGGGGGAGGGTCAGCAAGGGACAGCCAGTCAGAGGAGCACTGGGTTTCCACAGCCATGCGGTTTGGGGACAGTGGTTGAGGGGGTCACACGGGGCCTGGGACAGACGCACACGCGCACGCTCTCCCACAGACCCTGCCATGCCCCCACCCAGCCTCCACACAGCCTGGCTTCGCCACAGCCTGGACCGCGAGCTCCTGCATCAGAAGCCGCCGCAGCCTGGCCCCCACATCCCGCCCACGGGGCTGAGCACCAGGACAATGGCAGACCCGACAATGTCCCCACGTCTGCTGGTGTCCTCCAGCCTGGAGGCTGGCCACAGGGGCTGTAGGGCAGCATGGAGAGCAGGTGCCCTGCCCTGGGGGACAGCACGGACAGCTTCAGGCCCACTCATGAGGGTGCCCCAGCTCGCTGACCCTCGTTGGGGACCCTCGGGCCCAACCCACTCTATCTATTGGCTCAGAAGTCACGAACTTACCCACAGCCTTCCAGTGTCCACCAGCGGGCAGCTACGAGTGATGAACGCAGGGGAGAGTGGTCCGCGATCTGCTGGGCTTGGTCTCTGGCCCCAGAGAACAGCATTTGCTGAACTGGAATTCGTGGCCCTGGTGTGGAGCTGGGTGCGGCTCGTCCTTCTGTCTGGGGACGGGCGGTGGCAGCCCCCTGGGGCAGGAGGGCAGGGGTGGCCAGCCAGGGGGCCTCTGCACCACCACGTCCACACTGAGCTGGCCCCCAGGGCTCTGGGTCCCTCCTGTGGGCCTGAGCCAGGGCAAACGTGAGGTCAGAGGTCACTTATCAGCCGTCTCAGGCCCCAGCACCTGGTCCTGTTTCCTGAGCTTACGGAGAAGCAGCGGACGTGCATCTCTGCGGACATCTCGGGGGAAAGGTAGGGTGTGACTTACACCTGCTGTGACAGGACCCAGAGGGCTCGGTGAGGGACAGACAGACGGACACCTTCTCCTGTGAGCGACGCTTAGGATCGGCCGGCTGGGGTCCCCCTTCAGCACTTCCGGATCCTCCCGTGTGTGGGTGCAGAATGAGCGAGCGTTCTCGAGTCTCCGAGAGTGGGAACGAGTCTCCTTGCGCCCAGCGAGGACAGCCTCCGGGGGAGCCGAGCTCTCGGCGCGCTCGGGCAGGGGCGCCCTGGGTTGTCCGTCAGACACTGCAGATGAGCGCGCGCCAGCAACCGCAGGTTTTGTAGTACAGGAGCACGGGGGGCGGTGACAGGACGGGCTCCCCACGGGCCACTCGTTCTCAAGCAGGTTCACCTCGTGGGCCTGGCTTCCGGCTTGAACAACGTTGACACGGTCCTGCTGACGAAAATGCCTTCTCTCCTATCTCGGGCCTCTGGAGAGCTCTTCTCCCGTCGTGTGTCCCAGTCCAGGGCGTGCTGGCCGGCCCTTCCAGAACTCTCCACTGGTCCCCCACCCAGAGGGTCGGAGATGAGCATGGGTCCCCTCTCCTAGGCCGGTGGAGGTGAGGACCCTGGGGGAAGCCCTACCCTCACCTCCACCCCAAGGCTGGTGGGCAGGGGGCAGGATGAGGCCTCCACGGACCTCCTGAGCTCAGGCCCGACAACTCCCAGCCCCAAAGACCACACACCTGGACACTCAGAGGGCAGCTGGTGGGCTGCCTCCCCATCACTGCCCCCAGAAGGGGCCAGGAAGGAGCTTCACGGAGCACACAGAAAAGGCGACGTTCCCTGGCCTTGGTGCCAAGCCTACCCCCACCCCCAGGACACACACCGGCACAGCTGGAGGCCCCAGGGGCACGGCTCAGGCGGCCGTGGGGCTCCCTGTGGGAAGCAGGTAGGGGCACGGGCAGGCCTGCTGGGAAGTCTGGCACCCCGGCCCCACACTGGATAGGGTCCGTCACCTGCCCATCTGGAAGCTCACCCACCGCTGGCGGGGACATCGGGGCAGCACTTGGGCCCGGACCCGGGGAGGGCTTGGGCGACCTGTCCATGTCACGCAGCCCCGTGTCCCTGGATTCCTGAGACGGCCCTAGCCCGGCGTGTAGCTTCCATGGCAGAAAGCGGCGGAGGTCCTCCCCAGCGCACACTTGCCTCGGTGCCCGCGCACACCGCCACTCGCCCACTCAGGGACTCGCACAGCCCGCTGGGAGGAGGTCCCCGCTGTCTGGTTGCTGCGCAAGCCCCAGGCGCAGGCACGTGTCCGGCCAGGAGTCCCAGGCAGGGCAGAGGCTGGGCCCCGCTCTGCCCCTGCTCTGCCCAGAGGGCCGACTCCGGTGCCAAGGTCAGGGTGAATTCTGACTTCGCAGAAATGCAGATTTGGAGAGAAAACTGAAGCACTTTCCTCTTCAGAAAGTGCCTGTGTGAGAGCGTGTGCCGAACTGTGTGGACTGACGGACTGACTCGGAACCAGCCTCCAGCGCGGAAGCAGGAACCTGCCCAGCTCAGACCTCAGCGGGGCCGTAGGACTTGCGGCTGAACCTGGCAAGGCTTCCCAGACGGAGGCCGCTCGGGGGCCCAATGGGCTGTGGAAGTCCCGCCGCCCCCACAGCAGCTCGCCTGTGGCTGGGTCTCAGGTGCGTCACGCAGGGGGGCTGTGCCCCTCGCGCGTGCCCACTGGCCCAGAGGCACCACCTAGAGGCTGTCGTGGGCCTGGGGGTGGTGGGGGCCGGGTTAGGACCCACGGCCGGCGAGTGGCACCAGGTGAGTGGTGCAGGCATGGGTGAGCCTGGACGACCTCTGGGTGCTGGCGGGAGCCGGATTCTGGCCCCATGCCCGTCCCCCCTGCCCCTGGCCCAGCACTTGGGACCCCCGAGGGCCGAGCCACAGCGGGCATCCTCCGCCCATGGTGGCCCCACCGTCCGCAGACAGAAGCAGCCCCGAGCTGGCCCGCCCAGGGAGGTCATGCTCCGCGCCCGGCCGAGATCACCACGAGCTTGCCGGCCGGAGCCAAGAGGGCGGAGGGAGCCCGCGCTGCGGATCTGACCTGTGACCCGTGGTTGGTCCCCCTGAGCCGGTTCTTCACAGCCCACTGGCTGTGGCCAGCCTGGTTGCAGCCGGCAGGTGGGCTTGGGTGTGGCCCCAGTTAAGGTCCGGCGCCTGCCGTCATGTGGCCGAGGTGGGACTCTGGTGCTTCTAACGTCCCCTGTGGGACAGGATCCCAGGAGCCGTCTCTGGGGGTCCCATGTCAGGCAGGACAGGGACCCTCACCCCTGGGGTGTCTGAGGCCAGGGCCCCCGGTTTGCAGATGTCAGCCGGGCCTGCAGTTCTGGGCCCCCCCAGGGACCGGCCTTCCCCCCCCAGCCTGACCCACGGGGGCCCTGGCCTCTCCTGGACTAATGACAACTCAGCCAGATGCTCCCTGGGCTCCCGACCTCTGCTGCCAGACCCTGGCCCACTCCTTGTCCAAGCAAGGCCCACCCCTGCTCCGAGTCACCTGGGAACCGGGGAGCGAGTCCCTGGGGTGTGGGGTGGACCGCCCACTATGCCATCCTGCAGACTCGGTCTCCCTGAGCCAGCGTGGCCTCTGTGTCCTGCCACGGGACGGGCAGCTCAGGGAAAGACAGGCAGATCTTGGCCTGCCTTGGGAACGTCTGCCCTGCCTCCCCTGCCCGCTGGAGGTCCCCCGGCCCGGAGCTCTCCTGTGAGGAGCAGCTGTGCCGAGCAGAGCCGGAGCAGGACCCGACCAGGGCGAGGAGGACGTGGCTCGGGGCCTGGGGGACCAGACTGCCGGGCCGTCTGCCTGCTGGGAGCTGAGCCTAGACCGAGCTCCCTGAGCAGCCTGGTAACGGCCCATCCCCGTGCGGGCAGCAACTAGTGGCACCATCGCTCTGGTGGGGAGGGTCCGCCACGACCTCCTTGGGGACCCCACACTGCCTGTGGCCATCATGGCTGAGGAAGCAGAGCCGTGGGCGGGATGCTTGGCTACCAGCCCTTGAGATGCAGGATAGCCCATGCCTGCCGAGGCTACAGCGTGAGAAAGGACACCGGCCACCCGCCCAGCCTCCTCCACTGTGTAGGTTCTCCAGAAGCGACCACAGCTGCCCCCCTCCTGCCCCCCGAGACCTCACAACACAGCAGGCTGACGCAGGAAACAAAACCACGTGTGTCACCTGGTCCACGTGCGGTGCAGCTTTGGTGGAACCGACCCACTCTGTCCACCGACATGGCAGGGCTGGTTTCGCCAAAGCTGTGGGAGCCGGGGTGTGGCCAGCCCTTCTGTCCTCATGCCCCATGCTCGGGCTTCGGTTTACAGACGCACCTTCCTAACGGGACACCTGCAGTACTTTATGCTGCTTTGTTTCGGAGAGACCGTGGGAATTAGGAGCTCATGCCTAGTCTCCGGGGCCAGCCAGCACCGCAGTCTGAGTGGTGTCCCACCCAGCACCGCCGGGGACCAGCCAAGGCCGGAGGTCTCCCCAGGCACGAGGCAACAGACAAGCCACCCGAGTGACCCTTGCGCCTCACAGGCTGGTGACCATGGGGACAGGAGACCCGACCCCATCTGGGTTTAGCTGGAGTGGCTGGAGGCACAGGATGGGCTGGGGCATGGACCGGCTGACGCTGGGCAGAGGAGAACCCGCCCAGGCTCTCCAAGCTCTTCCAGGGACCCCAATTGGCATGACCACACAGAGCAAGACCCGTGCCTGGGCACAGCACGCCTGCCGCCCCACCTCCCCACCGACCTCTTCCTAGCACAGACCACCCGTGTGCCGGGAGTGCCTGGGCCCCCAGGAGTCACCCCGCTCACCCTCGTGGCGCACCTCCTCCTCCTAAATGGGAAACTGGCGACACCGCTATTTGGGGACGAGCCGGGATCTGGGCAGAAGGGAGTCGCTGCAGAGGAGGCCGGAGGAACGCCAGGAGGCAGCTGTCTGCAGGGTGCGGCTCACTGGGTTCCCCGCAAGGATTTCATGCCCTGAGACCACACCTGCACGGGGCCACCGTACCCATGGGGAACGTGACCCTGGTGTGGACGCTAGGGTTGGTGGGGGTGCCAGGGTGCCAGGCGTACACTCCCCGGGGAGCAGGCCCAAGGCCCCAGCCCTACAGCTGTGTGCCTGCCCGAGCATCTGAGGGCAGGGTTTTGTGCTGGTCACCTTGCCGAGACCAGAGAGAGGCTGCCCTCGGAGCCCGGTCCCCAGGCCACAGCTGTCCATCTTTGCAGGACTCCTGTGGGCATCGCTTCTTGCAGAGCGAGGCCATCATGGACACACAGAGAGGATTTCCACTGGGACAAACCCGTCACCCAAAACACAGACACACCTGCTGGCGACGTGGCCACCTAGGGACAGAGGGCAGAGTACGAAGTCACATCATTCTGCCAGCGCATTAGAGAGAGGGATAGAGGGGACCCAGGACGATGTTCTCATGGCTGGGTGGGCTCAGCACTGCGGGGTCTGTGGCAGCCAAGGACATAAGAGGGCAAGGCCCGGCCCTCCACGCCAGGCCCCTTCCGGGAGTTCTTGGGAGCCCTGACTCAGGAAGACCACAGGGACCCTGGTTTCTGTGGCAAGCCACAAGACGGCTCCACTGGGGTCACGCTACGGCCCTCCCAATGTTCCCAGGGCCTTGGGGGGGGGGGGGCACACGGGTTTTGTCAGAGGTGAGGAGAGCTGAGCACCGCCACAGGTCACAGACCAGACGGGGTCCCCCGGCACGGGCTCCCAGTCTCAGGCTGGCAGCCAGCTCTGTCCACCCCAGCTGCTCCGAGTCAGTGCAGGGACCCGCCACACTGACCACCAGCCCCCAGACAGGCCAGGGCTCGCTCAGAGCTGGCTGAATCTGACCATGGAGGACGGCACTGGGCAGACCCACTGTGCACATGGGAGATGTCCACGCCGCGCTGGGCGGCCAGCAAGGGTGGCAGCAGCGCGTGGGGACAATGGTTGTGCAGAGCCCATCGGAGCCCCAGGCCACGGCTTCCAGACCATCCTCACAAAGGCTTTCTGGGGAGAGCTAGAAAGACTCAAATGAATGACACGGACCTCGGTGAAAACCTGGCAGAGAATAACCTTCCCGGCTCATGGCCCCGGGAGACCCTGGGACCCGCAGTGAGGGCAGGGCCCTCTTGGCTGAGGTCCGTCTGTCTGTCACACTGTGCGTGCGGCTGTCTGGGGGACAGGACAGGGAGCAGGCCCCGGAGCAGGTGGGATGAGCGCTCCCCGTCCCCCGATGGCCGTGTCATCACACAGGCCGTGGAGCTCGACCCTCGGTCATGATGTGTGGAGGAGGGAAGGTAGCAGACAGGCCGAGGACACGGCCTGCAGCAGGAACGGGGGTCGCGCACGGCACGGCCAGGGCTGAGCTGCCCCTTCTCACCTGCAGCATCGGGGGGGCTCCCTCCCCTCCAGACCAGGCTTCCTGGCCCCAGCCCCTAAGTTAGCCTAGTGCCCGGTGCCAAGAACCTCATGTGGGAGATTGGAAACGTCCAGTTCACCAGACGGCTCCCTGCGGCTCCCCAAGGGGGGACAAGGGCTTGTGGGTGGACGCAGGTGCTGGCAGGAAGGTCCTGCAGGAACCTCCCGGGGAGCAGGGCCAGGCCAGGCCCGACCTCCGCCACCCCGTGCTGAGCGGGTTTCCCTGGACCGCGCCCCGTGCCCTCGGAGATGTACGTTTGCTCCCATTTGCTGCAGACGCCTGTCTCTTGGGGTTTGCCCCTTGTGGCTCCACCACACGTGCACATCCCAAGCTGCCCAGGGGACAGTCCCAGGCTGGGGTCCCGGGAGGGGCTGGGCCACCGGCCACTGGGACTAAGTCCGGAGCGTCACACCCGCTGCCCGTCCTCAGGCCCGGCTGGCCAGGACGCGCGTCATCAGAAGAGACGGTCAGGGCCACCAGCTGCAGCGTTTTCTCCAGGGAGTGTGTCCTCACGGGATCGTCGAGCAGCCGTCTGGGGCCTGGCCCTCGGACACTGTGCAGCCGGACGAGGAGAGCCTGGCAGGTGTCCTCGGCCCATGCGGGCTTGTGCCTTCCCCTGCCCTGGCCCAGGCCCCAAGGTCGGCTCAAGGACAAGCGATGGAAGTAACAGGCGACAGAATGGAGGTGGACTCGGGCCTTAGCCGCCCGCTGACTTGGGCTTCCTGTGGAGTCTGCGGCTGAGCGGGACCGCCTCCCGGAGGCTCCCAGCCCAGCGGGTAGCACAGCTGACCGCGCAGATGCCTGTCCGCTGGCCGGCTGAGCCCGGGGCCTCCACGGGGCCGCCTGTGGCCTCCGCACGTCCCCTAGCGCTTTCCCTCGGCCCTCGGGATCCGTGCTGCACGCCTGCGGCCTCTGAGGGGACGTCCCAGCGCAGTGAGCAGGGAGCTACCTGGACATCCAGAGTCAGGGGACGTCCCGGGCCGGAAGGACACACCGCTCTGCCGAGGCTGTACGTCACACACAGGGAGAAGCAGACAGCCTTCGAAAGTCACCGCATGGCCCTGTGTCCCACGCAGACCTGCCCCCCAGCAGCCGGCGGCTTTTAAAGGTGAAGTGTGACGGCGCTCTGAGGCGAGTCTGCCGTGTAAATGTCGGGACGGAGAAAAGCTCAGCCAGAGGGCTCTCTGGCTCCAGGCGGGTCACGTTTTCCTCCACAGTGAGTCAGATGCTCCGCATCACCTCCAGCCTCAAGGTGCCAGGCAGGGACCCGGCTTCCCTGTCACCCACCGGTCCGGCACAGGCAGTGGCTACACCGCACCAGAAAGCCGATCGCCTCTCTGCCTCGTGGCACCTCTCCTCTGTCTCGTGGGAGAGGCCCTCTCTCCTCCAGGAACTTTCTGGAGGGGTGAGTAGGCCCTGAGTTGGGGGGTAACCTGCCCAGGACGGCGTTCCTTCTCCAGGGCGTGACCCAGGGCACGCAGGGGCATACGCCTGGCCTGTGGACACATCCCCGTTGGGCCTGTCTTGGGGACGCCCTTGAACCCGCAGATGGAATTGTCTGGCTCACTTCCTGTGTGCGGTGGGATGCCCTGGGGGCCACCCACACCCCCTTCTAGTGTGGCTCCTCCTGTGAAGACCCCACAGGGCACCCATCCCCCGCCGCGGGCATTAGGTTAACCCCCGTTCAGGTATCAGGAGCGGCAGCACGGGGAGCTCACCCAGCCTGGCTTTCAGACGTAGCCTTCATTTCTCTGGGTCATTCCCAAAATCAGCGGACTGGGTCACAGAGAGCACGACCGGGCCGCCAGCCATCTGCCCTGCCTCACCCTCTGCTGGCCCAGGGGACAAGGAGGTGACTCGGGCAGGAGGCGGGGGGCGGGAGGGTGCTGCAGGGCCCTGGCACCAGGAGGTACGGGCACAGGGCAGAAGCGAACACGTCTGTCAGGCTCTCCTGAGCACGGGGGTCAGGGTCCGGGGGTCCTGGCAGCCCGAGCGCCTGAAGACAAGGAGGTTTGGGGGTGCTGCCTACGGCTGGGACTGGTGAACGGGGTCCTGGTGATGCCTGGATCCCAGAGCAGAGGTGCGGACCACAGATCTGGGACCTGAGTGTCCGGCGTGCGCACACCACCTGGCCAGGGACGGCCATTCCCTGCAGGGGGAGGGGCTGCCTGACCGCCGAGGCCTCACAGGTCTGTTGGGGGGCGTTCTGTCCCCCAGGAGGGGGCCGGAGGTCACTGGAGGGCTTCTTCAAGTGAAGCAGCAACGTGACCGGTGCCATCTGCCAGAGGTTGGAGTCCTCACGCAGAGGGTTGTCGCGTGGCCCTGGGCAGAAGGGGTGCACCGTGGGCTTCTGGAGAAATCCAGTGCGTGCAGGGCACGGCTGGTACCCGGCGTGGGGCGTGGGGCTCAGCACTGACCCACGCTCCAGCCTGGGCTTGCGGCCAGAGCATGGCCTTGGGTCCCAGTGTCCCCCCAGGGGCCAGGGATGCCCAGGTGAGGCTTTTTCTGAAATGTCAGGATTCGGCCAATGCGTGACCAGTAGGAGGTAGCAGGAGGCTATGAGTGGAAGGAGTCACTCGTGTCGTGGTGAGGGCTGTCCAGCAGGCCTTGGACAGGACAGGCTGGAGGAATGTCTTCTCCCCGGCGGCTGTGGGGGCCCCTGGGTGGGCACGAGGCGGAGGTGGGGAGGGGGCTTGAGCCGATGGGGCGTGGGTCCAGAGCATCATGTGTGAGAGAGCCGGGCGCAGGGTTGCCCTGGGGTGCGTGCTCCGGACTCCAAGCCATCGCGAGTCTGCCTTCTGTCAGGGGGGTCCGTCGAGAGCCCGGAGTCCTGTCTCCCTCCCTCTGCGCAACAGGAGCAGCCCAGGGCTCCAGGGGTCTCCAGGCCCCAGACCCCCACCCCAGGCTGAGGCTGTCAGCTTTCACTGTCCCCTGGGCACAGCCTGGTGGGATTTTGTCCCACATCCCCTGGGGCTTCTGGCAAGGGTTAACTTGGCCACAGAGCTCCCCACAGGCCCAGCCCACCCCCGCCCTGCGACATGCGGGTGACCTCGGGCAGAGGGACACTGTCTACAGGCTGGGAGCACCCTGGACCTCACTGTCCTGGCAGTGGTGACCTCCTGACCCTCCAGGCCACTGGAAAAAGGGAGCCTCCTGCACAGTCAGACGCTCAGAGGGGGCTCCTCCTGGCATGTGGGGGCGATGCTTGCGTAACCCCGTACGCCTGTGCCCACGGCCCCATGCCCGCTGCCTCCGCGCACCGACCCCGCCCCACACACCCTGACACAGAACCTCCCCACAGAAACTCCCCCCAGACCCCTCCGGACAGACCCCTCCCCACAGTGCCAACACACAGACCCTTCCATGAGCACACATCCAAAAGTCCCTCCACACGGGCGGATCACACAGTCCCTCCCACAGGATCCCTCAACGGGGCCATTTCCTTGTCTCCTGACGCGCCGGTTTCCAGTAACGCTCGGCTCTTCCCTGAAGCCGTGTTGGGGCTCCAGGCGGAGACGGGGAAGTTCTCACCGCAGGAGCGACCTCTCCAATGGCCGCTCTGGCCGGTGTTCGATTGCGGCGGACCGGACGGAAACCAACGAGCAAGCCCGGCGCCGCGTGAGGGCTGGGCCGCAGGGCTCCGGGCGGTCCTGAGGCAGGAAGGCGCAGCCTCATCCCTCACAGGCCCAGCCCTGCCAGGGCCACGTTCCTGCGGAGAGGCGTGGCGGCCCCAGGCCCGGCTGGCCGGCTCCCCGCCCCCGCTCGCCCCATCCCTGGCTCCTCTGGCCCCAGAGCCGGGAAGCTGAGGCGGCCGGCAGGCTGTCCTGGAACGTCTCGGGCAGCGACTCCCATAGATCCACCCTGACCCGGGGTCTAGCCCGCCTCTGGCCGCCAGAGCCCCCACAGACGTTTGCTGAACCCAAATGCAGGAATGGAAAAGGATCCGGGGTTTACTCAGGGAGCACTCGATGGTTCTGTGTGTGCCCGAGAGCCCTCTAGTCCCCCCGGAGCAGAGCGCGAAAACCTGCGCCTGTGCTGGAATCCAGCCGCGACAGGACAAGCTGCTGAGGGGTGCAGTCTGGGAGCAGAGGCCGAAAACACGTGCTCTGGGCCTTTCCTGCCGGACCCTTGCTGTGCAGCTCTTGACCCGGGCCCCGGCCCGCTGGGGCCCACCCCGGAGGAAGGGCTCCTCTGCCTGAGATGCCGGCCGCTTCCTCCTGCCTTTGAGGACATTCCGCCAGCCAGGCCTGCTCCCGCCTGCTGAAGCCATCTCTCCCCACTCGCTGGGCTCCTAACATCCCTCAAGGTGCAGCTCAGAGGCTGCCTCCTCCAGGAAGCCACCCCTGCTTGCTCCTCCTGGATAGTCAGATTGGCCGGCCCTTTGACTCAGGCTCAGTGCCGTCCCTCACGCCATAAAAGGCAGTCATTTCCTCCATTGGCTCCAGGCGCTCCAGACCCAAGCGGAGGACCCCCACCCATCTCTCAGGGCAGCCTATCCTCTCCTCGAGAGGGACCCCTGCCAGGAGGGAAGCATCACCACGGAAACCACTTGCCCTGGACCAGAAGCTGGCTGTGCTGTGAAGCAAACACATGGCCCATGAGTTCCTGTCACTGAGGACACCTGACTTGACAGTTGCCTGGGCAGCAGGGACACAGGCCAGCGCACACGGTGGGGAAACCCAGGGCAGACGGCCGGGGCCTCCCGGGAGCTACCCAGACAAGACAGCGATGTCAGCTCGTCCCGAGCCAATGCTTCGGACAGACCAGAGCCCAAGGCCCCTGATCACCGCTCTGACACCAGCCAGTCACCAAAGGAGAAAAAAGGGGTCAGCATACAAGTGGCTTCTCTGACCCTCCATCCCACTGCTCCCTAAGCCTCTCCAGGGCACAACCTCCCCAAGAGGTTTCCTCCCCATGGGGCCTCCCCTGAGAGACCCAGGGGGTGGGTCCTTCTCTCCATTTCCAACCCCTCGGTCCCTCTGTCTCTCTCTCTGTTCCCCATCTCTCTCATGACCACTGAGGCCTGTGAGTCTGGCAGGGTCTGGCCTGGACCTGGCATCGAGAGTCCCAGCAGGGAGGACCCCAGCCCTGGTCCTGGCCCCCAAGGTTCTCTCAGAGGCCCAAGAGGAGGGAGTGGGCGCCGTCGGGAGCAGAACGGCTGGCGAAGCGGGGCCGCTGGGGGTGGGGCCCAGGCCAGGAGAGCCAGGAGAGGTGGCCAGAGGGAGCGTGACCTGTGAGAGAAGTCAGCCAGCCCCCGACCAGGCGTCTGCAGGTTTGACCTGGGAGCTTCGTGCCTCTGATGAGGCCACGTGAGAGGAAAGGCAGGACCTCGAGGACAGGTGTGAGCCGTGAAGGGACAGCCCCTGGCCACCCCCTGAGAAGTCACGTGCTCCTGGAAGCAGGCTCCCTCTGCCTCTCCCGGGCCAGTGCCGGCCTCGGGGGCATCGGGGCCGTCCTCCCCATGAGGACACCCCCCAAGCTGGGACATCCAGGGGCAGCAGGGCGAGGGTCAGGCAGGACGGGTTTGGGACCGGCGGAGGAGACACTTCCAGAGCAGGCCAGTGGCAAGAGCGCTCAGCGAGGCGAGGAGGAGCTTGCGGGGGGCACCGGGGGTCCCGACAGCCCAGAGACGCGAGGGCACGGGAGCCTCCTCCCTGAGGGCAGCTGGTCTCGGTGAGTCAGTCTGAGGGACAGCGGCCGACGCAGCTGGGCCGTCACCATGGGGACGGTGAGCACCACCGAGAGTGGCCCAAGCTCGGGGCAGCAGCGCCCGAGGGACTGTGAGCCGCCGGCCCAGGAGCCAGCACCCCCTCCCGTGGCAGAGCAGCCCGACATGCTGCCGGGGCCCCAGCAGGAGGCCCGGGGGCCGTCCCCCGCCTGCCAGGGACGCTGGGGGCCTGGGCGCCAGGCACTCAAGAGCCCCACATGGGCTCCGCCGCAGGGTCAGGTTCACACGCGCTGCTCAGGCCTCGAGAACTTAAGACGCACCGTTTCCCGTTCGCAGGTTTTGAACATCAGGATCGAGCATCAGATCCCATTTAACGCCATCTCTGCAGACGGTCCTCCTCTCCCGTCTGCCAAGGACACTCGTCCTGCTGCCCACGGGGTCCCAGCGCGGGACTGTGCGGACCCCCCGGATGGCGGCCCAGAGCTGCGCGGACGGACGTGCCGATGTTCAGAAAACAAAGACGAGCCCGGGGCCGGGACGGTGATCGCTTTCCTCCGTCCAGATCTCTCTCCTCCCCGCGGCCAGCACCGCCAGGTCAGGGAGCGGCCTCGCACGTCTGTGGGAGCGGCAGGGAGCGGGGGCTCTGTGGCCGCCAGGGTGGGGTCAGAGGACGTGGTCGCTGTTCACATCCGCACTCTGCGGTCCCACCGGAGCCCCGGGTCAGGAAACGGCAGCGGACGTGGGCTGGCCTCACCCAGGCACCGAGCGCCGCGTCCTTGCGGCGCTGACCTGTGGTGGGCAGGGCCTGCGTCCAGGACCCGCCTGTGAGGCTGCCGCGTTCCCGGGCCTGTCCTTGCCTCACACGGGCGCTCCGGGCTGCGGGGAAGTGTGGGAGCAGGGGCGTCCGTGCCGCGGACTCCACGACGGGAGGAGGGCTGGACGCAGAGCGGGGGCTCTGAAAGTCGTCTGAAAGGCCGACTGGGTGGATCCGGCTGCGTCCAAACTGCATTTGGAGAAAATTGCTTGATCGAAAATCTTTTATTAAACGCAGGATTAAGAAGGCTTCTTTCATCGCGTTTCCGGAGCGACAGGATTAAAGCTGCCCCACAGAGAGATTCCAAAGAGGGACAGGACCATCTCCACAAAGCTGCACCCTCACGCTCCGGGGGCACCGGGGTCCCGAGGCTCAGGGGTCCCAGCCAGATCCCCAGGGGGGCGTTCTGCCCAGGGAGACGGCCAGGCCTGGCCTCGGGGCCCGCGCAGCCCTGTCCCCGCCCGGGACGCGTCCGCACACGTTCTTGACCACCCGCTGCCGACGGGCGCCCCGTGGTCAGGACAACGCAGGACAAGGTCCCGGACTGCTGGGAGGCCCAGGCCCTCCTGCCTCACATGCTGTCCCAGCGGGAGGCACCCCCCAAGCCCAGGGAGCAGGGTTGTCCCACCCGGAGGCTGGGCCGAGGGGTGTCATGTCCGTGAGACGCCGCACACCTGCTTCCCCACATCCCTCCTGGGCAGGGCGACGCGTGCAGACCGCCCCACAGACCGGCTCTGCCCGCCCAGGAGAAGGCTGGCAGCCTGGCCAGCAAGGATGCCCCCGGACTGTTGAGGAGGCAGGGCAGGGGCGGAGGTCCCAGCCCCTTGGGGTGCCGTGAGGCTGGGGCTTGGGCAGGTCCAGGCTGATGGGCAGGGGCAGCATGAGGGGTGAGGAGGGAAGAGACCAGTGCGGGCCTGTGAGCTCGGCCTGGGGAGGCCGGGGAGGGCAGGGAAGACCAGGGGCCAGGTGGCACCTGGGTCCCACGAACAGAAAGGCGAGTTCAGGGCAGTGGGGGGTGGCCGTGGCGGGGCATGACTGGCGGCCGCGCCGGCGGCCCGGGTGAGGCGCTGGCAGACCCTCCCGCCACGGACGGCCGTGGGTGCCCGACACTCCCCAGCCCTCCGTCCACCTCCCACTCACCTACATGCTCCTCGGTTGCTCCCCCGCACGCCACGCCAGCGGGAAGACGCTGCAGAACATATGGGCGTCCTGGTCAAATATTTGGCGTCTGTGAGCTGTGTATTGAAATGAATGAGGATCTTAGCTTTTGCAGACTTGCGGGCTGATCCGCGGGCCGGCTCGGGAGCAGACCGAAGCCTGGAGGGGTGGGGGGCAGGTCTGCATGGCGGCATGGCCAGAGCGGTGGGCGTCTGGCCACGAGGGGTAGGACCCGGGGCTGGGCTTCGGCTCTGCGGCCCCGTCTCCCTGCAGATGTGGTTCCCACGAAGCCTCGAGTTTCCATCCTCACCGCGGTCCTGCACACGGTCTTTCTGGTGCTCGCGTCACGGGAGAACCTGGGCGGGGGGGATCCAAGGGCACCGCACCGGCTCCTCGCGGTACGTATTTGGGCAAACACGCACTTGTACTCACGAGTTCTTCCTCGGGATTCAGCGGTTTTCCTGCCTTTCCCCCGCTGCTCGATTTTGGTTTTTAGTTTGCAGTTCGTTTTTGTTATCTTTCCCATTTTGCTTTGTGATCCAGGCAGACGCAGCGAACGGAACGGGCCGCACTGAGGAGCTCGTGAAAACACCCGACCGTCCCCGCCGTGAAAATGTCACATTCTTACTGTTTAAGCTGATTTTATTGTTCTTTGTTTTTTTTTTTTTTTTTTTACAAAAACAAAACAAAAGAAACCTTCTATCCTCAAGAAAGTAACACCTGAAACAGAGGCGCAAAGACATGCGTCGCCCACACTCGCCCTCCGGCCCGGCTCCCGTCGGGCCGGCCCCCGGCGCTCGCACCCGCAGGCTTGCACACGCGTCAGTTCTGAACCACGGCCATTCCAGACGCTCAAGGAGGAACAGCTGACAAACGGTTAGAAATTAAAGATGATTTTTATGCTTGTGGATGTCTTAAAACGTGAGGAGGAGCTGTTTCAGGATGCGAAGCCCTGGGAGACGGCCTCGGGGCCGCCTGCGCTGCCAGCACCGGGACACCGGTGACTCGGGATGTTAATCTTCACACAAACCACGATCCTGACAGAATTGCCAGGTGGAGAGACGTGCTTCTGAGCACATCGAATCTGGTGAAATTGCTTTGGCTCAAGTGCCCAGAGCCCTGGCAGGAACCTCCCAGCCACAGCCCAGTTGAATGGGTGGCCCTGGCCAGGGCACGTGCCCAGGGATGCAGACAGGCCAAGCGGGCCACATGGAGGACCAAGAGGCTCGAGCTGGGCCAGAGGGCTCCAGAGGGCTCCTGGGCCGGCTGCCAGGAAGGGGCCACAGCCAGTGGTGTCCTGAGATCACGGACGGCTCTGGGATGGAGCCTTGCAGACGAGGTCAGGGCAGGTGCTGAGCGAGTATCAGGGTCACCAGAGCCAGAGCAGGGTGCTGGAGGGTGGTGTGTGTCAGGGCAGAGTTCCCGGGCTCCCGGGCCCCCCCACCAAGAGGACCCCATGACATGACGTGGGCTGGAACCAGCTCTGCCTGTATCCACCACCCTGGACGGGGCTGCAGGGCAGGTGTCCAGCCCTTACCGACGGGGATGGGCAGAGAATGGCCCCCACAGAAGGGGACTCCCCAGAGCCACCCCACCTGGGAACCAGGCCCTAGGACACAGGATCCCACCCCAGCAGGGACGGAACCTTTCAGGAAACATCAAGTCCCGGTTAGTGGTGCAAGTCTGGAAACTGGACTAGACCTACTATAAAACCATCGAACCGCTGGGTGTCCACACTTCGGTCTCGACCCGAGCACAGCCTGGCCGCCGGCTGGGCGAGAAGCAGGGATCCAGCCGAGGAAAGATCGGGCAGAAGGCCCGGCTACGAGGGCTGCCCCTCCTCCCCAGACTCGCCTTCACTTCTGGGTCTGCAGGAGACACGCCCCGCTCCTCTCCACAGAGCCGGCACCGGGGCTGCGTGCTCTGCCGGTGGACACGGCCGTGAGAGGAGCCGCATTCCCGCCACGAAGACGTCCTGTGGCCGAGCGAGGGAGATGCTGCCTCACCCCAGACCTGTGGGGCTCCAGGCTCCCTTCCAGCCCCAGGATGTGTGGATGGACATGCTTTGGAGTCACCTTGACTTCCTCATGGCCCCGTCACTAACAGGACCTGCGAGTGGCCCGTGCCACGTGCTCTGCTCCGGGCACCAACGGGTCCCTGCGGTTTGTTGAACCCTGCTCCATGTGGCGCGTCCGACCTCACTGGGCTGGCCCAGGACTGACCGTGCACGTGTCTGTGTGGTGCAGGTCCTCGGGGCGAGAGTGGGTGGCTGGGGTCACCGGTCACAGAGAGCTTACGGCAAGCACATTGCGCGCTGGTCTATGCCTCGAGACTGCTCCCGGTTCCCGAGGGAAGCTCGGTCCTTCTCCGATGGGCTAGTCGGTGGACCATGTGGGCAGTCAGCAGACAGGAGGGCCTCAGAGGAGAACGGGTGAGGAGCTGCGAGGCAGCATCCCTGCCTCAGGAGTCGGAGCAAAGTCCCGGCGCATCCAACATTCCCATGCGGCCGAGGGCTGCTGTCCCCCAACACCCAGCACAGCTCCCCAGGCCTGCGAAACCAGCGAGGATCCTCGCGCGCCTGCCCTCCCCACTGGCTCCAAGCAGCATCGCGGCCGTTCCTCCTCCTGATGCGAACCTCCTCAGGCCCGTGTGCCCCCAGCAGGGCCGGAGCATCCCCCGCACGCCCCTCCTAAGCCTGGCCCTCCAGGAGCCCTGTGCCCCGTAGACCCCTGCCCCGGTGTGTCAGTTCCAGGACGCACCCTGAAGGACACTCCCGGGGGCCTGCAGTCTAAGAAGGACGAGAAAAATGTGATTTCAGAGAGAAAACACTGATTGTGCAGGAGCAAGCGGGCACCGGCACCGACGCCATCCCCCGCCACCCAGCGTCTGCAGAGGGGCCGTCAGGACGCACCCGGGGGGGTCCTCTGCCCACCGGCACTCGGACACCAAGGGCTGCACTTGCCCATGGTGGGCCCAGGGTGGGCCCACTCACAGCCCCGCCCAAGCCTCAGGCCCAGACACATGTGAACACAGACTCTCAGGGCACCTTTCAGAGCTGGAACCTGCCTAGGCTCTCCTTCCTCTGGGGCCTGCTGACGACACAGGCCCTGTGGCCTCCCCGTGGCCTCCCCGTGGCCTTGGATGGCAGCCTGGGTCCTCCTGGGGCCCAAGAAGTTTGTTCATGTCTTTGTTTGGTCTGAGGTGAGGCTCCACTTCAGGGCAGAATGAATCTGTTGAGGCCAATCTTGGTTAGAAACGGTCTGCACAGATTCCGACGGACGCCTGGGGTGGGGGCTGGTTGCCACGGCAACGGGAGAGCCCGTTTCCCTTCTGTTCTGCGAGCCTCGGATGCGGAGTGCCCCGAGACACGGGGCTGCCGGCGTGTCCCGCAGCCTCCAGGGCCGGGCTGCGCTCGTGCCCAGAGTCGCCATCCCCAGCGCCCCATGGCCTCTGCCTGTGCGTTCCCGGGGCCCATGCGGGGGCTGGAAGCAGGCGCCGGCTCTGAGGAGAGGCGAGTCTGGCCTGAGACGTCAGCCCCCGGAACCTTTCTCATCCCCGCGACCTCTATTCTTAGTAAGTGTCAGGGTGGGTGTAGACACTCACTTCAGGGAGGAGGGAGCCGGGCCCTGTGTTCCCTGCGCCCCCCCCCCCCGTGCCAGCTCTGTCCTGACTGACCTCCCCAGACCACCCGTCGGGCCTCTGATTCCAGCCACTCTGAGGCCGATCTGGAGGCCGTCCACCACCCTCCCCCAAACGTTTCCTCTTCTCCCACGAAGGCCTGTGGGTTCCCAGCAGGTACAGAGAAACCCCAGCCCCCAAACAGAGCCCTGGGGGAGGGGTCCCGGGACGCTGGCTGATCGGCACGGCAAGAGGAGCAGGGTGGGCTCGGCCCCCGCAGACCTCCCTCCCTGACGAGACAGAGCCCACACTGCCTGCCCCATGCGGAGCCTGGCAGGCCGTCCAGCCGCCCCGCGCAGAAAGCGCCAGCCGCCCACCTCTGCGTCAGAAGCAACTCTCCCCAGACGGAAGAAACCACCCTCTGCCGAAAGAACAGCTCAGGCGTCTCACAGGTTGGGCTGAACGTCCACAGGCGTGGCCCCTGCCGTGGGCAGAGGGCAGACCCACGCCCGTGGACAGAGGGCACACGCACGCCCGCAGTGTGAGCCCGCAGTGCGGAGGCCTGTGTTCATGCGGACAGAGTTTGTGGGGGAGCTGCAGGCGGACAGGCCCCAGCTTGGAGGAGTCTGGGTAGAACCCTGAGTTTGCCATAAGCCTTCCTGCCTTCCTCCTGGCCGTGCTCAGCCAGAACCAGCAGCCGGGGCCCTCTCCCCCCGGGGAGCGACTCCAGGAAGCCGGGGTGGGTCGGGGCCCAAGGGAGGATGCGCACAAACACCCAATCTCAGGGCAGTCGGAGAGTCACTCGGCCCCTCTGGTTTCACAGCTGCTGTCTAAAGCCCAGGGCTCCACGTGGCGGCCCCCAGAGAGAGCCGGGAACACCCCCTCAGAGGCGAGGTGCCACGGGCTGAGAAAGCCAGGCCCGCAGGACTCCCGTTAGTGCTTCATTCTTAACGATGCCCCCCCGAGTCCGGGCCCAGGCCCCCCAGAACCTGGCGAGTCTCCCAAGCAGGCACCAGCATCGTGACCTTTCAGCCTAGAGGGAAGAGCACTGGGCTCCCCGGGGCTCGCATATGCCAAGCGTGGTCCCCAGGCCTCCAGCCACACCTGCCTGGGAGCACGGAGCTGGCAGGTAGGGGTCATGCTGGGCGGGAGCCCACCCCGTGTCTGGGTCTCTCCGCCCGTCCTCCACCCTGCTCCCCTCAGCACCTGGCCCGTCACCTGCCGGGGCCAGGACCCTGGGTTGGGGCAGGGTCGCAGCCCATCCCCACCCCCAGGATCACCCTGCTGGCTCACGGGACCGACGCGTGTGCGCTCAGCTTGGGGTGGGCAACTAGGATTTGAGAGGATTTTAATATAAGGTCCATGAAAATTCCTCTGAAATCAATTTTCTTGCTCCCATTTCTGTGCCTGGAGCCCTCAACAGCCATGATCCCCTTTAAAAATGAGTAAACTACACCACCCAGTCCTCCATGTGCCTCCTGTCAGGGAGATGTTTGATGCGAGTTGTCTGATTCTGCTGGAAGCGAAGGCAAAACCTGGCCGGTTGTCTCTTTAAATCGGCTCTGCAGTGTGCCGGGCGGCCGGCCGGCTGGGAAGAACCATTCCCGCCTGCCGCAGGGAGCCGGCCCCGGCACCGCCGCCATCCGCACTCCCCCATCCCCATGGTTACGGCTCCTGCTTCCCGGCCGGTCCTCGTCTCCCGGCTGTCGCCCGCCCTCCAAGCAGGCGCAGAGGCGCTGGCAGTCCCCAGGCTGAGTTCTGGAAGCCGCCTGCTGAGAAGCACCGATTGTCTGCGGTCCGGCTCTGACTCATCCCCTGGTGCGGGGCCCGCGGCACGGGTTCCGCTGCGGTCCTGCAATCTGTTGATAAGTCCACTCGCCGGCTCCTGCCTGCCGCCCCTCGGCATGGAAAACCGTCTCCGGGCACGGAGGTCGCGCTGCAGCAGGTCGGCTCCAAGGAGAGCGGCGGGGCCCCCACAGCAGCTTTTGCCAAAATAGGTGAGAAGTTGAGCTGCGGCTCTGGGTGGGGGTTGGGGGGGACCCCGTAAGGTGGTGCTGGGAGCAGGGGTGGGGGGGCTGTGGGCCTGCAGGACCTGGCGAGTCGAGGAGGGAGATGGGAACCCCCCCTGGCCACTGCTCGCCCTAGGGCCAGCCCGCTGGGGCGGTTCCTTCCATCCCCAGTGCTGTTCCCCAGGCAAACGCTGAATAACTTTGGGCTCCACGGCAGTGGGGAGCGTCTGGGGGGCCACGCCGGACCCCGGGGAGGCTGCTCCTCAGGAGGGGGACCCAGGGTTGGCCCAGGGCTCCCCCTGGAACCTGACAGACGTGTTGCAGACTGAGCAGTTGGCCAAGCGGGGTGGCCGGCAAACGCTGGTTCCAGGGGCGACACGGCAGCACTCCAGGGGCTCTGCACGTCCCGCCCGAGGTCCTGGGCCGGCACGCAGACTGTGTGCCCGGGCCACCAAGCCCCAAGCCAGATGCTCCATCAGACTGGCTGGATGGGATGGCCATGTGGGGCCAGCCCTATGCTGAGGCCAGGGGACCCTCCGCCCTGCCCTGACCGTGGCCTGTCTTCACAGATGGGGACAGCCTCTTGACCCTCACCTGCCCTGCCATCGCCCTGAGACACCTTGCCCGGGGCTCGACCCCACAGCCTCTGTGTGGGACCTTGACCTTCGGGACGGCCATGGAGGCCGGCGGGGAAGAAGGTGCCACATAATCGGCTCGGCGGCAGCCCCACTCCGTCCGGCACGCACGCTGCAGGAGCTTGGCAGGGCTCATGGTGAGTACGAGCCCCCACCGGGCAGCAGGGCCCAGCCACACTGAGGGCGGCACCCCTGTCCATGGAGTTACTGCATGGCCCATTAGCGGCCTTGGGTCCCCCAACCCCCCGGTCTCCAGGGCTGCCAGCCGGCCGCTCCGCTGTCGATCATGCTAATTAGCGGCAGGGGTGCCGCAGTGTGAAGCCGTGTCATGAGGTAATGAGATGCGGCCATGCGTCCCTCCCCAGGGCTCCGGCCTAGGACCCGTGAGACTGCCTCTGGCCCCGGCGGGGGTCCCCCGCCCCTCCTGCCCGAGGCCAGGCCCTGGCAGGGCTTCCCCCCGCCCCTCAGAAAGTTGGCCGGACGGTGGGAGATGTGGGCGGGCTTCGGCAGCACGTGCAGCAGTCACGGGGAGGGCACTGTCCCTCTCCCCAGAGCAGGGGGCACGGTGGCCGCCAGCACGAGCGTCAGGGGACTCGGCGTGCCGGCTCGTGCAGCCTCCGTGCGGTCCCTGCCGGCTCAGCTTCCGGGAAGGCTGGCGGCGAGTCAGTAACGCATTGTGTGTCCGCGAGGGTCGGGGGCAGCGGAGGCCCCGGGCGCGTGCAGGGAATGCCGATGGCCGAGGACACGTGGCCGGCAGCGGCCGCGGCTCGGGTGCCAGCACTGAGTCAGATGCACCCCCGAGTGTCTGCTTCCAGAGCGGCGTCTGTCTGAGTCACTGGTCCGTTTCCTTCCTGTTCGTTCAAGACGCCCGAGTAAGGTCGGTGCTCGTTGCCAAGACTCCGCATGGTCCACAGGGCTGCTCTGAGCCCCGCCGGCCGGGAGGGCGTCCAGACTCCCCTGCTCCTCGGGAGGCCGGCCTGGCCAGACGCCCGGCTCCTTAAGGGACTGCCTGTGGCCACGCGGCGCCTTGCCAGCATGGCTGGGGCCTCCAGGTCGGCCTGTTCTCAGGTTTCCATCCTCAGGTTAGAGCCTTACTTGCAAAACGAACCTGTTGTCCGCAGACAGGGTGAGCCAGGAGCCGCGGCAGAAGCCTGGGGGCAGGGCGGGACGCCTCGGCCTAAGCCAGCAGCCCTGGCGTCTCCTCCGGTCTGACCCTGGCCCTCCAAGCAGGTCTGCCCTGCATCCCCCCTCCCACGGCCGCACCCGTGCAGTGCTACCCCCGGCCCGGCCCTGGACACTGGCCCAGTCCAGGACCGTGAAGCCGATGGGTCACACTTGCCAGAAAGGTTTAGAGCCTCAGCACTTTGTTGGTTTTTTATTCCTAACAAATAACCAGTTCCCTGGAGATTCCCTAAAGAAATGCAGATCCAGCCCTGCGGGGCAGCAGCCAGCACGTCTCTGCACACGTCCCTGAGTCTGTGGTGTGGACGCTGGGAGACCTCACCCCAGGTGCCCAGCGATAAGAAGATGAAGACCAGAGGCTGCGGCCAGCAGGATGGCCCCACCCTGGCCGCCCCACACTGCCACACTCACACCACCTGCCAGGCACCAGCCCCGGGCTGGCCACCAGCTTTCCTGACCCCTGAGGTCGGCAGTCAGCCTGGTGGCTCCGGAGCGTGACGGCACACGGTCCCCTGGAGGCACCTGGGGGCTACGCTGGAGTCCGTTTTGCACGGAGGTCCTGGTCCTCCCTTCAGGACGTGCGCCCACCTGTCCTTGCTGCTCAGGGAGGACCCTCCCCTGCAGGGCCTGCGGGACCCAGGCCGTCTTCATAGCTGTTTGCAAACAAAAGAGGACATGTGTGCAGTGGCCCCGTTCCTGTTCAATTCAAGCAGCGACCACAACGTGCGTCCTTTGCACTCCGCAATCTTCGGTGATTTGCACACGTACGTCCCCAAGGGAACCCAGTGACTGGTGCTGGAGGAAGGAAGCAGTCGTCCAAAGCTGTGCACATTCTCCGCGGTTCCTTTCAGAGCGTAGGTCGGGTAGGTCCCCTGAGGAGCGTGCGGTCACTGGGAGGGAGGCCCCGTTCATTCTGCACAAGCCCGTCTTCCCAGCCACACCTCCTGTGGTGGGCGAGGCGTGGCGGGACTCCTCGGATCACTGGACATGAAGCAGATCTGAGAGGACAGGACGGCCGCTCACCGATGCTGAAGCGGGAGGAAGAGACCCCACTGCGGCGGCTCCTCTGTGATGTGGCCCAGCAGGTGCCAGCAGCCGCCGAGAACCCACAGACTCGCTCTGAGCTCGGGGCTACCCTGTGTCACCAGACCATGCTTTGGCATGTCCAGCAGGGGCTGGAAGGGAGAAAAACAAGGCCTACCCTGGCTGTGCTTGGAGCACAGAATCCCAAAGACACAGCCCGGGACACCCCTTTTCTGCAACAGTGGAATTAAAACCCTGAGAAGACCAGGGGCGGATGCAGGATGCAGAGGTGGAGTCTGGTCCGTGCCTGCCACGCTGCGGAGCCGGCGGGGTCAGGGCGGCCGCACCGGCGCGCGGCAGAACCAGCCTGGGCTGTGTCCACGCTGCTGCTCACTAGGCTGCACCTGCAACCCCCAGCCGTGCCACAGGCTTCTGTGGCACCGGCACGCACCCGCACCTGCACCCAGAATCCTGCCAGTTGTCCCTGTGCTGCTCTTCCTCCAGCTTCATGTTTAAGTTTCTGAAACTCGCGAGCGTCCCTCATCCCAGAGATGGAGGCCGCGTCACCCCCGACGTCGCCCGAGGGCCGCAGCGAGTCCCCGGCTGTCCCGCACTCCCCACCAAGGCGAAAACGGAACCAGCGGTACAACATGACGTCCGGTTCGGCCCTGTGTGCGCGGGGTGAGTGATTCACCTTCTGCCTCCGCCTGCCCGTGGGGCCCGCGGCGCAGACAGAGTGCCGAGGTGCGGCGACCCGGAACCGCACAGACGCGGGGCCGCGGCTCAGACTCACCGGTCCGGAGCAGAGGCGGGGGACGCCGCGGTCCGCAGCTCGGGGCAGCAGAGGCCCCTTCCCTCCCGTCCGGCAAATGGCCCCTTGGTCAGATGACGGACACCGCGTGGCACCCCTTCCTCTCTCCGGTCTGTCCAGGCACAAACGGATGGATTTGCAGAACTACCAGAAAGGACACATCCACTAAAACGACACAAACATAAGAGCAAGGGGAGCCTAGGGAAGGGGAAGACGCACCGGCCCCGGGGCAGGGGCACCTGGCCTCCAGGCTCCGCAGAGAACACGGCAGCCGCGGGGATCCCCGGGAGCAGAGGCTCTTCAGGGGCTTCTAAAGGCAGAGCCGTGAGCGGAGACCGCGGGCGGGGGCCCCAGCGGCAGGCCGGGTCCTCCACGGAGCCCGGGCTCTCCGGTGGCAAGTGTGTGCCGGTCCGAGGGCGCTGGAGGGCCCGTCCCAGCTTCAGCCCACACGTCTCAAGGATCTTCTCTGTGGGACACTCGCAAAGCAATTCCTCCAGGAGGAACTCACACACGTATGAACTTTAAAATACAGACTATCTCCTTTCGGCATTACCTACTTTGAATTTTAAATGTTACCTCTAAAAATGTAGAAAGACACAATTGATACCTAACTTGGAGGAAAAAAATCGGAGCCGGAACGGAACTGAAGACACACAGTGTTGGAGCAGCTGCTCTGGGCTCAGGAGCCCCCACACCTCTGCAGCCTCAAAACCGGGCCCTCGGACGAGAAGGCACCCCCGCAGCAGGGTGACCTTGGCTGTGCGCTGGCCGGGGCGTGGGCTCGGGACACACTGAGTCTTGAGCCTTGGCCTGTGAGGTGAAGGAGATTGGATTTCCCACTGGCTTATCGGAAGGGGCTTGGGGTGTGGGGCTAAAACTTGGCAGGTGGGACACCCTCGCGCGGGAGTTCTCTGACGCAGGTCCTGGGCCCCAGCCCTGTGTGCTACGCCTGGACACGGGCTCTGGGCATCACAGCACGCTCTGCTCCAGAACGGGCGTCTGTCACTCCTCAGCCCCTCTCCACCCGCCACCCCTGCCCTCGCCCCCAGCAGGAAGGTGACAGCCCCCCAAGAAAGGCCAAGAAGGGACTGGGAGTCCCCAGAGGGGTAGGCCCACCCCAGGCCTCAACTCGGCTGGGGCTCTGCGCACGGGAACGCCGTCCCTGCCGCCCGGGCCTTCAGGTCACTAGTGGCAGGGTACTTAGAGCCCAGGTTCAAACCCCCGTCTCTGAAAAGAGCTAATGGCACACACGGGGCCTGGGTGACCTCCGGGGCGCTGACTTCTGACGGCCGGCTGGGCCGCTGTCCGCCCGTCAGCAGCAGTCTCAGAAGAAACGGCGGTGAGAAGATACTCACAGACCAGGATGTGACCAGGGAAACTCGCTTTCCTCGACTTTCGCAGTGGTTGACAACTGTCAGGAGGCCGGTGCTGGCTGACGGCGGCAGGGGCCAAAAACCGCGGACCTCAGCGGCGCCACAGGGAGCGCGCCCGAAGCCGGGGCGGCAGGTGAGGAGACGTGAGCGCTTCCGGCAGCCAGCACGTCCTGGGGAGCCGCGCGAGCCCCAAGGAGACAGACACGCTGGGCCGCGACTTCCCAGCACCTCAGCCACGATCTCAGAAACCCACGGTGCAGGACGGAGCGCCCGGAGGAGGCCATCAAGGCCTCCGGCGACCTGGGTGCCTTCCGGAGAGACCTCTGTTGGCCGTGGGCGTGGGGACCAGGACGGGCCGTGCCGGCGGGGCTCCAGGCCACAGTCAGCCGCAGCCCTTGTCCCCAGGGGGCCCTGCAGCCGTGGCATCCCTGTCACCTTGCGGCTGGCATCCTTCCGCTGTCCTTGGTCTTGAGCCCATGACGTCATGGGAACTGGGGCCACGGCCGCAGTGTGGGTCCTGCTGAAACCCCAGTCACCTGGAGGGGAGTCGTGAGTGCTCTGTGCGTGTCCGCATGTGCCCTTCAGGCGTTCTGCCCTGTGCGTGGACAGTCAGGACAGTGGGGGGGCCACCGTCGCATCCAGCCTACGGGCTGCCACCTGACACGCGCTCCCCTTTGGCCAGCTGCTGGGTCAAGGGCCATGATTCCGGCTTCGGCGGCCAGCTAGGTCCTTCGCTGTCAGACCGGGAGGAGGCCCCTTGGTGTCTGGGTCGCCGGCACCTTTCCATGGTGACAGGTTCCGTCTGCTGTTGCCGTGACAGCCGAGAGGTCTCTGGGCCGAGCACGATCAGGATGCAGAGGCCACAGCTGGATTCCGGGGTGGTCCTTGGCTGTCCCTGGACATCCGTCCGAGGAGTCTGACATTCCCTGATGGGCCAGGGCCTTGTCTTAGCTCTTGGACACACTGTCTTCCCAGACCAGCCAAGGCCAAGCGTCCTTCGGGGGTATTCCCATCCTTTCCTGCGTGACTCGGGCTGGCACCGTCCTGGAGGAGCACCAGCTGCTTCCCGCCGCCCTGACCGAGCAGGGAAGGGCCCAGCGCCCACCCAGAGCCTGTGTCAGCCTGGGGGGTGGGTCCGCCATGGGCACTGCTGGCAAAGCTGCGTGCAACACCTCCCGACCACCAGCTCGCTGTCATGCCTGGGCAGCTCTGTGTGGTCTCACAGAGGACCCCCAGGCAGCCCCCTGTGGGTACCAGCCCCCTCCCACCCCTCCCCAAGCCAATCCGGTCCCGGGCTGTGGAAGCGGCTCAGCACAAGCTGAGAGGTGGGGAAAGTGTCTCACCCTCTGGCCCCAACAGTGGGCACAGGAGCAATCCCCCCGGTGGGCTGCATCCATCTGCTTGTGGGGGGACGGGCCTAACCAGCACCCCAGGCAGAGCCAGTTAACGTCCACACTGTCCCTCAGTCCGGGAGCCTGGAAGCCCACGGTCAAGGCGTCAGGGGGCACTTTCTCCGGAGGCCACCCTCCTAGACACGTAGATCGCCACCTTCTGACCGTGGCCTCCAACGGCCTCTGGGCAGGTTGTGTCCCCGTCTCCGTCATAAGGGCACAGGTCCTGTTGAACCAGGCCTCATCCTGTGACCTCTTGTGACCTTGGTCACCCCCCAAAAGGCTCACCACCCCCTCTGCGGGCACGTGGGGCACGAGGACCCCAACCCCTGAGTTGTAGGGATAGGTTTCGGTCCACGGCCGGGTGTCCTCGTGACTCGGCGAGTTACAGCACATGAAAGGTCTGGAACATTGCTCAGTGCATGTCAGAGGTCAGAGGTCAGAGGCGCGCGAGGCCAGGGTCCCCGCCGGCACCTCTAGGGCCTGCGCCGCAGAGGAGGGTCTGTGCCCCGGAGCCCTCTCCTCCCTCGCACGATCACAAGGCGGGTGCTGTGTGCCCGGCGGGGTGTGCGAGGCCCACGGGACGCTCTGCTTGGCTGCCACATTTTCTCTTGGTGGCTTGGAAACCTGGTCCCGGGGCCGGTGCATCTCGCGGCTGCCTATGCCGACATCGAGAGCGCTCGCCACACCAGTCTGATGGACAAAAAGGCGGAGTCCCTCAGCTCCCGTGTCCGGCCAGGGCCCTCGCCCCTCAGCTTCACGTGCCCCTTGCCCTCCAGCCTTCGACCCGGGGCTGCTGCGATGCTGTCCAGAGGGCCTCAGGGCCGCCCCACCCCGCCCCAGCAACGGCTCTTTCCCCGGGACTGGAGTTGGCTCCCGGGACGGGGCCTGGAATTCTCCTGGGAGACTCTACAGAGCACGATGTCCGGTGCCTGAGGCTGGGAAGTGGGACTCGGCCACCTGCCCTGAGTCGCTGCCTCTCGGGGGGGCTCCGTCCGGACGCTCATGGCCTGCGGGTCTGGGGCCCTCAGACAGGTGCACTCCCAGGAAGTAGGGCCCCTGCCCCCGACACAGACATCCTTGATGGTTTGCAGGGGACAGGCCAAGGGGGCTGCAGGCAGCTCCACCGGGTGCCTGGTTCCTGCTCACACGTCTGCTCTGTGTCCTTCCCAGGATCTGAAGACTGTCCTCTCCCTGCCCCAATACCCAGGGGACGTCCTGCACCCCGTGGTGTACGCCTGCACAGCCGTCATGCTGCTCTGTCTCCTGGCCTGCGTCGTCACCTACGTCGTGCACCGGAAGTAAGGCCCGCCCTGCCGCAGGTCGCACGCTCACCATCCCACGCAAACCCTGCAGTGAGCCCCTCCTCAGAGAGCAAGACGTCCCTGGAAGGCACCTCTAGATCACCGGCCTAGCACCGGGGGTGGCCCTGACAGCCGCCGAGGGTGGCCAAGAGCTCAGGGACAGCCATGCCCTCCCACGCTAGGCCTCCACCAAGGTCTTCCCCGGGGGCCTCCGTGTTCTTATCAATCAGATAAATAGGTTCTTCCTCCAGTGGCCCGGGGTCAGGTCACGTGCCCCAAGAGCCCACGTCCTGGGGAAGTTACAGAAGCCGCCAGGACCCTCTGCACACCTTGCCTCGTGCCCTTCAATCTGGGGGGGGGGGGGGCAGCTGTGTGTTTGCCAAGGGGCTGGCCTGCATGCTTCGCCCTCATGCTCGGTGCTGACGGGACCTCTCTGTTGCCCGTAGCGCCATCCGGATCAGCCGGAAAGGCCGGCACACGCTCCTGAATTTCTGCTTCCACGCGGCTCTGACCTTCACGGTGTTTGCGGGCGGCGTCAACCGCAGCAAGTACCCAGTCCTGTGCCAGGCGGTGAGTGTTCCCTCGTCCCTGTGTGTGACAGGATGTAGTGTGTGTCCACCCTGCTACCAATGGGGAAAGCTGTGATCGTGCTCTTGTTCATGAACTAACACTCAAGGGTTGGCCCAGATGCATCTCCCGGAGGGAACCGTCGGGTGCCCGAATCCCAGCCTCTCCCCCAGCGAGGCCCGTCATTTCGCTCAGCATCAGATCACGTCAGAGAATTTGTTTTCCACGTGACCAGCGACCTGGACGTTCACGGTCCAGCCCCGGACGCTGGTCGCAGGGTTAGAGATGGGAGCTGCCCTCTGACAGCCTGGTGGGGCAGGAGCACGGGGAAGGGGTCCCCGCCCCCCTGCCCCCGGCCAGATGAGAGTCCACAGAGGCTGATGCCACCGCTCTGGCCAGGGAGTGCGGGCCCCAGAGGCACAGCCCCCACGGGGAACTGCGGCAGACCCCCACTCACTCTGGAAGGTTCTGCTCCCTCCCAGGTGAAGGGCTTCCGAGCGTCACAGCCTTGAGGACGAGTCACCAAACGGTCTTCTTCCTCCCTGTGGCCTCCCCCGGCTTGTCTTTGAGAGGGGGGAAATACCCCTTGGTCAGAGCTCAGAAGAGACCTTTCCCCAGCAGTCAGCCTGCTTCCCTGGGCTGCCGAGTGTAACCCAGGCCCAAGTTTCTCCATGCGCTCCCTCTCAGCTCCTTGCCCAGCCCCTGCTCATAGCCCCAGCTCAGCCAGCTGAACAGTGACCTCTGTGTGGACAGTGAACTCCAGGTAGAGTTTCCTCCAATGCAGACAGTGACCTCCATGGTGGGCCGTCTGCTGCAGATGGACAGTGACCTCTAGGTAAACAGTGACCTCCAGGTGGACAGTGACCTCCAGGAGGACAGTGACCTCCAGGTGGACAGTTCCCTCCAGGTGGACAGTTCCCTCCAGATGGACAGTTCCCTCCAGGTGGACAGTGACCTCCAGGTGGACAATGACCTTCAGGTGGACAGTCCCCTTCAGGTGGACAGTGACCTCCAGATGGATGGTCCCCTCCAGTGCCCAGGCAGGAGTCAGGTGGGGGCTGACCCACGGACTGAGGAGAGTCTTACCAAGAACTAGGCCACATGGAGGGAAGCTCTTGGCCTGGCGTCCACAGGCTGTCATGCTGCTGCCCCTACAGTCTTTTTCTGTGAATTCAGCACTTTCTGATGGCCGTGGGAGCCGCTGGGGCCTGATTACCTGACACCCAGAGGCCACAGTGCCAACCTTGATGGTGGTCTGTGCACACGAGGTGGCCTGCACAGAGGCGATGAGAGTCTGCTCCCGCAGGGGACCCTGGGGAAGGGTGGCCGCTGAGCCCCCGCTCTGGAGCCCTGGCACCTGCAGGTCGGCACGCTTGCCTGGGAACCCCACCCAGGCTGTCCGCCCCATCAGAGGTCGGGTTCAGACACCCGCGCACGAGCCCCCACAGAAACGCTGCCGACACACACATGGAGACCACGCCAGGGGGCAGAGCCGCTTCCTGAAGCCTGTGGAGAGGCATGGAGACAGTGGGGGCTCAGGAAAACCCGTCCCACGCTCCACCTACGAGCGCCTGTGGAGGAGCGATGCCGGCGGCAAGCCACGGAACGGACTCCGTCTTCAGGCCCCACTGGGCCACTCAAGCGCGCCCCATGTCGGGACCCTGGCGATGAGCCAGCCGCCTGCTGCTCCCGGGCCCCGCAGCCAGCTCCCCAGGCTCCTTGGCCCCACTGGGGAGCCCATTCCCTCCCAAAAACCTGGGAACTGTGTCTGTGCACCAGCCCCGAAGGGGACGCCCCGATGCTGGTGTCTTCGCAGCATCTGAGGCCTGGCCAGTTAGCCGGGTGGACAGCCTCGGGACGGCGCAGGCCTGGTTGGGTCCAGAGAACCACGGTCTGCAGAGAGGACGTGTGTGACAGACTGTTGATTGCCTTGTGCTGACAGGCCTCGGGCCCCCCGTCGGAGGGAGCCAGCCGGTGAGCTCCGCCGTGGATGCCCCCCGACCTCCTGACCACCTTCCCACCAGTGAGCGGGACCATGAGTCATTCACTCATTCATTGGCAAACAGGCATCGGGACCCGGCCCAGGTTTGGGAATGAAGCCACACGAGGCCTGGCTGGGCTGCCCAGCTCTCCAGCAGGCGAGGAGGGACAGAGGGCCTTGTGTGCATTCTAGAGAGCAGAGCGGGGGCCCAGGTGAGGGAATGGGGGGCCGGCCAGCCCTCAGGGTGACACTCCCTGCTCTCCCCCGACGATTCTGGAACACAGGCGTGTGATCAGCAGACACCAGTGGAGTGTCAGTCACTATTACGGAAGCCCGGCCGGATATGCCCACTACTGCTGGCCTGGGGCAGGCCCAAGGAGACACAGCTGAAACGCGGGGTGTCCGAAGATGGGCTAGTTCGCGTCAATGTGTCGATGGGACTCTCTGTGGGGCTCACACTGGGTCCGACGTCACTCTGGGGCATGTGTGCAGGTGCCCTCCCCATTCTGGGGCTCATCCGCTCCCCTGGGGGCCTGGGACAAGGGCAGAGGGAGGGATTCTCTGTGCGCCTACCCAGTCTGCGACATCGGTGCCCAGCCCCCGGACTCGGCTCTCCTGGCTCCGACTTGCCCCCATCGGGAACAGGACGTCTCAGCCTCCACGTGTCTGGAACCAATCCACCCGAGCAAACGTGCTTTTCCCCCGTGCGCAGCCAGGCCTACCCCACCCTCACAAGGGACAGCTCGCCTCTGCCTTTGTGCCTGAACACGGGGCGCCCTGGACCACCTCCCCCGTCCCAGTGTGGCTCAGACCCAGACTAAGATGACGCCCGGCGCGCAGCCTGAAGCGCTGTTCGGCAGGAGGACAGATGGTTGCTGTGGCAACAAGATGACCCCGAGTCTGATTGCAGTCCTAAGTGACGTCACGAGCACAGACAGCTGGCCTCCGGTGGTCCCACACGACAACATGCGTCAGCGTCCACGCGGGCCCGGGCTTGGCGGTGGGATGGCCCATGGCTGCCTCCTTCCCGGAGCGGCAGCAGCCCTGTCCGGAAGCCAGGGCGGGGTCCCTAGGACCTCCCCTTGTGTCCAGCCTGAAGCCGGCGCTGGGAGGCGGGGTCCTGCACTCCTTCCCCCAGCCCCCACGTGGCCCACGGGTCTGGGTCCCGGCGAGGCCGGCAGCCAGCCCCTCCCGCGCTCCTCCTGACCCCCAGCCTCCTCCGGGGACGCGTTGCTGTTCATCTGTGATGACAGCCACGCTGTTGTCCCCTGGACAGAGAGACTCACTGTACTTCAGTCAAGGGCCAGGCAGACGTGGCCCGTTTCTCCCTCTGGTTGGCGCGGAGAGAGCACTCACGCCCCAGGTCCCCGGCCAGGCCGAGGAGGTTGGACTTGCCACGTGCATGCAGGGAGCCCCCCAGAACCACAGACAGCTCTGGGGTCCCACTCCACCCGTGCCGTTCTCATCGATCCAGAGCTTTCCACGAAGTGAGAATGGAATCTGGATTTGATAAACCATTGCGAAACAGCGTTAGCTTTAGTCAGAGTCTCCGTATTCCTTACACATCTGTGCCCTTTCCAGAGACAGCCATAATTTACTTGTCATTGTGAAATGTCAGCTTACTGCTTCCCAGGGAAGCAGGCAGAGACCAAGCAGGGGATGCATGATCTGCCAGGGCAGTACGTGTGGCCAGGGGGCCGGCCGGGGCCGCTGCCGAGGGCCACCAGCCACTTGGCCTTGTGGGGAGTGGATTTCCACATCTGACCCTGGATTGTCATACTCATCCCGCAAGGCCATGCCACTGGGGAGACCCGTGCCGCAGGACTGCCCCGCCCTCCACTTGGGGGCACCTGCCCTCCTGGAGCCCTCAGGGTCCCACGTCCGGCCACGCTGACCCTGGGTGCGTATACACAGGCCCGTGTGCTCCCAGCCCTGTCTCTCCTCAGGACAGCAGAGCCAACCCGTGCCAGAGCCTCAGCAGCCCACGTACCTCCCCGTGAAGGGGAACATCTGCCTTCACTGGGGACCCCACGTGCCCTCCTGCTGGTCACTCCCTGTCACTACTGAGTTGGCCCCTAAGAAAGCACAGGGAGCGGGAGGGCGCAGACCCAGAGCTTGGGGAGCACACAGTTCCCTAGGGCAGCGCAGCTGAGCAGCCCCTCCCTGCAGGCGGGCCTCCTGCTGCACTACGCCACGCTGGCCAGCATGCTGTGGATCGGGGTGGCCGCCGGGAGCATCTACGAGCAGGTGACCAGGAAAGCGCCCCCGTGCCCGGCCGCAGACCAGCCGCCGTACCCCAAGCAGCCCCTGCTCAGGTACGCGAGCGCACGCGTGCCCTGCCGCCTCCACCCCCGACTACCAAGGGCCCCAGCTCTGGGCTCCCTCCCGGGGGTCCCAGCAGATGGGCTCACAGGGAAGCTTGGGTTCCAAGGACGAGCCGGTCTGCACAGTTGGCCAGGGGCGGGGCGGGGCACTGGGGACAGGGTGGGTTGTCGGAGAGGGGATGTCGGGGTGCTGGGGGCTAGAGCCAGAGCCGGTGGGTCTGGGGGCCTGCGGGTGTGTCTCTGTGCTACTGAGCTCCACACCACAAGGGGCTGTGGTGGACAGCTCTGGGGGGTGGGTCCGGTCTTGGCTCCAGCCTGTCCATGGGCTTCCGTGGGCTGAGGCACCGGCTCCTTAGCTGGGAGAAACTGAGGCTTGGTTACCAACCCCCGAGGTGGCCACATGGCCTGGGCCTTTCAAGGCGAGGTGGCAGGTGGCTCTGAAGCCTAGGACTCGGTCGGGCTGGGAGGGTTCGGGATGGGCAGGTGGCCCCCGTGAGGGACAGCTGATGCCTCTGCTGCTAGGACCTCAAAGGACCCCCTGGTCTGGGCCCAGGGGCACGGACACTCAGCCCTTGGACTGAACTCTGTCCAGGTCTAAACTGGGAGGGCCTTCAGGAAATATGTCAGTGACCCAAACTCGCCCGAGGGACTCATCTTGAGGCAGACAGAACAACACCCTATGCTGTTTAATAAATACGGTGACCTCGTTAGGTTTTCTGACACGCAGTTTCCAGAGCTCGCACACCCGTTGCCACACAGCTAGCAGGGCCCATGGCACTCTGCTGCCGACGCCGGCCGGGGAGGCAGGGTTTCCGTACCTTGCTCCTCCTTCCAGGGAGGCCCTTGCTCCTTGGGGTTTAAGAATCACTCTCAGAATGAACGTCCTGGTCTGTCATCGACTGAAAAGCTGCCTGGCTTTCTGAAGAAAAGCATGGCAGCCTTGGAATATTCTGGAGCATTTCTCTCTGATGGTGCCACATGCACATAATGAACCAGACTCCCAGGTGCTTCCAGGAGCAGTGGGCCCGGGGCATCCGTGGGCATGTGTCCTGTGGACTGTGGGCCCAGGGGGCATGTGTCCTGTGGACTGTGGGCTCCGTGGGCATGTGTCCTGTAGACTGTGGGCCCAGGGGGCCTAGGACAAGAGGGTCATGGGCTCGGTGGCTGTGCTCTAAGCTGGCAAGTCACACCTGCTGGTCACTCTGGGACACTTGCTCTCCCTGTCGTGCTGTCTGGAAACCACTGTCACCTCTCTCCATGTCCCCTTCTTTGGTACAAATGCTCGACAGCAGGGCAGGGGTGCGGGGGCATGTGATGTGATTCCAGCAGCAGCTCCCTAGGTAATGACCCCTCCTGCAGGATGAGACTCGGGAGGGTTGGACACTGGCTCTGGGCTCTGCAGAGGCCTGGCTCCTCCACTGTCTTCTGTGGCCAGGCCTGGCCTGGGGGTGGTCATGGGGACCCCAAAGGTCGGGGGCCAGAGTCTGTCTCCCCAGACACCTCCCCGGCAGAGGCACCCTTACCCGCGATGACTCTTCCGACTGGCCCGCAGGGACCATCTTTGATCTGCATCCCGGATCCCATTCCCACGCGGCAGTAGCCTGAGTGCAACCTCTGCAGGCCTGTAGCTCCTGAGTCCCGGGGAGGGAAGTGACCCCAGGACTCGGGCTGTCCCGGCCCCTCGATATGCTGGGCAGCGCTGCACGGCAGGTCCCGCTGACCTGCGGCAGGCCCGGGGTGCGTGCGCCGTCTGCAGGCAGCAGGCACCCCTGTGTCCCCCTGCTCTGCCGTCTTCCCATGAGAAATAAGAGGGAGGCGTTCGCCGGAGGCCGTCCTGTGTGAACTCAGAGCACACAGCTTTTTGAGAAACAGGTCAGCGGTCTCACTTCTCACGCTGACTTCGCTGCCAGGTGGCCGCAGAGATGCGGGAAGGGGTCTGCCACGGGGGAGGGGGCCTGTGGGGCGGGGCCCTGCGTTCCGCGCTCCCGCACCGGGGTCAGCTCGCTCGCTACACGGGCCCCCTCTGCACTGCTTTGGGGGGAACTAAGCCCATTCAGAGATTCCTATCCACATTCACCTAACACTTTGCAGGATTCTGGATTAGAAGAGCATTTCGGGCCTGACTGGCCCCCACCCCTGGCCTGAGCCCTGGGGGCGATCCTTGCTCGGCCGCAACAGCGTGGGGGTGGGGGGCGCTGCCCGGCTGAGACCCCTGGTCTGGGGTCGGACATGTTGCCTTTGAGGCAGAGGCTTTCGGCTTCAGGACTGTTTCCTCTCTTCAGGGTCCCTAGCGATTCCGTATGGACATTAGGGTCCATTTGTCCATTTCTGTAAAACTGGTCACTGCGGTGTTGGTGGAACCCGCCCGGACCCGACAGAGCCCTGGGAGCGGAGAGGTTGACTCGAGGACTTTACAGCTTCCGATCCGTAAACACAGCACAGCTGTCCGTGTCCTCGGGTCCACGAGACCTTTGCTGGGGACACGGACAGCTGTCAGCACACACGTCCCACACCGCCTGGGTTAGACCTCTTTCCTCACGGTCTCTGCCGGCACGTCTTCTCCGTCTTCGGGTCGGTCATCGCTTACGTGCAGAGGCACCGCTGAACGTCGTGTGTTGGTCTTGTGTCCCGAAGACTGGCGGGATTTGTTCCCAGAGCTGGGAGCTTGCCCGTGGACGCCTTAGGATCCTGTGTGCGCGCGTGCGTGTGGTCCCGTCATCAGCATCCAGGGACACGTGTCCTGTCCAGACAGCTTTTAATTTTAACTCTTCCTGCCTCATCACTCTGGCCGGGGCCTCCAGCACAGCAGGACCCTCTCTGCGCCCCCCTGCCTCTCTTCCCCCTTTCCCTGTCCCTCCCGCTCTCACCGTCTCTCTCAGTCCGTCCGGCTGGCAGTACAACCCGTTTGTGCACAGTTTTAAAGAGCCCGCGTGGGGCTCATCCGTTCCCTGTGTGGCTTTGCTCTTCCCGGTCTTACGACTCCTGCCGCAGCCCCCGCCGCTCCCGTCTGCCTGTAGCTGGGGTCCGTTTTGCGTGTCTTCCCTCTAGTCCCCACGGCGTGAAGCTGGGCTAGTCCAAGGTCTTTCCGTCTTCATCGAACGCAGCCACAGTTACGATTTCTCTCGGGGCGTGATTCGGGCACATTGTATCACTCGTTTTAATATTTTCTGATTTTCCTGTGATTGTTGTCTTTGGCCCGCTGGCTCCTCAATTTCCCCGGACAGTTAGGTTTCAGGGTGGCGGGGGTGCTCTCGAGACCTGTGCCGGCTTCCGCGTCAAACTGAGGGGACGAAACCCCAGCTCCGCCAAAGAGGCCCATGGCTTGGAGGGGACGTCCCTGTTCTAGGGACATGTAGCACACCATCCATGGCCTTGGGGGGAGGGGGGAGGGGACAGACTCTGCTGGGGTGCGGATCTCGGCCGGAGCGCTCTGCCTGTCTCAAGCAGGAGGGCGTGGTCCTCAGGCAAGGCCAGTGCCGGGAAGGGCAGGACGCAGGAAGGTGATGACCTCGGGGAAGGGCAGGACGCAGGAAGGTGATGACCTCGGGGGGAGGATATGAGAGGGGTCGGCCCAAGACAGGAGCCGCTCTGTGGGGCTGGGCTGCGTGACAGACGCAGGAGCACTGCCAGCCCAGCCCCCCGCCACCAGGGCCTCTCTGATGCACGGACATGGCACCCTGCCCATCACGCGGGCTCTCTTCTCTGCCGCCAGAAGCCGCCGCGTCCCACAGTAACCGTCCCTCCTGGATCCAGGCTTTCACATCCCGTGGCGGCTGACGCCTCCCCCTGGGGTTCTGACCGTGCCCCCCAGTGCGTCCACAAGGAAGGAATCCCGGCCCCGCATTCCCCACATGTCCACCGGGAACAAACCCTAACCCACGTGCCCATTTCAGCCTCCCGTCACCGTGTCGGAAAGCCGGCACGGCTCCAGATTATTCTCGTCCCCTAGCCTGAATCAGGGAGCCCACAGGCCCCGACTCTGCCCCCAACCCTGCACCTCCCCATCCCCCACAGGCTCGTTCTTGGTGGCCGTGGTCCTGCCACCACCCTGAAGAATTTCTGTTCCTGCACGGGGGAAGCCCGGCTGTGCGTTCCCCTTCCCAAAGCACACAGGGCTGCCCACTGCTGCCCAGCCTGGCCCCGGCCTTCAGCTGGCTTCCCCAACGTGCCAGCCGGAGGGCCCACGGCCAGATGCCCAGACCCCCTGCTCTCCTCCCCAGGCCCAAAGGAAGGGCTGTGTCCTCAGATCCCGGCACACAACGCCGGCAGGTTCGATAGGGAAATGTTAGGGATTCAATAAATATTTTTTTAATTGGCCTTAAATACTCCATTTTAGTCACAGGACTGAGTCTGGAAGAACCCAGCCTTGGGTGGGTAAGCACTCCCTTCCGGCCGGAGGGCAGGTCCCAGGAGCACAGCTGTGGGGTCGGTCGGAAGCTGCGTTCCGTGGGGGGAGCCGAGAACGAGGCTTCCAAGGGGCAAGTTCACTTTACTCACAGAGAGGGGGCGGCTGTGTGCCCCGCAGGCCCTCGATGGCACAACCGGGCGGCTCACCCCAGCTTGGCGAGACAGGGACAGATGCCCTCTTGGGGGCCCAGCTAGGGTCCAGCATCAGCCCTGGCACTTTCATGGCGTGGCCAGAACGCAGGCTGGCCAGGCCGGCACGGGTGAGGCTCGAGTGCGAGGTCTGGGTTTGCCCCCAGGGTCTCAGCTCCTTTGGGTGTGATGGGTCCTCAGGACGGTGAGGACGTCGACGAAGCCGCAGAGGTGAGCGCCGGGCGGGGGGTCCCACAGATCCTCCGCCAGCAGCAGAACACACACAGGGTTTCTGCCCCGGAAGCCGGCCTGCCACTCCGTCCGGGTTTCCTCGGGCCGGGCTGCTCAGCCGCCCCCGGTGCTGGCCCTGCAGGTCCTGGAGGAGAGCAGGCCAGGCCGCCCGGGGCAGCCCGCGTCCCCCCGCAAGCCTGCCGCCTCCCTGCTCTTTCCCATCACGTGGCTGGAGAAGAAAGGCAAGCTGAGGGTCGGCCGGCTCAGAAACGCGGGAGGAGAAAGACCGAGGCTGCTTCTGCAGACTCTGCATCCGCCGTGGCCACAGAACAAGGGGCATCGCCGGCCCCGTCTCCGAGAGGTCACGTTCTGCTGCGGGCCCCTGATCGGGTGTTTCCTTGGACCGCTCTGACAGCTACTCACACGTCTTTCCCGGCACCTCCGAGGGCCACGCTTTGGGCAATTTAAGGACCACGGCCTGCAGCACGCCGCAGAGACTTCCGGCGCAGCAGCTCCGCGGGCTCCAGGCCTGAGCACCAGGGAGAGCAGCCCCGTGCCGGCACCCCCCACGGCGCTGCCCAGCCCCCTTCGGTAGGCACACCGTCCCCAGGCCTCCCGTCTCTCCGAGAGTGTCTCCGTCCGAGCCGGGACGGCCGCCGGCTGGGGCTTATGGACAGTGGAAACGCAGAGTCTGGAGGCCAGACGCCTGCGGAGGGGCCGGCGGGCTCGGTTTTGGCGGGAGCAGAGTTCTTGCTGTGTCCTCATGGGTGGAAGAGGCGGGGGCTCTCCGGGGCTCCTTTCGCAGGAGCACAGCCCCTGTTCACAAATGCGTAGGGCCCCCGCCTCCCGCACACTCCCCTTGGGGTGGGGTTGCCAGTGAGTCTGGGGACACACACACTCAGACTGGAGCCGCTGGCCGAGGGACGCCGCTTCACAGCCAACGGGCCTCCCTGCTGTGGCTCTCCAGATGCTCAGGGCCAGTCCCCAAGTCAGCCGCCTGTAATCATGCCCTGACCTCAATGTCACCAACTCCACCGGCCTTCCTGACAACGGGCTCATAAGTCCTTCCTGCTTCGTCAAGGCCTGGTGCTCCTCCTTGAAGCACACAGCTGCCCCAAGACCCAGGGGCTTCGTCTGGACACTGTGAGCTCCGTGGGGGAGGGCACTCGCCCACCCACTCCCCAGTGCACAGCTGGTGCCAGGCTGGGCCCTGCCGCGGAGGGACAGTGCCCCAGGCTCCATCTGTAGGAGCCCCTCTGGGACGGCAGGGCATGTGCTGGGAAGCACGGGGTGGCGCCCGCCCTCGGCTTCTTCATACAGTGCCCCCGGCCAACACGGCTGCAGGAGCCCCCAGGAGCCCGTGCAGCACCCAGCCGGAGGCAGCCCTGCGCAGGGGTGGGGGCTCCAGGGCCATCGCTGAGCAGAGCATGAGCCACCCAGGCTGATGTCCATGACCTCCTGTGACCCCGTGAGCCCAGCCCTGGGGGCGGAGGTCCTGGCCCTGGTTTCGGAACGTTGGAGCTCTTTTCAGGCAGAAGGGCTCTGCCGCGCCACAGGCTGTCCCCGGCTGGCGTGAGTCCCGCTACTGCGTGTCTCGGTGCGTCTCGTGGTCTGGGCACCCGTCTCATGCCCGGCTCATGTTGTCTGCGTGACCCCCAGGGCCCTTTCTCCAAAAGCAGCTTCTCCAAACCCGTATGGCAACTGCGGGTGGGCGGCCTGGACACTCAGACCGTGCAGAAGGGCCTCTTGGTCCCAGCAAAAACCGTCAGTCGGATCGCTTGGAGCTCCGAAGTCGCAGCCGGCACAGAGGGTGCTCACTGGACCTGGAGACGGATCCTGTGTGGGGGAGGTGCCTGGGGTGGGTTCCCGCGGCCCCGCAGCGGCCCCCAGGACATTCGTGCTGCTCGAGTTCACCTGGGCTGCGTCGCCTCATGCACACCCAGCCTGGAGGGCTCCCCGGTGACCAACGGTGCCAGCGTGTCGCGGGCACTGACTCTGTGAGTGGGGGTGCTGGCAGGACAGCCCCCAGCAGAGCAGTCCTGGGGACACTCTTCAAGAGAGGAAGTGTCTTCTGCCGGTGGGGCCAGTCGGGGTCCAGAAGGCCCAAGAGGCCAGTCTCTGGAAGGGCTCCTCCGCCTCTTGCTAGCACCAGCCTGAGTTCCCGAGTCCCCCAGCCCCCAACCCCTTGCCTCCCAGGCCGGGGTCCACCTGGATGGGCGGCAGCAGGCGAGGGCACAGGCTCCAGAGGAGAGAGACGCAGTCTGCGGAAGCCGGGCCCAAAGCCAGACTCAGCCGGCTACCTGGGCCCCTGGGGCCTATCAGAGCCCGGTCGTGGTGGCCCACCAGCCGAGGCTGCACGTGGCGGGCGGCCTCCTCCATGGACACCTGTTGCAGGCCTGGGGGAAAAGCACTGCAAGCACAGAGGACGCCCCAGAGACAGGCCACGGAGGTGCAACAGCTGCCACGCTGAGCACAAGAGGCTCCTCGTGTGTGACCGGGGACGGTGCCGGCGGACGGACAGGGTGGAGAGGATCGTCTCGGGGCCTCTGGGCTACACCGCCAGGGCCGCCCCCAAAGGCTGCAGACCCACCGCCAGCCCACCTCCCCGCCGCTGGCCGCCCCTCCCCCGAGCGCCTCCGTCCGTCTCCTCCCTAGGGACATGGGGTGGAACCCTGCTGATAAACCCACACCCTGGCTTGCCCCCTTCCCTGCGTCTCTCCTGCCGACACTCGCTCTGTGACCGTCTCACCTGACCGCAGCTCCCGTGTCGGTGTTGGGGGGAATGGGGCGCGTCTGGGTGCGGCCAGCCAGTGGACAGAGTCCTCCAGGAAGGCGAGGAGGGCTCACTGCCCCAGCTGGTGGCCAGACCCCATCACAGGTCCCCTGCTGGCTCTGAAACCAGGGGCCACCCGCGGGGGGACCAGTCTGCTGTGGCCGTCTCCCTTCTCTGTCGCAGGAGTTTGGTTCCCTTAGCGCCCGGGTTCTTGGTCGTGCTGCTTCGAGGAAGGAACAGGTAGACCGGACAGAGTGCCGGGCAGCAGAGCACAAGGCCCCCGGAGGGCTGCCGTGTTCGCAGCGTAGGGGGTTTACAAGCTCTTTCCAGGACCTCGAGCGCGGCCACTGTGGGTTCCTGCTCTGGGTGGTCAGTCAGGGCTGTGATCCGGCCCCGCCAGTGTGTCTGTGGGGCTCGTGGGCAGGCGTCCAGAGACTGACGACCTCAGCTCCTGACAGGGACCAACCTCTCGTGGTTCGTGGCTTTCTTTCGGCTCGTGTCGCGGCTGTCCCCCTGCAGGAGCAGGTAGGCAGGACGCTGCCGTGGCCTTGTCCGGGCAGGAGAACGGGTTGCGGGTGCGGTGTCGTCTCAGCTGTCCCGGGTCCCCATTCTCCTGCTGGGACCCTGGCCCTGACTTCCTCCGTGTCCAAGGAACCCCTAACACTGAGGGCCCTCAGACGCACGCCCAGCACGGCTCCCAGTGGCCACACGGACGAGAGGCGTGGCCGACACATGGTGGGGGGTCGGCGCTGGGACTTTAAGCTCAGGGTTTCCAGTGGCCCTGGAGGCCTGGCCAGTCGCCAGCTGCCCGCGGGCAGAGCAGGCTTGCTTGGATGGCCCGTTCGTGCTGTCAAAGCCGGCTCAGAAGAGCCCAGTGGCCAGAAAGTTCACATCGGGGAAACCGTCGCTGCCACACAGTGCTGGGGCGTGAACGGCCGTGTCCTGGGCCCGTCCCTCTTTCTGATGGGCAGCATCCATGAGGGCCCGTCCTCTGAGACACAGACGCCAAGATGAGGGGCCCGCGGGCCCACAGCAGCCAGCACTGGCGCCAAGCCCCGGCTTCCCTGCGGCTGACCCTGCTCGTCTGGCGGCAGAGAGGAAGCAAGTGACTGCGTGGGAATCACGTGGCAGAGACCGCGCCAGGGCCTGGAGGTCACCGCAGCCACGCGCTGCTGACCGGGCCAGCCCCGACACGGGCTTCCAGATGGTTCTCTGGTCTCCACCTCCGGAACTAAGGGGCAGGCTCCCAGGGGGCCTCGCGCTGGGACACAGGGCCCATCCTTGCCCGTCCCCGGTGCAGCAGCCGGCACCTGACCTGTCCATTCCGCTCCCGGCCTGGGCGGGCCCTCTGGGGCGCGTGCGCGTGCACAGGCCCACACTGCATGCTCCCCTAGCGGAGCGCACGGGAACAGGGCATGTGGTGTGGATGGCACTGACCTTCCGTGGGGGCTAAGGCGGAGCTGTGTCCGTGTGTGGGGATCTGGCAGGTGTGTGGCAGCTGAAGCGTGGCCCGGGCTCCTGGCATCAGGAGCTGCCGGAGGGCCCTGTGCCCACTGCCTGGAGCTCCGCCGGGTCCCAGGAGCCGGCCTGTTCCCGCTGCACCCCGGTTCCACTCGGCCGCGGGCGTGTGTGCCGGGCTGGCCCGGGTCTGACGCTTCCCCGAGACCAGCGCTGCCGCCGGTCAGGTGTGGCCTTGACCAACCTGCCCAGGGGCCCGGGGACGCTGCTCCGTTTTCCTTCTGGATTGTTTGGGGTTTTGGTTTTTTGTTTTTAAATTGAACACTTACATCAAAAAAAAAAAAAAAAAAAAGGCTAAAACATCACTGCATGCTTACAGAACTCGTCCTGTGCCCTCCGGGGGAGAAGCAGAAGCTCCCCACCCGGCCCACAGCCTCTCTTGGGACTTTCTCTGCCTCTTTTCAGGGTTGTCCACCCAAGTACGCGTCCCCAGACATTGGTTCTGTGGGCACCAGTCACGAGCTCTGAGTATACATGGGCCCACAGGCCTTACCGTCTACATCTGGTTCCTTCGCTGCCCGTGGCTTTTCTCAGACGCACGCGTGGGCTGCAAGTGGCTAGCTGGGCTGCCGCAGGCCCGGGGCCCAGTTCACCTGCTCCTGTGGCCAGGACGCTGCGGCCCGGTCGCCCAGCTCCTCCCGAGGGCTCACGCACGCAGGCTCCCCGGCCGCCGGCAGCGCCCCACGCCCGCCGAGCTCCCTGGCTGGGACACGCTTCTGAGGGCGTCGGGCTTTCTCTCGGTGGCACGCCCGCTCAAGCCACTTCCCCACCGTCCTTCTGTCTGTCTTGCTGATTTGTTAAAGCCCCTCACAAGCAGCTCACGGGAGCATGTGGTCACGTGGGTCACAGAGAGTTTTCCTACTCACGGCAGCTAGAGGCGCGTTTGCACTTCTGTGAGGGGGACCCTCTCCCACACACACCCACATCCAGCTCCCACCCACGCGCCGCCGTGGGGGACGTTAGGTGCATGGCTCAGGACCATGTTCCTTTTCTGCTCCTGGTGTAACAAACAAACACAAACTTATTGACTTAAAACAGCACATTTGCTTTCTTACAGTCCTGGCAGGCAGAAACCCAGTCGGTCTCTAGGGCTCCATCCAGGTGTGGCCAGGGTGGCTCCTGGAGGCTCCCGGGGAGAGACGGTTTCTTGCCTCTTCTGGAGGCGTCTACGCTCCTCAGGGCCCCCTCTGGTTCCAGCCAGCCGTGCAGCGACCACCCTCCCATCTGACCCCCACATCCCCTTCCAAGGACCTGTGACGACATCAGGTCCCCTGGACCACCCCCATCCCTGCCTCTGCCGCTCAGCCACATCCTTAGCACGGGGTCAGCACAGCCCAGCTCTGGGGCCGTCGCCAGCCCACGCCAGGGGCGGACCTCATGTTCCCGAACATGCTCCATTGACTCGTCAGACCACCCAAACCTGGATGTGGCTCTGCTCCATGCTCTGCCCGTCACTGGCTGTCCCATCTCCCCCCTGCCACTGTCCCCATGCTCTCGGGAGCCTACGCCTGTCCCCCACCCCCACTCTTCTCCCCAGGGGCCTGTGGTCCTGCCTTGTGCACATCTTCGGGTCCTGTGTGGCATCACAGGCGGCAGCTGGGGTTTCCTTGGGGTCCTGGTTCATCCTTCTTTCTAGGAACACTGCCCTAAAGGAAGAGGCTGGTCTGCCCCCAAGAGCCAGGTGAGCTCCAGACACCCGGCAGACCTGCCCTGGGCGGTCTGTGTGGGGACCTGGGAACACAGACATGCGCGTGGTCCTAAATGGGCCAGTGTCCTCTGGGGCCGTGCAGGATCCAGCAGACAGGACTTCCGTGCACAAAAGACGGCAGGTCAGTGAGCACAGCAGGGCAGGGTGCCCAGGAGGGAAGGACAGGAACCCCCAAGGGAGAGGGTGTGGCTGGCATCAACCAGTGACCCTGGGCACTGCGCACGCTGAGGCTAGTGCTGAGCGGTCTGCATCGGGCCGGGACAGGCCCGCAGATGTCCTGCTCGTCCACCATGCCGAGTGCCCAGCAGCCGCTAGAACAGCGTCCGGGTGGGGCCCTGCCGCGGCCTGCAGCGCCCTCTGCCGACAGAGCCCAGCTGGCACCAGGAGCTGAGCTCGGCCACCGTCCGGGGGGCTTGGCTACTTGGGGCTGACACAGCTCGGGCAGAGGCAGGGGGAGCCCCAGCCAAGGAAGAGACACCCCCTGGCTTGAGAGGCCTAGCCAGAAGCAGTGGGGCTGTGGCCCCCTCACCCTCCAGGATGCATGGCCGCGAGGGTTTGCAGGGCACAGTCCCCAGGAGCCAGGGGCCAGTCCACTGGGAATGGTGACCCGCTCCTGGACTGGCCAGGAGTCGAGGGGGCTGTGTCGCCTAGGGGCACCAACAGGGGGTCTCCAGGACCCCTGCCCCCAGGTGTCAACAGCTTAGCAATGTGGCCCCTTTGTCCTCCTGGGGACACCGGAGGGACCAGCTCCGGCAGCACGCCTGCTGGAGCCGAGCAAGCCTCACGCTGTCCCTGCCACAGGCTCCCGCGCTCCCCACTTTTGTGCCTCCCCTGAATTACAGGAGGAGTGACGGGAACCCCAGGGTCCTCGTCTCCCTGGAGGGTGGAGGCGTGGCTCGGGGAAAGTGGCTTTCTGCAGGTTCTGAGGGGCTTTCGAGCCTGGTCAGCGCTGGGAACAGGGCCACACATGGCCGTGGACCGGGCCTCCGCCGGGCCGGGTCCACCAGCACGCGCTCACCTGGGGCCTTCTCCTGCAGCCATTACAAGCAATCAGGGATGTTTTCCCTACAGTCTTTTCTGGCTCGCCCCCGCCCCCGCCCCAGCAGACCCCGGCCCTCTTACACCACTGTGCGCACGCTGCGTGGACGCAAGTCCTGCTCGAAACCGGGGCCGCGGGACGGACCACGAACGAGCCTCTGCCCTCGATGCCTCCCGGCTGTCTGTCCTGGTTTGCTGAGATCTCTCACGGCAAACATGTGTAAATTCTGCCGAGTGCTTTACCGCGTCTGTGAAACGATCGCATGGAATCTCCTTGTGCTTCTGTGATGAGCTACTTTGATGTCATGAGACACAGCGCGTGTCTGCGTAACTCTCATCGGCCATGGTGTTTCCTCCACGGTTTTCTGCCGCGGGTTTCCGACCAGGCGCCTCCTTTGCTGTCTGGAAGAGCGTGCTGGGCGGGGACTGGCGTCATCGCTCCCTCAGACGGGGTCCGGTTTCCCCGGTGGCACTCGGGGGGCCTGGGAGTTTCTCTGTTGGGTGTTTGTGGATCTTGGAACCAACATTTAGAGAGTTTTCAGCTTTCTGATGCTCGTCTCGCTGTTGCTAATTTGTATTTTCTCGGGGGATTTGCCCATGTCCTCGGAGCCGCTCCAGTGCTGGCCACGGTTGTTCACACGGGCTCGCCCTCGGTCGTCTGCCTCCCCGTCTTCTCGCCGGCCCGCGGGGCGTGAGGGCAGTGCGTGGACACCCGTCCGTTTGTTGCAGACATCACTCTGGGCTGGTCATCCTCAGCCCCGCCCGTTGGCTTTCTGGCTCCTTGCGTCTGGGGGACTCCGCATTGACTTGGCTCTCTCTGCCTCGGCGCATGGCGCCCCCGCCGTGAGCATCCAGCCTCCTCCTCTTCCCACAGACATCAGGGCCACGAATGTCCCTCCAAGGCGTCCGCTGCCTCCCAGAAACGTGCTGTTTCCTCTCTCATCTTGTTTGAAGTGTTCTCTAGACCCCCGTATGGCGTCTTCGACCCACGAATGATTCAGAAGTATGTCGTCTCGCATCCGAGTGTATGTGGTTCTCCTAGTCACTGTGTCGTTGCTCATCGGCCGGACGCCGTGGCGGTCAGACCGGATACTCGGTGTGATCGCAGCTCTGGGGAGGTGAGCTGGGCCGCTCCACGGCTCACACGTGGTCCGGCACGGCGAGCGGAGCCTGAGCGGGGGCGGAGTGCGTGCGTCTGTGACTGAGCCTGACGCTCCAGGAAGGGCACGGGGCAAAGTGAATCACGTTGTTGCTCAGGTCTTTGGTTTCTTTTTTTTTTTCTTTTTTTTTTTTTAAGATTTTATTTGTCTACCGGACAGAGAGAGGCACAGCGAGAGGGAACACACACGGGGGAGGGGGAGAGGGGGAAGCAGGCTCCCCGCTGAGCAGAGAGCCCGATGCAGGGCTCGATCCCAGGACCCCGAGATCACGACCTGAGCCGAAGGCAGATAACCACGCAGCCCCCAAGTGCCCCCAAATCTTGGGTTTCTTTCCTCCTCTCTTGCCGAGCGCTTGCGTCTGGATCGCAGGCTGTGCCTCTGGCCTCGTCGGCCGCCGCGGATCCGTCCTTGTCAGCCTCATGTCGTTGGAGTCTCTGGCCCCGCGTGCGCACGGCCTGGCCGCTGCGTCCCGCCGTGGGCGGTGCTGACACTGAGTATGTCCTCCTGAAGTCCGTCCTCTGGCGTCGGTGCGGCCGCCGTAGCCTCCCTGCGTCTCCCCGGCGGACGGAGCCCCCTGCCCGGGGCGTCGGACGGTCTAGGTCTTTGTTTTAACCACCCGTCCAGCTGCTTTCCGCTTGTACTTCTCCTTCTGCTCCTCCTCTCCTGTCCTATGTTGTCCTTTGGGATCAGGTTAGTATTTCCCCACATTGCGTTTTACTTATCCATTGGCCCTTTGCCTGTTCGTCTCTTGTGCTGCCTCAGGGACCGAAGCCACGGACTCTCCTCCGTATCTTCGGCACGACAGCCGCGCTGGCTCATGAGCCTCCCCGCGGGGCCGTCCCCCCCGTCGCGGTGCCGAGGCTGCGGCGTCTGTCCGTCCGCACGTGGCAGTAACTCCCTGGGCAGTGTTACAACTCTTCCTTCACACAATCATATTGGCTTTCAGTTAAGAGAAAACAAAATGTTCTGTGTTTGCCCTAATAGCGAGCGTTTCCAGCGTACTCCGTTCTTGGGGTTTCTATCTGGCGCAGCAGCCCCTCAGCCTCAAGGACAAAACTGAGAGTTTCCAGAAGGTCGGCGGGTGGCAAATTCACTCCGTTTTATTTTTGTCAGATAAATGTCTGTATTCGTCCTGTTCTGAAGGACGTGTTCTCTGTATATAGAATTCTGGGAGGCACAGAGCCCCAGGGTCACCCTGCTCCCACCCATGGACCTGGGGCCAGTGGCATTCCCCTTGTCAGGGACAAAGAGCCATCGGCCCATTGGGGCACCCCCTCCCTGGGATCCTCTGCAAGACGGCCCCTTGGTCACCGTGACCCTCACGCGGTCGGACCAGGGAGCTCCTCACATGCTCGAGATCCAGCCTCAACGGGTCGGACGGTAGACGGGAGAGGGCCCTCGGATGGAGCTGCCGGCCGAGACCCGGCTGGCAAGAAGGTCTGGCCAGGTCCGGGGTGGGGGCCAACTCCACCCAGACGGGCCTGTCCTGGGGGTGGTGTCAGAGGCCAGATGCGTCCCAAGCAGCTGAGAAGCCAGGCTGTGGCCGGCGCAAAGGTGTTGGGGGGGGTTGGAGGACGGGGTGGGGGGGTGGACCGGGGGAGGAAGGGGGGGACAGGAAGGAGCGGGGGAGGGGGAGGGGGATACGGGATAAGGGAGGGGTAGAGGAGGCGAGGGAGGAGAAGGGGTTCAGGCCAGGTGAGGCGGGAGTGCGGGTGCGGGGGGGGGGGGGGCAGCCTGGCTCTGCAGGGGCCCAGCTGGGGGTCGGTGCTGTCGGGACCTCGGCCCCGCCTCTGCCCAAGCGCTGGAGGCTGCCCCTGGGGGACCTTTTCTCTCCGCAGGTCCTACCTCATCGGCGGAGGGGTTCCCTTCATCATCTGCGGGGTCACGGCCACCACAAACATCGGGAATTACGGCGTGGACGATGAGGACGTGCCCTAGTGAGTCCCGGGCACCGGGCGGGTGGAGGTTCCTTCCCGGCCCCCCGCACCTCCCTGTGCCCGGACCACCTGTGGGGGCGCCCCTGGGACTGCGTCCCCCGCCCCATCTGTGTCCCCCCAGCAGTCCCCCTTCTCACCGAGTCCCCCTCCCTGGGCACCGGGGACCAGGTCAGAGTGCGCACGGCCCCACCGAGCTCCGCACCCCCCATCACGCTCCTTCTCCTCGGTGGCCCCCAAAGGCCAAGCCTGCAGGACACACTGGCTCTGCTCCCTCGGGGGCTCCAGCACGAGGGACATGAAAGGCCGAGAGGCTGGCCCCGCGGCCCAGACTCCCGGCCACACTGTCCCGGCAGGGGCCGGCCGGGTGGGAAGGTCAGGTCTCCTCACCACGGTCAAGCTCACGCCCCGCAGAGAAAGTCCTCCCACGGCCCGAGGACGGCCAGGCACTCGTCCCCCGGGGCGACCCCTCAGGGACCCCTCTCTTCCCACAGCTGCTGGATGGCCTGGGAGCCCAGCCTGGGTGCGTTCTACGGGCCGGCGGCCTTCATCACCCTGGTCACCTGCGTCTACTTCCTGGGCACCTACATCCAGCTGCGGCGGCACCCGGAGCGCAGGTACGAGCTCAGGCTATGGACGGAGGAGCAGCGGCGGCTGGCGGGGCCCGAGGCCGGCCACCACCCCGGGGCCCGGCCCGGCCCGCTGCCCGCCTGCGACGGCCTGGCCGCCTCCCTGCTGCAGAACGAGCACTCGCTCAAGGCCCAGCTGCGGGCCGCGGCTTTCACGCTCTTCCTGTTCACGGCCACCTGGGCCTTCGGGGCGCTGGCCGTGTCTCAGGGTCACTTCCTGGACATGGTCTTCAGCTGCCTGTACGGCGCCTTCTGCGTGACCCTGGGGCTCTTCGTCCTCATCCACCACTGTGCCAAGCGGGACGACGTGTGGCACTGCTGGTGGTCTTGCTGCCCCCGCCGTGGGGACGCACACGCCACGCAGCTGGCCGCCCACCCCGCACTTGACACCAACGGGGATGCGATGGGCCACGTGGCCTGCCTGCAGGACTCGCCGTGTCCAGGCAAGCCACGGGGCTTCAGCCATCCGCCCACCAGCCACTGCAAGATGACCAACCTGCAGGCCGCCCAGAGCCGCGTCAACTGCCTGTCACCAGCCCCGCCGTGCTGTGGCAAGACACACTGCGAGCAGCGGGTGGAGGACACGGCCCACGTCCACGTGCATGAGGAGGACGCCTTTGGACACCTGCACAGGGGCCTCCAGGCCAGAACTAAGCCCCCCTACTTCAGTCGGCACCGGACGTCCCTGGAGGAGCCAGAGTACGCCTACCACATCCCAGCCAGCCTGGACGGCAGCCTCCGCAGCTCACGCACAGACAGCCCCCCCAGCTCGCTCGAGGGCCCGCTGGGGGCACACACGCTGGCCTGCTGCACCCAGGGCGACCCCTTCTCCCTGGTCAGCCGGCCCGAGGGCAGCGACAGCAGCCCGGTGCTCTACGGCTGCCCCCTGAGGCCAGGCAGGGAGTCGGCCTCCGGCCCCGTGCACTTCGAGATGCTCCGGAGGACACAGTCCCTGCCCTTCGGTGGCCCCGGGCAAAACGGGCTGCTCAAGGGAGATCTGTGTGAAGTCCTATCCTTCAGTGCCAATGGCATCGGCAACATCAGGACAGGGCCGTGGAGGAATGAGACTGCTGTGTAGCCGGCCTGACGCCACCGAACCCTGGCAGACGCACGCGGCGCAGAGCAGGGTCCCGCACGGGAGGCCAGCAGGGGCGTGCTTCTCAGACGCGGCCAGCACCCCCACGGACCCTTCGCTGCGGAAGACCTGAGTGGGAAGATGCTTTGGGCCACGTCTGCTTCTGCTAATCCTAAGGTCAGACGGGCGTCCATGTCCCAGACTCCGGCTTTCTGACCCTATAGTCCACAGTCCCCCGGGCAGCCCAGAAACGGAGCAGGTGTTCTATCAGGAAAATACCCTCCGTGCCCGGCGTGGGCCATAGGGAGCTCTGGGGTGAGTCCCATCTGCCCCACCAGCCTGGCCACAGCAGGAGGTACCCCCACTTTTTCTAGTGTCTAGTGTGTGTCTCATTATGTTTTACTCCAAGGCACAGGCGCGCTGCCTGTCTGGACCTGGGCCGCCACCCCAGCCCCTCTGCCGGCCCATGTCACTACCGCCACCTTCAGCGGCCGCCCTGGGTGCGGCCCCCACAGGACTGAGAGCCTCATGGACACTCGGGCTTGTGACCCAACCCAGGCGCACGTGAGAAGAAGGGGCAGCCTGTGACCGTCCTCCAGGGGGCCAGCCGGGGTCTTTGAGGGGCTCTGAGCCTTCAGAAATGCCCAAATGTCCGTCAGCAGACTTGAGTGTCAAAGCCAGCCACTGTCAGGACCTTAGCCTGCCCCACCAAGGTCATTTGGGCTCTAACATTCCCAGCCCTGAGAAGAGAAGGGCTGGCGTTTCCAGGAGCATCTGGGCTTGAAGGTCCGACTCAGATGACAGTGGTCCATCAGAGTGAGCTGTGTATGGAGCCAGGGGCCCTTTGCAGAGGCAGGGGCCCGGGGTCCCCAGAGGCAGAGCCCGGACCCCTGAGAACACGTGTGCAGGACCACCCAGCCATTCCTCCCTCCCTCCTCCCAGACCCATGGCACACACGCCCACACGCACGCGCACACAACACACGTACATACGTGTGCACACGTCTCCATGCTTGTACGTGTGCGCGCGTCGTATGCTCTCCACACCCACCGCACGTGCGCCACATGTGCACACACACAGTCGGTGTTTTCCAGACACTCGAGTGCCCGTCTCACTGCCCTGCACCAATGTCGTCGCTGTGAGACCTCGGCGCGCTCTGCTGTCTGCAGGACGGCCTCACCAGGACAGAGCCTCCTGAGTGCACGCCTGGGGGTGTCAGGTGTCGGGTGTCCCAGGGCCAACGCTCAGTATCTGAGCATGAGGAGCCTCGCTTCCCGGGATTCTTGTAAACCTGGCGATGTCCCAAGCCCCCACCAGCCCCGCGTGTCCTCACAGGTCAACCAGACAGGCAACCAGACGACTGCCAGGCAGTTTCTGTCTCTGTGCAGCCTGTCCGCCTGCTTCCGTAGCCAGTAGGAGCCAGAGACCCGACGCCGTGCCGTGTGCACCTGCAGAGCCGTCACAAAATACAGTATTTTGCACTGTTTGCTGCTTGTGAGGCTGGTTGATGGCGTCTCTCGTCCTCCGTGGGGCGGACCTACCTTGGCACGTGGCTCCTGCTTCTGCCCACAGGGCCCAGGCTGGGGCCAAGGAGCCCAGAGAGGCCACTGCCCCGGACACTCCGGCCCCCAGGAAGGTGTCCCCCGTGGCCCTTCGACCCCGGCAGGCCCGGCAGAGCGGCCTCATTATCAAACCAAAGAAGTTCAGTGTTAAACCTCGTGTGCTTCCACACTGATTCGGCCTCCGGAGCCCACTCGGGACAGTGTGGTGACCCTGTCGCTGTTGCGTGTCATGTTTTCAGAGCAGGGGCTCCCCAGTTCAGCAGCAGCACAGGGCCACACGGACAGACTTCCCCAGTTCAGCAGCAGCACAGGGCCACACGGACAGACTTCCCCAGTTCAGCAGCAGCACAGGGCCACACGGACAGACTTCCCCAGTTCAGCAGCAGCACAGGGCCACACGGACAGACCTCCGGAAGGATGTGGCTGCAGGTTGGAGCTGTCCCAGTATCTCTGGCCTTACAGCGTGTCAGCCCCGTCCCTGGCACATGCGTGTGCATGTGCACATGTGTGTTTCTGTGTGTGCACACATGTGTGTTATCTTGTGTGTGCACCCATGTGTGTGGCGCGTGCATGTGTACATATGTATGGTGTGTGTCATCTTGTATATACACGTGCATGTGTGAATGTGTGTATCTGTGTGCGTGTGTACACACCTGTTGTGTGCCTTGTGTGGTGTGCATGCACACGTGTGTTGTCTGTGGTTTTCATGTGTGTGCACTGCGGTGTGTGTACACGTGTGGTGTGTGTGTGTACATGTGTGTTGTCTATGTGTGCTGTGTGTGCACGTGTATTGTCCGTGTGCTGTGCACGTGTGGTGTGTGCTGTGCGCACACACTTGTTGATGCGTGTGGTCTTCATGTGTGTACACGTGTGCCGTCTGTGTGTGTGGATGTACACATGCGTGGTGTGTTGTGCACGTGGTCTTTGTGTGCACGCGTGTGCCGTCTGGTTTGTGGCATGTGCCCGTCCTCTGCAGAGAGCAATGCCGCGTGGGCCCGTCTAGCTCCCCAGGACAGAGGGGCACCGTGCTGAGCCCAGGCAGCCCGAGGCCTCCGGACGCCCAATGGGTCTGAACGCATCCCTCGAGTGGTCCGAGCACAGAGCTGCCACCACGGCCACCACCGCTCATGGCTGCAGCCACTCACGCCTGCCCTGCCGGCCACCACCCACCCCCAGAGTTCACCTTGGGGCTCTGTCCTCCGACTGCTGCAGAGTGCTGGCACTCGCCAATTAGCTGCAAAGCACCCCACTGCCTCCGGACCCCTCCAAAATCCCCCAGGGCCCCCTCTGAATGAGGGACTACAGGGGAGCCCCCGTGGGCCCTGCCAACACCGGCAAGCCGGGTCTGTGGGGAACGCACTGGATAGGGGCTCAGGGTGAGCAGCCTCGCCCCTCACACCTTGTCCTGCCTGCCTGGCTGGGGCTCTACATGGTGGTCAGGGGTAGCCAGGAGCCCCTAGGAGCCCTGCCTTGGGACAACAGTCAGCTCAGAGGGTGTGAGTGCCAGCTGCTGGGGCGGGCTCAGGGCACAGATCCTATCTGCAAAGGCAGCTGTCCCGGAGGCCCCCACATGGCGCCCAGCTCTGCCCACAGCGCTCAGGGCCCTGACGGGTATGGAGCCGGCGGACACCCGGGCTGCAGCCAGGCCACCTCCGTCCCCACTTGCTGCCCGTGCGCACCCACCGTCCCACCACCTCCTCCCCCACGTGACCCTCACTCTAAGGGTGGGGAGGGCCTTGCTGCTGGGCCTCAGGCCTGGGTGTCGCCAGCAGCCAGAGGCCGTGCCTGTGGGTCCTGGCTCTGAGGATGGCCGGTCCTCTGGGGACCACTGACCCTGCCCACTTGCTTGTGCCGGAGCCTCCTCCTCACCTTGTGAAAGCAGAGGCTTTATTCCATGATTTATGATCAAAGAGGCACCTTTGGGTTGTAACTTTGCCTGTTAGATCCAAGGTCAAAGACCATTCTGCTACCCACAGGTGGGGGAGGAGGGGCCCTGGCTTGGACGGAGGCCAGCTGTGTGTGTGCCCAGAAGGTGGGGACGGGGACAGGGTGAGAGCCCCACGAGGACACGGGGCACATACCACAGGCACTCGCACCCCGAAGGCTTCATCCCCGCCCACCTTCCCTGGAAGCTGGCCCCACTGAGGCCCCACCTCCCACCCCATAGGCCAGGAGGCCCTCGCCTGCTATAAACCTCCCCACTCTGGCACCCCAGAGAAGGGAACCAGGTCCCTCTAGGGGCCGCCGGGCACGGTCAGGCTCCTGCCACCCAAGGGCTACCGAGGTGGGACAGAGGGTGTGCCACCCCAGGGATGTGGTTGGACTCCAGGGAGAACGTCTGTCGGTGAAGCCCTGGCAGCTGGAGGTCAGGCGTGAGTCCCAGTAGACCCATCTGCAGGGCTGGTCACAGGGCTGGACACAGAGCAGAGACGACAAAGGCTTACGCCCCCAGGAGCCCCCCCAGATGGCACACGCAGGCAGGGTATGCCCACATCGCCCCCCGTCCAGGCTGTGTGGACCCCAGCTGTGGGCTGCGAGGTTGGTCACCAGGAGCAGAGAGCATCCACTGGGAGTGGGTGACCAGGAGACAACCCACAGCGGCCCCTGTGTGTGGAAGGCCCCAAGGGTGCCCGGGGGACCGTGGGTCCCAAGGACGCTGACTCTACACAATTTGTATGCATAGGTCACCGCCCTGGCCAAGATCCCCAGGTCTGGGGAGACGCCTGGAAGGAGCGTTGAGCCCAGGAAGCCCCCTGCAGACCTGGGCCACCTCCCAGTGCCTTGGCAGCCTCACGTGGACGCCAAGCTGGCCCGGCCTCCGGGCATGATGACTTTAGGGAACGGCATGTGGAGGCTCCACATGCAGGAACCGCCACCAACAGCTGGTTCAGAAGCCAGAGCAGCGGCGTCCCACCAGGACGGCTCTTCGCCCACATGAGCACGGGGACTCAGCCTGGCCCCCCAGCTTGTCCGGGTGCAAGCAGGGTCTCCAGCCACACCCCATCACACAGGTGCCGAGGTGGCGACTCAGGGACCTCACAGTGTCACTGAGACGCTCAGAAATTCATTTGCGGGGCTTTCTGGTTCATCCAAAATGTCTCCACCAGGTAACTGCAGTCTGTGAGTGCGAGACGTTTGAAATAGCGAAACACAGCTTCTCTGGACGCCACTGTCCTCCTCTCGGGGAGCACAGACCGGAGGGGCCGCAGCTGAGCCGCAGCGTCACATGGACGGTCCTGCGCGTCTGTGTCCTGCTGGGGAGCTCACTCCTGGTCCTCATCCTAAAGGGAGGGTGTCCTGCCACGGGACAGGACTCGTGGTCCACGTCGGGAGGGGACAGTCTTCTGGTGTCAGGGGCCTCCTGTTGGAGGAATGCCTCGTGTTGGGTGGCAGAGGGGCTAGTGCCCATGGCCTCTGTCTGTGAGGCTCGTGGTCTTGGTGTAGTGACTTGGGTGACATTCGTGTCTCCTGTGGGGTGGGGGCCAGGGTTCCAGAGGGAGCGTCCGGCGCCACGGGCGGCAGTGGGGACTTGGGACTGGGGTGCGGTGTGTTGAGTAGGTGCTTGAGTGGGCCGTGGCCGGATGTCGATGTGCCCTGCACTGTGGGGCCGCACTCCTGCACACAGGCGCTCGTGCTCCGTGAGTACAGGGGACGGGGGCTCAGGCACGATGCTGCTCCTGGGGCCAGAGTCCCTGCACTGACGTGGGTGGGCTGCCGGGGCAGGCCCGAGCCCTGCACCAGGAGTCTGGAGCCGCAGGAGGACTGTTGGTCTGTGCCCATACAGGTATGTCCCGGGGGTCTGTGTGGAGAGATGGCGTGCCCTCCACGAAGCACTGGAGAGCCTGCCCGCGTCCAGCCCCAGCTGCCTGTGCGGATGGGGACCGGGCCGGGCTCCAGGACAGTTTGGCTCCCCTACCCCAGCCCGTCTGGTCCACCTGTGCCGGCTTCTGCTTCCGGCCTCAAGCAGGATGTTAGAACAAAACTCCATGAAGCCGTCCGTCTTCCCCTCTGTGAGCCTGAATACCCTCTCTGCACACTTGAAACTCAGGCTTTAGAAGCAAATGCAGAAACTAAGTGGCTGGGTCTTCCTGATGCCAAGTTCAATTTAGTCCAGATTTAGCCAGATTGAAAATTACTCTAATAAGATTGAGAAAAAAACAGTTTCTGCACAATGGGTAACTTGGTGACCTTGGTTACTTGCCACAGGACCCTGAATGCACTCAGGAGTCTCTCGTGCTTGGAAGGGACAGGAGGCTGCCGGGCCCGGAAGAGCCGCTGTGCTGGTTCTGCACACCCCCGGACCCAGGCAGCTGGCAGGAACAAGGCCCTGGCCTCCAGCCGTGTGCCCTGTACGGAGGCCCTCCTGCTCCAGTGGACGGCTTCCTGCCCCACGTGTGCGGGCGTCCTTCCCGGCTCTCCCCACCCTGTGTCTCCCTTGAGCCCACTGGCCACTCCCAAGGGACCCTCAACCCCACCGGGCAAATGAGATGGCCGTACCCGCCCCATGCTGGCCTCCTGGGGCATCCACGCACATTGTAAATATGTGAGGCTCGGGAAACGTCCGTTCTACCTCAGTAAAGCCGTAGAAATGATTCAATCGGCAGGAGACAAGGAAAAGGCGAGGGGAGGGGCCCCACCAGGCCCTGCTGGGCTACGGCCTCAGCTGCCGACGCCAGGACCAAGGACCAAGCACAGACAAGGGAGGGTCCTTGTGGGCTGGAGGCAGAGGTGCCTGGGGCCGCCCTGAGAACGGGTCACAGTAGCAAGTGAATCAAGATAAGCCTGGGACTATGGTCTGCCTCCTGGGCCTCGCATGTGCTGGGATGTGCGGCTGTTGGAGCCGGGGTGCACATCAGCCTCCTGCCTTCTGAATGCTGGGGCCCCTGGGCCTTCCAGCTTTCCCCACCTGGCTTCGCCTACCCACCTTGCGCAACCTCAGACTCAGGTCTCCTGCCCTTCTTAGCTGGGGCACAGGACAGAGCAGTCACTCTAGGGTCAGGAGAGAGGGGGCAGGCAGACCCCAGAGAAGCAGAGACCCTGGGGGTCAGCCAGCTCCCTGGGCCGCCTGCCTGGGGCCACTGGACCTGAGCCACTTGGCTCAAGCTCTAATGAAGGAGCAGAAGAGAGGGAGGGGGAGGGGGAGGGGGAGGGAGGGGGAGGGGGAGGGGAGGGAGGGGGAGGGGGAGGGGCTAGCTCAAACAGGCGGCGGGGGGGTGGGGGGTGGGGGGGCCCTCATGGGAAGAAGTGGGTCCTGGAGCCAAACTGCGGCCCCCCTGGGAAGAAGGACAAAACACCAGAAGGTCCAAACCTCGGGGTGGGGAAGCAGGGGCGGGGTCCTGGGCTGGGTGCCCTATGGCTGGTCTTCATTCTCCCGGCCCCCTACTGTGTTCATAAAGAGGTCAGGTTCAGGTCCCACTGCTAGTCAGGGATGGAGCCGGGTCCTTGGAGCCGGGACCTGCCAGAGCTAACTCCACGGCCTCCAGGAGCGTCGGTCAGTGGGCTCCCAGACCATCCCTCTGCTCCAGGATAACACACTCATCAGCAAGGACATGGCCTTCTGAGCTGGTTTTTGGAGAAAATGCAGGGCTAAAGCAAGGCCTGGGGGTCAGTGAGGCCGATGACAGGTCCCGCACACCCCAAGCCCCCAGCTGCCAGCCCAGGCCAGACAGTGGCCACTGCTAGGCCTAGTCCACTCCCAGAAAGGTCCAGCTCCACAGACAACTGGCTCAGGCAAGGGTCTGGACACTCCTTGGGCCAGTTACCATGCCAGAAGCCCCCCCCGGCTGCACTCCACCACTCTCCTGGGGGCAGGGGTCCAGCCGGGCCCCTAAAGCTGCACAGTAGGAGGGCTCTGTAGACGCATAGCAGGACAATCTGCAGGTCACAGGGCGTGGGGCTATGGGCCCGGGGGCACCATCTAGCCCCAAGGGCCCGTCCTTGGTGAGGGTTCCCAGCAAGAGACCCCACTGGGCCCTGCAGATCCTGCCTGACCTCTTAGGGAGGGCCGAGCTGCTTGTCCTTCTCTGTCCTGCAGAATGCAGGTGTGGTACACAGTAGGGGCTCAATAAATGCTTATGGAGTTGCAGTAGGGCCCACTCTGCCCAGGCTGATATCCGCCTCCAGCCTCTCATGTTGACCACAGCCCTCCAGACCTCCGGCTGCTGTTCTCTCCTGTGGGCCCTGTGCTGGACACCAGATACGGGGCTTGGGCTGGTGGCTGCAGAAGACATGAGGGAAGCTGGGTCCCCGTGAGGCCAGGGCTGCCCCCCAGACAGGCTCAGAGCCCAGACCCCATCTTTGGGGCCTCTGGAGGCCTGAGCACACGCCCCCTCCCTGGGAGCACTGGGGGCCCCTGGGAAGGAGAAGAGAGTCATGCCACTTGTTATAGAAGGAAAGGAAAGCCAGACTGGAATCCAGGAGGACAACGGCAGAGTCTTGCAGCAGGGGCAAGACACGAGACTCACGGGCAAAGGGGACTCCACGGCCAGGGAGCAGGGGGTCTGACCTGGGTTCTCTGCTTGGCCAGCCGCAGGCCTGCTCCCAAACCTTCTCCCGGGCCCGTCCCGTGTCAGCAAGAGCCCCGCCCTCGATGCCTCCTCATCCTAGGCGGCCGTTCCCAGGAGTTCTGGGAGGGGAGTGCAGCCAGAACCCCCCAGCCCTAAGGTCCCCGTGCCATGCTGTCCCCCCGTGTCCATGCTGCATTCAGAACGGGGCCCAGCCTGTCCGCACACGGTTGCTCGGAATACAGCCTCCGTCCCATGTGTTTTCTCTGACACGGTCGTGAGGTCCTTACGGGTGGCCACTGGGAGGAAGAGTCAGGAGGAAGGGTTTCTGGCTCGAGTTGCCAACAGGATTCTTGCTAGAGGCATTGGGGTGATAAGACGTCCCTGGAGAGGAGAAGGGGCCCCTCAGATGCCAGGGCCGGGGTTCTGCCCAACTGGCTAGCAGGGCGCTCCCTAAAGTCGGAGGGTTTGGAGGGAAGCTCGGAAGCCAGGAGTCAGGCCCGACTGGGTGGCTCAGGAAGCTGAGCAGAGAGAATCTGTCACCTTGAACCCCTCAGTCTTCGGGGCCGTGACAAGGACCAAGGGGCCACCTGCCTGTCACACCCCCACGCAGACACACACCCTGTGTGGAAGCTGAGGGCCTAGGGCTTCTGCCCTGTTCTCGGCCGTCCCCTCCCCAACCCCAGGACTCACAGACAACCGGGGTCCGAGGCAGCGTCCCCCCAACCATGAGGTCACATCTGGAGGGGCAAGCAGGGCCTCCCCTCCCCCACACTCACCAGACAGAAGCAGCCCAGCAAACCTGCTCCTTACCCCCAGCTCCGGGAGAGGGTGCAGGGGTGGGAAAGAGCCCTTCCCCTGCAGCGCCCAGGAGCGCGGGAAGGGTGCGACATGACCCCAGGCCCCGCGGGCAGAACCCCCACCCCCCGGAGCGCCAGGCAGCTGCAGCCCAGGCCACAGACATGGGGAGGCAAGTGACCAGGAAGGGCTGGTGGGGAGGTTCTCTGGGATCCAGCTCGGCGCGAAATGTCGGGACACCAAAAGTCCATCATCGAGACCCAAGCGCTGGATTCAAAACCCTAAATTGTTGTAAAACACCCTTAGGAACAGCGCCCGAATCTTCCGGAGAGACAGGCTCATCCCCACCCCCGGCTCCAGGTGCTGCAGGGGTTGCTGGCCCAAGGGAGGGCAGCGCACCCCACGGCAACACCGGGCCCCCCAGCGCGGGAGCCACGTGGGTCAGAGGCGGGGGTCGTAGAGAAGCGACCCCACAGGCAGGAGATTCAGGGCTGAATGTGCTGAAACCACCTGGACACAAAGGGCAGCCCGCGCCGCTTCTCCTCGCCACAGACACGCCCCAGAGCCCCCAGCCGGAAAGGGGAAACAGGAAGGGTTCTAAGTCGGAAGCCTGTCATGCCTGTCCCGGCCCTGCAGCCTGAGGGCCACACTTCCCAGTTTACCAAGTGCCCCGTGGCTCTCCCTGCCTCTCCCCACATCTGGCAGCCTGAGCTGGGGCTCCGAGGAGTGAGGCCCTGGGGGAGGGGGACCCATGGAGAGCCTGGGGCGCTGGGACCCGCTGGGCATGCAGGAGACCACACAGGTCTCAGTGGGACCACACAGGGCAACACTCCCACCCAGTGTCCGGCGACCAGCTCCCTGATTCAGTGTCCCTGATTCAGCACCCCCCCAATCTAGGGCACCTCGGGACCAATGACGGGGAAAGCCGAGCTCCCCAGCCCATCAGAGGACTCTGCCTCCGGCCTTCATCGGGGCACCTGAGCCCTCTTTCCTCCACGACCTCCCCCTCTCCCCAGCCTGCCCCGGTCTCTGCCACACACATGTGTCATGGGACCCCCCAGTTCAGGGCACTCTGAGGAACCATCTGGAGGGGGGAGCCTCCTTGATGTCCCCATGCCGTGTGCCAAGCATACACTGAAGAGGGCCAGGCCAGGTGCCTTGCACACGTCACTTGTCAAATGCTGATGTCACACCCGTGAGCAGACTCAGAGAGGTCAAGTGACCTGCCCGGGATCACACAGTCAAGACGAGACAGGGCCAGAACGTCCACGAGCCACACGCCCTGGCGTCTAACCCTAACCCTGACCGCTCCGAGGGAGCAGCACTGAGACGGCGCCCCCGCCCGGCCTCGCCACCGCCCAGCGCTCCTGCGTGGAGGACAGACTCCCCACAACACGCCTGCGGCCTTCTCCGCTACCTCCCGCTGCACGGGCCTCTCTGCCCTGTCTGTGTCTGCTCCCCACGGATGCACACCCGCACGGCTGGGGCAGCGGGGGGCCCCGTGATCACCAGCGCGGGTGGACACGCAGCTGTGGGCCGAGCAGGGCGGCGGGAGAGCCCTCCTGGGCGGGGCAGGTGGTATCAGTTACGTTCCCAAAGTAAATCTCCTCCAAGTTCTCCAGACCGAGCTAAAGACACCGGGATGAGGAAGGACAGGTTCTCTCACTTCCCACAGACGCACCAGAACGTGGACTTCTTTGAGCCGCAGACCCAGGAGGAAGCCAAGAGCACGTCACAGAAGAGGGGCACCGGCCAACGGAGACCCCCGGCACGGCCCACAGTCCTCAGATGAGGCCAAGGGAGAAGCCCACCATGTATTCGGGGGTAAATGATAAGACAAATTCCTGGTCAAAAAGGAAAAGACCGTTGCCAGGCCCGGCATTGAAAGCCGCTGACTGTCGGTGGCCACGTGGACCTCTGGGAAGGCCACGGAGCTCGGCCTGGGTCCTGGGGCTCCGTGGAAAAGTCAGCAGAGCCATGGCCTGTGGAACTTTGAGAGGACACATCGCAGGACACCCACAAAAGGACATCCGCATGGAGTTCAGAGCAACGAGAGGAGGGAGACCCGGACAGAGGGAACGCGCGCCCACTGCTCCCGCGGCAGGGCCCGGGGTCCCAGGACTGGCTTCCCGGCGGCCGCCTGCGCTCCTCAGCGCCTAAGTCCCACGTCTTTTCATCCTTTTCTGAGACACGTTTCCCAGTAACGTGACTGAAACGGAGTCCTGGGCGAGTTTCCCAGGAACAGGAGCCTCGGCCCGGGACAGGGGACAGCGTTTCAGCATTTTGTTCATGGGGAGCCGTAGCGTAAACTCGGTCTCGCTTCGTGCATTAGGGAACAGCACAGCCAGTAAACTCCTGGCAACTCCTCATGGAAGCTGGGCTTAGTTGAATTTATTCTGGAATTCGGTGTTTGTTTCTCACGGGTTAGTGTTCCTCCACTGGCCGGAATGTTGCGTGGCCCTGCCTCGCGCAGGAAGGAGCTACCTCTGTGCTCCAGAGCGACCTTTGCCCCCGCTTGCAGGGGCCCCGACAACCCAGGAAAGCCCTGTTGGAAATCCAGCTCCACGGACAGAAACAGGACAAGAAGCGCTGGTTCCCAGGCGAGGGGCTCACTCTGCTCACAGACCCAGGGCCGACACTCCAGCCGCTTCCCAGCGACAGGGAAGCGGTGACCCTCCCCAGGCACCCCAACACCCACACGGAGTAACTGAGGGCGTCTGAGCTCCTGAGAATCCAGAGAAACGGAGGAGGGGGAGACGTGCCAACAGTAACGGGGGGGCACCCGGCGCCATCTCCCATGCCAGGCGGGCAGTCCCCACCCCACCTGCCTCCATCAGGCGTCGGAGTGTCAGAGTCAGGCCCTGAGCCACCGACGCCTGCATCTGTCCTTGGTAGAAACCCTCAGGAGCGGCGAAGACACAGGAGAACACGCTGCCGTGGCTTCCAGTCATGAACCCTGCAATTGCGGCACAGCCCGCAGCCCCGCCGGGGAACCGGGCGGGCAGGGAAGCCGCGGGGCCAGGAGCTCCTCGCCACACCTGGGCCACCATGGAAGCCAGCCCACAGCACACAGGACGGCCCTCCGGGCTGCTCCTACCAGCACAAAGCCGGACACTCACGGGTCAGGGTCAAAAGCCCCCTGGGCGTGGGCTGCACTCAATCCCCGTGCCCACCCCTGCCCCGAGGGGGGCCCTGCCCGCCGGCGAAGGCTGCTCTCTGAAGCCTTCACAGCCGCAGTGGAAGAACACATGTGCACAGCGAGCCCAAGCGCTTGCCCCAAGCGACAGGGGGGCCGGCCCCGAGCCTGAGGCTATGCCCTCACCCCACTCCAGCCCTGGACCGTGCTGCCCTTGGCCCTTGCAGAGCTCCCAGGCCAGCAAACAGGCTCCCAGGGGTCCCAACAAGGTCTTCATGGTCCCAGGGGCAGCTCGAAGGACACTGTGGTGGGTCCAACGGTGTCCCCAAAATGACCTGTTGAAGTCCTAACCACAGGCACCTGTGAATGTGACCTTTTTTGGAAATAAATGCTGTGTATATATAACACAATATGACGTCTGTCTTTATGGAAAAAGGGACAGCCAGAGTGAGAACCACAGAGTGACAGCGCAGGGCTCAGACTCCCCCAACAGAAGCCGCGGCAGTGGTCCACAGTCCTCGGGTGTGCATTCCCATCCCCAGGACAAACATGTCATTTACTTCACCAAAAGACTTCAAGATTGTAAAATAAGTTTTACGGTCACTGGGGGGAAAAAAGTTTGTTTTTTTATGTATTGAATTTTTGATGAAAACCTGCATATGTATTTGTTGCAAAGAAGTGTGATGGAGATCTAGAGAGTCTTTCAAGCTGAGCAGTTATTACTGCAGGAAAAATTCTGGCCAAAATCTGAGGTCTATCATAAGTTTAAGGGAAAACACTCTGATGAACGGTGTGGACTGGCAGACAACAAGTACATGATTTTTTTTTAAATGACGAATGGGGGGCGTCGCAGCTATGTCTCCGTGGGGACCTGGGCCAGCTCAGGCCTGTGGGGGGGGCCTCCTTGCCCTGGGGTGGTGAGTCTGAGCCCCACGGCGGGCGCAGAGCTTACTTAGACAGAAAATGAAAATCCAAAAACCATGTTGGTATTTAGTTCCTTGGATAGGTTGACAAGAGTAACAGCTTTACTTCAAAATATCAATATTTACCACACCGGAAACTCCACGCATGGCAATTATTTACATTTGTGATTTCTTACAAAATTTAAATGTTGACTTCAAAATGTGCGAGCAGTTTGACAGCTTTTCAAAATTCATCCAGGGAAAGGAGAGCCAAGACCCCCACCCTGTTCGCATCAGCCGCGGACTGGTCGGCCGGGAGCCCCTGCTCGCGTTACATGGGAGCGACGCCCCTGCAGAAGCCCCGCGGCTCAGAAGAGTGAAGCAAAGTCCTGCCTGTGTCTGAGAAGGACCAGGGCCTGGAGACGAGCACTGGACTTTGCAGGAGACGCGCCCGTCTGGGGCGTCCTGTCCCGGCCCCGATCAGGAGCGAGGTCTGTGGAGGGCAGGGGCAGAGGCGGGGAGGGCGGCTCAGGCCAGGGTCTGCAGAAGGACGGCTCTCGCAGGGACGTGAGGTAGGGCAGACCCGTGGGCAGCGCACGCTCAGACGGGTCAGGGAGGACCACCGAGCGGACTGCGGCACCACCACATCGCGGCCTCAGACTGCAGGGCAGGACTCCAACACCACGGGACTGTCCTCGGGAGGACGGGGAGCAGGCGCGGCGGGGCGGGCAGGCACAGAGGCCAACGCTCGGAGGCCACTCCGGGGTCTGCTTGTGAGGATCCTGGCACTGCTGGAAACTGGGTCGGGAGTGAACTTTGAATGGACACCAAGGGCCTGCCGGGCTATCCTCTCTCGTGCGCGGGCTCATCGGCTCTGGGAAGACCCCGAGTGCCTAATCGAGACCAGCGCTGGTGCTCAGAGTCCTGCCTCACCCAGCCACGTTAACGAAGCCTCTACGCTGTCCGAGGCCCCAGAACACCAGGCGAACACCAGATCCTCTCCTGGGCCAGAGCTTGCCACGAGAACAAGTGAGCCCTCAAGCCCTCAGACCCACCCGGCTGCAGGGGGAGACGCCGCAGAGCCAGGCCGACCAAGGAGCACAAAGCTTCCGGGGAAAGCAGAGGGTAAGGACCCGTGTGCAGTGCGGCCCCATGGGCTCCCCCTTGGCCCTTCCCCACCCGCCCATACTCCTGGTCCCGCTCTGTGGAGCAGCAGTCTGCCCGACCCAGGAGATGGAAAACACGCACCTCAACCGCCTGTTTCTGCTGCATTTTGCCCAAATTGGATGCGTCTTTTCCTCAAGTAGACGACCTGTCATTAGATCCAGAATACCCGCAGCACGCCCCTCCTCAGAAATGGGTTATCTTAGCCCCTCCCCTGCAGTGCCTAAGCCCCACCCCCAGACCCTGCACCCGCAACCAGGTGCACAGTGACCGGAGAGCCAGGGGACAAAGCCCACCTCATCTCCATGAGGTCCCCGCAGGTCGGTTTTCGCGCCTCAACAAGGAGCACGTGGGCTGGGCGGTGAGAGAAGGCCGGCCGCACCCAGGCCTCACCAGCCCACTCCCCCAGCCCTGCAGCAGGCAGACCCTGCAGCCAGAATGCTCAGCCCTGTGCACGGGGTCTGAGGGCAGGGGGGCACCCCAGGGCCCTCTTGCCTCCCTCTGCCTCCTTCTGAGGCCCTGAGTTGGAGACAGCTCAGACAGTGGCCCACATCAGACAACTGGGAGGGGCTTCTCTCCGGTTCCTCCACCCAACCCTGCTGCTGCTCTGGGCATCCGCACGCCCAGAAGCAGGGAAGTGGCACCCAGTTTCTGCCTAGTTGGCCTGGGCGGGGGAGGGGCATTTCGCACAGGACGAGGTCGACTGCCCGGCTACCAGCTCAAGGCCCATTTCTCCAGTGACTTGAGCATCCCACACGCTTGGGCGTCACATGCCAGGGCCCAGGGTCACTGTGACCGGACCCAAGCACAAAGTATTGGGAATTAATGTCCCAGTGAACGCTTGGACTTGCACGCCTTGCCACGAGCCCTGGCTCAGTCACACAAGGAGCGTTTACGGATCACCTGCTGTGTACCCGCGGAGCAAGGGTAGGGCCTGGGAGCGAGGAAACTGAGAGCCTGGCCCGTAGCCTCCGCTGACCAGAGCTCTGCTGGCAGCGGGGAAAGGACCGAGTCCACTTCCTGTGGAAGAGCGGGTAGGGGTGCCGCCTTTGCCAGGGTTGGGAGAGTACCCTGCATGCTCAGACAACCACGGGCCCAGCCTAGGGCAAGGCTCACACGCTGCTGAACCGAATCCAGCCACTGGACCATAAGCGGAACAACGAAGGGGTTCATGGGGCGACAGCAGGGCCGCTGAATGGTGGGCAGGCGTCGTCCGGTGTTTGGGTCTCCTTGGCCCCAAGGCTGCCTGGCAAGGTCAGAATGAAACCCTAACTGTTGCTCCCTACATCCCATGAACCCTCGCTCCAGGAGGAGGCGGGCCAGACCCCCCCCTGCTCAGACCCGCCCTGCCCGGTCTCCCGCCCGCTCCGCTCCGCCGCCCCACCCCCACCCGCGCGAGGACTGCGGCAGCCCCGCCCCGGGGCGGCGGGGGAGGGACGGGAGCGCCCCCGCGGAGCGTCCACCACCCACCCAGAGCGGCGCCCCCCCACCCCCCCGCCCCGGCAGTGCCCCCAGCCGTGCGCCCGGCCCTCGGCCTCGGGGGCCCAGGTGGGCGCTCACCCAGCGGCAGGGGGCGGGGGCGTCGCTCAGGGCACCGAGGGGCCCCGCCCCGAACCGCTCCCGCCGCGCACCGGCCACCGCCTCCGCGCCGCCCGCAGAAGGGGCCGCGTCCCCAGGAGCGCGCAGCCCCAGTCGCGCCGCGGCGCCCGCCGAGCTGAGCCAGGCCTTGCGAGCGCGGGGACCCCCGGCCTCCCAGGCGCCGGGTCCCTGCTCGGGTGACACTGCGGCAGGCGCGCGGGCGGCTCGCCGAGGGCGGGGCCGCGGGGGGCGGGCGCGTTGCCATGGCGGCGGGGCGCGCGTAGCCGGAGCCGAGCCCGAGCCGAGCCCGAGCCGAGCCCGAACCGAGCCCGAACCCGAGCCGAGCCGGAGCCGGAGCCGGAGCCGAGCCCGAGCCGCAGCCGCAGCCTGGGTCCCGCCGCGAGGCCGAGGCCCCCGCGCGGGTGTGTCCGAGGCGCCGCCGGCGCGCCCGCGGGCTGCAGGCCATGGACGCGGCCGAGCTGTACGAGGAGGAAGGCAAGGACCTGGCGGGCTACGACTTCGAGCCGCTGCCCACTCTGCCGGAGGACGAGGTGAGCCCCGGCGCCCGCGGTGGGACCCGCTCCCCGCCCCCTCCCCGCCTTCCCGGCAGAGTCCGGGGGAGGGCGCCCCCGCCCCCCCCCCCCCCGCAGGCCCCTACCCCGGGCCCAGGTCTTGGCAGCCACTCTCAGCAACCCCCACCGGCCTTGAACGTTCTCGCGCCTAGCGGGCAGGCCCCCTGGAACGCCCACCTGGGACAGCAGTGGGTGGGTGGTCACTGAAGAAGTTGGTGCCTTGTGGGCTGGGGGGCTGGGAGCTCCGGACTGTGAATGTTGGATGGACCAGTGTGGTTTGGGGCGTCGTGAGGGGGAGGAGGTGGATCCTGTTTTCCTCCTGCCAGCGCCCTGGGAGGTCAGTGGGAGGCACCAGCCAGCAGAGCCCAATCCAGCCCTCAGGTTCCGGAGCTGGGGTGGAGGTCCAGAAAGCCCCCCAGGACAGAGGGCTGCTTCTTGCACACAGTGGACAGCAGGGGCCTCCACTCCGGATCCTGAGTCCTGAGGCATCTCCCTACCCAAGGCTCAGAGAGACCAGCAGCCTCCCTCACTGGAGCTGCTGGTCATTCACTGGACTGCTGCCCGCAGAACCCATTTGCCTGCAGCTCTGGCTTCCTTGGCGCACCCCACAGGCTCTGGCTCGGGGTCAAATGAACAAGGCAGGTCCCTCCGTGGGATTGCCAGCCCCCAGAGGACGCAACCACCCCCAGAAAGACCCAAGGCTATGAGGTCTGGGTGGAGGGCCTTCCAAGCCTCCAGCAGGCGAGTGGCCTGGTCTCCAGGCTTCTGCACCCATGGCTGAGGAGCGCTGGCGTCACGCCATGCTCGTGGGAGGGGCTGCAGCCAGATGGTGCTGGTGAAGACCCTCCAGTGCCGGGCAAGGCTGGTGCCAAGGCTGAGACAGGGCCTCCAGCCTCCTGGTGCATGAGGGGCTCATAGGGGCCACAGCTGCAGTCTCCACAGCCTTCCACCTCTGCCCCCCACTCTCAGAGGAGAGCCGGCCGCAAGGACAGAGGTCACACTGTGGGCAGCGCTGTCCTGGGCAGCAGAGTGTGCCCCGGGGCGCCGGTGGCCGGCCAGCCGAGGGCTGCTGCTGCTGCTGCCTGCTCCCTCCTACGCCCGCCGTGGTGGCCTGGATTTGGTGACAGTCTGCAGAGGGGGGAAGCAAGAGCGTGAATAGAGCTTTGGGCATCTCTATGGCTTCGATGGAAAATGAAAGGGCGCGCCCAGCCCACAGCCCTCGGAGTCTCCCCCAGAGAACACATTTCAGCATATCTGTTAGAGACTCACCTCCGAAGTCAGCATCCGAAGCCGGTGTAGAACGCAGTTCTTCTGCAGACCCGTGCTAGGTCAGCCAGCCCCCTCTGAGGGCCACCTGTGTGCCCCGTGCAGAGTCAGCGGCCCGTGCCCAGTGAACAGAGCAGCAGAGCCAGGACCCAGACCCAAAGCCAGATCCTCGCCCATGGTTGGCACTCCTGTGTGCCCTGGTGCCTTTTCTGGGCTGGGGTTCCCTCGTACCCCTCTGGGTCGGAGCAACCCCCTAGCTGTGCACAGTATATAGGACTGAGGGGTTCCCCCGTCCTGTGACCGGGGCCTCCAGGTGAAGTGGGAAGCCACTGCATTAGTAGCGTCCACCGGGAGAGCTCAGCTGGGCCCTTCGAACTTCTTGCACCTCTTCTGGGGGACAGAGGCACTGTCTTTGGGCATGATCCCGTAAAACAGGAAGCCCGTCGAAGCTCAAGCCTTGGAGCTTGACCGATGTCCTGTACCTGCGAACACACCTGGTTCAGACTTTGCACACACTGAGCTCAGCAGGTGCCGGAGGTTTTACATCTCCATCAGAGACACGTGACTGTGCTGCTACAGCCCTGGAGAGCCCGGCTGCCTCCGGAAAGCTCCTGTGTAAGGGGAGGGGGAGGCAGCCTGCATCGTCACCCGGGGGGGGCCACGCTGGTGCAAGCCCTGGAGAGAGCCAGACCGGAGAAGACTCAGGGCAGCTCCCCAGGGAGGGACGGCAGGTGTCAGACCCAGGACACAGACAGAGGAGTTTGCAGTCCCACAGCTGATCACAGCCAACTGCACAGCAAGGCCAAGACACGGGGCCCTATGCTCACCCCCACCCCTGCCCAGGAGCCCCGTGGAATGTTTCGCTGGTTATAACCCTGGAGAAGAGCCGAGTGGCCAGTAAACATGAAAAATGTTCAACTTCATCATCGAGGAACGCGGAAGACGCTGACGGCGGGGGTCTCTGCACAAGGCCAGTCGGCGAGGACCAACACCGGGCGGTGGCCGCGTCGGCAGGGACTGGTGTGCCGGCGGACGCCCTCCCGCCAGAGTGCGTGTGCATGGAACAGCCTCTCTGGGAAGCAGCTTGGGGTCTGGTGGTGGCGTGGAGGATGGCCGCTCCATGTCCTGGCAGCTGCACTCCGGGTGCAAGCCCTGGAGAATTCTCTGAGCTGGTCACCCCCGGAGCACGAGGCGCATGGGCCCGAGGTCCTGGAGGGCGTCGTCCAGCCCACTCTCTGGCTTCCTGTGGGCCGTGTGGCTGCACTGGCACCAGCGAAGGACCGGGACGGGGGATCAGGAAGAGCAGCGGCTGGGGGAGCAGGCCTTCTGGAGGCCGGTGGCGCCCCTTCCAGGGGCCTTCAGGGGACAAAGACAGGAGTGGGCTTGGGGATGAAGGTGGCGTACCGGTTTGGGCCCAGAAAGGGGCCTGTCTCCTGCTCCCTAGACTCCCCGGAGGTCTAAGGAGTATTCTCGTCCCTTTGAAGTTCGGTGAGCACCTCTCCGGCTTCTATGGGCTGGGCGCTGGGCCGGGCCCAGGGATCTGGAGGTGGGCGGGCCCACAACTCCAGGGTGTCCCGTGAGCAAACAGATATTCCCGCGGCGCCCCGCTGGGTCCACGTGAGGCCCCTGGCCAGACAGCACAGGGCAGCAGACAGCTAGGAGCCCAAGGAGAGGGTCGTGGTGGGCGAAGTTTGGGGGTGGAGGGGGCACTTTAGGGCCAGTGGAAGGCCCCCAGCAGGGCACTTGGCAGAGCTCCCCGGGCGGGGGGGTCCAGCCCCTTGGAGGAAGCTGCCGGCAGGCCTGGAGAGTGTCAACTGCTCTCGGCAGTGATCCGTGTCTCGGGGGGCAGTTCCGGTTAGGGTGCGGCAGGGTTGAAGACGGGAACATCAGAGAGTACACGTGAGATCCGCAAGAGCCGTCCAGGGGTCCCTGCGCGTCCCTGGGGGCACCCTGGCTCCCATGCCCTCTCTGACAAGGGGCAGTGGGGTGTCTTCGAGGCCCAGACTCTCCTGGCGGGGCACACTCTGCCATAAACAGACAAGGGTCCTCCGGTGGGAAGCTGACGCTTGCCTCTGAGACCCAGGGAACGGCTGAGGAGGGGTGCCCTTCCTCCCGGCCTGGGCGGGGTGGAGCTTGTGCCTGCAGGACCTCTAGGGAAGGACAGCTGTCTTCCTGTCCTGCGAGGACTGCAGCTTGGGCGACTCCCACCTCAGGCCTACCCCACATCCCACCCAGCTGGTACGTTCCTGGGGAACGGGAATCCCGGACCCTGTGGGTGGGGTTCCAGGACCCAGGGGCCCACCCAGAAGGCTTGGTCTACACCCAGGATGTACAGCCACCGGAGGCTGCCCAGCAGTGACAAGGTCAGGCTGTGCTGGCGGTGGCAGGGGACAGCTGCAGTGTGAGCAGTCCCGGTGCCTGCGGCCTGCCACGGGCCGTCACGGGTGCCGGGCGTGTGGGCGCCCCACGGGTGAGGCTGCAGACAGGCATCAGTGGGCGCTGTGACCAGCCTTACTGCTCGCAGCACGTCACCTGCCTCTGAAATGTCTATGACAAGCAGGGACGCTCTTGTCCATCCTGCCCCAGGCCCTGGAGGGTCACTAGGGTCTGCGTCCCGGGGCGTGCGGGGCCCACCTGGCAGCGCGGCTGAACCTCTGGGTCCGGAGGTGGGCACAGGTGTGCAGGATGCCCACACGGCTCTCATCTGTCAGGGTGGCCAGGGCGAGGGACGTCTCCTGGGATTCTGGTGGAGACGGGCCGGGGACCCTGAGCAGACGACACAGGCTTCCCAGTCTCTCGTCGTTGTCCCGGCCAGGCAAGGAAGGGTGAGTCCTCTGGGTGAGCTGACGGAGGGGTGTCAGGTCCCAGAGGACAGGTGACCAGGGAGTCTTTGGCTCAGGGTCCCCCAGCACGTGGTGAGACCACCCCCCAACCTTGGTGTGCCAGGAAAGCCAGTGGCAGATCTCAGCTCTGTCCCGGAACCACGTCAGCTAAATTGTGCCTTCCCGTCACAGCTGGGCTCTGGAGGGGCCAAGAGCATCTTGTCTGTGAGTGGGGGCCTCGGCCATGATCCAGAAGCAGTGACTCGGGACCCATCAGACCAGTCACCTGTCCAGATGCCCCACCATGAACAGGTGCTGGGGGCTACAGGTCTTTTGGGAAGGATGAGGCACCCCCTCACAGGGAAATCCTTCAGCAGGACGGGGTTGGGGGGCCTTGAACAGGTCATGCCATGGGCCATGAGATGCCCCATGGGCACCCCTGACCTGGGCTCCCTTCTCTGGGTGGCGCATCGACAGCTGTGGGGGCCGGTGCGTGCAGCCGGTGCTGGCAGACCAGCAAGGCCCTGCTGTGGGGACGGGCTCCGACGCAGTGTGGGCTAGCGTGTGTTTCCTAAATAGCACAAACCACGGGGTCTTTGGGTCGTTTATTAGTGCGTGCCTGTGCGTGTGGGACCTCATGCGTGTGCACGTGCGTGTGTGGGGCTGCATGTGTGTGCGGGTGTGCTCTGTGTGCCTGTGCATGGTCATGGGTGTGCACATGGGTGTGTTGCGTGCACAAGTGTGTGCATATGTATGCACTCCCTAGACATCTCCTTAACGAGGCCCCACAGGCACCATGGGGCTCTCCTGCACCCTGGGGAGTCCCCAAATAGTGCACAGTGTCCCTTAGATTGAGCCAAATCAGAAAGACCTTTTGGGGTACCTGGGCGGCTCAGTCGTTAGGTGTCTGCCTTCGGCTCAGGTTGTGATCCCGGGGTCCTGGGATCGAGCCCCGCATCGGGCTCCCTGCCCAGCGGGGAGCCTGCTTCTCCCTCTCCCACTCCCCCTGCTTGTGTTCCCTCTCGCTCTCGCTCGCTCTGTCAAATATAAACAAAATCTTTAAAAAAAAAAAAAGGAAAGGGAAGAATTTTTATCCATGACCCCCGGGAACAGCCAGGAAGTGGAAACGGAGGTTTTCGGGTCTGCTAGCCGCCTGCACACCCCCGTCTGCTTTACGCTCTCATTCGCTTTCCAAGCTGCGACCACCGTCCTCACAGGGCCACGCGCTGCGGGAAGCCGGCGAGCGGCTCTCTGCTCTTGTCCGCGTGAACCCTGGGCCCCTTCTTGGAGCAGCTTCCAGCGGGCTGTCCCTCCTTCTCCCCTACCCCGCGGAGAGCGCTGGAAGGCCTGGGCACTGACGGGGCCCGTGGCGCGCTCTGAGGAGGAAGCAGGCGGTGGCCTGTGCCGAGCCGCATGGGCACGCGACCACCCAGTCCCCGGGGGCCCCGCCCATCCCCCCACCCTGTTGAACCCCGAGGCTTAGCCGAGATGCCATGAGACTCACCCTCCGATTCGTTTCCTTCCTTCCTTCCCGCAGCTCCTTGTCCCCCTTGCCCGTGGCTGTGGGGATCCCTGCCCGCAGTGCAGGCGGGAGAGATTCGACGGCTCGAGCTAGACTTTTCCCGACCAGACAGCTAGGCCGCGCTGGGAGAACAGCCCTGTGTGCGGGGCGCGGTGGGGCGGCTGAGGCGGGGCAGGAGGGAGCTCGGGCTTCTGCACCATCGCCCCTGCTCCCCCCACCTCTCCTGACCCCACCTGCGTGCGCCTTCCAGGCTCTGGCTCCCCCGGCCGCCATGGGCCAGCGGAGCAGAGAGACACGGGCACAGCGAGGTGACCGGGGCATGAACCGCCGGCCAGCTTCGGGCCTGGAGATCCGAGGTGTCTCATGTGAGAATGTGTGTGCACATCCTCGGGGCACATGCACGGTGTGAGCGCACGTGGGAGTGTGTGTGAGTCAGTGTGTGGGCGTGTGGGTGTGCACAACTGTGCATTTACGTAAACATGCGGCTATGAGCGTGTGCGTGTGTCTGCGTGTGCGTGAGGTCGTGTGGCATGACCACGGAGGGCGCAGGAACTCGTATGTGTGTGCGCACATGTGAGCTATGCATCTGCGACCGTGGGAGAGCTGTGTGTGTGTGTGTCCACCTGGTGCGTCCCGATGTGCACGCCTGTCCGGGAGGTGTGTGTGCGCATGACCATGCGTCCGTGTGTAGGTTCAGGTGCACTTGTGCATGTTTGGGTCCCCTTGGTCACAGGGAGGCCTGGGGTCTGGCCCTGGGGGAGGGACCACGGTGACGTCGAGTCCTCTGTGTGCCCTGCCCGAGCTAATGTCGGGGCCGCCGCTCCGCCATCCCATCCGCATGTCGCTGTGTGTCCCGGGTTCTGTCAAACGCTCACCCCACGTCAGCTGGGCTGCGAGCTTTCCTGGCACGAATGTGCTTCTGTCTCCCCCGGTGACCGCCTCGCCCGTCTGCGACAACCCAAAGAAGCGAAGACCCCCACAGGCCCACTGAGCCCCGTGTGTGAGCCGGTGGGGTCGGAGTACAGGGCCCAGCTGGACACGGGGGCCACGGGGAGGCCGTGATTTCTGGGACCAGAAGCTAGGTCCCAGCCCCCGGAGTGAACATGTCTCCCAAGAACACACCGGTTGTTCTGCCAAATGCTCTGTGGCCTCTGGCATCCAGGGGACAGTGCGGAGCGTGACTCCGTGGGTGGCTTTTTTCTAGAGGCTTTGCCCACAGTCCTGTTTCTGATGTGAAGTGAAATCCTGCCGCGCGTTGTCTGCTTCCCGAGAATCCGTGCAGACGCCATGGTGCCAGGCCCTTCTCGGGGAGGAGGGCCTGCTGCGCCCGGGCCTGTCCCCAGACCTGCCTCAGCTGCAGCCTGTCTTGGCAGGAGAACGTGTCCCTGGCCGACATCCTCTCCCTGCGGGACCGCGGCCTCAGCGAGCAGGAGGCGTGGGCCGTGTGCCTGGAGTGCAGCCTGTCCATGAGGAGCGTCGCCCACACGGCCATCTTCCAGACCCTATGCATCACGCCGGACACTCTGGCATTCAACACGAGCGGGAACGTGTGCTTCATGGAGCAGCTCAGTGGTGAGCCCGGGGCGGCACAGGGGTGGCAGAAGGTACCCGCGGGGAGACCAGGGACACAGGGTCCCGACCCGTCCCCGATTGCAGCGGCCACCCTGGTGGTGTCTCCAGCCCCAAGAACGCGCTGAGGGAGGAGGAGTGAGGTGTCCCCACAGGCTGTGTCACCCGGCTCCTGCAGGGGACCTGCCAGGGGCCCACATGCCCTGGAGACCCTGGGCCACTGGCCCACAGTGAGTGGTTGTGGGGCATGAAGCAGAGGGCACAGTGGCCCTGCAGGAGGCCCCCACTGGCTGCCCAGCCTCCAGGACTCCCACAGCCCCTGCCCTGCTCCAGGGAGGGCCTGAGCAGACGGCCCGACTTTCCGCAGCCTGTGCCTCCAGTCCCCTTTCTGGGAGCCAGGAAAACCCTCTGCTTCCCCTTTGGACGGCTTCCCCGGGCTTCCAGGGAGCGTGCGGGCTCCTCGTTGCTCCGTTTCCTCCGACGCTCGACGCAGTCCCCAGGGATGCCGGGACAGAAGGAGGTGGGGGGGCGGGACGGGGCCCCTGGTGAGCAGGAGGCCATGGCTCCTGACCCTGGGTGGGCGGGCTTCCTCTTCACCGCGGGCCCTGTCCGTGTGCGATCCGAGGCCTTCTCTTTTCCTTCCCCAGATGACCCCGAGGGTGCCTTTGTTCCCCCGGAGTTCGATGTGACCGGGAACACCTTTGAGGTGGGTGGCAGCAGCCGGGCCCCACAACCCTCACTGGGCTGCCGTCGAGGCCGACACGGGGAAGGCCGCTATGGCGGGGGCTCCTCTGTGCAGGGCGCGGGCTGGGGGGGGCCGCCTTCGGAGCACCCCCCTTTGTCAGAGTCAGGGTCCCCGGCGGCAACTTGGCGTCTGGACGCGCTTGTCATTATTGTTGTTGAGTGTGTTTCCCGCGTGCGAACTTGACTACGTGTAGCAGGTTGGAAGTGCCCGGGGTTGCCAGTGGCGGCGGGCGGGCATCGCGGCGTCCCCGAGGAAAGAGCCAGGGGTAGGTGGCAGCGCCTGGCGGGACACGCGGCCTGTGGGGGAGCATTCGCGACCATCTCGCTCCGGGCCGAGGTCGTCCCCCCCAGGCACCCTGTGTGCAGGCCGGGCAGCGCGGCAGGGGGCGCCCAGAGTGGACCTCGCCGCGGAGCCTGCAGCCTGAGAGGGACGGAGAAGAACTCGGTTGCAAACGAGTCGCTACGAACACAAAAATCCTAGGAAGACCCAATAGCTTAGCGACATCAGGTTAAATGTTAGGGTCGGCTCCTCCGGGACTCCGTGTTACTTTGTAATAAGCTGGCATAGGCCTGGTCCGTGCTCGGGGCGGTCAGGACCCCAGGGCCCTGGGTCACCGGTGGAGCAGACCTCTCAGATGCCCTGGCCTCCGGGGCCAGAACCAGAGCCTGGGGCCTTGGCTTGTGGCGGTTCCCAGCCCTGGTCCGTGCACAAACTCCCTTGGTTCACCTGCTTGTCCAAGTCCAGAGCCCGCACGGAACCGGACTCCGGGGTTAAGGAAGAACCCCCCAAGCCGCCCACCTCCGTGCCGCGGGGCTGGTCCTAACAGCAGTGTTGCTGGGTGTGTGCTGGTTCCCACCTTCTCAGAAGAGTGTCGCTGCGTGTTATCTTCTGGAACTTTCTCTGGAAAGTTCTGGACGTGCTTCTGGACGACACGTCTGAACCCAGCGGAGGGTCCCGTGCAGCCCACAGCTCGTGGGGCATTAGTGCCGCTCTGCGCACCCTCGGTCGATCTGGGCCAGAGCCCCTCCCGGGTGTGGACCCGCCACGGGACGGCCACGCAGCGGGGCAGGCGCTGTTCCACGGTCTCGGACGCAGGCTGCCCCTGAGTGCTCTCCCGCCAGCATGTGCCGTGGACCCCCTTCTCCCTGTCTTCCGTGGCGTTGTGGTGTTCTCCTCCCGTATCTGCGCCCGCAGTCGGAGGGTAAATGTTGCGTCTGCAGCCGGCGCGACCCTTCGCCTCCCGGAAATGACCGGGCGGCCGAGAGCTTCTCTTGGTGCAGGTTACGCCTGCCTGTGTCGGAGGTTGGAACTGAGACAGACCCTGCGACACACAGACCCGGGCTCACTTAAAACCAACGGTCAGCCGTTGCACGTTAGCATACAGAACAGGTTTTCATACATTAAGAGACTTTCCGAAACCTGAGGTCTAATGGAGGTTTGCCGATATTTTCTACCAGGAGTTCTAAAATTTGGCTCTTCACAGCCGAACTGCTTGACGGTGGTTTTCTCAGCAGTGGGAGGTAAGGGCCCTGCTCCTCCCTTCCCGCGGGTGCCCATTCCCGCGGGTGCTGGCCGTGGGCACACACGTGACGGGCCCGGCGGCAGGAAGGGCCCGTCCAGCCCAGCCCCAGACCGAGCACCTCCCTGGAAGGGCGCCCGCCCCTGTTCTTCCTCAGAAATATTCTTACTATCCTTGGTCTTTAATCTTTTTTTTTTTTTTAAAGATTTTATTTATTTATTTGACAGACAGAGATCACAAGCAGGCAGAGAGGCAGGCAGAGAGACGGGGAAGCAGGCTCCCCGCTGAGCAGAGAGCCCGATGCGGGGCTCGATTCCAGGATCCTGAGATCATGACCTGAGCCGCAGGCAGCGGCCCCACCCACGGAGCCCCCTAGGCGCCCCCTTGGTCTTTCTTCTTGCGCATAAATGTTAGAATGAGTTACCCAGTGCCGCGAAAAGCTCTGTTGGCATTTGCTGGACGGGCGTGCACTCTGCATCCCTTTGGGGAGGAGGGTCTCTGTAGGGCCGGGTCTTCTACATAAACCCCTTCACCACCTCCGTCCAGCACCCCAGTGGCCCTGCGTCGGCGTCTGGAGCCTTTCACTAGCTGAGTCTCGGGCATTTGCTCATTTCGGCTTACGCGCGGACCCAGTGGTCATCTCTGGTTTGTTGCTCGTCTGCGGCGCACGGTCCCGTAACACCTGAATCCTCCGTCCAGCCGTCGCGCTGAATCCGTTTACTGTTTCCGTAGCTTCTTCGGTCTTTCTCTCCAGCGATCAGCCCGTGCGAAGGGTTTGTGTCCTGTTGCCGCTCCCCGTCCCGCTGTCTGCCCCGGGAGCCGCGCCGCGGCCAGCAGTGCGGTGTGGGGGGCACGCCTCCTGTTCCGGGGCCCGGGGCTCTGACAGCAGCGTCTCCCCGCACCCCTCCCCCAGCCAGGGCGGTGTCGGCGGTGCGAGGCCCTTCTGGGCCAGTTCTCTACCGTGGCCGTACCTCCGGCGTTATGAAAGTGCTTCTGCGTCCTTTGAAATGACCATTAAGATTTTTAATATTTACATACTTAATTTCTTTTTTAAATTTATTTATTTGTCAGAGAGAGAGAGAAAACACAAGCCTGGGGAGCAACACAGAGAGAGGGAGAAGCAGGCTCCCCACTGAGCAGGGAGGGCTCGGTCCCAGGGCCCTGAGAGCATGAGCGGAGCCCCCCAGGGGCCCCGCGAACTTGTTTTCTGACGTTAATTCCCTCCTTCCTGCTTAGAAAAACCTAAAGCAGCGGCTCAGCGCAAGGTCACGTCCCCCCCGCAGACGCTTATTGTGGCATCTCGGGCCGCGTCTGACCACGTCGGGGCAGGACCGTCCCAGGCCGTGCGAGCGCCCCAAGCTTCCCCTCCTCTGCTCACGAGAGCTCGTGCGACTGTGGGGCGCCCTGTCCCCGAGGTCCCGTCACCCTTACTCATCAGGACACCTGGGTCCTCGGAGGGAAGGCTTTTGTGCGAGCTCGACTTGGAGTGGCGGGAGCGACGTTTTCTGTTCCTCGCCGAGAGCTTTCTGGTAAACTGTGGGTTTCTGAAGTTGGCCCATTTCTCCTTGTGTTTTCAGTTGCTGCCGCTTGGTCGCCGTGCTGTCTGTGGGGCCTAAATTCTCCCTCCTTGTCCTTGTCAGGCTCGCCGGCGGGCGTTCCCTTGGTTCGTTTTTCAAAGACCCCACCTCGTGCCGCACGATCTCTCCCGACGTCTTTGTTTCCTTTCTCCACGGGCTTCATTTTCACTCTCTTCTCCTTGTTCTGAGTTCGGCAAGTCCCCCCCCCCGACACGAGTCAGCTCAGCTCTGCTGCTTCCTTTCCGCATGAACATTTCTCTCCAAGCCCGTGCGTCTCCCGCGAAACACGGACCTGGCTGTGTCCTGCCCACCGGGCCAGGGACACTGGTACCAGCCTCCACTTCCCAGTGTTTATTTTATTCCCAGGGATTTCTTCACGAAGGGGTTGACTTTTCCCCGACTTGTTCTGGAGACATAACGTGCGCACAGAGACACACACGGTCACAAGCGTGCAGCTCCACGTGCTTTCCCAGGCCGAGCAGCCCTGGCCCCGCACTGACGAAGAGAGAGCACGCGGGCTCCCTGCGGGGCGCGGGGCCGGGCAGGCCAGCCACGGCGTCCACACTCCTGCCTGTCCGCAGCAGCCAGGGGCGGCTCCAAGCCTTAAATGTGTCCCGACTCTGCACTTGTCCCACTGTGAGTTGCCTTATTTCCCAGCGGGTGATTTTCTGGGTTTTCCACCCACGGAGCTGGCAATTCTCCTTACCTGACATGTGCAGAGGGCCTGCTGGTGTGTACTGACGCCTTGAGCCCAGTGTTTGCATGCGTCCCCCCTTGGGCCCATGATCCCAGGGTCTCTGTTCTGCTCTTGGATTAGCTTCATTCTAGTGTCTGTTCCTAGGGCTGTGAGGACCCCCCCAAGTGCTGCCTTCTGGAGACCCAGGACATGTCCCATGGACTTACCATGTCTGCTCAGGTGCCCATTCCTGCCCGCAGCCCAGGGCCTCGACCCCCTGCACAAGGACCACGGTGGCAAATGTGTCTTCTTGGGGCATTCCCGACAGGGTCGGCCCTGCTGCTTGACTAGGAGACCTCTGGCCCTGGCCTCTGGGCCTCTGGACTGTGGCAGGAGTGCGGCCTGCCGGGCCGAGCCTGCTGGCCGTGTCAAGACTGAGCCATACCCTTGCCCCCTGTCCTCCCGCCAGGAGGCAAAGATAGAGATTTTCCTGAATTCCTCACACAGAATGCCCCCTCGTGGCCCCGCCCCACAGCCCCACCCACTGCTGGGACGGCGCCTCAGGCTCCCCAAAGCCCCAGATGCGTGGAAGCCGGCCCTCCTGGACCATCCCCTGCACATGCCAGCCTTTGCCCAGGATGCCTCAGAGATGGGCTCGTTCCCCAAAGCTGAAACAATGACCATGGCCAGCATTCAAGGCCTGCCCCAGGCAAGCCCCTGACCCTCACGGACTCACCATGAGCATCTTTGGGCTCCAGAAGGACATCGACACCCCCCACCCACCAGGACTGTCCCTCATCCTCCGACGTGAGTGCCAGGCCTCACAGGGAACAGAGCAGGTGGGCTCCTGCTCCGTGGGCCTCATGGTCTCCCGGGGGACGAACTTGAGGTGGGCAGTGGGCTGGGTCCTGAGAGAGGAGGATGTGGTCTTTCAAGGAGACGACAGGGTCCACGTCCAGCTCAAAAGTCCTTGGAGGCCATTCTGAGAAAGTGATGTTCAGGTTGGAACCTGAAGGGTGAGTAGGGTTCACCAGATCCAGACCAGGAAGGGCTTCCCAAGACAGACAGGAGGGAATGTGTAACGGACTTGAGGGGCAGAGGTGCCTGCGTTGGCGGCGCGTCGAGAACAGCGTCATCCGACGGGCAGTGAGAGTGTTTGTCGGCGTGCTGTCTCTCGCAGATACGGAGTGATGGGTGGGCGGCTGGGTGGACGTGTGGATGGGCGTGTGGGCGGCTGGGGGCCGGGGTGCGGGCGTGTGGGCGGCTGGGTGGTTGGATGCATGTGTGTGTGGGTCGATGGCCGGATGACTAGATGGTCTGGGGACCGGACGGATGGCACCGTTGTTCCTAGAGGGGAGTAAAGGACAGACGCAGATACCCTCACCTTGCAGGAACAGAGGCAGGTTTTATTCTCAGGGCTGAGATGGGGTGGTGCTCAGGGCAGACTCGCGGCTCTCGGCCCCGGCTGGAGCCCTACCTGGGGGCTCATAGGGTTCACCTTTCCTTCCACCGCAAGCATCAGCCGCCAGCAGGGTCCCTAAGACATGGCGTCCGCCCCAAGTCCGTGCCACAGCTTGACTTCAGTTTGGCGCCCTCAGGAAGCCCCGGACACTGGCTGTGTGGGGGCCCAGGCAGGGCACCCGGGGTGTGGTCGGCAAGGTCAATGTGTGAGAAGGGCGGGCAGGCTGCCCTCCACATGGGGACCAGGGCTGGGGGTTCGGTGTCTTCTGTGAGAGGTGGGGTAGTGGCCCACGGGCCCTGGGCAAGCGGCCGGACACCAACAGGGACAGGTGCGGGAGGTCGGGGGCAGGGCTGCCCTGTCTGTGGGTGACAAGTCTGTGGGCCTGAGGTCTAAGAGACCCCGGTGGGAAATCACAGAATAAGAGACCTGAGAGGCCAGCTGAAAGCAACGTACGTCTCCAGAACAAGTAGCTTCTCTTTGTGTAGGTCATTACCGGTCAGAGAGGAGATGGTTTCGTTCATATCAGCAGCAACCGTAGAGTCGGGAGTAGGTACGGCAGGAGGGCCGGAAGTGTGAAGTGCAGCACGTTTCCAAAGACGAGACACCCAGATGCAAGACGAGGGCACAGACCCGCCCCTGCCCCTGAGCCGCCCCCCAGCTCTCCGGAGACGTAGCTGACCTCTAACTGGTGTGAGTCTGTGCACAGACCGACGACGGCATACGCTTGTGCTTTGCAAACCTCCCCCTTCTGGTGGGTTAGTTAGCACCTCCGTCGTGCAGTCACCATTTCTTTTCATTGAGAGAACACTTGGGGTCTCCTCTCTGAACAGCCTCACAGTACCCGTTGCACTGTCGCGGGCCCTGTCACTGAGCCACGCGCCGACGCCAGGAGCTCACTCGCCTCCCCGTCTCCGCCAGCCCCAGCCCTTGGCAACTGGCCCTGCACGGTGTCTGTGCGTTCGGCGTTTTTAGATTCCGCGCAGAAGTAGGATCAGACGGTGTTTCTCTTTCTCTGTCAGACTCGCTTCGTGCAGCGTAATGCCCTCAAAGGCTTCCTTTCTCACAGCCGAATCGGATTCCCTGGTATCTCTAGACCACATTTCATTTTTTTTTCCTTTAAAGATTTTATTTATTAGAGAGAGTGCACAAGCAGGGAAAGCAGCAGGCAGGGGGAGAAGCAGGCTTCCCACGGAGCAGGGAGCCCGATGCGGGACTCGGTCCCAGGCCCCCAGGAGCATGACCTGAGCCGAAGGCAGAGGCTTAGCGACTGACCCCCCAGACGCCCTTAGACAGCACCGCTTTACCGATACATCCAAAGGCTGACACGGGCTGCTTCCACGTCTTGGCTTTTGTAAATAAAGCTGCGGCGAACGTGGGCGCACACACATCTCTGAGACCCTGATTGTACTTCCGTTGGGTAAGGACCCAGACGTGGAATTGCCAGGGAGTGTGGCAGTTCCGTCTGTAACGTCGGCGAGCCTCGGTGCTGTTTCCCACGGTGGCGGCACCAGGTTGCATTTCCTCCAGCCGTGCGCAGGGTTCCCCTTTCTCCACATCCTCGCCATATTGTCTCTTGTCTTTTTGGTAAAGCCACAGCCACAGGTGGGAGGTGACGTCTCCTCGTGCTTGGGCTGTGTGTCTCCCTGAGGACGAGTGACGCCGCGCATCTTTTCTCGTGTCTGCTTGGCCATCTGGACGTCTTCTTTCGAAAAGTGTCTCTTCGGTTCCTCTGCCCATTTTTTAATCAGATTATTTCTTTGCTCTTGAGTTGTAGGAGTTCCTTCTAAATTGGGGGATTCACTCCGTCTGAGACAGATGGCTTGCAAATACTTCCCCCCGCGCGACGTCGTTCCCACTTCCTTGTTTTCCTTTTGTTGCTTCTGCTCTTGGTGTCACGTCCGAAAAGTCATTGCCAAGACCAATGTCTTAGGGTTTTTCCCGGTGTTTTCTTGTGGGAGTGCTATGGCTCAGGGTCTTACGTCACGTCCTTCACCCATTTCGAGTTAATTTTGTAGGTGGAGTGAGGCGGTCCACGTTCATCCTCCTGCGGGTGACTGTCCAGCTTTCCCGGCACCACATGGTGAAGCGACCGACCTTTCCTCATTGACCATCACTGGCTCCCTTGTCAAATGTTGGTTGATTGTGTAGCAAGAGTTTATTTCCGGGCTCTCAATTCTGTTCCTGTGGTCTGCGTGTCTGTTCTTCTTCCAGTCTGGTCTGCTCGTGCTACCGTAGCTTTGGGGTCGTTTGACCTCAGGACATGTGGTGCCTCCAGCTTTGTTCTTCTCTCTCAGGACTGCTTGGGCTATTTAGGGGCCTTTTGTGGTTCCATATGAATTTAGGATTGTTCTATTTCTGTGAAAAATGCTTTTTTCTGTGAAAAACAAAAACTTTGATAAGGATTGCATTCAATCTAGAGATGACTTCGGGAGGTACGGACGTTGCAGACACTAGACCCCCCAGCCCGTGAGCACGGCGCGTCTTCCACCAGAGTGTTAAACTTGTCAGTGCACAAAACTTTCACTTCCTTGGTTAAATTTATTCCTAATTTTTTTTTTTTGTTTTTGATACTATTGTAAATGGGATTGTTTTCTTTACTTATTTTTCCTGTATTACACTGTTTGTGTGTGGAAAGAGAGCTAACTTCTTCATGTTGCCCTTATGTCCTGCAACTTTATTGAATTTGTTGATCTGTTCTAAGAGAGCTGTGGCAGAGTCTCTAGGGTCTTCTATATGTAAGACCGTGTTGCCTGAAAATAGAGACAATTTTGTTTCTTCCCTTCTGATGTGGGTGTTTTTTATTTCTCTTTCTTGCTTGATTGCTCTGGCTGGGACTTCCAGTGCTGTGTTGATAGGAGAGGGAACACCGGACACCCTTGTCTCGTTCCGATCTTAGAGAAAAGTTCTCACCCTGTCACCACCCACTGTGATGCTGGCTGGTGGCTTGTCCCATGCAGCCTTTGCTATGTTGAGATTTTGTTCTGTTTCTTCTATACCTAATCTCTTGAGAGTTTTTATCATGAAAGATGCTGAGTTTTGTCAAATGTCTTTCTGCGTCTATTGAGATGATCATGTGATTTTTGTCCTTCATTCTACTAATATAGTCATCATGTCGACTGATTTGCAGGTCAGTTGGATCACTTTGCAACCCAGGGATAAAACCCACGTGACCATGGTGTACATCCTTCTCATGTGGTGCTCAGTTCAGTTTGCTGATGTCTTCCTGAGCACTTCTACATCTCTGTTCATCAGGGATTTGCTCTGTAGTTGTCCTTTGGTTCTTTATCTGACTTTGGCGTCGGGGTAACACTGGCCTCACAAAGTGAGTTTGTGAGTGTTCCCTCCTCCTCAGTTTTCTGGAAAGACTCAAGAAAGATTGGTATTAATTCTTTAAAGGTTTGGTAGAATTCACTAGAGAAACCATCCAGTCCTGGCTTTTCTTTGTTGAGAGGTCTTTGATTACTGATTCAATTCCTTAGTATGCATGGTCTGTTCAGATTTTCTATTTCTTCATGATTCAGTCTTGATAGGTTGTATGTTTCTAGGGATTTATCCATTTTTTCCTAGGTTATCCAATTTGTTGGTATGCAGTTGTCCTCAGTAGTCTTAAGACTCTGTGTGTTTCTGTGGTGTTACCTGTAATGTCTCCTCTTTCCCTTCTGATCCTATTAATTTGAGTCCTTTCTTCTTTATGGGCTAGTCCAGGAGTAGGGTCCATGGCCAGGACCAAAGTCCGTCTGTTTTCCTATTATCTGACACATAGGTGGGCAACATTCCTGCTGGGTCCCTCAGCATGAGGCACTGGCTCACACAGACCCCACACAGGGGCTCTTGGCTGTGAGTGGAGGTTGAACTGCTGTCGAAGAAGACATCCTGTTGACCTTGGTGACATCCTAAGTATTTTATTTTGTAAGAAGTTGATCCTTCCCAAATTCTGCATTATCGATGCAATTACAATAAAATCACAACCATTTATGGTTTATTTTGTGAATGGGAATGGGAGAATTTATATTTGTGCTTTGAAACCAGACAAAAGTGAAAATAATCCAACTTTCTAAGGGAAAAAGAGGGACAGCTTGTCCTCAGGATACAGAAATACACTGTGGCGCTACTATAATTAAAATAGCACAGTCTGGGCAGGACAGACACCTGGGCCAGCATCAGAGGAGGGGAGGCCCGCTGGGCCCCGGGGTCCCGGGGGAGACAGCAGGACCAGCAGTGGCAGAGGGCAGAACATCCTCTAAATGCTTCCGGGGCTGCTCTCCATGACAAGGGAGACAAACCCAGATCCTGGCCACATGCCAGCCCACTGACAAATTGCAAATGGATTAGAGCTGGATGTATAAAACTTATAAAAAATATGGGAGGAAACAAAAGAAAGAGGTTTCTATCAACTTGGAGTAGGGAAGAGCCTCCTAAGAAAAGGTCTGATTTCACCGATTAAACGTGAGAACAGCTAAAGAAAGAAAGGTCTGATTTCACCGATTAAACGTGAGAATTTTTGAATGTCAGAAGACGGATGAACTAATCAAAAGCTGAGTGACAAATGGAAAGAACATATGTGTGGCACCCAGACCGGCGGTCAGATCCGGTGTGCCAGAGGTGCGCCCCAAACAGGAAACAGCCTGGTGGTGTGCGAGGCCCGTGAGTGAGCATAAGGAGGAAAAGTTAGAACCGTGAATAGCAAAGAACAGATGCTCAGTCTCATTCATAATCAGAGAAACACAGATTTAAAGAAAGAAGACTGCCCTTCGGAGACACGGCGACCATCACAGGTGGGGGTCCTGTGTCTGCGCACCCTGGGGTGAGGCTGGGGTGAACCGGAAGCCCGGGGGGTGTCCACTGGTCAGTGCAGCAAGGCCTGCACAGACCCCACACCCACAGGCACAGGGCCCCTGCCTTCGTGTCGGCACAGTCACCATGGTGGGGGAGGCACTGCCTTGGCCATGCCGCATGGGCCATCAGGAGCAGGGGTCCCCCAAAACATGTGTCCCAGGCCAGTGGAGCAGAGACCGTGTGGGGACGAGCCATGCTCCGGGGCACTGATCAGCTTTCTGGGGCCGCAGGCTCACATCTACTCTCTGGGGGCCACGCTGAAGGTGGCCCTGGAGTACGTGACTGACCCTGAGCTGGAGCCCAGGCTGAGCCAAGACCTGGAGGTGTTGCTGAGCCGGATGCAGGCAGAAGACCCCAGGGACCGGCCCAACCTCGAGGTACAAAATCACCCTCAAGGCGAAGACCTGAGACCCTCCCTCTAGCCCCGGGGCCCCGGGGAGACACACACACACACACACTCACACACACGGGGCACTCCTGCCCCCACACCTCTCCCCTCAGTGCACGGGCTCTTCTTCAGCTGGGACCTGGTGGCATTGCATTTTGCTTAAAGAAGAACCTGATCTTTTATTATACATTATTACTGTGAAGAGGGTGGCTTAGAAGAATGGCCTGGTTTTCCATAATCGTGGGACACATAGCTTTTCTTTGCCAGAAAGCAGACATGGAGGGGGTGGGCTCCAGAGGGCAGGGCTCCCCGCGCTGAGCTTTTTGCACACGTGTGCAGGCCATCATCGCGCTGTGTGAGGAGAAGATGCTGTTCACATCCTCCTGCCGCCTCTGCCGGAGCCTCTCGGCCGTCGGGAGGAGAGTGCTCTCCATCGAGTCCTTCGGAACATTTCAAGGTAAGCGCTTGCACACACAGTCACACACACGCACACATGCACACGCACATGTGTGCATGCCGTCGTGCTCACCGTGTAAACACCCACACTCATGTGCACGTGCCCCACGGGCACACATGTTCACACTCACTTGCTCCCGGAAGCATATGTGAAAGGGCAAAGTCCTTCACACCTACTGGTGCACGTGCACACTTGTCCACACACACACTTGTGCACAAGCACAACACTCTCCCATGCACACCCATTTTGTAGCCATGCTCACAGACAGACCTCTTCGCTCGCAGTCACCTTGCACAGGCTTTGCAGACACCTGGGCCCCTGGGGGTGGAGCACAGGTCGTGCTGAGACGTGAGCAGCCCTGCACCTCTCCGTGCGGGTCCGTGAGCAGGTCGGGACAAGGGCCCAGCGACACTGTGCCGTTCCTTCCCACTGGCCGGCACCACACGGTGCCTGACGGACCCGTTACTTCTCCACAGGAGAAGCTGCTGCTGAAACCTCTGGGCTTTCCTGTCCCCCGTGGGGCTCCTGCATGGTCTCACATCACGTTTTGAACAAATATCAGTGTCTGTGCTGTGCCTGCAGCAGGGAGCCTAGAGGGCCCTCAGGGCGGCCACACGGAGCCTCTGGTGGCAGCAGGCCCCAGTGGCCTGAGGCTTAGCTCCCCCGGGCAGCAGAGAGCAGTCCCCCGGAAGAGGCTGCAGGCCACAAGGAGGGGCGTGTGTCTCAAGCTGCGTCCACGGAGACCACAGACGTCTGTGCAAGGGGCGGTGGTGGGGAGGGCCCGTGTGTCTCGAGCTGCGTCCATGGAGGATGGTGGCTGCATCCCGACTCCGTGTCTTCCTTCAGGGACAGCATTCTTGTGATCGTACTAGAAAGCAAAGGCTCTTTGGATAAGCTGCTTGGATGACCTTATGAAGACCCCGGGGGGGTGTGCATGCTGCACAGGGAGCCCAGGGGCCCCTGGAGCCTCCGTAGTTGGAATCAGCCAGGTCATGCAGATGAAGGTGGCTCTAGGCCAGTGCTGTGGGGGGAGGGAGGCCCAGGAGAGCAGGGGAGGCGCCTACGTCCCTCTGGTACCAGGTGCAGTCACTGGGGATGCCCACCCTGGGCTCAGGTCCCCGGCCGCCTCCCCTGCAGCAGTCACCTTGCTTTTGTCCAGATGTCACCGAGAGCACCTGGAGTGGGAAGCCAGCCACAGGAAGCATGGGGCCCAGGAGGCCGACGGGGGGCCAAGCCGTGGACCCAGGGAGCATGCCCCAGCGCCCTGCCCAAGAAGCCCAGGGCAGCCCAAAGCAGCCTGCTGCCCAGCCCTCCAAGCCCCTGCTGTCAGCCCCCGTGAGAAACGGAGAGCAACTGGCCAGTCTCCTCCTGGACTCCCAGCACCCCCCGGGCGACATGGAGAGGAGGTGCCTGGGGAAGGTGCAGACCTTCCCCAAGCTCCCGCCCGATGGCCCTGAGCCCAGCACTCTCTGCCTGACGCTGACCCCCGCCAAGAACCAGCCACCCATACCCCAAGTCTTCCCTCCAGACCTCAGCAAGGCCTCTCTAGATGGGAAAAATGGCCTTTCCAGCTACAAATCAGAGCCCGATTTCAGACTGCTGCCGGGGCGGGAGCCCGAGCTCCAGCAAGAGGGACCCGGAGACGCCAGCCAAAGTGGGGACAGGGCGTGTGGGGCACTGGGTTGGAGCCCGGTGGAGCAAAGCACCCCACCCCGTTGCGAAGACCCTGGAGATGCAGGCCGAGAGCCCAAGACATGCAGGGCTGAGGAGGGGTCAGCAGGCCGAGCTGGGGAGCCGGCTAGCGCCACGGCAGAGCAGGTGGGTGACAGCGGTTCCCGCCACATGCCAGGAGGGGCCCGCATGCGTGCACGCACTCAGTCCATGGCTCACATGCGGTGCTGGTGTCTCCTGCACGGAGAGGAGTGACTCCGTCACTCCTGCTCCATGACTTACCAGTTTCAAGCAAGCTATCTATTTCTGAAGGAAGCTCTGGGTACAGCCTGCTGTTGTCCCAGGCCAGGCCCTTCCTGCGCCCTTCCTGGAGGTGGGGTGTCCATGGGAGCTGCCCCACACCCCACACGTTCACCAAAGGAGACACACCCCTGCTTTGGGGTTAATGTTCTTGCCAAAGGAGTGTGCAGGGAGCTGCCTTCCCAGGAGGAGGCGCGGCAGCCCCAGGCCGGCAGGCTTACCTCTGCTGCTCTGTTCCCCAGCCCGGTGGCCAGCGGCGGCAGTGCCTTTTTCTCCTAAGTATCTCAAAGTCAGGAGCAGGCTCCTGAATGGCCCGGTTGGTTGAGCACCCTACTCTTGATCTGATCTCAGGGTCATAGGTTCAGTCTCTGCACTGGGCCCCACAGCAGGCATGATACCTGCTCCCCGCTGAGCATGGAGCCCGACGCGGGGCTCCATCCCGTCACCCTGACATCATGACCCGAGCCCAAATCAGCAGCCGGACGCTTGACGGACTGTGCCGCTCAGGCACCCCAACACTCGAGTTAGTTTAAAACAAATGTCTGTCGCGGAGATCCCCCTGCACACCCCTGTGTCCACACCTTAGCCCACATGGTCTCCACTGGCCTCCTGGGCCCACACAGGCTTGTGTGTAGACAGCTCCAGCCACTGAGGCAGGAAAACCCCACCACATCCCGGACTGGGCTCACCTTCCCATGCCCAACAGCTTCTTGGCCTGGGACAACAGCAGCCCACTTCTCAGATGGCTGAACTGAGGCATGGAGCAGCCGTCCATGCCGTTGGAGGGTGGGCAGCCGCTGAGGGGCAGAGCCGAGCCAGCTACTCAACCACCAGGCTCCCCTGCCCCAGAGGCCTCATGGGACCAGGGCCCGTCCGGACCTCACCCCCACCCCAGGCACAGCCTGCTGGGCATCAGAGCCCCAGATCTCTGCAGCAGAGCTCGACCTGGTTTCAAAGCCAGCTGCCGCAGCCTCCACATGTGGCGAGGGGCGTGGGGAGGGCCGGAGCATGGGCTGCCAGCCACACTTGCAGACATGTGGCAACAAGCTAGAAAGAGCAAGGCAGCGGCACCCCAGGCGTGGGGGGGTCAAGGGTGCCTCGGGGACCCTCCCTAAAGCATGTGCTTGTGTGTCCCAAGTGTGGTGGCTGGGGCCTGGCTCTTTCTGCAGCCTCCGAGGCGAGGACCTCCTGCCAGCTGAGTGCGTTCCTCAGACTCCCGGGAAATCTGTGTGTGGTGGGGAGGGTGGGGGAGAGTACGGTCGTGGAAGATGGCCCATCTCCGCCACCAAGCGTACAGCTCAGTGGCGGCCAGTCCCCGAGTCCCGCAGCCAGCCCCAGCCTCCCCCGCCAGCCCTCTCTTCACCCTCCCGACGAAGCTCTGTCCCGGTCCCTGCATCCACCCTCTGTCTCTGGGACTGTGACGGCTCCTGGCACCTCACGACGGCAGCGGCACACACTCCTGGTCCTTCAGTGCTGGCTCTCTCCCTCGGCATCAGGCCTCTGGGGCCCCTGCACGCAGGAGCAGGTGCCGGCCCGTCGCTCCTCTCGAGGCTGCGGGACACGCGTCCCCTCACCCCTTCATCCGTGCTGGGCGCTTGGTCCCTGCCCCCGTGGCTGCCGTGACCCACGCTGCTGTGAACACGGGTGCAGACACCTGTTGGAGGCCCTGCTCCTGGCCTTGGGGGTGCGCGCCCACAGGTGGGGTCACGTGATCATCTGGTGATTCTCTGTTCAGTTCCTGAGGGTCCACACTGGTGTCCCCACATTCTGGCCAGGCACGCTGGATTCCCAGCCCCTGTCATGTCCACGTGGGGACGTCGCTCCCCATAGGGCCAGGAGTGGGCCATGTGGGAGGCCCACCCCACCCTTATTCAAAGTGGTTCCTGCCCTGCCACTTGCCCACGGGCCCAGGACCACGCCTGCTAGGTGCGACTTCTCCCTCCCCAGGTCATCTCCCTGCGGCAGCTCCTGCGCCAGCTGGGCCGGCCCTTCAAGGAGTGCGAGCTCTGGGCTCTGTCGCACGCGTGTCTCACTGCTCTGCGCGCTTACCACGAGCACCCAGGTGCTGGTTTGTCCTGCGGGTCCGTGCTCAGCCTGTCCCCCATCCCGTGCATCCCAGGGCATCACATGGCCTCAGTCAGGCACATGTGGGCCCCGGGGACCGCCTAGGGCCAGGTGGCTGTGAGCCCACAGGGTCCTGGAGGTGTTGGCTCTGGTCTTAGGACCAAAAGGGTCTGGGGGCCGCAGGGGGCAAGTGCATGGAAGGTGGGCCTTGAGACCAACGACCCTGCTGTAGAGTGGGAGTTGTATGGGTGGCCCACAGCCCCTCAGCAGGCGCCATTGTCCCCAAGGAGGCAGAAGTGGCCGGGGGAGGGGGGATTTCAGACACTGCCCTGGTTTGCAGCCTGCTGGACAGTGTGACAGGCCCACGACCCATAGGCCCTTTGGGGCGCAGCCTCCTCTGGGACCCCTCAGAGGGGTAGCACTCAGGGCTGGGCTGTGACCCTCCATGCCCCGACTTCTTCCTTCCTCTCCATTTCCAGCTTGATATGCGAGGAGCGGCCCTGAGGCAGCTCCGGTGGCAGGAGGGGTGTTGCAGAGGACCCCCGTGCCCCGTCCACCGGGCAGTGTGCTGGGGCCTCTGAGAAGAAGCAGTGCACCAGCCCCGGCCCCTGGGCTCCCTGGGGTGGGGGGCGGCGCAGAGGGAGCCCCCCCCCCGCCTGCCTCTGCGGGGTTCCTGGGAGAGCAGTGTTCCCACGTGAGCCACCCTGACCCTCACCGTCTCTTGCAGCCTGCCTGTGCCTGGACTCCGTGCTGGTGGCCGAGGACGGGGCCGTGCTCTTCAGCCCACCCCCCGCCAACGGTGTGTACTGGGGTCGCCCTCAGGAGCTGTGCTCTGCCGCGGACACCCAAGCCTGGAAAGAGAACTCTGAACTGGGGCTTTTCTCTCTTAGGCACTTACGACTTGTTCTTTCTGGCTCCTGAGGTTGCAGAGCAAGAACTGGTGACTGAGAAGGCAAGCGGGCGCCCCCTGTCCCTCCCTACACCCACAGCACCCATGGTACCCCCTTCTGCCCAGAGCCGGGGGTGGGGGAGGAGGCGTGGGCCCAGCACAGGGCCCAGGAGAGGCAGGGCCCTCCCGCAGTGCAGCGGTCACCTCCAGAGCCTGGCCCTCCTGGCCAGGGTGGCCTCCACCTAGCCAGTGCCTCCCCAGGGGTGACAGGCGCATGGCTCTGGGAGCGTCACCCCAAGAAGGGTGGGACTTGGGCAGGGACCATTCGGGCCAAACGTGCTGGTTGAGAGAGCCAAGGGCTGAACGGTCAGCAGTGTTCACGAGGCACTTGCTACACAGACCCATTATCCAAAATTAAACTGCGAACTTGGGGGCACCTAGCTACCTCAGTCAGTGCAGCGTGCAACTCTTGATCTCAGGGTCATGAGTTCAAGCCCCACACTGGGCATAGAGCTTACTTTAAACAATAATACTAAAATAAAAAATCAAATTGTACAAACTAAAAGTTAGGTAAATTATATTAGAAACGGTGGTGGAACCCTACCTCCCGCCCCGCCCAGTGTGCGTCTAGAAACCCGTCCCTGAAACAAGAATGACAAGTCTGAAGGGCAGAGAGAAAAAGGCAGCCTGCGGCGCCCCAGGCCCGAGAGAGGCACAGTGGTGAGGGCCCTGCTCCCTCTCTCTGCCCCATACATGGGGACAGAAGCCACACTCTCAAGCCCGAGGCCATGGCTAGGGAAGGGGTGGACCCGCGCATGCCGGCAAAGACCCCAACCAGGTGGTGCCAGGGAAGGCCGAGGGTCCCCACCGGCCTGTAATGGCCCCTGCCCTGAAGCCAGTGGAGACCATGTGGTCACCATGGGGTCACATCCCCCACCCCTGGCAGAAGCAAACGCCCCTCCCAGCCAGGTGTTGTGAGAGGAAGCCTTGTGGAGAGCTGGCACTCTGACCATCACCAGCAGCAGCGAGGCCAGCCCTGCCTCGTGCTGGGAAAGGAGGCAGGTGAGGCGCAGGAAGGATGCACTCTTCCCGCTCCCAGCCAGAGGCGCATCACTCGAGGCCCCGTGGAGATCTGGTCTCCCACCCCCCATGCGGCAGTGAGGAGGAGCCCTCGGCTCAGGTGTCCGGACCCTGAGCTCTGCCACCACCTGGCAGTAATGAGACGGTGCCCACTTTCCAACAGTGCTGTCAGAGAAAGCCAGGTAGAAGGTCACAACATGAAAATGTCCAGGTTTCCCAAAAAACCACTTCCCATACCAAGAACCAGGGAGACTTCAAACCGAATGAAAAGATCAACAGATGCCAGCATTGACGCTGTGGGACACAGCCATAGCGCGGCTAAGAGGGAAATTCGTAGCACTGAGGCACATGCGTGGGAAAAGAGGTAAAAGTTCAAGTCCGTAGTCTAAGCTACCCCTCGGGGACCTACAAAACGAAGAAGCAACATAGACCCAAAGCAGAAGGACAGAAGCCATGAAGACTAGAGCCGAAGTCAACAAAAACGGGGAACAGCAGAGGAAACCAGTGAAGAGCTGGTTCTTAGAAAAGACCAATAAAAGTTTGAAACTTCCAGCAAAACGGACAAAGCCAAAAAAAAAGGGGGGGGGGAGAAGAGGAAGGAGAGAAAGACACGAATCGCCGTTGCCAGGAATGACACGGGATGCCCACAAACCGTTCAGACGTCGAAAGAACAATGGCGGGCTGCAGACGACTCTACACACATGAATCTGACAACTTTGGTGAAATGGACCAATTCCTCGGGAAGCATAAACTGCCACAACTCACCCAATGCGAAACAGATCTCTGAACAGCCCTGACTGTTAAGGAAACGGAATTTGTAATTTTAACAAAAGTAAATCTCTTGGTCCAGAATTTCGCTGGAGAATTCTACTCAACGCTTAAAGAAAAATTAATATCCCTTCTACACCATCTTGTCCAGAAGACAGAGAACACTTCCCTGTCTGTTTTATTAAGCCAATATATTTCCTGTCAATGTATACGGATAGATAGAGGCTTACATACAGCAACATCCCTCACAAATATCAACACAAAAGTCCTTACCAAAATATGCAAATAGAATTCAACTATATATAAAAATTATGCACCGTGACACAGGAAGTTATTCTAGGGTTACCTGGCTGGTTTAGCATTTGAAAATCAATCAGTCCAACGTATTATCAGGTAAAAAAGAAAGACCCCATAATCACACGTATTGATACAGAAAAACCATTTGGCAAAATTCAACACCCGTTCATAATAAAAAACTGTTTCAGAAAAAAACAAACAGCAGAAAGTTGCTCAACGGAATAAAGAGTGTCTACAAACACACACACACACGCACACCTGTGGCTAACATCATACCAAATGGGAAAAGACTCAATGCGTTCCCCCAAGACGGGGACCAATACAGGGACGTGCACGGTCACTACTTGTACCCAGCATAGTGCTGAAGCTCGAGCCACTGCAGTAATGCGAAAACAGCATGAAGACCAAGAAGAAATAACACCATTTGCACATGACAAACTGTCTTTGTAGAAAATTCCAAGGAAGCCCATGGGATTAAGGAGTGAGTTCTGAAGGTCACAGGATGTACGGTAAACGCTCAAAAATCCATTGTATTTCTGCATGTTAGCAATGAACATACAGACACCAGATTTAAATTACAGTCCCCTCCCCCCAAAAAACAGCGCGCTCTCTCCGCATCAGCACCATCTCGGAAGCCTCCATGCAGTGGAGGAAGGGGCGAAGGCACAGGCTGAGCGGAAAAGGAAGACAGCGAGGTGGAGGACCACGAAACGCGCCCGCGGACGCCCCCGGGAAGCCCCAGGAGCACACACTGGGAAAGCCGGAGGCCGGGGACGCTGGTGCAGACTGTTGGACACACACCTACTTTCTAGAATCTGTTTCAGGAGATCTAAAACCTCCCTCGCCGTCCGATCTCAACGACCACTTTTGAGAGACCAGCCTCGTTCAGACCAAACCCGTCCCTTTTGGTCCTTTGCCCCGGACCTGTGACTTTCGGGACTAAGTCTGTTCTCAGCTGTGGCCAAGTGGGATGTGTACGGTAGATCGTCTCTTCTGTTGTCTTAGCTGAAGAAAAAAATTTTAAATGAATATTAATTTGAATTGAATTAAACTATAAAACGTAAACTTAATGTAAGTGACCATGACGCAAAAAAAGGAAGTACTTACATTCGGATCTAACCAAGCACGCACCGGACTGAATGTGCTGAGAACTACAAAATCCTAATGAAAGAAATCAGACCAAATCTTAGGCAAAGAGTTCTTAGACGTGACACCAAAGGCCGTGTCCATAGACTTTTCCACAAAAGGAAAAGTGGGCAAGATGAACTTCATCAAAATCAGAAACTGACCACGTGGGGCTCATCCCGCGTGTGGAGGATGACTCAGCCACGGGAAGGCCTTCGTGTAGAGCGTCGAGCCAGTAGGCTGGAGAAGACAAACCCTGTGCATGTCAGTAGGGGACCCCTGGGAGGGATCTGGCAGTAACTTCTGGGCACAACGCAGAAGCACGTTCTGTGAAAGAGAAAGTCGATGTACGCCTCCGTGACAACCTCAGACTTACAGTGAAGCGACTGGTGCAGACTGGCAGCAAATACTAGGAAAACACACATCTGATAAAGCATCTATATCCCGAACATACAAAGATCTCTTAAAAGTCAGCAGTACAAAAAAAAAAAAAACAAACAAATTGGGCGCCTGGGTGGCTCAGTGGGTTAAGCCTCTGCCTTCGGCTCGGGTCCTGATCTCGGGGTCCTGGGATCGAGCCCCACATCGGGCTCTCTGCTCAGCGGGGAGCCTGCTTCCTGCTCTCTCTCTCTCTCTGCCTGCTTGTGATCTCTATCAAATAAATACATAAAATCTTTTTTTTAAAAAAAATTAAATTTTTTTAAAGATTTTATTTATTTGACAGAGATTACAAGTAGGCAGAGAGGCAGACAGAGAGAGAGGAGGAAGCAGGCTCCCCGCTGAGCAGAGACCCCCCCCCCCGATGGTGAGCTGGATCCCAGGACCCTGAAATCATGACCCAAGCCAAAGGCAGAGCCTCAACCTACTGAGCTACTCAGGCGTCCCACCAAATTAATTTAAAAACCAATCCAGTTTGAAAGTGGGCAAAAGGCCTGCAGAGCCCCTTGCCCACGACGTCATACGGCAAACGAGCATGAAAGCTGCCCGACGGCATGGGGCACTCAGGAATCGCCCACTAAAACAAGGAGACAGCACTCCACGTCCATGAACGCGGCTGGCACCCCAGATGCCGCCCACACCAGAGGCCGGCGAGGATGCGGAACAGGAGCCCCCGGGCACCGCCGCTGAGCATGGGAAAGGACGCGGCCCTTCCGGCAGTTTCGTCAGAAAGTAAACACGTACCTGCCTTAAAGCCCAGGAGCTACATCCCCAGGCATCCATCCCGGGGAAACCGTGTCCCCAGGCACCCGTCCCAGGGGAACCGTGTTCAGAACAGCCCCAAACGGGACACAGCCCAGATGCGTGAGTGGTTAAGCACGCTGGGTCCGTTCGCACCGCGGAACGCCGCTGAGCAGTAAAAGGAGCAAAGCGTTGACCGGCGGTGACCTGGGTGCATCTCCATTGGGTTATGCCGACAGCAAGACGCCAACCCTGAAGGTCCCAGACCGCATAGTTCCATGTATGAGAAACGGCACGACCCTAGAAACGGACAACAGGTCCGTGGTTGCCAGAGACAGAGAACACATGTTGGGGCCCCCGGACCCCTCCTGACAACCAGATGCTCTGGATCGTGGCGGTGCCCGTCACCCGGGCGGGGCCGCTGCCCTGCGGTTTGGCAAGATGTCACCTCTGTGGGGACCTGGGCCCAGGACACACGGACCTCTGTCTCACTGCTTACAACAGTGCGTGAATCTATAATGACCTCAAAATAAAGGGTTGAATGTTCTCAGAAGGTCAGTAACCATCTAGAGCCGATAATTCCCTCTCGTGGGACTTCCCTGCACAGGGAGCTCCTGGCCGTGCGAGGCCCCCACCCCGGGCGCCCGCACCACCCTGGCTGCCCGGCGACAGCCTGCGGAGCGTCCAGCCGCAGAGACAGGTGTGCGTGGCCACCAGCGCCGGCTTGCAGTTCTGTCCACTGTGCCAACCTGACAAAGTGACAGAGGAAGTGTTCGCGGTGTGACGGAATGCACAGGTGTGTCGCATCCACAGAGCCGAGCCTCCCGCTGCCCCGCTCACCGGGCCCTCCGCGCTGCGCCTCCATCGGGCCGTGGAGTTCAATGACACCGGCCAGCGTGTGGCAGTAACTTCTGGGCACAACAGCATCTGCCTGTCTGTCGCAGGCGGATTTCGGATCCAAGAGCTGAGAAGAATCCGAGACGCTCCCTGGTCTCTCCTGGGGGGGTGACACCTTCCCTTGCTCTGGAGCCGCGTGCCCATCCTTCCCCCGGACGTGAACACCTGGGAGGCCTAGAGGCGGCCGGTCTTGTTCAGAGCCTGTGGTCTACCACTGAGCAACGCCCCACAGGTTCGGGGGACCCCAGCCTCAGACCCCCGAGCTGCGACCTCCACCTGCCTGAGGACTGTGAGAGCGGTCAGGTCCCATCGAGGCCTCACATGTCAGTGTGAAGACCCGCGGGTGTTTGGTAAACATGCAGGTCCCCAGGTCAGGCCCCTGTGGGATCTGACTCGGGGTCTTGCCAGGGCCTCCAGGCTCCAAGCAGGTGCACAGGGGGAGGGTCTCCCAGGGCTGCTGTCCCGCTCGTGCACCCCTGGGGAGCACAGAAGAAGGAGGGGCCACTGAGCAGGGCTGGGCTTTTCTCCACCCAGGCCTCTGTGTACGCCGTAGCTGCGGTCCTGTGGACGGCGGCCAAGTTCAGCGTCCCCCAAAACCACAAGCTGGCCCTGCCACGCAGGCTGAAGACCTTCCTCTTAGACATGGCCAGGCGCAGTGCCCAGGAGCGGCCACACACAGCAGAGGCCATCAAGGTAAGCCCACTGTAGCTGGGACCCCCACTCACCGTCCAGGGCTCAGGTGATGACCAAGCAGCCAGGTTCCTGTTTTCAGGAAAAGTGGACATTGGACAGGGTGGGCCACGGGCTTCATTTGTGGACAGGTGGTGGACAGGTGGTGGACAGTGTCTGCTGCCTGTGACCCTGGCAAGCCCCTCACAGACCAGCCGGTTGCCTCCAGTGTGTTCGCCCGGCCGGAGTGGGCAGGGGGTGTCCTGGGACCAGCCTGACCCGTGTCCCTCTGCCAGCAGGGAGCAGAGTCCCCCCGGCCACCCCACTTCCCTCGTGTCCCCTGAGGGTCCTCTCAGCCTCCCCTTCCTTCACCCTCCCAAGCCTGCCCCATCTGCCAAGAGCTGGACAAGTACGGGGGGTCCCGTGAGTGTTTCCGTGACCAAGAGGCCACCGGAAGGCCACCCCCGGGGGAGAAGCTCCTTGCGGTCTTCTCTGCCCCTGACGCTCTGGGCCTCTCTGGCCTGCCCGGCCAAGGAAGGATGAGGTCTCGTGCCACGGAGAAGCCAGCAGATGGCAGCTGCAATGCTGGGACAGTTCACTCAGTAGCTACAGGTGGATGGACGGATGGATGGACGGACAGATGGACGGCAGGGGAAGGCACTTCACTCCACTCCAGATCTGCACGGAGGCAGCCAGGCGTGTTCAGGGAGGATGAGGGGCTGGGGGTGGCAGCAGCCGTGTCCGCCATCCCCAGACCCTGGGAGCCGGGCCCAGCCTTCCTGAGGATCGACGTTCTGAGCATCAGGTTCAGGTCCTGGGCTGTGAGGGACATAGACGCCTCTAGGACAGGGAAGAGTTCGCAGTCGGGACCTTTGGCAATAAACGCTCTGGGGGGGTTAGATCACAGCCTCTGCCCAGCGTTGGCTGAGCAAACTGAGCTTTTCCAGACAGGAACCCTGGGGGCTCTGGGCCCCCCAAGCCGTGCTAGGCTGGGCAGTCTCCATGCAGAGCCTGGATGGGGACGTTCTCTGCCGAGTGTTCTGTGGTTCTTGCCAGCGGTTAGGAAATGAGATGGGGCGGGTGGCGGGGGAGGCTTAAACGGCAGCTTAAGGAAAGAATCTTTATCTTCACGTTCAGGACCGTCCATAACCCAAATGAGAAATACAGATTCTCAGCAGTGACATTCTGTCCCCAAATACCAGAAGGTCTGAGCTGGCAGAGACTCAGTTCCCAGGGGTCAGCTCCATGCTCCGGCACCAGCCCTCACCCCAGAGCTGTCCAGGGCCCACGTGCACCAAGGGTGGGCCTCAAACCTGCTTCCGCCCAGGCACAGGCTCTGGGGCCACACCCACAGTCACCCTACAGGCCCCCACTGGCCTGTCGTCAAGGTCACAGAGGACTTGGGCTTGTCTGGGTTGCAGTGGGGGGTTGCTGTCCTGTCTGTGCATGTGGGAGCTGACTCGCTATGGGTCTTAACGTCTCCCTTCCTCAGCACTCTTAGAGGGGCCGGCTGGAAAAGGTCATGTTCCCTCGTGCCCCTCGTGTCCAGCACTGGGGTAGCCCCCTCTCCCGGAGCCTGCCCCTCGCCCCTCACCCCTCCCTGCGGATGGCTGTCAGCGGGGCAGCGGTCCCAGGAAGGGCTGTGGCCCTTTCTGTTGGGTCTTTATTCCTTCCACACGGGGCTGCTGGATTTCCCCCCAGGCTGCCGGAGGCTGGGCCTGCTCAGCTCTCCCCAAGGGGGCCCCCGTGGAGTCCCCCTGTACAGGAAGCCCACAGGCCGCCATGCGCTCTCTGAAGGCCCCACTGCGCTTGGAGGGACATGGGGCCGCCACCCGGCCTGCGGCGTCTCAGAGCGCCTGTTCACGGGCTCATCCCTCCTACAGACATGCAGCACCTACCTCCGTCAGCGAGGCATGGACAGCAGGAGGATTCTAGCCCACCTGAGGGCGTCCACCCACAAGGCTGGACGGGGACTTCCAGAGCAGGTGAAGACCCCTCAGTCTGCGCCCCGGGGAGATGAAAGTCCTTGCATTTTGCTGTTTGCTGTCCCTGTGGAGGGAGCTGAGGTGGTAGCTTCTCCTCCGCTCTCAGGGCGGCTCCTGGGGCGGCCCCATGCCCTGCCCTCTCTGCGGCTGTGGGGGGCGGGGGGCGTGTCCTGCAGGACGACCCTCAGGTGGCCGGCACGCTTGGTCAATGTGCCTGCAGCCTCCTGAGCTGACCGGGCGGGGCCCTTGGAGGGCAGAGAGGCCACCCTGAGAAGCCCGGGGTCCCTGTCGGCGCCGAAGTCTTCCCAGGCCCTAGAAACCGACCCAAACCTTGTCAAACTGCGAAACGGTATCCCCAGAGCCCAGCAGTGGGAGTCAGTCTGGGCTGTGGGCCCCACTGAAGGGTCAGAGAGCACCCAGCGTCTAGTCCGCACCCGCGGGCCCTGCTGTCACCTTGACTGGGACCATCCGTGGCCTTCTGCCTCAGGCTGACCAGGAGGAAGAGACCATCGGCCTCCAGAATGCGCTCTCCGTGGGCAAGCTGAGCCCCAACATGACTCCCGCCTCTGGGCCCAGCTCAGGTGGGTCACCAGGGCCCACCTCGCCTGCCCCCGATGCCATGGCTGCCCCCGCAGCTGACCCCAGCCCTGAGAGGACACCCACAGGCAGGCACCCCTGGGCCCCAGAGCATCACGGCAGTCACGCCGTTTACTCACACCCTCTGTCTCCACGGCCCAGTCATTCTGCCGCGTCGCCAGCCCCCAGAGCAGGCCGTGCGGCCGGACATCCCTCACTCTCTCCCCATGTCCATGCACGCACCCTGCCGACCGCTTCCTGTCCGGGCTGGGTGGTGACCCCAGCCTGCAGCAGGAGGAAGACCCCCTCGTCCTGTCTGTGGCCCCCGCCCTCCACCACCCGGCCCCTCCCCCGGCTCCTTCACCCTTGACTCTGGAGGTCGCCATGGGGTGGGGAGGAGCCGCCACAGCTTTGGGGCGTCTGCACTGCCCGCTCTCAGGCAGGGTTTGTCCCCAGGCTTTGTTGGGGTCAGCCGCGACCCCAGGATGGTGGCCGTGCAGGGGCCTGTGCCCACGCAGCCCCCCGGCACTGAAGGGGCCACATTGCTGCCGGCCGCCTTCACCGCCGCAGCCACACACTTCAGGCCCATCGTGCTGGCCCCAGATGCAGAGGACGCCAGGTGAGCACCCGACCCTGGGGCTGGTGGGGTCCCTGAGCCCGCCCCGAGTGCTCTCTCCTTCTCTCTGTGCTCTCAGGGACAGGGAGGACGATGGCCGGCAGGCTCCCGAGGCCCCTGGAGCTGCCAGCTGGACGATGCCTGACCAGCCGGCACCAGGTGCCGGACCCCAGGGAGCGGCCCCGGAGCCTCCCAGAGAGTCCACGCCGAGAGACAAGGCCCAGGGCATCCCCTGCGTCCCAGCCCCGGGCCCAGACGGGGCGTCACCAGTGATGCCCGAGTCTTCTGCTGATGTCCGACTCCTGAAGGCACAGGCGCTCCCCACGGAGGAGGGGTCCAGTGTGACCCGCCGTGACCCGAGTCACCCAGCCAAGCCACCCAGGAGCAAGGCCACTAAGGGCCCAGGCCAGGAGCCTGAGGGTCGGTCCTCGGCTCCATGGGACCCGTCCCTGGCCAAGGCGAGTCCAGACAGCCCCAAAGGCACCTCTGTCCCAGAGCAGGATGACCAGGCCACAGACAGTCACCCCGAGCGGCCCCTGCCAGCAGACCGCAAGCTTGGTGTGCCCAGTGTGGACGCCTCGCCCCTCCCGAAGAGGACGGCCTGCCCGTCGCTGCAGGAGGCCACACGCCTCATCCAGGAGGAGTTCGCCTTCGACGGCTACTTGGACAACGGACTAGAAGCACTGATCATGGGTATCGTGGCAGAGGGCCCCCTGGGTTCTCCAGACAAGCCCCAGGACCAGGGAGAGGCCGTGGGGGGACACAGTGCCCTGGGGGAGGGCCAGTATGTAGGGGAACTGGGGCCCCCACGCGTCCGTCTGCATGAAGAGTTCGGAGGCCAGAGCCGCGCCCGGGCGTGGGTCCAGCAGCAGAGCCTCAGGCAGGAAGAGGGTCTCAGAGCCCAGCCCCCCAGCCCGGGCATCTCCCCGAGCTGTGTGGCGAGCAGGAACCCGGAGGGGATGCTCCCCCATCGTGACTGGCCACTGCCGTTTTGCAAACCAGGTGAATACATTTACGCCTTGAAAGACCTCACCTATGCCACTTTCTGCGGGGCCATATCGGAGAAGTTCTGTGACCTCTACTGGGGGGAGAAGTTGCTGCAGAGTCTTTTCAAAGTGGTGAACGGGAGGACGTCCCCCTCCAAGAAGTGAGTCCCCCTCCCCAGGCCCCAGGCTTCCCCCACCCTGGGGTCCCCTGCCAGGCAGGACGGCCCTGGTTCTGCCTCCTCTGGCCCACCGCTGTTTTCCCCACGTGCTCCTGTCCCCTAAAGTCCAGCGCCCCTGGCTGGCCGGCCACGCGGGTCCCTCCCGCTTGTCCTGAAGCCCACCCTAGCCCCCAGCTTTCCCTCTGGGCACCGGGCTCCTTCGGGCAAGAGGAGAGGACTGTGGGCTCACGGGGCGGGAAGCACATTCCTGCTCGGGTACCAGCTTGAGGAGGCCAAGCGACCAGGAGCCCAGAGGGCAGGAGGCCCCCCAGGGAACAGCATCTGCCCCCAACCCCCATCCAGCGGGCACTGCATGCCAGCCCCCCTCCTGATGGTAGCAAAGGGGGTGATGGCCGCCGGAGGACCCGCCCCTTCACAGACTGGGCCCCATGCTCCTCTGCCGTGGACTGTGGACAGCCGTGTGGGTGGAGGTGGCCCCGAGGGCTGGGACCATGCCTGGACACCAGTGCTGTGACACCCCATCCCTGAGCTCCAGGCACAACCAAAGCCCCGTCTGCCTCCAGGGGCCCCACCAGGCGGGTAGGCAAGGGTCCCTTCACATTTGCCGTGGTTGCTGCGGGGGCACTTGCCGCACTCCCTGCCCGGGCAAACGGGTCAACAGAGCGCCCAGATGGCTGCCGCCCACACTGTGCTCTTGGGGCGGGGAGAAGGGCCTTGCAGGGACCTCCCGAAACGAATGTCCAGAACACCCTGTGCCCGTTATTAGGCCCCCTTAACCGCTGCGGAAAGAGAGGCCCTGTGCCGTCCTGTGGCCGGGGGTCACGTTGTCCTCAGGAAGCTTGCATGGGACGGGGAACGTCCCTGTCAAACGGTGTGCGTCCAGGGTGCTGGCACGGGGTCACGGGCAGGCCCGCACCTCAGCCTCAGCAGGGTTCCCCTCATCCACCTAAAGCTTCCTACGGGAAGGCAGAGCAGGGAAGCCACTGTGCTGTGGGGAGGGGGCGGGGGGCCACGGGGGGCCTGCGACGTCCTTCCTTCTGATGACAGTGCTTCAGAGGAGGCTGGGGCAGAGCCTGAGGGCAGCGCAGCCGGCACTCCGAGTGGCTGCTCGCTGTCCAGCAAGAGGCCATCGCTGCACGGAACAGGTAAGAGACACGGGCCCGAACGCAAGAACTCCTCTCTTTCAAGAGAGGCTCCCCTTGTCCCAGCTCTGCCGCACGCACACCCAGGAAGTCTGAGAGCAAAGGGACTGTGCTCAGGGAGCCCCTCGGCCCCTCTGCCCGTCTCCGCACAAGCAGTCCACCAGCCCTGGGGTGTCCTCTCCAGACTCCGGCCCCACGGGATGACCTGTGTTTGGGAGGGGACCCGAGGGACCCTCCTGGGAAGCGGGACCACCGCCCTGAATCCGAAGGACCCTGCTGGCCCCTAGAGCAACAGAGGGGCACCCGGCCGTCTCGAGGGGCCTCCTGTCCCCGACTCAGCACGGGCGGCCTCTCTGTAAACAATGAGGGACGGACTCTGCCACACGAGCTAGTGTCGAGTGGACCCTCCTCTCCTGCGCAGGGAAGGAGACACCGGCCATGGCGCGTGGCAGCCGAGCTCCCGGCCCGTCCCCGTCGATGTCCGATGTGGATGCAGACGAGCTCTCGCGGGGCAACTTTGAGGTGGGATTCCGGCCTCAGAAGTCAGTCAAAGGGGAGCGGGAACAGCAGCCGGAGGCCGGAGAGCACGGGCAGCAGGGTGGGGGCCCGAGCCCCGAGGCAGTGGCCCGGCTGGCCCGGCCCAAGGAGGGGGGCCTGGCCGCGCACCCGGGCCCAGCGGAGCTCCAGAGCTGCAGCCCCGGCTGGTGCAGCGCCTTCTACGAGGCCGACTGCTTCGGCGCCGACGTCTACAGCTACGTGAAGGAGCTGGCGAGGCAGAAGGCAGGCGGGGCCCCCGACGCGGACGCCCAGAGCCTGGTGAGTCCCGGGCGGCTGCCCGCTACTCGTGCTGCCAGGGAAGGGGGTGCTGTGGCCGCAGAGGCACCCTGGGCAGGGAGTCCGCGTCGCAGCAGCGGGAGCTCCCAGTCACTCTGGCGGGGGTGGGGGGGCACAGAATCCCACCCCCCCGCCGTGACCCCGGCACTCGTCTGGGCGCTCTTCCTGTGCGTCTCCCCGGGCACTGCGGTGCTCGTCTGTGTGTGTCCTCCACATCAGGGATAGGACGTGGCCTTTCTCTCTCTTAGCTGGGCACACGGGTGGCCGTGACAGGTGCAGGAGGTCACCTTGTACCATCACAGCTGGCCGCGGGCCATGTCTCTGGAGGGGGCAGGCAGGCCAAGGCCCTCGTCCCAGGCGGCCTCCTGTTCCTCAGGCAGCAGCACTGAGACAAGAAGTCTCATTGCCCATGGCTGTCGGTTCAGGCTGGACCTGGAGTGCGTCTGGCCTGGGCTTCTCTGGGGGGCCGCGTCCCTCCTGCACCAGCCAGCCAGGGCAGTCTGCGTGTCTCCCCGCTCAGCAAGTTTGAGGTTGGCCAGGCCAAGGCCCTAGGTGAGGGTCGTGCACAGAGCTCTGGACTTCTGGTCACTGCGCCCGCCACTGGGCACCTGCCTCCCATACCCAGTGGCTCTGACCAGGGCTGCAGGCCCCACTCCCAAGTGACCTAGAGCCCGTGGACCTGGGACCTGGGCTGCAGCCTTCCCCTGTGACCAGCAGCTCCCACCTAGGCCTTATCACACAAGGCCTGACCTTCCAGGATAGCAGGCAGGAAGGACCCCCTCGGCTCACGCGCTCTGCTCCCGGCGCCTCTGCTTGGCCTGTGCGATGCACTTCCTCCGGCCTCCAAGGCTCCGAGCGAAGCCGCAGGAGCACCATGTCTCCCTGGCCCTGACCTGCCCCCATCTGGACCTTCCCCGGGGCTCCCCCTTGTTCTCCTGCTACTGCCTGAACGTCGTGCTTCTGCTCAGTTGCACGCAGGACGGAGAGCAGGGCCCTGTCCCCGGCCTGCACACGTGACGGTGGGGCCATGCCCTATGGCCTCAGCCTGCTCCTCTGAGCTTTGTGCTGTGGTCCCCCGCAGGAGCCATCGCGGGTGCCGGACTTCAGGGCCTGGTGGGGGCCTCCCTGGGGGCCCTGGCACAGAGGGTGGCCCCCACGTAGGGCGTCGGGGCAGGGAGCACAGAGTCCGGCCACACGGCAGCTCCGTGCCACTGCGGCAGAGTCCGGGGCTCCCAGCCCCTGGCCGTCTCGTCACCTGCCCTCAGGGGCCTGCGGACCTCACCCCCACTTCCTTGCCTGTGACAGGGATTTCCACACAGTGACGCTTGCCCGGGGCTGCCGGAGGTTCCTGTCCCAGCAGCACAGGCTTTCCACCTGCGACAGCCATACCCACAAGTGGGAAACGAACAGACTACCAGAGGCAGAAAGCCACATCAGCGGCCCCTCGTGGGACCAGCTACCACTGTGAGAGGGGCCCGTGGACAGTGAGTGCCGTCCCGTGGCTTCCGAGGGGGAGAGTCACGGAGCACGCACCGTGCGTTTCCTGGCTGTGCTGGCCGAGGGCCTGCAGGTCTGACAGCCTCTGGCTCCAGGCCCGTCCTCCAGTCAAAGGGACCAGGGCTCCTGGGAGTGAGGAAATGGTTAGGAACCCATGACGGGGGCATGTTGGAGGTCAGAGGAACCAGTGGAGGGGCCACCAGCAGCCCAAGTCAGAGCAGCCAGAGAAGCAACACTGAACCAGCTTCTAACTCAGAGTGTGCGTCATGCACACGTCCACACTGCCACGGAGCTTCTAACTCGGAGTGTGCCCCATGCACACGTCCACACTGCCGCGGAGCTTCTAACTCAGAGTGTGCCTCATGCACACGTCCACACTGCCGCGGAGCCTCTAACTCAGAGTGTGCCCCATCCACACGTCCACACTGCCGCGGAGCTTCTAACTCAGAGTGTGCCCCATGCACACGTCCACACTGCCGCGGAGCTTCTAACTCAGAGTGTGCCTCATGCACACGTCCACACTGCCGCGGAGCCTCTAACTCAGAGTGTGCCCCATCCACACGTCCACACTGCCGCGGAGCTTCTAACTCAGAGTGTGCCCCATGCACACGTCCACACTGCCGCGGAGCTGAAAGGAGCAGCAGCTCAATGATGGGTTTTCAGGAAATAGAAAATCCCACCTACAATTCACACAGACTCTCAAGGGACCTCCAAGAGCCAAACAGTCCTGGAAAAGAAGAGCAGAAGTGACGACTCACTCTTCTGATTCCAAACCTGCTGCAGAGCTGCCGTCGCCGACGCAGTGTGGCCCGGCACGAGGGCGGACGGACAGACCCGCAGGACAGACTGGAGAGGCCAGAAACAAGCCCGCGTGAGATGGGTTTTGACCAACCGCCAGACCAGCCAGCGGGCAAAGGACGGCCTTCGCGACACGCGGCGCTGGGAAAACGGCGTGACCTGCGAAAGGGCCTGTATGTGCGCCACTTCCAGAAGTTAACTGAGCCGTCAGAGACCTGAACGTTGGAGCTAAATTATAAATTATTTCTTCACAGCACTGGACACGGAAACGACTTCTCGGATACGATACCAAAAGCACAGGCAACAGAAGTGAAAATAGAGAAACTGCGCTCGATTGAAACGTGGTGCATCCAAGGATGCCCCCCGCAGAGGGGACGGGCACGCCAAGAGCAGCCGGGAACACCCACAGACGCCTCTGAGAAAGGCGAAATGTCCAGAATGTCCAGGGAACACGGCAGCAGCCTCGCAGGGCCCCCGCCTAGCCAGGGCTGATGGACCCGCGTAGACGTCTCCCCCGAGGACCGACACAAGTAGCTGAAAGTAGTCCCACTTCACTGGTCACTGTGGAAAACTAAACCGCAACGAGACGCCCCCTCACACCCAGTAGGACGGCTCCCACCAAAATTTGAAAAAGAAAGAAAAGACCGTGTTGGCGAGTCGCGGAGAAACGGGAGCCCTGTGCACGGCTGGTGGGAAGGGGGACCGGCGCGGCCACTCCGGAGTTGCCTCCAAAAAGTAAGCGTGGCCGCACTGCGTAAGCCGGCAAGTCCAGCTCTGCGTGTCCACCCCGGAGAGCCGGAGGAGGCCTCCGGGAGCCCCCTGCGCCGCGCCCACGGCCGCCCCAAGACGGGAGCAGACGGCCGGAGACGGAGCTGGGGAGTGCGTTCGCAGGGGACCGGCCAGCACCCGGCCCACGAGGAGGAGCCCCGAGGCCTGCTGAGTGACAGCCAGACCCGGAGGGACCAGCACCGTGTGCCGCCAACCTCGTGGGGTCCCCGGGGTGGCCACGTGCGCAGAGACCGCGCGGGGGCGGGGATGGGGCCTTCGTGGGGACAGAGCCTCAGCCGTGGATGCCGGACGTGGAGGGCGTCCCGCAGGGTGAATGTACTTCAAGCCACTCAGCGGCGTGACAAGAAATGTTACCGTCGGGAATTTCATGTTGTACATATTTTGTCGCAAAGGAGTTTATCCAAATAAAACCTTGAGAACAGTTGAGAGCGGGACACGGAGGTGGCGCCGTCGGTGCAGCGTCCGATGCTCGGTCCCAGCCGGGGTTGCGTCTCAGGGTCGCCAGGACGAGCCCCGACACGGGCTCCGCGCTCCGCAGCGAGTCTGCTTGGGACTCTCGCTCCCTGCGCGTTCTCTCCCTCGAGTAAATAAATAACTCTCTGACCCGATGCCGGTGGATGTCCTTCTAGTTGAATGGCAGTGAACGGAGAGGGCGAGGCGGGGTCCCCGCGCGGGTTCCTTTGCCCCAGTCCCTGCACACGGCCCGCCACCAGCTCGCCGCTCTGACCTCAGCTGGACCCAGAGCCCCGCTGACCTGGGCACAGGGAGGCCAGGGGGGTTGCTCACGCCCCTGTCACAGAGGACAGGGCCCTTCCCGGGGCAGCTCGCTGTGTCCACACCGCCTTCCCCAGAAGCTTAATCCCAGCAGTTGGGGGGGGGCATGCTAAGGGTCCAGGTGTGTCCTCCAATGTCATAGGTCATCCTCTGACTTCACAGGTCACGCCTGCTGACTATAGCCACATCTTTGGGGTGGGCGGCAATGGACAGACAGCCCGGTTTCCAGCCCCTCGTGTTCAGTGCCACAGGGAGAGGCTCTCGTGTGTGCGAGAGCCTGGTGTAGGCTGACGGGGCCCTTCGCTGCATCCCGCGCTCTCCTCAGGGCGCTGGCCCTTTGCAGGGAGCCGCACTCACGAGCGACAGCAGTCACCCCTGCACCACACTCAGATTGTTCTTGAAGGTGGGCTCAGAGACCAGCTCAGGCCAGGCGTGTGCTGGCGGCCAGCACCGCTCTAACCCAGACCGTGGCCTTGTGGTTGGGACGAGATGTCCTGGGTCTCCCACCTCGGAAACTGGCTCGGCCCCACAGTCACTCTGTGGTGGCACCGGCGGGGTGTCAGGAGGAGGGAGGCAGTTTGAGGGACACTGTGGAGTGACCCGGAGTGACCTGGTTCTCCTTTTTGTTCCTGCCCACCTGGGGAAGACGTCTCTCCTGGAACCAGAATGCAGACAGGTGAGTTCCCGCGCGCTCGTCTGCGTCGTGGCGGGCTGGCTGTGGCCGCAGGTTCGCGCTTCTCTTTGAGAACCCGCTGCTTCTGCTTCAAATCGTGAGCCTCGGGCTAACTCGACGGTGGAACCGCCCTCGGACCCACTGTCCCTTCCCTCCCCAAACCGAGGGAGTGCGAAGCAGGCCCCGGCGCTGGGGAGGGCAGAGCTGCTGGGGGGTGCGGTGTCCGTCCCTGAGCGTGCGCCGAGGTGCCCCTGCCCTGAGGGCCGGCTGGGTGCCCGCGTCTCCGCGCACCCACGCCACAGGCCCCCCTCCCTTGCTCTCAGGATTTAGGTGCTGATTTCTGTTCATCCCTCCTCTCTCTCCGTCTACGAGTTCCGGCTCTCCAGCTCCCTCCGTCCCGCGGGGCGGGCAGCTCTCGGGCCTGGGTCGGTCGAGGGCTGCTCTGTGTGGCTGTTCCCCAGAGCACACGGACACTGACTCCTCCTAATTCTATGGGGAAAGGCGCTTGTTGGGTGAGGCCGTGGGGAAACACCTCAACGCAAATGACCCTGAACGTTTTCCTTAGACCTCGCCAGTCCGTGTCCACTGGGGTCGGGTTTGCTGGGCTCCTGCGAGGAATGGCCGTGGGGACGCCCCACTCGAGTGTGTCTTCTCCATCACCCCCTGTTGTGTGGAATTTAGTTCACATAGATTTAGTTTTAAAGTCAATCAGAACGGTCCTGGACTCTATGAGCCCTGTTCCAGAAGGAAGCAGGTGCCTCCGATCGGCCCTCTCTGGCGGGAGGGGTCTGGATCAGCATCCGGACCGCATGTGAGGGGGCGATGGTGCCGGACAGAGCCTTTTGCGGAGTCGCTGCAGAAGGGCCCTCGCTGCGGCGGTCCTGAGCTGCACAGAGGGAGAACCCAGGGACAGAGAGCTCAGGGCCGCCCTTCCCCTCTTCAGGCTCTGAGGGAGGTCAGCCAGGGTCAAGCGGTCTTCAGAAAGCCAGGGGCAGAGACACCTGGTGGCTCCATCGGTTAAGCAGCTGCCTTTGGTCATGACCCCAACGTGCTGGGATGGAGCCCCGTGTCCAGCTCTCTGTTCAGTGGGGAGTCTGCTTCTCCCTCTCTCTCTGTGTACTCTCTCTCTCCAATCAATAAATGAAATCTTTATTTAAAAAAAAAGAAAGGGGGCGCCTGGGTGGCTCAGTGGGTTAAGCCGCTGCCTTTGGCTCAGGTCATGATCTCAGGGTCCTGGGATCGAGTCCTGCATGGGGCTCCCTGCTCAGCGGGGAGCCTGCTTCCCCCTCTCTCTCTGCCTGCCTCTCTGCCTGCTTGTGGTCTCTCTCTCTGTGAAATAAATGGATAAAAATATTTTTAAAAAACCAAAAATTTTAGATTTAAAAAAAGAAAGAAAAAAAGAAAGCAAGCCAGGATCACAGAGAAGCACGCAGTGATGGGACGGCGGAGCCCCTGGTCCTCGCGCGAACCAGACCTCCAGGGGACGGAGATGAGTCCGTCTGGAGCACAGCTGTGGGGGCCACTTGCGGGTGCTGCTGCCAGGCTTTGTGGCGTCCCACGGGACTGTCCTCAGGGATGACATGTTGCAGACCTGTGCCACCCACTGGGTAGCCGGCAGCCATGTGGCCTGCGAGACAGGAGTTGACACTTTCGTGTTATTTATTTTATTGTTTTTAAAGATTTTATTTATTTCACATAGAGAGATCACAGGTAGGCAGAGAGGCAGCAGAGAGAGAGAGAGGAGGAAGCAGGCTCCCCGTGGAGCAGAGAGCCCGATGTGGGGCTCGATCCCAGGACCCTGAGATCATGACCCGAGCCGAAGGCAGAGGCTTTAATGCACGGAGCCCCCCAGGCGCCCCTCACATGCCCGTGGTTCCCACGTCAGAGGTGAACGCAGGTCCTGCACATGCAATTCTGCCCCATGCACCGGGGGCGCTCATTCTGTCCCCCACGCTGGCAGCCAGCGACTGGGTCCTTGGGCCGACAAGTCGGGGAGGCGGGTTTGGAGCCAGGCTGTGTGATGTCAGACCCACGGGCTCCTCACACAGAGTCCCAGCCGAAAGATGCCTCAGCAGCCGCTCGCCGGCTTCCTCCCCAAGCAGCTGCCTCCTGCGGGGATCTCGCTGTGGTCCAAATCAGTTCTGTTTCCATGGAGACAGATGGCCTGCTGTCCCAGGGTGTGACCCCTCCCCCTGCAGCTTGCATGTGGCCCAGCTGGAAGGGCCCAGAGGCCTTGGGAGACCTGAGTTAACCACTGAGGCGTGGAGGAGGAGGTGAATCGGTATTCAGTCTGCAGCACGTCCCCCAACAGCAGACACAGCTCCTGCCCCACAGCTGCCCGGGGTCTGGTGCTTCCTACCACCTGGTGCGGCCATCGGTGACCTGGCTGTCGGGATAGCAGCACGGGGAAGACGACAGCCACACGAACCACCTTTTCAGTAAAATCACTAGATAGAGGGGATTCAAATATTTAGATAAAAACACCACCTGCATTTTTAATTTCACAACATTGTACAGAAATAAATGCTCCTGACAAAGCCAAGTCCCTTGTCGTCAGAGGAGAATGGGGGAAGCTTGTGTGTGTTTGAGCTGATTAGATGCGCCCAAATGAAGACCACTGTGTATTTGGTTTCAGATTAAGGTTCCTGTCAGTGTGGCCGTTTCAGGGTCCTGGGAACACTGTGAACCCGGTTAGCAGGAAGTTATTTTGGTGGGAGTCTGAGAGATCCCTGGGCCTCTGCCCCTTCCTCTGGTTCCTGGCCCTGGCCAGGTCCCCCTCACTGCGTCCACCCCACACCCCTGTCGTCCTCCTGCAGGTAAAGGCAACCTCACACCCCCAGCTGGAGACCCGCGGTGGCTCAAGGCCCCCTCCCAGGGCCGTGCCAGGCTTCCAGCACCCTCTCCGCTCCAGAATCACACCCATGCTCAGCCCTGGGCCCCGCAGGGTGGGGGCAGTGAGCCAGGCTACATCTGTCCCCTCCTTCCTGAAGGCAGGAACCATGTCTGGATTCTGGTCATTTCTAACAGTCGCGGCCCCGAGCCTGCCCTGCCAGCAAGGCTTCCCTGGTCCCTCTGGGGGAGCGAAGAATCCAGACCGCTCTCACGGGAGGACAGAAACTGCTCCCGCCAAGCAAACTCGTGGACCTTCCTGCGAGATGCACATTCTCCAGGAGGGGCTGGGACCCCTGCTTCTGGGCGCCCCGGCCGTGACACGAGGATGCCCCCCTGGCACCAGCTCTCTGAACTGCCCGCGGGCAGCAGTGGCCACGCGTCCTGGCCGCTGACCCCGTGCTGCAGCACGACCGAGGGGCCCGGAGGGAACGGGGGCGGGGGGGGGGGGGTCAGCCAGAGTCTGGGGCAGGGACTCCGCACCGGCGTCCCTCGGGCTCGACCACGCGCGCCGGACGGCCGGGCCTCGGGTGGGGTCCTCACCCGCGGGGGCCCACGTGCAGGGCGGCGGCAGCCCCGTGGGGGTCCTGCAGGGGCCTCGCGGGGCAGCTGGGGTCCCCGGCCGGTCGGGGGGGGACCCGTCGGGGGGGGGACCCGCCCCGCCCCCCAACCAGCCAGAAGCGATCCTGGACGCCCCGCCCAAGGGCAGCCGCTCGGCGGGGCGGGGCGGGGCGGGGCCTGGGGGCGCGTTTGTAGAGGACGTGGGGGCGCCTGCTGCAAACGAAAGTCCATTGGCCTAAACTGGGGGCTGCAAGAGCAGTAGCTTCTCATTGGCTGGCCCTGACCGCCTCCCATTGGCTGGGCCGTGACCACCTCCCATTGGCTGGGCCGTGAGCATCTCTCATTGGCTGGCCCTGACCGCCTCCCATTGGCTGGGCCGTGACCGCCTCCCATTGGCTGGGCCGTGAGCGTCTGTCATTGGCTGGGCTGTTGCCGGGGCAGGAGGAAACCGTCCCGGTCCATCCCGGCCGGCTAGAGCCCCAGGTCCCCCTGCAGGGTCCCGCGGGCGCGGCCGAGCGCCCCCCGCCCCCCGCTAGCCTCCTCCCCGCACTGCAGCGAGGTTTCCCTTCCCGTTGGCTGGTCCCCTCGTCCGAACTCACGTCTCCCGGGGCGCACACAGACACCTTTCTGTGGCTGCATGACTGTCCCTGCGAGGTCCCTAGGAACCCTGGTGTCCCCGCGTGGGACGTGTCCCGCGCTCTGGCTCTGTGCGGGCCCCGAGGGGAGGCCGGCTTCCGCGAGCGCGCCGGGCCATCGCGGGCTCTTTCCTGGCCAGGAGCTGGAGCAGCAGCTGCTGATGGAGAAGAGGAACCACCGGAAGACCCTGAAGTTCTACCAGAAGCTCCTGCAGAAGGAGAAGCGCAGTAAAGGTAGCGGCGGCTCCCGGGGGGCTGGGCGTGGGGGCAAGGGCCTGGGGCCCGCTTTGTGGCAACTCTGCCCACCTCCAGGCTCCGAGGTGAAGACCATGCTGTCCAAACTGAGAGGGCAGCTGGAAGAAATGAAGTGCAAAGTGCAGTTCCTGGGACTGGTCAAGAAGTATCTGCAGGCAAGTCTGCCCGAATCCCTGCCCCCCACCCCGGGTCAGTAGCAGGTGACCCAGCACCCTGGCAGCACAGGCCAACCAGATGAAGGCAGCTCGCTTCCCCCCACAACACACAGGTCATGTATGCCGAGCGGTGGGGCCTGGAGCCCTGCGCCCTGCCTGTGATCGTGAACATCTCGGCCGCCCACTGTGACACGCTGGATTTCAGCCCCCTAGACGAGTCCTCATCCCTCATCTTCTACAACGTCAGCAAGCACCCGCGAGGCGGCAAGCAGAGGAAGGCCCGCGTCCTACAGGCCGGCACACCTCTGGGACTCATGGCATACCTCTACTCCAGGTGCGGCTGCCCATGCCCCAAGCAGGCAGTTGGGCCTGTGAGATCCCCTGGACCCCTTCATGCCTTTTGAAAGCAAAAGGGAGGCAGAAAAAAAGCAACAGGCCCCAAGAGGTGAATGAGGCGAGGAAAGTCTGCCTTCCCTCATCTGAGATGGGTTTATCCTTTTTTTCATTTAAAAAGTATTTTCATCAGAACTTTAAGCGGCCCATGTCAGCTGCCATCTGCCTTCTTCACCAAGCTCTTGGCCAGACCTGCATCTGGAGTTGCAGGGGCACCCAAGCAGGTGCTGGGGAATGCAGCCACGCACAATTAACCTCCCAGGAGGCTTCTAAAACGAAACACACACAGGAGCCTCAGAAACATGCCTGGATCACAGCCACTGTGCTAGGTTAAAACACCCCATAATTAACTGTCTAGCTCCCCAGGGCCCACGAGGGAGCTTGGTCTCAGCATGCGTGTTGAATTATTTTTGCAGCCACTATCTCTAGGCATGAGTGTGTGTGGTCATTAGACCCCCGAACAGATATGCAAGGTGTACGTACTCACCCTGCAGCAGGGAGGACCAGCCCCTCACACCCAGGGTCACAGGCACCCCCAGGACACCCCCCAGACCCCTCCACCCTTGGCCCCTCCTGACCACCTGAGATTCCCTTGACGCAACAGCCTGGCAGCTCAGGGGTGGGTACAGACTACCTTCCCAGGCGGTGGTGGGAGGGCTCACCCAGTCTTGGCTTTGGGAGACCCATGACACACTTAGGAACCCCCAAGGCCTTCTTTGCACTGGAGGCTCTGGAGACCCAGAACTGATGGTCAGGTGTCAGCAGGAGACACTGGAGGCTATTGGGGAACAGGGAAGTCTCTGAAAGCAGGAGCCTGCCAGTCCTCTGAGGACAGCAGTCTCTTCCCACGCAACCTGAACTCCCAAGGTGGGCTGCACCTGGCTGTGCTGGGAGCCTTCCACTTGGCAGATGGCCCAGGTAGACCTTTGCAAGATGGGTATATGACGCACACACAAACCAAGGGCTGGCTGTGTGATTACAGGAGACGTGTGTACATGTGTCTGCATGTGTATGAGCAGTGTGTGTGTGTGAGAGTGTGAGTGGGGGTGTGTATTTGCATGGGTGTGTGTGTGCACATGGCATATGTGCATGGGCGTGTTGTGTGCATGTGTGATGTGTGAGAGGGGTGCACATGTGTGTGCTATGCATGTGGGTGGTATATGCATGTGTACGTATGTACATGGTATGTATGCATGTATGGGTGTGAGCGGGCTGTGTGCATGTGTGCTAGGTGTGTGAGTGGGGGTGTAAGTGAAGTATTTGTGTGCATGTAGGGGGCATGTAAGTAGGGTATGGGATGTGTGTATATGTGCATGCATGGGTGCTGTGTGCATGTGGGGGGTGTGAGTAGGGTGCGTGTATGTGTGTTATGGTGTGTGAGTGAGGTATGTGTATCTGTGTGTGCAGGTATGTGTGTGTGAGTATATGTGCACATGTGGGGGTGTGAGTGTGTGCATATGTGCATGGGGGTGGGTATGTGCATGTGAAGGTATGAGTAGGGTATGGGGGTGAGTGGGGTGTGTGCGTACGTATGTTAGTGTGTGTGCGTGGAGGGTGTGAGTGGGGTGTGTGTACATGCATGGGTGTGGGGGGGTGTGAGTGAGTTGTGTGTGTGTACACGGGTGTGTGCGTGGGGGTGTGAATTGGGTTTGTGCGCACATGCATGGGAGTGTGTGTTGAGGCCTATTGTGTGGTGTGCTGTGTGTGTGTGCATAGGATCTCCAACGACAGGAGGGTCTTCACTCGCGAAGGCTGTGGTTTATCCTCACAGGCTGGGCCTGACCCCAGCCACAGCACCCCCAGCCCACAGAAGCCCCAGGGTGACCAGGTGGCTGGCCCCCCTCATTCTTCGGACACCAGGTCTCAGCTCTGCAGCACATCTTCCAGTGGCTAGGGAGGCGGCCTTGCCAGCACCCACACGCCTTCCTTGTTTCTGGAACTCAGTCACTGACCTGCATGGTGTCACCTGACCTCGGGCTCTCTGGGGCACCCCTGTGGGTGGGGGACACTCATTGAAGGGTAAGGACCCTCATTCCCTCAACTACCTAGTTTTGTCCTGAGGAAACTGCGAACCTCGGGGCACAGATTGCTGCTCTCATTTCTAACGCCGTGAGTTCCAGTATGGGGGCTGGGGCCGCCACATGCGCATAGGAGATTTCTGAGTAGGTTCTAGAAGCAGATAGTGAGGGTGCCTCCAAAATCAATGGTGAAGAAGGTCCTCTCACCAGAAACAGTTGGGGGTCGCTCCTGTTACCAGCACCCCGCGTGCACCTTTTACTTCCCCGAAGGGTTCTCTTGCCCACCATCCTGCCGGCATGGGCACACGTGTGCACACGCTCACACACACAACTCACGCCTTCACATTCACGCACGTTCACACGCGTGCCCTCTCACACATTCGCCCCAGAACCGCTAATGAAGGCTGCAGGGAGCCGGGCCCCCCCAGCTTTCCTGTGGCACAGGGAAGGTCTGGTGGGGGGACTGGCTACTCGCGTGCACAGGGAGAACCCACGAGCCGGGGGCCTGGCCCCGGGTCGGCAGGGCCGGAGGACGCGCCGCGGCCGGGCCTGTGACCTGACCACCCCTCTCCACCCCAGCGACGCCTTCCTGGAGGGCTACGTGCAGCAGTTCCTCTACACTTTCCGCTACTTCTGCACACCCCAGGACTTCCTGCACTTCCTCCTGGACCGCATCAACAGCACCCTGTCCAGGTACGGCCGCGGGCCCCGGGCCCCACAAGGGCCACACAGCCCAGGGTGGACCCCGTGGCGCCCCGTTAGTGACCATGAAGGGCGACGGGGTCCCCAGTGACCCTGACGAGGATGGGGGCAGAGCCGGGTGGGAGAAGGGACAACACGGACAGGGCCACGGGGTCCTGAGGGAGGGGAAGCAGCAGCAGGAGGGGCGCGTGGCCAGAGAGAGGCCTCGGCTCTGGAGGCCGTGAGGATCGGGGAAGGCTGAGGGTAGGGGCAGGACAGGTAGCAAGGTGGCTGGGGGGGGGGCACGCCCATCCACTGGACGGGGGCAGCCCAGGGGGAGGAGGGCCCTGCCAGCCCTCAGGCGGGGGCTGGAATCCTGGGATCGGGGAGCTACAGGGACGTGGCACCGCCAGATTCCCCCTGCACTCCCTCCCTGGGGGCAGGGACTCACAGGAGAGACACCGGCCTGTGGAGCCCAGCTCCCACCTCACCTCTTGCTCGAGTGTCCGCACACTGCCTCCCAGACCCTGGGCGTCTCAGGCCCTGGCTGCAGGAGGTGACAAATGCTCCAGGACTGGGCACCAGGCAAGGGCGGAGGAAAGCATCAGGTTCCTGCCCAGTCACCGAGCCTGTGGCCCAGCTGTGCAGCTCCTGCCTCTCCTGTCCCCTGAGACAGGAGGGTTGTGCAGAACTAGCCCTGGAAGGCAGAGCCACGCTCAGAACCCACTCATGCCCCTGTGCTCGGCGGGGTGACTGCCGCCTGCCATGTGCCTAGTGCAGCAGACGGACCTGCCACGGCCAGCCGGCGGCCCCCACATGACTCAGGCCTCCTCCCCTCTGCCTGCAGGGCCCACCAGGACCCCACCTCGACCTTCACCAAGATCTACAAGCGGAGCTTCTGCCTCCTGCAGGCCTGGCTGGAGGACTGCTACGCGGTGGATTTCACGCGGAACTCCGGGCTCCTGAGCAGGCTGGAGGACTTCATCTCCTCCAAGGTGACCTGGGGCAGAGCACCCGAACAGCCCCTGCACCGCCACGGGCCACACTCGGGCGCTCAGAGCCGCCGCCCCGGTCTGGGGGCAAGTGACCGCCTTGTGCTCCTGCCCAGATCCTGCCCCTGGACGGCTCCGCCGAGCACCTGCTGGGCCTCTTGGAGGTGGGCACTGACCGGCGGGCCGAGGGCTCCTTGCGCGGCACCGACCTGGAGGACCCCAAGGAGGCCGAGGACGACGCCAGACCTCTCAATGCCCTCTGTAAGAGGCTCTCAGAAGACGGCATCTCCCGGAAGGTGGGGGCCTTTCCCAGGCAGGGCAGCTCCCGGCGCTCAGCCTGAGCTCAGAGAACACGGAGCGTGCACGCCCACACACGCCCACGCACACGTGTGAGCACGCACAGGCCCCCCAAGTTGCTGGTCCTGGGCACTGGCCCAGGAGGGTGGCACTGCCCTTCCCACCTCGCTCCGTGCAAGACCAGGTGCTCAGATGACCTAACGTTCTGACCCTCGGGCTAGAGGTCTGGGTGGAAGAAACCATTGTCGGGAAATGGCCTGGGATGTGAGCCAGGTCTGTGGGGACCTGTCCGTGATGTCAGGGGATGGCCCCAAATCCCAGTGCCTCCGTCCCTGGGGGACCTGCTGAAGTGGCTGGGACAGGTGTCCTTGAGCCAGCACGGCCCCAGGGGGAGGGGTTTGCTCTGTGGCTCTACCTGAGATGGCCCGAAGGGTCCCGGACCCGGAGGCAGCCTGCACCCCCTCCAGCGCTCCACCCCCAGAGGCTGCCCCAGGCAGGACCGGCTGTGCCAGCGGCCCTTCAGCACAGCCTGCCCTTGCCCTGCAGAGCTTCCCCTGGAGGCTGGCCCGGGGCAACGGGCTGGCCCTGCCGCACAAGGAGCGCCAGTACACCATCGCGTCCGCCCTGCCCAAGCCCTGCTTCTTCGAGGACTTCTACGGCCCCTATGCCAAGGCCAACGAGAAGGGGCCCTACTTCCTGACTGAGTACAGCACCCACCAGCTCTTCAGCCAGCTGACATTGCTGCAACAGGTGTTGGGGGCCGCCGGCCGGCCCCAGGGGAGGGGGGCGGTGCCCCCCAGGGCGGAGGGTGAGGGCCTGTGTGCAGCTCCCCCGCAGGGGCGTCCTGAGGAGGGATGCTCTGGTGCTAGAGAGAGGTTTGCGGGAGGGACGTGTGGAGGGCAGGGAATGGGGCCAGAGGCACAGGCAGGGGCTGTGGGGAGGACGCCCGGAAGGGCCGCGGCGGCAGGCAGACCCTCCCCTGCCACCTGCCCCGCCGTCCCGACACGCCCATCTTGCAGGCACTAGAGGCGCCCTGCGGGCCTCCTCCTTCCTGGCTCCTCAGCTCCCCCAGCCCCGCCCCCGGGCACCCCACCCTGTGGCACCCCCTCCAACCCCCGCCATCCTGGACCCTGTGTCACTTGGCAGGAGACAGTAGTGATGGTGACCCCAGTGATCCTACCTAGGGTCACGGCAGCCGGGCAGAGAGGACCCCCCGAGACACGGCCCGGTCCGCGAGGAAAGGACCGAGCGTCTGTGTCGTTGTCTCCAACAGGAATTATTTCAGAAGTGCCACCCTGTCCACTTCCTGAACTCCCGGGCCCTGGGCGTCATGGACAAAAGCGTGGCCATCCCCAAGTGAGTGTTCACCTGTGGGGCGTCACCCTAGAGTCCTGGGACAGGTGGCTGGTGGAAGGGTCTTGGGGACCTCATCGGAGTGTCTCGTGGACTCTCGTGACCAAAGGGAGACACCGGTGTCGTGAACGGCCCCGGAGCCGGGCCCTCCCCTCTCCCCGCGCCCATCCTGCGCCCACCCCGCCCCCCGTGGATCCAGAGAGACCCTGCAGCCCCAGGGCCGGGCAGGGCCACCTCCACGTGTCCTCCTCACCACCATGTGCACCCGGGTCTCTTCCAGAGCCGGCTCCTCCGACTCCCTGTCAGCCAAGACCTGCAGCTTGTTTCTGCCCAGCTACGTCCAGGACAAGTACCTGCTGCAGCTCCTGCGCAGCGCGGATGATGTCAGCACCTGGGTGGCGGCGGAAATCGTGACCAGCCACACGTCCAAGGTGGGTGCCTCAGCAGCTGCCCCCTCAGAGGAGGGTTGGGGCATCGCCGCTCAGGCACACGGTGCCTCCCGTGGAACCCATTCGCACGTTCTCCAAGCACCGGGAATCCACAGGCCCGACCCCAGGCCAAGGGGGAAAGTGGCGTCTCAGCTTCTGTCGGTGGCACCAGATGCTGTCCAGCTGTCCAGTGTGTGCCGCCGGCCACGCCCTGGTTTCTCGCCACTCTTCCGTCTCACAAACGCACACTGGCTCTGGTCACCGTGACCAGCCTCTCCTCCAGGGGCCTTGCACGCGTGTGTACTCTGTGCTACACCCATGGTCTTCCACAGACACACCCCTTCACACACGTTCCCTCACACTCACACCGTGGCTTTCCTGGTCATCATCTCGGACGCACAGAGATCCTCCTGCCCCGTAGATCTCCTTACTGGCTCCCTGACACACGCTCCGTCACACAGTCCCTGACACACGCGCCCCCTCCCCCACACCCACGCACACGGACCCTCCCAGCTCACGCTCAGGCTTCAGTCAGAGCGTCGCCCTCTGGGCTCCGTCCACAATCCCGCCCGAGTCAGGTCCCAGGGCTAGGAACCGTGACTCCCAGGTGTCCCCCGAACCCGGACCATCCGAGGGTGGGGACCCGCTCGGTCACTGCGGCGTCCACCACAGGCAGTGCGGGGTGTGTTCTCGGCCTGCGAGACTCAGGTCGGCCCGTCGAGGCCAAGCGCTTGCTGCTCTGGGGCCTCTTCTAGGGCCTTGGGGCCTTGGCCAGGACGGAGGGTGTCTTAGCCTCGGCCACTCACCTGCTTCAGGCCGGGTGCTGCGCAGGCCAAGGGGGACAGTCCCCTGCCTCGGAGCCGGCACCTCGCTCCAAGCTCCCGCCGCTCAAGAGGGCCGGGGGGACAGAGGGCCCCGGTCCCTGGTGCGTGTGTGCCTCCGGCCCGCCGACACCCTGTCCCCGAGGCCTCCAGCTTCCTGCCACCCGAGGCTGGCAGTGGACGGCGGGTCCCTCGAGTCCTGCCCAGTGACGTGGAACATGAGGAGGGACAGTCGGGACCCCTCGGGCTCCTCCTGTGAAACAGAAGCCCCTTCCCACGGGGGCCCCACCCCGCTGAGGGCCGCTGCGGCTACACAGCGGACCCCGGCCCCAGCACCAGGTCCCCTCAAGCATGATCCCCACCAGGGCTGGCCCGGGCAGAGCGTTGGGAGGACACGGAGGGGTGGGGGCGCCTCTGTTCCGCCCCGGCTGACCCCGGCCCTCGGAGGCCGCCCCCCTCATCCGACAGCAAAGCGCAGGTGAGTCTGTTCCGGCATCACCGGCCTCCGCAGCTGGTTTTGCTTTTTCTAACGTCTCCCGTGTGTCGGCTCACCCGGACGCGCAGCCATTAGCACTCGCAGCTCCTGCTTTTCCCCTCTGGGGGGAGCTTCCAGGCTTTAGGGGTTTGTCGGCGGTACACTGACCCACCCTCCTTTGTGCCAGGATGCCGGGACAGCTTAACGACTTAGCAGGGTCCCTAGCAGCATCAGGATGTAGCTTCCCGAAATCAGGTCTGCAGACGGGGCCGTCTGCGGTCCTTTCCTGACCTCGGCTTCCCAGGGTCTTCCTCCGCCGGAGCCCCCAGAAAGAGGGAGGCCGGGTGCCCTCCCAGCCTGAGGGAGAAGCTGGGCTCTGGGTCCCGAGCCTGCAGGCGCCCTGCCCAGCAGGGCAGCACGGAGCGCGGACACACGCGCTGGCCTGCATGCTCGACGGGGCCTTCGGCGGACGGACACGTGGTCGTGGGCGCCCAGCTTAGAAGGGCAGGAAGGACTCGTGGGGACGCGGGGGCAGAACTCCATCCACGGTCGTGGAAGGCTTCCCGCATCCCCGTAAGCAAGGACAGAACGACCGACGAGTGGCCGCGGCCCTTCCACAGACCTGCTTGCCGCCTGCTGGCCCGCCGTCTCCCGGGCTGTGTGCTGCTTACTGTGACGTCAGAACAACCCAGAAGACTGACTTTTGTATTTGTGAACTGTGGTCAAGAAAAGAGCTAAAAGTCAAATTTTGAGCCAGAGACTGCAACTGTGTGATGATGGCCCCGGTGGCCGCCGCGCGGTCCGTGCAGGCGGCGCAGCGCAGAGAGACCGGGTGAGGAAGGAAAACGCTGAAGCTCGTCGCCCTGAAGGAGAGCTCGCAGACTCTTTTTAGATGAAAAATGGTGGGCTTCAGTCTCATCAGGCAGTCTTACGTGGGCTGGAACACGGCTGCCAAAGATGTCCGTCCACAGGCAAATGGGTGAACAAGACGGTCTGTCTGTCCTGCGGACTAGAGCCCCGGTTCAACGAGGAGTGAAGCCCTGACACAGGCTAGAGCGCGCATGAGCCTGGGGGACAGGACGGGGGGCGGCCAGTCACAGAAAGACACACGCCGCGTGGCGCCAGCCTAGGAGGCCCCTGGGGTAGCCGAAGTCACACCCCAGAAAGTGGAAGGCTGGGGCCGGGGCTGGGGGCGAGGGATGGGGAGCGGGGCTCTGACGGCCGCCGCACAAGGCAGACACATGTAAGCTGTGGCACTAGCAGGCGAGCAGCTACTACTGAGCTGTACGAAAAACCGTTCAACAGCAGATTTTATGTTACGCATTTTTACCACATTTAAAAAAAGGAAAAGATGTGACGGAACAGTTTTCTCTGAAAGTGCTGGAAAGTATATTTTGCATCTATTTAAACGTATGAAGAAAAAATTGGGATGTCAACTTAAAAAGTATAAGCCGGTAAATGTCGTTCAAGATCCTTTAAGAGCCTGGTAAGCCGGTCAGCTGGGAAGCCACCATGGGGAGCCAGGGGCCATCTGTGCGACCACACAGGCAAGGCCAGGCCCGGGGAAGGGGAAGAGGCGTGTGGTTGGCACCTACAGACAATGCCCCACCTGAAGATCCCAGCCCTGGTGGCAGTTCGTGAGGCAGCTCTGAAAGGGTGCGCCCCATTAGGAATGAGAACCCCGTGGGCTGTTCCTGCCAGATCCGCTGACTGGCTAAGCACAGAGGAGTGGGGAGTGGGGGGACCCGCGGGAACAAAGCCACCCCACGCCCACGCCCGTCAGGCTCTGGAACCCCGTGAGGGATGGACCCCCCCAGGCAGAAAATGAGAAGAAGCTGCCGGCTCACCTCCCGTGGGCCCCCAGATGCACCCGCACTAGATGCGCCCTCCAGACGCCGAAGCTGTGCCCCTCCCCCGCATCTGACCGCCTGCTAGAGGTTTGTCTGGGGAGTGACCTGCCCTCGAGCAGTGAGGGTGACTTCTTTTCACATCTTTGTGCTTTCAAGTCATGCCTGTCCTGCGTCTCCCGGCAACTCCTCTCGCCGGCCTGCTTCCCCCACGGGGCGCCCCTCACTGCCCTGGCGGCAGGGCGCTGGGTCACTCTGCTGGGCCCCCGGGCTGTCTACCCGCTTGTGTCCCGCGGGAGGACTGAGTGTGGCCTCTGGTTCCAGCTGCAGGTGAATCTGCTGTCCAAGTTCTTGCTGATCGCGAAGTCTTGCTACGAGCAGAGGAACTTTGCCACAGCCATGCAGATCCTGGGAGGCCTGGAGCACGTGGCCGTGAGGCAGTCCCCCGTGAGTCGCCCCCCAGAGCCACGGGCTGCAGGCAGGCACGTGGGCAGTGGCGTGGCCGTGGGGGGCTCACCCGTGCTTTCATTTCAGGCCTGGAGAATTCTCCCCGCGAAGATAGCGGAGGTCATGGAAGAGCTGAAAGCGGTGGAGGTAGGGGCGCTGCGTGCGCACTTCTGGCCGCCTGGGGCCCCAGGGCTCCCCTACGGACGTTCTCTGTGCAGCCCTGGGCGGTCACTGGGCAGAGCTTGCTTGGCGGCCCCCCGCCACCCCTGTCCCGAGTTGGTCTGGTCTTGCCCGTCTCCCCGCGGGGCAAAGACTGCAGGTACAGACGCCCAGAGGACCCGACCGAGCGTGGCTGACCCACTGGCCTCCTTGCTTCTCTCAAAGTGCAGAGGCAGCCTCCCGAGATCTCGACTGAGGAGACGCTGGAAGGCTGGGCATCTCCCCAGAGGCGGCCCTGGGAGCCGACCGCCGCCCCAAACACCGCTCTCCGCAGGGCGGGTGGGCCGTGTGTGTCCTCAGTCGACACCACAAACAGGTCCTTCAAGTCGGGCAGCCTGGGTCACAGCCTCCTCGGGGCAGCTGGGTGGCCCGGCTATTTTCTGGAGCCCAGAGAGAGTAAGTTAGGAAACAAGTTTGCCATTTCTGATGGCGGGAAGTGTGTGGCTTTCTCATGGGCGTCCACGTTCCCTTGGTATCTGCCAGCTGCAGACGTCCGGACGTCCAAGCCGGACCCCATCCTCCGCGGTACAGCGTGGACGGGGTGTACATCAGGGCTGTCGCCTCCCTGCAGGGGCTGTCCCCGTGCCAACCGGGGTTGCCTGAGCCGAGCACCCCAGACTGACCCCTCCCCCATCTCCCCCGGCCCACACCCCCAACTGGGCCCCCAGGTCTTCCTGAAGAGCGACAGCCTGTGTCTGATGGAGGGGCGGCGCTTCCGGGCACAGCCCACGCTGCCCTCGGCCCGCCTCCTGGCCATGCACGTGCAGCAGCTGGAGACGGGGGGCTTCACCATGACCAACGGCGCCCACCGGTGGAGCAAGCTCAGGTGAGGGGCCGGGCTCCCAGCAGACCCACAGGACCCTCGCACCGGCTGCATAGCACCCGTGGCCAGTCCTCTGCCCGGGCCGGTGGTGCCACAGTTCCCCTGCCTTGCACCCCTGGGGGCCCAGGACACCTGGGAGGTGCAGACTGGGGGCTGCTTGTGAAAACCACCATGGCGACCCCAGGCAAAGAGGGTCATGATCATCTCTGCCTCGGAAACCACAAGCTGCCTCCAGCCCTGCTCTCCTGGGGTCCCAGGCCTCCGTGGAGATGCCCCCCCACATCTCACCGGCCTGGGCCAGCCTCTCTCCCAGGCAGCCCCACAGCCTTGGACGCACCTGCCCGTCCACCCCCTGCGCCACCCATGCATGCAGACAGGGGAGGCCGGTCAGGCCGCAGTCCGGCTGCACACCCCTCAGGGTCAGGGCAGACCTCAGGAGGCACAGCCCAGGGGACTTGGAGCCCGGAGGTTCCGACCTCCTTCTGGCCACCAACTCAGTTTTTTAGGAGACAACACAGAGCACACTAGTCCGTGTTAGCAAAATGGAAACTAAGGCCACGACCCAGAAGGAGCAAGGGCAGAGGCCCACTGCCATCTCTTCACTCTGTTTTAGGTCTGGATGTATGTTCATGTCTGTCTGTATTTATCTGCGGGAGAGAGAGATGGGTGGGGCGGGGCAGAAAGAGAGAGAATTCTGCGCAGGCTCCATGCCCGGCGCAGAGCCCCACGCGGGGCTCGCTCTCAGGACCTGGATGGAGATCGCAACCTGAGCTGAAATTAAGAGTCGGACACGTCGCTGACTGAGCCACCCAGGCACCCCACATGTTTGCCTTTTAATGACCAAAGTGCCATCCTTCCTACGGGAGGTGCTGTCTCTTTACCCACAGTCAGGGTGAGAACATCTGTCTGCACAGTCCACAGCCTCCCCCGGGCAGAATTACCGACTTCTGCTTTGTGATCCCAGTTTCCTTGGATGACACCCGAGGGTGTGCTGGTCACAGTCCCCTTCCCGCTCTCCAGGCCAGCGAGCCCCAGCTCACAGCCTTGGCCAATGCCCAGGGCGTAAATACTTGGGTGACGGAGGCTCTTGATGTCCCTGAACACGGAGCTGGGGAGAAACACATGCCCAGGGACCCCTAAGCACATCCTGACTGACCTGCGTCTGTCTGGCTCCTCCGTCGCGGCCCAGGCGCTGACACTGGGGTGTGCTCCCGTCAGAACCCTTAGCACCAACCAGGACCAGCACAGCTTTTCAGTACATGTTTACGGACTGAAGAGTGGCTGCCTGGACCGACGGGCAGAAGGACGAACAGAGGGTGGGCGGGGGTGCAGGCGGGCAGATAGGCCCGAGTACTGAAATGAGGTTGGGCCTTGGGAATAAATATAGAAAATTGAGCCCAGAGTTTGTACCGGAAGAGGCATGGGTTGGATACTCCTGGGACACGCTGGGAACTGACCGGCACAGGCTCGTGCAGACTGACGGCTCACTTCTTCTCCCTACACAGAAACATAGCCAAGGTGGTGAGCCAGGTGCACGCGTTCCAGGAGAACCCCTACACGTTCGCGCCCGACCCCAAGCTGCAGTCCTACCTCAAGCAAAGAATCGCACGCTTCAGTGGGGCTGACATCTCCATTTTAGCCGCAGACAACAGAGCCTCCTTCCACCAGATCAGCAACGAAAAGCACTCCCGGAAAATCCAGGACAAGTTACGGAGAATGAAGGCCACGTTTCAATAATGGGGACAGCGGGTCTGGTGTGGATTCCAAAGCGAGGACCGACCCGGGTAGAAAAGAGGCGCCTGCTTGCTGTCCCAGGCCCAGAAGGCCCCAGCAGCGCGGCTCCTGCCGCCGTAGACGAGGGAGCCTGACCGCGGCGCAGGAGCTGGGGCTCCGCCTGGGCGGCAGGGTGCATGCCCGGAGGGGCACCGGGAGGCAGAGGCTCAAAGGCCCGGCTGAGCCGGAGAGGACGGGCTCCAGTGCAGGTCGGGGTGCTTCTGCTAGTGTAAAACTCTATTTAAAAATTAAACAGAAATAGAATACGTGGACTCCCCAGGAGCCACATACCATTCACACTTCTTAACTATAAACCCACTCTCACTCAACTCTCCAGGGATCCTGCCCCCCAAAACTCCACAGCCACCCACCCCGAGTCAGAGCACTATTTTCACGAGTCTGGCTTATGTCTGCTCAGCAACCAAGGACCAAAATGACCTCTGACCCCCACACCAACCACAGGGTTCCAGGGGTTTCCAAAACCTTCCAGTGGGGCCCTGAGGCTTCTCAGTGGCCCAAGTGCCAACCCGGGTCCACATTCCTACTCCCATGCCCAGACCTACCCCCAACACTCCAGCCTCCCCCTCCCTTCCACTCAGACCCTCCCAAACCCCTGCCACCCTCTCTCAGACCGTTCTGCACACCCCAGACTTCCCCGACCCCTCCTTCCAGACCACTCTAGGGGCCCAGCTCAGCTCTTCCCCATACCAGCCCGGATGGGGGTACCTGAGCTTCGCAGGCCCTGTCCCAGCAGGCCTGAAGGGCTCTCATCCTGACCCAGCCTCTGGCTGCTGGCGAGCCTGTCCCAGCTCCACGCCGGCAGCCCCCCAGTGCCCGTGGCCCCGCGCACCCTCCAGCCTTGCCAACCCCCGCCACTTAGAACAGCTCCAGGTACGGCCTGCCAGGCTCTGCGTCCTAGCCAAGCACACCGGACACAGACTCGGGCCTCCTAGCCAAGCACACCAGACACAGACTCGGGCCTCAGGGGCCCTGGGAGCACCCCTAGTCCCACCCAGTTGCCCGGGGGCTCAGGCCTAGGGCCCACGCCATCTGCTTCAGCAGCCACACATGCCCTGCGCCTAGGCTCTGCTCACCTTCACCCCGCTTTGTTGGCACGGCAGCAGCAATGACGTTTGCCGCTTGGACGGTACCAGGCTCTTCCCCCAGGGCTCCGTTCCCCAGCAGCCGGCGTTGGGCATCTGTCTGCTCAGCGGGTGAAAGGCACCCTTGGCCGGAGGCACCAGGGCCAGGACGGTGTGGCAGATGGCGCGGAGGATAGCGCGGTGGCATCCATCACACCTGGGAGCTCAGACCCTGGGCACCCCCCTGGGCACCAGTGCTCTCACTTGGCAAACTGCTGGGAGACCCCAGGTGGCTCTCTCGTTTCGGAGTCAGGGATTCTCTGGAACATGCAGCTGGTGGTGTTTCTGGAAGTCCGCTCCTTGTGCTTGAACAGCAAGTCTGTCGCCTCCAGCTGTCTCCCAGAGACCGTCCAGAACAGGGGAGGGACACGTGCACCAGCCGTGCAGACGGGGTTTGCCTTCGTGCGATGTCTGGGGTCGTCCTGAACAACACCTGTGTTCTCAGACGCCGACCTGAACACAGGTAGTGTCACTGAGCCTGAAACTGAGTCAGCGTCTGGCGCAAACAAACATTCCGATCCTAACGATTCCTTCACGGGGAAGTGACCGGGCCTTCAGCTTAAGCACGACCGTCTGCATGTCGCCCGAATGTCACCGGCACAGATTTCTAAATAAAATCATTTCTACCGATGGCTTCCATGGGCCTCATTTTGTCTGTCTCCAAAGTGAGCCTTGCTTTTGGGGTCAGGGTGGGCTCCTCCGTGGCCAAAGACAACTGCAGGGGTGCTCCCGAAGGCACAGGGGACGAGTCCCAGCCACAGCCGCGTCCTTGGGTGGCACAGACAAGGGCCAGATCTGCTTATTCACTGAATTCAGGGTCCGCCACAACCAAACCCTGGAGCCCCTGTGAGCAAGCTGCCAGAAACGTTACCTGCAAACCACCCAAGACAGCTGAGCCACGAAGGCCTCATGGCACACAACTCCAGAGCTGCTCTGCCACAGACTCTGCCCAGCCCCAGCCAGTCCCACGTGGCAGGCCCCAAGCTGCAGCAGGCCACCAACCTCACCAGAGCCTAAGGGCAGGACAACCTGCCCCCTCCCTCCCCTGGGTGAGGCAGGGCTGTTCCCTCCAGGCCCGCACTGTGAAGGGTCCGGATAGACAAGCTCAGGACCGGGTGGCACTGCAAAAGGCGGGGTGGAAGACCACGGGTGCAAAGACTCTGGGGACTTCAATGGCCGATGTGTCCCATGGCAGAATCATCTGGGGATGTCCCTGCAGTGAGTGATGAAGTCCTCTGTGGGGCAGGGCCGTCCCAGCAGAGTAAAAGCCCTTCGTAGTAGCGGCCTCCGTGAGGGGGTTCTAGCGTCCCCGTTGTGGGCGGGTGGGTGGTTTCGGTCCTCACCACCTTCAGGTCACAGAACCCCCGTGTCGCTTCCTTCCTGGGACTGAGGAAGGCCGCGCAGACCAGGGTCTCCCTCCACTTCACTGGTCTAATCGAATCAATGGGTTTTCCTTTAGGTGACTTGACAGCTCGTGACCCCTTAGGACCCCGACGAGGCAGGCTTCCCAGGTCCCACGGCCACGTCGCCCCTCCTACTCCACATGGAGGCTGGCTCGGTGCACCGATGCTCTGGGGGCAGACCCCACTATGCGCGACGTCTGACCACCCCCAAGACTGCCACACTGTGCAAGCCCAAGGTAACCCTAACGGGCTGAGAGGAGATGGAGAGAAATGTGTGGCCGGCCGGCCCAAGAGCCGCCTGTGGAGCCCAGGCCCTGGCCTGGGAAATGGCGCCCGGGCAGGAGGGAACGCCCAGCCGCGCACCTGCACCTGGGTCCCAGCTCCCAGCACAACACCAGCAGCATAACCGCACCGCGTCCGGCTTACTCCGTGCTAATCCTCAGTCGTCCGCTATGCACTGTGGGGTGCATGGGCTCTCTGTTCCCTGACGGGCTTCTGGTCTGTGTAAGGGGACCCCGTCCGCAGGCCCGCCCACCAGGGTGCCCCTGCAGACGGGCGGTTTGGGGTCGCTTCCTATGGCTGCTACTGCTTTGAAGCCCGCTCTACAGGAGTGGGGGTTCTCGGGGGTACATGGTGCCAGGAGCTGTCCCATCTCTTTACCCTTTGGGGAGCTGACCTGCGCCACTGTGGGAAACAGCAGTTTGAAGGGAAAGGGTGCAGCCAAAGACCACACAGGACCACACTCCCGCCAGTGGACTGACCTCTTGCTAGAATCCTGATGAGCAATCCCAAAGCTCCCTTGCCTGCACACAAGGGCTCATCAGTAAGTAAGAACATCGTGCATGAGGTTGCCGGCCTCCTGCTGTCAGAGAAGGAGCGCCTCTGGTCTGTACCCCCAGATGCCAGCCGCACCCCCAAGTCGCGTCAACTAACGTCTCCGCACCTGCCCAAATAGACCCTGGAGGGAACTACTCCCCCCCGGCACCAGTGGGCTGGAAGCAGTGACACCCCAGAAGCATCAGGCGCACCTTGTATCTGGATCCTGGACTGCAGATCTCATTTTCCAAACAAAAGGAACCAGAGGTTTTTGGAAAAGTGGCGGAAGGGCTGATTCTAGGACTGGAGTGGGGAAAGTCCAAGATGAATGGAAGAATCTGGTCATGCCGCCAAGCAGAGATGTGCCGGGGCAGGGGTAGAGCATGTCAAAAGGACAAGGACGGGGCGCCTGGGGGCTGTCATGAAGCATCTGTCTTTGGCTCAGATCAGGATCCCAGGATCCCGGGATTGAGCCCCGCATCAGGCTCCCTGCTCAGCAGTGGGAAGCCTGCTTCTCCCCCTCTCGCTGTCAAATAAATAAATTAAATCTTTAAATTTTTAAAATTTTAATTTTATTTTTTTAATTTTTAATTTTAATTTAATTTAATTTAAGTTTTTAAAATTTTAAATTTTTAAATTTTAAAAATAAATTAAATCTTTTTTTTTTTTTATTTGACAGACAAATCACAAGTAGGCAGAGAGGCAGGCAGAGAGAGAGAGAAGGAAACAGGCTCCCTGCTGAGCAGAGAGCCCGACGCGAGACTCGATCCCAGGACCCTGAGATCATGACCCGAGCCAAAGGCAGCGGCCTAACCCACTGAGCCACCCAGGCACCCCAAAAATAAATTAAATCTTTAAAAAAAAAAAAAGGACACAAAACAAGAGGGAAAGGGAAAAAGAGCTGCGGCCATCGGAGCCCCTAACTCGACAGCACGGGACCGCCCCCGGGAACAGAACACCCGCGAGTCCCCTGAACAGGAAGAATTCCAGGAGATTCCCGAACAACACATGTATGTGTCCCCCGGAAGTGCAGCCTGGTGACCGGCCCCAGCTGCAGCGCAGGAGGGGGAAGCGGAGCGATGGGCACTGCTTGGACTCCTAGGTCTTCTTCCCGAAAGCCCACACCCGCAGGCTAATCATGAGAAGGCACAGGCCAGACCCAACTAGAGGGACACCCACAAAGCACCTAACAGTGTCCTGCAAGTGTCAAGAACGCGGAAGAAGCGTGTGCTGCTGCCAGGGTCCGGAGGGGACAAAGGAGGCAGGGTGACCGAACGCACAGCAGTCCCCAAGACCAAGGCGGGGCAGGAAGGACATGTCTGTGCAAAACCTGGGGAACCCCGGAAAAACCCAAATGCAGTCTGCGGCTCTGCCGATGGTGCCATGCCCACGAGCTTCTCAGCTTGATAAAGGTGCCATGTCCCAGGGGACGCTGGTCAGAAGGGACGCACAGGGACACCGGCGCCTCCTCTGCGACCTGTAAATCTAAACTTGTCCCAGACTAAGACTGCTAGACCTAGTATACAAAATAGAACTGAGTTTTGTTTATTGCTGCATTCAATGACCTTGCTAAATTCATTCATTAATTCCAATAATGTGCTTGCAGATTATTTTGTATTTTCTATGTTTACAATCATATCACCTGCAAATAATGATGCTTTCACTTCCTCCTTTCCAATCTTTATAAACCTTACTCTTTTTTCTTGCCGTATTGCTCTGGCTAGACTTCTAGAACAACGCTGAACGGAACCAGGATGGGCACCCCTAACCCTGGTCGCAGGGGGCAAGGCTCAACCATCTGCGAGTCACGACGTGAGCCGTCGCTGCTCTTCATCAGAACAAAGCCGTGTTTCCTCTGAAGCGTGCCTGTGAGTGAGGACCCCGGCCTGAGCACGGGTCCTACGTCGGCGCTCTCAGGCTCGCCGCGGCGACCACACCTCCCGCGCACACTCTGCACCCCGCACGTGGGGCGGGGCCCGCACACCACCGCCTCCGCGAACCGCAGGCCCGGACGCACCTAAGGCAAAAGGGAGGGGCGCGGGGGCGCCTCCTGGAGCTGGAATGTTCTACGGCTCGCTCTCGGGGCGCTGAAAGGGCGCGGCACATGCGTAAAACCGGGTCGACCCTTGCGCGCCTGAGGCCGGCGGCCGCCTCCGTTTGCACCTCGGCGCCAGAGTTTGAAAAGGGCCACCGTGAGGTTTCGCAGGCTGTCCCCGGTCAGGGCCCCGGCCGGCCCAAGTTAAAGTTGGCGGGCAGGGGGGGCGGGGCGGGGCGGGGCGCGCGGGGGCGGGCGGCGTAGACCCGCGCCGGCTCCGGCTCCCGCTCCCTCTCCAGCGAGCTCGCGTCCTCGGAGCGCGTGTGGGCGGCTTCTCTCCGGCCGCCGCCGCGACCCCGCGAGCTCCGCCGGCCCCGGGATGTTGCTCCGGCCGCGGCGGCCGCCCCCGCCCGCGCCCCCCGCGCCGGCATCGCCAGCCAGCCCGGACCCCGAGCCGCGGCCGGTCGGGGGCGCGCCGGGAACCCCGCCGGGGCGGTCCGCCTCACCCGGCGCGCTGGCGGCGTCCGCGTCCCCCGGGTCCCCCGGCCTCCCCGGGTCGCCCGTGTCCCCGGGCTCGGCGCAGCGCACGCCCTGGAGCGCCCGCGAGACGGAGCTGCTGCTGGGCACGCTGCTGCAGCCGGCCGTGTGGCGCGCGCTGCTGCTGGACCGCCGCCAGGCGCTGCCCACCTACCGCCGCGTGTCGGCCGCGCTGGCCCGCCAGCAGGTGCGCCGCACGCCCGCGCAGTGCCGCCGCCGCTACAAGTTCCTCAAGGACAAGCTCCGCGACGCGCAGGGCCAGCCGCCCGGGCCCTTCGACGCGCAGATCCGCGAGCTCATGGGGCTGCTGGGCGACAACGGACACCGGCGCGGCGGCCGCCGCCGCTCCCCGGGGCCCGGGCGCCCCCCGCGCGGACGCCGCCCGGCCCCCGCCGTGCCCTTCTCGCCCGCCGAGCCAGGTAAGCGGGGCGGGGCCCCGGGAGCGGAGAGGGCTGGGGTGGGGGGTGCCTGGCGCGCCGGCCGGGGAGGAGAGGGGGAGGGGAGGAATGGGGGTCGGCGGCCCCGGGGCGTGAGGGCGGCGGCGGGCGCGCCTCCAGACCCCGGCCCGACGGTCCCGCCGCGTTCCAGACGTCCCGCCGCCGCCGGCCACTCGCGGCCCCGACGCGGACCGGGCCTGGACTCTCAGGTTCAGCCCGACCCCGCCCAAGTCTGCGGACGCCCCTCGAGCTCCCGGCTCCCCGACGGCGCTCTCCACGGCCGGCCCCGCGCCGGGCCGGCCCGAGGACCGCGCGCCTTTCCGCGTTCCGGGATCCCCGCCGCCGCCGGTCCTGGACCCCGCCCGGGAGGACCCAGACTCGCCGCCCAGCCGCCCCGAGGACCACGCGCCCCCGCAGTCCGCGCCCCCGTCGCTGAACGCAGCCCTTCTGCAGACCCTGGGGCACCTGGGCGACATCGTGGCCATCCTGGGCCCCCTGCGCGACCAGCTGCTGACCCTGAACCAGCACGTGGAGCAGCTGCGCGGCTCCTTCGACCAGACCGTGTCCCTGGCCGTGGGCTTCATCTTAGGCAGCGCCGCGGCCGAGCGAGGGGTCCTAACGGACCCCCGAGAATGAGGCCTGGCCTGCACCCGTCCCTTCTGTAGCACCGTGTTCCCTGTGCCCTGACCCCACTCTGTGACCCCACCCTACTCCAAATCTAGGTATGTTCAATAAAAACATTGTTAATTTCTAATTTAATTCTGCGGCATGTGCAGGTCTTGTGCTGGGTAGGACTGGGCCCTGCCGGTAGGGCCTGGGCGGCCAGGGCTGCCCCGGGGCTGGCGTGTGCTGGGTTGCTGGCTAGGATCTCCCTCTACTGTGCTGCCCCAGCCCGGTCTGATCTGGGCTGCATTTGGGGTGTACCCAGAGTCCCACCTCTGCCCTCGGCAGGCCTGAGCCTCACTGCTGAGCTCGGTCTGGGAAACGACCAGAAGTGAGCAGGAGAGCTAAGGAAGCACACCATGGAAAGACACCTTTTGTCCCCAGGGCGGTGGTGATTGCTGTGGGTGGGCCGGGGACAGCCAGATGGGGGCTCTGCAGCTTTTTCGACTTTGGTCAAGGACCAGGTCCCAGGGCGTCTGAGAGGACTTGACCCAAACAGCCCCCGGGAGCATTTTTCAAATAGTAATTGCGGCCCCACCCTCCACCAGTCGGAAAGGACAACTGGGTGGGCCGGGAGGTGCTCCCACCCCCAGGGAGATAAGGAAGTAGCCCGGAGCACCTGGCTGGCATCACAATAGAGTAGGGGCGCATTCAGAGACTCCGGCCACAAAGCTGAATGAGGTCTGGGTGTTCTTGCTGGCCTCTGGGGTGGGTGGTGGGACATCTCCCCCAAGGCCTTTTCTGGAGATGGAGAGGGACAGACCCAGTTCGACCCTTGGTCAACGGGGATCCAAAAATGGAAGCAGGAGTGGTGTCCCCAACCCCAGAAGCTGTGCGCTGATGTCAGGTCCTGGGGGGCTCTGATACCAAAACCACAGAAGTGACTCGATGTCGCTTCACTTGAGACACGCTTACCTCTGCTTCATGATGAAGTCCACACTGTGGTCCCTGAGGCTCCAAGCTCCTGTGGCGTGATTCCCACTTGCAGACCTACCCCCCCCCCACAGCCCCCACTCCTAAAAGGTCAGAGCCACGGGCTGGAGCAAATATGCCCCCTACCCCCGGGGCTAGGCACAATGCCAGGAAGCGTGGGCCTCACTCCAGTCCCCAGGGACCCTCTGCCTTGGAGAAAGGCTGTTTCGTAACTGCAGGAAATCTATGGAAGCCACTCAGTTTGAGATGCTTGGGGTCACCAAGGAAAACCCCTCTGCCTGACTGTGCGCTGCAGGTGGGGTGCAACCCCGTGCCCCCCCGCCCAGCTCGCCTGGAGCTCACCCTCAAGCACGCTCAGTTCACTGCTGCCCTGAGGGCCAGGAAGTGTCCGTGTCACCTGCGTCCCTCACCAGCTCGGCCTAGGAAGCTCTGTGGCCCGGGGTCCGTCTCCTCCCCCTCTGCCCGCCCAGCCCCGAACCTTTCCCTTCCGGAGTGAGGTGTGCGTGTTTTCACATCGTGTTTTCACATCGTGCGGCTCCATCAGGGACCAGTCCTGTCCCGGCCCTTGTGAGGCGACCTTCTTCTGGTGATCAGTGCGGTGATACGAGAAGACCTCAATGTTAAATATTCTCCAAATCGGCAAAGAACCCTATCGGTGTGGGTGCCGCTGTTTTACGCCCGCCTGTGCCGCACCTGCTGTCTGGAGTGAGCTCTGGCCCCTGTGCTCTCCAGTGCCCAGCTGAGTCTAAAACCCTAACAAAAGTAAACTTCCTTCATGATTTCGTGTTTGAAATTGCTGTCTTCTCAGTCGCTGTTGTTTATCTGTCCAAATCACCGCCTCTTCCACGTTCCTTCTTCTAATTACATCATCTGTGTACTGTTCTACAGATAAACATTTCGGTGTTTGCAACACTCAAACCACTGCTGCTTTCCGACTCTGCTCTGAGGCAGGGCAGGCTCTGAAATCTGCATTTCAAGCCAAAGCCAACTAGCCTTGTGTTTTTCAACTCAAAGCCAACTTCGTGTTCTTTTTTTATTAGTTTTTTTTTTAAGATTTTATTTACTTATTCGACAGAGATCATTATTTATTTGATGGGGGGGAGGAAAGCAGGCTCCCCGCTGAGCAGAGACCCCCCCCCCATGCGGTAATCGATCCCAGGACCCCCAGATCATGACCTGAGCTGAAGGCAGCGGCTTAACCCACCCGAGCCACCCAGGCACCCTCTTGTTCTTGACCTATCGTTTTTGCAAAGAACACATCCCTAAAATTCTGGTAAATTTATCTTTCATATGATTTATAAGGAGGTAGGACAGCCTGCTCTATATTCCTTCAGTTTTGCCGGAGGCCGGTGGTCGGCCTGATTACCCCCTCTTTTCCAGTGTCAAGGTATCCTGGTTTCTCCCTCCTGTGATGTCTTCTGGAGGCCAGCCCCTCTGACTACATGATTGGTTCCTGCTTGACCTCCCACACCAGTTCTGCTCCTAAGAAACCATGTTGCTCTCTATTACAGACTGGAGGTTTGTGTCCCCCAAATGCCCATGCTGGACTCCTAACCCCCCTTTCGATGGTGTTAGGAGCTGCAGCCTTTAGGACGGCCCAAGCAGTGAGGGTAGAGCCTCCTCTCTGGGATTAGCGCTTTCTGAAGAGAGACCGGACAGCAGAGAAGCGACCAGCTGCTGGCTGGGAGGTGGCCCCCACTGGAACCCTGGTCTCAGACCTCCAGCCTCCAGATTTGGGAGAAAGAAGTGTCTGTTTAATTCTCCAGCCTCTGGTGCTCGGTTAGAGCCAAGCCCCGGGGCACTTGTCAAGTCAACCACACTGGTGGGTTTGGGATTCAGGGCGGAGTCCACTCTAACCTTCCAGAGGTCTTCCCAGCCACCCCCTCACTTTGTTATCGTGTTCCCCACCAGGGCTCATTCACAGCTGCTCTCTCCCAGAACAGTCACTTGTGATAATTCTAGAGAAATCCTAACGGTTTTTGTTCTTCCGATTTTATAGGCAACGGCTCTGTCGGTGTCCTCCTCCTGGCCTGGTGCAGACGCCAGCCCCAGAGTGCCTGGCTCTGTCCCGGTGGGCTTGCCAGGCCTCGTTCCTGGAGGCAGCCCTCCTCTCCGTCACCAGGAGCTGGGGACTCTGTTGGGATCGAGCTGTTGGCCGGCGGCAAGCGGTTCTGCCAGACAGCGAGTGTGACTCTCACCTCCGCGGCGGCCACTGGGCCTCGCCCTCCTTCCCTTCCCTGCCAAGTCCCTGGTTCTGAGCGGTTCCTTCACGGGCCCTTCTGGCCTCCCCCAAACTGTCAGATCGCAGAAGGATGAGCGGCACGTCGCACTCCCTGCCGTTCGGAGGAGACCTGATTCGCCCCGCCTGCTTTTGGTTCTGTCCTCCAGGCCTGCCTCAGTACACAGAGCCGGAGGGTCCTGTGTCCCTTGGCCCTGCCGCTGTGGCGCGAGGGAGGGGTTGGGGGTGCTTCTGCCTCATCCACACCGGCAGCCCGGAAATCTGACCCCCCACCCACCTAGGTGGGGTCCTGTCCACCCCGTTCCAAAGGTGCACCGAGGTTCTTTCCACCAGGAGCACAAACAGGACGTCGGGGGGCTCCAGCGGAGGCGGGGAGGCGGGGGGGGCGGGGGGGGGGCGGGGGAAGCCCAGGGAGGGGCGTGGGAGGGCCGAGGGGGACTCTCAGGAGCAGGGGGCTCCGGGGCGAAGGCTCCGGGACATAGAGCGGAGGAGGGGTGGAGAAGGAAGGGGAGGGGCTGCCCGGCGGGCGATCGGAGGTCGCCGAGCGGCGGGCGGTGGGGGCGGGGCGGGCGGGGCAGGCGGTGGGGGCGGGCGGGCCGCGGGGCTGCGGCTTCCCTTTCTCCCGGAGCTTGGGGCGACCGCGCGGGGCCGGAAGGGCAGCGGCGGGGCGGCCGAGGAACCGCCTGCTCCTCCTAACGGGGTGGGCGTGGAGAAGGTGTCCTGGGCGGGGCGGGCCGCCCTCGGCCGAGCGTCCGGGTTGGCCCTGGAGGCGCGCGGGGCGGGGCGGGACGGAGGCGTCGGGGCAGCCGGACACCGGCCCTTGAGCGCGGGCGGACGGCTGGGGTCCGGGAAGGTCCCGTCGCGGAAACGGGGGCTTAGGCGTGAGTCGGGGGCGGGGCTGCCAGGACCCGGGAGGGCCTCCGCCGGGGGCGTCCCTCTCCGCGGCGAGCACGTGCGGGCTTCGGGGGTAGGTCAGCGGCCAGAGCCGAAGCCACCCCGCGGGAGATCCCGACCCCGCGGAAGGCGGCGGGCGCGGGGCTGGGCGGGAGCGACCCAGACGGCGGCGGGGAGGGTAGACCCCGGCGGACACGAGTCCCACCCCCCGGGTGGGGCGGGGTGCCCTGAGCCCAGGGCGGTGCAGGCGGCCGCGGTGGGGGTCGGCTGGGGGTATGGGCGGGAGGGCGCCCCGACGGAGGCCCCCGCGGCAGGCTGCGGGACCGGAAGGGAGGAAACCGCACGCGCCAGGACGGCGCCGGGCATCGGCGTCTGCGCTGACCCCCGGCGTCGCCCCCGCGAGTGTGAGCGCGCGACGCACTCGTGCCCGCGGAGGTGCTCAGGCGGCCGGAGCGGTCCGGGAGGGTGACTGACCGTCGTCCGGCTGGCGCGGCCCCCACCTGCGTGGGTCACACCGGCACACGCTGCGGGCACCCGCGGGGTCCGGTGGACCAACTGGCTGGCGCAGACGCATCGCGGCCCCTCCTCTGACCTTTCACGGGCCGGGGTCAGCGCCTGCTCCATCCCGCCGCGCCCTCCGGACTCCGACTTCACCCCCTGCCGGGCCTGAGAAGCTCGGAAGGCGGGGTTGGGGGTGTTAATCCCAACCCGGCCCGAGGGGCCTTTGATCCCGCAGGGCAGGGCGGGCGCAGAGGCTGGCGGTCCCGCCCAGGCTGGCGCCGGCGCCCCCAGGAGTCGTGGGTGGGCTGGGGCCACCACACCCGCTGGGGTGGGGGGCGGGTGGCACTCGCCCCGGAGGCCGCTCTTGCTGTCCTTAGGGTCGCGTCCTGAAGAAAGAGGTGGTGGCCCCCTGAGGACGTGGAAGGGGTGCATGACCCCGAAGGGACTCTTCCTTGGAGCCCCACGCAGCCCATTCATGAATGAGACGCTGTACCGTTTGGGCTCGGGGCTCCAGCGTACCCTGGCGGCTCTGGACCTGTGCTGACCACAGTGGGGACAGCCTTTGGGAGGGCGGAAGACAGTTCTTCAATCCTTTCTGCTGGAGTCCTTCTGGAGCAGCACAGAGGAGTCCATACTCCCAGCGGGCAGACACCCCCCTTCTGTCCCTGGAATCCAGCTCTATGGCACCAGAGTGAAGTCGAGGGCAGGGAATAGGGTTGTGGGGGGCCACTAGGTATAATCTGAGAGGGAGTGGCCAGTTGGAGCCAGCAGGGGACTCCCTGTCTGGTTGAAGTCCTCATCCAGGAATACCTGCCCTCCAACCCTGCTGGACATCTGCTCCGGGACACACACCCCACCCCACCCCCACACACCCCCCGTCCTAGGAACACTAATGTGGACTCCCCCGACTTGAAGCAGGTGTGCACACCTGTCATCTTTGGCCCTGCAGACGGGGTGGGAGACCACGCGGCTCCAGCTGGGGTGCTCAGCTGGGAGGGGCTAGCCCAGGTGGGGGGTGGAGGAGTTGGAAGGATGTGACCAGTTCTCAACCTCCACAGGTCGCCTAACTGGTGGCCACAGCCCAGCCCCTCTCCAGACATCTTGGAGCCGGGGGACGTGTGAATGGCCTCCTTTGTGCCTCTGAATTGAAGGCAATTAGGTGCTACTTATCTGGGGGTGGGGGGAGGACTTGAGCCATCTACGCCTACCAGCCTCGCGAGTCACTCCTCCTGAGCTTATAAACGCCCCTCCGCTCTGCTGAACCTGCTGGGGACCCTGTGTCTAACCCCCGTCATTTGTCCTGGGAACGTTGCGGCCAGCCCCACAGCCATGTCTCCCTCCACTGCCCTACCCAGGGGCCCCAAGCCATCCAGGTTTGGCTCCGTGGACTGGCTTTCCCAGAGCAGCCGTGTGGGGCCGTCACACACCTCCAGGCCTGCTGAAGTCTCTTGGAGAAGCCTCTCGCCTCCAGCGAGGGTATCCAGCAGCAGGGAGTTCCCTCAGACTGGGGGCACGGAGGAGAAGCCCTCAGAAGTGTCTTCACGGGGGACGCCCACGGCTGGTAGGTGTGGGGCTGGGCGGGGAGGTTGCTGCCTTCCCGGACTGGGACGGAGCCAGGGAGGCTTCCGGGGGAGGCCTTTGCAAGTGGGGACATTCTTAACAAGGGCTGGGGTTGGAGGTTCCAGCTAACCCCTCTGGCCGGCAGATGACTTGGTCTGGGAAGCAGAAGCCACAGTGGAGTTTTTCCCCCCTCAAGTCCCTTGGGGGCGGCTCTTCCCTGCCCACCTCTTCTGGCTCTGGGCGGGGGAGCCACCGCATCCTTGCTGCAGCTCCCCACTGGGAGCCGGGACCCCCGACATTCGCCCTTGCGGCTGGATCCAGGTCTGCAGTATGTCCTTGGGGCCCATTTCTGCAGGAGTCCCAGGGCTCTGGACACGCGTGTCTTAACACTTGTGAAAGCTGTCCTGTTCAGAGGGGTCGCTGTGGATCTTGACGCAAAGCTGGGCGCCTTGGCGTGGCATCCACATTCCTGCCTATTCACAGTGCACCTGGAACCTTACGGGTCTGGGACCGCCCTGCTTGCCTGTGTTTGGGAATTCCTAGTACCTTCTGTGCCTTGGCTCCGAGGTCCTTCCTGGTGACTTCCTTTTTTTTTTTTTTTTTTTTTTTTTTTTTTAGATTTTATTTATTTATTTGACAGAGATCACAAGTAGGCAGGGAGGCAGTCAGAGAAGAGGAAGCAGGCTCTCTGCGGAGCAGAGAGCCCGATGCAGACCTCGATCCAAGGACCCTGAGATCATGACCTGAGCATAAGGCAGAGGCTTTAACCCACTGAGCCACCCAGGGGCCCCTCCCCATTTAAAAAAAAAAAAAAAGATTTTATGTATTTGACAGAGATGACAAGTAGGCAGAGAGGCAGGCAGAGAGAGAGAAGAGGAAGCAGGCTCCCGGCCGAGCAGAGAGCCTGATGCGGGGCTCAATGCGGGGCTCAATCCCAGGACCCTGGAATCATGACCTGAGCCAAAGGCAGAGGCTTAACCTACTGAACCACCCAGGCGCCCCTCCTGATAGCTTCCTAAAGACTGTCTTAGCCTTGTACTTTGCTGATGGGGGTTTCTCAGTCTGTTTGTCTTTGTGGTGTAATCATTGGTTTTAGCTTTAAAGTCCTATGTAGTCAAAGTGGGGTTGATATTATCTTTTTTTTTTTAAGATTATTTATTCATTTATTTGAAAGAGACACATAACAAAAGAGGGAACACAAGCAAGGGGAGTGCTGAGCAGGGAGCCTGATGCGGGGCTTGAGCCCAGGGCCCTGGAATCGGGACCTGAGCCGAAGGCAGACACCTAACGACTGAGCCACTCAGGCGCCTCTAAAGTTTTCATTTTTGAAGAAGTTTAATCTTACAGAAGGATTTTATACGTTCATGAAGTAAAATTTTAAACTTATCCTTTGCAACCAGTATGCCCCCCTCTCAAAAAAAGCCAGTCATCCTGCGTCCAAATCCTTCCTGCTGACGAGTCACCCCACCCCCGCCCCCCAGGCAAAGCCCCACGTGTCTTCCTGCACACTCCAGCTAAGTGTTAGAATTAGTTTTGTAAGATCTGCTTCCTCCGCAAAAGCCTGTTGGCATCTTGGTAAGTCGTGCTTTGAAGAAAGAGGGGTTGCGCACCTCACCGCGCGGTGCCATCCACCACCTCCTGATTAAGAAATCGGACAGGCGCTGTGTAAAGTGTCTGACTCGGGTCCTGACCTCAGGCTGCACGAGGAGTGGGCGTGAGATTCTACCTCTGCCCCGGCCCCTAAAATAAATAAATGTAAAATTAGAAATTAGTCACAGATTCAGTTGGTGGCAGGGGAGCCTGGGATCCTCACGATGAAGGCTCTGTGCCCTCAGGGCCGCCCCTGCAACCTGGGTTCCTTGTGTGCAGGCCAAAGAAACTGCTCCCTGTAAGGATGGGGTCCACGTGCACAGGCCGAGGCTGACGGGCTGCACCAGAGCTGTGCTGTTGGGAGGCCGCATTCAATGTTGGTGTCCCCAGACTCCACCCATGCTCAAGCTGGCAGGGGAGGGCAGAGCTGCCACCTCCGTCCGCAGCTGTGCCCAGTCACGGTGGGACGGCAGAGCAGAGAAAGCCACCTGAGCCGGGAGGCCTTGCTCCTGCGGGGACTCAGGGCCCTTCCGTTCCTCCCCAGGCTGGAGCCGGGAGGCAGACGCCCTGCGGGCTCCCCGCGTGCGCACGGCCTTCTCCGCAGAGCAGGTCAGCACCCTGGAGAGCGCCTTCCAGCGCCGCTGCTACCTGGGCCCCGCGGAGCGCCGGAGGCTGGCCCGGGACATGCGGCTCTCAGAGGTCCAGGTGAGGGGCCCGCCGGGCTGGGCGGGTGTCCGGGAGCTGTGGCGACGGTCGCCCCTGCTCTAATCGCGTTTTTCCCGCAGATAAAAACCTGGTTTCAGAATCGCCGCATGAAACACAAGCGCCAGCTGCAGGACTCCCGGCTGAGCAGCCCCTTCCCGGGAGCGCTCTGCCCGCCGGTGCCGCTCTGCTCACCCCCCTCTGCCCTCGGCAGTGGCTTGCAGCTTCTGTGCCCTTGGGCATCCCCACTGGGGCCTCCTGCTCTGACACAGCCCCCTGCCTCCATGTGGGACCCCCGCCAAGTGGATCAAGCCTCCCTGGCCTTGGCGTGGGCCCCGGGCCACAGGCTGCCTCCAACATTCTGCCTCCCGGACCCTGGGGGCCAGGCGCACACACTGGGTCCAGCCCTGTCCAGGGGACCCTGGAACCAGTGTGCCCTGCCCCAGACCGGGGATGCCTTTTGAGGAAGTGTGATAAGCCAGAGGCCTGGGCTGGAGCAGGAGCTGTCCCACCCGAAGCTGGTGGCTGTGGAGCGGCGCCCGGCAGCTCACTGGAGAGCTGTTCGCGGTCTGTTACCGTTCACAGTGACGCCGGGTGTGAGCTGCGCGCCCATCCACGGGCTGGACCTGGAACCCTGACCCACCGTAAGGTTCCGGAGGGCTACAGTTGAAGACATTCACTGAATACTGCTCCAGGCTTAGTTTAAGAATGAAATGATGGTTCGTGAACAAAATCAAAAGACAAGTGGACTTGATGAGTGTCGGGCTTCTAGTGCGTGATCAAAGGGTAATTTATTCATTATAAAGTGTTGGGAAAAGTAAAGATTCAGGGGTCCCTGGCTGGGTGGAGCATGCAACTCTTGATCTCGGGGCTGTGAGTTCAAGCCCTGCGTTGGGCGTAGAGCTTAAAAATAAAATCTAAAAAAAAAAATTAAGAGGGAGACTTTCTTGTGTTGTGTGCTTACAAGCTTTGAGTGGAAACCATGAGGGATCAGAGGAAGTGAAATGTTTGTTTTTATCACTTTGGGGTTTGAGCCCCATGTTAACAGTGACCCCAAAGCTGGAACCAGGGAGGAATGCAGAATGTGTGTCTGCCCACTGCCCCAGCGGAAGTCAGTGGGGTTGAAAACCTCTGCTGTGTGTCAGAGCCCATGCAAGCTGGCCACAACGCTGGGTTCCTCTCGTGGCCCTTCTGCTTTTTCTTTTGGCCAGAAAAACATGGGGGAGCCGGCATCCAAACCTGTGTATGACCTGGCTCGAGGGCTCAGCCTCTCACCAGTCCCTCTGGCTGGGCTGGCCTGGGCTCCTGGGTGCCTGCCAGGAAGAAGGCTACCACGGGACACAGAGCTGCTCTGCCCAGCTCCAGCAGCAGGAGTGTGGGCCTCCGAACAGACCTGTCCAGGGGCAGCAAAGCCACAGGCCCGTTAGAGACCACAGCCTCAGCCCTCTTGTGGGGACGGCCGCTATGCCATCACTTGCGGTCTCTTTGCCGTCCTACTGTCAGGCCCTTAACTGAGGATTTCTTGGGGAGTCAGGGTTTTCTTCAACACACACTGTTGAGCTTCCTGTGTTTTCCTCTTTGGTTCAAAAACCCCTAACTGGATTCTTCCTTTCTACACCCCTAAAAACGCAAGCGTCTGGTTACCTTCTACTTCCAAGTTGCCCAGTGTTTCCAAGGGAAGCTGAGAGTCACAGTGTCTTGGGTTTCCTGTGTCCTCTGTCCAGTGTGACCGGGGCATCTGTGCTGTCTCCTCTGCTCCCAGGACCCACTCACCCTGCATTGGGGCATCATGTGTCTGGAATATCAGCTCGCTTCTGGGCAGTGGATGCCCCTTCGCCTGGTCTGCCCTTCACAGCCAGCAGTCACCTTTGGGCTCAGGGGTGGGACTGACTGGTGGGACCAGGCTTCCTAAGCCCCTCCCCACGCTGCTTGGACCACTGGAGGACACCGGGCCCCCCTCAGCTGTGACCAGCACAGGAGAGCTGGCTTCACCCTCTGGCTCAGCACAGATGGAAGCACATGTGGAAATAGTCTCGCCAAAAACCTAAATTCCAGTTTACAGAAAATAGGAACTTCACCATGGACCCCAACTGGGGCTCCTCTGAAGTCACTTGTCTGGGGACAGGGAGCCGAGGCAGCGGTGGCGACCTCTGGCTGAACCACAGGAAAACAGCAGGATTCCCGGCAGGGTCTCACCAAGGGCCGGGTGGCCGTCCGTGGACACGCAGCCTGTGCCCTCAAGCTCTTCTCTAAAACCACAGCAAGTGGCCGCTGGGGACGCTGGGGCACTGGCTGGACTAGAGGCAGGCCCCAGGCAGTGACCCCCCACCCCACCACCCTGCTAGCAGAGGCTGTCTGCTGCCCCCCACCCCACTCTGCGGTGTCCGTGGGGACCCTGCACTCCCCCAATGGTGAAAATGCACACCTCTTATTCTCTGCACACGTTCTACTCTGTGGGTCTTCAGGGCGAGAAGGAGGGCTGTCCCTGGGACCCCGTCATGGCCCAGCAGCCACAGTTGTGAGAGGATGACCTCCATGGCAGCGGCCTAGCCCCGTAGGGCCCTCAGTCCCAGCCCAGGCAGCTCTGCAGGTCATAAGGCAGCAGCCCACCCAGGTCCAAGTGGTCGGTCGACAGGGACCCCCTTCCCCCAACTCTGCAGTGCTGGCGTGAGACCTGTGACCCCAGTCAGCCCAGACCCCTGGGAAAGCCACAGCCATGCTGAGGGATGGCCCTCCCGGTACCCTGGAGCCAGGCCCTGTCCACCATGTCCACACCCAGCGCAGCTGGGGTACCTGCTTTCTTGTGGCACTGTGAAGGGTCGCGCCAGGAGCCCTCCCGGCCGCCCCGCGGGGACAGAGCACGGAGGGGCTCCGAGGACTGCCCCACCCTGCTGCGGCCCAGCCTATGCCTTCCCCTCCTCCGGGAGGCTGTGGGCTTGGAGGAAGGAATGATCAGATGAGATTAGGGGACAGGCCAGCTGATAAAGGGGGCCTGTAATTGCTCCCTTTGCTGGGCCGATTAGCCGACAAAGGCCCACGATGGTTGTGGAAGCGCTCGGTTCCCGAGGGCTTCGGTCCAATTCTCTACACCAGGAAGTTAAGACCACAGGCTCCTGGGCCGAGGGGCCCCCACCCTGACCCGCGGGGCTGTGGCCGATTCCCCACCCACCCAGCCCACCCCCTGCTCCCAGGCACCCTGGGGACGCCCGCCCGAAGTGGCCGGGCCCTGCTGCCACTCTGGCCCGCACTCGCCCAGGACCAGGTCAGCCGCTCACGTCCATGTCCTGACATTTCCTAAGTTCCTCTGAGACCAAGATGATTCCTGTGCGACCGCCCCCCATGCACTGGCAGTGAGAGGCAGCCGGACTGGGCAGCTGCAATCTGAGCTCTGGCGCTTGAACACGATCACACCTAAGTTCATGTGACATTAGCTTTATTGACATTTCTGATCAGAAAACGAACTCACCATTACAAGGAGCAGAAATCGCTATGACCCGCCCCCACGGCACCCTCCGCCTGCCCCAGCCTCCCACCCACGGAAGCCACCCTCGTGGGCCTCCCGCCCCCCGTCCTGCTCCTACAGCTTCTGGGACTCTCTCGGGGGCACGCCAGGCCCTGGGGGCAAAGATCAGCCACGGCGGCCCCTCGCAGACACACAATCCTGTGCTCTGGCCGGTGGGCCTGCGGAGAGACGCGGGGCCCCGGAGCAGGGGCATGGGAGCGGAGAGACGCGGCCCCTGGAGCAGGGCGTGGGAGCGGCTGGGCGGTGAGGAGGACCTCGATGCCCCATTTTCCCATGCCTACACCTCTTCAGGCCAGACCCGCAAAGAAGTATATGCATAGGAAAAAGGAACAGCGAGCAGCTTCCGCGGTCCAGGTCCTGGGCGAGGGTTCCTGCGAGCAGAGGCCGCGGAGGTTGGCGAGGAGCAGGGAGGCCGCGGGTCCCCGGCGGTCGGCGCCGACGCAGAGCCTGGGAGCACGGAGGAGAGCCCGTCTGCTGCCGCTGGAGCTCTGCCTCTGCCGGCTGGTCTGCCCCATTTATGGGAGGCCGCGACCTTGGGGCCCACAGAGCAGCGGCAGTCACATGTGATTCCAGGCTGAGCCGTGCCAAGGAACCCGTCTACTCCCGCGCCTGTGAGATTGGGGCACAAAGACCTGCTCTGAGCAGAGCGCTGAGCCTGGGCCCAGCGGGGGGGCGGTGGGGCCAAGGGGCCTGGGGGCTGCCTCCTGGGACCTGGGACCAGGCCAGCCCTGGCCAGCCTTATCTACCAACGTGCTACTCTGCTTGCGTCCGGCCCGGAAAATGCACATCTCTACCCTGCCCTCCCTTCCCTGCTGGTGCCCCTGAGCACTGAGTCCCATACCCCCATCCTGGGGAGAGTCCCCCCAGGAGTCCTGAGGATGGGGGAGGGGACAGCTCTCCCTGGACCTCACACACCCAGGGGACAGCTGAGCAGGGACCCAAGACTGCCACACAGAGACACACACACCTGTGACACACCTACCACAGGAGCCCAGGGGACAGCCCAGGGGCCGGACAGACCACACACCCCCAGGGAACCCAGGACACAGGTGGGGACCTGGAGACCCTCCTGGTTCAGACTTGGCCCCCACCTCTGTTGCTCCCCACAGTCACAAGGTTCTGTGAACAGAGTTGTGGACACTCCCCCATTGGGACCGGGTTGTCCCCCAACTTGGACAGGCACTGACCAGGCACCTGCTTCCACACGGCAGGAGCTGAGCTGCCCTGCATGCCCTCCGCGGCCTGGGAGCACCTGCCTAGGAGAGGGGTGGTGTTTGTGCGAGCACACGTGTGCACACAGACCCTCAGCGGGAGCCCCCACCCCAGCCTCTCACCAGACTGGCCTCTAGGTGGGCAGGGGCAAGACCCTCAGGGGCACAGGTGGACACGTGAGGGAAGCCGGGAGAGAGCACGGCCACCGGCCTCCCAGGAACACGCGTGGGCCCTGCTGCCTGGCCGAGGCCCTCCTGACATGCACCACTGTGGCCTGGGCCTCTCTTTGGAACAGAGCATTTGCAGGCCCAGGGCCTCAGTGGGGGACAGTCCCCGGCGCTGGCCTCAGGCCCCTGCCTCTGGCTGATGGTCACAGAGGCACAGAGCCCAGCAGCTATGGCGGCAGGGACAGTTGCTGGCCGGAGAGGGAGCCGCCTGCTGAGTTTCGGGTTGACGGGGGGGGCCCCCTTGCGCCCCAGTCCTCCAGCCCAAGGGTGGCTCAGGGGCCATCCCTTCTGGCCACTGTTCTCTGTAACTCCACAGGGGTCCCGCTTGGGTCTGGGGTCAGATTCCCCCTCAGTCCTGCCCCGGAGCTTCTGCGAAACACACTGTCACCCTTGACCCTGAGCTCCTGGAGGTCTTCAGGAGGGGAGGAGGCAAGAGGTCAGGGAGGGGACAGACAGAGACCGGGAGGTGAGGGCAGTGGGGTGGGGACAGACTGTGCCCCAGAGCGCTGGGACTTCTGCACTTGGTTTCCTTAAACTTGTTTTCCTGAGTGTAAGTCCATGCCTGCTCAGGACAAAGCACTTCCAGAGTCCGAAGGGTCTAAAGCGACAGTGTCCCCCAAGGCCCCAAACCTGCCCACAGCTGGGTGTCTCTGGCCCCCTAGGGTCACCTCATGACCCCCTGGCCTGCCTTTCCAAGCTGGAGGAGCCCAGGGGCTTCCCTTGGGTGGGGTGGCCAGTCCCCCACCAGCCGGGAGAGAGGACCAGACCACTGCCTGCATTTCCCTAAATCCCCAGAGAGCCAGCGGCGACACCACAGATTCTGTGCCCAGGAGTCCCCTCCGCTGCTGGTCAGAGGGAGGAGCTGGGTGCTCTGTGGGGGGTCCAATCCCAGGAGCCCACCTGGCTGTGGCCCCTGGACACCCGACACTCGGCGCGTCAGCTCCCGCAGTTATGAGCTTGGTGGTCCCGGAGGTAGAGGAACGGACAAAGGGACAGCGTCAGCCTCGCAGGTTGGGGGAGCCCCCAAGCAGGGGGACACTGGGGCTGCCCAGCAGGTGCACCCTGCCTGCCCACCCTGCTCAGCGCTGCTGCCGACCCCTCCCTGCTCTGAGCGAAACCCAAACCTGGAGCGGGAAGGTCGGGCCCCAGTCACACGGGGCCACACGGCCCAGACCCCGCCTGTCCAGAGAGACTCCAGGCCAGACTTTTCAGCATGCCAGTACGCTGCCCCCCTCAAGTGGTGAGGACAGCTCTGGTTGGGAGACACCGAGGCTGGATTCCAGGGAGGCCAGAGCCCTGTGGGGTCTTCGCAGCACTCCTGGGTCCTTTAGACAGACCTCACCCCCAGGAAGCCTTCCTGTTGGCCAGCCCCTCAGAGTCCGTGTAGGCCTGGGCACTGTCCCTTGGTCCCTGTCACCTGGGGCAGGAACCCCCTGCCAGGTCCAATTAAACGTTGGGCTCCGTGGACCCCAAGAGCAGCCCCTACAGCTCCAAATGCCCTAGGCCTGGCCCTCCCTTGCCTACGAGACAGAAAATACCCTTGTTGGCCCTGGCAGTGCTTGGCTCTGAGCTGCTGGGCGATAAGGGGTGGCCTTCAAGACGACTCGCTCCCTCCCTGTGCTCTATTCCGGGTGGGGAGGGGCTCTCCCACAGCTGTCTGCTCAGCTCTGGGGGCTCCCAACCCCCAGAAGGTAGCCTGCTGTTAACTCTCCAACCCCCAGAAGGTAGCCTGCTGCTAACTCTAGCTGGATTCTCCCTGTCTGTTCCCAGAGAGGGTACCCCACTGGTCTGTCGGATACAGAGCTTCCAGTCTTGCCTACCCTCACCCCAGCCTGCCAGCAGCCCCCAGCCTGCCCTGTGCTGTCTTGGATTCATCGCAGTTCTGGGCTAGGCTCCGCAGGCTCTCTCTGTCCCGGTCAGGCAGGGTGGACCGCCCTCCACAGAGGAGCTGCCGAGGCCTAGATCAGGGTTCGTCACAGCACCACTGCATGGCTGCCTCTCTTGGCCTCAGTTTCCCCACCTGTCAAAGGATGTGCTGGACATGGTCAAGCCCTCTGGAGACATGAAAGGTTATGTGCCCACCCCCGGGTGCCTACCCAGAGGACTGAGGGCCTTGGTCCCTAACAGACTAGAGTGAGGACATCCTTTCACAGAGGTGTGGGGAGCAGAGGTCAGAGTTACAACAGAAACTGCTCATTGATCTGGCTTGGAATTGAGCTGGGTGTCCTGAATTTCGATTTGCTAAATCTGGGGTCCGGACACCCTCGTCTATGACCTGGACCAGGGCTGAGGCAGTGGACTAACAGGAAGTCAGTCTGGGCCTCCATCCTCCGCACTGGGCTGGGAGAGGCAGAGATCCCTGCGCTCCTGGGGCTTCCCCGAGGAACCTCAGTCGGAAGGTCCTGTGGCTCTGGGCACCCATGGGGTGCCATGTGTGGGTGCCAGGTCCCCGGGACATGTGCTCCAGGTCGGGCCAGGAGGGGCTGTGCCCAAAGGCTGTGCAGGAGGACAGACGGGCCTCTGGGAACGGATGGGAGCGGGAGGCAAAGGGTTAGGCCTGGCTCGGGAGGCCCTGCCTCTCTCTGCGTCAGGGTTTCAAGGCCGTGTCCTGTGCCTCCCTCCCATACCGTATCAGAACACTGGCCCGGCCACGGGATCTTTCCTCTGCCCTCCAAGGCCGCTGTGCACAAACCCCTCCCAGGGCACCCTTGGCCTTTCCAGGACCACCCCCAACCCCCACCCCCAGAGGAACTGTGGCCCTTTGTTAGGACTGCTGACCAGGCAGCCTCCAGCCTCCAGCCCTTGGGAGCCCCTCCGAGCTCCTAGCCCGGAGCCTGGGTCTTTGGGCTTGTCCCACAGACGTGCACACACATTCACACAAGCACGTGCGTGTGCACACTCACTCCACACTCACGCTCCTGTCTCGCCCGCACACACTTGGCCCACGCCTCTCCCACCCAGTCGCCTGGGGTCTAGACACCCAGCTCAGCCCCTGTCCCCGGCTACTCACCCTAAGCCCGGCTCAGTTACCACCAAACATGACCTGGCAGCCTGGGGTCTCGTTCTCACGGAGGAGAGGGCTCTGCCCCGCAGGTGTAGGGAGGGGCCTGTCACCTTCCAGCGTCCCATCTAATGGCCACTGCCATTCCTTCAGGGCCTTCTGAGTCCCGGGCCAGCTGCCCCGCCGAGAGACCCCCTTCCTCAGGCTCTGGTTCGGGATGCCCAAGGGTAGTGCAGGCCCTTTGGCAGGAGTCTGCGGGCCAGTTAGGAACTGGGAATGCTGCGAGCCAGACTGCCAGTCCCTGCATCCGTCAGCTCTAGCTGGGCGTGTGGGGCCCTGGGCCTTGGCCTCACTTTGTTGAGGGGGAAACCGAGGCCCGGGTTGGCAAGGTGAGCCTAGCGTCCAGGGACATGGGCCAGGCGGGGTCGGAAACAAGTCTCCCTGCTCCAGGCCCTCCTCGGGAGGCCCCCTTCCCACTCTCCTTATAAACATAGAAACTGCCTCGCTGGGCCGGTGGGAGCTGGAGGGTGCCCCCTGCCCTGGGTGGGAGCTGGGGAGGCTGAGTGGACCCTGGATCTGGAGAAGGGGCTGGGCTGGGGCCAGCCTGTCCTGGTTGCAGGGCTGAAGGCCACGGGGCGAGGAGCTCCGTGACCTGTGGCTCTGTGCCATTCTGGCTCCTGGAGAAGAGGACCAGTCCCGGCGGTCAGGGCGGGGGACCACGGGCAGGGGGAGCCGAGGAGGGTGCCCGGGGGACCGAACGTGGGCTTGCACACATGTGTGCACCCGGAGTGTGTCTGCGAGTAAACGTGAGCAGCGCTGGGGCCGGGCCCCTGAGTGGGGAAAGCTGGTGAAGGGCGCGTTGGGGACGGACGGGGTCAGAGGCCTCCGGGCCTGGAAATGCGTGTGAGCAGAGCCCCTGCTTTCTTCCCCACGGGGGAGTGAGGACACAGTGAAGACAGAGTGACGGGCTGGGGCCAACCAGGACACTGGGCAGAAGGGGTCTGGGAGAATCGGAAGGTTCGGGGCGATGTGCGGGGAGAGTGGGCCCTTCCTGAGACACTGGCCCCCCCAGGTCCCAGGAGTGGGAGGCAGGCGTGGTCGTGGTCTTTGAGGAGAGACCCACTGAATCCCAGCCCTCAGCCCTGCTTTGTCACTCCTGGGGCCAAGCCTGGAAGGGTGGGCTTTCCTCTGGGAGCCCCGAGGGCTCAACACCCACCAACCAGCTGCCCAGCATGGGCCGCACACAGGGGGCAGGGTGGGCAAGCTGGCACCACGCCCAGCAGGGTCAGGAGTCAAGGGGTGGGTCTGACACAGCCAGGCCATGGCCACAACCCCCCCCCTGATCCCCACAGCCGCTGCTCCCCAACTCGGACCTGCCGTTCCCTCCCCCTGCCACCGGGGGGCGGGAGTAGGCAGAAGGGCCTGGACGGTCCACACCCCTCCCCTGGGGCAGGGCCACCCTGCAGGAGGGCAGCGCCCCCCACCCAGGTTCTGTGTTTCCTGGTCAGGTGGGGCCCGGAGGCAGGGGATCAGATCTCTGCATCTGCCCCTTAAACTGGGAAGAACCAGCATTTTCCATGTCTTCCCAGTGACAGACCCTGTTACTGTGGAAATGGAGAGCGAAATGGAGAAGAGATGACCGTGCATGGCCCAGAAGCCATCACTGGTCCCTGCACTGGTTTCCGACCAGCCTCGCTCCCAGGCACCCCTTCACCTCCTTGGGGGGCCCTGCCATGGGGCGATTCCCAGGCCTGGGGCGGTCTGCAGGCACCCCGCACGGAGGACAACGGGCTCGGGAGGCTCGCCGCCCCGCGAGTTCTCCTCCTGAGTAGTCCCCGGCGGCTCCACTCCCCGTCCGCGCATTCAAACTTTGATCTAAACTTTGTTATTTTATTTATTTATTTGACAGAGAGATCACAACTAGGCAGAGAGGCAGGCAGAGAGAGAGAGGGGGAAGCAGGCTCCCTGCTGAGCAGAGAGCCCAATGCGGGGCTCGATCCCAGGACCCTGAGATCATGACCTGAGCCGAAGGCAGAGGCTTTAACCCACTGAGCCCCCCAGGCGCCCCTAAATTTTGTATTTTAAGTAAATTTCTAAAGTTTTACAAAAGCAGGATGTCCAACAGAGCATCAGTTCACGTTTTCACACCTTCTGTGCAATCTTGAGTGTTTTTTCCCTTAAAAAATGTTGAGATACAAAATAGGGGCACCTGGGTGGCTCAGTCCTTCGGCTCAGGTCATGCTCTCAGGGTCCCCAGATCGAGCCCCACGTCAGGGGTCCCTCCTTAGCGGGGAGCCTGCTTCTCCCTCTCCCTCTGCCCCTCCCCCTGCTTGTGTTCCCTCCCTCTCTCTTAAAAAAAAAAAAATAAAGTTACAAAATATTTAACCCTGCAAAAAGATATGCAAAGTCCTAAGCTGTGAAGGAACCCTTCGCACAAACCCGAAGCTGATACCAACTGTCCCCAGCCCAGGAGTGCAACCGAAGCAGCTCACACAGTGTCTGAGCCCCACGGGAGGCCTGGACCTTGGGGTTTACATTCTGCCTGGGAACGGTTTTATGGACGGCACTTTTAGCAAAAGCCTCCCTTTCCCTGTTTTCTGGAATTCTGGCCGTGTTTCATCAGTGACGCTGAAGACGTTTGTTACAAGGTTTCCTTCACCGCCAGTCCTGCTGGCTCCACCTCCAAAGAGCAGGACTTCTCAGACCTCTGGGGCTGTCTCCAGGGTTTCGCCCACCAGGCTTGTCTGGGGGGCCTCCCTGTCCACAGGCCCCAACCCACTGGGCTCACAAGGCCCTGATAGAATGCTGAGCCCCTGGCTTGCCCAACACCTGCCAATGGCTCCCACCTTTCTCAGGGCAAAGTCTCCCCAAGTCGCAACCCACTAGCCCGCAGGCCATAGGACAAGAGCCCTCTGACCCTGGCTCTTTGCCCCAGGGCCTTTGTACCTGCTGCAGTTCCTGAACCATCAACCTCATTTTCTTCCGGTCATTTCTTCTTCCTTGACTACACCCCTCTACAAGGCCCTGTTCTTATTTCTCCATTCCCTGCCCCATTTCTGGTTGGTACCCCACACCCTACCCTGCCTGTGGTTCCCTCCCTCGGCCCTGCCAGGAGTGTGGAGATGCCGTCTCTCTGCTCTAGGAGTGCTTGGGGGCTGAAACCTGCAGAGAGAGGGTCTTCCTCCCTCGCTTCCAGCCACTGCCCCTGGCACCACACGCCGCGTGAAATGACTTTTTTGCCTGAACGGAAGCCATCAGGAGCTTGTGGGGCCGTGAGATTTCTGCCCCCCCAGGTGTGTCCAGCTCAGACCCACGCAGTACTTCCTCAGACTCTGGCCCTCCCCGGAAAACACAACTGGGAATGGAAAAGTGGGTGCAAAACTACAAAGTTGGATCCGTTGTTTCAAAATTCATGAAAGCATAGACTCTGCGGCAGGGAGGGGCACTGGGCAGGCCGGGGCTCCCCGTGGAGCGCGGACCAAGCTGGGCCTCGCGGTCAGGCCCACCGCCCGCTCCCCCAGGCCCCCTTCCCGCGGCGGCGACCTCACAGGTTTCCGGCTGAGGTGGGAATCCCCAGGCCTTTGGGTCGGGAAGGGAACGGGGAAGCCGGCCTGCTGGTCACTCAGGTCCAAAGCAGCAGTGTTTACAAGCCCCGGCGGTGTGTTGCCCATTTTGGAGTCAAGAAAGCGTGATTCCTGCACAGGCCACATGGGGTCCCCCCCTCCCCCGCACAGGCCCCCAGGGGTGGGGTGGGGGCGCTGGGAGTGAGGCCCCGCCCGCCCCGCCCCTGCCACCTTCGCTTCCTCCTTTTACAAACGAGGAAGTGGGCTTTCGAGGCCGAGGCGCCCCAGATCTTGGCTGACCCTGGGCGGGGGCGGGCGGGGCGGCAGGCGCGGTGAGGCCGCGGGCGCGCAGCGTTCCTGGGCCGCGGGGTCCAGTCCGCGTCCGCATCGACACCTCCGTGCCTCCCAGGGCTCCCCTGACCACGTCGAGGAGACGAACTAACGCGCACCGAACGGGCTCCCCGCGTCCACCGCCTGTGGTCGGGCCGGGGCAGGCGGGAGGACGCTGCCCCCTGCGCGCGGCTCGGGGACAGCCCGAGGTCGCTGACGCGGCGCGCGCAACGGATTTGAGCGGCCAGAAACCCGGCTCGGAGCGCAGGGGCTGCGTGTGCGGGAACACGGGCGCCCGCACGGCCGGGAGCGTGTCCGCGGGGCCGCTCGGGGCCTCCCAGAGCCTCGAGGCTGTGCGAGGAAGGCCTCGGCCCTGACGGGGAAGCCGCCGGCGCGTCTGCGCTCAGACCCGCCGTCGGCCCTCGGTGCTCCGCCTCCATCTCGGACACAGGAGTGAAGGTCTGTGTCACACGGAAGCCCTTCCGCAGGCACTCACTTGCTTCTAGCACTTTCCGCGCACAGACGTCACGGGCAGGAACTGAGGTCTGCCGGCCTGTACCTGCCCGCCCTCTGCTTCCACAGAAAGTTAGACGTGACCTGGAGGAAGAGCCGCGGCAGGGCGGGGCTGGCCTGGCTTCTGATTTTGTCCTAAACTTACCCCAGGCTAAGTCCCTTGTAGGGTTACTGGCTGGGGTCCCTCACGCTTCCTCCCGGAGGAGGCCTGGCCAGCAGCCAGCTCGCCACCACCGTGAGCCACCGTGAGCCCCCATGAGTACCGGGCACTGAGGCAACTCTTCCACATCTGCCTCCTGGGGCGGGGGCCGGGAGAGAGGGGCACCCGAGCCCACACTCCGTGCAGAGCGTGCAGAGCACCGCACCTTCCAACCTGCTGACCACTGGCAGGAGCCCCTGAGGAGGGCGTGAGAGGCGTCACACCCTCAGCTGCACCCCAGGTTCTAGGAGAACCCGAGTCCTGAGAGCGCAGGGGTCGGTGGTCCCCTGGAGAGCCCCCGTGACCTGAGGTGGGGGCCCCTAGACCCAGGATGAAAACCCTCCGAGTTTGTGGCACTATGCTGGTGCCCCGCCTTCCTGGAGAAGGATCCAGAAGCCACTTGGGCCTGAGATTGTGCCAGCCTGGCCATGAGGCTACCCTAGGGGCCCAGGGAAACAGAATGAGGTGGGGAGGGCCCACAGCAGCACCCCCATGGCTCACTTGTCAACTTCATCCTAGCCTCAAGGGAACCCCAACTCTGCACACACCATGCCCTCCAAGACCTGCACCCCCAGCCTTTTCTGAGTGGCACCCCAAGATGCAAACACCCTGGGGAGGGCCTGAGGGGGCCCTCGTAGCCTTATCTCTGCAGGGGGCTCCAACCCCACCCCACCTCCTGACCTGGGGGTCCCATGTGAAGTACCCTGGCCAGCACCCAGGCTTGGCTCTCAGTCCCCAGCCCCACAGAAGCTAAGTCCTGTGACACTTTGGCCACCCAAGGTCGGCCACCCAAGGTCATGGGTGCTGCTGGGCCAGAGGGAGCCCCCCAAGAAACCATCATTGGGATTTCAGTTTTGGGGTCTTTGCTGGGGTGGGGCTTCCTTTACAGAGCCTGGAGGGGCGAGTGCCAGCCCACGGTCCTGCCCCCTATGGGGTGTGGCTTGGTGGTTTCCCCATCACTGCCCCGGGGGTGGGGACAGCTGCGATGGCTCTGCCCACTGCCAAGAACTCAGAACCCACTGCGCATTAACCTAACCGCCGGGTCTGCTGTCCAGGGCAGGGGTGAGGGGAGTGTCCCTCCAGGAGCTGGGCTGGTCAGAGGGGTCTTCAGGCCCTTGAATCAGGCCCTCCAGAGATGGGGTCTGATGGGCCCCGTCTCCTCCCGAATCCCAGACACCCACCAAGGGCTGCTGCTCATTCCAGCCTGTGCTGGGGGCACAAAACCAAGCTGTCCCTTCACGCAGGGTGGGGCTCACACCCCTGTCCCTGCCTGTCCCCCCAGCCCTCCCCGTCCTCCTGCCCCAAAGAGGATGCCGTGGGCCTGCTGGTCAGCAAGCCGGGCCTGCGTTTGGAAGTGGCCCCTGTCTCCAGGCACCATCACTCCCCGGGCCACCATCCCCAAGCTCCATCCTCTGTCTCTACCCCAAAACCCAGCCCTCAGGGTCACCTCCACCGGGGGGCTGGTGGCATGACCCTGCACTCAGGTTGGCACGGACACACACACACACACACGTGCGCACGCGCGGGGCAGCTTCCTGTTTCTGCAAGGCCAAGCAGCCTCAGGAGAGCACGGGTGTCTGCTCAGGTCTGGCCCCGGGGCTGGGCGGGCTCCCGACACCAGGAACAAGCACGTGCCCTTTGTCGTCCCGATTTCCACAGACCCCCACAGACCCCGTGGCTCCTCGTTCTCTAGGGAGAGAGAGGTGTAGACCACCTCCCGGACTGCCCCTTCCAGGCCCAGCGAGAGCAGAACCAAAACTCCGGGGTGTGTCTGGACGCTGCAGGGCAGCCACAGTGTCTCAGGCCATCCTGCCACACCAGCGTACTGGCCTGAAGTCCCCAGCCCAGGGACGGGGGACTCCCCGTGGACTGAAAGGGGCCTAGCCAGCAGAGAGGAGGCCATGGCAACGCCAGGTCCTACGTCTCCAGAGCCAAGAGGAGGCCCCAAGCCATCCTGTGGGATCACTGCGGGCACCCAGGACCACGCAGGGCCGGCGGCCAGCCCCCATGCACGTGCCCCGATGGCCCTTCCCTTCCTCACGTGCTCCCTTCACACACAGTGGAGTGACCCCAGGGACACACCTCCCAGGGCACTGTTTCCACAGAATCCTGCACAGGACCTGTGTGGCTGATGAAGGGCGTGGCTGGCCCCCCAACCACCACTGCCCCAATGCAACAGTCTACATAGACAGGAACTTTCTGTGTTCACGGACTCAATGACCACAACGCAGCACAGGGGCTCAAGGGAGCAGGACCAGAGTCTTCGCACGCAGACGGGTCTCTGTGGTGGGCGAGCGGCTCCGGCCTCCTGAACACCCACGCGCCGAGGCCCGGAGCACTGGGACACCGATGTCCGCTCTGCACGGCTGAACACTGCGCGGCCACGTGCAGAACGCCCGGTCTGGGGGCGCTCCGTGCAGCCTCAAGTTCTAGGTCTAGGGGCCTTGGGAGGGGTGTGTCCCGGGCCTCTCGCTGGATCCTTTCTCCACGGCCACTCTCGGTCACTGGGTCTCGTCAGCTCTCTGATCTGCTGGTCCTTCAGCCTCACCAGGAGCGCCAGCCAGACCACCTTCATCTGTGAAATCTGCAGGACGACACGTGTCTGAGAGGCAGCGCCCTGTCCACCTGCGGGGGGCCGGGCAGGGTCAACCCCTGGCTGCGTGTCCAGCTAGACCCCTGCGAGGGCCACGTGGCTGGTGCTTCGGTCAAAAGCCCTCAAGTGGGGCCCCAGGGAAAGGCTCTGTCAGAATTGAGCTCCACACCCCCCCGGGGGTCCTTGCAGCAGGAAGAGAGTCGGGGAGGGAGGTTTCGGGAGATGCTGGCTGTCTCCGTCGCCGGGACTTCACGCAGCCTCTGGCAGGTTTGGGGGCCTGCCTGTGGACACGCCGGGTGACTGGATGCACGCGTGGCATTTGGGCAGCATGCGCAGTTTTCTTCTAAAAGTTAGCCGCCAAGAAAACGTCCCCATGCTGATGTCTGCGTGGGAGGAACGGCCAGGCCCCACCCCCCAAGCCGTCGGGCTGTGGGTGCTCCTGGGCACATCACAAACCTCCCCTTCCTGGAAGCATAGACCCAGGCTCACCCCAGCAGTGAGCAAAGGCGTGTCTGCTCCCAGGCACGCGGTGCTGTCGGGAGGAGGTGGTGCCACAGCCCTCGCCCCGCCATGGACAGACAGCTCCCAGGTCGAGGCGTTGAGCCAGCGACACAGCAGACACACCCCCTCCGTGAACCCCGGGCAGCACGGGCCAGCGGGACCTGGCACGTGCCTACCTCCTGCCACTGGCCCCATGCTCGGTCCCCAGGCACAAGCTGAGGACCCGGGGCCACACGCAGAGCTAGCACCATCCGCCGCGGGGGGACTTTCCTACCGCCCGACCCCGCTGACCCACAGCCTCCCTCCCAGACCCGACGCAGCTGCTCCACCAACAGGCAGAACCAAGGAGTTCCCCCACGTTCCCCTGCAAGTCTCTCTTCTCCCGGGGAGGATCTCCCACTGGTGACCATCACGGCCGCCGCACTCAAATAGCAGACGCGGCGGGGCTCCCCGCCCGGTTTGGAGAAGTCAAACGGTTATGAAGCACTTTGCTGGCTCATGGACCAGCGCCACCGGCGAGGGCCTGACGGTAACCTCAGCCCCGAGGCTGCTTATCACTTCCTCTCTGCAAATCCCAACCACAGGATGATCTCACTTTCCTGCTTCCTCAGGAAAACAGCTCATCAAAATTTGGGTATCGGCTAGGGAACCAGGCTAGGGAACCAGGCTGTTTTCACAATTCTTTGCAGCTCCCTGCACGGTCTCAGGTCCAAACCTGTGGCCTGCGCTCCCCTGGGGGTGGGGGTGCGGGTGGACATGGGGGAGGGCACTCAGGGACTTGAGCTCTTCCTGAACCCAGGAGCACGGGAGACCCTTAGTGAAAGAGCAGAGGCACAGCTGTGCCCCCGTGGAACCTGGTGTGTGCCCTGGCGGGGGGGGGGGGTGTTTTTTGCTGAGCCCCCAGCCTGTGGGCCTCTGGATGGTGGCACCTGTGACTGTCCATAGTCCCCATGTGCCTGAGGTTTGGGAATGGCCAAGGCTGCGTGGTGGTGAGTCACAGGGGACGGTAAGCCCATCATACTCTGCTGTTTCCAGGCTTGCTTGGAATGTTCCACAGTTAAGGGGTTTGCTAAGTAGCCAAACTAAATATGGTGCTCCCTGGTCAGGGACCTTGCCTGCCCCGGCCACTGCCACACCAGGCCCAGCTTCCTAGAAAGGAATGCAACCCATCTGCTTCCTGGGGGGCATCTGGGCATCGAGGGGCCCCCAGGTCGCTGCACGTTGACTGTCTTCTGCAGCAAGGCCAGGGCCTGCTTCTCCTCCAGCAGCTCTGGCAGCCGACTCGAGGCGCTCCCGTGACCCACGGGCTGCGTCCTGACTGAAAGGCAAACACCTGGCCTTTAACGCGGGGGTGTGTGGGGAGAACAACTGAGGTCAGGAGTCAGGGGCCCTCCCTGTGCACACACAGTGGCCCGTCTTCTCTGGAGTCTTTTTTTTTTTTTTTTTTAAAGATTTTATTTATTTATTTGATAGAGAGATCACAAGTAGACGGAGAGAGAGGCAGTCAGAGAGAGAGAGAGAGAGCCCGATGCGGGACTCGATCCCAGGACTCTGAGATCACGGCCCGAGCCGAAGGCAGCGGCCCAACCCACGGAGCCACCCAGGCGCCCTTCTCTGGAGTCTTCTGACTCGGAAGGGTCTTCGCGCTGGAGGGTCTGTGAGGTGAGCAGACACAGCAGCTCAGAGGAGAGGCTGGGCCCCCTCAGCAGCACGGGGTGTGGGTGGAGGAGGCACCACGCAGCCGCCGCCCTGACATCCACCCACAGCACAGCCCTGGAGGCCTCTGAAAGGCCCGTGTGGACCGTGGACAGGGCCACGGGCTCCCACTCGGGAAGCTGCAGCCTGGATGGCTTTGGACGGGACACCCCTGGCCGCCCCCTCAGAGCAAGGACTGGTCTTTCTGGAGGGGTGAAGTCAAGAGCGCCACAGGCCTTGTCTGACACTGCCCTCTGTGGGAGGCCCGAGGGGGCTGCAATGGGGCTCAGTTCCCCAACCCAGGGACTGGGCACGACTGTGTGCCAGGCTAGGGAGCTCTGCCTGGGGTCTGCATTAGCACTGGATGGTCCTGGGTCCTGCCAAGGCTTGAAAGGCTGAACAGTGAGGGCCAGCCCAGGAGGTGCTGCTCATTGGCCTGTGGCCGACATACCTCCCTGTTTCTAGGCACGCAGGCGAGTGGGAGAGGGCTGGAGAGGAGAGAGCATGGCCCCGGGCTGGCCTGGGCACAGGAGTGTTCACTGCCCCGGGGCCGGTGGGTCAGGCCGGGAAAGGGCCAGGGCTGGAGTTTCACAGTCTGCACCCGGGTTGTGGGTGGGCAGGGCCCTCATCACCCGTGCTATTATAAGCCCGATAAGCGGGCCACATCCCAGCACCACCAACACAGCAGGGTGGAGGCCACACAACAAGGACCCCAACAAATACGGCTGCTGTGAGCAGGGCTGGCCGTGCAGGGCCGTCCCTCACCCTTCCCTTCGGGGCACACAAGATGGGCTCGATGGCCCTGAGCGTGCTGGCCACTACCCTTTGGATTTCCATCTCAAATGCACCTTGTGAAAGACTTTCCTGCAAAGGACGTGAGGGTGATCCTCAGAGCAGCAGCTTTGTGGGGCCAGGAGGTGGGTCTGGCTTTCCTTGGAGGACAGGCTGGGGCTCGTGGGCCTTCTCGCCCTGCACCCACAGAAACCCCGCAACCGTCCTGTTCCCGGCAGTGCCATCCGGGGCCAGAGTGCTCAGTGCCCTGTGCCTTCAGGCCAGGCCTGTCCCAACCTGGACCTCCGAGGGAGAGCTCACCTTTTGGCTACAAAGTCCCGCAGGCTCCCCGCCTGGCAATGGGGACTTTCACCACCCCCGGAGCCTACCCCTCCCACCCCTGGGGCGGAGCAGCAGCCCTCCTGCCTCCACCTCCCCCCAAGTCCCCTTCTCCCTCTTGGTTCTCTATCCTACGAGAACTGGCCCAGGTGTCAACCCCACAGTCCCTCCTGTATCCCCTCAGGCTCAGAGCGGGCCTGACCAGGGCTTCCCGGCCCCGAGCGCTTGAGCTACCCCCCTGCCCAGCTTCAGTGGCGCAGGGACCCTGCTCCCCACTGCAGCACCCCTGGGTCACCCAGTCCTCGTTCTGCTGTCACTTAGGGTCCTCGTGCTTCTATCGCCCATCACGACGGACGCTTCCCACTACAGCCGGTCAGCCCCATGAAGGCGAGGGCCTGGAGCCGAGCCCGCCGCCCGAAATTGCTGGGGAGTCAGCGAGCAGGAGGTGCGGTCCGAGGGCAGGACTGATGACCTGGTGGGGCTGGTCTTAAGTTGACCGCGCTGTCCTCTTGGCGGAATGAGGGGAGTCCAGTGGACAGGGACACAGACGCCGAAGAGACCGTCAGGGAAGCGGCCTGAGAACCGTGGTCCAGAGGCCCAGAGGGGGGAGGGTCGCCCGCGGAGAACAGGGGGCGGGAAGGGGGAGGCCAGGCTGCCGAGAACGCGCCGGCCCAGCTCCGGGTCCGCGGCGCAGGCGTGCGCGCCCAGCAGCCGCGGTGGGCTGGTGCCCGGTCTCCGCCCCCACGGCCGCGGGCCGGGGCGCAAGGTCGGCCCCGCCTGATGGCCTCCGACACGTCAGCGTCCCAGGACCCCCGAGGCGGCGGCGCCCAGGCGGGGGCCGGCCCTGTCCTGGGCGAGCGGCCCCAGGGGTCAGGCTGCAGCCCGCCCCCCCCTCGGCGGCGCGGCTGGGGTCGGCGGGGCCGCGCGAGGAGCCTCACGCCCTGCCCCGCCCCGGGTCTCCCGCACGTGCAGGGAGCGCGCGCCCCGCGGCCCCCACCCCGCCCCGGTGCCCCCAAGGGCGCCTGCACCTCCGCGGCCCGCCAATCCCCGGCGTCTCCCCGCCCGCCCCGCTCCGCCGCCGTCGCCGAGTCCCGGGCCCGGCGGCGCTTGGGGCGGCGTAGGGGCGCCCGTCCGGCCAGGCGCGGAGGCCGCGGAGGGCGCCGAGGGGCAGCGCAGGGCCGCGGCGGCCGGAAGGGGCGGTGGACTTCCGGCGGGGGAGGGGCCGCGAGGCCGGGGGGCGGGCGGGGGGCGGGCGGGGGGCGGCGCCGCCGCGCGTTAACCGGCCGCTCGCGGGTCGAGACCAGCGCCGCCCACGGTCGCGCACACGGTGCTACGTCGGTTTAATGACGGTCCCGACCGTGCAGACCGGTCGGTGACCTGGTACGAAAACACTTCACGGCAGCTCCGGCCCCGCTGCGGGCGCGGGGGCCCCTCGGGGTGCGGGACGCCGGGGGGGGGGGGTGTTCCGGGAGGGGGGCGCGGGGGGGTCCCGGGAGGGGGGCGGCCGGCCGTGGCTCCTCTGCGCGCGCTCCTCGGGCCGGACGGGTCCCCGGGGGCGGGGGCGGGGGCCGGGCCGACCCGAACCCCGCGGGGAGGGCACCGCCGTCCCCACCGGGGCCGACGCCGACGCCCGCAGCCCCGCGTCACCTCCACTGCACCGGGGGCCTCAGAGCCGCCTTCGCACCCGCGGCGCCCTGGGAGGAGGAAGGAGAACCGGAGCTGAACCGCGGCCCGAGGGCCCCGGTGACTCACGCTTCCTCGTGCGGAGGTCACCGCGGCCCACACCCGGCGGCCACCGCCACCGGCCTAAGCCCCGCGACCCCACCCTGGCCCCCTGACTGACAGGAGGAACAGACGCACGGGCAGCAGGGGCGGCTCGGGAAGTCCCGACAGGGGCAAGTGGGTGTGAGACAAACCCGGTGGACAGTGACCCCGGGGCAGTGCCCCAGCCAGCCAGCCAGCCAGGGAGACCACCCACCCTGCTGCCCAGCGCCCTGGGGGAGACAGGCTCACCTGCACGGGTCCGGGGGTGGCTCTTCCCGCCCCAGGCTTGACTGGAGGCATCGGAGGTGGGAAGGTCGGCTTCACACCCTGGGGGACAGACAGCAGACTCTGGACACCACCCAAGGCCCCATCTTCCCCAGCATTGGCTCTGCTCCCGACTCCCCTGCAGGCTTCTCCACAGAGAAGTGCCCCGGGCTGCTGGGGCAGAACCCCCTGCTGGGCCCATCAGCTGCACTCTGGCCTTCTCCCTCAACGTCCCCACCCCAGCCCACCCCACCCCACCCCAGCATTTCCCAAAAAAGGCTCTTAAATGGCCAGAATGTGGGTCTTTGGAAGTTCAAATGCTGAGAATTCACCACTAAAGTTGGCATCTGTTTACAGTTCCGCTTCCTCTAGGCAGGCAGGGCAGGTGCCCCCAGGGTCTGGGTGGAGGAAGGGAAGGCCCAGCGTGGGCACTGGCCACGCCCCTCCAAGGGAAGACCCTTGGTGTGCGCAGCTCCCCTGCAGCCGCTCCTGGCTGGACCCATTTCTGCCCCTTTGTCCATTTTTCCTTTCAACCCCCCCCCAGGCTATTTTTGCAGCTTTGCTGTAAATTTAATATTAGTTCAAAAAGTTAAACAAGAGAATTTCCATGAAGCAAACACCACAGTAACGGTGGCTCCTGGCAGGGTGTCCGGATGGACACTGCAGACCGTGAGGGACCACAGCGGAAGGAGCCGTCCCCCACGCATCTCAGAGCATCTCTAGACTTGAGCTCCACAAGGAAGCCAAGGACACCACAGGGTCTGGCTGGGAGGCGCCCGGCAGCCAGGGAAGGGCACGTGTGCAGCTGGAGAGGTCTCCAGAAGGGCGGAGGCTTCTCACCTGCTTGGGCTTCAGCTCAGGGAGGCGCTTGGCAGGAGGAGGAGGTCTGAGCTGGTGGGAGGGAGGAGCAGCAGTCAGGGCCCCTCAGCCCCCTGGGTTTAGTAAACATCCTCTCGGGGCTGGGCCATCAGCCTCCCAAGTGTAGGGGCTGCTGCCCTGGGGTCCCCAGCTCACCAAATCCAGCCCCCAGCCCCTGCACTCCACGCCCAGGACCCACTTGGTGCTCCCAGACGTCCTGGCCGCTCACCTGGTCTGGGGGCAGCCGTGTGTACACAGGAATGGTGAAGGGTGGGTTGGACATGGTGACTGGAGGCTGCAGGGAACAGGGCGGGGAGCCTGGGGCTCACAGGGAGGCTATGTCCAGGGAGCCAGGCTTTGGAGGTCCCAGCCCAGAACCCGAGGTTCCCACCCCTCCCAGAGGAGGGAGAGTCAAGTGCACATGGAGGGCTCTGCCCTGCCCCACGGGTCCCCGAGGCTGAGCCCAGGTGCAACTCCCACCCTCCCCTTTGCCAGTCTTGTGGAGGGGCCCAGAGATGCTGGGCAGGAACAGAGGGCATCTGGGCCTTAACACCTCTCTGTCCACCCTGCAGAGGCTGAGAGCCTCACGTCCAAGTCCCAGGTCTGGTCTGTCACTGGCTCATGCGGGTTCTCAGACTGTCCACCCTGAAGCCTGCTTCTGCCTCTGCGGGGCAGCTCCAAGCCCTGCTGGGAGGGATTGGGGATGGCCCAGGGGTGGTGGGATGCACTGCTTACAGCACGGGGCGGCTGCTTAGGGGTCATCCTGGAGGCCATGGGCCTGGTGAGCTGGCTGGGGTGGGTGATGGTGGCTGGAGCCCCACGCTTGGCTGGCACACTGGGCCCCTCATGGAACAGGGGGTTGGAGAGCCCCTTGGTAGTCTTGGGCACTGAGCTCCTGGGGAGAAAGCAAGACTGGTCAGTGTGTCCTGGCCTTGGGGTCTGGCCCAGGGAATCGGGCTCCTGGGTGTGTCCTGCAACCAGCAAGATGGGGTGAGGTCCCATGGCAACTCCGTGGGCAGCTGCCCACGATGGGCAAAGCCCATATTCTCCCAAGTGCTCTGGCACTGATCAGGGTGGGGATGGAGGGGCTCTGTCTGGGATTACCACCCCCCACCTGTTGGCCTCGCCTGTCACCTGCCCCGTCTTCAAGAGGCAGAGGCCCCAAGCTCTCTGTGCGGAGGGCTGTTCCTCTTCCTCAAACAGCAGCAAGACGTTTCCCAATCGTGTATGCACAGGAAGTGCTTCTTGCAACCCCAGAGCACGCTCACCTCCAAGAGCCTCGGTTCCAGGCCTTTTGGTAGAAGACCACACCTGCCAGGAGAGCCACCAGCAGCACCACAGATGCCAGCAGGCCCACCAGGAGGCTCCTGGACCCTGTGGGGGTGCAGGAGACCAGGTGTCAATAGGGCAGTGAGGGCCCCAGGACCAAGGAGGGGAGTGTTTTCTCAGGCGGAGACCTAGGAGCCCAGGGCCCACGTGAGCAGCCTCAGCACTGAGAGTGAGTCTGTTACACCAGCCCTGTGGGCTCTCAGAGCAGAGGCTGGAGGGCCTGGTGGTGACTGGCTCCTGGCCACAGTGACGTGAGCAGGGTCTGGCCAGGCTCAGGGGGCCATGCTGCTGTCGGTGGCCATGGGCACAGGGGCTACTGGAGAAGATGCTTGTGGGCGTGGGGGGCCCTCAGACTCCCGCACTCAGAAGGTGGCCGAGGACCCAGCAAACTGGCTGGCGTCCTGTCACCACGACTGTGCTCTCCCTCTAGGACACGCCTCTTGCCTATCTCACGGGGAGCCCAGGTGGCAGCCGTGGGGTCAGAGAGCCGGGCTGAGGCCGCATACCTGCATCGTTGACAATGCCTGAAGGACCTTAGGGCACGTGGTGGCCCTCTTGGCCCAGCCCAGGTGGTCTGAGGAAGGACCGGACCTGCAGGGGACCCTATCAGGCCATGCAGGCAAGAAAGCCCCGGGGTCGCCGGGCCTACCTGTGTGCACGTGGGGCAGCAGCTCTGTGCAGTTGGGCGGGGCCCAGCCCGGGTGGCAGCGGCACGCTCCCTTGTGGTTGCACACCTGAGGGTGACTGGGGGTGAGGACCAGGCCACCCTATACCTGTCTGCCGCCTCGCCCATCAGACGTGCGGCTGGCAAGGTGAGCTCGTCTGGCGGCTTCCTGTGGGCTGTCCTTGGGGCACGCCCCCAAACCTCCCTGAGACTGGGGTCAGAAGGGAGCACCCAGAGCCCTGGTGTTTCGAGCTCTCAGCGGCTGGCTGTCCCTACATCGTGACACACGTTACTGACAGCGGAGAGCTTTCGGGTCTGCCTAGCCCCAGCCCATGCGTCCACGGCACCACTGCCCCGGGCCTCGGTGTTCACAAGGGACACCCAGATCCCACCAGCCTCCGGCAGCGTCCCCTGCTGGGCCTGAGCTCATCTCGAGCACGGCCTACGGGTCTCCTTCAGCCCCAGAGGAAGCGTGGCGGGACGCCCCATGGGCTCACGTACCCCGTGGTTGTTGCACTGGGCAGAGCAGTTTATGGATCTGTAAACGTGCAGGTGCCGGCAGACTCCTTTCCAGCAAACCTGGAGGGCAGAGGGCATGTCCTCAGGCAGACGTTCTAGAACACTGCCTGGAGCCGTGTCCCCACTTCTAACACCAGCTGACGCAGACCCTCGGCCTGATCGGGAGCCCTGGGGGAGGCAGGCCGGGGCCGTCACACCCAGGCCAGCCGGGCCACAGCGGCCACCGGGGCCAGAGGGCTGGCATCCCCCACGCCCAGGGAGGTGTGGGCTTGCAGAACAGAATGGTCTTCACACCCCGTGAGCGGAGGACTGGCTGCTTGAGCACCTCCCGTCCACCGGCAGTGCCTCGACTGAGCCCACACAGGACCCGGTGTGCACAGCCCTGGGACTGCGTGGGCTCGCCTCCGTGGGACACATGTCTAGGACCGCCACATGGGGCGCGTCCAGGCTCACGTCTGGGCCACAGCCCTCGGAAGCCCCTGCCAGCTGCCGCCCGTGGTCGACCCTGCAGCAGACGGGCGCGGGCGCTCACCCTCTCCTCGCCGCACTTGGTGCCTTCCGGCACCGGCTCATACGCGGCGCCTCCCTCCAGGGCAAGAGCCTGGCAAGTGCCCGTGCGCAAGGTGAGGGTACAGGAACTCCGCTCCAGCGGCTTCCGTCCGCCCTCACAGTATAGGGTGCCGCACGCGTCGACCCTATGGACAGAGAAGCCGTGCAACCAGCTCTGCTGGGTCTCCTGCCTGATGCCTGTGGGCCCTCCCTCAGGAGGACCTGGGGAGCTGCAGGAAACAGGCCCCAGCCCTCGGATGGGCCGTAGGGCCCTCTGGTGGGCACCTCCCCCACCCCCAGTGACAGCGACACACTCTCCCTCCCATGAGGGCAGACAGATGCTCAGGCCTGGGGGTGCTGGAGGGCAGGGTGGACCCCCTGGAGAACCCTCTGACTCAGACCCGAGACTCCTTTGTGCAGAAGACCCTCTTGGGCGGCCCCACTTCCAGGGATATCCTGTGGCCCGCGACCCGGGGGAATCAGGCCACAGATGACCACTCACCTGCTGGAACCCTGCGCGGGCCTGCCCTGGCAGCCTGGGGAGATGCTATAGGTGTAGCATGTTTCCTCAGCAACATGTGAGCCTGCGGGGGGCCAGGAAGGGGTCAGTCCTCTGGCTTGGGCCCCGCAACGCCCCGCAAGCCTGTGAGCACATAGCCAGAGTGCACATGCCTCACCTGGCCCCCATAGGTCCTGGCACCTCTGGGCCAGCGCAGGACAGACCCCATTGTAGCAGTAGCCCCCTGGGCAGGGTGTGCCGTTCTCTTGGAAGACGTCCTCCGGGCACACTGGCTGCTGACCATCACAGTACTCCTCAAGGTCACACACATCCTTTGGGGGACGGCACAGCTCACCGGCAGGCGTCACCTGCCCAGCAGAGCAGAGCTCACGTGCTCTGTCAGCCATCTCCTTGGGACCCCTTCCCACCAACTGGCCTGGGGGCCCAGGACTCACCCTGCAGTCCTGGCAGCAGGCCCCTTGGGCACAACGGGCCCCCGCAGCCAGCTGGCAGGTGGTGGCGTTGCAGCAGGGGTTCTGACAGGTCTGAAGGGCAGAAGTAGGAGTGGGCTCCAGCACAGACCCTGGGCCCCCTCCCTAGAGGCCCCTCGGGGCTCAGAGAGCAGAAGCGTTCTGCTCTGTGGCCACGGCGCACGGGGTGGCTAGTGGGTCACGAATGGGCGTCCATGAGGGCAGAGGGCGGTGGGCGTATGGCCTGTACCTGGGGCGGGCCACAGTCACACTGCTCTCCGCGCTCCACAAACTGGTTCCCGCACACAGGGTTGCCCACTATCCGGCTGGGGTCCGGGGCGTTGGCCAGGCAGGCTGTGTGAGGCTCCTCCACGAACATCTCCAGGTCGGCGCGGCTGCACTGGCTGAACATCCTGGGGAACTTGGAGCTGGGGGCGCAGGACGGAGCCTCGGTCAGGGTGCAGGGTCACCTAGGACACCCCGCTCCCCAGGCAGCCCCTGGCCTCACCCTATGCTGGCCGCCATGATGCAGCCGCCGCCCTCCCGTGGCACGGGGCAGTAACAGCCCTGGACGTTCTCGTCATGGTCCATGCCCAGGTTGTGGCCCATCTCGTGGGCCATGGTGGATGCGACACCGACAGGGTTCTCTAGGTTGTGGTCCTACCGGGAGAGGCCACGCCAGCTAAAGCCACACCCCATCCCACCAGTAACACTTCTGAAAGCATCCCTGCACCCTCCAGGGGTGGCGGCCCCAGGCGTTCCAACCCATGGGGACAGCGTGGGGACAAGCATGTGGACCTAGTCCTCAGGGCTCCCCGTCCAGAGGCCAGCAAACCTGGTTCACAGCCCCCGAGTCCTGGGAGCACATGGTCGACACCTTGGCCAGTCCCACGGTGGTCCCGGTAAACTCAACCCCGCTGGGAACAAGAGCAGTGGGCGAAGGTGGATGCCCCGAAACGGCCTCCCTCCCACGTGCCCCAGCGCTCCCACGCAGCCCCTCGCTGCAGGGCCCCGTGCCCAGCGCCCACATACGTGATGAGCTGCACGTTGTCGTGCGGGTGCCTTCCCACCAGGTTCTGCTTCCGCCACTGCAGGAAGTCGTCCAGCGTGGTGTCGGGGTTTGAGCTCACCTGAATCTCGTCCCCTTGGTTCCACATCTCCAGGCCCACCAGGACCACACGGAAATTGAGCTCCTGATAAAGCTGGGAACGCGGGGGGCCCCAGGTCAGGCTCAGGGACAGTGAGGGCGGACACAGGGGCAGACACAGCCCCGCTCCTGCTGGCCCTGTCCCCTCGACCACCGAGATTTCTACCCACCTTGTCCACGTGGTTCACCACCTCCATCACCCGGCTGCGCACCGCTGCTCTGCTCCCTAGCCGTTGGAACTGCAGGACGGCAGGCCCTCAGAGGACGTGGCCCACCAGCCAGCCCCAGCCCTGCCCCCGCGCTCCGCCTCACTACCTCTGCGCTGTCCGTGACCACATACAGCTCCACATAGCGGGTGTCTCGGGGCAGCAGCCCGATCTGGGGGCACAAGGCGGTGGTCAGCCACCCCGGCCACAGTCCTGGCCCGGGCCCAGTTTTCACACTCTGACCCTCTCCCGAGGTCTTAGAGCTAGTACCCAGGCCCCTGCTCGGACTGAGGGTGCCACCCAGGAGGTTCCAGCTCAGGCCAAGGAGCGGTCTCAGTAGCCACTGGCAGAGCCAGGCCCACTGGCCATGGGGACCCCTGGCCGGGCACAGGGCGGGTCTGGGGGATGCAGTCCCAGGGGACGGGGGTGATGCAGCTGGTCCAGGCTCCCCTGCTCACCCGGGGCCTGAAGGCTGCCAAGGTCCGAGGCCCCAAGGCCTGCTCCAAGCTGGTGTCGCTGACCCCACAGGTCCCAAGCTTCTGCTGCAGATGCTCCGCCCGGTATAGCGCGTGCCGCCCCTCTTCACCAGCCCTGTCCAGGGGCTCGATCACGTGGACATCCGAGCCAGCCCGGAAAAAGCCCCTGAGGGCAGAGGGAAGCCAGGCGGTTCTGAATTAGTGCACCCCCGCCCCCCACGGACACATTGGGGAGGACGGCGGGTGGGGGCAGGGCTGCTGCTGCAGACAGCCCCATCTGCAGGGCGGGGGAGGGGTGGGGGGGGGTATTCGGAACAGGCTGCAGGGCCTGAGGGGAGTCCCACAGCCCGGGGAATCTGTGACTTCTAACAGGCCACAGTCCCCGTGTGGGAAGATCGTCACCCCGAGCCCCTCTCTTCTCGGCCTCCGACGACTTCTCTGGAGCAAGTGCGGGACAGCTGACACCTCCGCCCCCCCCCCCAGGTCTGCGACCCGCACCTGAGGCCCAAACACGTGCTGAGGCTGGCAGCTGAGTGCTGGTGTCCTTGAACGTGGCCTTGGTAGAAGCAGTGACCCTGCAGGGGCGGGGAGGCATGAGGGGCCTGCGGCTCTGCCCCCCCCTCCCTGGCTCCGCTGGCCGCTGGCCTCTCCAGGGCTGTCCTGGGCCTGCAGCTCCGCCCCCCCCCCCTCCCTGGCTCCGCTGGCTGGCCTCTCCAGGGCTGTCCTGGGTCCTACCTGCCTCTGTCGCTGCTCCACCACCTGGGAGCCATTGGCAGCCCTGTAGGTCTCCGTGTAGCCCGAGCCCACCAGGTCCCTGGAAAAGAGCCACTGTGGTTCCCAGGGTCCGCCTGCCCCCCACTAAAGCCGCCTCTGGCCTGGCAGAGTGGCCGGGCCTCCATTTACCTGTTCTTCCTCAAGTGCAGGGTGAAGTTGTGCCCCTGGGTCCCAAGGATGTAGCTCACGCTCTCAGGGTACAGGTCCTGAACCAGGGGACAGGGAGGGGTCCAGGGTGAGGGGCCCTAACCCAGGGCACACACGCCTCCAACCTTGGCGTGCTGGGGCTGGGCTGGGGGTGCAGTCAAGGCCAGGGCACCCTGAAATCTGAAAGCCCCCTCAGAGGACCTTGGGGGTCATTCAGTGTCAGGCTAGTATTAGGAAGCTGGGGCTGGGCAGGTTGGAGCTCTAGATCTCAATTTCCCCATCTGTCCACACACGAAATGACTAGGATCCCCTTTCCCAGGAAGCAGGGGGATGGGGAGACAGGGCCCTGACCGGCAGCCCTTAGATCCAAGGTAGCAGAGATGGGGGCTCATGACCCAGCACCCCAGGGGAGGGTCTCCAGCCTGCCGACCTCTAGAAGGCTTTCTCCAGATACTAAGGTCAGGACAGGCGGTCCCACAGGGATTTCAGGAATGCCTCCAGGCAGCCTTCCTTGGGAAACCCCAGCCCAGCTCCAAATGCCCCTTGAAGGTGCGTCATCACAGTCACCACAAACCCGGCTGGCGACACGCCCCAGATGAGCCATCCCCTCCGGCCTGAAAGGGATCAGACTTATCTTGCCAGTGAGTGAAACTGTGACGTGCCCTGAGCCATCAGGGCTGCTGAAAGTCAGCCAGAGCCGCCCCAGGGGCCCCTACTCAGCAGAAGCCACTCAGCTCGCCCCACCCGCCGGGGGCAGGCGGAGGCAGGATGCCGGGAGTGGAGGCTGGGGGTGGAGGAAGTGCGGGCAGAGACAGCCCTGCCGGCCGCAGTGGGCACACTCGGAGCTACAGACAGGACAGGCTCCGGGGAGCCCGTGGGGGGCCCCCAGGCCGGCTTCCCCGCCCAGACTTACCAGGTGGGAGGGCAGAGCTCGGCGGGCACGGGGTGCTGGCAGGCGTCGGGGCCACACCACCTCATACTGCTCCACGTGGGGCAGTGGGGTGCTGGGGGCTGCCACTGTGGGGGAGAAGGGGGTCAGCCGGCCGGTGGTGGGCCTGCACCACCTCTCCTGGGGGGTCACCAGAGAGTGTGAGCACCAGGGATTCGGAGCCCTGGGTGGAGCCCACCGGGCTGACCTAGACCTGACCTGATCTCCCGTCCCCTTGCAGCCCCTCCCTCGGGTCTCTGGGCGCACAGGCCTGGGTGGGGGATAGGTCTGCCTGTCCCAGCCCAGATCCAGCAGCTGCCAGGGACCCAACGACAAACGGCCCTGGGAGTGGGGTGAGGCCCAGAGAGCGGCCACCCGGCAAGGTTCTTCAGTCCTAGAGCGTCAGTGGATGAGACCCTCATCTAGCAGAGCACCCGCAGAGAGGCTCCGAGCAGAGGCCCCCCAGGCTGGGGTCTGGGCCACCACGGAATGCTGCCCAGAAAGCTCCCCAGAGCGGCGGGGTGTGTGTGTGTGTGTGTCCCAAGTGGCTAGACGACCTCCTCCCGGCCTCCTCCCCCAGCGCCCACCCTCAGCTCCAGGTCACCGCTCCTCGGTCCTCCCTTCCCTGCCAGGCCGGGGGACCTGGGTAGGCGTGGGCAGTCATCCCAAGGCTCCAGGTGGATGGGGAGAGGCGCGGTTCTCCCCAGTGCCCTGTGAGTCCCCAGAGGGACCAGCGCTGGGGAAGCGCCCCAGGTGGCTTCTCCCCCCAGTTCCCTTTTGAAGTTTCTGTCTGCCACCCTGGGCCTTCCCGGTGAGGGCTCCCCTCGGCGCGACCGACCCCGGAGACTGACCCGGAGCTCGGCAGGGTGCGTTAGGCCAGGGGACCCACGGGCGCCCCGGAGGGCGGTCCCTCCCCGCAGCACTCACCTAGCAGACACAGGGCGAGCAGCGGGAACCCCAGGCGGTGCATGGCCGGGGCGTACACTGGGGCGTACACTGGGGTCGGGGCCAAGAACAGGGGGCGCGCACGGGGCCCGAGGTCTGGGGTCCGGGGTCCAGGGTCTACCGACGCCGCGCAGGCAGAGGCGGCTCCGCGCGGGGTAGAGGTCTGGCCCCGCCGCCCCGCCCCGGAGACCAGCCCCCGGCCCGCAGCCTATCGGCCCCTCCGACGCCAGGAGGGGCGGTGCTTGGACACCCGCCGGGGAGGGGCGCCTCGCCCCGCGGATTTCCCGCGTCTACTCCTGGGCTCCTGCGGGCTCCTGAACAGCGCCTGGTGTCCGGCAGGAGAACAAGCTTCCCAGATGCGGATCGAATTAAGGGAAGGGGCGGCAGACAGACCATCTGAGCCCCTCCCTGGAAGGTCGCCCTCTGCTCTGCGCAGGTGAGGAAGCCCAAGGGGGCCTGGCCCAGGTGGCTGCTGGCCGGGCAGTGGCGTGGACATGCTCTGTCGGGGGCGTGGCAGGGGGCTGGGGGCGCAAACTTCTTGCGCAACAAAGAGCTACCCACGCAGCGCCCGGGTGCCTCTTCCTGCTGGGGGGTGGGGTGGGGGGGGTGGGGGGGTGGGGCTCTGGCCTGGCACCTGGGCTCCTCCGCTGGGTCCCTGTCACCTGCCGACCCAGACCGCCTGCCGCTGAACCATGTGGCTCCGCAGCTGCTTTCTGGACAAGCTCCCTGAGATGGCAGCCTGGGAACCTGTGCTCCCACCAGCAGTCCCAGGCCAGAGGGCAGAGTTGGACCATCACGTCCTCCAGAGCGAAAGGCAGCAGCTCATGGGTGTGGATGTGGATGTGGAGGCACCTCAGGCAAAGGCGACAGAGGCCGTGGAAATGGTCCGAACACACGGGCCCTGTCCCCTGCTGTCACACCACTTCCTGTGATGAAACGAGGTACGGAGCCGCATGCCGCGGCGATCGTGATCTCTTCCTTCCTCGCATGTGGCAATTCTTTGAGAACAAAAACTAAAAGGCAAAAACCAAAGCTGCTGTGGGTGCCCACTCTCCACTCCGTGGGCAGCTGACCGGCCACGTGCAGCTGCTGTGAGCAGCCAGGACCAGGACCCCACATGCACCTTGGCCCTCCCCCTCACCCCCTGCATCCCTGAGGTGCATTGGCAAACCTCCTGCCCAGGGCCCAGGATGGGACACGCAGTTTCTGGGCCTCAGGGCAGGGCAGGAGGGCCCCAAGGCAGGGTCAGCGGGCTACTCTGCTCACAGTGCAAGGTCTGCACAATGCCGGGGCTGGCCGTGATGGCTCACAGGCCACCCCTGACAGGCTTTAGACTGGAAGAGGAAACAGCCTGTGGCTTGAACGGGAGCCCCCGGCTCCACAGTCCCTCCTGTGCAAGGCAGTGGACAGGCTGAGGCTGCCCACACCCCGGCTGCAAGGGGGGCACCCAGGCTGCCTCCAGGAGCCTGCTTCTGGCTCTCATTCCTCCTTGCCCACCAGGACACCCCTCTCCGGAAGCAGGTGCTCAGAGCTGAACTGGGACAGTGACACGTGACCTCTGGCGGTGGGCGGCAAGGCAGGAGTACTACAGAGCACTGTGGTGGGGGCCCCAGCCGTCGGGCAGGCCGGGGTCAGGTTCCCCAGCCCCGCGGCAGGTGTCCTCAGGACTCACCCAGACAGCTAGAGGACCATGCTGCCCCCTAGTGCCAGGAGCCCATCCTAGCACGATGGTGGACTTCTGGGGGTCCAGGCCAGTGTACCAGACCTCGTGTGGACACCGGGACCCTGTCCCCTGCATGGCACCTTGGTTAATTATCTTCATGTTGCTCAAACACCGTATGTTTTCACTTTGTCTTTATTTGAGAAGAAAAACATTTTAAAAAGCGGCCCCGCTCAACTGACACAGCTCACAGAGGGGCACAGCTGTGGAGACCCCCGCCCCCACCCAGGTCTGGGCAGCTGCTGCCAGCAGAACCCAGGACCATGGGACCCGAGGCCAGCACGGCAGGGACAACATTCAAACTTTATGTTTAAACAGAAACAGGTGATTTGGCGATATTCAAGTAAAAGCTTCCAAACTCATTTCTTCAGAGCACCGGAGGCCTCACTGTGCAGGGACAGCGACCCTGGGTGCTGATGCCGGGGGGCCCCGTGGGACGGGCACCTGGGGGGCTGCCTTCTGGCTTCTCTCTGCGGACAGACGCTCGAGACGCTCCGTGTAGAAACCATTGAAGTCCAGTCTGCGGGAGAGGGCGGGGCTGCCATGCCGGCTGGGTGCCCTGCAGAGCCGTGCCAGGCCACCCAACCCCCCCCCACAGGCAGAGGGTCGGCTCTGCACCAGGTGCGAGGGACACCCACCCACACAGCCTTCCGGGTTCAAGCAGTACTGACATCAGAACGTACACACACGCAACCCGAGAACCGCACAACAGAAACCCGTCAGAGGTGCAGGCAGAAGTACTTCCAGCAGAGTACTCATCCCAACCCCCCGGCCCTGGGTGTTGGGGCTGGCGTTGCCTGGCACAGGGGCCTGAGGGGGCCTCAGGCAGTGGGCACCTCCCAGGCCGTGTACTTAGGACATCAGACGACGCCTGACAACTTCCCAGGCAGACAACGCCCCCGGCCCCTAGGAATCAGAGCGGGGCATCTGCAGAGCGAGGCATCCAGGATACTGCCAGGCTCCACAGGCCATGGGAGCCTGCTGGCCCCAAAACCACAGACTGGCTGATCCGCTTGCTGGCCCCCTGCACCTGTCCCCACCGTTCCTACACGGTCTTCCCCGATGGGCCCCTCCCAGGGTCAACAGGAACGCTCTGTTACAGCTCCTGAGAGTGGCGACAAGACCCACCCAGTCCAAAGAGCCCAAACCTGCAGGCTGTAACAAGCACTGCCATGACCCCCACTGTGTGCCCCCAGTGACCTCCTGGCCTGGAAGGCACCGCAGGCCCCGTCCTCGCCCACCTCCGGGCCGCTCTTCTGAAAACGGGGTGATGCCGCTGCTGTGCACGGCCCAGGGCTGGGAGCTGGGGGGAGCCCGGCTAGCACCCTGGGTCCTGGCTCAGGGAGCCAAGTGTTGGGTGAGGCTGACCCAGTCCAGCACACAGACAGGGGCCGGTGCTGGGGCACTAATAGGGCAGCCCGGCGCACGCCGGTGCACACTCACGCCTGAACACAAACCGCCGTGCACGGACCTCTCGCTGCAGGCCACCGGCAGCCGCACAGGCCTCTGTGACCGCAGGCGACCCACAGCGGCACGGAGGCGAGGGGCAAAGCTGCGCCCAAGCAGACCCCCCCGAGGGGGCCTGAGGCAACGGTGGGGGAGCACAGGCAGCGTGGGGGGGAGGCTGGGACCCCCGGCCCGACGGGCACAGGACGGTCCGTGGCAGTGCGCAGACACAGGACGGTCCGTGTTGGTGCGCGGAGGCCGCCCGCACCCACCTGGAGATGACGCTGGCCATGCTGTGCTCACAGTCACTGGTGCTGTAGAGGCTCAGGCGGGCCAGAAGGTCAAGCAGGTGCGCTGAGAAGTTCTTGTCAAACTTGTTGATGGTGGCCTCGAAGCTGGAGGTCAGCTGGGGGGCGTCCACGTGCTCAGCCACGTACTGGAAGGCGCAGTCCGACACCATGAGCCCTAGTCCCACCCTGGCCCTATCTCCTCCAGCTTGGTTTCCCTCCCGCTCCTTCTTAAAAAAACAAAGAAAATAGGAGGGATTTGGGCAAGTTTTCAGGTGATAAAAGTTAACGGGGACATAAAACTTCCTGAGGCCGTGGGACAGAGACTCGCTCCGTTCGGGCAGCGGGTGCCCTGCCCTGCTCCCATCACATGGAAACAGCAAGTCCACGCCCCTCGTGGGTTCGTTGCGTGGCTCTGATTTTCCAGCGGCCGCAGCACTGTCTCCTGGCTCCCTCTCGGCACAAGGGCGTGGGCCGGGAGCACGGGGCTGGACCTCTCCGGAACTGCCGCTGGCCCTGCGGGGCCGCATCCCCAGCATCTGCTCAGGGGTGGCGGACATACCCGGCCCTTCTAGTGAAGGCTGGGCTCCAACTGTGCCGCCGGCAGGGCCCTGCTCTGGGGAACTGTGGCCTCGCCCTCACGCACAGCCGAGCTGAGGTTTGGACAAGTCTGGAGATCGAGACCTGATTGGGATGAGCCTATTTTAACCAAAAGGAACACAGAGTGCGGGCCAGCGGCGGAGCCGGACACTGCACACCTTCCTAGCGAGCTCCTTCCGGGCACGCTCCTCCGCCCGCTCGGCCTCCGTGGGCGGCCCCAGCATCGTGCCGTGCTCCAGCATCAGCCGGCCCAGCTCGCCGTCCAACTTCATGCTCTGCGTAAATCTCTTGGGGTCAGAAGAAATGCAGCAGTTAGTTTCAAGGAACCCGGCCCGAGTAAAGTATGTGCCGCCGCACAGCCGAGGCACCATCCGCAGACCTGGGGCAGCAGATGTGAACTCAGGGAGCCGTGGTGTGCCCACATGGCTTCCGAGGGAGCCCGCCGGGAGCTCGCCAACAGGCTTCTGAGGACGGCGAGCCCCAGACAGATCTGGTTTCCCAGGCTCCTGGCCCCAGAGGTTGGCTACCATGTCGCATGCTCTTGCTCGACCCCCGGGCTCTAGAGCCCTGGTGAGCCTCGCGTCACCCCCTCCGCCTCCCAACACTTACTTTCTGAGGCAGCTACTCGTAACTGAATCGAGTAACTGCAACTGCACAAGAAGACACCAGGTGCCCCACACAGGGCTGAGGACGGAGCCGCGGCAGCTGCTGGCCCCGGCCCCCGGCGGTGGGGGAGCGCTCGGGGACACAGGCCTGTGCGCGGCAGGTGGCACACCTGCATGCAGCTGGTGAACATGACGCAGACGGACATGAGTCTGGAGAAGACGCGGAGCAGCTCGGGGTTGGTCAGCATGCAGTCCTTCAGACAGCTGTCCAGGAAGCTCGTGTGGTGGCCCAGGACGTCGTCGATGTTGGACGCCTGTGCGGAGAGAGAGCACCTGCCTTCGCTCGCAGCATGACTTTGTGAGGAGACCAGCCCTCCACGGGCCAGGCTGAGGCTCTGCACGCTTCTGTGTCGTTTCCTTTCCTTACATGACCCAATGGCTTTGGGTGCTCAACATGCTGCCGAAAGCCCAGAGTTTGGGCTCTTAAGCACAGAAAGAAGGAAATGCTGCTGCTGTCCCTTTACGCTTCTGGGACGTGCCGACAGGCCCGGAGTGTGCAGGGGTGTGGTGGGGCACAGAAACCCTAACCCTAACCCAGCCCCCAGGTTTCCCGCCCCCCAACACTCGCAGCCGGGCTCATACACACGCAGGCCATGTTCCTAAGGAAACGCCTTCTGTGTGCGGAAGGTTTTGCTCTCTCGTGGCCAGCCTGGGGCAGGCACAGCGCTCACCCCCCAACGTCTGGCCCTCTGTCCCTCCAAGAACCGACTTGGTGCGACCTGGTCGGTGCAGTGCCTGTACAGTGTTAGGGACGTGTTAAGCTCAGACTCACAGATTTCAGGTTTTTCTCCAGGATGTGCCAGGTGGGCTCCATCACCTCAAACATCATGTAGTACTGAATGTTCTGGACGAAGTTGAGCATCCGCTGCCGCAAGGTGAAGGCGCCCGCAAACCTGCGTGAGCACAAGGGCGGTTCCTGCTGCAGCCGCCGCGTGCCCCCTGCTCCGTGGTTGGGGCCCCTCCTCCGAGCGCCCACACACAGGCACACATGGCACCTGCTGTCACCAGCCGGTGACCGACAGCAGAGGGACCGAGCCAGCGTCCACTGTGGGGGCCACGGCCCCGCACTGCAGTGTGAAACCTGTCCCGGATCAAAAAGCTATAGGCGGTGCCAAGCCGCCATTCGAAAGCTGTGGGCAGGGCGTCCGGGGAGCCGAGGGACGCACCACTTTGCGGAGTGCGGCGAGTACTGCTTGGCGGCCTTGTTGCTGATCCAGACGGTGCAGAGCTGCCGCTCCACGTGCTTGCAGTAGAACATGTGCCGGAAGAGCATCTGGTAGCGCGTCAGCGCTTTCCTGCAAAACGAGGGGCACAGGATGCTGAGCGTCGGCGGGCGCCGCTGGCCATGGACATCGTGATGCTTACGGCACACGGTGGCCGAGGCTCCGACACCACTGATGCCGTCCTGTACCCCAGGAGCCGGGCAGCCCACCCTGCGCAGGAGTGACCATGCACAGCCGCTCCCAGCGGGCTGCTGAGCGGACACAACCCTGCCGTCCCTGCAAGCCTGGAAGCGCGTCCACGGAAGCCAGCGCCCGAAGGACTCATGCTCACCTATTGATAATCAGCGACAGGGGCCACTTGACGACGTAGTCGAAGGAGAAGGCCTCTAGGCCGCTCAGCGTGAGCTCGGTGGGGTCAGCATGGACCATCGCCTTCTCCTGCTTGGTCTCGATGGCCAGAACCCGCAGCAGCTGAGTGATGAGGTCATGAGGCATCAGATCGATCTTAAGAAAGAAAGAAAAAAGCATCGCCACCCACCTGGGTTAAGCCTCTGCCTTAGGCTCAGGTCATGGTCTCAGGGTCCTGGGATCGAGCCCCACATCAGGCTCTCTCCTCAGAGGGGAGCCTGCTTCCCCCTCTCTGCCTGCCTCTGCCCACTTGTGATCTCTGTCAGACAAAAAAATAAAATCTTAAAAAAAAAAAAAAAAAAAGGTGCTGCGTCCTGACTGTGGCCCCAGCCCAGCTGCCGCATGAGCTGGAGAAGCAAGTCCAGGACTGGCGCAGCTTCCTCTGGTACAGACCTGCCTCTGGAAGGCCAGCTTACGAAACAAGTGTCTGCCAGGAAGGCCTCAGCTGCTTCCACCAAAGCCAAAAAGGAGAAGTGCAGAGGTTATTTGTAAGCTACCCACTGGTGTAAACGAGGAACTACACAGCACGTCGTGGCTGACTGAATGTGCTGGTTCAGCTGAAAACCCGCGGGGGTCTGCTGACCTCCCCAACCCCGACGGCAAACAGCCCACGGCTGCCTGGAGGGCTCGCAGATGCGGGTGACAAGCACGTGTCTCACGCGCTGTAGCACGGGGTGTGCCTCGCGATAACGCAAGCTACAAAAAGGAGGAAACGTTAGTGAAAAGGAAACGCGTTCACGTCACTGCACTACACCGACAAAGACGGCTGCACGCGAGCACGCCTGCTCGGTTCACCCCGTGCTGCCCAAGGGGGAGCTGCGGTAGCCCCGGCAGGAGTCAGGTCCCCCCGGGGTTTGATGTCGGCTGTCCTGCACAGGTGGCCGCTCCACCTCTCTGGACACAGGACCGCGGGTCTGAGGGTGCTGCCCCGGCCCCAGCCCCCGGCCCACCTTGAGATCATCCTTGAAGGGGTCCGTGTTGGCCGTGCTCATGCGCAGGGCCAGCTCCAGGAGCGCCTCCAGACGGGTGGGCGTGATGTCGTCCACCGGTTTCTTGAGCTCGTCCTCGGTGAGGTCCATGAAGTGCACAAAGAAGTCCCCCTGGTCCATCAGGAAGTAGCGCTTGATGGACCTGAAGAGCAGGTGGGGCCCGGAGGTCACGCAGAGCGGCCCAGACTCGGGAAAACCGACAGGCGGCCGACAAGGAAGAGCTGAGTGCAGACACACGGCTCCCACCACCACCCATGGTTTGGATGATGTGGTGGGCACGGGTGGGCTTGGGCCGCACAGCCCCGCAGCACTCCCCACGGAGAAGTACACAGACCGTACTAACTGGCCCAACCCTGCTCAGCTTCTTGGATCAGACAAGATCAGGTGCGTTCAGGGGGCTAAGGCCATAGACCAGAGAAGTACATCAGCAAGGGGAGACCGGCGGTCAGCTTCTAAAGAGCAGAAATGAACAGCTCTTAGGCATGGGTGAAGGACCTCTGTGTCCAACTACGGCAAGAAACACTGCCCAGGAGGGGCTAGTGGCCCTGCATGGGGGGCAAGGCTGTCAAGCTGGACCACCGCTGACAAGGTAACACTGGCAGACACGGCCCCCCTGAGCCTCTTGGGACGCAGGAACAAGGCAGCAGGGTCACAAATGTGCAAGGTTCTTAGGCTGAAGACAACCTGGCAGCATGCTCATGTTTCCAGTGACAGAATGGGGACGCTAAGTGTCTGGCCTCAGTCAGACGCTGGGAGGGCTCCACGAGCTGAGCGAGAAGCTGACCTCAGGTGCGCCACGAGCTCCTTCTCCTCCATCAGGAAGGCCAGCAGGACCTTGCTGGCGTAGTTAAAAGCCTTCTCAATCTGCTCAACATATGCTCGCTCCTTCAAAGTGTAGATGATCTCCTTGGCCACTGGGCAGGTGACATCGTGGCCACACTCTCTGACTACGTTCAGGTATTTTCCTGAAAAGACAAGGAGAAAACAGATAAAACATTTCACTATATACAGACACTAACCCACAGGCCTGAACCTCGGATACTGTGACCCCAATACTAGCTGGGGCCTGGAAACACGGTTCTAGAGCCCTTTACACAAGGCAGGGAAACACAGCTGATGTCCATGAAGGACAGAAGCGCTAAGTGCCGTAACGGGCCGGGCTTTCTCTCAGCCAGGCTTTTCTGACAAAGAGCACAGAAATAATTCCAAGAAGCTTTCGGAGAGTGAGATTCTTGGTCGTCTTTCAACAGCTTCCTTGACCGCCAAGTCCCTGGCTTAAGCCTGTCTAGTACCTCAGCCCTTCTGTGCTTCTAACTCCGGTTCCCAGCCCACGTGATGGCGACTGGAACACTGCTGGGCCACTGAGGCCCAAGTCCTTGACCACTTTTCCTGTGGTGGTGTATGAGTGACCCACAAGGACACGGACCCGCTGCTGGCACCGAGCTCCAACAACCCTTGCGACCTCGAGACCCAGGAGGCATTCCGAGCAGCTAAGTTTGTCTCCGTGAGGTGACTCCAGGCGGCCCCCGGACAGCTGGGGAAGGGGACTGCGTGCCGGGGACCCAACCCTGTGACCAGAGGCTGGAGGTCTGGTCCCGCCCCCTGGTGCCGGGGACAGGGAGCGGCCAGAGGAGGAGCAAGTCACCCACGGCCAAAGATTCCCTCACTCACGCCTGCGTCGCGGAACCTCCCTAAAGCCCTACATGGAGCGGCGAGGCGCATGTCCGGGGGGTGAACACATCCACACGCGGCGGTGCCCCCCGGTGCCAGGTGTGCAGGAGCTCCCGCACTCGGCACCAGACCCCGACCCACGGACCTCTTCACCCGGCCGCTCGCTCGCGTCCTTGCTAACAACGCGGTGATCTAGAAAACACGGTATTTCCCTGAGTTCCGTGAGCCACCCTAGCAAATCGTAACCCTGCACAGGGGCGTCACGGGAACCTCCAACGCGCAGCCACATCAGATGGCCGTGCAGGTGGCCTAGGGACCCGGCACTGTCGACGCGGGGGCCGCCTTGAGGGCCTGAGCTCTGAGGCCGAGGAGCGCACACCCACCGACCCTGGGTGGTCCGTGCCGGGACTGGGTGAATTCACGGGACACCCAGCGGGTGTCCACAGGCAGCAGGAGAGCTGGATGTCAGTGCTGTTTTAAAAGCCGCATGTCTGGGGCCGGCTGGGAACAGGAAAGACATTTTCCTGTCAATGGTAACAGAGTTCTAGAAACAAGGTAGTGGAGAAAAGTCATCTGTGAGACAACCTCCCAGGGCCAGAGAACAAAACAACGGCGCCCAGAGCCACAGGGGTTGGACAGGACAACGGCGAGGCACAGGAAGGCCCTGCGGAGGCTGTTCCAGCCCTGAGCACAGCAGGGCACCCGCCCTGCAGCCAGGGACATGATGACAGAGCCACAGGACAGAGGGCCAGGGTGCACCGGGCTGGGGCACGGGACTCACCTGTGCTGAGCACCTTGCCGGCCATCTTCTGCAGGAAGGAGGGAATCTGCCGCTGCACCACGGTGTACCTCTGGTCCCAGTACTTGTCGTTGTAGTCCTCCTGGATCTTCTCCTTCCGAAGCTCGTGCTCCTCCACCATGAACTCGCTGCCGAGCACAGGACGCTCTCAGGCGGCAAGCCGAGTGCGACAGCCCAGCAGGCTTGGGAGGTCCCACGCCCATGAGCGGGGTCACCCGCCGGTGCCCAGCTGCACACCGGCTCTGAGGAATTCAGGGCTCCTGGGCTGCAGGCTGACCTCTCTGTGGTTCCCGCTGCACTTCCCTCCCGTGCGAAACCAGGTGAGCCGCTCGCGACAGCAGGGGTGCGACCCCTTCATGGCTGTTTCAGACTTTACTGAGCGGGGCTCGTTTTAAAACACATTCCCTGGGATGCCTGGGTGGCTCAGTTGGTTAAGCAGCTGCCTTCGGCTCAGGTCATGATCCCAGCGTCCTGGGATTGAGTCCCACATGGGGCTCCTTGCTCGGTGGGGAGCCTGCTTCTCCCTCTGCCTCTGCCGGCCTGTGCTTGCTCTCTCTCCCTCTCTCTCTCTGACAAATAAATAAAATCTTAAAAAAAGACACAACAAAACATGTTCCCTGTCAGGCCCTCCCCTCAGACGGTTACTGGAACCAGCAGCAGAAAACCACTACTTCTAGCCCTGACTCTGAAAGTACTTGAGCAGTACTCAACGCGACAGAGTTGTCCACGAGCCGCCTGGCTCCGTGAATGTACTGAAACCCCCAGGCTGGGAAGGAGCCCTCACCAGCCGGGACAGAAGCCCACGGCAGGAGGCCAGGAGCGCCCCTCGGCGTGCTGAAGGCTCTCTGGGCTGCGTGGCTGCACGTGGCTGTCATACCCGACTCCCTCAGGTTCCGCGAGCCCTACCTGTACGGGTCATCGATTATCCCTCTATAGATCCACTTTTCCAGAATCTCAAAGTACGGCACACTGGCAGCCTTGGTGAGGTACAGGCACAGCTCCTGTGCCTGGCTGTCGCCCGTGTAGTTGAAGCTCCGGTCGTGGAGAAGGCTCAGGGTGGACCCCCCGACACACTCGCCTTTATCCACTGAGGTGGCTGCCAGGAGGGGAGGCAGCAGTCAGCTGAGAAGGGCTGCCCAGGGCTGCCCCAGCTAGGTGACAACAGACCAGGACCTCCTTCTAGGGACAGATGATCCTTCTGTGGGAGACACTCAAACCGTAAGCTCGATATCACTAATGAGCATTTATCAGGAAGAGCTTCCAGAGTTTTCCTGCCACAAACTAAAACAGGAAGCAATATAGGCTTTGGCCTCACACCCTGGTGTCCTTGGTGAAGAAATGGATGCCTCGAGCCTGGCCCGGGGGTTTCACCTTCACACGCCACGGCCCACTCCACCACAGAACGTGCCCACCCATGCCCGTCCGCTGCCTGCCCGCTGCCCCAAGTCCCTCCCAGGGCCGGCCGGTGCGGCCAGATGGGGGCAGGAACGTACCGAGGGAGGCCAGGATGTCGACGGTGCGCATGGCTGGCTGGATGTAGAACCAGAGCTTCTGGAGGGACAGGAGGCCCTGCCTCTGCAGCTGCTCCAGCTGCGTGACCAGGATCAGGTATTCCTTCACGAGGGTTCTCATGGCGGCCGCCAAGGCGTGGTTCACCTGTCCGTACTCGAAGGAAGACTTTTCTTCAATGAACCTAGGAGGAAAAAGAGCACCCGGGACCCATGAGCAGGGGAGGCTACGTTTTCCGATTAGGTCAGGTGTTCTGAGCCCCTCCCCTCTCGAGCACGTAGACACCAGCCCCGCACTCGTCCCCAGGGCCTTCGGAACTGTCCCAGGCACGAGACCAGTCACAACAAGACGAGGACGCTTTCTAGAAGAGGATTCAGATGACCCTCACGAACACAAAGTGTGCACCACGGGGTGAAGAGCGCCCAGGAAGGCCTGCGTCCAGCCTCAGGGCCCGTCGGGCGCCTACCTGGTCACTGTGGAGTAACTGGCAGCCACCGGGAGGACCCTGTTCACCAGCTCCCTGATGGACAAGTCGAGGTTGGGGTCCACGAGGAAGGTGCGGCTCTGCCTCCCGGTGAGGGGCTGGGCGGTGATGTACCTGCCGTCCACACCCACCAGCACATACAGCAGGTCCTCCACCACGGCCGACTCCTGGGAGGCCAGGGGCAGCGCGCCTGTGGACCGCAAACACCAGCTGGGCCACGGCCTCGCTTCCAGGGCCCCTCACTCCCCCTGGCCTTTCTCCGGACCTCACCTACTCCGGTACCTTCTGCTGATTTCCCTGTGATTCCCTCAAACACTCACGGCCACGAGAATCCGGCTGTTCACTGGGATCTGACTCATCCCAGGGAGGCACAATGGCCGGGATCCGGAGAGCACCAGGAGCACAGGACAGGTGGGGCCTGGGCAATCTGCCACTAGGCACATTGCACTAAGCAGATAAAACCCTCCGGACACAAGTAAAAGCTCAACATTTAAGAGGATAAAGTTAAGGATTTAAGAAGCATTTCTGACGTAAGCTGTTCTTACAACACTTGTTACAACTTAACAGGTCTGGGTTGCCATGGGATGAGACTGTCGTCAAAGACTTTAAAGCAGTGACAATTTCCAGCACGTGTGCGCTGTACGAGGCGGCTTCCTTACCACCATCTAACTGAGGACGGTCCTATGCCATCAACCAAGGCCGCTGGCCAAAGGCCTCCTGGCCCCAGCAGCTCCCTGCCCCTCTCGGTTCACAGCCCCAGGACAACACTCGCCGTCCTCCAGAGCACCTGCCGGGACAGACCGCCACGCATGGGGAGCCAGAGGAGGCAGGGACAGAAGGGTGTCTCTGCGCCCTCGCCTTGCAGCCCAGCCTTGCGCAGCTGGCCCAGTGGGTGGCCCCGTCAGCCCCACGGCATCCCAGAACCCAGGCCTGGTGGCTCTGGACGGCACTGCCCCACATGTCAGTTCACAAAAGTTCCGCTCCGCTGGCATCACACACCCACACACCCACACACCAGCCTGCTGACGGCAGGACACAGGCTCTGAGCCCAGCAGCCACCTGTCCGTGCGTGGCACAGGTCGCGTGAACTTCAAGCCCTGTCCTCTCTTCCCAACGCCGGCGGCTGTCAGGACAAGCTCACTCACGGCTCCGAATGAAGTAGTGAGGTACAGCTTCCTATTCCTCAAGCACGGGGGTGCTGTCTAGGAATCGCCACCAAGCCCCACCACCACTTGCTTGAAATCTGAGCATCGCCCCAGTTAGAGCCCCAGTGGATGCTCTCAGTGGGGGGTGAGGGGTACAGCACCAGGTCAGCTGGCCTTGGGGTAGGGCCCCTGGCCTTGGGGGCAGATGCCACCATGCCCCTCCAGCACCCTGCCCGCACATGAGAAAGGACCAGGTCACAGGCCGAGGAAAGGAACAGCCATGGGCGGCACAGTCAGCCTGGAGGCTGAGCTCTGAAGGGACAAGGGAGTGAGCCAGGATGAGGGACACTGCACGGTGAGGCGTGGCCAGGAGGCCCGTCCGCCAGCGCTAGGGGAGTCACCAGACAGGTCCTGTGGGACACAGGCCGGAGGCTCAAAGCCGTGAGCTCTGTGATGACTCAGCAGGGCTGGGTGCGAGGCCCCATGCCGCTGGCTACCTGGGCCAAGTGAGAGGGAGCCAGACACCCACTGCTCAGCCACACCAGCTGCACCGCATCGCGCAGGAGCGACATCCAGCAGACGGCCCCGCACCAGGCAGGGCAGATCCAGACCTTCCTTTACCACAGGGAGCTCTGGAGCGGTGCTGAGCCCCAAGCCAGTGAGAGCAGAAGGCCCGCGTCTGGGCAAGAGCAGCAGAGGGAGGTGGGGGACTGGGACCAGGTCGGCGCAGGCGGAAGCAAACACAGGTGCCGCCCCAGCTCCGGGCCCGGGGAACTGTGACACCAGTCACCACGTGAAAGTGGAGACATTAGCGGGAAGGTCGGGAGCCCCACTGCAGGCACACACGACAGAGAGATGCCCACGGGAGACCAAAGTTCAGGGAGACGTCCTGAGGGTAGAGATCTGGGATTGCCACGGAGGCAACAGACCAACGAGGTCACCCTGCAAAGGGAAATTAGTGAGGAAGACCCGAGAGCAAGCCCCAAGGAGGCACTTGGCAGGTAGGGCGGGGGAGCAGGAGAGCAAGGGGCACGCCGAGGCAGCGGGGACCTAAGAGCTGCCGCTACCAAGGACGAGAACTCCGGAAGGACAGCGTGCCGCGCTGCTCAAGGGAGCCTGGGTATTGGAAACGCACATCACGTACCTATAGGCACAGCCGCGTCTGTGCTTACGCCTGAGCCAGTCAGGAAATCCCCAACCAGTGTGGGTCTCTCGTATACCCACGGCGGAAAGACCGGGAGGCGCTGGCCCGAATTTTTTTTGTTCTGCTTATCTCGAAGCAGCTTTCTTGTAAGTTCCAGAGACTGGTGAGGATATTTTCAAAAAGAAAAAGAGACACACTTTCAGTACCAACACTTAGAACAGACATCGAGGGCATGGGAGAAGTCCATCCTCAGCACGTGAAGGTTCAGTGCAGGCGTGAAGAAACGAGCCCCTCCAGGCCCATCATGGTGCAAAGCGCGGGCTGTAAGACAGAGACCCCACCCCTCCTCAGGCTCTCAGTCTGCAAGACCCCCAGGGACACCAGGAGCACCCTTCCTGGGCACACCTACACATAGATTCGGTGGCTTTTTCGTGGTGACACAGAGTCTAGACTTGACCTGATGGGTGGAGACAAGGCCCCAGGCACAGCCAACTGGAGAAGGGGGTCCCCACCTCGGGGCCAGGGGGAGAGGCCAGCACCTGCAGCACATGCCCAGAGCAGTGGTCCTCCTGTGGGACGGGCCACCGGAGGCTGACCAGGGCAGTTCTAGGGACCCAGCTTTCAGAAGTTCCAGGTCCAGGGTGGCCAGAGAGAGGGTGGGTGCAAACTACTTGCTCATCTGTCATACAGGGTAGCAGAGTGAGGACACCTGGGGTGCTGACATAAGACACTCCTAACCTAGCCCTGGCCATCGTGCCTGTCGGAGCCACTGAACCGGACAAGCAGAGACCCTGCTCAGACCCTCATGGTCGTACAGCAAGGTGCTGGGGCAGGACATGAAATGGAGAGCAGGAGAGACAGAAAACGGCGTAGAGAAAATGATCTATGAAGTACAATCTTAGAAAAACAAACTGTCAAAAACTAACTGAAGGAAAGGAAGAATCACAATTAACAGAGGCTGAGAGCCACGCGAGGGTCCCCAGCAGGGTCCCCACAAGGGTCCTGCGAGGGTCCCCAGCAGGCAAGCCCGACAGCCTGGTGGGTCAGAACCTTCCTGCACTGTCGTCTAGTCCTGTGGTCCAGGACTGTCCCCCACAAGGGCAGCGGGGGCTCCGTACCTGCTGCGGCGTGGAGCCCGCGGCCACACTGCCAAGCTGCTTCCTCAGCTCCTCCAGCTCCTGTGCCGAGAGCCTGGAGGCTGCGGCCGGGGCGCAGAAGCCGGCGGCGCCGCCCGCAGCACTGGCAGCGAGCTCCGCGCGCTCCTTCGCGTTCTGCTGTAGATACTGCAGCGTCTGGAAACACACAAGACGGTGCGTCGCACGGGCCAGCCCCGGCTCCCTTCCTTCCCGACTCCACGCGGAGGGACGGCAGGACCCCCGTGAGCCCCGGAGCTGCAGTCCCGTCTCTCAGCACCTGCTGCTGCGAGGTGCCACAGCTCCAACGCAGGAGAAGAGAACCAAGGCCGCTTGACAGCCAGTTCCCAAACCCTAACCCTAACCCTAACCCAAGGGCATGGTCCTTTCACTACACTCTGCCAGTCTCCCAGGCCGCAGCGAGACCGCATCCCTTTGTCCATCCCCAGCGCGGACTGTCAAATGGGCCTAGCCACACCCTGCACCCCTGAACAGGCCCTAGGGCCTGCAGCGGGAGAGGGCCAATCCCCTGCCTGGACGCTTGGGGGTGCAGTGGCTCCGCCGGCCTTGACACTAAGTGCTTTTCTTAGTGTCAAGCAGCACACGCCCGCTGCACAACACACAAAAACACATCGGACATGATGAAAAATAAAGGTCCCCATCCTGGGAGGTAACAGCTGTACTACTTCTCAAGTTTATTGCCAGCGTGAGTCACTGTCCCTTCTGAAGCTCCACAGACACGTTCCTACGTCACGTCCAAGGGCACAAGGCAGGGAAAGAAGCTACACGTGGGCAGAAATGTGCCGTCAGAGGTGTTGTGTCGACGGAGCAAATCTCCTGAGTGTCCATCGGAGCAACCCCACCAGACGAGCTCCGTCAGAAACCCGTACAGTCGCTTTGCCCGACACTCCCCACGCGAGCCCACACGGCCGTTACCTCTTTGTCTTCCGTGAGTTTTGACAACAGGTACACCAGTGGGTCAAGGTTCCTTGTGTTTTTAGATTTCAATTCATCATACTTCTTTAGAAAATCTTCTGGAGTACGAGAAAATTCTGCTATTTTAACCTCAAAAGCATAAACACGAGAGATTCAGTGACAATAGCAAACAACTTTTAAAAATCTTCCTGAGGGGCGCCTGCGGGGCTTAGTGGGTTAAGCCACTGCCTTCAGCTCAGGTCGTGATCTCAGGGTCCTGGGATCGAGCCCTGGATCGGGCTCTCTGCTCATCGGGGAGCCTGCTTCCCTTCCTCTCTCTCTGCCTGCTTGTCAAATAAATACATAAAATCTTAAAAAAAAAAACTTCCAGAAAATTAAATACAGAAACTGAAACCGTGCAACTAGGTAGGCTAAATGATCCCATACCTCTGAAATAAGACTCAAACCCAACAAGCTGTCAGCCCCACAGTCCTCTGTAGCTCCCTCCTGCTTCCTCGGCCTGAGATCAGGAAACAGCCACGTGGATTTTTTTTTTTTATGCACTTGCTTCATATGTTCAGTGCTCTTCCCTCTGGAATTAGGCACGGGCTCTGGGTTATGTCTGCTCACTGATTTATGGTGTTCCCTTTGTAATAAATTATATTCACTTCTGTGTTCCCAAACACTGCCTGCTCAGTAAATTTTCCTAATGATCCTGGTGCCATTATTAACCTATTTAAATAACTGAAGCTTCATAGAGTGTTTCTAAAAATAAATTTAAAAATTCTCTTTACTGAAAATCCGTAATTTTCAATTATATATTATTTAAATAAAAATAGAAAAATCTGCTTTAAAGGGACTTCAATACAGTTAATACCAGGAGCTTCCTCTTCTTTTCAAGTTTTTAATTTTTTTTTTTTCTTTAAAGATTTTATTTATTTATTTGACAGAGAGAGAGATCACAAGTAGACGGAGAGGCAGGCAGAGAGAGAGAGAGAGAGAGGGAAGCAGGCTCCCTGCTGAGCAGAGAGCCCAATGCGGGACTCGATCCCAGGACCCTGAGATCATGACCTGAGCCGAAGGCAGCAGCTTAACCCACTGAGCCACCCAGGCGCCCATCAAGTTTTTAATTTTTTTTTTTTTTTTTTTAAAAGATTTTATTTATTTATTTGACAGAGAGAGATCACAAATAGGCAGAGAGGCAGGCAGAGAGAGAGAGAGGAGGAAGCAGGCTCCGAGCAGAGAGCCCGATGCGGGACTCGATCCCAGGACCCTGAGATCATGACCTGAGCCGAAGACAGCGGCTTAACCCACTGAGCCACCCAGGCACCCAAGTTTTTAATTTTTTAAAGTAATTTCTACACCCACTGTGGGACTCGTGACCCCGAGATCCAGCTGCTCCACAAACTGAGCCAGCCAGGCACCACCAGGAGCTTCCTTTCCGTCCAGAGGAAGAGGAGTCTCCTTCCTCAGGGACCTTGACCCTGGGTTCTGAGGTCAAGCTGACATCCCAGCACTCTCCCCGAGCCCCCAATTACTCATCTGTACAACAGAGTAGGTGACAAGAGCTTGTACGAGGAATCATTGAAGCACTGAGTTGAGCAGAGGACGAGGTCCAAGAAAAGCCTTCCACAAGGGCTGTCGGCCATCGACTCTAGTGGTGCTATGGCTGCTCCGTCAGGGAACCTGTGACCTCTGCGCACAAGCTCCCCCGGGACGGGGCCCAGCTTGCCCGGTGCCCAGCGCAGCACCAGGGACGGAACCCACCTTGGCACTGTGTGCAGACACAGTGGTTGTGACATAGGGTGTCCTGTTCTTCTGTAGCAGGTCGATATAGACCTCAGCCCCGTCCCCTCCATGGACACGCAGCAAGCTGAGCAGCTCATTGACGTCGTGGTGAATCCGAAATTCACTCATAGTTCTGGCTCTGAAACATCACAACACGTTCTCCTAAAAGTGAGAGGAAAGCTGTTTATAAAAACAAAACTGTGCTAACAGGTCTGGTGAGGACGAGGAGGCCCCAGTTCAACACCGAGCATCTAGCAGAGGAGAGTGGGCACGCACGCCACGTGTGCGAACTAACTAGCGAGCACTGATTTACAGCTCCACACCGAGAGTGTGAAGCTCTAGTCTGGTGGCACAGACACTGAGCACGGGCCAGAGCCAGGCCGTCTCCAAACATAAGAGCAGGAGAGTTAAGCACGAACACGCACGCTTACAACTCTGGTCATGGTAACCACAGCCACCGACAGGAGGCACAGCAGGGCACGGGGTGTGGAGTCCCAGCCAGTCTGAACCTGCTTTGGCCAGCTCTGAGCTGTGGGGTTGCAGGCAAAGAACTTGGCCTCTCTGGGCTTCTGACAAGGGGTGACTATTACTCCTACCCAGAGAGCTGCTGTGTGCCCTGGGCTTCAACACAATCACCCTTAGAAAGCACCAAAGAGCCCACACCCAGTAAGTTCCAGTGGCGTCAGTCACTGGAGAAGCAGGAACAAACGTGCTTTTATTATGAAGGGCTGACCACGTGGAAATGTCGTTACTGGAGAACGGCTGGTTTTACAAAAGGAACCCTGGATCCGAGTTTGGGAACTGACAGCATCCCAAACCACCAGGTACCTTAGTAATCACAGAGGACCTCCAACGAGGCAGTGCAACGTACAAGCAAGACAGCAAAGAGGACACACAACTTCCCCGAGGCCTCTCCGAATCTAAGGGCATCGGGTTTCATCCAAGCGCTACGAGGGGCGCTCAGCAATGGGGGTTGTCCCGCACTGGCTGGACTGAAGACCCTTCGTCACGCCAGATGGCAAGCACACCAGCTTCCCACCAAAAAGAAACACCTGTCCGGCAGGTACAAGCAGGGGGAGAGCCCTTCAGAACAATGACCACCCGAAGGAACTCTCTGCAGGAAACCTTGTGTTTGTGGTAAAAATACAAGCACAGACATGCCCTCGTCACCAAGATGGTAAGGAAGCCGGGTCTCCGTGGGGATGTGGACGGCTCTGGCACCATCTGCGGCTTCTGACAGCGGGCAGGAGCTCCCAGGAGGACGGCGGGAAGTGCGTAAGGGACACTTCTGGTTATCACAGCGACCAGAAGGGTGCTCTGGGTATGTAGTGGGCGGCAGGCCAGAGATCGGCACCATCCAGAGAAGCATCGCACCGCAAACGCCAACGGCGCCCACTGAGCACGGCTCAGGAGCACCTGGTCACCACGGCCCACTCTTTCTGCCGCTCCGAGCTCCTCTGCTGGGCGCCAAACAGGCGCGGGGGACGAGCGGCACGCCCTCCCCACTGTGACCTGCAGCGCGGAGCAGGAGGGCCGGCCGGGGGCAGAGAGAAGCGGCGGCGGGTCCCGGCGGAGGCGCAGAGCCAACTGCACAAGGGGCCTGGAAAGCGTTGTAGCATTTGTGAGAAAAAGTCAGGACTCTCAATGCCTTTCCTGAGATGAGCGTGCAGAGCTCTTCCCGGCCGCGAAGGGGCCCACGGGGCGCACAGGCACAAGCCTTTCGGTTCAGAACGAAGCGAGGTCACCGCCCCGCAGAATTCCGCTTCAGAGCGACGCGCTCACGCGCCGAGGACGCAGAACCCGTCTCCCGGCCCACCCGCAGCACGCGCGCCCCACTCCACGCGGGGCCATCCGGGTGGGCCGTGGGGTCGGCCTCGGAGCCGCCCGCCCGCCGCCCAGGGCCCCCAGCCCTCTAGGGGGGCGCGTCTCACGGCCGGACCGGCGTCTCCCCAGCCAGGCAGAGGCTCCAGGGGCCGCGTCCGCCTCACGTCCCCCGGGGACACCGCGCACGGCGCACAGCCCCGCTCGTCTCGGGCGCGGGCCGGACGCAGGACGCCGGGAAGGCAGGCGCACAGAGCGGGCCCGGCCGGCCGAGCGAGGGCCACTGGGCCGAGGGAGCGGAGCGGCTTCTTCCAACCAGAGGCGCCACGAGGGGGGCCCGGGTCCGGTGCGCGGCTCGGGAGCGAACGACCTACGGGCCGCCCCAGCCTTGCCCGCGGGAGGCCGACGCGCTGCGCCCAGGGAGGCTGGAGGGACCGCGCGGGCGTCCCCGGGCGGCGGTCGCCGGCGCGGGGCCGGGAAGGGAACCCCGAGGTCCCGCGTGCGGACGCTACGGGCCCGGACGGCGCCAGCGCGCGGGCTGCGGGTCTGACAGCGCGCGGTCCAGGGACGCGCACGGAACGACGGCCGCGCCCGCCCCGCCGCGCCCCAGGCTCAGGCGCCGCCGCCCCCGGCCGGACTCACCGCGGGTACCGCGCGTCCCGACCCGGCCCGCCGAAGCCCCGCAGCGCAGGCCCACAGCGGAAGTGGCCGCGCGTCACTTCCGGCCCCGCCCCGCCCGGCTCGCGGACGGTGGCCGACAGGCTGCGCGGCCGCCGGCGCGCAGAGCGATGCAGCTGCCACCCGCGCTGCGCTCCCGTCTGCTGGGGGCACCCGGGGCGGCTAAGCCGCTGCCTGTGGAGCGGGACCCCGCGGCCGGGGCCCCGCCCTTCCACTTCGCGGCGCGGCGGGTGCGCTTCCCGCGGGACCACGAGTTCTTCGAGGTATGTGAGCAAAGGAGAGAGAAGGCAGTTGTCGGCGGGGGCGGAGTCTGCGGTCGGGGAGGGGCGGGGCCAGCGGGCGGGGCGGGGCGGGACCAACGGGCGGGCGCGGAGCCTGCGGCCGGGGCGGAGCCGGAGGGGTGGGCCTGCGGGGCGGGACCCATAGGGGGCCCGGTGCCGCCGCGCCCGGCCCCGGCCACCACACGTGTGTCCAGCAGGACGGGGATGTGCAGCGACACCTCTACCTCCAGGACGTGCTCACGCAGGTGACAGAGTCGCCCGAGAGGCCCAGGTGAGCGGCTCTGGGCCCAGTACCGCCCCCGCCGCCCCAGACCCCGCTCGCCCCTCCCGGGTGCCCTGGTACCCCGCCCTCTGCCCTGTGGTCGGGCCTGGCCGCCTCCCAGCTGGGATCGGGGAAGAACCCTCAAAGCTTTGTCAGGCTCCGTGGAGGGCGGGTGTGGCCCGGCAGCCGGAGGCCCTGAGCCAGGCGCAGAGCGGCCGTCCAGCGGGGCTTCCTTCGCCAGGGTGCCCGAGTTCACCTGCCAGGCGGCGGGGTGCTGCCAGGTGTTCGACTCGCTGGAGAACTACGAGCACCACTACCACACCCTGCACAGAAACGTCTGCTCCTTCTGCGGACGGGCCTTCCCGTCCGTCCACCTGCTGGACGTCCACATCCTGGAGTGGCACGACTCGCTGTTCCAGATCCTGTCGGAGCGGCAGGACATGGTGGGGGCCGCGTCCGCGTCCGCTGGCCCGAGTGCCGGCAGCTGGGGCGGGGCGAGCGGGGCGGCTGCTGCCGGGCCGTCTGCCTCGGGACCAGGGCCCGGGGGTCCGGGGCGAGGCGAGGGGCCGCGGGGGGACGGCGAGGGGCCGGGGCGAGGCGAGGGGCCGCGGGGGGACGGCGAGGGCAGGGCGGGGTGACGGCGTCTGTTTTCAGTACCAGTGCCTGGTGGAGGGCTGCGCGGAGAGGTTCCGGAGCGGCGGAGACCGGAAGGAGCACCTGGTGCGGCTGCACCTGTACCCGGCGGACTTCCGGTTCGACAGGCCGAAGAGGAGCGGAGGGTGCGCGGGGCGGGCGGGGGCGCGCTGCCCTGGGGGTCCAGAGGGCTTCCGCGCGGGGAAGGTTCTGCTGCCCTGCCGGGAGGGACTGGGGTCTCCGCGGCGCCGCCCGTGGTCTCCCGCTCCGGCCGTACCCGCCCTCCCCCTCCCGGCAGCGCCCCAGGCCGCGAGGCCCCGCACACCCCGACTTTCTTGGTCTGGTGCTGACTTGACCGCAGAGCTCTCTGGCCCCCGCGCCGGCGCACGCGGGGATCGGGGCCGCGTTGCTCCGCTGCCTCCTTCCCGAGCCGCCGGGACGGGGCCGCTTGAGGTCTGCCCCGACCAGTGTGTCTCGGCAGGACTTGGCTCCGTAAAGTAAGGGGATTGCGGGAGGGCGGGCGCCAAGGAGGAGCCTCGGGCGTGCGGTTGCTCCCCTTTGGGAGGGACCGCGTCCGGAGAGCCGCGCAGCGCTGCGTCCGGGAGGGTCAGGGAGGAGCGCTCCGAGCCCAGGAGTTGAGGTCAGTGGCTTCCTCCCGCGAGGGCGTGAGAGGCCCGTCCCGGAGCGCAGGCGCCGCGGGGCCCGGAGCTCCTGTCCGGAGAGGAAGGGCAGCCCCCGAGCTCGTGGACGTGGCGGCGGGTGTCGCGCCTCGTCGGTCCCGCGGTGGAGTCGCGCCGCACCAGGGTAGCTGGAAACTGTGTCTGCGGGAAAAGGAGCACTTTGGTGGCGAGGGTCCCGTGAGGGAAGACGAGGCCACAGGGGCCGCCCCTCACGTCGCCGTCTCCACAGCCCAGCCACGCCCGGGGCCGCCGTCCAGGACTCAGCCGAAGCTCTGGGGGAGGGCGAGGAGCAGTCCGGAGGGGACGCCATGGAAGTCTGCCCCGAGCGCGCAGCCCCCCGCCCCGAACCTGTGGGCCAGCGGCGGACGTCCAGCCACAGGTCAGCGCCTGGCGTCCCTCCGCAGCAAGCTCCGCGCCTGTGTTTTATGACCTTGGTGCTGGGCCTGGGCAGTGTCGCACTGGGGAGCGGACGCTGGGCGGGCGCTGCCTTCCGCAGCAGCTGCGAGCCTGGTGATGTGCTTCCTTGAACGTCCCGCTTCTCGTGCTCGCTCGGGGTCAGGTCAGGAAGGCAGGGTGCCGCCTCTGCTTCCTATGGTGGCCTGCCCTGGGACAGAACGAACACCGGCGTAGTTGCTTAAGTTACAATCTACACGTCTGTCTTCCTCATAGTAATTGTGCTCTTATGGGCTTAAACTTGATTCCAAGTCTCATTTTGGGGAAAACGTTAGAAGGAAAGAGCCAACAAACACAAACAGGCGGGAAGATGGGCTCGGGTCCCTCTGCCGCCCTCCCGCAGCCACCCCAACTTGGGCCTGCAGGTGGGTCCCGGAGGCCCCTGGCGGTCAGATTTCTTCCAGATGATGGATCGCGAGAAGCCTGGGTCTGAAAACTTGGCAGCAGGGGCCCTCTTGGCTAGGTGTCCCAGGCAGGCATCCTGCTGGCTGGGAGGGTGTCCCTCAGGAAGCAGGTCCATGGCAGCTGGCCAGCCACAGGAAGGAGCTGCCCCAGGCCAGGGTACAGGGCATCCAGGGAAAGGAGAGCCCACGTGCTGAGTGTCCCACAAGGGAAAGAGGGGGAGCCCCCAGAACAGAAAGAGCTTGTCCTCATGACGCTGCTTCTACGAGTGGGGTGTTTTGTTGGCAAAAACTGCGATGTTTAGTACAAAGACTTCTTTTCCTTTTCAGAATACCTTCTACCATCTGTTTTGGTCAAGGTGCGTCACGAGGATTTAAAAGCACCAAGAAAAGAAAGGAACACCAGTGACAATATGGACAGAGAGCCACAGGCCTCCCAGCAGACCCCGGGGCACAGTTGCCTTTGGCAGGATGCAGTGTCCGTGGTGCGGCTTCTCTTGCCTTCTGGTGCAGCCACCCTAGAACTTGGGCCTTTGCCACCCTTGATGCCAGTCCCTTGATGGACCATCGTGTGACCGCAGAAGCACAGACAGGCCCACCGTTTCCAGAAGTGGCCCCAACACGTGGTCTGGGGAATGAAATGGGGGCCACCATCCTGCTTCCCTCTGCAGGGCTGGGACACTGAGCTTTGTAAACTCGTAAACCCTTGCCTCTGACAGTCTCCGGTCATCACCTGTGTATTGTTGGGCTGGGGACAGGAGAGAGCTGCCCGAGGCTGATCTGTTCTCCGTGCTCCATCTCAGGAAGATTTACGAAGTGGCAGACCCCCCGGGGGTGAGGGCAGCACGTGGCACTGAGTTGCTGATGGTCGTGGCTTGGCGAGAGGCTCCTGGGTCACCCATCCACCACATCCGTGATGGGACCTGATGGGTCTGGTGAGAACCAGGGACGGCTTGTGTGCCTCAGCAGGGGCGCCTGGTGCCGCAGAGGGCAGTGCGGCCGGGGTGGTTTCTCCAAGGAAAGACTGTGATGGTGCAGAGGAGGGAGGGGGCTTTGGCTGGAGCTCCAGTGCCTGGCCAGTCGGGCCCGGCAGCAATGGGGCGGAGTTGTTGAACGCTCTCACAGATGAGCTAAGGTCGCCATCGGGAAAGTGGCTCTGGAAGCACCCAAACAGAAGCAGCGGCATCCGTCGGGGCTCTCAGGGCCTGGCCGAGCGGGGGCCCAACAGCGGGGTCTCTCCACGGCCCCGTCCCCATCATGCGTGCACCTGGGGCACGCCTGGGCTGGCGGCTGGCTGGCTCCGGGTCAGCCAGCAGCAGGAGGGTGGGGCTCCTTCCTGTCGCACCTCCAGCCTGTCCTTTCCAGGCTCTGGGCTCGGTCAGAGGCAGCTGGTGGCCATCTGTGGCTCTCCTGGCCTGGAGGCTGCTGCCCCAGCTTCTGCTGAGCCACACCCGTCGCTCTCCGGAGTCTGGGGCAAAGGGACTGTCAGGGCTGGCGTGTCACACCAGATGTTTCACTCAGTAAAAGCTCTAACTTAAGGGAAAAGTCCAAAACCTAAAGCACAGGTCCTGGAACATCAGCAAGAGACCTAGTGTACACTTTGTGGGTTGGGGGGTGGCGGTGTCCAGCCGTGGCTAGGGGCGATGTGGCAGGGCTGCCCCAGAGTCCCTTCTTTGGCTCTTGAAAAGCACAACATGGAGAAAAATGCAAACACACAAAACTCCCATTCTGTCTCCATCCACCTCCCCTCCGAGACCTTTCCTTCCCCAGCTCCGTGCATGTGGTCGTCTCTGGCCTTTCCACCGCGGCTCGTTCTGGGGAAGGTCGTTGTCCACGGCGTCGGCCCCTGTGAGGCTGTTGTGTAGTCTTGGGACTGGCCTGGGTTCCTTGCTTCAGCCCCACCCAGAAAGCTACGCCTTCAGTCTGTCCTGGCTTTTCTGAGAGGTGGGGTACGTCCGACTTCACTGTGGAGCGTTTCTGCTGCCAAACCTGGGCGTGGTTTCCAGGTCCAGTGTGAAGGGAAAACTCGATGGGACCCGTTGATGACGAGCTCGTTTGCAGGGTGCGTGGCAGCCAGACGTCAGGACAGGCTGTCAGCAAGTATTTGGAGATGCTGAGCCTACATTTGTCTATTTTTGGTGGGAAACGGGATTATTATGCTTAGTTTACATGAAACAGTCAACACTTCGTTATTTGGGAGCCTGGAGCCCATTGGGGTGACCCCATTTGTCCCTAATCAGTGTGTGCGGTGCTCAGGCCTGCCGGGAGCAGAGCACTGGGCCTTGCTCCTGTCCTGGGGCACCATGTCCTCAGCCTTTGCCGAGTTCCTCAAAATCATACTAAGAACCTCATGAGTCAGCTCAGTGCCCCTTGGCTCACCTTTTCTCCTCTTTTTGTGCCTTACTTTAGATGGAGTAGGTTTCTATTCTCATTCTGACATTTGGGAGGTTAGGCACTCGTTTTATCAGAAATGTTAATATGTGAGTACTTGGGATCTAAGGTTAATCAGTGTTGTTTCCCTTCCCCCAAACAGTACAGGGAGTGTGGAGTTCACCTCCCCGTCTGGTGTGGCGTAGGTGATGAGAGGTGCACACTGGCGTCCGGGTCCTCTCTTGTGTCCCCACAGGAGTGTCCTGCCGTGGCCCCGTCGTTCGCACCTGCTTCTGCGGGTGTTTCCTCTTGCCTCAGACCCCTGTTTGGTTGTCCTTTGCCTAATGAATCTCTTTAGAATTTCCTTTAGTGAAGGTCACAGTCATAAGTTCTCAATTCTCTTTGCCGGGGAAAGTTCTGTTCTTGTTCTCAAAAGATGGTTTGGTCAGGAATACAGCACTCGGTTGGCAGGTTTTGCCCTAAGCAAGTGGGGTGTGGGTCGCGTTGGTCTCATCACTGCTGCCGAGGGTTCCGCAGCCAGTTTTGTCCCCATTCCTCAGAGGGGCTCAGCCTGGTCTCTGTCTTTGCTCTTCCGCGGCTCCCTAGACGGTGAAGGGACTGCATCCGTGTGCTGCTGGCTCCTCCCTCCATTGTGCGAGCCTGGGGTCCTATTGCCTCACAGGCTGCCTCTCCCACATTCTCTGTTTCTTATCCTTCTCCAACTCCAGCCACGCATGTGTCAGACCTCCCCCGCAGTCATCAGTGCTTGTCACCAGCCCTTCCGTATTTTCCATTCCCCTGTGGTCTTTGCTTCGTTCTGGACGATTTCTTCAGACCTACTTTCCAGTACACAATTTTTCTTACCAGTTACATCAGATTTGCTGTTAAACTCTTTCAGATTTTATTTTCAACAATTATCATCTTCGATTTTGTTAGTTCTTTTTTGTTTTTCTAATTTCTTGTATTTTCATAGCTTTTTGTCCATCACATTTTTTTCTTTCTTTTTTTTAAAGATTTTAATTATTTGACAGAGACACAGCGAGAGAGGGAATACAAGCAGGGAGAGGGAGAGGGAGAAGCAGTCTCCCCACTGACCAGGGGGCCTGATGTGGGGCTTGATCCCAGGACCCTGAAACCATGACTTGAGTCAAAGGCAGAGGCTTTAACCCACTGAGCCACACAGGCACCCTTAAAAGGCATTTTATTCAGTAAAATTTTTAATGACTAAAGACTGAAACCAGCTCAAATAGCATTGAGAACTGAGTTTTTTTTGGCATTGTAAAATGAAGTTACAGATTTAAGATCAATGAACTTAATAGATGCCTTGTAGTCCTAAATTTGAATTAGAAGCATTGCAATATGCTCATTACATATACTTAACATGTTCCAATATGGGTATATTGTTAAATCAGTGTTATTACTGAAAAGACTGGATGCATTTGTAGGAGTCAAGGAAGTTATTAAAGGATGCTAAGGTCAGACTCAGGGGCCAGCTCAGCTAGGGGCCCCTGTCCAGAGACACAGCGACTTGCTCATCAGTGAGAATCACAATTGCAGTTGAATGAAACAGATCAAATATATTTAAGCCTTTGAGCTCATAGTGGTTCTTTTTTTTTTTAAGATTTATTTATTTTTGGGAGGGAGGGGCAGAAGCGGAGGAAGAGAGAGTCTTAAATAGATACCGTGCTGAGTGCAGAACCCAACATGGGGCTCAGTCCTATGACCCTGAGATCACGACCCGAGCCGAAATCAAGAGTCAGATGCTTAGCTGACTGTGCCACCCAGGTGCCCCTCAGAGTGATTCTTTAAAAACAAAAAATGTCAAGCCCCAGGACATTCTCAAAGCAGTGAAATAGTGGTGAAGACTGGTGGGAGCAGAGTCCAGATGAAGGTTGGATCAGAGGCCAGTTCATAGGAGAGAACCCAGAAATAAGGAAATTGGGAGGAACCTCCTGGGGTCAAATAAATATGAAACACTGACCTCTGAAACCCAGGAAGTCAGAACTTGATTGGCTTAGTCTATAGAGGAATTTGTGCTCAGGGCATTGTTGACAACAGTAGAGCAATCAGCTGGCAAGCAGTGGTCAGGGAAAGAGGAGGGGAGTCCCAGGAAAGCACTATTCTCCGAGGGATCTGAGGGTTACCCAAAGCTGCACAGTCCTGGGGACACATCAGAGGCTCAGCATGTTGGGGGTGTGGAGGTGGAAAGGAATAGTCTTCACTCAAATAATCCAGCCACACACTAAACAGATAAGCAAGTAAATAATAATAGGCCCCAGAGAAGGGGGACCGGTACCCAGAGTTCTTGTGATATGTTACCTATAATGTGCAATTTCCAACAAAAAAATACGAGGCATGCAAAGAAAGGAATGTACAACCCTTGTATCTGAGAAAGCAAGGAACAGAAACTGGGCAGGACAGGGTGTCAGATTTATCAGAAAAGCCTTCAAAGTAGCCATCATAAACATTTCACGGAACTAAAGGAAACTATGGTAAAATGATTAAGGAAGGGGTGAGTACAATGTCTTATCAAATGAAGACTACCAACAATGAGATAGAAATTATTTTAAAAAGAACTAAGGGAAAATTCTGGAGTTGAAAAATACAATACCTGAAATTTTTAAAAAACCCACTGGAGGGGCTGCACAGTAGAGCTGAGCTAACAGGAGAGAGAATAAGTGAACATGAAGATAGCTTAGTTGCGATTGTGTATGCTGAAGAACAGAAAGGAAAAAAACGAAAAAACACGAAGGGCACCTCAGGGAGAACCGCGGCACCATTAAGAACACCAGCACACCAGTGATGGGACACTAGAGGAAGAGAGAAAGGAGCAAAAACTGAAGAAATTATGGCTAAAGACTTCCTAAACTCAGAAAAACAAGTTACCTAACATCTAGGACTCTCCGTGAGTACCAAGGAGGACAAACATAGGGAGCAGCTGCACACATCATAGTAAAAATGCTGAAAGTCAAAGACAAGGAAGAATCTTGAAAACAAGATCAGAGCTCCTGGGTGACTTCTGATCTCGGCGTGCCATCCTGGGTGTGGAGCCCACTTTAAAAATTAAAAAGCAACAAGACCAAATGACTCATTACTCACGAGGGACCCTCGGTAAACGTAAGAGGAGTTCCCAGCAGAAGTAATGGAGGCCAGACGATAGGAGGAGAACATATTCCAAGTGCTTCAAGAGAATTCTATATCCAGCAATCAGAATGAAAATAGGGATGTTATTACATACCTAATAGATAGAGGAAGAGCTAGGAAGTAATGTTATGAATAGTTTTATGCTAACAGAGTCAGAGAACTCAGATGAAACAGGTTCCCAGAAAGACAGGCTGAAACCGACCCAAGGAGTGACGGGCAGTCTGAATAGCCCTGTAACCGGTAAAAAGACTAAATTAGTAAACAACAATCTGCCCGTAAAGAAAATCAGAGAAGCTCAGGACCAGTTTCTCTGGTTCTACCAGTTACCTAAAGAATTCATAGCAATTTTTTAAAAAGTCTTCCAAAACATAGCATAGGAGGAAACACTTCCCAACTCCCTTTTGTGAGTCTAGTACTGCTTTGGCATCAGAACCAGACAAGGACACACAAGAAAAGGAAAGCGTAGTCTAATACCTCTTGTGAATACGGATGCAGAGATCCTCAGCAAACATCAACAGACCAAATCAACAACATGTAAAAAGAGTCACACAGCACAGCTACGTGGGATCTAACCCAGGAACGATAGGTCGCTTTAACACCAGAAAATCACCTGGCGTACTACCTCATAGCATAGTATCAATACAATAAAAAACGAAAAGCACTGGTTCATCTCCACTGATACAGAAAAATCATTTGACAAGAACCCAAACCCTTTCATGATAAAAAGACTTCAAAAAACTAAGGTTGGAAGCGACCTTCCTTGGTCTGATAATGGGCATCTGTGAAAGCCCACAGCTCGCGTCATATGTAATGTGAAAGCCTGGATGCTTTCAGGGGCAAGATAAGGACACGTCTGTGCAACATTGTGCTGAGGTTCTAGCCAGGGCAGCGAGGCAAGAAAAAGAAGACGCATCCAGATTTGAAGTAAAAGTATTTCTATTCTCAGAAGACAGGGTCTTGTATATAGAAGATCCTAAGGAACCCACTGAAAAATGATGAAAAGCAGCAAGCTCAACAAGGTTGCAGGGTAAAGGATCAATATACAAAATCAATTATATTTCTACACACGTGCAATGAACAATCCAAAAGTAGAAATAAATGATTTCATTTACAATAGCATCAATAGAAATAACATACTTGGGAATAAATTTTCCCCCAAGTATAAAATGCACGTTCTGAGAGCTGTACAACGTTGCTCAAAGAATGAAAGGTCTAAAGAATTGGAGGAAATTTCGTTCTTGTGATTGGAAGACTCGATGTCGTTAAAATGGCAATATTCCCCGATCTACAGAGGTAGAGCGGTCTCCATCAGAATCCCTGTGGGTTTCTTCGTGGAAATTAATGTGCTCGATTCTAAAATTCCTACGGAGTTGCAAGGGACCCAGAACAGCCAAAACAATCTTGACAGATAACAAAATTTCGCAGTTTCAAAACTTACTACAAAGTAACAGTAACCATGACACTGCGGTACCTGCAGAAAGACACACGGATTAATGGGATAGAATTGAGAGTCTGGAAACAAACACGCACACCTGTGGCCAACTGGTGGGGACAGAATGATCTTCCCAACACATGGTACCAGGAGAGCTGCACGTGCACATGCCAGAGAAGGGGCACCTGAGAAATGAAAGTACATGTCCACACAGAACTCCACACGCTACTCTAGTAGTCGAAATGAAAGTACGTGTCCACACAGAACTCCACACGCTACTCTAGTAGTCGAAAGGTGGAAACAACCCAAAGGTCCGTCATCTGACGATGGATAAACACATGTGGTGTATTCAAATGATGAAATATTCTTTGGCCATAAAAAGGAATGAAGCAATTACCTGCTCTGACACAGAAGGGCCTCGAAAACATGACTCTGGGGGAGCCTGGGTGGTTCAGTGGGTTGAGCCGCTGCCTTCGGCTCGGGTCATGATCTCGGAGTCCTGGGATCGAGTCCCGCATCGGGCTCTCTGCTCGGCGGAGAGCCTGCTTCCCTCTCTCTCTCTGCCTGCCTCTCCATCTACTTGTGATTTCTCTCTGTCAAATAAATAAATAAAATCTTTAAAAAAAAAAAAAAAAAAAAAAAAAAAAAAAAAAAAGAAAACATGACTCTGAACGGACAAAGCCAGACACACACGCAAACACGCGTGCGGTCCACAGGATAGGATTCCATCTCCAGAAACGCTTGCGGACACGTCCACAGGGAGGCAGGCGTGTCTGCCTTGTCTCGCGGGCACACCACGTGGCGCCGCTCTCCTGCTGTGCCGTGGGCTTGGTGCTGTTTGCCCGACCGGACTTGAACAGTTACAGCGTCCGTCCGTCATATGTTATCTTTACCATTTGTTTTGTTTTGGTTTTTTGCGTAAATGTGTCAAATCTCCCCTCTCCCAGGCTTATTCTAGGAATTCACACTACGGTCAACATTGGAGAATCTTTACCACATTAACAGACTGAGGGAAACACATCATCTCCATCAATATATGCAGGAAAAGAATCTGAATAAAGTACCACATTCACTGACGATAGAAGTTTGCATCAGTTGCAGAAGCGAACCGCAGTCACCTGGACAAGGTGTTTCAAAAAACCACCACATGCATATTATGCTCACAGTGAAGTGTTAAAAGTACTTCCTTTAAAAATCAAGAATGCGACCAAGAGGCCCCTTCTGGCAGCTTCCGTGCACACCGAGGCCGGAGGCACTAGCTGCCCAGTGACAGAAAAGAGCTAAGGTACGTCCCATTGTGCGTGCTTTCAGCTCCGTCCGTGGAAACGCCGACACTAAATTGCAACAGAGTAAGAACGCAGGTCTCTCCAGCCCGTGGCCGCCCGCCTCCTGCAGGGTCGCAGGGCCCCAGGCCTCCGGGCAGCGCTCACAGTCCCAAGCGGTAAAGGGGCCTGAGAGAGCAGGGGGTTGTACGTCATTCTGCGTCCTGCACATCTTCAAAGTACAACCTGGAAAAAACCAGCACCCTTGGATGATTAAAGGACTAGTGTCGCCGCTGGGTGTGGGTTTCAGATGCTCGCCTCGCACACGCCGAGCTCCTTCCCCCCAACCCGCGCCGCCTCTGCGGCCGAGCGCGGAGCTTCCCGCGTTGTGTCCGCTTCAGCTCGTTCATAACGGCCTCGTCGGCGGAAGACGTCAGTGCGGAGCACCAGCAGCAGCAAAACTGTCCCTTCAAGGGGGGAGACCCCACTTCCGTAGACATCAGAATGACAGCATGAGCTCTCGAGGCCATCCAGACAGCTTCACGTATCGTCAGGCCGAAGAAACAGTGCAGCCCGTCTGCCCAAAGACGCCGCCTGAACACACAGACACTGGGGCCTGGGCAGGTCCTGGGGCCACAAAGAAGCCGCGGGGGAGCCCCCCGGAGCACGTGCCTGCATCTCAGGACGCAGAGATGGTGGCGTTCTTTAGCAATCACTGCACCTGATGGGAAGTAGTGTGCCCTTGTCACCTGACGCCTTGTAGTGCAAACACAACTGTGAAGTCACATGTCCTGGTGGGAACGGTAGATGCCACCCCACTGCCCAGCTTAAGAAGGACCCTGGGGTCCCATTTCCAGAAGTCCCATGAGGAGCCTCTGCCCTCTAGGCAACAGCTTCTTTGTGATCATTGGGACCCGCGGTCAGACGGCGGGAGTCCCTCCCAGAGAAATACTGGAACAGAATGGTCCTTGTCCTCCTTCTGTGGACTCACAGACAGGGGACCTGTGGCTGGGCGTCCACGTCGGGGATGGGCCGAGAGCAGCACCCTTAACACAGAGAGGGCAGGGTTGTGGCAGGGGCTCCAAGAGTTGCCTGTGCTGGGGAGGTGCCCGAGAACCAGAGTGAATGAGCCCGACTGGCCCGAACCCAGCCACTGGACCAGCAGGACACTGACTTGGGAGTCTCAGGGCCAAGTCCCAAGGCTTGGTGGCCTTTGGGCCACCCAGACCAGCCAGGCCTATGATTACACCACTTGTTTAATGAGATTGATGGGACACCCAGGCTGGCTCAGTCTCCACAGTCCCAGCACCTACTTTCACCCCTACCGGAGTCATCCACAATCCACACCATTGCACGGCTCGACCCATTCTTGGCCCCCGCAAAGAGGTGTGGTTGGCCTTGAACGGCGCTCCTCTCCCCCTCATCTGGTTGGTCTCCCAAGGGCAGGGCTGGTATCTCTGAGTCCACCAGCAGTAGCTGGGCATGGAACACATGTGAAGGCACAGACCGGGGTGGGGCAGGACTTCGGAGATCAGGGTGTCTGTCCCAAGACGAGGGTGGCAGAGGCCCCAGGCCTCCGTGCAGGTTCCTGATGGGTCAACCCTTCCATGTTTGCTCTGGCAAGCTTGGGACACCCTCTGGGCCTCTGAGAACTTCCATCAGAGACGCACTGGCTGGAAGAGAGACCAGCACGTCCACACGGCTTGGGGATCTGGCCCAGGACATGCAGGAACCTGAGCCCTCTGAGAGAGAAGGCAAACAGGCAGCAAGCAAGTCTCAGGAGGAGGGACAGTCCCTGCCCAAGGCAGTAGCCCTCTCCAGAACAGCAGACAGACTTGGTCTTGACAAGCAACAAGGGTGCCAGGCTAGTGGGCCGTTGACCAGGCAGGTGTTTTGGGCTTTAAAATCCATCGTGAATTCTCATTTCCCTGACACATAGGGAGAGTAATCGCTACTAATAGGCAAGTTCATGCACTATGAGGACTTTCGGGAGCCTCCTGCTCAGTAAAACCAGGTCCTCCCCCTCCTGGGGCTGGCAGCACCCCAGTCCGGGGCAACCACCCTGCGTCCTGTCTGGAGGGAAAGGCTTGGAATCCCCCCACCCTGTGGTCTGGGTAGGCAGTGCGCAGGGCGGGCGGGGCCAGAGGGAGCTGCTGCAGCCCCAAGCCACAGCGAGGGCAGGAAAAACGGGCCCTGTGGGTCTTTGTGGGCCCCTTCAGCAGCCCCCTGGGCCGAGGCTGAGTGTTGGGGACGCTGAGAGGGACACCATCGGCTTCCTTAACCCAGTTCCTGGGTTAGTAAAGCCGCGGTGGCGGCTGAGCCGCTGGTCCCTGGCCATCACCCCCTCCGCCCCTGCTGGGCAGGCAGGTGGACCAACAGGACCAAAACTCGGAGCTGCAGGTCCTGCGACCAGGGCAGCGCCAGGGGCAGGTTCATCCCCATTCCTGCGCCCCCCCCCCCCAGTGCGCCGCCCCCGCAGGGCTACACTTGCCACAGGCGCTCACCCGCACGCATTCACTCACACACACACACGCACACGCGCACACATTTACACACACACACACACACACACACACACTCCTACAGACAGCATTTCGTCCAAGGCTGCAGGGCCTTCTCCATGAAAACAGTAATTTGTGGGCAAAATCCCTAAAATAAGTGTGAACTTTGGTCAGGATGGCAACAAACCTGGTCAGTGGAAGTAACTAGTAAGTTCATTTAACACTCCTGGCACCAAACTATTCTCAGCTCCTTCTTCCGGCCTCAGTTTCTTGCCGAAGCCCCAAATCATGGAGCCAGTTCTGGGTGTCCTGTTTAAGATAGGAAGGGTGCAGGAGACACGCTGCAGAGCAAACCTCAGAACGCCTCACTAGCTGCTTTGCCCAAAATGGGAAGCTCTGCGGTGGCCCCTTCCGAGGACTCGGGATGAAGCTGCCCTGTTCCCTGCAGAGAAGTTTGTAGGAATGTGGTTGTTTGAAAGATCCGTGAGATACCCCAAGTAAGCTCGAGGCATCAGTCATACATGTATTAACAATAGCAGAAACATAAAAACTGAAAAACCAAACAGAACAAGAAGTGCAGGGGGGGGGCTCCCCAGAGCAGCAGTTCCACGAGACACCACGCTGCGGGCCGGCGCCCCTGGCGCGGGGGACCCACCTCGCAGGCCCCTCCGGGGAAGCCAGCAGCTCCCTGCCCGCGCCCTCCCTCCCCGCTTGACCTAGGACAGGTAATACATGCGGTAGGCAGCGACCGGCGCGGCGAGGAGTCCCGGCACCCGAGGCAGGGTGCCGGCTGCGCTCGCGGACCTGGCTGGGGAGCCAGGCAGGGGCGCGCCCAGGGCGACGGGCAGGGCGAAGGCAGGCAGCAGCGGCTCGGCCGCCAGCTTGAGCTTCTCCAGCTCCGAGTTCTGCAGCCTCTCGGCCTTGGCGCGGCGGTTCTGAAACCAGATCTTGACCTGCGTCTCCGAGAGCCTCAGGCTGCTGGAAAACTCGGCGCGCTCGGCGACGGACAGGTACCGCTGCTGGCGGAACTTGCGCTCCAGCGCCAGCAGCTGCGCGGCGGTGAAGGGAGTCCGCGGCTGGCGGTTGGTCTTGTGTTTTCGGAGGGTGCAGGGTGGAGGGCTGGGGGCGCCTGCGAGGAGAGAAAAGCACAAAGCGGGCGCTCAGACGCCAGCAGCGCGCGCCTCTTTCCGACACTTTCGAGTCCCCGCAAAGGCTGGTTACCTCTGCAAGTGTCGGCCCTGAGGGAAGTCGACACCCCAGAAGCCCCTGGGGCCAGAGAACAAGGCATCAGGGAGACCGTGTGCGCGCGGGCGGGGCGGTGGGCACTGGACTCGAGCTCTGCTCCTCAAGTCGGCTGCCCCGCACGCCGGGGAGGTTAACTCTGCCCATTTGGAGAAGCGAGAAGCTTGGGCGGGAGGCGGCCGCAAGAACCGAGCGGCTCTCGGGGGGATTCGGCCAAGCGGAAGTTAAGCATCGCGGGGACGGACGGGGTCGGGGGATGCTTGGGCCGGGAAGCTCTGAGCCCCAAAGCCGCGGGCTCACGGGTTTCGGACTCTGCCTCGGGGCTGGCGTGGGCCGCAGGAGCCGCTGCGGGCTGGCGGGGCGCGAGGCCTCGGGTGGGCTCGTTTCTCTTTGCCCCCAGCCAGGCGCCTTAGCCGCTACGTTGCGAAGTTAAGAGCGACGGCGCCCTTCCCGCGCTGGTCCTCCGAGCCTGGGCCGAATGAGGGCTTCTCTCGCTGCCCTGACCGTGCGACAGGGCACTTACGTGGGGAGGACGAGCGGGCAGCCCTCGGGAACCAGGCCCAGGGCTCCGCGGTGCCCCGTGGCCTCTCCTCCCGGAGCTCTTCGGGCTCCGAGTCCAGCCCGCGCTCCGCCTCCAGCAGCGACTCGACGCTAAAGGGCAGCGGGCCGGGCCCCGCGCGCCCGCCGCCGCACGTCTGCAGTCCAGCGGGGTTCATGCCGAGCGACGCCGGGGCCATGCGCAGGCCGGCGGGCGCAGGACTGGCGGGGCCCGGCAGACACGACGAGAGGGTCGCGCTCAGCAAGGTTGCCGAGGGCCTGGCGGCGCCCGCGCGCTCGGGACCCTTTAAGGAGGCGGTGTCCCTTTCATGCGCCGCCATCCAATCGCTGCGGCCGCGGCAGCGTGAGCCTGGGTGTCCATTGGCTTCGTTGACCTGGGGGGAGGGGGGCGGGATGGACAGGGAGGGGAGGGTCCGCCGCTTAGGACCCTAAGCCCCAGGTCCCCGCCGGCTTGGCGCCCGCCGGCCTCTCCCGGAGCTCTGCCGGCCGGGCCCGCGCTCCTTCTGCCCAGGAAGTGCCTGGGACACCCAGGGAGCACTGGCCCTGGGTGGGAGCTGGCCCCAGGTTCCCCAAAGGGAGGACTCGACGGCGGGCGCAATCGAGGGGAACACGGGCCTTGACAGCGCAGATCCTGCGAGCGGAGAGGGCTGCACCATCGGAGGCCATGCCGTCCCCCTGTGGCTCGCCCGCTCTTCTCCTGCGCCCCAGCCCGGACCCGGAGCCCTCGGCGCCTGCTACTTTGGCCCCAGCGCTCACTCTCAACCCTGGGGCCGCATATGATGGATCCGCGGCCTGAACTGGCGACTCTGCTTCCCTCCCCTTGAAGTTGCCTTGGCCCTGGATGGTTTTTCAGTCACCTGTGACTGCGCGGCACCCTCCCGGGCGGGGGTCAACCGTCGCACTGCCCGAGTGTCCCAGGGTCCGGCCCTAGGAGCCGCCTGCCAGGCGCGTCCAAGGTCCTTGGGCGGGGCCTGCGGCTGCCGGGAGGGTGGCAGAGGGCACCCTCTTACCCGCCTCGGGCGCCGGGCTTGAGACACAGGCAGCCCCCCCCCCGCCCCCGTTCCGCACTTGTTCACCCTTATCTCCCAGGTCGCGGGACCTGGGACCTGGCACCAAGGAAAGGTCCCCGGAGAGGGACCTCCCCCGCTTCCGACCCATCCCTGGAGATGCTTCTGGGGGGCCCCCAGCCGCCAGCCCCGCAAACCCCGTGAGCCCAGGGCCCGCCAAACACCTGTGCTTCTTCAGAGCACCTTTCCAAAACTGGACCAATCTTTGGTTTAAAAACCTTCTTGGGTGCTGTAGGCCTCCCTCTGCAGTCTCTCCCTGAAGTTTTAGAACAAATCACGAGATTGGTTTGCAGGAGGCTTTACGTCTGATTACTGTCCCAGAACACAGGAGCAACAACCTGGATCGATATATATTTATTTTTGAAAAACCAAAGTTGATTTCCTGAAATCCAGTTTTGGGGACAGTTAACTCTCTGGCTCAGCCAGAGAAATACAATTAGAATTTTTTTCTCCATTAATTCGAATTTAGAAGTGCGGCTGACAGGACCTGGGACCCGCTGGGCAGTGAGGCCTGGTGTCTGTGCCGAGGGCGGCTCTCCAACCTGAGACGGGCTGCCTCCTTCCGATGTAGTAAGGGTGCTGAGTTGAATGGAGTAAATTGCATCACGAAAGCACTTTCTTTGAAGGACTCTCTCCTGGTAGCTTGTCTTTAGCAAGCCACAATCACAATTGTGTTTGAAGAAGAATTTTTTTTTTAAGTTTTTAAAAAGATTTTATTTGTTTATTTATTTGAGACAGAGACAGTGAGAGAGAGCATGAGCGGGAGAAGGTCAGAGGGAGAAACAAACTCCCCACGGAGCTGGGAGCCTGATGTGGGCCTCGATCCCGGGACTCCGGGACTGTGACCTGAGCCGAAGGCAGTTGCCCAACCAACCGAGCCCCCCAGCTGCCCGAAGAAGAACTTTAAGGAGGGTAACAGCCAGCTGCCCCAGGTCTGCCCAGCTCCCTCCGAAGGTGGGGTCTGGTGGGTGAGGTGGGAGTCTGTGCTGGGGTTTGGCTGGGCTCGGGGTGGGGAGTGAGTCTCAGGGCCAGATGCAGCCCCAAGATTCTGGGACATCTTTCCTTCCCTGGGGTGTCCAAACTGGTATTCGTCCTGGCAGGGCAAGGCTGGGCCAGTGCTGACCAGGCCCCTGCCTGGCATGGGTTCCAGCAAAGTGGCAGAGAAGAGAGGGAAGATGTGGGGGCTGGGGAGAGCCTCCAGGTCTGGACGTGAAGATCCGGGCCCTGGCACTCAGCACAAACAGGTTTCCAGCAGGGCAGTGTGTCCTCAGACCCCCCAGGGCCTGGCGGCAGAGGAACAAGTGGGGAGGGCTGAGAAGGGACCCCGTTGCTGCCAATGTAGTGACTTTGGAGCTAGAAACCCATGTCTTGTGTGTGAAGAAAGACGAGACACTGTCTCTGGCCACCAGGAGAGACGCTGGGGCCCATTCTCTGGCCCCGCCCGCCCCCACCCAAGCCCGGGCCTCCCTCCCAGGCTCCTTAGCTCCAGGTGCTCAGCCCATCTGCACCGCCCCTGAGGTGGGACGTGTTCTCAGGTGTCTCTACCCTGAGAAACTGGGTGCAGAGTGCCAGCTGAGCACACCCAGTGCAGGACCCCGTGCACTAGCAACGGTCCACACCGAGACTGGCTGTCTGCCTGCTGTCAGCCCCCTGAGACCTAACTGTGCTGGCCGGAGACTCCGGACGCCAGGGCTGGGGGGGGGGCCGGGCTCCTGAGGACAGAGGAGGTTCCTTCCAGGCCAGGAGAGCTTCTCAGACAGGAGTGGGGCTTCTTCTCACTTCCACCAGGCCCCAGATGCTGCCTCTGTGCACCTTCTCTCTCTCTCTCTGACATCTCCCTCTCTGTGCCTCCCTGTCTTTCTGCATCTGTCTCTCTGTCTGTACTCTGGCTCTCCTGTCACCCTGGCATTGGCTGGGCTGATGAACAGATGTGACCCATTCACCCACGGGGCCTGGGCACAAAGGCAGGGCCTCAGGGCATACTGAGAGCACAATGGCAGAGCGGCCAAAAGGGAGAAGCAGATGCAGGACCCCATCCCGGAACCCTAGATCGCAACCTGACCAAAGGCAGAGACGCTCAACCGACTGAGCCACCCAGGTGCCCCAAAAGTCCGTGGAGAGCGGGGACAAGCCAGAGGAGGATGAGTGCAGGACGGTTTTGGAAACGGGAGCCAGGCTGCCCCTCCAGGCTCGGCACTGCTCAGCTCCAAGGCCCCAGAGGCAGCCGTCGTTAAACCCAGGGCCTCGGGCTCCTGCTCTCAGCCAGGCTGGGCAGGGCTGGACGGTGGCATGTCAGGGACCTGAGCCCTGCAGGAGTGTGTGGGCGCCGGCTGTGTGGGCAGCCTGGGCTCAGCAGCACTGCGGCCCTCAAGGCACTGGCTGTCGGTTCCAACCGCTTCATGGTTTCCAGGCTCCTGCTTCGCGGGGGCCCCCCAATCTTATTGTTTCCTTTCCTCTACTGGGCTTGGGTTCTGTTTGCTCGTTTTGGGTTTCTTAAGGGGGATACTGAGTCATTGATCTTCAAACCTGTCTTCCTGTCTAATAGAACGTCCCGTGCTGCAGACTTTCCGGAGTACAGCTGTGGAGACATCCTGCAATTGGAATGTTTTCACTCAGTTCCAAACACTAACTTTGCTTTCGCTTTCTTCTTTGACCCAGGGTCACTTACAAGTGTGTCATTCAGCTCCTCAGCTTTTGGGGCATTTTTCAGGGATGTTTCTAAATGGACTTTCAGTTTACTTCTGGTGAGGTCAGGGACGCACTGGGACATGAGTCCTTTTCCATTTAGAGACTTGTGTTATGGCCCCAAATATGGTCTATCCTGGCCAATGTTCTGTTGCCTCAAAAAGACCGTGGGTTCATCTGTGGCAGAGAAGGGCGTCCAGAGAACGTCAGCTGGGTCGTTTGGATGCAGCACGCATGACGACAGCCGTGCAGGCGTTCTGCCTGCTTGTTTAATCAGTTACTGAGAGCAAACTGAAGGCTGCAACAGTCACTGTGGGTTTGATTTCTCTTTGCGGTTCTACCATTTCTTTAAAAAAATATTTATTTATTTGAGAGAGAGAGAGAATGAGACAGAGCACAAGCAGGTAGAGACGTAGGCAGAGAGAGGGAGGAGCAGGCTCCCCGCTGAGCAGGGACCCCCCCCCCCAACACGGGGCTGCACCCCAGACCCCTGGGATCATGACCTGAGATGAAGGCAGACGCTCAACCGACTGAGCCCCCCAGGCGCCCCTGGTTCTACCATTTTACTTAGTATATTTTGAAGCTGTCTTGTTCGTTGCGTAAGTGTTTAAGATTGTAGTATAGACCCTCAGGCTTTCTTCTAACCAGTGTTAGTACAGGATATCTTTTCTATGCTTTTACTTTTAATATAGTTGTGTCTTTAAAAAGTGTTATGTGTGTGTGTGTTTTAAAGATCTTATCTATTTGACAGCGAGGGACACATCGGGAGAGGGGACACAAGCAGGGGGAGTGGGAGAGGGAGAAGCAGCCTCCCCGCTGAGAAGGGACCCTGATGGGGGATCATGACCTGAGCCCAAGGCAGATGCTTAAAGACTGAGCCACCTGGTGTCCCTAAAAAACGCCTTGTGGGGGCACCTGGGTGGCTCAGATGGTTGACCCCATGCCTTCTGCTCGAGTCATGATCCCAGAGTGCCGGGATGGAGCTCCAGGTCAGGCTCCTGGCCTCGGGGAGTCTGCCCTGCCGCTCCCCCCACCTGCTTGGCCTCGGGGTCTGCCCTGCCGCTCCCCCCCGCCTGCTCTCCTTCTTTCTCTTGCTGAAATAAAGAAGTAAAAAAAAATCCGTAAAAAGAACTAACAACATAAAATAAGTGGTGCTTCGGGTAGGCTACGGGCCGTCAGGTCTGGCCCTTCTGCACGTTGTCTGTGCCTCTTTACGGGGAGGGGAGACGGTCACCCTCCTGCGCTCACTGCTGCGCCTCCACCAAGTCTGTCCCCCCATCACCTCGCAAGTCCCCATCACCTCGCAAGTCCCCGTCACCTCGCAAGTCCCCGCTCGCTGCTGTCCCACTTTTCCTTCCTTCCGGGTCATTTGAATTTCTTCACGACTCCAGCATATTTCCTGTGTCGGTTTATTGGCTGTGACTCTTTTATGATTGTCACTTTAGGGGCTGCTGTAAGGGCGACAGTAACGTATTCCGATTACGACAACTTGACTGCTAGTGGCATCGTCCTTTTCTGTCTGGTGTGGGAACTTTTCCGGAGTGTTGGGTGTCTTCATCTGTCCTTCGAGGCCCTGGGGCTCCTGCTGTCACACCTTTTACTTCCATGTCTCGTAGACACTGACATCATTTCTGTTTAAAGGGTCAGTTAACTTTTAAAGAGGTTTGAAGAGAAAGAAAACTACCTCTTCTAACCCTTCACACCGGTACGACTTCCGGCGCTCTTCACCTGTTTGGGTTCATTTCTACTCCCTCTGTTGCCGCTGTCCCGTGTAAGGGCTTTCTTCAGTGTTTCTTGTAGTGTAGGTCTGCAGATAAACTCTTCTTCCAGGTTCTGTATGTCTGAAAACATGTTTCTTTCCCCTACGATCTTGAAAGATATCTTCCTGGGAGCAGAACTGTGACTTGACAGGTCAAAGTGAACATGTTGTCCTCTTTACTGTCTGAGTTGTCCCCAGTGGGACATCTGTCATGGACGTTTGCCATCTTTGCTTCTGCATGTATAAGGTGTCTTTTCTCTCTGGCTACTTTTTTTTTTTTTTTTTAAGATTTTGTTTATCTATCTGACAGAGAGATACACAGCGAGACAGGGAACACAAGCAGGGGGAGTGGGAGAGGGAGAAGCAGGCTCCCGCTGAGCAGGGGGCCCGTTGTGGGGCTCGATCACAGGACCCTGGGATCATGACCTGAGTGGGAGCCAGGTGCCCCTCTCTGGCTACTTTTAAGATTTTTTTTTTAAAGATTTTATTTATTTATTTGACAGACAGAGATCACAAGCAGGCAGAGAGGCAGACAGAGAGAGAGGAGGAAGCAGGCTTCCCGCTGAGCAGGGAGCCCGATGCGGGCCTCGATCCCAGGACCCTGAGATCATGACCTGAGCCGAAGACAGAGGCTTTAACCCACTGAGCCACCCACGTGCCCCTACTCTTAAGATTTTATCGGCTCAGTGGGTTAAAGCCTCTGCCTTCGACTCGGGTCATGGTCCCAGGGTTCTGGGATCGAGCCCCACATCGGGCTTTCTGTTCGGCGGGGAGCCTGCTTCCTCCCCTCTCTCTCTCGGCCTGCCTCTCTGCCTACTTGTGATCTCTGTCTGTCAAATAAATAAATAAAATATTTAAAAAAAAAAAAAAAGATTTTATCTTTATCATTAGTTTTGAGCAATATGGTTATGATGGACTTTGGGGGGATTCTATTGATGTTTCTTCTGCTTGGTTTTTGTTGATCTTCCTGGATCTGCAAGTTTAGGAAAAATTAGGAAAATCGTCAGCCATTATTCAGTGATATTTCTTGACGTCCTCCGCACGCATCGATCACACGCATCTTGAGCCTCTTGAAGTCGTTCTATGGCTCCATCCTTTAAAAAGTTACCTATTTTGGGGCGTCTGGGTGGCTCAGTGGGTTAAACCTCTGCCTTGGGCTCAGGTCATGGTCTCAGGGTCCTGGGATCAAGCCCCGCATCGGGCTCTCTGCTCAGCGGGAAGCCTGCTTCCTCCTCTCTCTCTGCCTGCCTCTCTGCTTACTTGTGATCTCTCTCTGTCAAATAAATAAATATAATCTTTAAAAAAAAATTTTTTTTTTAAAGTTACCTTTTTCCTTTTTGAGGGGGAGCTATTTCCTAGTACCATCTTCAAGTTCACTAACCCTTTTCTTCTGTGATGTCTGTTCTGCCATTGATGTGTTTTGTTACTTGTTTTGGTTTTGTTTTAGCCCAGATGTGGCAGTTTTCATCTCAAGACATTCTACTTGGGTCTTTTGACACGTGTCACGTCTCTACCCACTGTTCCAAGCAGTGAGAGCTTGTTACAGTAACTGCTACGCCAAGTGCTTCATCCGTTTCAGGTTTTGGTCAGTTTTGATATTTCTTTTCACTAGGGTCATATTTTACTGCTTTTTGCTTCTTGGTAGTATTTTATTAGATGTTACACTTTATGAATTTACCTTGTTGGCGAGTGGACAGTTTCACTGTCATTTCCTGGAAATGCCCTTGAGTTTTGCTCTGGGATGTGGGTAAGTTGTCTGGAAATGGTTGGTCCTTTCGAGTACTTTTTGATTTCTCAGGCAGGTCTGGAGCTGTGCTCACCCAAGACTACTCCCCCAACTGAGGCAGGGCCCTCTGTCCCCCTGCCTAGACCCCACGGACCATGGGGTTTTCCAGCTAACTGGTGGGAACAGGTGCGCTGCCCAGACCTGAGTATCAGGACCCTCTGGCTGAGAAGGAGCTGGTGGGGGTGGCCTGGAAAGGGCGGGAGGCCTTTGTGGGTGCAGTGTGGGGAGCGATGGGCAAGCGGGGCGCGGGGCTGTGGGACGCTGTGGGCCTCCTCCAGCCGCCGTGTGGTCTGCGAGTGTACTGTGAGGACTCCGGAGCTGCGGGGGAAGGGACAGTCTGGAGCTTGGGGTCATGGCCGGGACTCCTGAGCCATAGCCCTCACTCCCGGACAAAGTGAGGGAAGCAGAAGGCAAACGGGCCAGGTTCAGAGCCTCCCTGCTTCCTTGGTGCTGCCCAGGAGTCTGCACCTCGGCTCACCCACAGGGGTGGGGGCGCCCGTGCGCAGGGGGTGATGTGCAAGGGCAGCCGCCCTGGTCTACCGCAGGCCGCCAGGTGTTCTCCCACACCCCCTACCCCTGTCAGCTCACTGCTCAAGGGACGGCCACGCAGTGGTCGCTGCGCAGGAGCCTGGGTGAAGAAGGTGACCTCCCAGACCCCACCTGAGGGAGAGACAGAGGGGTACTCTTCGGCCGGCCCCCACCATGGGGAAGTTAGAGGGTGGGGTTGGGCTAGGGCCACGTGCACCCCTGCCCAGAGGCCTTCGAGGAGCCCCCAGCCATCCCGAGAGTGCCCCCGCCCCGCTCCCAAGCACGGGGTGCCGTCGGGGGGCGGCGCTTGCAGGCACTCGGAGCACCTTGACCTGGGAAGGCTGCACCCATGTGTCTGCCCTGGGCGCCGGCCCTGTAACTGCGGGGAGTCAGGGGCTCGTCTGGGCGCAGTCTCCCAGGCGTGGCCGCACAATGCGGGATGAGAGTTCAACGCGCCTGAATAATCAGGTGGTACCTTTCAGGGACAATGGGTGGCAGCGTCTCCAGGCAGGGAGGGACCTGTGGAATCCAGGTCTGGCCACTGGACGCCTGGGCTCGGGCCTGGGGACGGCTGCGCTTTGTGCGCCGGCTTAATGAGCTGGAAAATACAATTGCTCTTCCCTGGCTGCAGAAAATCGCTTGGGGGCCAGCAGAGTCACTTAACGGCCCACAGAACCCAGAATTGACTTCCTTTGTCCAGAGGGCCCAGTGCATCCTTGCAGAGGCCTGGGCCAGGGGCTAGGCCTCCTCCTAGGAAGACCCCAAGCCAACCGGCCTTCAGAGAGACCCTGAACTGGGCCAGGACCCAGGGTATGATGAGGCTTTATTTTTATTTTTATTTATTTAACATTTTTAAAAAGATTTATTTATTTATTTGACAGAGATCACAAGTAGGCAGAGAAGCAGGCAGAGAGAGAGGAGGAAGCAGGCTCCCCGCTGAGCAGAGAGCCCGATGTGGGGCTCCATCCCAGGACCCTGGGATCGTGACTTGAGCCGAAGGCAGAGGCTTGAACCCACTGAGCCACCCAGGCACCCCGATTTATTTAATATATATATTTTTTAAAATTTATTTATTTGACAGACAGATATCACAAGTAGGCAGAGAGGCAGGCAGAGAGAGAGGAGGAAGCAGGCTCTCCGCTGAGCAGAGAACCCGATGTGGGGCTCGATCCCAGGAGCCTGGGATCACGACCTGAGCCGAAGGCAGAGGCTTTAACCCACTGAGCCACCCAGGCGCCCCTATTTAATATTTTTTTATGAGTCTTAAAAAAACCCACAACAGAGTCTGTTGTTCCCACTTTTCAGAGCCCCACGCCCTCTTCTGGACCAGAGTAACACACCCATCCCCTTGCCGGGCAGAGCTGAGCAGTGGCCACTCCCTGCGCCCCCACACTGGGAAGGTCTGTTAGGTCAGCCCTACCTGGGAGACCCCAGGAGAATGACGGTCACTCCAGACCTTGCCCATGCTTGGCCAACACCATACTCACTGTATGGTGGTGTCTTGGGCCCGCAAGGCGTGCTGTTCTGGGGATATTGTGGAGAGTTTCTTGGTCATTTCCCAGATACAGGGTCACGAACACTGGAGAGATCTCTGAACTGAGCAGACAGGGCCTGACGCTTCTGTGACGATTTCCTCCTGTTTTCCAGGCCGGCCCAACACTCCCATTACAGGAGATGAAGCTTTTGAGGGATGGTCGAGTTCCTGCGGGTCGTCTGTGGGGACAATGCTGGCCAGCCTGTGCCCTGGGGTGGAGGGCTGTGCTCAGCGGCCGACCCAGGGCTTCCCCACTGTCTGCTGCAGAGTCGTCTGATGCCCGGAGACTCCAAAGAGGGGCCACCAACAGTGAGGTCCCAGGGACCTGTGAGCCATTTTCTACTTGGAGCTGAAACCCTGATTCCCAAACCTCATTCCTGAGGTTGCCAGGAGCCCCAGGAAGCCGGAAGGCCTGTGAGTCCCAGCAGAGGGTCGCCGGACAGCGAGGCGGGGTGAGCAGCCCTGGCCTCAGCTGGTTCCCCCCTGCAGTAGGGCGCACGACCCGAGCACAACCCCCTCAAAACTTCTCAGCTGTGGAAAGGGAGGAGGAAGCCCCACACCCTCGAGGACTAACGGCTTCCTTTGCTGGATCCTCCCTGAGGTACGTGAGTTCTCAGAATAAATGCAGCCTCGGCCGTGATTTTCCAGCCAACCTCTGTCCGCTCCAGAGCCAGGCCCTCCGGCCACTGACAAGCGGGAGTTCTCCCTGCGAACGGATGCTCCGGCCAGGCCTGAGCCCACCGAGGGGAAGCTTCTGGGGCTTGTAATCCAGCCTAATCCTGCTGGACCTCAGATCCCCGCAGGCTTGTGGGACAGCCACATAGCAGTCCCAGCTGGGACCTGCCATGGCGACAGGCCAGGAGAGTGGCCACCTCCCAGCCCCGAGCCCCTAAGGGCCCTGGGGGTCTGGGTCCAGGACAAGCTGACAGGGAGCCGGGCCAGCCTTGCCTGCCCCTCTGTGCCTTACCCTCAGCCCAGCCGAGGTCCAAGGCCGAAACAAACCGAAGCTGGGCCCTCCACAACCTCTTTGGTTGGGTCAGAACCAGACGGGAGACACTGGGGTCCTTTGTGGGCGTTCTGGAATTTGGGTTCACACTGAGCACTGATCCCGCCTCAGGAAGTACATGAAAAGGAGTGGTGCCTCCAAGCTGACTGCTTCCGTTCCTGAAAATGCCAAGTGGGAGGCAGCATCCTGGTGTGAGGCTCGAACAGGCTGGTCCCAGAAAGTGACGGTCTGCCCAGCCTCCCTTGGTGCCTAGGCCGAGCCTGGTCCAGGGAAAGTAGGGCTCTGTCCACCCTCCATACTGGCCTCTGGGCAAGACTTGACCTCTCCAGGAACAGAGTGAGGGACACTCCTTATGCTAGGGGCAGGGAACACATCCCTCCACAGTCTTCAAGCCACTGGGGCAAATGGGACATTGGGGCATGGTTAGGGAAACCCAAATCATGAAATCTGAGCAGAGGATCTAATGCCTGGAATATTTTGGGGACAGAGGCCAGGCCGACGAGGCCAGCACTGCGGGAGGAGGTCAGAAAGGGAACGAGAATCCTGGGGTCATGGAAAGTAGCGAGGGGGCGGGGTGTGCAGGACCGGGCCTGACGCTCGGGACGGCCACTCCGGGGTAGTTGCTATCTACTCCTGGCCTCAGAGATTCCGCCGAAGCGGGTGGCATGGTACTGGGAGCCCCCACTCCCCACCTCCAGTGCGGGTAGACGGGGGAGGAGGCGCCGCATTTGGGACTCTGCTCGGAGAGGCCGAGCCCGCAGGATTCCCCTCTTGATCAAGGCAGCAGGCAAGGAGTTGTACGGGTCTGGGTGGGTCGTGGCCCAAGAACTGTGATGTCTGAAAGCAATCTAAACGAGACGGTGGGCTGGGCACCTGGGTGGTCAGTTGGTTAAGCGTCTGCCTTCAGCTTGGGTGCTTATCCCTGGGTGCTGGTGATGAGGGAGCAGGAGGCTGGCTGAGGACAAAGCAAAAGCTGGCGCCTTGCACCCCCTCTTCTCCCGCTCCCCTCCATATGTGTGGCATTCCTCAGGCACCCCTGACTGCCATAAAACGATAAATGGTTAACTTGCAGGGATCGCAATCCTGCAGAACAGGAATCTCCCTTGCTCTACAAGATGTCCTAGAGACCTAAACAGGGAGGTTACCTTATCAATAGCACAAATTTCCAGAGGCAAATAACTCTTGGTTCCTGAAGCCCTAATGTCCCCCTCCCACCATAAACTGGAGGAGACTGGGGTAGAAAGGAATGTAGATGATGGCCGGATCATAATGCCCCACCAAGAATCCCCCATTATCTTGATGTTAGTGCCTGACCTAAAGACGACATTGATCAAGCCATAATGGCAAAGACTTCCCCCCGGCACCTTGTAGACCCTCCCTAGCATGTGAGAACTCTGTCGAAATCCCCCATTCCTTCACCACCTCCCCCCTGACCGTGGGGTATATAACATGCCCACCCTCACAACCCGGGGCAGCCGCATCTCTGCCTGCCCACGGGCCCTGTCCCCGTGCTCTAATAAATCACCTTTTGCACCAACGACGTCTTAAGAATTCTTTCTTTAGTCGTCGGCTCCGAACCTCCTCACCCCACCGAACCTGACTTAGGTTCTGGGACTTCATCACCGGGATGGAGTCCTGCTTGGCTGGGGCCCTGCTCGGCAGAGGAATCTGCGTCTCTCTGTCCCTCTGCCCCTCCCCCAGTTCGTGTCCTTCCTCTCTAATAAAGAAGATCATGGAATAGAAAGTAATTAACAATCTAGTGACTAATTTAATCCTGGTCTAGGAGACCATTAAAGACTGGGCAGCTACGGCAGCAGGTCTTGACTGGAACGTCTGTTCCCAGCCCTGGGGGAAGGAGGCAGGAGGCTGCCAGGCAGGTCTGGACCCTGGGCTTTGGTTAAGAGGGTCTGGAGGCTGCTTCGTGTGCCTTGCTCCTGCGGGTGGTGAAGCAAAGTCAGGCTCTGCTTCAGGGACACTCTGGGGCCCCCCTGCCTCGAGTTCTCCTTCCCGGTTCCGGAAAAGGCGATTCTGGGGGTGCAGGCCCAGGGCAGGCACTGGGCAGGGGCAGCTCTGGCTGCCGCGCCGGATCTTTTTCATGGAAGGGGGGTGGGAGCCGGTGACCCTTGGCTTCCCTGCGGGAGCGTCCTTCCTTATGGGACTTGGAGTCGCACCCAGAGAGGGCTGCGGCTGGGCTGGGGCCAGGCTCAGCCGACGGCTGGACAGGCCACACTCGAGTGCCCGGCCACCCTGCTGGGACTGCTGGCCTCCAGGCCCGTGCCGAGGCCGTCTGTCATGCACACGAGGGCGCTGGGGCTGAGAAAGGGTCTCCTTCCCACACTGAGTCGCCATGAAGAGCCCTTTTCTTTCCCGTCTGCGGGCTTGGCACATGCCTGCTGTTTCCAAGCGGCCTCTCATTGAAGGGGCCAGCTCCCCCATTCTTTGTCCCTCGAGGTGCCCGCCGGCAGCCCCTGGCAGCTGCTATGCTTTCAAAGGCTCTATAGAGAGTCTCTGCAGGTGAGCCGTCCTGCCAGGGGCTCCCCGCCAAAGGCTCTTTGAGACGTCCCTGGGAGCGGCTGGGAGCCTGGAGCCTCTTGCAGGGCCCGCACAATGGGCCACTTGACCCTCGAACCCGCGTCGCTCCGCCCCGCACTGGTGGGGGCGGGGCCGGGGCTCTCGGTCCAGCTGCAGGCCTCCCCCTCCCCCTCCTCGCCTCTGGGGCCACCTCCCGCCTCCTTCCCCCTCAGGTAATTGCTCCTTTGAGACCCCCCCACCCGCTGGCAGGGTGTCGCCCTGAGCGCTCTGACCCAAGAGGCCTTCTGGCCCAAGGGGTTTCCGCTCCTTTTCCACTTGACTAAAACCAGCCCCGCCCCGGCTGTGGGAGGTCAAGTGTGGCCGGCAGTCCTAGGGCCCCAAGGCAACCAGGTGACGCTGAGAACCCACTGCCACCAGCAGCGTGAGGTCCCACTGCTCTGGTCCTCGCCCCTGCCTTTTGTTTTGTTTTCAGTGTTTGTTGGAAGGAGGGGGAGAATTCTGGAAGCTTTAGGGCATAGAGCCACGGAGACCCCCCTCCTCAATGGCCCTGGGTGGACCTCAGGCCTCAGAAGCTGTGCTGGGCCGGCCTGGAGGGGTGGGTGTGAAGAGCTCCAGCAGTGGCTCAGGGACAGGAGTGTCCTCACGATGAGGGAGCACGGGGCTGGCTGAAGACAAAGCAAAAGCTGGCGCCCTCTGTCATACGTGTAGCATCCCTCAGGCAGCCCTGACTGCCATGAACAGTAAGCAAATGGTTAACTTGCAGAGCTCACAATCCTGCTAGACAGGAGTCTCTCTTGGCTTACAAATGTCCTAAATCTCACTAACAAAGACGATTGATAACAGGATTGGGACACCCCACCAAAAAGTCTCCCAACTATCTTAATGCTAATGGCTGGTCTAAAGACAACATTGATCCAGCCACAAGGGCAAGGCCTCCGGTAGGCCTGGGACATCCAGGCACCTTGTAGGCATCTTTAGCATATGAAAACTCCACTGAAAGCTCCTTTCCCCTCACCTTCCCCCAGCCGCAGGGTACATAACCTGGGGCAGCAGCTCTTCCTGCCCAGGGGTCCTGTCCCTGTGCTTTAATAAACCACCATTTTGCACCAAAGAGGTCTCAAGAATTCTTTCTTGGTCATCGGCTCCGGACCTCAGCCCACCGAACCTCACCTGTGTTCTAGAACTTCATCACTTGGGCTCCAGCCCCTCCCTGCTCAGGCCCCCAGCTGGGCCCTCTGGGGTCAGGGCCAGCAGACATGGAGCTGGGGGCAGTTGGGGGGGCAGCACCTGCTGTTTGCACACCTGTCCCTGGGAAGCGCGTTCTCCACCTGGAACGCCCCGTTCTTGCACGAGCACAGTGTGCGTTCGGAAAACGCGTCATTCACTCACCATTCGTATCGAACACACACCCCTGGGGTCTCTGTCACATGTGGCCCTGGCCCTGGAAGGGATGGGCTTGGCCATGGCCCCTGGCGGCACAAAGGGTTTGCCTGCCCTGGGATTCTGGGCTGGGGGCCAGCCTTCAGGGGTTCTGGGTGGTCAAGCCACACTGTCCAGGGACTGGGTCATGCAAAGAGCACAGGGCCGCCTCCCGGTGGGGTCTGAGTGAGCCTGCAGACACAGGTGTGGAAAGCCCAGTGGCCACTTGCCAGAGCTGCACCGACCCGGGACCAGGCGGCACTGGGTATGTCCAGGCTCCTAGACGCCCAGCCCCTCGAAGCTCTCAGGGGCGTTGCGGCAGCGGCTGCCCCCAAGCCCAGGAGATGGCCTCCTCTTGTTAGCTCGAAGAATGAAGGTTCCCTCAGGTCAGTCCTGAATCCCTGCCCAGACTGGTCTTGAGCATCACGTGCCCCTGCCCGCTCCCTCCGTAGCCTCTCCACCTGGGGCCGTGTCTCCCCACAGCACTCAGGCTCCAGTGACCCCCCCACCCCCCCCACCCCCCGCCACCAGACACCAGGGCTTCAGGTCCTTGCTCTGTTACCTTCTCGGACCCCTTGGAGCTGCCGACTGCACTCAGCGACGGCCCTGATCTTCCTGGGAAGAGCAGCCACTTTCCCTTCATGGACTCCAGACCAACCACCTTCTGGGCGTGTGGCCCCTGAGTGGGCTTGTGTGCTGGGGTGAGCGGCAGGCGGAGGGAGGCCTGGTTCTGCCCCCACTCCCGGTGTCCAGGCCCTGCAAAGGCTGACCTGGACAAAGGCATCTCCATCCCATGCCCTGTAGTCATCACCCCAGACCTGGGATCGGTCTTTCCAGACCTTAGAGCCACTGACCTTGATGTGCCTGTCGGGCCAGCCTGGCTGGCCAGTGGAGCAGAAGCCCCTGGGTCCTGGAACCATCTGCCAGCCGCTGGTGGCAGGGCCAGAGCAGGTGCTGAGGGAGGTGAGGCGCCCAGGTGCGGTTGTGTCTCAGTGTGTTCCCGTTTAGAGGCTGCAGCTGTGGGCACGGGGCTCCACCTGAAATTCCGAGTGAGGTTCCTGGAGCCCTGGCTCTGCATCAGCGCTGCTGGACGCCTCTCTCGGATTCCCTGAGCTCACTCCTGTTTGCCTTGGTCTTGAGGACTTGGGTCTGGGGACACATGGCCGCCACCAGGCTGAGGAGGCCCAGGCGATGCCCACTGCTGTCCTCCATCCGCGGCCCACCCTTGGCTGGCCTCATGTGGACGAGGACGGACAGGCCAGCCTGATGCCTCCTTCTCCCCCTGAGCTGCGTGGGGGACGGAGAGCTCTTGAGAGGCCCTGGAGAGCGGAGCCTTCTCCCTGGGCCTGGTGCGCAGGCTGCATCCCATGGACACCCACACGTCCGCCTGTAGGAGCTTCTCGCTTCGGTTTCGCGGGCCTCGTTCTCCTGCCGCAGCTGGGGCTCCTGCTTGCCTTCCTTTCTCTCCTGCTGCTGAGCACCGCAGGACAACATGGGCTCCGGCCACGGGAAGGCGTCTCGGGCAGCGGCTCTGTCCTCCGCCCACACCCACACCCGTGAGCCTCAGGCCTTTGTGGTGTGGGGTCTTGGTTCCACTTGCGGTTCGGGGTCTCTCTCCATGGCTGTTCCTCTGCCCAGTGGGGGAACCCTGGACAAGGTCCCCAGGAGGTAGCTCTCAGGTCTAGCACTGGCCTCCACCTCGTGTCTGTGCCCAGGTACTGGACCAGGAGGGGCCGCAGACACCTCTAAATCTGGGACCCTGAATGCAAGGGTGTCGTGTGACCAGGGGCATGTCCCCGTCGGGCCTCCACTGGGTCTCTGATTCTTGGTTTCCCGGCCCCCTGGCTCCCCCAACAGTGACCGCACCCCAGGGGGGCAAGACCATCCACTCACATCTTGCGTGCCAGGCCCTCACCTGGAACCCAGGCCCCCCGACACCGGTCCCCTTGGGTCCCTTCACGTGCACAACCCTGCCCCATGTCACTTTCCCGGGGAGGTCGCCCCGACCACCAGGTCCCTCTCAGCCTTTAGGACCACTTATAGGACCATCTCTGTCTCTTTTCTCTGTCTCCCTGTAGCGTGGATGTGTGTGTGTGTGTGTGTGTGTGTGCCCTGTGCTCCGCAGCACGGAGCCAGGAAGCACTCGGCACCCGTCTGCTGATGAAGGGACATGTTGAGGTTGTGGAGCGGGAATGTGCTGGGCTGGGGGCCCTGTTCTCTGTCCAGACCCCGGGGAAACTGCCGGAGGCCCACCGGTGAGATCCAAGGGTGCTCAGGTGCTCATAAGCAGGGCAGGGCTGGAACCTGCTGCTCCCCATCCCAGGGACACCCCTAGCCCAGGGTTTGCTGGAGCATCTCTCGGGGACAGCCGTGACTGGGAGCTGCTCTGACCTGCCTCCCTGTGCCACGCAGCCCCCTTCCACTCTGCTGTGGCTGTCCCTGGGCTAGTGGCTGGCCGACCAGCTGTCTCCCTGGGTGTCGGGAGGGGGTGTCCCTCTCTTTTAACCCCTTTGGGACCTGTCTTCCCCCTCAGGGAGGCGTGGCAGCTGCCTGGCCACCCCTGGTTCCTTTTCCCCGTGCTTCTCACACTGACACTGTCCATCTCCTGCACCAAGAGGCCCTTTCTCCCAGGGAGCCCCCTTCTCAGCAACCCCCCGGCCCAGCTCCAGGCCAGGTGGCAATGGGAGGGGCTCGGTGAACCCATGCCCTGTAGCGAGGCATCAGCTCCTTGGCTCCTGGGGGACACTGCTCTGATGGCAGAGTACTGTCTCCAAGTGCTGACCTCAGATGGGGAGGGCTCAGGGGCTCCTGGGCTCTCAGGTCAGGCCCCTCCTCCCCACACTGGCCCCATGGAGGGCTGGGCTAGGGGCTTTGGGCTCTCTTGCCCAGGACCTGAGCCCCTCCCTGCTCAGGGGCCGGAGCCATCCTGCTTTAGGGGAACGTCGATGCGGGGACCTTGCCCAGCAGATCCTGCTGAAGGGGCTGGTCTTCTCCAGTGTGGTCTCCACCGGTCACTCTACTGCTGTCCTGTGGTGGCGGCTGCTGAGCCCATGGCACAGCCGTCCAGCACCCCGAGTTTGCTCACAGGAGCCAGTTTTATCACGTCTGTCGAAAGTATGTTGGGCAACGAAGCTGCTATCTTTTTTTTTTTTTTTTTTTTAAAGATTTTATTTATTTTATTTGACAGACAGAGATTACAAGTAGGCAGAGAGGCAGGCAGAGAGAGAGAGAGAGAGGAGGAAGCAGGCTCCCTGCTGAGCAGAGAGCCCGATGCGGGACTCGATCCCAGGACCCTGAGATCATGACCTGAGCCGAAGGCAGCGGCTTAACCCACTGAGCCACCCAGGCGCCCCGAAGCTGCTATCTTAATAACGCGACCAAGCAGGGGGTATGAAGCTGAAGCCCGCAGAGAGGCCTGGGGCCCCAGCTCCGCCCCCCCCACCCTACCCCCCCCCCCCCCCCCCGCAGTCTGCGGGTTCCTTCAGCTCTGCCTCTCCCCTCTGGGCCAGTGGGGACAGCGCCAAGCTGCGCCTGTTTCCAAACCCTCTCCCAGGAACAAGCAGGGAAGAAAGGAAGACCATGTGTGTCCCCTAAGGCGGCCAGTCTCCCCGGCACCCTACGAGCCGCTGTGGCCTCGGGGGGCCCTCCTGTGCAGCTGGGAGCTGGAGACCCATAGGTTCGGGCGCGTGGGTTCTCCCGGCCCATGGGCTCCCACCGCCCGCACTCTGCGCCGGCCAGCTCGGTGGCGCTGTTCCGCGTCAGACTTTGGAAGGTCAAAGCAAACATTCTGCTGGGGCGGAGCAGATGTGAACTTTTCCTCTGGGTCTGGCGACAGAGCACAGGGTCAGGTCTGACTTCCAGGCTCCCCGCTCAGCAAAGGGACCGGAGAGCAGGACACTTTTTGCGGGCTGGCGGGGAAGCACCTGACCTCGGTCACTGGGGTAAGCCGAAGACGCCCCTGACCTTTGACCTCCTGAGGGCATGCGGGGAAAGGGAGTCATGAGGGGAGGACACCGGGCTGTGGCTTTGCTCTGGAGTCGGGGGACGGGAGCCCCGGGAGCCCCATCTGGCCAGCACCAGGCTGCAGGCCCCAAGTCTGAGGACACCTCTCCACGTGTGGGGGCACAGAGCCCAGAGAGGGCAGAGCGGTCTGCCAGCCAAGCCGGAGTGCGGACAGGACAGGACCTGGCTTCCGCAGGCGGGAGGGCCACCCCAACCTGGGGAGCCGTGGGCACAGCAGGGGTGGGGACTGAATCTGGGCTGGGGGGCAAGGCCGGGCAGTTAGTGGAGGAGGTCGCTGGGGAGGGGTGCTGTCCCCGGGGAGGGGCGCCCCTAGAGCAGGCCCTGCCTCTTGGGCACGGCCCAGCTTCTGACGAGGCAGGCGTGTTTCCCCCTTGCTGGGGTGCGGGAAGGGGCAGACCCAGCACGGGCCGTGGGCGCTGGGGCTTGCACGGGGCGCTGACACCACAGGTCCTTGGGTGGGCTGCGAGGGGCGCTCTCTGTGTGGCAGGAGCAGCGGCGTTGGGAGCTGCCCATGTGCTTTGCCTCGCTCGGCCCAGCGGCGGGCTAGCAGGCTTCCCAGCCTCGTCTCTGGCTTTTCTAAGGTGCTGTTTGGACTCAGCCCGCACCCAGACCTGAGCAGTCTGGCTGGGACAAAAGCAGCTAGGGGTGCACTGGGCTGCGTGGGGCCCCCGAAAAGGCCTTGAACATGCGCCAGCGCTCCTCTTGGCCTCTCCTTGGACTCGGGGCCGCACACGCTCATGGCACCTCAGTGGGGCCAGAGATGTCCTTGAACCTTCAGAGTGAGTCCTTGGAGGGGACTCCCCGAGTGGAAGGACTAGGGGCCAGTGCCCAGAGAGACCCCTCAGCCTCAGGCCTCCCCTGTTCCCCAGGACCGTGGTTGGGGTCTCAGGGCTGTGACCACACGGTGCCCTCTCTGTTCCTGTAACTGTGGCTGGCAAGGACACCTGGCCTTCTGAGTGACCCCAGTGACCTTGGCCAAACTAGCCAGGCTATGGGCAGCACGTTTTCCACCAGCCACCAGGCAACCCAGGGCCCAGGATCCCCCATGTGCAGAAATTTGAGGCCTTGCCTGGCGGCTGCCGGACAAAAACATCTGACGCAGGGCCGGAGGGCAGCTTCTTGCCACGGCCTTGACCCAGGAGAGGAAGTGAATGCTGGGGTGTGCCCAATGTGAGAGGTAGCTCTGTCTGAGCCATGGTGGGGGGCAGGCCCCAGAGCCTGCTGGGCAGACAGGAGGCCCTCCCTCCAGCAGAGGCTCTCTGTGTCCGGGGCTCGGCTCGGCGCGGAGTGAAGTGCCTGGCGCAGTCTCGGATCCTGGTCCCTCAGAGGCCCTTACCTGGCAGGGGCTCCCCTTCCATCCCCAGGTCAGAGCCCTTTGAAGCAAGGACCCTGGGGTGGCTGGAGCAGGGCTGAGGCCCGAGGCCTTCCCTGGGCCTGGAGCCGCACCTGGGAGCGGGCTGAGTCCCGGGACGGACACAGGACCCGTGGCCGAGTCACGGCGGAGGAGCCTGTCGTGGGCAGGGCTGAGCAGAGCTCGGTCCTCTCTCCCTCCCTCCGCAAACACGTCTGCTGCTGGTCAGCCAGTTGCACTGGGGCTGGACACACAGATGCCCCGGACGCCGCGCATCTGGTGGGGCCCAGCCAGGTGAGCCCGTGAGCCAGGAGGCAGGAGCTGGGCGCTGCTGGGAAGGATGTGAGATGCCCATGGGGGCCTGACGCAGAGACTGATCTGAAAGCAACGAGGGGAAGGGGGCCCAGCCCAGGGAGTGGAGGCTCGGCAGAGCTGTGGCATGGGGACGGAGCACGTGGCGCAGCCAGAGCCCTGGGAGTGCAGGAGCAGGGGAGGAGACCGCTGCTGGAGCCGGCAGGGTCCCAGCACACCCAGGAGAGGCCCGTGGCTGTCCAGACGCTGTCCAGAGAGGCTCAGACAGCAGGACTGAGGTCTTCTGGTCCAGCCTTAACGGGGAAGAAGGAGGGAACCGCCTGTTCCTCCAGGAGAGGCGGGGAGCCAGCTCAGGAGGGAGCGGTCAAGGGGGATGGGCAGTGAGAGGGAGGGAGAGAGGCAGGAACGGGGAGAGGCAGGGGACAGTGTGGGCTCCCTCTGGTTCTCCAGATCAGAAACGGAGGGGAGTGACAGCCCAGGTGCCAAGCTGGGACGCAGGAGCCCGCTTGCTGCATTTGAAGCAAACACACAAAGCTCCAGAGGGCTTGGCCGGCAGGTGGCATGTCCTGCCACCCCGAGGCTGCCCGCCACTCCTGAGTTCTCACGTGGGCTGCCTCCGCTCTCTCTTTCCCGAAGCCGTCTCAGTTTCTCTTAGTTGAAATACAATACACAGAACATCAAATTTACCATTTAAAGTGTGCATGTAGTGGATTTCAGTGTATCACAGGGCTGTGCTGCTATCCCGGTCCTCGAACTCCAGAAGACTGTTGCCAGCCCGTCCTGGTAAGAAGGCCCGTCCCTGTTAGCTGTCATTCCCTTTCCCCCTCGGTCCCTGGCCCCCAGCCCCCAGCCCCCGCTAACCTACTGCTAGCTCCGTGGGCTGGGCTGTTCCGCAGACCACCCGTCAGTGGAAGCAGACACGCTGTGTGTTTGCGTCTGACCTCTTTCCCTCCGCCTGCGGCTTCCCGGGCCTCAGCCGTGCTGCAGCAGGACAGCACGCTGTTCATCCGAGGCTGGGCCACTCTCCACTGTGTGGTTTGTCCCTCCCTCCAGTGTTGGACAGCTGGATTGATCCCCCTGTCTGGCCATTGTGGGGAATGTGCCATCTTGTGTTATAAGTAACATTGCGGGATGACACATTTTGGGGCCCAGGAGGCTGTGTCCTAGCAGAAGCATCTGTGTCCTCTACTCACACAGACCACAGACCCACCCTGGCGGCTTCGTAGCTGCCCTCTGGCCAGGCCCAGCCTGCCGACCTGACTCTGTGCCTGGGAAGGAGGGGCTCCCTGGACCTGTGCTGGGGCCAACATGCTTGTTTTTAAATTGTGGGCAACATATGGATAGAACAACAACCACAAAAACCCCAGACACTTGGGGTCGAACAAAGCGCCCTGCTACCTTGCTTGGCCAAAGCCCTGCCTTTGACCTCCGAGAGGCAGCATCTGCCCTTCCCAGCTGAGCCCCCCGAGTTTAAGGTTCTGTCCGAGGGCCATGTGTATGGTAAGGGCAGAGCTAGAGTTGCAGGGAGCCTTAGGACTTCTGCTCTTCTTCCGATCCAGCCCTAACTCAGACGCTTGATGGCCATGGGCTAGGAAACGGTGCGACCACCAAGGGACAGGACAGCCAGCCGCTGGGAGGAACCATCCCGGTGAGGCGGCACCCTGCCTCTTGTGTCGCAGCCCTCCACGTTCTGGTCTCAAGGGCTGGGGGCAAAGGCTTGCTTTCCAGACTCTGTCCCGGCAACACACGTGGGTGGGGGGCCCCCAGGTTATCCAAGAACCCGGGGTGGGGTCATGTCTATACTCAGCTCTCCCACCAGACTGGGCTCAGGGGTGCACAAGGGCTGATGGACTTAGATGCTTTCAGGACTGGGGGAGACCCAGGTCTGGCTGGAAGGGCAGGCAAGAGGCCCTCAGTGTCCCTGGGTGGGCCCGGGGAGCCGAGGGGCCGCAGCCACCCAGACTAGCTAGCAGCCTGGTGACCGCCTGCTCAGCCGCTTGCCTGCCTTCCTGCCTCCTTTCCCTGCTCAGGGTTCTCTCCTCTCTCCCTCCCTCTGCTTTCCTTTCCAGCCACCAGCAGTGGCCAGGATGCCCGGGGCCTGGGTCAGTCCCTGCCTGTGGGAGGGGCGAACTTGCCCCAAAGGCAGCCGCCCACACCCCTCTCCACTCTTCTCCCCCTAACTCCTCCTGTTCCCAGCGGCTTCGGCAAACAGTCGCTGTCCCATGGTGAGGGGCTGTGAGGGGACCAGGAACACGGGGCAGAGGGACTGCCGTGAGGAGGTGGTCCCTGTCGGGAGCTGAGCAGCCCACAGGGAAGTGAGCCTCATGGTCCCTGGGAAGCTTCCAGAGCGCCAGGGCAGAGCACAGAGTTGGGAAGAAGCAGCCCAGGTGGGCCAGGAAAGCTGCGCCCTCTCTGGGGTCCCTGAGGTCTGAGGGGCCTGAACCGAGCCGGTTGCAGGCCAGGGGGTCGCTCAGGCCGACATGCCTGTCCTGGGCCGTTGCTGGGTTATGAGTGCAATGTTGCCTGTGTCACTGACAAGGCCCCAAGGACAACTGAGCACTGCCCGGAGGGTCCCTGACTACGGATGGGGGGGCTCAGTGAGCAGCCTTGGCCCTTGACCTGTGACAGGGGAGGGGTGGGAGTGTCCCAGAAGGGCAAGGGCGGGGAGGGTCACCTTCCCTGGAGAGGGGTGCAAGCATCTCGCTCCCCCACCCCCCACGCCCCGCCAGTGGCTGTGCTGTGTGGACCCCAATGCCTCCCCAGCTCCCTCTCCCTGTCCAGACCCCTCTTCCTGGTGCTGGACACCCAGTGACTTGCCCCGAGTCAGGGTGGAGTGGGCGGGCCCAGGCCCAAGGAAGGCAGGCAGGACCGGGGTGCTCCCAGGATCCCCCACTCCCACGCCCAGAGGAGCAGGGGGCCTGCAGAACTGGGTGGGCAAACACCGGAACCCTGGGGGCTGGGAGGTCGGGGCGTCACGCTCACCCGAGACCCCAGGGATCTGCGGGAACCCTGCCCGTGGCACTTAAGGGTTAGGAGCAAACAGGCCTTAGAGAAAAGTTGTGGGCTAGGGAAGCTGAGTTAGTGTGCGACACGGGATGGTCCGCTTGAGCGCCCACCTCCCACTCCCACACTCCCCGGACCTCCCCAGGCCGGTCTGAGCGGGGCCTGGGCTCAGCAGGGTCCCCCTACCCCAGGCCAGATGTGAGTGTGTGTGTGAGAGAGGGGGGGGGCAGTGAAAAGTCCTCAGTCTCCCTTTGGCCCCGGTGGGATGAAGTCTGGGTCCAGGACCAGCGCACCCACCCAGACCCGGGTAAGTGTGACTGCAGGAAGTGGGGGGGGTCCCCAAATGCTACAGGACCCGAGTGCGAGTGGCTATGCAGCTGGGAGAACTCTGGGCCGCAGACCTCCGGCGCCCTTGGCCCCAGCTGTCAGGGGGTTCCCACCCAGCTCCGGCAGGAGGGTCACCCTCTGGCTCTGACTGTGACGCCCCCCCCACCCCGGGCATGGGAGTGAGACTCCCCCCACCCCACCCTTGGGCACAGGTCACAGGAGCAAAGAGCCCCGGAGTCTCCCAGGGGCTGAGCGGAGGAGCTTCCCTTGGAGTCGCTTTTGGCCTCTCCGTCCTCCCTCCTGGCACCTTGCCAGTGCAAGCCACGCCTGAGCCCCGTTAGCGGCTGCTCACCAGAAGCAGGAGCCAAAGCCTGGAGGCCAGAGGCTTCTGCCCCTCTCCTCCCTGGCCACACTGGCTTCAGAAGACTGGGTGTTGGTGAGGGCTGGGTGTCCATCTGATGGTGGGAGACCGCAGGGCGAGCAGGGAGGGGTGAGCCCCTCGAAGGACTAGCTGTGAAACTCTAATATACGCACCTGGGCGGCTCAGCTGATTCCGTGGCCGGGGTCATGGTCTCAGGGTCCTGGGACGGAGCCCCGAGCCCAGGAACTCCCCCCACCCAGCCCAGTGGGCCCTGAAGCCCCCAGCACCGAGGCTCCGGGAGTCTGGCTTCTCCCTGTCGCTCTCCCCAAGCCCCTGCTTGTGTGATTGCTCTTTCTGTCTCTCTCAAATAAAATATATATATATTTAAAGATTTGATTTATTTGACAGGCAGAGATCACAAGTAGGCAGAGAGGCAGGCAGAGAGAGAGGAGGAAGCAGGCTCCCTGCCCTGAGATCATGACCTGAGCAGAAGGCAGAGGCTTTAACCCACTGAGCCACCCAGCCTCCCTCAAATTAAAAAAAAAAGAAATCTTGGGGCACCTGAGTGCTCACTGGGTTAAGGCCTCTGCCTTCAGCTCAGGTCATGATCCTGGGGTCCTGGGATCGAGCCCCACATGGGGATCCCTGCTCTGCGGGGAGCCTGCTTCCCTTCCTCTCTCTCTCTGCCTGCCTCTGCCTGCTTGTGATCTCTGCCTGTCAAATGAATAAATGAAATCTTAAAAAAAAAAAAAAAAAACTTAAAAAAAAATAAAGAAAAGAAAATCTTTATCCTCCAAAAAAGGGACAATTCTGGACGTGTGTGTCCCTCGAAGTCCTGTCATTTCAGGCAGGATTCTGTCAGCCGGGCATGTGGCCTTGTCCCACAGGACTCTGTCCTCACAGGGCAGACCACTCTCTCCACGCTTTTCTGGGGACGCGGCCGGGGTGTGTTCCCGAGCGGTCTGCAGCGAGTGCCGGTGTCACCAGCTCCGCCCGCTTCCAGAGCTCCGCGGGCCCTGGGTTGCCTGGGTTCCCAGGAATCGCAGGACAGGGTCTGTTCACTTGAGTGTCCTCAGCCGCGAGTGTGAACAGCCGTTTGTGAAGTGACCACAGCTGAGCCCGGAGCCCAGCCTTCGGGGACACACCCTTGGCTCAAGGGGGAGGAGGTCTTGGGAAGCGGAAAGGGCCCGGAAGGACACAGACGGCTACTCCTGTGGGTTCTGAGTAGAACTGGGGAAGGAGCCAGTGACGGGGTGTGGGGGGGCTTTGGGAAATGGTGTTGCGGGGTGCAGCTCCCAGGCTGCTTGGCCTGAGAGGGCAGGAGCCGGGGAGGTGACCTGAGCCTCCTGTGGCTGTTTGGGGAGGCCACCCAGCAACTGGGACCTTCTCTTGGAGGGTGCAGCCCGCCCCACGGGTCCACCCCTGCCCCTGGCCAGACCTGTTCCAGTGACGCCAGCCCGGAGCCACAGAAGCACCGCCAGTCTTTCCCATCCCGTCTTCCAGCTGGAGGGCCCGGCCCAGCAGCCGCAAGCCCAGTGGGTCTGGCAAAGTCACGTCGTAGGCACCCAGCGTCGCTTTCAGACAGATTCAAGAGCCCCGGATCTCCAGACCCCGGAGTCCCAGCCCAAATCTGCTCTGGGAAGGGCTGTGCCTCTTGCCCCGCCCACCCATCCGCTTCCACAGGGGGGGCTTCCCCGATTTGCTTCCTGTTTTCGGTTTCCCGCTACTTGGCTTCCTCGGAGACGCCTCTAGAAAGCATTGGGTACAAACTCCCTTCTGTCTGGGGAGAGCGCTGAGCGAGGGTCCCGGGCTGTCTGCCAGGCCTCCCCGAGGACAAGGACGAAGAAGACGGGGCGGTGAGGAGCCAGCCGGCCCAGAGTCCACACTCTTCAGGCGCCCGGGGCCCAGGACAGTGTCTGTCACAGCGCTTGACCGCCGTGGAGTAGGTGCCGGCTTCTCCTGGACAAGGGCCCGTCCTTACTACCCATTTGCAGGGTGCCGGTGAGAGAAGGGGGGGCCAGCCCTCCCTAGGGGGAGCCTGGGGAAGCCAAGCTTTCCACTTGTGTGCTCCAGAGCTGCCGTCCTTGGGTGCTGGTGCCACCTGGAAGGGGGGTGGCTTGGGGGATGGCCTGCAGCAGGGCTTGCCGGCAGGAAGGTGGACACTGGGGCCTTGTGCGAAGGCTCCAGCCCCATGCTGAGCTGGGCTGGGCTGGGGGATGTGTCCCCCCCATCAGCACTACGTGGGTGCCTCCCTCCCAGGGACCAGATAGAGCAGGTGGGGACCGGGCCCCTGTGGAAGCAGGGAGTGGGCGGACGGGCTCCTTCCTCTGCACTTCCCGGAGCAGGTCCCCGGTGGTCCTGACTCTGCTGCTCCCGCTCACCAGGAGGGGAGGGGTCTCCCTTGGCGATGGCCTGGCCAAGCGGCATCGCAGCCCCCAGTGTGCCCAGCGTGCCCGGGACGCTGTCCATCAAACCAGCTACCACGTGGGTGTGCAGGGCTGCAGTGGGCAGAGCTTCCGGGCAGGGTCACCTTAGCTAGCCACGGGCATGGGGAGCATCTCAGCCGTGAGTCCTGGGGAGACGGCGCGCAGTGACCCTCCTCTGACGCGGCAGGCAGAGCTCCAGTGGCTGAGCAGCAGCTCAGAGCTCTGATCACGAATCAGAGCAGCGGGAAGTGACGTGTGGCTCTGGAGCCACAGGAGAGAGTTCTAGTGTGTTCCGGAGAGTGGGACAGCCTTCCGTGCAGCACACATTACGGAGGAGCACTGACTCGGTCGGCTTGGGCTCTGGAACACAGCACACAGTCTGGGGACTTCGAGAACAGACGGTCATTTCCCACAGTCTGGAGACCGGGGCTCTGGGATCGGGGCGCCATTGCGCTCAGGGTCTGGGGCGGCCACCTGCGGGCTTGTGCCCAGGGCCTGCCCCTGCGTCCTCACTGCTGGAGGGGTGAGGGGTGAGGGCGCTCACCCCATCCGTGGGGCTCCACCCTTCTGCCCTCATCACCTACCAATAACATCACCTGGGGGTCGGGGCTTCCACACGTGAGTCCGGGGACACCAACATCCAGTCCACAGCAGCCCCTCCCGACCAGTAACCACATGAGCCGCCGCTGAAGAGACAGAAAGGACGGGACGGTGCAGCCACCGTGCGCCCCAGACCTTTCAAAGCCGATGTCGTGTGGACATCAAGGAAGCCCCCGCAGATGAGAACAAGGCTGAGTTCTCAGAGTTTACCGATTGGGGGTCCCATGCCACGTGTGTGTGTGTGTGTGTGTGTGTGTGCGCGTGTGCGTGTGCGCAGCAGAGACCGAGGGCAAGCAGGGGATGGGAGGCGTCCTGGTGGGAAGGGGGCTCAGGTGCCCTGATGGAGAAGTGGGACAGGGAGCTGGAAGACGGGTCTCCTGACGTTGGTCAAGGGAGCATGCTGGCTTTCTCCAGTGGGTCCTGAGTGGGTGGGAAAACTCACTGTACGGATCATTTCCTGGCAGGCTTGGCAAGTGGTTCGGGCGGTCGGTGGCTGAGCTGGTGGCCGCAGACCGTGGACCAAAGTCCTGTCTTGACGGGTGGCCTGCGGTCGTCTGCCCACCGGGTCAGTCTGTCTCCATCTCTTGCAGTCCGAGGGCGGACCTTCTCCGGAGACCAGAGGCAGCTCCCCGGGGGTGGATTCCCAGGTGGCCTCCATGGATCCTGGCCCTGGGGACGAGGGCGCGGCGCTGGCCATCTCCCCTCTGCGGTCGGGCGAGAAGTTCCACCTGTTTGTGAGCTACAGCAGCGTGGACGCTGTGTGGACGCGCGGGCTCATCGGCCGGCTGGAGGCCGACCTCCCGGGGCTGCGGGTCTGCCTGCACGAGCGGGACTTCACCCCGGGCCGGAATGTCCTGGAGAACATGGCCGAGTGCATCCAGCAGAGCCAGAAAGTGCTGCTGGTGCTGAGCCAGGACTTCGTGCGGAGCCGGTGGTGCCTCCTGGAGGCCGACCTGTCTCTCTTCGGCTACTGCCTGGAGAGGAAGCCGGTCATCCCCGTCCTGCTGCGGCCCTGCCAGGTCCCGCTGCACCTCAGCCACCTGACCTACCTGGAGGCCACGGACAGTCGCTTCTACCGCAAGCTGGGGCAGCTGCTGTGCCACGCCAGCCACCGCCTGGAGTGCGCCCTGCCCGCCCGGCGCCCGGCGCCCGCCCTCTACAGTGGGAAGGCCCTGCTGAGCCTAAGCTGCATCAACAGGGACAGCCTGCCCTCGTGGAAGGTGGGGTCCTTCAGCACCCTCGTCATCCCAGACCCCCTGAAGGAGGTGCTAGAGGACCCCGAGGTCTACAGGCACGCCCTGGGCATCCTGAACGGCGTGCGGTCCCCCAGGTCCTGCCTCCGCTACGTGGGCTGCAGGGTCCCGCTGGGCATCTTCCTGATCGTCCTCTCCTTGATGGCGTTCGTTCTCGCCGTCGTTCTGGGGCTGCAGAGAAGCCCGCCGGCCGAGCGCTTCTACCTAGTGTCCGCCACGGGTTTTTTCTGCCCTCTGCTCATCGTCCTGGGCGTGAACGCCCTGTGCTGGTTCCGGAGGTTCTCTCGGGAGAAGATGCGGGAGCTGGCGCTCCGGGTGGGCGAGGCCAACGTGCTGCTGGCGCCCCACTCGCTGCTGATGGGCTGCGACACCATGAACAAGCTCTACTTCGTGTACGTGCTGCTGGAGGACTGCCGCCAGGTCTTCCTGCGGGCCCCCGACGGCGAGGCCCTGTTCCGAGAGGCCCTGCTGCGCTTCTCTTCCAGCTACACTTGCTGCGTGGCCCACGCGCACTTCCCCGCCTGGGAAGACGCCCAGGGGACTCCGGGCCACCTGGAGCTGGGCCTGTGCTTCTGCCAGTTCGTGTCTCTGCAGCTGAAGACACCCCAGGGTCTTGGGGTTAACCCCGTGTGACGGCAGGAGGGGCTGCCGGGCCGTGGCTGTGGACATGGCCTCCCCGAGGCCCAGGTGGTGCACACAGGACCTCACATCTGGTCAGGACACTCGCCCTGCAGCCCTCACACTGGCCCAAGGGCCCCACGGGCTGCTCTGAAGGCACAGTGACCATGTCAGCCCAGCTGGCCCGAACCGTTTGGAAAGGGGCTCTTTGACGAGACTACCTGAGAGCAGGCTGGGGAGGCAGCAGGTCCTCTTAGGGTCTAGCCCGCTCCTCGGGAAGAGCTCGTGCCTGATGCTGTCGACACGGCAGGTTACCGTCCTGGGGGGACCAGGGCCGACGCGCCGGCTCCCTGTGGCCCTCTTCCTGAGCAGCGTTTACAGACACCTGCCCCTCCTCCCAGGACACATGGGGGCGCTGGCAGTGTGTGGGGACACCAGGCCACCCTCTGCCGTCAGGGCGCCGACACACACACTCATGCCTTTGCCCATGCCGTTGACTCTGGGAGCTCGTGGGGGGCCCCCTGCAGCCCCACTGTGGCTGGGAATGAGAAGGCCAGCGTGTGTCCTCAGCATGGACACCCGGTCAGACCCGAGTCTGCTCCTTCCCTGCCTCAGCCTGTCCCCAGCCTCGCTTTCCCAGAGGAGGGTGGCTATAGCCAGGTGGTACGCTCTCCAACCTTGTCCCCTCACCCAGAAGGCTGTGCAGACGTCACTCCCCACCCTGGGGTTTCTGGCCATCTGCAGACGCTCTCCCCATGAGAACAGAGTGAGGTCTGCAGACGAGAACATGAAACACGTGAGCTGGTTTTGGCTGTGGGGTCGGAGCAGGGGACACTACGACACGGCCCCCTCTGCTCTGTGCCCTGGGTGGGGTTGAGACCCTCACACTCCATGCCCATGCCCATGTAAGGGTCATTTGGGCTCCACAGAGGTCCCTCGGCTCCAGCAGAGAGCTAGGGCCAGACTTTGGAAATGGGGGGTAGCTGGGGCGCTGCCAGAGCCTCGGCTCATCTGTCTCTAAATGTGCAGGTGGCAGGGACTCTCCCGCTACATTTGAAGTCAGTGCCAGGCCCACGTCCCCAGCCCCCTTGGTGCCCTTGGGCCCGTGGCCAGGTGCTGCTCTGGCAAGTATTTGGCTCAGGCTGGTTTGCGAAAGCTCGGGCCCCAGACCACAGCCACGGGGCAGCAAGTCCCTCAGTGACCCCCGAGCAGCCCTTCTGGTCAACCGTGTACCTGCCTGCAGAGACCTTCTCACGGGCCCCTTAGACAGGACCTCACCCCACTCCACCCCACGGAGCTTACCAAACCCTGCTCTTGTCGTTTGAGCTGACCCGTCTGGTCCTAGCTCAGGAGCCCCAGAGCAAGCCACCCAGAGACCCTGGGAGCTGTGATCCTGCCTCGTCTGCGTAGGCCATGACCACACTGCCTTGACATGGCCTCTCCGGGCAGGCGCGCACCACCCCCAGGACCCGCCAGCAGCAGACTTCTCTATTTCAACTTCTCTCGTGGAAGCGCAGCAGATCCCGTGGTCTGTTGCTAAACCAAAAGTCCCCACCCAGCAGCCTGGATACACTTAACACGTGTTCATGGAACATGGAGGCTGGACTGTTCTCGTCTTTCCTGGGCCCAGGATAGCACAGGGAGGAGCCTGGCCAGAGGCAGCTGGTCGGGGGGCAGAGAAGGGAGGGAGGGGCTCTGGGCAAGAGGACAGTGTGAGGAAAGGCACAAGGTAGGACCCCAGGTCACAAGAGTAGCTGCCCAGGAGGGTCCCTCGAACCCAGGGCTCACTGGGTGAACTTTGGGTGCCAGAGATTTCTTGGGGGCAGTGCTTGGCACTGGGATCCACTCCAAGGGGTGCCAGCACCTGGTCTCTGAGATGTCCAAAGCAGGGCGCCTGGTCTGGGCCCCAGGCTGAGAAAGAGCCTCCCAGGAACAGTGGGGACCCTCCAGCCCCCACAGTAGTGGCACAGGATGAGGACCCAACAGCCCCACCCACACCCACTCTAGGCCAGGGCCAAACCCCCAGAGGGCACCCACGGCTCTCACAGGGTTAGGGTTAGGGTTAGGCTCTGTCTGGGGACGGTCCCTGGGGGCCTGCGAGCCAAGGCCTAGCTGCGGGCAGGGACGCCCCCGCTCCTCGGGCAAGCTGCGTGGTGATGGCAATCGCCCCACCCTACAGCGCTGTGCCGCGCGGCCCAGAGACAGTAGACAGAGGACAAAGAACTCCTGTCCCTTCAAAGGCCATGATTTTTAAGGTCATGAAATAACACACTTGTGCACACAATAAAGAGAAAATGCCTAAAGGAACCATTTTGTAGGACTGTTGGTCTCTTACTCTGGCTGCGGGACATCCCAGCGCTTTCAGATTGTGTGGGCTCAGGAAGGCCGCTGAGCCTGGGGGGCCCTTGGCCTCCAGCCCCGAGTCGTCTTCCAGTTCCCCAGGAGGCGTCTGGTCCGCTCTTGCTGGGATCTTGTGCGGATGGCCCGCTGGCCTGCGAGACGCGGGGGCGGGGCGGGGCGGTGTCTACTCCGAACACTCGTCCGACCTGGGGCGCCTGGAGGCTCAGTTGGTGAAGCGTCTGCCTTTGGTTCAGGTCAGGAACCGAGGCCCTTGTCAGGTTCCCCACTCAGCGGAGAGTCTGCTTCTCCCTCTGCCCCTCCCCCTGATGAGGGAGCAGGAGGCTGGCTGAGGACAAAGCAGGAGCTGGCGCCTTCACCCGCTCTTCACCCGCTCCCCTCCATACGTGTAGCATCCCTCAGGCAGCCCTGACTGCCATGAACAATAAGCAAATAGTTAACCTGCGGAGCTCACAATCCTGCTAGACAGGAGTCTCCCTTGGCTTACAAATGTCCTACATCTCACTAACAAAGACGATTGATAACAGGATTGTGACACCCCACCAAAAAGTCTCCCAACTATCTTAATGCTAATGGCTGGTCTAAAGACAAGATTGATCCAGCCACTAGGGCAAGGCCTCCGGCAGGCCTGGGACATCCTGGCACCTTGTAGGCATCTTTAGCATATGAAAACTCCACTGAAAGCTCCCTTCCCCTCACCTTCCCCCAGCCGCAGGGTTATATAACATGCCTACCCTCACAACGGGCAGCAGCCGCATCTCCGACTGCCCACGGGCTCTGTCCCCGTGCTCTAATAAATCACCTTTTGCACCAACAACGTCTTAAGAATTCTTTCTTTAGTTGTCGGCTCCGAACCTCCTCACCCCATCGAACCTGACTTAGGTTCTGGGACTTCATCACCCCTGCCCGTGCTCGCCTCTCTCAAAGACAGAAATAGAATCTTTAAAAAAAAATGCATCAGGTCTAACTCTGGCCAGTTCAAGGAGCCCTACTCAACCCCCCAGGACACCTGCCTCCTCCACTGCCACACCGAGGGACAGAGTCTCCTGCAGAGAATGTGCCTGGGGATCTGTCACTGGGATGCTGGGGGAGGGGCCGGAGTGAGAGGACACATGCGCGCACGTTTGCACGTACGTGTGCACATGCCTGGCCTATGAGTGTGTGTGCGTGTGCCCGGCCCAGGTGCATGTGTGTGAGTGCACGTGGGGCACATGCGTGCACAGGGGGCCCCGGAAGCATCACCACACCGCAGGACTCTGAGGGAGGACCAGCCTCTGTTCCTCTGTCTTCCTCAAGATGCAGCCCCCAGGGTCCCACTGGGTCCCACGTCAGGGCCCCACTGCAAGGCCCCCGGGAACCTGTAGTTCTAAGAGGTTCCAGCCGTGGCAGCCGACTGCAGTGTGCGCTAACCCTGTGAGCTGGGTCGCCCTCCTGACTACCCCCGCACAGGGCTCACCTTTCTGCTGGGCCGTGGCTGGCAGGTGCCTGGCTGGGGAGAAGGCTCTGTGCTCCCAGATGATGAGAGGACACGCTGCCGTGTCTCTGTTTCTGGGAGGGTGATGGCCAGCAAAGGCTCACCTGCTGGATCCCACCCCCGAATGCCCAGGCCTGGCCCTCAGTGTTTGCCTGACAGGGGGAGGCATGTAACCTTGAAGCGACCTTGAGGATAGTGTCCAAGGGCTGCACATGCGAGCTGCCCTGAAGAGACGGGAGGAGATGACTGGAACCGGGGACAGTCTCATTGGCGGGTGGTGGGGGTAGGTGCACCCCAGTGAACCTCGTGGGGTTGGCGGGCACATGCATGAACACCGTCCTCGACCGGATGCCGCGCTCTGTTTCCCGCTGGGTCACAGGGGAACCCACACCAGCCAAACTCACGTCCTGCTTAAATTACCCCCTCGCATGTGGGTCGCGCCGGGATGGGCGCCAGGGGACCAGGGCTGACCGTGCGTCTGATTACCCAGGGCTGCCTGGCCTGGACACAGCATTAATTCACAGAGGACTCACCCCGTGCCTGCGGCGTGTCCAGGAGAAGGACAGCTGGCCCCAAAGACCACAGTGCCCTGTGCGTGACTGCCCGTTTGACCTCGAACCGAGAGCCCAGCATTTCTTCCCCCTCTGAGCAGTTTCTCACATTGTCCTGAATCTCCTCATCCTGGGGGTCCTGTGTCAGGGAGCCCGTGAACGTGGACACAGTCTGTTTGTGGAGGAAATGTTGTAGCGTTGGGACATTGTATCTTACGCCGTCAACAACACGGGGTTGCAGGGCAGGGCTCTGGTTTGTGCAAGGGTTTTTATGACAGGTTTCTGTAAAACTGGGGGGAGAGCAAAACTCAAGGGACCCTGAGAAAGGAGCCAGGCCAAGGGCAGGAGGCCTGTCCGGTGCCCTGCGGGCCTGCTTCCTGCAGGCCTGGCTAGGTCTGCCCTGAGCCCTGGGAACACCCTGAAGTCCTGCTGGCTCCTGCTGAGCAGTATCAGTAACTCGAAATTTGAAGGGTTAAACTTTATTGCAATAAAGTGTGAGAGAGTTTCATTCAAGGTCTGACTAGCTCTGACTTCGCTGTGATGCTGAGCAGCTCCCAAGTGCTCACGGAGGCTTGCTGGGCAGGTAGCAGGTCCACACGACGTTCACAACGCCGAGAATGTGATGTACCCATTCAGGGTTAGAGCCTGAAATACCCAAGACATCTAGTTAATCAAGTTCAACACGTTTGTGAAAGGTCTTTTAAAAATTAGAGACTGACTATATCAGATGATTAAGTTAATGGCATTTTGATCACAGAGCACGAGAAGACTCACTAACAGAAACGTAACTGGGTTCACAAGTCAGCTTTTTTTTTTTTTTTAAAGATTTTATTTATTTATTTGACAGACAGAGATCACAAGTAGGCAGAGAGGCAGGCAGAGAGAGAGGAGGAAGAAGGCTCCCTGCTGAGCAGAGAGCCCGATGCGGGGCTCGATCCCAGGACCCTGAGATAATGACCTGAGCCGAAGGCAGCGGCTTAACCCACGGAGCCACCCAGGCGCCCCACAAGTCAGCTTTTAAACGGAGCTTGAAAGGTTGGGGACGCTGGGGGAGGGGTTCAGGACAGACCCCTCAGCCCGGGCCAGGCTGGGGGTCGTTGGGTGCTGAGGGCACTTCAGATCCTGCAGGCCCAAGACACACTCCTGTTCCCCCTTAACGACACAGAAGAAATTAAGTTGGGGTCTTTCCCCAAATAAGGGTGACAAGCAGATCGATCTCATCGGAGTGACCTATCTGCACGGCAAACCTCTGCCCTTCTTATCGCCCTGCGAAGAGCACCCTTTCCTCTCAAGTCCCAGGCCACCCCTTTCTGTGAGGTGACAGATGGACCTCATCTGCACGACTTTGAAGTCCCCACGCCTGCTGATTCCCCGGACCGCACAGACGGATGCCGTTAGGTTTGACTTTGTCCGGCGCCTCTGTCTCACGTCCATGCGATTCTCGCTCAAGCCAGACGGGCCTTTGAGGGGAGGGAATTGTTGCTCCCTGGCCCTGGTTTGAATTTTCAGGTATAAATCATGACATTTGTAAAGTAAAAGATTTTAAGTCAGCAAGACTGCTCCAGGGAATTTGCCCCGAAGGTAAATCTCTGCAGCACAGAGCACAGACGCAAAATTATTCACTGCAGGCGGGGAATGGGCGGGGGACCGTCCTGCCGGGTCAGGAGCCAGGAGAGCGCTCACACCGGCGGCCGGTGATTCTCAGTGCCTGTAAGGGACCGCGTGGCAATAAAAAATGTTCTTGGGGCGCCTGGGTGGCTCAGTGGGTTAAAGCCTCTGCCTTTGGGGGCACCTGGGTGGCTCAGTGGTTAAGCCACTGCCTTCGGCTCAGGTCATGATCTCAGGGTCCTGGGATCGAGCCCCGCATCGGGCTCTCTGCTCTGCGGGGAGCCTGTTCCCCACCCCCCTCTCTGCCTCTCTGCCTGCTTGTGATCTCTGTCCGTCAAATAAATAAATAAAATCTTGGAGAAAAATAAAATAAAAATAAAAAATGTTCTTGGCCCTTGTCCCCTTGCCCTTGGCAGGGCTCCGAAAACTCGGGATCTCGCGAGAGCCTGGGTGACTTTCATGACTCAGAGCCACGCCCGAGTTGACGCGAATGACACAGGTCTGGGTGGTGTGGAGGCTGCTCCCGCCTGGCCTGGGGGCCGGAGGGTGCGAACAGGGGCGACAGGCTCTGGGGCAAGGAGCTCGGGGCTTCCGAGGTGCGCCTGTGCCCACAGCCGGCGCCTCTCCCTGAGCTGTGTACTTCATCACAAACGAGTACCCCGCTCAGTGCTTTCCGGAGTTCTCAAAGTCGTAAGACAAGGCGTGATCCCCCCACTCGGTGGTCGAGTGGGACAGGAACGTGGGTGGCCCGAAGACCTGACGCTTGTGACGGAGCTGGAATCAGGCGGGCTCCTGAGACCAAGGCCTCCACTTGTGGGGTCTGTGCTAGTTCTGGGGAGTTGATGTCGGCATAGGACTGAATTGCAGGACACCCAGGCTGTGTCGGAGAATTGATTGTCTTGTGTGGGGGAAATCCTTACAGTGAAAAATGTCAAACGGGACAAATAAAATGGGAAACTGATTTCCCTCAGGGGCGGGAGGGATCCGCTCCCGTGTCGGAATCCTGTTAATGTTTTACATACTGAATAGTAGGATACAATCAATAAAATGGGGAAGGACCCAGAAACAGTGCAAGCCGCCATAGTGAGTCCGCTGGGTGTCCGCAGGGCAGCACAGACACAGGGACGCGAGGAGCACAGAGGTTTAACTACAGCTTTGCGCTCAAACTGAAGACAGACTCCAGAGCGGCCCCAACGCTAGTCCTGCGCATCTGAGACCCATGCTAGGGCTTACCAGTTTTGAAAAGGATGCCCGTGTTTTCTAACCCTAAGCAAACAAATACACCGAGAACAGGTTTTTCTGTGTTGGAGGGGGGCATTATCAGTAAGGGAGGGGGGAACTAGAATGAACCGGATGTTTTGGGGTTGGGATTAGAGGCGTCACTCCGAAGTCATGGAGATGTGTGCACATGGTTGGCGCACAGTCTACAGGTGTCTGAGCGTGCTGTGTGGACTCGTGGGGACTGATCCGTGCACGCACACACACTCGCACACCCATGTGCGTGTGTCTATGTGCACACCCAGATGCACAGAGAGGAGGGAAACGCAGGTCGTGCGTGTGTGACTGTGAACGTCATGCCTCATGTATCACACAGACCGCGCCGGCCCGATGCACCGAGGGGCCGGAGGAACACCCGCGACCGGCTCCCAGACCGCCGTGGCACCAGTCAAGCCTGGAGCATCTTCGTGCCAGAAAGTTAGGAAGTGCCCAGAGACGGACTGCCCTGAGCCAGCTACGAAACAACGTGAACACAAAAGCAAACACTGACGATGGGTTTAGCCGATCGGAAGATGGGAATCAGTGGGCCGCGCTGACGTACAAAAATGAAAGGGGAGAAGAGAGAGCTCGTCTTTACGTCAGCTAGCTACGAGTAGAAAAAATGCTGAATTCAGACAGTCGCCTCTTGGAAAATGCAGCATGACTGATCCAGACAAGAATCGCCGGGGGATGCTAAACGGGGGTTGGTGAGGACCAAAATACTCACATCGTCTGAGAGTATCTTCCCACAAAACGTGTATTAATTTCCAAAGGGCAAATGGTAAGGTCACGAGGCCCACCAAAGCCACCTTAGCAGAGTGATCTAAGCCAACCGCGGGGCGGACAAGCGGACCTCACGTGGCTCCTGACGCCCCACCCATGTGACACTGAGGGGACACGGCCTCACTCCTGGGGACGCAGACGCCGGCTGCTCGCGACAACACGCTTCACGCACGCAAGCTGAGGCCAGGCCACAGATGACACGGCCTGCGTGCCTCACGCCGTGAAGGTCACCACACACAGACTGAGCTGCCCCAGGGGAGAAACCACTAAGGACGGTGTGGCCGGCTCTTGGACCGCATCCCAGGCCAGATGGTTCTTTTTTTTTTTTCTTTTTTTTGCTATGAAGGACGTTGTTGAGACAGTTGGGAAAATATTACTAAGGAACATGAATTAAATAAGAGTATTGCATCAAAGTTAAGTTCCTGATTTTGACCATTGCACAAAGTGACGTAAGAACACGCCCTCCTTGGGCAATCCACACTGAGCTATTTAAGAGTTGAGAGGCGACTCTCTCCCCAAGGCTCAGAAGCACTTCGGTCAGGTGACAGTCACAGAGCCGGTACCTGCTCTGTCATCTTCAGATGACAGTCATGACTGGCAGGTGAGTGGATGGATGGATGGAGGGCTGGCTCGACAGACAGGAGCCCAGTGATGAGGGACACAGTACTCACAGCCCATCCCTGACCTGTCCACCCCCATGCCCCCCACCTGGCCTCCAGTGTGTCCGTGGTTTCTCAGAACACCTTGAACACCCGTCTCGCTTCCTGGTCACTGCCCCCCGTTCCATAGCTGCTCAGACCCCTCACCTCGCCTCCTTGGTCTGGAGGCTGGATGGTCTCACGTTGTCTGAGTGCCGGGCCCTGTGTCCCCCCACAGGACAGCACTAGGGCCAAGAGGGGCCTCCTCCAGGACTCTGACCCAGGTCACCCAACACTAGGTGGCCCCATTGAAAAGGCCGGTCTCTTTCCTGTCTGGTTCTTTTGCTTGAGCTCCCGAGGGTGTCCCCCCTACCCCCATCCCAGCCCTTGGTGCTAGGGCCTGAGCTCACCTCTCACCAGGTGGGGTATCGGGGCCTAGGATCAAAGCCTCAGAGGAGGACAGGTACTGGAGTAGGGGCCATGGTCAGGCCTAGCCGGGCAGGAGCAGACCTGGGCTTCACAGGGCCGAAGCAGAGGGGGAGGGGTGGTGCTGTGGGCTGGGTAAACGGACTCCTGCTAACTCCGACACCCTACGACCTCCCACCTCCTCTCTAGCTCCAAGGGAGTGGGCGGTGGGGGTGCCCTGGGAGCAGGGAGCCCTCTCATGTCCCAGGAAGGGGGTCACGTCCCCTCTTCAGTGGCCCAGGGCCCTGTGGACCCATGCATTCTCTCATTTCTTCAGTGACTCTCTGCTATGGGCGAGGCGGTTGGGTTGGGGTCAGGAACCGGGCCTGCTTGCTCAGAACAGGGGGATTCAGCCGCTCCTGTCAAATCCCGGGGGGTGGGGGTGTGTGTGTGCAGGCGCAGCGGGAGGAGGAGCTCTGCTGCAGGGGTGCTGGGGGAGTCAGGGCTGGAGCTCAGGTCCCAGAGGATTCCCTGAACAGCTTATTTCTTTGCAGCGAGCCCAGCAATGGACCACACAAAGCACAGTCCACGCTGGGTCTTGGCGCCCAGGCTGGCTCCCTGCCCGTCCACGCGGCTCTTCGGGATCCTTCAGGGGTCCCTCTGGGCAGTCGCGGGAGACAGACGGCAGGAAAGGAAAGAGACAGGGAAGAGACCCGCGGGTCGGAGGATGCTCAGGACAAACACGAGACCCAGGCGGATGTGAATCTTTACTTAGAGAAAAGCAACAGAGCTACAAGCTCGGGCTGGGGGCAGGGGCATCAGCGAGTTCTGGAAGCAGGAGCACGACCACAGCGCGGGAGAGCGGCGGGCGAGGGCGGTCACAGGTGCCGGCGGGGCGCTGCCAAGACAGAGGGGAGGAGGGGCGAGAGCCGCGCTGCGAGGCGGGCAGGTGACCCCCCCACCGCCCACCTGCGTGGTTAGGAGCGCGTGGCTGAGCCCCCCGCCCCTTCGCTTCCAGGTCGCGGGACACCCCCCCCACCTCCGCTTCCAGTTCACCCGGCATCCCCCCTCCATCACCCGCCCCCCCCCCCCCCCCCCGCACACACACTACGCCACCCATCAGTCCCCGCCCGGCCCCCAGCACACCTACCCGGGCTGCAGGCGCCGAGGCCATCACTGCGGGGCCGGGGGCGGGGCGCTGCCGGCCGCCTTCCGCGCCGCCTCTTTCTCTCCCGGCGCGGCGACCTTGCTGGGGGGCTCGGTGGCCGGCCCCGACCCCGCCCCCGCCGCCGCCGCCGCCGCCGCCGCCCCCGCCGCGCCCGCCTGGGTGGGCGCCTTGGGCCCTTCCTTGACGGCGCGGTAGCTCTCCCCCCAGGCCGAGGGCGTCTCGGTGCCGTGCTTGCGGCTCAGCGGGTAGGCCCCGATGGCCGCCAGGATGCTGCGGTGGCGCTCGGGGTCCATCTCGGTGTAGTACATCTCCAGGGTCAGCGGGGTGCAGATCTTGTGCTGCGGGAGGGGGCGGGTCAGGGGCGGCGCCGGAGGGGGTCTTCCCTCGGGGCGGGGGGAGGGCAGGCAGCGGGGACACGGGGCGGGGACACTCCGCCCGGTCGGCCTGGACTGCCCCACTCCCCAAGCGGTCCCGCTGCTCGCCAGGCCTTACCCGAAGCAGGAAGCCGTCGGGGCAGGTGAACTGGTCATACCAGATGGCCTTGTACATGATTAGGACACAGCCCAGCAGCGCCATGGCAAAGGCGATCATCCGCGCCGTGGGCAGCTGCGGGGCGGGTGAAAGAAGGACGCTGTCGCGGGGGTTGTGAAGCCTGGCGAGGGCAAGGGCAGCATCAGGGGCTCACTGGCCCCTAGGGGCAGGGGCGCTTCTAGCTCCAAGCCGGGGAGGAAAGGAGAGGGAGCAGCTTTCACTGATGGAAAACAAGCGGCTTTAGAAATGCTATGCTACAAAGAACAAACACCATCCTTTCGAGAGGAGAAAGTATTAGCCAGATGGGGGCAGAAGTGACCTTCCTTCCTGCGCACCAAACCCGAGTCACTAAGGAAGGGACACGTGAACCCCTGGGAAAAACGGGGCCCCCGCAGGAGCAGGGGCGGCCTAGACTGGCTCTGCACAGCGGGTCTGAAGGCAGCTGCTGCCCTCACCCCCTTTATAGCAGGAGGAAGGCTTCTGACTGGGCTGAGAGCAGGTGAGTAAGCAAGGGGCCCCCGCCAACCTGGCTGGTGTCTGGGCTCCGTGCCTGCAGCTGCTCCACCCTCCCCATCTCCCCTGCCCTGCCTCCCCCTGGAAGTGACCACTGGGCAGCATGGGACGGGGTTGGGGGGGTTACCCTGCGCCCTTCCTCTGGGTGGTTACAGGCCAGCTTCTGGGCCTCCAGGTCAGGGAACTTCTTTGGCTGGTCCGGGGAGGAAAGCTGATATTCCGTCTGCGTCTTGATAACCACCTGCAGAGAGAGGTGACCCAGGAAGACCCTAAATGGGGAGGACTAGGAGGGGTGCAGGGGGCCGCTGCCCGGCAGTGGTGTGGGTGCTGCCCAGCCACCAGGACTGTCTAGTGGGCTAGGCTCCCCTGGTTACAAGCCAAGACTAGGGGAAGAGGGATGCTGGATGCCTGCTGGGCCATGGCGGCCTGGGGGCCCACAGATGGAGCCCCTCAATCTGCTGACTGCCTTCAGTTCTAAGGGTGTCAGCTCTCCCTGCTAGGACTGCCCCGTAGCTGTTCCACAGCTCGGCTCCTTCCTCCAGGAAGTACACCTCCCCCTCTGGCTCCCAGAGTCTCGAGGCCCCTACCACGATGTGGCCCAGGCAAGTGCTGTGTGAGCTCCCAAGGGCAAACAGTGGGCCCACCTGTCTGTCGAGAACAGGGTCCAGCACTAGAGCAGACACCACTGAAGCCTGCCTAGATCCCTGGAGAACTGCCCTCGGCCAATGGGTGGGGCACACCTGTCAACGCCTGAGGTCCCCACCCCGTGGTCCCCAGACGAAAGTTGACTGATGTGGGTACAGATGGCTGCCGCCTGCCCTCCTGCTGGGACAACTCCTGGTGATGGTCACACTCCAGAGCGCAGGTGGGGTGAGGCAGGGCCACTCCAGAGCTGGGCCTGCTTCCTCCAGATTCCTCCAAAAGCTGCGCTCTCTCAGTCACGGCCCAAGCACCCTGCCTCGGGCCCGCAGGGAAGGCATCTTCCTTGCGGAGACCCTGCCGGGTGGCACCATGTGTTGGGCACTGTCTGCAAGATGGCATGTGAGTCCTGACGGTCAGCCTGCAGCCAGTCCCCCCCTCACAGTGCACAGGTGACTCTGGGTGACCAGCTGGAGAGCTGACCAGTTCGCACAGAGAGCCTGTGGCCAACTAGGGTTCTGGCCCAGCCCAGCCCTTCCTCTGCTTGCTCTCCTGTGTGCTGAGGGGAGACCACATCTAAATAACCCGTAGCCCACGGCCCTCTATTCCCAGGACAGGCTTGGAACGGCCCTTCATGCCAGCCGAGGCCCTCACCTGGTCAGGGAAAGGCGGCTGGAGCTGGCTCACATCCAGGGGGCTGATCAGAGGGACGCTGTCCGTGGTCACCCCGTCCTGGTCCCCGGGGTCTTTGCCCGGCTTGCCCGAGAAGCTGCAACCCAGCTTCACCATGGTGAGCGGTGGTCCTTGTCCTGTCTGGAGGTAGTCACATGTCACTGCCCGCTCACCACCTAGCAGATGTCCACGCGAGCTTGCGAGGCTGGCCCCAGTGGACACTTAAAGGGAGGATGCCCAGAAGAACTTGCATTCTCTCGGTAAGTTTCTGTGTTATCATGCCAGAGCAGGGAGGCCACGCGCAGACAGGCCCTCCTCCGAGGCCAGATTGGGCCTCTGTCCCTTCCTGACTTCTGGTCTCCCCACGGGCCCCAGAGTTGGGCACCGGGTGGTGTCTCTGACTGGTGAATGCCCAGACACTCAACACTGGCGCAGTCCGCCGGCCAGCAGATTCTAGCGCATACCCTGAGAGCAGCTACCTTGCTCAACGACAATGACCCCAGGGAGCCTGGGGGCTCCGTTGGTTCATGGTCCGACTCTGGATTTCAGCTCAGGTCATGATCTCAGGGTCGCAGGATCGAGGCCCACATCTGGTTCCCTGCTTAGTGGGGAACCACCTGCTTGAGATTCTCTCTCTCCCTGCCCCTCTCCCACCTCTCTTTCTCTTAAAGAAGTAAGATCTTTTTAAAAAGTCATTTGATTAATTTCAATAATATCTGGGTGGCTCAGTGGGTTAGGCCGCTGCCTTCGGCTCGGGTCGTGATCTCAGGGTCCTGGGATCGAGTCCCGCATTGGGCTCTCTGCTCAGCAGGGAGCCTGCTTCCTCCTCTCTCTCTCTGCCTGCCTCTCTGCCTACTTGTGATCTCTGTCTGTCAAATAAATAAATAAAATCTAAAAAAAAATAATATCTGGAAAAGTATTTGACAAGATTCAACATCCATTTATTATTTTGAAAGTCTATTAGCACTCTAGGGGCGTCCTTAATCTGATTGATAACGGCCAGCCACAAAATTCCCTACGCCAACCCTTACTGCTTGTGAACAGTGAAAGCTTTGTCTTCAAGATGAGGAAGGAGATAAAAAGGCCTTTTATTATCAGTTCTATAAACCATGGTGCTGGAAGTCTGAGCCAGGCTGTAGGGGAGGAGAAGCGGACGGGAAAGGCCTGGAGATCAGGCGATACAGTCACTGCTCACGGACTGGACGTCGTGTGTGTAGAAAATCCACGTGAATCTGTGGACCCATGACCAAGCCTGGAGGGAGAGTCCAGCAGGGTCCGTCCAAGGCTTTTATATTTCTATGTAGCGGTGACAAAAAATTAGAAAATAAGCTTTTGAAAGACTCCATTTAAATGGTATTGGAAATGTCAAATGCTCAGGAGAAGACTTCAGGGCAATGGGGGAATCCCACATGGAAAATCATGGAAGACCTCAGGCAAGACATCATTGACTAAGACGAAGGGAGACCCAACTTCCTTAATAAGTGGGGAACAAAACGGTCATGGATTTTGGGAGGTTCCAAGTTTAAACATGTTCCTTTTCCCCCAAACTGTATCTGTAGGATGAATAAATGCCAGTGGACAGGGCGCCTGGGTGGCTCAGTGGGTTAAGCCGCTGCCTTGGGCTCAGGTCATGATCTCAGGGTGCTGGGGTTGAGTCCCGCATCGGGCTCTCTGCTCAGCAGGGAGCCTGCTTCCCTCTCTCTCTCTCTCTCTGCCTGCCTCTCCATCTACTTGTGATTTCTCTCTGTCAAATAAATAAATAAAATTAAAAAAAAAATGCCAGTGGACAGCCCAGCAGAATTTCTGTGTGTGTGAACTCGCCAAACATCGTAATTTTGGGGACAAGAACACATGTGACATCTTGTGAATGAGCAAGAGGGGACTCATCTGCAGGCGTCCAGCTTACACGGCTGTGCGGTCCTGATGTGGATGCACAAAGCCCCATGTGACACACACATGCATGGACCACGGACTTGTGACAGAGTTGCTGTGCAAAGCAGGGGGCATGGCCGCCTGTGGATAAACTGATGTCCACATGGAAAACAGGGCACCTAAGCCCTGCCTCTCTGCACACACAGAAATCTACTCCAGGTGGGTATGCCTCAGTTGGGAAGGCATCTTGAAAGTAACACAGGAGAATATTTTCCTGGTCTGGGGGAGGGAAGAGTTCCTCAATATGAAAATTAAGTATCAACCATAAAAAGACTACATTAAAATTAAGAACTCCCACTTATCCAAACATAGCCTTCAAAAATGGAAACAGAAAGCAAGAGTGGAGAAGATATTTGGAACATGTCATGGCAAAGGACCTGAGGCTCATCTACCAGAAATGCTCAGGTCCTAACCCCCACTACTTGTGAGTGTAACCTCACTAGGAAACAGGGACCTTGCTGATGAGACCAAGTGAAGATGACGTCATACTGGATTACGGGCCCCTAGCCCATTGACTGGTGTCCTTACAGAAGGGGGAAATTTGGACACACACAGGGAGGTGGTCATGTCCAGAAGGAGGCAGGGGTTGGAGGGAAGCATTCACAAGCGAAGGGATGCCTGGGGTTGCCAGAGCTGGCAGAGGCAGAAAGGATCCTTCCCTGGAGCCTCAAAGGGAACACAGCCCTTCTCAGCCCTTGATTTCCAGCTTCTTGCCTCCAGCGCCTGTCAAAGAAGAAATGTCTGTTGTTTCAAGCCACCCACTTCTGCTCATGCATTACAGCCACCCAAGGAAGCCAGGACAGGCAGATGTCTGTCTAAAGAGTGTGAAGAACAGCTCGAGCTGATAAAGAGAAAGAAAGAGAAACCTAATTGGAAAATGGACAGCGAAGGATTTCAAATGTCCATGGATACTAACAAGCTGCCCCCTCATTCGTCCATGAGGGAGACAAATTAGAACCAGCTTAAGATACACCAAAGCCCATCCAAGTCCAGGAGAGCTCAAGGAGCAAAGGATGCCATGCAGGTGGCGTGGACCCACATAATCCACACGTGTCCAACTGTGACCAGCCCTCACTCCAGGCGGACACCCAGCACGCACGAGCGTGGAGAGCAGCGCTGTTCCCAGAAGTACTCACCACCGCACAACATCCAGAGGAAAGCAAGTAAATGGATGAGGCATTCCTACCCAGTGAAGGGTCACAGCTGCGGGCAGGCACAGCCCCAAAGCCCACCAGATGAGGCCAACAGAAGCCAGGCACAAAGGCAGCTTCAAGAACAAGCCATCTCTAACCATAACCTTTAGGAAGCAATCACGGGCAATTAGGGACATGCACTCTGGAGGTCCAGAGGAATTCATTGCTTCTGAGTCTGGAGAGTCTGGGGGGGGGGGGTCTTTGGGGGAGGGAGCAGCTTCGGGGAGAGGTGGGATTTCTAGTCTTCACTTCGATGGTGGATGACTGGGGAGCACTTACCTTCAATCATCAGGCTGCACGTCTTTTTTATGTCCTCTTCTGAATAGTCATTGTATTTCACAACAAAAAGTGTTCCAAATGATTGAAACCAACAACCAAAGGACAGCAGGTTGGTGGCGGAGGCCCACCTACCCCATACCCTCCAAGTCCAGGATTTGGACCCTGACTTTCGCCTGAACAGAGAAAGTGAGCCCCTTGGCCATGGTGGCCTGGTTGTCCCTCGACTACCTTCCTTGTGAGGACTCAAGGGCAGAGCCCCAGGGGCTGTGCTCCCCTCCCTGGCCACCGCCTGCACCCATCCTGCAAAGACTGCTGTGCCTCTGAAGCCCCAAACACCTCTCCCCCTCCCCCCCAGCACAGGTGCCCACCAGGCCCAGAGGTGACCCAGCCTCTCACAACCCAGACGCCAGGACAAGCAGGGTGGGGCTACAGGACGGGGGAGCTCCCACCCAGAGCAGAGAGATGCCGGGATGGAGAGTGTGCCCAGTGCTGGGCAGGGAGATGAGGGCTGTGGAGGATGGGGGTGGGCGGGGGGGCGGGTAGCAGGAGCCGCACTGTGGGCCCTGCGAGATGCGGCCGGCTGGGCAAGAGGGGCCACCCCCTCGTGGGCTTCCCGCCACGGAGGAATGTCCCCTTGGGGCCCTGAGCTGGGGCCCTCCCTTGGATTTATGCGCCAGGCCCAGGGCCCTTACAGGTCAGCAAAGCGCCCCCAACTCCACTCCCTGGCTGGAGAACTTTCCCTGAGGAGTTGGCAGGGGAGCGGCCTGGGGAGGACTCACGGACGCCTCCGCACCTGCCGGACAGGCGGGTGATGGGTTATTCTTCACGCGGACCCCGCGACAAGGTCCCCTCTCTGTGAGGCAGAGATGGACCCGGGGCCATCGGAGTACAAATATGAAGAGGTCGGGCTTTCCAGCGCGAGGAGGAAAAAGGCTCAGAAGCGCCGGCAAGGTGCCACGGAGGTAGGGACACGGAGGTAGGGACGGCAGGGAGGGGTGGGGTGGGGGAGCGGCAAGTGGCCAGGGCTGGAGGAGCTCCGCAGGGGCGGGAGGGGTGTGCCACTCCAGTGCGAGGGGGCCGGGGGCCTTCTGGTGTCAGTGCCCCCGCGGCTCACCAGTCCAGCCTGCCATCCGCAGGGGAGAGCGCGGAGGGGCAGAGTGCGTGACCGCCCCCAGCCCCCCTGCCCCGCAGCCCCGCAGCCCCGCAGCCCCGCAGCCCCGCAGCCCCGCAGCTCCGCCACTCGGGTTGGTGGCCACGCCCGCTGGAAGGCTGGCCCGGGTCTGCCCAGTCTCCCCACAGGAGGCCTCCTCCTACCAGGAGCTCCGCCTCTGGGGTCCTCTACAGCCAAACCTAAGCTCCAACTCCTCCGACAAGGCGTGACGTCTGTGTTACGTCACCGCGGGTTTCCATGGAAACGGAGCCGGGGATGACACATCTTCATGAAGGAAAGGAGCCATTTGGGGCCTTCTGGACTCTGCGCGTCTGGTTCCAGGCCTCGTGCCCCAAGCAGAATGCCGGGGAAGGGGCTGGGCTGCGGGTGCGACCCCCCCTGCCCCCGAATTCATCTCCCTTGCTGAGTCATGGGGGCCTCCGGGGAGGCTGGCTGGGCTCATTCACACCACAGACACAGCTCCGCGGACTAGGGGTTCGCCCCCTCTCCTCCCGCTGCCCCCCGTCCGCCCTGCGCTGTAATAGTCTTCTCCAGCGGCTCATCTGCTCCCCACCCCGTGGACTCGTGGGTGGGGGCGGTGTAGGCTCCTCTCCGATGTTTGGGGAGGGGGCAAGGGACAGGTGGGGAGGCTGTGCGGACGGACCGACGCACGCAGGGAGAGGCGGGACGAGGGCCCTGAGCTGAGCGCACTACAGAAACCCCGCGGCAGATCCGCGGGCGCGGACTCGCGTTCACCGCCCCCCTCGTCTGCTGCGTCACGCAGGAGGGCGCGCGCCCGTGCGCAGGGGCGCGGGCTTGTGCGGGCTGGGCGCGAGCGTCCCGCGCCTGTCGGGAGCGTGCATGTCACTGCGGAGCGCAGGGCACTGCGTGCTTTGCTGAAAGCCAGCGGAGCACGCGCCTCCGCCCCCGCGCCCCTACACCCCGCCCCCCGCCCCAGCCGCAGCCCTGGGGCCGGTCCTGGGTTCGGCTTTTGGTTCAAGGGTAGGTGAACTGCGAGCGCAGCCCACGGAGGAGGGCTCCTGGGAGGAGAAGCGCGGGGCGGCCCCCAGCTTCGGCTTCCCACACACCAGCCACCTGTGGCCCCGCGTCCTGGGGCTGCGGCAGGTGGTTCTGGAGAAAGACCCCTCTGCCTGCCTCCTGACCGCCACCAGCCGCCCCCGCCACGGCCACCCCGCTGTCGGTGCCAGCAGAGCTTCTCCGTGATCTGTGCCTCCGCCGCCTTGTGCCTCCGCGCCCCGCCGCCCACCCCCCGCCACTCCCCCCGGCCCCAGGTCTCTCCCACCCTCAGACAGAGCTGAACGGATTCTGGAACCGGCACCCCCTCCCCACCTCGGGGACGCCCCCCTCCCAGTGTCTCTCTCAGACCGTGGCGGGCGCCTTGATGTTCAGCAGTCCGACCCCCCCACCCCCAGCGCGCCCGCCGAGCTGCCCCACTGTGCGGAGATCCGGGCAGCCGTCGGGTCTGTGCAAGGCTGGATACCTACGGTTCTTCAGGAAGGTCCGGGCAGTGGCTCACCCCGCGGAGGCCCCCGATCGTCCGGGAGGCCTGGGGACAGCTTCCCCGCTCCCGTCAGCCGAGACCCCAAGGGAGGACCCCGGCTCGACCTGGCCGCCATTGGGTCAGGCGCAGTGACTCCCCCCATCCCTGCATACGCATCTCGCACACGCACCGCACACGCACCTGTACACGTAGCTCACACACCCGTGCACACTCCCCTGCACACACTCGGCCCCCCTTGTCCCCGCTCCACAAGGAGAAAGGTGGAAATGGCTCACAGGCGGCTCCAACGGCAGCTGCTGCACGATGCGGTCGCAGGACGAGGATGCGGAGGAAGGATGCGGTTCCAGACGCTTCGCAGCCGGGGCGGGGCGGGGGAGGGGCCGAGCCGAGACCGAGGCTGCTGTTGCCTGGAGACGCAGGCGGAGGGACGTGAGCATTTGCGTCTGCCGCCCCGCTGCGCCCCCACTGCGCCCCCCCTTCCCACTTCCCACTCGAGCTGTGCGGGGTGGGGGGGGCAAAGCCTACTACGCACACATCACACACTCACACCACCTCACTGCAGGGGAGCGCACACCCTGGCCAGCCGAGCCTGGGCGGCTTCTCCGCCTGGAGGTATCCGGGCTGCCGCCCACCCTCCACCCCCGGCCTTGGTCAGGTGCTCAGACTTTCCTTCTTGCTCGCCTTGGTTTGGCCTTCACACCCCGAGAGGAAGGCCTCCTCCTCATGTCTCAGCGCCTGAAGCCCCGGGGCCGTCCGCGTTCCCGGGGCAAGCCTGGCCTTCTTGGGCACCGTTGTGCCTGAGCCCCTGCGCCGCGCCCCCTTAGAGAAGGCATTTCTAGGCATTAGGTAGGCCATGGAGTGCGGCGCTCCGCCTGGCTGGGGTCGGGCTCCACATCCCCGGCTCCGAGCTGATGGAATACAGCATGTTACCAGCGACTGGCCCCTTCTGCTGCTGAATAAAATGTAAATAAAGCCACGGTCTGGCTGGGCCCCTTTTATCCACCGGTGGGCACCTGGACAGTCTCCAGCTTTGTCTACAGTAGACGGTGTTGCTGGGAACGTCCTCCGTGTGTTTGTGTGGACATTGGCCTCACTTCTCTGGGTGGGTACCTAAGAGTGGAATTGCTAGGCCAGATGGTAGCTTAGGTTGAATTTTTAAGAAAATGCTAACCTTGGGGCGCCTGGGTGGCTCAGTGGGTTAAGCCGCTGCCTTCTGCTCAGGTCATGATCTCAGGGTCCTGGGATCGAGTCCCGCATCGGGCTCTCTGCTCAGCAGGGAGTCTGCTTCCCTTCCTCTCTCTCTTCCTGCCTCTCTGCCTACTTCTGATCTCTCTCTCTGTCAAATAAATAAATAAAAATAAATCTTAAAAAAAAAAAAAAAAGAAAATGCTAACCTTTTCCCAACGGGGCTGCACCATTTTACACTGGCACCGGAAATGTCTAAGGGTTCCACTCTCTCCACCTCCTGCTAATACTTGTTACTGTCTTTTTGCTAATGCCAGATGGCCATCTGTGGTTGTCAGCTAGGGCCACCATGGCCGAGTGCCACGGACTGGGTTGGCCACGCCGTGGGTTCCCTGCGATGCTGGAGGCTTCAAGCTTGATGCCAAGGGCAGGGCTGGTTTCCTCCGAGGCTTCTCTCTCTGGCTTGTCTTCAGACGGCCGCCCCGCTGTGTGTGCCTGCGGTCATCTCCTCTTCTTATAAGGACGCTAATCAGAATGGATTTGGCCCACCCATATGACCTCATTTTTTTTTTTTTCAAGTTCATTCATTTAAGTAATCTCTACACCCAAGCTGGGGCTTGAACTCAGGACTCCAAGGTCAAGAGCCGCATGCTCCCCTGACCGAGCCAGTCAGGTGCCCCCCCAGAGAACCCCATTTTAACTTAATGATCTCTTTAAAGATCCCATTTCCAAATACAACCACATTTGAAGGTGCTGAAGATGAGAACTTCAACATAGGAATTTTGGGGGAAACAATTCTGCCCTAACGCCGACCTTGTGGGCATGTAGTGATATCGCACTGTGTTTTGAACCTGATTCTAATAACGAATTAGTTATCAAACTAATGATATTAATAACGAATGAAGCTAGCTGAGCATCTCTTTATGGTTTTATTAGCCACTTATATATTTTTGGTGAAATACCTGTTCAAATATTCCAAATATTTTTCAGTTGGGTATTTTTGTCTTATTATTGAGTTGTAAGAACTCTTTATATATTCTGGATACAAGTCCTTTATCAAATAGATGATTCACAAACAGTGTCTCACAGTTTATGATGTGTCTTTTCACTTTCTTGGTGGTGTCTTCTGAAGTGCAGAAGTTGGTCATTTTGATGAGGTCCAACATCCATTTTTTCTTTTATGTACCATGCTTTTGATGTTGTATTTAAGAACTCTTTATCTAACCCAAAGTGATGAAAATTTTCTCGTTTATTTTCTTCCAGGGGTTTTATAATTTCAGGCTTTACATTTAAAAATGATGCATTTTGATTTTTTTTTCAAAAAAAGGCTCCACCCAGCATGGAGCCCAGTGTGGGGTTTGAACTCACAACCCTGAGCTCGAGATCTGAGCTGAGATCAAGAGTCGGACACTTACCCCATGGAGCCCCCCGAGCGTCCCACACATGTGTTTAGATCTGTAACTTCTTCTTCTTTTTTTTTTTAAAGATTTTATTTATTTATTTGACATAGAGAGATCACAAGTAGGCAGGGGGGCAGACAGAGAGAGAGGAGGAAGCAGGCTCCCTGCTGAGCAGAGAGCCCGATGCGGGACTCGATCCCAGGACCCTGGGATCAGGACCGGAGCCGAAGGCAGAGGCTTAACCCACTGAGCCACCCAGGCGCCCCTAGATCTGTAACTTCTCTCAGCGCTAGTCTTGTGCTTCTTTCATTAGATTTATTCTTATTATTTCATTGTTTCCAGTGTTATTATGAATCAACTTTTCCCATAATTTCAATAAAATTTTTCATTGCTAGTGAATAAAGACAACTGATTTTTGTATATTGATCCTATAGCCTGAGATCTTGATACTCGTTTATTTATTTTTAGTAACTTCTTTTTGGATTCCTTAGAACTTTTCTAAATATGGGATCACATCCTCCTCAAATAAAGACGGTTTTACTTTTCCATTCCAGTTCAAGCGGTTTTCTTCTCTTGCCCCACTGCTTGGCATCGACTGTACGGCGCTGAAGAGCCGCGTCTTCATATCCAACCCAGTCTTAGGGAGAAAGCTGTCAGTCCTACACTGAATTCGGGTTTGCTGTGGTGTCTTGTACAGGCCTCCTCATCAGGCATGTTCCTAGAACAGTTCCTAGTTCCAGCTTTATCATAAGTGGGAACTGGACTTTGTCAGATTCCTTTTCTGCGTCTATTAAAATGCTCATGTGTTCTCTGTCCTTCATTTTTTGGGGGGGCTCGATCCTAGGACCCTGAGATCATGACCTGAGCCGAAGGCAGAGGCTTAACCCACTGAGCCACCCAGGTGCCCCTCTGTCCTTCATTTTATCAGTATAGTGCAACATAGTAATTCATCTTTGAATATTAAATCAGTTTTGCCTTCCTAAAATAAATTCCTTTTTATGTGTTTTAATATTTTATTAAGAATCTGTTGTCAGTGTTCATGAGGAATACTAGTCTATGCTTTTCTTTTCCTTGTAGTGTCTTTGCCTCTGCCGTCAGGGTGACACTGGCCTCTAGGACGTCCTCCTTGGACAATTTCTACTGACCCATCTTTAAGAGTGGATCTAACTTAAAGATAGTAAGTGCTTAGATGTGTCTTCTACTGAACCCTCTACTGAATTTTTAAGTTTTAGTGATTGTTTTTTAATTCCAGAATTTCTATTTGATTCTTTAAAAAATTCTGTTTGTTGAAATTACTTCAGACATTTCATTTCTCCTTCCCTTTAGTTCTGTACCACGGGCTCCGCTCAGCTGTTGTTCCCAAAGCCCAATATCCAGGTCGGCTCAGAGACACTTTCCATCACCTGCTTTCCCCCTAATTGTGGTCACACTTCTCTTGTTTCTTTGCCTGTCTTGTAATTTTCAGTTGAAAAATACACATTTGAATTGTGTTGTCAGGGGAACAGGGGTGCAATGCTGGTGCCACACGTCCCTGGTGGGAAATGGTGAACCGGAGGGGGTGGGTGAGGGCTCTACTTTCTGCTAGATTTTTCTCTGTACCTCAATTTGCTCAAAAAGTCGATTCTCTTCATTTAAAAAAAGAAACAAGAGGCGCCTGGGTGGCTCAGTGTGTTAAAGCCTCTGCCTTCAGCTCAGGTCATGATCCCAGGGTCCTGGAATCGAGCCCCGCATCGGGCTCTCTGCTCAGCGGGGAGCCTGCTTCCTATTCTCTCTGCCTGGCTCTCTGCTTACTCGTGATCTCTGTCTGTCCAATAAATAATAAATCTTTAAAAAATAAAAAAATAAAAATAAAAAAAGAAACAAAAACCAAACTAGATCGTAGCCACTTTGGATTCTGGCATCTCCCCTGGGGGTCATGGGGGTTCAGCGATGCCCTCAGACCGGATCTGCGCACTGTTCCCCTGTGCTGTGCGCACTGACCTCACACGGTCACTTGTCCTCCCTGGTTCTTCTGCCTGGCTTCCTGGGGGTCCCTCCTGTGCCTACACTGCTCAAGGCCGGGTTTGGTCAATCCGGGGGCTCTGCCCTCTGCTGACAGCTGCGAGCCCGCAGGTATGTTTAGGGCTGCCTCCCTGACGTGCCCCCGCAAAGCCTCTGCCCACCGCCCTCCAGGAGGCTGCCTGCGCCCCCTCCTGACCCAAGGCTCAGCTGCCTGTCAGAGCAGCCACTTCTCAGCTGCACCTGAGCCTCGGGCCTCGGGCCTCGGGCCTCGGTCCAGAGCCCGTTGCTCACTCTGGCCTGTGGGAAGCCCTGTCCCTTGCCTGTGTCTGAGCAAACCCAGCTCCAGGAGGGGGACTGTGCCCCGAATGCCAGAGCACAAAGGGCAGGGGATGGTTTTCCAGCTTCCAGCCAACGAGGCAGCCCAGTTTGGGGTCCGGCACCCCTGGGCCGCTGAGCTCGGGCCTGCAATGTCAGAACACTTTGCACGTGGGTGGCCAGGAGGAGGGGCCGTGGGGCGTGTAGGGTCCAGCATGGGTGCCAAGGTGGGAGGCACCGCTGCCTCGGGTCCGTCCTGTCATGGGTGTGGGTTGGGCCGTGGGAGTGGCGGTAGCCGGGGAGCCAGTTGGATAGAATGAGTCACTGGTGCATTTGGGATTCCTGGTCTCTGACCTCTGCCCGGACACACCCACACGGAGCCATAAAACCCCGAGAAGCCCGGGTGGGGAGGAGCAGGGCCAGGTGTCTGAGTCACTGTGTGCTTGGGTCTGGAACTACAGGTCCCCGAGAGCACCATCTACACCGAGAAGGGGGCTCCATCATGAGGAGGTAATGCCTAATGCCCCTGAAGCCAGACCCCCCCAGCCCCCGGGGCACCTCCTTCCTGGCTCAGGCTGGCTGCAGAGGAGGGCGTTGGTGGGGAGGCGGGCAGGCGGGGTGGCTCTGTCCTCGGTCCAGTGTCTGGCTGCTGTACCCAGAGCTGCCGGAGCTCTCTGTACGGAGCTACCAGGGACTGTGGCCCTTCTGTAGTCTGCATCCGGGCACCAGCTTTGAGGACCACCCCTGGGTCTCCCATGAGAAAGAGAAAGCACAGCTGTCCCTTGGGGTCCCTTGGCCCAGCAAGGAATCACCCCTGCGCATGGGAGGGAGGAGGCACCAGGTCTGTGACTGCTGGAAAGAGAGGGTTGGGTCGAGAGAGGCTGGAGGCTGTCAGGGGCTGAGGGCAGGGGTCAGCGGCCCCCCGAAGGAACACCACCCAGGAAGCAGGGGTCCCCTCTTTCCTTCATCCCGTGGGAGTCCCCTTCCCTCCTCCTCGAGCCAGGGCTCTCCCCTCGTCCTCCAGTTCTGGGGCTTCCCCTTGGTATCCTGGTGTGAACCAGAGGCCATACGTCCCTTGTAGAGAGGTGGGTCACTGGGTGGCCTGGGGGCCTTGGGAGCCCTTTGGAACCCAGAGCTGTCCTCCTGGAGAGAGGCCTACAGGGCCCTCAGCCAGGATCTGAGGTCCCTGGACCTGGCAGCGTCACCTCCCATGAGGTGCTTTCCCTGGCTGAGCTGGACAGAGTGGTGGAGGTGTGGAGTCCAGACACGCAGGCACGAGTCCGCGGGTCGGCCCCTGCCGGCACGGGAGCCGGCCTCTGTCTGGGAGTTGGTGCTCTGGAGAGGCAGGGCAGCTGAACGAGACCAGGCCCACGACCCAAAGTCCAGGGCACGCCCCTGCCCTTTGGCTCCCATGGTGTCTACAGGAACCTTCACCCTGAAGTGCTGGGCCACTTGGACAAGAGGCCAAGGTCTTTGTGGGACCGGAATCTGGGGCGGTGGGGTGAGGGGACAGCTTGTGGGAAGTCTTCATCTGAGGCCCCTGCTGGCCTCCGGGGCTCCCCGGGGCTCCCCGGCCCCTCCCAGCCCTGCCCAGCCTGCCACCCTGCCAGCTGCAGAGACAGAAAGAACCCTTCCCCGGAGAGCCAGGAAGAGGCCCGTGTGCCCAGACTGCTAAAAGATAAACAAGCATACGAAAAATGCTGAGTTCATTTGAGCAAAATCGGCTAGAGTCGGGCGTCCCAGCCAGCAGACAGGAGGCCCTCGGAGGTGCTGCACGTGGACTTACAGGCAGGAGGGGCGGGCCGAGGACGTCCCAGCAGCACAACGCGGGTGGGTCACTGCGCGCGACTTTTCTTTAGGGGACGGACACAGGGGCCTGTGGGACAGGTGACCCGCCCAGGGCCGACCTGGCCGCTCCCGCCTCGCTGCTCTACGGATCTGGTTCTGGGTTCGGGTTGTGACCTGGGGCTCGGGGTGAGCGATTCCATTTTGGGTGTGTTGTCTTGTTTTTTAACAAGATACATACACATTGTCACACTTGCACACCGTAGGCATCACGAACACACCGTGCACACGTGCACACGTACACACATGCAGGCATGCGTGCGGACACACACACACACATCAGACGCACACAGGCGCACGGACACGCACAGACATGCACAGACACACTCACACACACACACATCAGGCACACACAGGCGCACAGACACGCACGGACATGCGCGGACACACACAGACACACATGCACGGACATGCGTGGACACGCACGGACACGCACAGACACACACGCACACACACACACAAGGCACACACAGGCGCACAGACATGCACGTACATGCATGGACACACTCATACACACACATCAGGCGCACAGACATGCGTGGACACGCACAGACACACACGGACACGCACAGACACACTCACACACACACACACATCAGGCACACACAGGCGCACAGACATGCACAGACACGCACGGACATGCACAGACACATTCACACACACACATCAGGCGCACACAGGCGCACAGACACACACGGACATGCACAGACACATTCACACACACACAGACACATTCACACACACACACATCAGGCGCACACAGGCGCATGGACACGCACGGACACGCACGGACATGCGCGGACACGCACAGACACACACGCATACACACACACACAAGGCGCCCGTCCGTCTCCCTCCCCTCCCCTGTCTTGGATGAGGCGTCCAGGACCTTTACAGTTGGGTCATCCTTCTCCTGTCCTATGTTTCTGTGTCACCTCCCTCTGGCCCTGGCCCCTCAGACTCCCAGCCTGGGGCTTGGTCTTTGGCCCCCCCTCCCCTGCTGGCCATCCTGGCTACCCTAGGGTCCAGTTGAATGTGTCTGGAAGGAGCACCCCATCCTGCCCGCCTCCTCCTGGGCTTCCTGCCCGGGCACCGGCACCACTGTCCAGCTGCAGCTCTGAGAGGAGCAAGGGGCCGTCCGGCCCTGAGGGCGCCGTGTGCACAGTTTCCAGGTGCCTCGGACACAGAGCGCTCTGAGATCTTGCCCCGGGTCCTAGCCTGTCAGCATTCAGCCTAGGGTGCTGGGAGCCCTCACTGCTCTGTGCCCCGGGGGCGTGTGCCCAGGTGCAGCTGCCAGCCCAATGCCGGGAGCTGGGGGGGGGGCACACGGCCCATCACACCCACCTGGCGGCCCGAGCTTGCCGCGGAGGGTCTGCCAAGAGTGCTGGGTGCCGCGGGCAGTGGCACCTGCTCTGAGGGCCCTGGGAGCAAGTGTGGGCCTGTGGCGGTCCCACCCCTGTGCCCGTGTGTCCTTGGTCTGTGGGATGGAGGCACAATGAAACCACCCGTGGACCTGGCCCCAGGCCTCCCTGGCTTGGACCCAAGCTGCCAGCACGCCGGGCTGCCCACCCAGGTGTCCTGTCCGGAGGCTGATGAGCAGGGGCAGCCCTGGCCTGTCTCTAACTCTCCCTTCTGGTCCCCTCAGGCTCCTCCTGGTCACTGGCCTGCTGGCTTTGCTGCTGGGGGAGGCAGGCCCAGCTTCCCTGCCCCAGGTACGTGTGCTCCTCCGCGAGCCCCGCCCCACCGGCCCGGAAAGTGAAGAAAGGGCACCCGGGGCAGCAGGTGGCCCTGTGGGCACCAGCGAGGGCCTCAAGCTGAGCGGGAGTGGCCCCTGTCACAGCCGCCTGCTGGTCCAGATGGGGGAGGGGCCCTTGATGACACTCGTGTGTGCCCTGTGAGTCTGAGCCCCTCCTCGTCCTCGTGCATGCCGCTCAGGTGTGACCTGTGCATGTAACTGGTGTCGGGCCCTGTCTCCCCAGCCCTCTTCCTGCCCACCCTGCCTTGGGTCCAGACCACTCAGACTTGCACACCTGGGAGGGCAGGGAAGGGGAAGGCCCACCCCCTCCTGGCAACAGACAGCGACCCTTCCCCGAGGGTCATGTTCGACTCACTGCCCTGTCTCCTCTGGCTCCACAGAGGGCTGGGCTCAGAGGAACTGGCCCTCCTTCCTCAGGCCATCAGCCAGGGAAGCGTGAGCAGACACAGCCCCAGGGGTGGCCCTGTCTCCCCAGGAACCTCAGGGCCTCAATCCTGTCCCCAGAGGGTGGGGTGGAGTCAGCAAGTATGGTCCGGGGGGACCTTGGAGCCGGTGTTCTCGGACCATGGACCCCACACCTGTGACCTCCCTCTTCCAGGTCCTCATCAAGACCAAAGGCCCAGTCGGGGGTCCTGAGTGGGACACAAAGCAGTGAGTGTCCCCAGCAGCCCTGGCCACATTCCCCTGCTGTTGCCCCTTCTGGGAACCCTCTAGGCTAAGGGCGTTTGTGGATGTGGGGAGGCCCTGCCCAGCAGCTTCGGGGAGGGGGCACTGCTCCGACCAGCATGGGATCCTGTGGGATCTGTCAGAGACCTACAAGGCGGGGGTGGTGCTCCAGAATGATCCCCTAGCTCTCCTAGCAGCCTCCAGGATGGCTACCCCACCCCCACACCCAGGGTTATAGTTACCCACAGAGGCACTTTTTAAAAAATATATATTTTATTTATTTGACACGAGAGATCACAAGTAGGCAGAGAGGCAGGCAAAAGGAGAGGGGGAAGCAGGCTCCCTGCTGAGCAGAGAGGCCGAAGCAGAACTCGATCCCAGGACCCAGAGATCATGACCCGAGCCAAAGGCAGAAGTTTAACCCACTGAGCCACCCAGGCGCCCCCCACAGAGGCGCTTCTAAGCCGTGCCCCTTTCCCTGCACTCCCATGAGGCAACACCGCTGGCTTCTCCCCCAGGGCCACGCCAGGCCAGAGGCCAGAGGCCAGACAGCCACTCCCCAGCCTGCACAGGCCTGGCCTCTGGGACAGGAGGGAGCTCTTGCCCAAGTTTTCCAGGTCTCCACGATGCAGGGCTGGGCCAAGATGTTTCCTCAGGGGACACCCTTAGGACGCCACCCAAGAGACTCTCCGACCTTCCTGGACCCCTATAGCTCAGGGATGCGGCGGAGCAGGGGCGGTTGCCTGGCTGGCGGGTCTGGGTTCCATGGAGGTTGCCTGGTCATAGCTCTTGGGCAGTGGAGGGGTCAGTGGTGCTTGTCCGGCGGTCCCCCGGGGCCACTGGCAAGGGACAGAATAGAGCCACCAAGGATGCTGGTAGGGAGCAACCTCCCGCTAGGTCTCCTGCCCAGCACCTCGAGGCTGCTCAGACGGCGGTGGTCGCCCTCACTGGCGGGGCTCCTGGCTCCTCTTCCTGCACAGGTAGGCCTGACCCAGCTCTGCTCACAGGGCCTGGGACACCCGTGTGGTGGACATTCTGAAAACGGACAACCAGCTCCTGGGGCTGCTAGCGGCGCCAAACCTTGCCGCTGCCACGTGGGAGAAACGGCAAGGTCAGGCAGGCACCAGGTGAAGGGGGGCAAGGTCACAGCGGCGGAGCCCCGGTGGCGCTGACTTTCCTTGAGGAGAACCTCGCCTCCATCCCATCTCCTTATCCTTAGGCTCCAAGGCCCAGGCAGGGACGGAGGACATCCTGGGCCATGTTCCAAGCCCCAGGTGGGATCCTGAGCTGGACCGTGATGACCTGTACCACCCAGCGCCCGAGGAGGCCGAGGAGGCCCAGGATGAGGCAGGGCTGTGGCCCTGGGCACTGTCACTTCCCCAGGCGCTTCAAGGGCCAGAGGAGGACCGAGACCACATCTACCACCCCAGGGAGGATTCCGGGGGGCCCTGACCCCTCCCCAACTGGAAAAATAAACCTCATAGGGGTGGAGGCCACATGTGTCCTCAGCAACAGTGACCATGGTCCTAGCCTGCTCTGTCGGGGACAAGGAAAGGCCTGTGTCCTCCTGTGCACAGGCTGGTCTCCAAAGACTAAGGGCCCCCAAAGCTCCCCCAACCCAGCGCCCCGCTCCTGGGATGATCGGCTCCCCTCAGGCCTCCTCCCTGGCTGGTGGGATGGAGCCCGGGGCATGGCAGAGGTCAGTGGTTGGGGCCAGTCAGCTTCCCACAGATGGGCCCTAAAAAGACAGCAGGAGGGTGCGTCGCTGGGTGCTCAGGTTTGGGGGTGGTGCAGGGCTCAGGCCCAGGCTCCTGGTCCTCCCCATTCTCTGGGTGCTTGTCCAGTGCTGTCTGAGGGGCCGGACCCCAGGGCATGGCCCAACCTTGCGGCTGCAGGCACAGGCTCACTGGGGCTATTTGACGCACTGAACCTGTGTCGAGTACGCTGCCTGTGGCGATCACGCCTCTGCCTCAAGAGGGAAGCCTGGAGTGCCCCCCACACCCCGGCCTGAGCCCCTCCACTGGTTAGGACAAACAGAGCTCCAGGCAGAGGCCATCCAGGGCTCGATTTTGAGGCATGCGGCTGCTCCGGGGATTGCGGGCTGGTCTGGGGTGACCTCACGCGCCCTGGAATTCCGTGTCCTGTTGTGGGTCCCTTCTGAGCACCTGGATGGCAGCCCACGCCCCAGGGCTCTCCCTAGTGGCTCATGTGCTCGCCACCTCGCACTGTGCCAGCAGGCCAGGTCATCTTCATGTCACTGTGGAAGGGACCCCAGACTGGACCGTGACCTGTCCGTGGTCCTGCCCTAAAGCGGCAGGGTGGGCCCCAGCCTCCTCACTGTGCACCTGGCACCCGCTCTTGCCCCAGATCCGGGGAGCCAGGTGCCTGGGGATGCCCCAGATTGCATCCCGCATGGTACACACGAGGGTTAGCAGGCCCGTAGGTCATTCCCCCTGCCCCGTCAGGTCAAGGGTGGCCATCTCTAAGCAATTTGGGGGTGCCCAGCTCAGATCCAAGGTCAGTCAGTGGTGACCTTGGCCCTGGGCAGACCAGGGTGGTTTGTAGCCCAGTCTCTCTCTGGAGCCAGGACTCCCCAAGGGCATTTCCTCCAGCCCGAGGGTGCAGCCACAGGGCTGAGAGTGCCTGGGGAGGTGGGGTGAGCTGGGGCTTCGTGGGTGGGCCGTTGAGGTGTGCGAGCCTTGTGAGCAGGAGGACACTGGCAGTGGCCAGAAGCTCTCCCGTGTAGACAATATCCAAAGGCATTTGACTGTACACTTGGAATGTGTGCAGCTTATTATAGGTCAGTTAAGTCTCAATAAAGCTGTTTAAAGCAAGGCCTTTGTGTGGCCAGAGGTGGCCATGGGGTCAGGGGTCTGAGGTTAAGCCCTGGCAATGACTGGGCCCGGCCAGGCTGAGACCTGGTCCCCCTGCCCAGGGGGCCTGCCTGTCCCCCCAGGTTCTCTGTGACATCTGGGACACCAGCCCCGGGGTCTGAGGGGCCTAGAGGCCCAGGCGCCCTGCACACCAGCTTCTGCAAAGCAGCCGCATGGCTACAGGAAGGTCTGGAGGGGAGTGGGAAGGTTTGGGGAGACCCTGGGGTCCAGAGCAGTGATGGCAGGCTACCCCCACCCTGAACTCCAGCCCAAGCCTCATGCCGAAGCCATCACAGCCTCCCTTCCGCGGGCTGCCTTCGGGCAGTCTGGCCCTCTGCCTGCTGGCAACGCAAGGACATCCTCCTGGCCTTCACCTCCCCACCCCAACCAGCCCATTTCCCAGAACAGCTCGGGCTCCCATGTATTCAGTAGGCACTCAACCACTGGGGAGAGGGAACAGACGACTGATCCACACCCTCCCCAGCACCCAGAATGACCCCTGCCCACCACCCCCAGCTCTGGGGCTGACTGCAGAACCCCCTCCACTCAGGGCCCCTGGGCAGCTGCTCTGTCCACCCCAGGCTCTCGCAGTGCAGTCGCGGCCACCCGGCCCAGCCCTCTGCGGGGGCTCCTCACAAGAGGACCTCTGCTCCTATGAGCTCTTGTCCGGAACCCAGGGACCTGCCTCGGACCTTAGGGAGGAGAGAGGCCTTCCTCCCTCCCTGAGGATGCACGGGGGTGGGGGGCGCTCCGAGGAGCCAGTGGCTCCCTCGTGTTCGGCACCAAACAAGTCTTTGAGGACGGGGCTGTTGTTGAGACCTCTGACTTCAGAGACAAGTCACCACACTTCACATCATTGTCGTAAATTGGGTGAGTCCCAGTCCCCCGTCAGCAGCACCTCCCCCTACCCCCCAAAGACCGGCCTGGCCCCCCAGGGTCCCCAGTTGGGGGCGCTCTGGGCTGAGCAGGACAGGGCCGGTTTGTCCGTGGTCTGGCCCAGAGATGCAGATTCCTCTCTGGGCCCAGGGGTCTTCGCCAGGCCTAGGTCAGTGCCTCGGGGGCCAGCACCCCCTTCTTGAGGATGAGGTTTCCGTAAAGGGCCGTCTCCCTGAGTAAGGAGCTGAGCTGAGCACCAGGCTGGGTCCCCGGCTCTGCCCCCCATCCCGCCCACTAGGCAAGCCCAGGGACCAGTCCTCCCGTGAATCCCGAGAGTCCTATTCCCAGCGGGGCTGAGCAGGGGGACAGGGAGTGGCTCCGGGACCCAGACCCAGACAGTCCCAGCCAAACCTACCCTGACCAGCAGGACCCAAAGGGACCCCAGGGACTCGGCCAGAACTCACCCAGTTGCTACAACAGCAAAAGCCTTCTTGGCCCGCTCATAAAACTCAAACCTCTCTATCTTCGCCAGGGCGCTCTGGAATGCAAAATGGCACGGTGGAGGGGCCTTGCTCAGAAACCCTCAGGGCCCAAGCAGGCACCAGCAGCATGAGGAGACACGGACACTCTGAGCTCCACGACTGGCTCTCCTGGCTGGGGTCCCAAGGATGCTCAGCCTCTGAGCTGTGAGAACTGGGCAGGCAGGGTCATAGGGGGGCTGTGGTGGCCAGCTGCCTGGGCCCCTGTGTCTCTTGGAGTTGGTCTAAGGGCAGGAGGGCCCCTGCCCAGGACAGGAGTCCCGGGCAGCCTGTCATCGAGGGGTCCTGCCCAAGACGTGTCGAGGGGAAGGTCCTGGGGAGGAGAGGTACATCCTTCCACAATGCAGGGGTGACACACAGCATTAGGCCAGGCTTCTGGCCGTAAGACAGGGGCCAGGAGTGCCTCACTTGCCCCTGGCTCCGCTCACACAGGCTGGGGTGGGTGATGCACCCCAGGCCATGACAGGGTCCCTGACCTGAGAGGTGAGAGGCTGGGGGGTGGGAACAGCCACACTCCCAGGGTCACTTTTCTGTGGAGGGTGAGCACATGAGCCACAACTGTAGGGGGGTTTGGGGGCCCTGTCTGTTACTCCCACCAGCCTCCACAGAGGTGCAGAGGGTCCCCGGGAACCCCCTGGGTGGGGCAGCAGCCTAACCACGCAGCCAGCCTCCAGGAGGATGGACTCGTAGCTCTTCCACACCGGGGTCTGAAGGCCGATCTTCCGGTCACCGGGCACCAGCTCCATGACAGCAGCCTAGGGACAGAGGGGGCTCAGCTCTGTGGCCTGTGCACCCAGCAGCCCTGGTCCCAGCTTCCCCTCCCACTGGATGACAGTTCAGGGGTCCTCTGAGGTCTGACCAAGAAAAAACCAAGGCCCAGAGCAGGGAGGGGCGGCACTGCAACAGGCGCTCACCGGGCTCTCTACGTAGGTGTCCAGTGGCAGCAGCTTCAGCACAACCTCCAGGAGCTGTGGAATGCCCAGGCCTAGGGCGGAGTGCCAGCTTCAGACGGGAGCCCTGTCCCACCCGGCCACCAACAGGGCCGCCTGCCCTCCGGGCCTGTCCACGCCTTTTACCCTGGGCCTCACCAAGCTGGCCAGCTAGGACGGCCTCGGGCCCGGGACAGGGTGGAGGACGCAGGCCGCCTGGTGACACTTGCTGGGGTCGCATCAGCGTCTCCCTGCCACAGCACCTGTGACCGTCCCAGCCCTGGGCTCGCCCTGCCCTCCAGTCCGTACTTCATAGGCCCCTGGTGGTGACCTCCCCTACTCATCCACCAGGAGGGGCACCCGGGCCACTTCCCTGACCGCAGCACCCCCCCATGACCCCTGGGTGGCCACCTTTCTCCTATGAGGATAGTGGGGTCTGGGAAGAGGCTGTTCTGTCCCAGGCTGCCCCAGGCTGCCCACTGGTTTCCAAGGTCCTTGTCATCCTGTGGAGCTGGTTTCTCATTGTTAAAGGGACTTGTGCTGGTTGCACAGAACGGGGAAATACGGGGCTGGGGACAAGACAAAAATCGGCTGTCATCTTATTAGCCTGCGGCTGGGAAGCCCTGCTGTCCTGAGTGCATTCTCTTCTGCTGTGTTCTCTGCAGTTCTCCATGGTCAGACCTGTCTGCGTCGCGGGCCTTCACTCCTCATTGCTTGTTTCCACTAACTCGCAGGGCGAAGCTTGGCCCCTCCTTACCTTCCAGCATTCGGGCCCTTCCCATGGCCCACCTTGTCCTGTCCTCCCTGGAGAGGAGAGCGTGCTGGGTCCTCTGGCCCATGGTGTAAACCCAGGCACGGCTGGCTCATCTCCCTCAGCAGAGGGCGGAAGCCAAGGTCACTGGGTCTGGAGTCAGCAGCGCATTGAACGGGCCTCAGACCACTGGCCCCCTGTCCAGAAGGGCCGGTTTACCCTACATCTCACATCTTTGTGCCTCAGTGGCCTCGATTTTGCAGGGAGAGTTGTGTCCCCTCAGAGCACTGCTGAGGGTGGGGGACAGCCAAGCCCAGTGCCAGCCCAGGTGGGACAGGACAGGGCAGGACGCTGGTGTCCTCACACCCCCTACCCCCTTGCTCTTGGTACTAACTGCTACTACTGTCACCTCGGGGCCCTGGCTCCAGGCCCCTCCAAGTCACGCCTTCCACCCACCCCTGAGGGTCAGAGGGTCCCAGAGACAGAGCATGTGGGCACCCGGAGCCTGCGAGGTCAGTACTGGGATTTCTATAGCAGAGTAAAAGCTGAACACCTGACCTGGGCTGTGGGGAGCAGGGGTGCATCAGTGCTCAGCCAGCCAACAAGCCACTGGGCCTCAGTTTCCCCACTTGCAAGAAGCTACCAAGAGGTGCCTGAGATGGGGCAGGAGGCCCAGGGTCACTTCTGGGGGCCTCCCTGGGTCACCGGTGGAGGCTGGGGCATAAGTGGGGATGGGGGCACAGGGCAACGCTTGGGGAGCGCAGAGCTAGAGCACTGGGTCTCCAGCCTAACCCCTCCCTGCCCAGCAGCGGCTCACCGTCAGCGCGGATCTCCTCCGGCCCACACCTGCATATGGAGGCGGTGGGGAAGTTCACGTCTGCGAAAACTGAACAGCCACGCAACCCGGTCAGACATCCCCTGGTGGGTCCGCGTGGGTGGGCACAGACCTCGGGGCACCTGCCGCCCACGGTAGACCACGCCCCCTGCCCTCCCCGACCCCTCTCGTCAGAGGTGGCGGCGGGGAGAGGAAGCTTCCTAGAGCAGAAGCTGCAGGCGCCGCGAGGACTAGGGAGAACTCGGGACCCCGCCCCGTTCTACCCCCTGGGGCGCCGACCGTGCAGCCCCCGCCCGAGGTCCAGGGCTCCAGGAAAGGCAAACCGCCAGAGAAAGAGGTGTGGCCCCTTGGGGGCCGTCTGGGAGGGGGTCTGGAGAACGAGCAGCGCACTGGGCCTGAGGCCGCGGCTGGGAACTTGGGCCCGGGGCCCCAGAAAGCCGGGCTGGGGGAGGGGCCGGACCTGCCGGACGCGGCGCTGCCTGGACCAAGGGCCACAGTCCTCGTGACCGCCTGGGGCCGACCAAGGTCTGGGCAGGGGCTTGGCCCCCAACCAACTTGGCCCCAGTTTCCTAAAGAAGTTGGGGGTAGGAGTTGGGGGGGTAGGGTGGGGCGTGTCCTATTGGGAAGTGGGACGGGGCGGCCAAACCAAGGCCTCCACCCCAGGACCCGGCTCTTCCCGGGCTTGAGAGTCGTCGCCCCGGGGCTGGGGCACAGTCTGGGTCGGGACCCCTGTAGGGCCTGGGGTGGCGGGGGTCCCGCTCGCGCCTCGCCCAAGGGTGGGGGTCCCGAGGCCCTGTCCCCGCCCCTCACCGATCTCGTCGCCGTGCCCCATCCGCGCCAGGGCGTAGAGCAGCTCAGGGGACAGCAGCGCCGGAACGCCCTTTAGCACCACCATGATCGCCGGGTCTGGAGCGGAGGGGCGTGGCCCGACGGAAGGGGGCGTGGCCCGACGGAAGGGGCGTGGCAGGAGTGGGGGCAGGAGTGGGGGCAGGAGCGGGCAGTGGGGAACGTCTCCTCGCGCCAGCCCAGGGGCGGGAGGCACGGAGGACTGCGGCTCGGCTGACCGGGGGCGGGGGCGGGGGCGACACCCGGCCCACCCCGCAGGCGTCTTCCGGGGCCTCAGGTCCCTCGCTTGGTCCCAGACCCGAGCTCCCCGCTGCCGCCCCTCGCGGCCTCCCCATCACCCTTCAGTTACACCCCCAGGCCTCGCTGACCCCCCACCCCAACTCCCACCCCAGCAGGAGCGGGTGGCCGGTCCCGTCCGACTTCTTCACCAACATTCCTCCTCGCAAGGACAGCCACGGGCCTGCCCTGGAGGGCAGGCAGGAGCCGCCTCTGGGCCAAGCTGGTATGCGGGGAGCCCCTTACTGTGGGGTCTCCACCTTGTCTCCCAGGCACCAACCTGCTGACACCCCTCACCTGAGTGGGGTGCCGTGTTCCATCCCAGGACAGCAGTGACCTGACCTCTTCTCCCCCCTCCCGCCCCCCCCTCCACGGGACCCCAGCTTGCCCATCCTCCTCAGGACTGGACCTTCCCATCTCCCACCCCACCAAGATGGGGTGTCCAGATTGGGGGTGGGGTGGGGGTTGGGTCCACAGCGCGTTCCCTGGAACGGAGGGGGCACTTTGCCTTCAGCTGGCCAGAGTCCCCCACTTGCTGGACCCTTGTCCCTGGAGACCTGGGATCTGGGATGCTGGGACCACTAACCGTACCGTGCCTTCCTGTCCACCATGTCACCATGTCCACCTGTCCACCATGTCATCTTCCCTGCGGGAAGATGCTCACCAACCCGAGGTGCACCCCACAGGCTGTCTGTGTCCAGGGCCAGACCCTGGTTGGCTGTGGAGCAGGCTGTTTTCCAAAAATGGTGGCAACACTCCATCTGCCATCCTGGAGGGCCATGGGTACAGTTCCACTGAGTGACGGTTTTCTTCCCTTCCCTTGAATCCGGTGGACCTTTGTAATTGCTCCAACCAAAAGAATGTACTGGAGAGGGTGTTTCTGAGGATAGGTCATAAGAGGCAGTACGGTTTCCTCCTGATTCTCTCGTCAGGACGCTTGTCCAGGGAGCCCAGACACGGTTTTGGCAGGAAGCCTAGGGCACACAGAGAGCCTCCCTGTGGATCTTCTGGCCCTTAGCCCCAGCTAGGCCCAGGGGAGGCAGCACCAAACAACAGACGAATGACTGGTCAGAAGGTTCCAACTCAGGACCCAGACACAGTGAGGTGAAGACAGGCTGACCCACTGGCACCCATACAGACTGTGAGAACAGCCAGGACTGCTGCCTTGAGCTACTGAGTTCAGGAGCAATTCTGCAGACATGGCTGACGGGTCTGGGAGTCTCCTGGGCCCTGCCGACATGGACGCCAAAAGCCCTGCCGACAAGGTCCTTGGCTCTCGATCTTGGTCGCTCTCTTCCAATCCCTCCCCCACACTCAGGCTGGAGGGCAGACGGCGGCGCAGCTGCCCACACGTGTGCTGGCCCGCTTACAGACCCAGCACCAAACCTCATGGTTCACCCTGCAGATGGGACCCTGTTCAGCTCCAACGGGCCCTGGCCTCAGCTCACGGGGCTGCCTGGCACACCGGCCCAGCAGGAGACAGTCCGACCCAGAGCCAAGGCCAGGCTCCCTCCCTGTGGAGCCTACCTTCTTCCACTTCATTCCCAAAGGGACTCAGGGTTGTGTGGTCAGTGCTTTGTCACAGCCTCCAGTCCTTTGGAGACAGGAAATGCTGGGAGGCCAGGCCACTCCTGGGAAGGCTTTGTACACAAAAAACAACAAAACTACAGCAAAAACCTGAAGAAGAAGGTAAAGATGTCTCTGTGTTTTACTGCCGGGCCCTGGGAGTCCGACTGGCCAAGGGAGTCCATTGGAAAGCAGCCTGGCATCCAGCAGGGCCAGGAACGCAGGGCCTTGGGCTGGCCCCGCTGGGCAGAGTAGAGTCAGGAGCTGGCCAGGGGATGGAGAGGGGGAAGGGCAACCAGCCTGCAAGGGGCCACCCAAGTGGCACAGGTGAGAAGCTAAGTTTCCCCCTTTAAAAACGAATCAAAATCCCAAACAACATGGGGCCAGAGGTCCGTAAACTCAGAGCGGGTGGGAGCCTCGCTGTGGGGTTTGTGGGCCCTGGGCTTGTCCTGCGTAGGGCAGTCAGCAACCCAACCCGGAGCCCCCATGCCAGGTCCAGGCTGAGGGGGTGGGCTCCTGTCCCTGCCCAGCTCTGGAGTCAGACCTCTGAGGCACACAGACTGTCGTGTACGGATTCAGGGTTTAACCACTTCCTGGCTTCTGGCTGAGCACGGCTAAGTCAAGCGTATGAAGGCAAGTGTCACATGGGCCCATCAAAACTCCGCGGAGCTCTGGGGCTCTGTCGCGCAATCAAGCGATAGAGGCCACTTCCTGAGGCACGTGAAAACTGAAGGCCACCTTTCAGGTCCTCCTTTGGCACTGGAATCTAGAATATGCTGTATGTCACCCAGCACAAACCCCTGAGTATGCATTCAGTGCTTTTTAAAAAAAAATATTTGTTATTTGAGACAGAGAGACAGCAAGCATGAGTGGCGGGAGAGGGAGGCGGCTCCCCGCTGAGCAGGGGGCTCGATCGCACAACCCTGAGATCATGACCTCAGCCAAAGAAAGGCAGATGCTTACCCCACTGAGCCCCCAGGCGCCCCGCATTCAGCTTTAGTCAATGAGTATTTCCACACCTGCCACCAGGAAGAACGCCCAGCCTTCTGACAAACCTACCCACAGGGAGAGCCCAAACCAGGCCACCCAACCCCCCTTGTACCTACTTCCATAGTAAGTGTCCCACAGTTCAAGACCTTGAGGGTTATGTGCAAAGAATGACAGGAGAGTAGTTGAAGGTGTTCAGAGAGCCAGAGTTTTGGAGAAGATGATTTCAGTTCTTTCTCAAGTGCAGGTGCGTTCAGCTCAGTTCCTGGGGGCTGGGGAGGGTAACACAGTCGGGGCCCCACCCCAGCCCTGTGATCTCGGCTGCGTTCCGGTCACTGGACTACTTGGTGACCTTCCTGCAGGACAGAGTGGGCGGGATCACTAACAGGAGGCCCCAGGGCACCACTGGGCTCAGGGACAGCGGGCTCTCCGGGGAGGAGGGTTCTGAGGCACAGCCCCCGCAGCAGCCAGGTCCGGGTCTTACTGTGGAGCCCTTGCTTAGACAGAGCCCTGGGTTCTCCCTGAGAGCTGGGGTCATCGCCACAGAGCAGGACCGATGGGGTGAGGGACGGGGGTTCCATGGCAGTCAGCCTCGCCCTTCACTCGCGCCCATCAGTTAGCCCGCACCTGCCCTGTCTGCACCAGCGCCAAGAGCCAGCTGGGACCCCTGGTGCCCAGCGGCTGCCGGCAGAGATGCACATGGCCTGACCTCCCCTTAGAGGGTCTGAGGATGCTCTGAGGATGGGGCCCCACTCTGGGAGAGCGACAGCCCCTGCACTCATGAAGCCCTCCCAAGCAGGAGGATGGTCTCTGACCCGTGCTCAGACTTTTGTTCCATGGCCTGGAGAGACGGACGGTCCAGAGCACGGTGCTGTGCTCAGCCACAAATTGAGCAGCAGATGTTTGGTGAGGCGGACAGGGCTTCCTGGAACTGGGCACCCCCTGCCCCGGTCACTCCATGCCCTGGGAGGTGGGGTCAGGGGATGCAGCTGGCCCACCAGAGTCTGAAGCCAGTGGAGTTAATTCTGTCCCCACAGCAAACAGCACTCAGCGTGACAGCCGAGAGCACAGCTCTGCTGGGTACCAGGAACTGCGGATGCCTCGGAGACCACGAGTTTCAGGGCCTCCCATAGCTCTGATCCAGCTCTGGGCACGTGATTTAAGCAAACACCTGAGGTTTGGATGCAAGCCCATCACCCATGGAGACTCGGCCAGCCGGGCACCGAGAAGCACCAGGGGAGGGGCCCTGCTGACGGCCACGGATGGGGCCGAGCGAGCAGGTGCCCACTGCGGGTGGCCCTGTTGTGCAGCAGGCTCGCTGCTCCAAATCTTACAGACGTGTCTGCACCTCGGTGCAAGGATTCACACGCAGAACGGCCACTGCTGGGTCATCCGCAACAGTGCTGGTAACGAGAAACTGGACGCAGCCTAAATGTCCAACACCACGGGAATAAATAAATAATTAGGGACGTTCCTGTGCCCTAATGTACTTGTGGGCCCTCGATGGAATGCTCACAGGGGCAATGCTGAGCAACGGAAAGCAAGCTGGATGGGCTGACCGGCAGCACTGAATTCCCGGATACAGAGGGCGCGCCGGGCTTGCGGGGGGCCGAGGGTTAGCATGTGGTGGGGACAGTGTCTCTGGGGACGAAGCAGTGCTGGGACAGATGGTGGGGATGGCCGTGGTGCCGCTGAGCGGGGCATTTAAAGACTACTTAGACAGTAAGCTTTATGTTTCAGACGTCACCACGATGACGGGATGATGGGCAAACGGGACGGTGCACTTGTGGGCCCGGAGCGGAAGGTAACGGATCACCGCACTGTGCAGAGGTGTGGACGCACCAGCCCTTTCTGTAAGAAAGCAGCTATCCCGTGTGTGTCTGCATGTGTGTGCACAGAAGCATCTAGAAAGCTACACAACTGTTAACGACGGTTAACCTGGGAGTGTGCCAGGGGACTGATTGACAGACGTGTCTGCTTGTGGTCTAGCACGACAAAACAGAAGTCTGAAGAGTGACGTGGCGTTGGCCTCCAGAGAAGAGAGGCCCAGCGTCTGCCACGTTGTCGGCAGCACCCGCCCTCTGAGCGGTCCCGTTCACCGGCTGTGAGTCTGCAGTGACCACATGGGGGACGCGCTTCCAGCCCAACGCCGCTCACTGAACAGAGTGAGTGTCTGGCACTGAACTATCTCTCAGGTCCTGAAATCAAGTAAAAACTTGAGCACACCACCAAAAGCTCATGAGCAGAACTGATAGAAAGATTTTTATTGATTTGAGCGAGTGGGCAAGCGAGCACACACACCCAAGTTGGGGGGGGCAGAGGGAGCGAGAACCTAAAGCAGGCTCCCTGCTGAGCAGGGCCCTCCGTGGGGCTCGATCCCACAACCCTGAGACATGACCTGAGCTGAGTGTCAGTCACTTAACCCACTGCACCACCCAGGCGCCTCCGTAACTTCTGATTAAGAAGAACAGACTCAGTCAGAGCGTGAACACGCCCCCGCCTGGGTTCTCACGGCCGCTGGGTGAAGACGGCCCGCCACCCCGGGGAGCAAGAGCCCGACTGGAAGAGAAACTGGTGTCACTTGTGAGGCCCTTTACAAGAGAAGGATTTATCTGCTCTAAGACGGTCAGACTGCAACTTGTCTTTAAGTAGAGGGCTCAAGGCAGAGGCAGTGATGCTCACTGGTCTTTGAAGTTGGCTTTTCTCTTTTCCACAAACGCGGTCATCCCTTCCTTCCGGTCTTCCTGGTGGGAAATGGGAAACAGGAGATGGACGGTCACGTTTTCCTAGAGAGTCAAGGCGCCGGGCTCTGGCCGTCTGTGGGGTTTGATCAGTCTGGCCGGGTCCTCAGAACCTTGGACTTCCACAGAGTGGAGAAGCACAGGCGGGAGGTACCGCATCAGGACTGCCTGGGAACCTGAGAACCGCCTGGGTTCCCTGACCTTGCCCTGGAAACGGCATCTAGAAGTGCCATTTGTCTATGCCCCTCCCCGTCCCTCGGTGTGAGCCTCCAGGAACCACCACACTGTGTGTCCGATAAACTCTCATTCCGCAGAGAGCTTCAGCCGCACCTGGTGGGGCCACTCACGCGTTCGCCACCTGCGTGTGCACACGCACACACCTTCACTTCAACAGCCACAGTCACTTCTACTCTCTTCCACAAAACAACTAAACGTGACTTTCTGATACGGAGAGGTGGGTTTTAATGACTCACAAAGACTCCCTTTCAGTGACTAGCAAATCCTAGAAAACCCTGACATGAAGCTTCAGAGATGGCGTCAGGATACACCTGAACTCCAGGTAAGCGGCATGACACAGGACACCAACACCACGGGCGCAGATGCCCTGCACGGGACACAAGCACTCTTTGCCTAAGTGTGCGAGTCGTCAGACCCCACACAGCAGGAAGTCACCTCAAATACGCGTGAGCTTCTGCACACTGTACTCACGGACAGGACACATCTGATCTGGCTATAGGGAAAGCAAACAGTTTGACCAAAGAGAAATAGCATTTAATGAAAAAACCTGCAAGGAAATTTCCAGGGATTTCTATGGCTGGCCCACCTGTTACCTCCACCGAATGTTTACTCACGGTAGCGAAAGTTGAATAGAAGAGCTTCTTCTCCAGCTTGTTTCCTTCTGTTAATGTCATTTCAAAAGCTGAAAAAGAGAAGCTTGAAGTCAAGAACTCAGGTGTTAGATGTGGGTATAGGCAACTTTTTTTATGATGACAGGAAACACTTCCCGCTGACCCACGTGAACCTTCACTTCGCCGGGATCTGGATGGGAGCCTGGGAAGCACCCCCTTCTCAAAGGCCCTGTCCTGGCTGCGACTCCCATAGCCCCAAGAGGAGCAGCACGAGGAACTGAGTAAAGGGTGCAGAGGCTAACTCTGTCCAGTAATCACAACTGGACCTGAGAGCCTGCACAATTACATGGATTTCATTTTTTAAAGATTTTATTTTGAGAGAGAAAGACAACACGTGTATGCACGAGACGGGGGAGGGCAGAGGGAGAGTCACAAGCCGACACTCTGCTGAGTGCAGAGCTGGACCTGGGCTCGATCCCATGACCCCGAGATCATCACCTGAGCCCAAACCAAGAGTCAGGTGCTCAACGGACAGAGATACCCAAGCACCCCAGAACTAAGTACGTTTTAAAAGACATGAAAATTAAGGATGAGAACCCGCAACAGGAACAGTGTGCCGGAAGAGTCCGGGGCAGCAAGACCACCACTGCTGTGGGTCGTCCTTCCAGCGAAGGCGCAGGGTCTTTCTTGGTTGAGCACCTGGGGTGAGCGGTGAGGCCTCTGACTGTGGCCTTGCTGGCCGTCTCCACGCATGGCAGTGTCCACCGTGTAAGCAAATGCTACCTGCTCATCCCTGTGGATGCGTCAGGAACAACAGCTCAGCCAACGAAAGGCTGGCGGCCACCGGGAGGGGCCTGCCTCCCTGCAGAAGAGCACTCACACCCGAGTGACTCAGCGGCCGGCCCGGGCTCGCGGCCTTCTCAACAAGCGGCCCTGGGGAGCACTCCCCCAATGCTGAGCACAATCTGCTATGCTAAGATTCAAGAAGCTCTCGGCAAGGCTCAGAGAGGCGGTGGCTCTGTGAGTCCAGAGCAACGGGAGCAGCGTGTCTCCCGCTGCGGCTCACACTGGTGTCCCGTGGGCGCGTGTGGCCACTTGGCTGCGGGCAGAGCGGCTGAGGAGAGAACACCTTCCACCGGGACCCGGCAGGTGAGCCGGGCTTCTCGGCAGCCAGAACTGCCTTTACTTGAGGGATCGTCCTGTCCTTCCCGGCCATCGCCCTGCACCCCAGTGCCTGTCACTCTCTGTCCCTCAGGCTAGCTCCTCTCTTGGGTCCTAATACCAAGGACAATTCAGAACATTTCAGGAAGTCTATGAGCAAGCACCCGAAGACCGGAACTCTACAAAAAGCCGGGATCCCGACGTTAACAATATTCCCGATTTCCGGCCAGGGTGGCCTCGGAAGACCGGCTGAGCAGCACGGCTCCAGACCAGCCCCTGCCGGCGGCCTGCACAACACCTCCTCCTGGCGGAACCCCTACCTGCGTTCACGGATTCTTTGGCCATTGCCAGTACGATTTTAGAATTGCTGGCGATTTTCTCAGCACACTGGATGGCCTCCTCGACCAGTCTCTCCACAGGAAATATTTTGCTTACGAGACCTAAAACACGAACAGGTAAACAGGAGTGCAAATGGTCCTGACTGTGCTTCTCCCAGTCACGGTGCTGCTCCTGGGGCTGGGGGCTTCTGGGGGCCAACAGGGGGCTGTGGGGACCCAGGCTCCACACCATCCCTGAGGTGGGGCCATGTCGACGCACTCACAGACACCCCAACAGGGAGGGAAAGCAGGTCCCCTGGGGCGGAGACAGGGTGTGCCTGCAAAGGTCTCGGAGATCCCTTACTGCTGACATTCGGCTAGGGAAACAGGAATGTTTTGACTCCTGAAGTTGATGTATATTTTAGTTACTCTCTTGTGGGTGGCATTCCAAAGAAAAACAAAGGCACGTGTGCCCTGGCTTCTCAGGACACCCGAGATGACGGTGCTTGTCACCCACGGGCACACCTGGACGCAGCCCCCACCAACCTCTCCACCCAGCTCCCCAGGCAGCTGGCTCCGTGGGGTGGCCCTGGCCCACACCTGCTTGCTTGGCTTCCTGGGCCGAGATCCGATCACCAGTGAGAACCATCTCCATGGCCAATGACTTTCCAACAGCGCGGGTCAGTCTCTGGGTGCCCCCTGCACCTGCAGGGGCAGAGAGTTATCGGTCATAGTTGGCTCATGGCTAGTACAAGCCCAGATGGCACGGACAAACGTCCAGCAAATTCTGAGGGATGAAGATGGGCTCCTTGGGTGGGGCAGGTGGGCAGAAAGGAGGCCACCCAAGAAACTTCAGGTGAGCCTCCTTTTCATACTTGGGCCCCATGCCTGGCACACTGGGTCCGTGTAGCTCAGGCCCTGGCCCAGTCCAACCTGGAGGGCAGCTGAGGTGGCCTCTGATCATGGCCCGCTCCCCCCAGAGTTTGAAGCAAGAGCAAGGGCTCTACCTCCCAAGCTGCTCTGACTGTGGCCTTCTGGCCCAGTGCTGGTTTCCACATGCCCCGCTCCCCTTCCTGCTCACCCGACCTACTGCACCTGGAGCAGGAGAGGTCTGCCCCATCATTGGCTACACTGACACGGAGGCCCCATCGTCCACCTGCCCCACAGGGATACCCGGGCCCTGTTGTCTGTCCCACCTGAGGCCCCGTCTTCTGTCTGCCCCACAGAGAACCCCGGGCTGCCCGGGTGAGCCAAAGGGACCACCTGATGGAGAAACCTACAATCCAAGACTCAGGCGCTGCCTCAGTGAAGCGGAGACCTTGGGCCCTGGGACAGGGACAGCCCAGTGGCCAGCACAGCATCATGCAAGGCTGTGCTCATCCTTGGCCAACTCAACACCCTCTGCGGATCTGACAGCTGCTCAGCAGATGCTCTGGGCTCCAGGCTCCACCTGCAGGGCAGAGACCCTGTGGGGCCATAAGCCCAGAGCTCTCATCAGGTAGCCCCCAGGGTACAGAGGAGTCACTGTCTGACCATGGCTCCCGTCACCCTACTTGTGGGGGATCAGATTCCCTGCTCTGCTGAACCGTGGGTCACAAGCAGGCGTCACTGCAGTGACAATGCGGGATGTGGCCAGCCTTCCCTAATAGTGTCTGACACTCACTCAATCTGGCAGTCATCAGTGGAGCCTGCTTGGACCTAAGGCCCCCTGGGCCACTCTCTGAGCTCTGCTGTGTCCCCCGGGCTTAGTGTGCTGGTTGGCAGGGGGAGCAATGGGCACAGACAGGCGGCCACCACCAGCGCGCGCAGACCATAGCCCAGGTCCCTCGTCACCGGCAAGCTGCATGCTTTGGTCTGTGACTGGAAAAGGCCACGAGCTCCTGAGACGTGGGCAGATTCTGGAGAATGGCCAGGAGCGTTCATGCCGGAGACGCTATCACTCTACCTGGGATGGTTCCCAGCAGGATTTCCGGCTGTGCAAACTGGGCCTTTTCTCCAGCATAAATGATGTCACACATCATAGCAAGTTCGCAGCCTCCACCAAGCTGTAAAACACAGGGGCCACCAGGCACCGGTCAGAGTCACTCCATTTGCTTATATGAATTTCCCATTAAAACGAACACAGCCCAGGGCACAGCAAAGACTACCAGATACACAAAGTCACTTAAGTGTTTCCACAAGTTACTTAAAACTGGCTGAGCTGGTGACCCCCTCTGTGAAGGGCCTTGCGGCAAACTCTCTCCGCTTTGGGGCCCCCAGTCTCTGCTCTGCTGTGGGGGCTCGACGGCAGCCACAGAGAGCTCGCAAACCAGCACGCTCGACTGGGGCCCAATGAACCTGACTGGCTGGCCTTGCCTTATCCACAGGGAGCTTTACCAGCTGGTCATGAGCTGAGATGCCGTCACTGCTTCACCACGATCGGGTGTCCTCGTGCCCAGAGACCCAGACACCACACAGAGGACAGTGCGCTCTCGAGCGTGGCAGGTGCAGAGCAGGCTGGAGCCACTGAAACCACACGGAGAAGGCAACGTGTGGCCTACAGCCCAGCAGAAGGGGGAGATTCCTAGGAGTCGCAGGGGCCCAGGGGCCACGGGCAGGGCTGAGAATGCAAAAGCCCACAGCAAACACCCGCTAAGGAAAGCTGGTGTTACAGCGCCTCTGCTCTGCACGTCCTGGATCTGTGACGTCCCTCAGCAGGAACGGCGGAACTATAACTTCGCTCCGGCCTTTTCAAAATCAAGGTAGCTTATCCCACGCCTCCCGGTGCACTGAGAGGAGACGTGGTCTGACACTCACAGCGTAGCCATTGACAGCAGCTATGATGGGCTTCTTGACTTGCGCAAGCCGGTCCCAGTGGCTCAAGAACTTCCTGGAGTAACAGTCCTGGAACGTCTGGTTCTGCATCTCTTTGATATCAGCTCCGGCTGGGGGTGGAAACAAGTCCCAGTTACCAGAGAGCAGGGACCCGAGGACTGCTGCACCCCCAAACCCTCAGGGAGCTATGAGTGTGCAGCACATGTAGGCACTGGGGGCTGCTGCGAATGGCCAACGACGCAGGCCCTGCGCAGTGCTGGCCACCTGGACAGAGCTGGGCAGCAGAGACTGCGGCGACACGCCATGCTATGTGTTGACGAAGAGGACACAGAGGGACTGCGGGACAGGAAACTGATGCAAGCTAGACTCGGAAGGCAGGGCTAATTCATCAGTCACTTAAGCCCCGACACATACAAAACCTGATTGCCAAGGACGTTAAACAGGCAGAGCGGCTCTGTGTCTGTTTCCACGATGTTTAAGTCAACCCTGAGTTGCCCTGACTTTTCTGATGCCACCACGCAGGGGTAAGTCTGTTCACAATGCCACATGCCACAGTCAGCCCCTGGCGCACCTGCAAACGCCTTCTCCCCACCCGTGACGACGATGGCCCCCACGGCTGGGTCCTCCTCGAAGGCCTCCAGGGCCTGGTTGAGCTCCGTGATCAGGCCGTTGCAGAGGGCATTCAGGGCTTTGGGGCGGTTCAGCTGGATGAAGCCCACGCTGCTATTCTTCCCCTTCTTTTCTGCGATGATGTACTGAAAGCCAGCACCTAGGGGATTCGAGCAGGCCTCCGACAGGTCAGTGGACAGGGTGACCCCAACACGTCCCCCGCCCAGTCCTTGGGCAGCAGCCCACAGCTCTCAGCCTCGCGGTGGCCTCTGCACCGCTCTCTACCTTCATAGGAGTCTGAACACCTCCCTGCACCCACTCTGCAGATACCCTGGGATTCCGCAGAAGCGAGGGCTGGGAAACGGGCTCCCTCCACAGACTGCAGCTGGGTGAGGCCACGAGCTGTGTGTGCACGGAGCAGAGCGGGAGGCACACACTGGGGAGAGGTGCCTCACAGGCCAGAGGGGCAGGCAGGCTGCTGACTCGGGGCCAGCATGGCCTGGAGAGGAAGAAGGACAACCTCGGAAGCCACAGGTCTGTGTGCCTGTGGACACTCACGCTAGGGTCTGGTGGGGAGGGATGCAAGTGAGAGGCTTGGCAGCAGCCTGATGCAACCCAGGACAGGACTGCTGACCGCAGGTCAGGACCCGCAGACACCCGTCAGCAAAGAGAGCTCCGGGGAAAATCAACAGGCTCTGGTAGCCGGGCAGGTACAGGGACACCCGGGAGGGAGAAGGATGCAGACACGCCCCCCCAGACACAGGGCCAAGCGCGCCTCAGGAACACTGCGGCCCTAACTCGAGGGCTGAGCGAGGGGAGGACAGGCCGGGCCAGTTGGGGGAGACAAGAGTCGGAAAACCAGTGGCCGTGGGCAGGCCTGCGTCCCAGGCGCTGCGGGACACAACTTTGCCAACTAGAGGCCCCAGCTGCACATTCTCTCCAAGTCCTGCAAACCCGCGGAATTTCACCAACAACCAAACTGAAGAGGCTAGAGGTCTTAGCACGTGATCCCGAGTCCCCCAACGGGGGGGGGGGGACCTGTAACCGCAGAGGTCAGCACGCTGAGGCAGCAGGTGCTGGAAGGGGGGCCCAGCCTAACAGCAGAGCCGCGGGGGCCGGGCCCTGGGTGCACAGGGAGGAGGGGGAGGGCCGATGGGGTCAGGCCGGTGGAGGCGGTGAGGTCCAGGGCGAGGCACGGGGGTGCCGGGGGAGGCCGGCGTCAGGCCCTGAAGTGAGGTCCGGAGGTCCCGGGTGCGGCCGCGGTACCGGACCCCCACGCGCTCTCAGTCGCGTACTCACCCGAGGAGAAGGGGCGCAAGGCCGCGGAGCCGGGGAGGGGGCGCAGCGGGCCGCGGACGCGGGGCATGAGGGCGCGGAGGGCAGCCATGGCGCTCTGGGGACGGCTCGCCCCGCTCCGCCCGCCGCTCGCCCCGCTCCGCCCGCCGCTCGCCCCGCCCCGCGGAGCCGCCCCCGGCTGCACCAGTCCGGGCCCGGCCCGACTCCGAGCCGGCCTCGCGAGACCAGCGGGCGGCGGAAGGGGCGTGGCAAGCGGTGGGCGGGGTCGGGATCCGGGAGCGGAGTTCGCAGGGTTGGCCTGGTGGGGTGCCGCAGCCCCGTGCTGGCCGTCGGTGACCCCGAGCCGTGGGGCAGCAGCCCGGAGGACCCCGGAGGGCACGCCCGGCGGCCTCTTGCGGCCCGCAGAGACCCCCGGGCGAGCCGGCACCGCCTCTTGACCTTTGGCCCTCGGCCCTTGCCCCACTTCCGGGACGAAGGCGGGGGAGGAGGGGGAGTCGCTGGCGGAACCCGGGCTCGGTACGCCTCACGCCCCCGGGGACGCGCTTCCCGCCCCGCAGCCCGCCGGCGCGGGGCCGGGACCCCCGCGAAGTCCGCGGAAGCCGGGTTTGCGGGGCACGAACGGGCCGCGGCGGAAGGAAGCGCGTGGACGGGAGAAGGCGGGGGCAGCAAGGGGCGCCTGGCGACTCAGTCCGGGGTGCGGCTGCTTTCCGCTCGGGTCCTGGTTCCCGGGTCCTAGGATCGCGTCCCGGATTGTGCCCCAGCCCCGCCTCGGGCTCCCTGCTCCGCGGGGAGCCTGCCTCTCCCCTCCCCCTGCGCTCCCCCGGCGCGGGCGCGCGCCCTCTCTCACTCCCTCCGTGAAATACATAAAAATCGAACCAAAAAAAAGGACCGTGGCCCCAAGACCCTGGCTTTAGCCCCGCGGGGGTACCGACGCCGCCCTTAGCGAGCGGCGCTTCCCGCGGTGCGACCTCGGCCCGCGTCTCCGCGCCGGGGTGCTCGCGGGGCCGCCCTGCTCCGCTCGGTGCGCGCCGCCGAGGGTTGTTCAGCCGCGTGAAGCCACCAAAACCCGGGAGACGCGTGTACGGGAAGGACGCGCTCAGCCGATGCTCCCCGCCAGCAGCTTGGTGGCTTCTGAGTTCGACGTCACGCATAGTTCGTTACAGTGTTACCAGTGACTCAGTGACTGTTACAGTGTTACCAGTACGTGCACCTGCGTTACTTCCGCTACGGCGCGTCGGTGCTCAGCCTCCGAGGGCTTCCTCGCCTCGGCGCAGGGGTGGGCCAGTTTTGGTGGCGGATGCAGATTCACCTCTTCTGGTGGGGCCGTGGTTGATTGTCTCCTGCTGAGGGCTCTTCTGTTGGGGTCTGTAACTCACAGTTGGTTCTGTGCTCACCATGGAGCCATATGGCTCCCTCTCTGGCCTCCTGACTCCGTTCTGTGAGGTTTCCCATCATTAATTTTCATATATATGTATCTGTAAGTGGGCCTCAGCAAAATTAAAAACTTTTGTATTTCAAAGGACACCATGAAGAAAGTGAAAGGACAATCCCCAGAATGGGAAAACGTTTTGCAAATCATATATCTGGTAAGGGTTTTCTTTCTAGAATATCTGAAGAACATGTTCAAATCAATAATGAAAAGACAAACCATTAAAAATTGGGCAAAGGAGGGGTGCTTGGCTGGCTCAGTTGGAAGGACATGAGACTCTTGTTCTTGGCATCATGAGTTTGAGCCCTATGTTGGGTGCAGAGATGACTATAAAAAAGTAAGCTTTTAAAAAAGGATCGGACAGAAATTTCCCCAATAAAGATATGCAAGTGGGGGACGCCTGGGTGGCTCAGTTGGTTAAGCAGCTGCCTTCGGCTCAGGTCATGATCCCAGGGTCCTGGGATCGAGTCCCACATTGGGCTCCTTGCTCGGCAGGGAGTCTGCTTCGCCCTCTGCCTCTGCCTGCCTCTTTATCTGCCTGTGCTCGCTCGCTCTCTCTCCCTCTGTCTCTGACAAATAAATAAAATCTTAAAACAACAAAAAAAAAGATATGCAAGTGGCCAGTGCCCACACACAGAGGTGCTCGATATCATTATTCACTAGGGAAATGCGGACACACTTCCTACGTACTAGAATCCCTATGACCGGACAGGCAGTGTGTCAGCGAGTGTTGGAATACCCGCACTAGGGCCAACTGCTGGGTGACCACTGGCAGACTATAAAGGGACAGGATAGCAGAAAACATAACACAGGGTAATTTTCAGGGGGATAGAGCCAGTTCACAGGGCAAGGACAGTGACGGTGCAACCTGAAAATGGGGCTGCAGCCTTGAGTCATTGTAGTCACCTGGAGAGGGCAGCGTCTAGCCAGCTGGTCTGCTGAAAGTGGCCATGGCCCGTGCTAGGAGGCTTCTTTCACCCAAGGATGAGCATACAGATATGTCCCTCACGGTCCCACAGTCAAATCTCTGAAGGTGGCATAGGGCTGCCTCGTCAGGGGCAGTGGGCATTTCACTTGAGACTCCAGTAAGCTCCAAACAGCCCACAAAAACCCACGTCTCCAGCCCTGCTTACAGGTGCTGCTTGCCACCAGAAACTAAGGTGCCAGAAGCCGTAACTCCAAAGAAGCCCCACTGACCCAGTTCTGGACCAGTCTGATTCAGTTCAGACACTGCACTAACCTTGCAGGTGACCTCAGGATCATGACCATGTCATTGTCATAACAAAGACACTGAGCCTGGGTGGCTCAGTTGATTAAGCCTCTGCCTTCAGCTCAGGTCATGATCTCAGGGTCCTGGAATCGAGCCCATCGGGCTCCCTGCTCAGCAGTGAGTCTGTTTCTCCCTCTGCCTCTGCCTGCTGTGTTGCCCCCTCCCAAATAAATACATAAAATCTTGAAAAAAAAAAACCCCAAACACCTATTAGTGCACTGACAAATCCACCTGCACCCATTTAAGGGAAAAAAAGAGGTGGCAGTCTGAATCCAAGACAGCACCTCTTCCTCTTCCCTAAAAAACCCCTAGTTAGCTTGCTTACCAGCCCTTTAATTACCCTAACCCCATATAACCCTGACCATGAGACCAAATCAGGAAGAAGATACCTTCAGAGCTTGAGCTCCTCCTCTCCATTCTCTGGTCATTGAATAAATTACCAGCTTGCTGTGAAATACCGCTTGGTTATTTCACAAACAGTCTTGAGTAGGAAAAGAACAGGCCACTTTGGTAACCGTTGGGCCTCTCAGGTTCCACCACCTGCCCTCACCGTAGGCATACCTGTGAGAAACCCAGACAACAGCAGCCACTTTGCTGAGTTTGGGGCCTCAAAGAATCTTTAATCTGTGGGCTGAAGTATCCCCAGTGGTAGACCAGACGTCTGGGACACTGGCCGCAGCACAGTGACACTGTTGAGTTGAACCCTGGGGGGAATCAGAAGTCATGTGGGGGAACCTCTGAGAAGGAAATCCCCAGGGGCCAGCAGCTTTGCTTCGGGAGCTGGCAGGGGGTAAATTTTCCCCCAAAGAGAGAGCTGTTCCTCTCAACAAACAGGTGACACTGGGGGCAGGGTGACTGCACCCAAACATATGCGGACTCAGTCAGACTGCCTGAGGTGTCGGGCTGAGTGACAAGGCCAGGGGTCAGGCAGTCAGCTCTGTGAAATGGTCCGAGGCCCAGTGCTGCAGCCCACTTCTGGGTCCCCATGACCTCCGGTTTCTGCCCAGGGCTTTGTGTCCCCACCTGGGGGCTGTGCAGCAGCCAGGTGCAAGCCATCGGACTCAGGATTTACCTCACAGGAGGATCACAGTCTGACGGGTGTTGTCACCTAGGAGCTTTCCCTGTGCGACAGTGACGCAAGCCCTGGGTCGGGGGGCAGTGCACAGCCAGCTGTCAACGACCGTGTTGGGGAGCTGGGATGGGTGCAGAATGACAGCAGGCCGTTCCTGGCAGTCACTCATGGGCACCTTGACCTGCTTGGTTTCTTATATGACCAGCCACAGAAACCGTTCAGTATCAGGAGAGGGGGCAGCCTTGGTCTGGGCACTCTGCAAGGATTTTCAGACACCACTTTCTGCCGATGGCAACACCTCTCCCAACATCATTCTTCAAAAACCCATGCACCCCTTGCATGTATGTTTCACTGTGAATCACATATTTATGTATATTTCTATGTCCATTTTCTGAATGCCATAAGGGGGATTTGTCTTTATTCTGGGGCAAGTTCTGAGCACCTTGAATTTATTGAACAGGTTCCCTCATGTTTAAGAAGCTGTTCAATTACCAGTACTGGCCCTAGGCCATTCTGGCAGCAGCTTGGACATCTGTCTTTGCACAGAGGGATTCTGGAAGAAGGCACAGTTGGAGGTGGGTCTCCAGCACCCAGAATGCTGACCCTCCCCACTCCTGTCCATTCTTTGGCTTCAAAAATACTAGCAGCCAGACCTATATGCTGCAGGAAGAACACTGGAAGACCTTACTGGGGAGCCTGGCCAGCCCAAAGGAAGGACTTAGAGATACTGATGGGGGGTTCCCCATTTAACAGCTCCCCACCCTGAGCAGTGCAGAGTCAAGCTCAAATTCAATGAGCCCCACTTACAAACCTATTTCCAAACATCCCTTTGGCCTATTCCTCCTCATGAGCAAACAGACACTATTCGCCTGCGTGTAAAGTGTCTTCCTGGAGGATAGAAACAGAAGAAACAATTTGGAGCAAACCTCCCAAAGCAGGAGAATGCCACTTCAGAGTTTCTTTTTATATCCTCAGACATCGCTTCCTTGAAGAACAGCACATTTCTCTAAAAACAGACATGTGTGGAAGAAGAACTCTTGGAAATTAAACTCTGTGACAACAAAAACAAAAGCCTCATGGGGAGAAATCCTGCAGAAAGCAGAGCAACAGGTAAAGATGGAAAACAGGAGCGAATACACTGAGCATCCAGGGTTCAGTCTGGAACCTCTGATGTCCTAAAGTAGGAATTTCATTTTATTTTTTTAAGATTTTATTCATTTATTTGACACATACACAGTCAGTGAGAGAGGAAGCACAAGCAGGGGGTGTGGGAGAGAGAGAAGCAGACTCCCTGCTGAGCAGGGAGCCTACTCAGGGCTCGTTCCCAGGACCCTGGAATCATGACCTGAGCCGAAGGCAGACACGTAATGACTAAGCCCTCCAGGTGCCCCTAGAGTAGGAATTTGAGAAAGCTTAACAGCACATGGGGGATAAATCATTGGTGGAAACAACTGATTAGTGAAATAACCCATGAAAGAAGTTCCCAGGACTGATGGACAGAGTTTCCAGACTTTGAGTTCCCAACATAGTGAAAGTCCAGGCACATGGAGGCACCACACTGTGAAATTTCAGCAAATGATCCTAAATATTTGAAGGGCAGAACAAGCCACTGTGGTAAAGGATTATAAATTTGAGTGCCTGTGAGTCTTCTTTTTTTTTTTTTTTTTTTTTTAAGATTTTATTTATTTGAGAGAGAGAGAGAGCGAGCGCGCACGAATGGGGGGATGGAGAGCGGAAGAGGGACAAACAGACTCCCTACTAAACCGAGAGCCCAACGCAGGGCTCAACTCCATGACCCTGAGATCATGACCTGAGCTGAAAGTCAGATGCTTGACCCACTGAGCCACCCAGGTGCCCTTGCCTGTGAGTTTCCTAACCGCACTCCTAGAAGGGATGAGACAATGCCTTCACAGCCTGCAGGAGGTCTCTAACCTAGAGTTCTATGCTTAGGCAAACTACAAATCAAGTGTGAGGGCGAAACCAAGACATTTTCAGGTTCGCAGTATTTAAAAAAAAATGATCTCCCAGACACCTCTTCTCAGTTTCACCCAAACAGGTGAGTGAATTAAGAAACAAGAATAGATGGCCGAGGAGAGCCCGCACAGGGGGACAGGAGGGAATCCTCTGGGACATGGAGAGGGGAAAACCCAGACAGAGACCATCTACCCAGTCTGGAGCTGACTTAGGAGTGGTAGCTGAAGGCTGCAGAGCCTCCCATCCCGGCCACCCTCACTGGCTGGAACACGGGGCCACAAAGTCCACGGAAGCCTCCCAGTGGGTTAGGACAGCAGGATCTAGCGCATGACTAAGAAGGAATGACGTGCCCTAACACCCTGTTACAGGAAAGCCTTTGGGCAGAGGGCAGAAGCTTTCTAACCCTCACAAGACAGTAGAGAACAGACCTCCCTGAATTAGGGCAGTTCTCTAGAAAGGCCTGCGTGCTTGAAAAGGCACGAAATGTCTCCTGGGGCGGGTGGCGGGGAAGGGGCCCCTTTCTCTTGAACTTTGTACCTCGTGTGTATAAACTCCTGTGCCCACACACACTCAGAAGAGCCCCACTTCGGACGCGCTCAGCTCTCCCCGCCCCACCCTGACACCACTGCCCGCCTCGGACTTTCATCCATAGGCTCCCCGGGGTCCCGGGCGAAGGCGCTCACCGCGCTTTTCGGCGGCAGGAGAGAGGCGCCTCCTCCACCTTCTGGTCGCCTCCCCCACGTCTCCTTCGGAAGGAGACACGAGCCGCCCGCACGGCCGGCGCCATCCGCCCTCCGAGGGGACACGCGCCCACGCCGGCCAGCAGCAGGCCCGCGCCCCGCACAGGCCGACGGCGGGCACACTCCCACCCAGCGGCGCTCGCCCACACTCCGCCCCGCGGCCCAAACGTGGGCGGTGTCTCTCGCGGAAGCCCCAGGCCCAGCCCATACGGTCACGTGGTGTGGGCGCAGCCCGGGCGTGGCCTCCGCCGTGCTCCTCGCTCCACCTACCCGCCCCGCCCCTCGCTATCGCTCCGCCCCTCCTCGCCCCGCTCGTCCACCTCCAGCTCCGTCCCGCCCCTCCGTCCACCTCGAGCCCTCGCCCCGCCCCTCCCCATCGCCCCGCCTCCAGACCCGCCTCTCCCAACTTCAGCCCTCGCCCCGCCCCCATCGCCCCGCCTCCAACTCCTCCCCTCCCGTCCGCCTCGAGCCCTCGCCCCGCCCCTCCCTATCGCTCGGGTCCCGGCTCGCCCCCGCCCCCAGTCCGGTCGCCGGCCTCCGGGTGCGCGGACCCGGTCCCACCCATCCCCATTGCTGCGCCTCCAGCCCCGCCCCGCGCCCCACCTCCCGCCCCTGCCGGGGATCCTCTGCGCTCTCCGCGCTTTGGGGCGGCGGGGGCGCACGGGGACTGCCCGGGACGGCGCGATGGAGTCGAGCGGAGGCCGCGCGGAGGGCTCGGGCCGCGGCCCGCGGGTGCTGGTGGTGGGCGGCGGAATCGCGGGGCTGGGCGCTGCGCAGAGGCTCTGCCGCCACCCGGCCTTCCCGCAGCTGCGGGTCCTGGAGGCCACTGCCCGCGCCGGCGGCCGCATCCGCTCGGAGCGCTGCTTCGGTAACGGCCTCTCCCGGAACCCCTTCCCCGAGCCCATTTCCGGAGCCCAACGGGTGCGGCCCGGGCTCTGCCGCTCCCGGGCAGCCCTGCACCCGGGGTTGGCCGACCCGGAAGCCTTGCCTGCCCGCTCTCCCCCCTCCCGCCCCGCCCAGGAATGAGGCCGAGTTCACTGGTGCCCGAAACTCAGCCGTCCCGTTGGCAGGGCCGGCCCCTGCCGGGGAGGGTAGCCTGTGTCTCTGCAGTCCTTCTGGTTGTGTCCCTCGAGGAGCTCCTCCTCCAGCCTCCGGGTCACCCCCAGGCACCCCTTCTGCCCCCGTAGCGGCTCTCTAAATGTCCTCTGAAGGCGGGCGCAGGCCAAATGTTCCCCTAAAACTAGGTCTGAGCAGGCCCTAGGACTGTAGTCTTCAGGGACCCTGTGTCCTCTGTTGGGGCTTTCAGAGCATGTTTGGGGAGGGCGGGGCTGGTGCGGTCCAGGAGAAGGGCTCAGGGTTGGCCTTTGTGGGGAGAGAACCTCCAAGTCTCATCTGCTGCCCCTGCCAGGTGGTGTGGTAGAGCTGGGTGCCCACTGGATCCACGGGCCCTCACAGGGCAACCCGGTCTTTCAGCTGGCTGCCAAGTACCAGCTGCTGAGGGAGAAGGACTTGTCAGAGGAGAACCAACTGACCGAAACTGGGGGTCATGTGGGCCTGCCCTCCGTGTCCTATGGCAGCTCTGGGGTAAGTGTGAGCCGTGAACTGGTAGTGGAGATGGCGAGTCTGTTCTACGGTCTCATAGACCAGACTCGGGAGTTCCTACACATGGCGGATGCCCCAGTGCCCAGTGTTGGGGAGTACCTCAAGAAGGAGATCCGTCAGCGTGCGGCCAGCTGGCCCGAGGATGAGGAGACCAGGAAGCTCAAGCTGGCCGTCCTCAACAGCTTCTTCAACGTGGAGTGCTGTGTGAGCGGGACCCACAGCATGGACCTGGTGGCCCTCGTGCCCTTTGGGGAGTACACCGTGCTGCCAGGGCTGGACTGCACCTTTCCTGGGTATGTGCATGTCCCACCCACCGAGTCAGCCCTCCGTGCGCCGCCTCCAGGCACCCAGGCTTCTCTCCATACCCCCTTGTCCACCTTCATGTACCCTGGGACCCTCTCCATGTACCCAGGTCCCCTCTGAGCCTCCCCCCCTTTATGGACCCTGGTCCCTGTCCAGGTACTCTGGTTCCCCTCCATGCACCCTGGGACCCTTTCCATTTACCGGTTGAGCTTCGGGAAGTAGGGGAAGGGTGAGAGGCCAGGAGGCCATTGGTCTTCCTCGTTTCAGAGAGATTGCCTGTTTGTTTCTCTAGTTTCGCTCACTGGGGAAAAAGAATTATTTTCAAGAAAAGATGATTAAAAGAAGGCCGTACCTCTCATCACGCTTTCTTCCTCCCCTGTTTATGAGGCTTCTCATGTGCTAAGTGCTGCGTAAGGCTCCAGCCTCTGTGATGGACAGATAGCCCACCCCTGTGGCGGGTGGCTGTCCCCCACCGAGCACTCAAGAGGCCCTCACAGGACTGTCCCGCTGGGCTCTCTGGCATCACCACCCCAAGGCTCCCGGCAGGGGAGGGCATTTGTGATCAGAAGCAGGTTCCAGGTGGGTGGGGAGGAACCCTCAGTTACCTCCATTTGCTCACGCTCACCTGATCCCCTTGTCAGCCTGGGCAGTGGTGTCTGTGTTCCCGAGGAGACCCTGCCCTCCTCCCACTTCCCTGCAGGGCCTCCTCCGATGGCAGCTTCCTCTGAAAACGCCCACACCTCTGTGTCTCCTAGGGGCTACCAGGGGCTCACAAACCACATAATGGCCTCCTTGCCAGAGGACGTGATTGTTTTTAACAAGCCTGTGAAGACCGTTCACTGGAATGGGTCCTTCAAGGAAGCCTCGTCTCTCGGGGAGACGTTTCCAGTGTTGGTGGAGTGCGAGGACGGAGCCTGCTTCCCTGCACATCACGTCATCGTCACTGTGCCCTTAGGTAAAGCCGTTTGCCCCGTCGGGGTTCCCTTTGGTTCCCCCACCCCCGGGGCCCCGGCAGCAGGCTCTGGAGGGCCGGGTCCGGTGGTAGCTCCCGTTTTCAGTCTAGCTCCCAACAGGATTATCCTCTCGTGTTTGTAGCAGCTGCGTGCTTTGGCATTGAGTTTCACAGTGAGAGAAAACGTGTGTCTTGCTCCTTCCAGGGACGGTTATGGGAAGGCGAACGGCCTCCGGTTCCCCCTGCTGGGCTTTCTTGGAGACGGAAGTGGGTGTGAGAGCCAGCTCTCAGGTTCCGTCCTGGTGTAATCAAGGAATGGCTCTAGCACACGGTTCTGTTTGATTCTAGATCTGACGCCCGAGACAGAAGCTCTTTCGGCGACTTGACAAAAGGTGGAGGCGGCTGAGCCGAGCTGGGCCTGTGCCGTCTCACTGACCCCGCAGGCAGCTGGGGGCGTGTATCTCCCTGTCCTCTTGGACAGAGGTGGATGGAATGACAGCAGTCAGTTGTGCAGGTTCACAAAGCTGGCAGGGCCCGAGCTGACGGAAGATGTGGGTTCCCGGGGTTCCTTTGGGACGGGATGCGGCTGTGGTTAGCTCGCTCAGCACCCTGCTCCTGTCTCCCACACGTGCAACCACACTGGACGTACGAGCATCGTCTTCTGCTGCTCTGTTTGCCGCCCCCTGCTTTCTCGGTTCATCCGACGTCTGTCAGTGCGCCCCAGTCAGCACCCCACCCCCGCCCCGCCAGCGTCTGTGTTGCAGTGCTGCCTGTGGGGCCCCCGCTCTCACCAGTGGATGCGTCACTGTGTCTGCTGGTGTGGCTCACCGGGAGCGGGGACACCAGTCACACTTTATAGGCACGTAGTATTTCCTTGTACGTGAGGGTCGTTGCTGAATATTCCTTAGTTGATGGAAATTCAGCCTATTTTCACTTTTTTTGTTTCACAAAGCATTTTCCATCTGTGTGGTGGAAACACAAACACTTGTGTGACTGTATCTGTGGCATAAATCATGGTGGTGGGAGCTGCCAGGCTGAGGGTCTGGGAAAATGGGACTGTGGTGGGGGCGTGGGACCCGTCTGTGGGCCCTTGCAGCCTCTGTGGGTCTGTTTCCTCCTGGGCTGTTTGTCCTTTACTTACTGGCTTGCAGGTTACCTGTGTTGTAAGGAGACTGGCTTGTGCTGCAAACAGTCCATCTTGTTGTCTGACTCTGGCCCAGAATTAAATTTTTTTGGCATGCAGATTATTTTTCCTGTGGCTTCTGGAGAGAGCCTGTGTGTTGTGGTGCTTCTCCACACTATCCTGGAGCAGCGGGGTCTGCAGACATTGAGAGGCAGATAGGTTTCGAAGTGAGACAGTGTCCTATAGAGCAGTTTGGGTGGGGCATGACAACTGTCCCTGCCTGAGCAGGTGGCCATGGGCCTTTCACGTCCCTCCACTGCGGTGTTGATTACTGAGGCCAAGTCCCAGTGGCCAGAGCCAGCCCGATTTCTGGGAGCCCAGTTGAGCTGGGGCTGGTGTGGGTCTCGAGTAGACATGGGCTCTGGATGCCTCCTTTTGCTGACTCCTCTGATGGGCATCTGGATGGGTTCCTGTGGCTGTCAGTTCCAGTTTATGAGATTTATATGGTGTAAGTTGAGTCCACTTGTGAATTCCAGGTTTTCTTAAAGAACATCTGGACACCTTCTTTGAACCACCACTGCCCACTGAGAAGGCAGAAGCGATCAGGAAGATGGGCTTTGGGACCAACAATAAAATCTTCCTGGAGTTTGAGGAGCCCTTCTGGGAGCCAGACTGCCAGTACATCCAGGTGGTATGGGAGGACACGTCACCCCTGGAGGACGTCACGTCTGAGCTGCGGCACATCTGGTTCAAGAAGCTCATTGGCTTTTTGGTCCTGCCTTCCTTTGAGTATGTATGCTGCTTGAGTCTCTCTGAGGACCCGCTCAGAACCAGCATTGAGGAGCTGGTTCGTTGGCCTTAGTTTGGCTGTTGATTCACTGGGAGGCATTTCTGGGGCATTTCTGGGTGGGTTTCCAAGGGCACCCAAGGGCACTGATGACGGACACTGGGGCTCTAACCACTGCAGGGCTGGATGGAAGCCTCTTGCAGGCAGCCTGTTGGTGTGTCTTAAGTGCTAGAATGAGCTTGTGGCCGGGAGGGCGTGTTCAATCAGTAAGAAAGTGTTTACTGAAATTCCCAGGAAGCTGGGGTGTGTAGGTTACAGAAGGAATTTGAAACATGGAAGGTTCTGTAACTGGGAGACAGTATCTCAACCTGATGCAGTAATTGAGGAAACACCCTTGTGTTTCCTTATAACTCAGGAATCAAAGACCCATCCATGGCTAAGTTAGTTGGCTATGACGCATGGATCAAGCAGTCTACGTGGGCTTGGTGTCAACTCAGAAAACAAGAGCACGAATCATTTAGGGACAGAGGGACGATTTTTCCCGTAAGAGCCAAAGACGTAGCCAGTGTGTGGTAGTCGATTGGCAGATGAGAGTCCAAGTTTCCACACACAGATGTGGCAGGATTGGAGACCATATTCTGGGCCTGGAGGACAAAATGCAGGCATGCCTTCCAGCAAAGCTCATCCCCAACAGCCAAAGGAGCTGGGTGCGTGGGGCCCTCCCACCTAGGAGGGGACCCACACGTGTCCTTTGCACTGAAGAGAAGGCAGACATCCAGGGGCTTGGAAAGGTACCCAGGGCTGCGGATGCGTAGTGGAGCGGTGGCTGGCGTGCTCGGCCAGCTGCCCCATGCCTGGCTCTGTGGCCTGTGCTCAGGACACTGGTGGAGACCACAGCTCTCAGGACGCTCTGTGGTCCAGGATGGTGGCCCTCACACTTTGTGGTCTCTGGACCCCGTTTCATACTCTAAAAATACTGAGGGTTCCAAAGAGTGTCCGTTAGGTGGTTGTGTCTGTACATTTACCACACTAGAAATGAAAACGGTTAAATTTAAAAAAAATTTTTAAAAGATTTTATATTTATTTATTTGAGACACAGAAAGAGAGAGAGAGAGAGCCCACAGCAGGGGAGGAGCAGAGGGAGAGAGAGAAGCACATTCCCTGCTGAGCAGGGAGCCTGAGTCAGGGCTGGATCCCAGGACCCCAGGATCAAAGGCAGATGCTTAACGACTGAACCACCCAGGCACCCCAAATGCTTATTCTTTAAACTGAGTAAATCTATACCATGTTAGCATCGTTTTTGAGAGAGGGGAGGGGCAGAGGATGAGAGAGAATCCCAAGCAGACTCCACGCTCCGCGCAGAGCTTGGCATGCAGCCCGGTCTCAAGACCCTGAGATCACGACCGGAACTGAAATCCAGAGTCGGTCACCTGACTGAGCCATTCAGGGCCCCATTATACTTTTAAATGAAATCATGTTAACGTTTATTAAATAAAAATAACTATATTTCTTAAACAAAGTTTAGCGAGGAGAGTAGTGATGTTTTGCCTTTCTCCTCCCCTCTACTGTCTGGGGTGGCCCCGGACAGCTTGGCTCTCAAGGCTGTTGGAAGGTGGTGGGGCCGTGCCTCATTGCACTTGAAGCGGATGACACATCTTGACTCAGACACGCAGTCTGGAGAAGGGGTTGTGCTTAGTCTTCAGATGGTTGCGGGTGTTCTGTGAAATGGCACCGAAACTGCAGACGCAGTCGCTCCTCCTGGGCTAGGCACCGTGTGGAGTCGGGAAGCTCGTCGTGGACGTCTGTGCTCCGAACTCTGCCTGTGCCGCACGTTGAATGGGTCGTGCACCCGTCCCGAGCTTGGGCATTCCAGACACTGATCTGTTTCATGTACGACCGCGAAGAATTATGTTTATTAATATCACCACGGATCTCAGGAAAGTCTCTTGGTATTGGGAACCTATCGAGCTGTTGGTGGCAGATACAAGTTTTCTAAAATTGTAATTTTTGCTTGAGCACTTAAATTTCCTCATAGGCAGTAGATGCTTGCAGTTGCTTTCCTCGCGATGGACACACTGCTCGTTTTCGAGAACCTGCCTGCCACACACCCAAGCTTGAATACCGGTCGCGTTCTCTTAAGTAGAAATGGTGTTTGTGAAAGGAGCTGCACAGTTGGCAACTCCAGCCACCGCCCAAGGCTGTCCTGAAGACGGTGCCACACCAGCGTGTAGCAGAACTCGAGGTTTAATACAGTTAATGGTGTGCGCTGCTTCATCTAGGACATTCTCAAGTGAATTTGGTGTTTTTGTTCCTTTATTTATTTTTCATGGGGTATGTGTCATGGCAGGACACCATGTGCTGGTCCCAATTCTGTGAAGGGACAGCCGTTCACTCCTGTGGGCCTTGCACGCCAGTGTGGATGTTGACAGAGTAGAAAAAGCAAACACTGTCTCAGCATTGTGGAAAGGGTTGTGGCCTCACAGTCCCTGGGGGCTGGAACCCCGGAGGGTGGGCTGTGGGCCACACCTGCTGTCGGGGTACCGCAGGGGCTGAGCACAGGTGAGCTGCAAGTCGTCTCAGTGTGTGTCTCCCCAGCAGGTCTGTCCATGTCCTCTGTGGCTTCATCGCCGGGCTGGAGTCTGAGTTCATGGAGTCGCTGTCCGACGAGGACGTGCTTCTGTCTCTGACCCAAGTGCTTCGCAGGGTGACAGGTATGGAGCGTGTATGGCCGGGCACCGCGGGGGCTCCTCGCTGGCCATCTCTGGACAGTAGCCCAGCTTTGCAAGAACGAGCTTGGTGCTCTGACCCTCCAGGGACAGTCCTCCTGCTGCGAGTGGGGTCACTCAGTTCTTATGTCTGAGGAACTGAAAAGGCTTTGCAAACACTTTCCATTGCCTTTTTCTGTTTCTGGGTGTCCTGAGTTAAGCAAAGCGGTAAGACAGGAGAGCTTCTGAGGAGTACACTCGTGGTGAGGTTTTCTTCCTGGGTAGTTTCCTTCAGTTTAAACCGCGGGGTCTTAAAGGGAAGCTGGAATGGGGCCAGGGGCAGTGGGGCCACACTGACGGGTGTCTCTGGGCGCAGGAAACGCCCAGCTCCCTGCGCCCAGGAGCGTGCTGCGCTCCCGCTGGCACAGCGCCCCGTACACCAGGGGCTCCTACAGCTACGTGGCCGTGGGCAGCACCGGGGACGACATCGACCAGCTGGCGCAGCCCCTGCCCACGGACGGCGCAGAGGCACAGGTGAGGCGTGCGTGGGCGGGGCTGGGACCCCTGCACTGGGTCGCTGTGCTTTCTGAAATTAGGAATCATGAAATATGCATTATTTTATCAGAATTTTATACGCACATAGCCTAAAGCATCAGAAAATCCTGCAGTGCTGGTACGAATACCAAACTTAACAAACCACGGCGGCTGCCAAGGGCCTCCAGCATCCCCTTCCCAGGCCCTCAGAGCCAAGGCTCAGCTCCAAATACCACATCTCTAAGTCTCACATGCATCTGCCTCTTTTTACAAAACACTCAGTCATGGAGAACTTCGGGTATGTGCATGAGCCAGCCAGACTTTTGGGCTGTGCCTGTGGCTTTTACGCTGTGCAGTGGCAGCCGTGGCCCATCCCCCACGGGATGACATCATCGTTTTACTGCAGACACCCCAGAGTGGGTCTCTAAAGACCAGGACGCCCTCGGAGGATGTGTAACTATAGCAAAGCTGTCCAAGTTAAAAATGAATGATAATTCCTCTGTATGATCTGAAACTAAGGGCTCCGTTTCCCAAGTGCCTTATAATCTCTTCATGGCCTGCTTGTTCCATAATGTTGCTCCTTGGATTTTCAGTTCTTGGCATCCCTGGTGAGTCTCCCTGTGGCAGACAGGGTTTTAGGTCTCTCGCCCTCCTCTGCCCACTCAGCACTTACCTCTGCCCCAGCCTCCCCACGTGTGGCGCAGTGCTCTTCGTAAGACCACTGTTCAGTGTTTCCGTCATCTGCTTTGCTCCAGGCCCCAAGGACACTGTGGTTCCTTCCCTGTCTGTAGATGCGAGTGTGCAACTGTGCGAGACTTTATGCGTGTGTGTCTGTGAGGCTCTGGGCCGGTGTGTGGAGGTGTGGCATGTGCAAGTGCATGTGACTGCGTGCACGAGGGAGGGAGTGTGCAGGGCTCCGATTTCTGTGCCCGTCTTGCCTGGACTCTGCTAACTCCTTCCGTCCTCTCTCACGTCCTCCCCTACCCCTGAGTCAGCTTCAGCTCCTGACGCACAGCCCTAGCCTGTCCTGCGCCCCGTGTCCTGCCTGCCCCGTGCATGCACTTTCTGGAACATTTGCTCCAGTAGCTCCCTGATGAGGGGGTACAGGGGAGGTGAGGTTTTAGAGAAAGTTTGCCTGTGTGGAAATGTCCTTCCCCCCTTAGACTGTATGTTGCAGTCCTGCCAGCAAGAAACAAACCACCCTAAAACCCAGGGGTGGGAACAACCACTTTGTTACGCTGACAGGCTCTGTAGGTGGGCACGTGGGGCCATCTCTTTCTGTCCATGATGTCTGGGGACTCAGTGGGGAAGACTTGACCTATGCCAGGGTCACTCGGGGTTGCGGTGGGGGTCGTCTGAGGCTGCTTGTCTTGTGTGGCTGCGCTGGGCTGGGACACTGACGGGCCCCCCTGCCTGTGGCTTCTGAGTGGCTTGGGCTTCCTCACAGCATGGCTGCTGCTGCCCACGTGGTGGCCCAGACATTCCCGTGGAGGAGGCAGCTGTGTTGCCTCCTGTGGCCCAGCTAGGATGTCAGAAAGTGCCACTCTGCCACACCCCACCACACAGTGGTCACAAGCCTGCCCAGATTCAAGGTCAGGACACAGACGCTGCCTCTCTATGGGAGGCGTGTCCAGGAACTCGTAACCCCATAGGAGCCGCGCGTGGGGAGCCAAGCCTGGTTTGAGGGGCACGTCCCTCAGTGTTCTGAACACGTTCTGCAGTGCTGCTCGGGAAGTCCGAAGCCATGCAGCATCCTTCCTTTCTTACCTCGTAGGAAGCCTGGAATCATCTCTGCTCCCTGTTCTTCTCCTCTGCTGCTTCCCTCTTTTGTGGGATTTTGTTGTTTGGATGGGGAATGGTCATTTTTTTTTTTTTTTTTTATAATCTTTTTCCCTCCTAACTTCCATGTCTCTGGGTTTTCACTCTTTGTTTTGGGTGAAGTCCTTAACATCGCATCCCAAACCATCTGTTGGGTTTCCATTTTGCATTTTCTCTTGATCGTGGGCGTGGCTGCTATCTGTATTCTTGCTCACGCTTCCTGACCGGCAGAGCTCAGCGGGATTCATGAACAATAAAGCCACACACTTGCCATCAGCTCTGCAGCCACAGTGAGAGGCGAGAGGCTGCGGCCTGACGCCCGGCTAACCCCGGCTTTTCTTTGCAGCTCCAGATACTGTTTGCAGGGGAAGCCACACATCGCACGTTTTACTCCACCACGCACGGGGCTCTGCTGTCTGGCTGGAGGGAGGCCGACCGGCTCATCGCTCTGCGGGACCCACAGGCACAGCTGCTCGGGCCCTGGCTCTGAGCCCAGCTCCGCCCCTCCAGTGCCACGGGGAGGCTGACCACGTCCTTTCCTCGGACAGACAGTGTCTGTCCTGGCTTGAGATTTGGGGATGTTAATGACAGCCTGCCTTTTCTGGTGACTGGAGGAAGCTCTCATCTCTCATGTCCCTGAGTCTGGCCAGGGTCTAGCTAGAGCTGAGTGCGAAGTCTTCTTGGAGAAAGGAGGCATGGGAGGCTGCCACTGCTGCTGGGGCAGCCACATAAAGTCTGTTGAGGCCTCCGTGTCTCCTCATTCTTGCGGCTCAGGCCTGCGGCGCCCGTCACACCTGTCCTCGCCAGGCCCCAGGCCTGGGCCACTGCAGGGCCAGGTGCCCCCTCCCTTGAGTTCCCTGGACATTGGGTGCTGTGGTTGCCCCTTGTCCCTGGCGCCTTCAGATATTCTCGAGCTCTCACTGCTGGTCCCAGGACCACGGTGACAGATACTTAGTGGACACCAGGTGTGCGGTGCTGGGGAAGGGCCAGAGAGTGCGGACACAGGAGTACACAGGGCACCCCATCCTGACCTGGGGCCAGAGGTTTTCCAGAGGAAGTGAATAAAAAATCCCTCCAGAGTGCAGAGGAGTGGGGTGGTTGCGGAGTCAGGGCGAGTGGGGGGCATGTCAGTGCAGTGGGCAGTGTTGGGGTGAGTGTGTCGGGATGCCGGGGTGCTCGGCTCAGCTGACCCCATCATACCTTGCTGCATTCTCAAAGTGTCCCAGGAATGGGTCAAAGCGCTGCCACTTCCCAGTTGAGGAGGGGACAGAAAGTCTGGAGGTCAAGGTCAGCCTCAGGGCTGCCCCCGCAGAGCTTGGTCTTCTTCCCAGGACAGGCCCAGGGAGGCTGGTGCTGTGGTCAGTGGCACTTGGGAGGAACGTGCGGGAGCTGCAGGCGGTGGGGCTTGTGGCCTTGCACCCACCCTGAAGCCAGTGGCTCCTGCCTCCACTTGTGCCTCAGTCTGCAGCCTGTGATGGGCTCTGGTGGAGGCGGCGGGGAGGACCCTGGCTACAGGCATGAGCAAGCGTGTATGTGTGTTTGGGGGAGAGGTCTTGGGGCCATTCCTGCCTGGGCTCTTCTCCAGTCCCAAGTTGGCCCCAGCACGCCCTGCATGGACCCATCTCTTTCTTCCCCTCCTGGGTCAGATGGCCCCTCCAAGGGGGCTTCCCTGCTGCTGTCCCAGAGTTCTGCATGTGTGTCCACTGCTCTGTCACTCGAGTGTTTTGTGTGGGACACCTGCCAGTCAGCTGTGGGAAACCGGAATGGGACAGGGTTTTGTTTCAGGTTTGTGGTCCCAGGGCTCTGAGAGATGCTGCTTCCCTCTGTGTTGTTGACCTCTCAGGTTTCTTCAAGCCGCGTGCCTTGGGGAGACATTTTTTGTACCCCAGGGGACAAAGGTGAACAGGGCACCTGCTGCCCTCTTGGTGGGACGGCTGCTATGTGAGGCGGGCTGGGGGCTGCGACCTCGTCCTCATTCTCATCTGGTGTCTGATTCCACCCCTGAGTCCATCATCTTGGTCTGGGAGCCGCCTGGGAGGGCTCACCTCCCACAGTCCTGGGACTGTAGTGACATTTTTGTGCTGAGAATTCAAGCGTGTTTGGGATTTTAGCAGCTTTTCCCGGAAACTCCATTAGAGTAACACTCTTGTACTCACCGTGTGTGGCGGAGTTGCTGGGACCCAGAACTAAAGCTAAAACCTGACGCTGCGCAGAGCAGGGGACCGCGGGATCTGTCTCCGTGTGTTGACCGCGGAGCGGGACCGCCTCAGCGTTTCCGAAGGCTTTGTTTAAAACGTGGCGTATTTGAAAAAGAAAAGGGGGATATTACATATATAACTACACTATTTGTAGTATTTGAACATTGTAACCAATTTGTAAAAAGGGGCTGCTGAGTTGCATCACAGTTATGCTCCGAATACAGTCGAGGAGGAACTAGAAATTTTAAAATGTAGTTAACGTTAATATATCTATGAATTCCTTAAAAAAAAAAAATTCCATGGGGGCACCTGGGTGGCTCAGTGGGTTAAGCCGCTGTCTTCGGCTCAGGTCATGATCTCGGGGTCCTGGGATCCAGCCCCGCATCGGGCTCTCTGCTCAGCGGGGAGCCTGCTCCCCAACCCCCCCCCCCCCAGCCCCCGCCTGCCTCTCTGCCTGCTTGTGGTCTCTGTCTAACAAACAGGTAAATAAAATCTTAAAAAAAAAAAAGTTTCCATGAACTGAGAACCCCTGGGAAGTCCCTGGCCTGCACAAGGTCCCAGGTTGGCTGGTAGCCCGGTCCCCGCCGCCCCGCCCCGTCCCCGCCGCCCCGCCCCGCCCCCGCGGCTCCGCCCCCGGGCTCCAGGCGCCGCCCAAGGCACCGTAGTGCTCCGGCGCGAGTCGCTGAGCGGCCCCTGAAGCGCCGGAACTGCAGGGCCGGGTCGCGGGGCGGGCGGGCCGGTCCGTCGCGGGAGCGGTCCCCCCGCGCCGCGCTGTGCCTGGGACGCGGCGCCATGCGGATGGCCTTGCACGCGCTCTGCGGCGCCGCGGGGGCCGCCTGGCGGGAGAGCTTCCCCCTGCGCGGTCGGGACGTGGCGCGCTGGTTCCCGGGACACATGGCCAAGGGTGAGGCGGGGCGGCGCGGGGTCCGTCTGCCCGCGAGTGCGCCCCCGGCGTCCGGCCCCCGCGTCCCCGGCCCCGGCGTCCGGCCCCGGCGTCCCCGGCCGCGTTGGCTCGGCGGGCTGACGGCGCGTGGGACGGGCGGCGGCGGGGCACGGCAGGGTGCCCTGGGGTGGCCCGGGTCCCCGCAGGTCCCTTCGCCGCCGTATTTCCCGCCGCCACCCGGGGACGCGTCCCGGCTCGGACGTTGGGGACGAGGCGCCGTGGCCGCGGCGGGTCCTCTCCGAGCCGCGTGGTCCCCGCAGCACGTGTACCGCGCAGGGGCCTCGCTGCTCCGCCAGACCGCCCGAGGAGGCGCTTCCTGGTCCACCGGCCCGTCGGGGAGCCCTCGGCGTCCGGCCGCGGTGGCCGCTCCTGCGCCGCTCCCTTCGCGCTCGGGGCCGGCGGGGCGCGGGGCCGGGGCCGGCGGGGCGCGGGGCCGGGGCCGGGGCCGCGCACGTCCGTGTCCCGCGGCGGGCTCCGGCTCCGGCTCCGGCTCCCGCGGTGCGCGCGGGTGGGGCTGTGCGGTGCTCCAGGGCGCCCTCGGGGCCCCGGCGAGGCGGCGTGAGGGGCCTGAGCGGTGAGCGGTGCGGTCGCTGCTGCTTTCCGTGGGGGGCCCCTGGGCGGGGGCGGGGGGCCGCGGGAGGGGCCGCGGGGTCGCTGGGCAGCAGCTCCTCGGTGCAGCGTGGAGGGCCCAGCGCGTCGCGGGGGCGGGGGCGGGGGCGCCGCTTCGGTAGCTGAGACCGGCCCCGCGGGGGTTAACAGCCCCGGGAGTGGGGCCCGGACGCGCTGCTGCCCCTCTGGCTGGCCTGTCCCTTTCCGGAGGCCCCGCTGTGAACGGGAAGGAGGCGCTCAGCGGGCACCTGTCGGGCAGGTCCCGCAGATGGTTTGTGGTGGCGGGTCATTAAAGCTATCCTGTTTATTATTGTTTTTTAAAGATTTTGTTTATTTATTTGAGAGAGTGAGAGAGAGCGTGAGCGGGAGAAGGTCCGAGGGAGAAGCACACTCCCCATGGGGCTGGGAGTCCGATGCGGGACTCGATCCTGGGACTCCGGGATCATGACCTGAGCCGATGGCAGTCGCTCAACCCACGGAGCCACCACGCCACCACGCGCCCCGTAAACCTGTCCTGTTTAAACCCATTAGGTTTCTTCTGTTTTCCAGGGCTGAAGAAGATGCAGAGCAGCCTGAAGCTGGTGGACTGTATCATCGAGGTCCATGACGCCCGGATATCCTTCCGTGGTTGTGATCCTGTGACGTGTAAAAAGAAATATGTGTATGTTGGGTCTTTGTCCCTGTTCCTGGCACAGAGCTCTTAAAGCCCTGGGTATTTCCCAGGTGATGAGCCAGATAAAGGTGTCTGTCGATGGGGTGACTTGGAAAGCCACTAAGTCACCTAGGTTTGAGGGCTGGTTGCCGGTGGAACAGTACTGCGGTCGGAGGAGTGGAGATTTTGGTTCCACCCCCTGGACCCACTGACCTTTGGGAGGGTGTGGGGCTGGAGGTTGGATTGATTGCTGATGGCCAATGATTTAATTAATCAGCCCTGTATAATGAAGCCTCAATTAAGACCTAAAAAGACAAGGTTTGGAGATCTTCTGGGTTGGCAAACATGGATATAGAGGAAGAGGGGCATGTTTATTATTAAAAAAAAAGAAAAAAGATTTTATTTAGAAGGGGGGTGAGGCACACAAGCAAGTACAGGGCTGGGAGCGGGAGAGGGAGAGGGAATTTCACAAGCCGCCTCTGCACTCAGTGCTGAGCCTGATATGGGGCTTGATCTCACGACCTGAGCTGAAATCGAGAGTTGGATGCTTAACTGACTGAGCCCGAGGGGCACAGGAAGAGCACGGAGACTCTGTGCTCCATCCTACACAGCACTTGTACGAATGTGGCCGAATCTGGCTATTCCTGAGTCGTCATTTTATAACGAGCCAGGAATCTCGTATGTAAAGTTTTCTCTGAGTTCCGTGAGCCACTCTGGCAAACTCACTGAATCCAAGGAGGGGTCGTGGGTCAGAAGCACAAGTGATGGCCTGGACTGTGGTCGGTACCTTGGGGGCATGTGGGGACTGAGCCCTTAGCCTGTGGGATCTGACTCTTCATCCATGTAGATGGTGTTAGAGTTGAGTGGAATCATAGGACATGCAGCTGGTGTCACGGAGTTGCTTCTGTCGTGAGCCCTCTTGCTCCCAACTCTCCCAGACCTGGGTGCGGCACCCTAGTGGGAAGAGGACCCGGGACCCTTCGTCCTGGTCGCGTGGCGCTCAGGCAGCAGGAGGCATTCCTGATGTTACCTGGTCTGTGTCTACCTCCTCTTCTGGTCTCTGCTCTGGTCTGCTGTACCAGGCGGGTGCCCTCGCCTCTCAGTTACTGGCACTTGAAGCAGTGGCTCTCCGCTCTTATTACACACTAGGGTTTCTCCAGCAGGCTTTAAAAAATCCTGGTCTGGGCCCCTTTCCAGACCAGTTAACCAGCCTCTCTGGCGTGGGGTCCAGGCCCGTGTCTTTTGACACTCTGCATTGGTGTGTAGGGCAGCATCTTTGCTCTGACCTCTGCCTGGCACACCCAGACCTTCCAGTCCAGTCCAGCCGTGGGTTCTCTAGGTGAGGTATGCAAGCTTCACGTAAGCGTGCTGGCCAGTGGGGTTTTCCTCCGGGCCTGAGGTGTGCATTGGCAAGATCCAGTGATCTTGTTCAGTAACGAATGTACTTTTCAGACCTTGTTTTTCTTGTATTTGAGTGTGTCTGGATTCTCTTTATGTGATGAAGGTGTTGCTGTGAGAGTTGTTACCAGCCCAGGGATGTCAGATGAGGGACCGTGTTCACTATTTCAGACTCTGGAACTTGTGTAACAAGATGTCAAGTTTATTTACTGTAGGCTAACTATGTCAGTTTACAGGATAGTCCACGCTGGGCAGTCCTGTGTTTGATTAGCAAAAACAGCAAAGTTATAGTTGTTATTGTGCAGTGAGTGGACATCTGTCCTTTTGGTTTCTAGACCTCTGTCTTTTTCCCCAGGACATGGCAAGGAGACCTAGGCTGCGTTAGGGATCCTGGGATGGAGTCTGGGCTTTTGGTATTGCTTAACCCTTGAGCGAAAAGTGAGATTTGTGGAAAGTCCTTTTGTGTGGGTGAGGGTACAGCCCTTAACAGGTGTCCAGACCCAGGGTGTGCTGGAGGCCTTGGGGACTCAGTAGGAGACTGAGCAGTGGTAGTGGCTTAGTGTTCAGAGGATAACTAGGGGCCATCCTTCTGCCCGTGTTCGGGTCCCATGAGGTGGGACCTGTCCTGATTCCCTAAGGGTCCCTGGCTGCGGGCGGAAGGGCCCGACAGTGCTGGCGAGGAGGCAGAACCTTCAGGGATGGTTTCCACGGGGGACCCTCATCTCCTTGGCGGTCACCAGAGGGTGGCAGTGGTGGGACATAGACTGGTTAGGGCAGTACTGGCCGCACCGTAGGGCGGTCACGTCATTCATTCTGGACTCCTGCACCTTGGCAGCTGAACAAAGAGCCAGTTCTGAAGCCTCCCACTGAGCTTTGCCTTCTGTCTGCCCTGTCATTCCTGTTTGGGAAGGTGCGCGGGAGCCGCTGTCCTGCATGTCTGCTGTGGGACCGTGGCGGCGACGAGGTGTCCTTCTCCCCAGCCGGCGGGGAGTGTGAGGAGTGTGAGGAGTGTGGGGCTGGGCTGGCTGGCCGGGCTGAGACCGGGCTTCCTGCTCTGCTCAGTCCCTTCTACAGATTTCCTTCTGAAGGTGGCGTCAGTTGGGTGGCGCGGTGGACGAGGTCAGTCCATGGGCCGGGACAGCACTGACGGGGTTTCTCCTTAATTTCCGCACATTCCACTTTCAGGCCGCAATCCTCTGTTTCAGGAAACTCTTGGGCTTAAGCCGCACGTGCTGGTCCTCAACAAAATGGACTTGGCGGATCTGAAGCAGCAGCAGGTGAAGGTGCCCGTCAGGGCGCGGTCCGCGTCAGGGCTCCCGCGTCTGGGATTGCAGACGCATGCGGGGTTGGTTCCCCCGGACGGGCTTGCTTCGGCAAACAGCACTTTGTTTGCAGAGGTATTCGCACGCAATTTCTCAGAATGACGAGCCTCCCTCTATGTCTACGGTCCAAAAGACCAAGGTGAGCCTCTCCCATGGGACATGGCCAGGCTGTGGGGCTGGAGTCCCGTGGCCCACCGTGTGGCCTCTGGCCCGTCTGGCAGGGAGCACTTGACATGTGGCTCCTGTTGCAGCCGCGACGTTCACAGTTTACATCGTTTTGGTGAGCTACATTTCAGTGGCTGTGTGAGGCCAGTGGCCACAGGCTCAGGCCACAGGTACTGACCTAGAGGTCTCCCGTGACGGCCACGCTTGTCCCAGGCACCCGCACCAGCCGGCCAGCCCCGCATAGCCACTGAGCTGGAAACTAGAAGCGTGGGGAGGCCCCAAGGAACTTCTTCAAAGGCAGGATCGGGACACGAGGCACCAGGTGACCGAGGACAGGGCTTTCCCATGTGTTGCAGAAGTTCAGAAACATGGAGGTCTGGACATGTTTTCAAGCGCTCTCCTCTGCCCTTCCTGCCCAAAGGGCTGCACCAAAGCCTTGTGGGTTGCAGCCCGGCTGCCGTCAGGGTGTCAGTGGTGCAGTTCGCTCTTTGTTTCCAGAATGTCATTTAGGTTTCTTTTCTTGTTTTTAAAAAGGATTGTTTCTTTTTTCTTTCCTTTTGTTTACTTATTTGAGAGAGACAGAGGTCACAAGTGGGATTGGGGGTGGAGAAGCAGAGGGAGAAGCAGGTTTCCCATTGAGGAAGAAGCCGATGAGGGACTCGATCCCAGGACCCTGAGATCATGACCTGAGCCAAAACCAAGAGTCAGACGCTCAACAGACCGAGACCCCCAGGCGCCCCTTGGTTCAGGTTTCCTCGTTGATCGTGGCATGTTTGAGTCACATAAGCCCCAGCCACAAGACTCTGTGTCAAGGTTTCCAGGGAGACATCCAACACGGAAGCCACCAGAGTTCTGTTCATTGAAAATCCAAGCAGCAGCGACCCCTCAGCCAGGTGCAAGCAGCTGGGGTCATTTCAAGCCTTCCCGCTGTGCAGATCGGGCAGCTCAGGCCCTCCAGGAGCTGGGTGTCTGTGGGTCTCAGTACATGTGCACATGTAGTCATTTAACCACAAGCTTTGCTTTTATTGGTTGAGGTTTGAGTCTTAATCAGTGATTGCTTCTGCCCTTAAATGCTAATTTTTGTAGAGTGCTGGGCACTGATGTGGGTCTCCACCCACCACAGTGGGTCTCCCCAGGCAGGGAGCTGTTCTTAGGTGCTACTGTGGCAGAGGTCCTGGAGAGGAGGGGTGGAGCCCCGAGTGGACGCCCCTCGTGTCGACCTCGAGTGCTGGGTCAGCACCGTTGTGAATTTATGTACTTCAAAGCGTGGCTTCAGATGTGTCTGCTGTGGCTTGTCTCTTAACCTGCATCACCCAACAAATAACTAAAATATAAACCCGAACAAGTGAGTGACCTTTTGTTCATTTAGGCATCAACCATATGTTTAGGTCGGTAGCTGATCGAATGTCCTCATACTGGTTTAAAAACCAGGGTTCCTACACTGCTTTTGCTTAATGCTGAGACCGGTAACTTCGTATTAACCTTAGGTTACCTTTGGGCTTTTAGAACATCAGATATGTTCTGTGATTGGATTTGGGTCATGCCTCAGTTTACAGGGGGGCTGGGCAGAACACTCGGGTGTAACAGGCTGTTTGCTGCTGGAAGTGGCCCCTTGCACACGGAGGTCCTGAGTCCCGAGAGGCAGGTGACGTCTGTGCTGAACCCTGGTCCCCGCTGGAGCCCGGAGTACAAGGCCCCTGACTGGGACACGTCCCTCCTGCCCTCCCAGGGCCTCCGAACCCTAACCCTAACCCTCACTCCCCCTCCCAGGGGCCCCTGCGCCTGCACCGCTGCCCCCCCGCAGCCTGCCTCGTCTCCAGACCCTGCTGGGGTGGCTCCAAGCCAGGGAACAGCCTGGCCTGTGGCGGGGGTGGGGGTGGGGTCAGTTTCAGATCCTTGGATTTTAGCACAGTATACCACCCGTCTTTGCATTGACTGTATGAAATGGAAATATTCTCTTTCAGAAAATCATACAACACTTAGAAGGAGAAGGCCTAAAAAATGTTGTTTTCACCAACTGCGTGAAGGAGGAGAACATCAAGCAGGTACACACTCTGTTTCACACCCAGTGCGTTCGCTTAGATACGTTGAAGAAATCCCACAGCTCATGTTATTATAAGAAGCAGAATTTCGAGACAGTCCAGGGTTTGCTGGGGGCCCAGGGGCACGCTCCTCTCTGGGCGAGAGCAAGTGGGCTCTGGGCAGCCTGTGACGGTCTGAGGAGTGCAGTGGGCTGTTGCGTGCACTCGGGGCTGTGGCTCCCACAGGCTTCTGGAGGGTCTGGGGCCTCGTGTCTGCAGCCGTATTTGGAGGATCATTTCACTGGCTGATAGGCGGCGTGGCTGGAGTGGCTGCAGTCAGAGCTGTCGCCCTCTGGGGGACGGACCCACTCACTGATGGTGGAGGGACAGGATGGGCCACAGGTCACCACCTCCCCCCATCTCCGGGCCCCAGCACACTCTAAATCCTGATGGGGACAGCCCTGCTTCCCGGATGCTGGACCTGGGCAGACGCCACCCCGGAAGTCCAGAAAAGGCGAGTGTCTGCTGTTTGTGCTTTGCAGGTCATACCGCTGGTCAGAGGACTGGTTGAGGGCAGCTACCGCTATCATCGAGGAGAGGTTGGTTGTGGCGCCCGGGCTGGCTGTGGGCTGGTGCCTCCTGCTGAGGGGTCAAGGCTCAGTGGCTAGCAGTGGCCGAGCAGTCCTTGTGCTGGGCCACGACCCCTTGGCTGCTGCAGGTGCCTGGGGGTCAGGGGCAGCTGCCCTGCGTGTTCTTTTTCTCGAGGCAGGAAGGGTGGGGTGGCCCTGCTGAGCCAGGCGGGGCCTCCACCCTGGTCTTCCTCCCTCTGATCACAAACTTCGGCTTGTGGGTTCCCCAGCATGGGCCACAGGAGGCCGTGGGTGGTCTGGGTAGACCCCTGACTCCCTGCTCTTGTGCCTTGGCAGAACCTGGAGTACTGTGCCATGGTGATTGGGATCCCCAACGTGGGCAAGTCCTCACTCATCAACGCACTCAGGAGACAGCACCTCGGGAAAGGTCCTTTCTTTGCTGCTGTGGCCCTTCATCTCCCCGTGAGCAGTTGTCTCAGTCCTGACAACAGACAACACGGCCATAGCCGGAGCCTCACGGCCCCTCGGGGTTGTCTCTGCCCTGAAAGGACCCACTGAAGTGTCCGATGTGAGGTTAAGGGGTGACACAGAGTCATCCTTACCCGTTTTATACTGAATGTGTTTTCTTTCCTGAGCGTGGGATGTTGGTGTTTGACGCGGGGATGACTTCTCTGCTCTGCGGCGGTCTTGTCCTCACCGAGGTCTCAGGCCGCCACTGCACACGTGGGACCTGATGTCAGGCAGGAGACATTTGGTGAGGGCCCCCTCTCCAGCTGGAAATCTGCCTCCTCCCGGCTTGGGAATGGCCTCCGGGAGCTCCTGGGCACCTCCCGACTGTGCTCGCCCGGTGTCAGGGTTGCGCAGACGCGCCCATTACGCTTGCCTGCCCGCCGTGCTTCTGTGGCACTCAGGGTTTTCAGGGTTCGCGCCAGAGTCGTGCTAGCCTTGTTCTCCAGAGCCGTGATGAGCGGGCTGCCGTGCGCAGACCCCAGCCCGGTGCAGCTGAACTGCGAGTCTGCAGGTGGCATTTTTGGTCCTCATTGTAGACTCGGCAAACCGTCTGTTCTTTTAAGTTTATTTTTTTAAAATTATAGCTTTTTAAAAATGCTGTGGCATGAAGTATATTCAGTGCTGTCCGTCCATCCCACTATTCTAGGCTTTTCCATTGTCTCCAGCTGGACGGCTTTAAACAAACCCTAACCAGCCCTGGGCACCAGTAATGTTCTTTCTCTCTGGACCTCACATGTATGCAGTCAGCGCTAGTGGTCAGCGTAATGTCCTCGGGTCCGTCCTGCGGCTGCTGCAGGACTGCCTTCTTTCCAAGGCTGAGTCATACTCTGTTGGGTTTCTGGACCACAATTGCTTCTCCACGCACGCCTGGCAAACAGGTGGATCTCTTTACTCTGGAGCTGTCTGGGCCCCTTGGACAGGAACTCAGCTCACAGGCCTGTTGCGGGCAGCACTGTGGGGACGGACTTGCAGGGTGCAGGGTTGGTATCAGGCATGGGGTCAGGTCCTGGAGGCAGCAGCTGGCGTGCTACCACGAGAGCTCTTTTGGGACCTTCATGGTCAGGTGCTTGCCTGCTGGTCCCTGGGCAGGTGTTGGGAAGAAGTTTTGGTGGAAGAGTCACTGCTGTGAGCGGGTTTGGAGTTGACTCGAGCCCAAGCCCCTGTGGGCCTTCGTAGGGTTCTGTGTGTATCATTTCTTACCCTGTAGCCTCTGTGCCAGGCCTTGTGTGTGGCTACCTTTGACGGCCTGTTTCCATCCTGCAGGAAAAGCTACCAGGGTCGGCGGTGAGCCCGGGATCACCAGAGCTGTGATGTCCAGAATTCAGGTAGGGGGCTCGGCTGCAGGGTCTCGAGTGCCGCACGCACATGCCTGGTGCTTCCCGAGGGCTGTGGGGTGGCCTGTCTTCTCCACTGTGCTCCCCCCGAGTGCTCGCCATGTGCCACACACTGGGGGCCCTTACATCAAACCCGGGGGAGGGCATGCTGTCACCCCCATTTCATGGAGGAGGGAGCCGAGCACCTGCCCAAGGTCACTCGGTGGCCTGTTCTCCCCGGGTAGCTCAGCCTGTCCACATGCGCCCTTTATGCCCTGGGAGGAGAACCCGAGGCCCAGATTTATATCCCAAACTCAGTGGGAACTGATGGTGTGGGGAAGCGGAGAGCTTCCTGAAGAGCACGAACCCTTTGGGACGGGGCCCCAGAACCTCCTCAGAGCCTCAGAACCTAGCAGCCTGCCTCTGGGGGCCACCCAGCAGAGCACCTGGAGGGGGCGGCTGGCCTGACTGCCCTCTTTGTCTACAGGTGTGTGACCGGCCACTGATGTTCCTGCTGGACACTCCTGGGGTGCTGTCCCCACGGATTGAAAGTGTGGAGATGGGCCTGAAGCTGGCCCTGTGCGGTGAGTCAGGGCCCCCTTAGCGCCCCCTCCTGCCGCCGGGCCTGACGGGTTGGGCCTGCTCTAAGTGGGCCAGCTGAGGCGGGCCAGCCCCTGCGCTCACCCTGCAGACCGAGGCCTGGAGAGCTTACCGCCGAGGCAGGGCTGCTGGGAGCCGCAGTGTCTCAGGCTGAGCAGGGAGGGGTCGCTTGAGTGCCGATGCCGGGCGCATGTGCGGGGCTCAGCCTGGCCTCCTGGTTCCAGGAACCGTGCTGGACCACCTGGTGGGGGAGGAGACCCTGGCCGACTACCTTCTCTACACCCTCAACAGGCACCGGCTCTTTGGGTGAGTGCGGGGTCGGGGGCTGGGCGGGCCGTCCTGTCTCATCCTGGACAGACATCATTAAGGAAAACAGCAGCATTCACGTGTTCTTAGGTAAACTCCGCACGTTCTGTGCAGTGTGACACGCTTGACTCTTACACAGTCAAGAAAACCCCCAATTTCTTGCGCTCTTTGGGGACGGCTCCTCCCTACCCTCCTGCTCCCATTTTATAGACGGTCTCCTGACCCCGGTGCCACAGCTGGCGGCCATCTGCCTTCTGTCCTGTCCTCGAATGTCCTAGGAATAGAGTCCCACGGTGTGGTTCCCTGCGCTTGACAAGATAGCTCCCAGACTGCTCCGTGTTGTGTGGCGTGTCGCTCCTTCCTGGCGGCCGCCGCACCGTATTCTGTGGTACAGACGGACGCACCCGTTTGTTCTTGCGGGGAGTGTGCGGGGAGTGTGCGGGGAGCGGGGAGTTCCCGCACGTCCTGTGTCGTGTTGAGGACCTCAGTGCCCCGGACGCTTGTCAGTTCTACTGATTTCTACCAAGAGCTTTCGGTCACAGTGACTTTCTCCATTGTCTTTCTGTCTTCTAGTTCATTGGTTACTGTTCGGTCTTTCCTGTTTCCCTCTTTCTGCCTTGCCGGCTTTCTTCTGTTTCTGCCACCAGGTGCCGCGAGACGGTACTGAAGTCTCTGCCTGTGGCTGGTCTGTCTGTCCTTGCGGATCTGTGTGTTTGCTTCACGCACTCCGAGGCTGTGCCGGGAGGTGCAGGGGATGGTCTGCGGGTCTTCGTGTCCCTGATTTGATGCCCTCGTCGCTCAGAAGGGCTGCCTTGGTCCTGGTAGTTCTCGCTGCTCGGACATCTGCCTCGTCTGGCAAGGACGCGGTGGCCACTCTTGGTGTCAACGCGGTGGCCTTTTCTTCTCTCACTTTTTGCTTTAATTGTGTCTTTATGTTAAAAATGTGTTTCTCGCAGGCTGCGTACAGTGAGGGCTAGTTTCTTCTCCAGTCTGACCATTTCTGTTTTTCATTTTATTTATTTATTTATTTTTTAAAGATTTTATTTATTTATTTGACAGACAGAGAGAGATCACAAGTAGGCACAGAGGCAGGCAGAGAGAGAGGAGGAAGCAGGCTCCCCGCTGAGCCGAGAGCCCGACGTGGGGCTCGATCCCAGGACCCTGGGATCATGACCTGAGCCGAAGGCAGAGGCTTCACCCACTGAGCCACCCAGGCGCCCCCTGTTTTTCATTTTAAGTCTTTGCACTGTTCACATGTAATGTGATTATTGTTGTCGGGTTAAACTTGTCATCTTATAGGGGCACCTGGTGGCTCAGTTGTTAAGCATCTGGCTTTGGCTCAGATCATGATCCCGGGGTCCTGGGATCGAGCCCTGCATGGGGCTCCCTGTTCGGCGGGAGGCCTGCTTCCGCCTCTGTTTCTGCTGCTGCTCCCACTGCTTTGCTCTCTTTCACACTCTCTCAAATAAATAAAACCTTTTATTTTTAAAAAAAGATTTTATTTATTTATGACAGACAGTGAGAGCGGGAATACAAACGGGCAGAGGGAGAGAGAAGTAGGCTCCCACCAAGCAGGGAGCCTGATGCGGGGCTCGATCCCAGAATCCTGGGATCATGACCTGAGATGAAGGCAGACTCCTGATGACTGAGCCACCCAAGTGCCCCTCAAATAAATAAAATCTTAAAAAAAAACCCAAATCTCTTGTCTCGCTGTCTGTTCCGTCTGTCCGTCTTTGCCTGTCCCCTTGCTGGGCATCCTCTGCCTCTCTCCCTCCCTCTGCCCTCTCTTGGATGCATTGGACGTTACCATGTCCCTCTGTCCCCTCCGTCAGCCTGTCGCCTGTAACTCCTGGAGGGGTTGCCCGGGTGTTTGAGGAGCAGCTCTGAGCGACACCAGAGTGTGTCTCGAGTGCAGGCTCCATACGCCGGCGCGTCTCCGTTCCTCGCTGGATCTGTGGGCTTTTGCTGTTGTGTCCTACTGGGATGTGTCTTGTCACCCTGAGCTGCACCGTCTGGCTTTTACGGAGACTTCAAGCGTAAGAAACAGACCTTAGCTGTTGATCCGATGCTTGGTGTTTCGCGGTGCCACACGCTGCCTGGCGTAGGTCGGAGGGTTTCCCGTCAGCCTCTTGCAGCGCCTGTGCTGCTGCTGAACGGTCAGATTTTGGTTGTTCAGAGACGTCTTTCTTTCACATTCATTTTGGAAAGATACTTGCACTGAGCGTGATAGGCTCGATGGACAGCTGTTTCCAGGACTGGAAAGAGGTTGGCCCACCCCATTCTCACCCCTGTTTCTGATGAGTAGCGGGTCATGTCTGTCTCTGTTCCAATAGCTGGTTTTATGACCGCGGCTTTCTTCTCCTTTCTTGAGCTGAGAGTTTGTGGTGCTCTCGGATCTGTGGCTTTGTAGCTTTTCTCAGATTTTCGACCACCGTTTCTTCCTGTGATTTCAGCGTCTGCCTTCTCCTGTCGTCAGGACTTGGTGCCCGTGGGTTGGCCACGCGCCTGTGCCCCTGCATGTCTGACCCGCTGCTCGCGCCCCCAGTGTGTGTCTCACAGCGCGTGTCACATGGTTTGTGTTCTTGAGTTCGTGACACGTGGACCGTGGTCACACAAACCGCTCTGCCGTCTCTGCTAACCCTGACGTCTGGGGCGGTTTCGGCTTTTCTCCTCATGATGAGTCTGTTCCCCACTGTCCGTGCGTCGTGGTGGATGCCTGGCTGCTGGGCGTTTGGACTTCTGTCTCTTTGGGTGACGGGCGTCTACCAGTTCTGCACGAATCCTTGAGTTTCGCTTGGGACGATTGTCCGGAAGCAGTTCCTTCCAGGCCTGTGGGTCTGGAGCCATTGCCCTGCGTGGGACGGGGCCCTCCCCTGCCCTGTGTCCCCTCCACCTGCTCCTGGCTCTGTGAGCGTGGGCCAGTGTCCCTCTGCCCTGCTGGGGGTCTCGCCCGGCCTCTGGCTTCGGAGGATTCCCTTTCTCACGTGCGCTGAGCCCTCATCTGCTAAATACGGAGGCTGGCGGAATTCGGCACTCCCTCTGCGGGCAGCTCTGCTCTCTCTGGTTCTGCTGGTGGCGTCTGTGCTCCAGCAGCCCCCTGGGCCCCGTGGGGTCCTGAGGTGCCAAGCAGGACAGCGCCGGGTCCCTGTTTATGTTCATAGCTTGATGTCTGGTGCTTTGAAAACCGTTTTGTGTGTCTTTGGTTGTTTCAGGGGAGGTAAATCCAGTTCCTGTTACTCTCTTTTGCATGGAGGTAGAATTTCAAATTAATTTTTTTGCCTCATTTGTGTGGGAGTCTGTTTGGGCATCTGCAGTCCTGCAGCGTTTCTAGAGCATTTCCAGAGTCCCTGCGGGTGGCCACGCCCGGCTGTGTTAGTGAGAGAGCTTTCCGGGGACGGCTCTCAAGATCGTCAGGACAGAAGGCCTTGTGGGGCTGCCGCCCTCCGAAGCTGGACTTGGGACCTGTGTTCTCAGGGTTCAGACCCCCTCTGAGATGGACACTCTGATGCCCACATGGGGGCTGGGTCTGTGTCTTACTTTGCTCGTGCCTGAGCCCCGCTCCCCACTGCGGACCGTGGGGCAGATCCACTGTCTCCTCTGCCTGTGGGGCCGTCCAGGCTAGAGTTTCCCGGACCCTGGGGTTCGGCAGGTGCTTGGCTGTGGGTGAGGTTTTTCTCCTTCAGCCCTTCACGGTAGGCCGTGCCGGCCCCATGCTGGCCTCCCGCATCGGGCCCAGAGCCGGAGTTGTGTGGGACAGGGAGCTCACGGGGGCCACTGGGCGGTTCTCAGAAGTGGTGGGCGCTGTCTGCTTGTCCGCAGGCTGCCGAAAACGCCAGGCACACCTCTTCCTTCTCCACTGGAGAGAGTGCTGGTGACCCTGGTGCTCCTGACCTCATGCGGCTGCCTCTGGTGGTTGGCCATGCTGACCCAGGGCTCCAGGCCCCGGGCCTGCTTAGGAATGGGGTGGATGTTGCAGCCACGGGCTCCTGCAGGGAAGCTGGCCTCAGGGCACCTGGCCATGGCCGGCCAAGGGTGGGGACCGTGGGAGGGGTCTTTGCTAGAGCTGGGCATGGCTCAGCACAGGTCAGCTCTGGCTGTCCCTCCCTGACTGTGGGTGTGTGTGTAGGTACGTGCAGCACTACGGCCTGGACGGGGCCTGTGATGACATCACCAGTGTGCTGAAGCGGGTGGCTGTGAGGCTGGGAAAGACGCAGAAGGTGAAGGTGTTCACAGGCACAGGTGAGATGCGGAGGCCTCAGCCCCGGGCTGGGCGTGGACAACCAGCCTGTGGAGCGGCTGCGGCTCTTGGGGAGGGCATGGCGGGCACACGTGGCTGTTTTGGAAACCGAGGTGCTGCAAGGGTGGGGCTCGGGGTCCAGCCTGGAGAGGAGGGCAGAGTGGCCCTGCCTCGTGCTGGGTACATCCTGTGTCCTACCCCTTGGGAGCCTCTGAGGTCCGGGTGCCATGGCCCGGACTCCGGTTTCTTTCTGAATATGCCCTGGGGCCCAAGCTCCACCGGTTCCCACCGCCAGTCCCTGAGGATGGGCAGGGAGGGGTGCGTCTGAATCCCGGGCCTGCCCTGCACAGAGGGGCCTTCCTTCCCAGACCGTCTTGTTTCCCCCAGGGGACGTGAACGTCATCCAGCCCAACTACCCCGCGGCAGCCCGAGACTTCCTCCGGACCTTCCGCAGTGGGCTGCTCGGCCCAGTGATGCTGGACAGGGATGTCCTGCAGAGCCTCCCCTTGGCAGCCCCCTGAGTGGGTCCAGCTGGCAGGGGCCTCACCCCAGCCTGGCCCTCGACACCGGAGATTGGGATATCCCAGGCCCTCACACCCAAGAAGCTGACGCTGGGACTCCCTTTCCTAGAATCTCCATGCTGGTCCCCGTACGGTACTCGGGTCTTGTCTCTAGGAAGGAGCCTGTACCTGCCACCACCGCACAGCCTGGCCAGCTGCTGGTTACAGGGCACGGTGCCCAGGGTCTGGACATTGGGACTGCTGACATGCCGGAGCTGTCCCTGTGCGGTGCACACCTGCTGAGTATCTCTTAGGGAGAAGCTGACGTTTTCTCCGGAGCTGAAAGTGCAGTCTGCAGTTAAATGTTTTAGAAGGCCTGTCTCTGCTGGCGGCGCGTCTGTTGTGCGCAGTAGCACCGTGGGCCCACGCGTTAAGGCCCGTGTCTCAGCCAGAGCAGTCAGGATGTGAGCCATGCTGTCGGGGCTCTCGTGTTAGGTCCTCCTAACGCCCTGGGTCCTGCAATAAAGACGGGTCTGTTTGCCAACAGAGTGTTTATTTCACGACACGACTAAAATGTGCACACAAAACGGACAGAGGTTCCAGGATCCGTGGCAGAACCCACGGACGGTCTGTCCCCAGCCGCGTACGGGCTGCGATGGTCGCTGGTGTGGTCGGTGGAGACTCGAGAGCTTTCCTGCTGCCTCCGAGCACCTTCAAGCCAACAGGTCGGTGGGACTCTTCCCCACGGACCTGGAGCTACCAGCCTGCATTCCAGCAAAGGGCAGAGGAAGGAGGGGGCCGGGCGGACCTGGTGTCCCGTGGGGGTGTGGCCTTCCTGGAAACACCAGAGTGTCTGTGGGGCACCTCCCCTCCTGCAGGTGTCCACTCCCGGAGCGCACACACTGGCCTCTCCTGAGGAGACCGGCCCCGGGCACTGTCTGCTTCCCGCTGGAACCCTGACCAGTAGCGCGGGAAGCACGCCAGCGTGCGGCGGTGCCGAATGCCAGACACACTCCTGGAGTCAGGCTGGTGTGGAAGCTCTTGACTCGGGCGTCCCAGCTCTTGACTGGGCCCCCGCTCCTGGCCCCTCAGATAGAGCTGAGTCCCTGTGCAAGGCTGTCCTGCCCGAAGGGTGCGGCGGCAGGCTGGTTGCACGGCCTCCTGAGGCCCCAGGCAGGGCTCCGCCGTGCTGGTCTTTGGTCGCAGCAGGTGTGATCCAGAATGGATGGCGTGGCGTCGGGGCCTGCTGTGCCCCCAGAAGGCTGGCGCTGTGGGTACAGGCAGAGCTGTGTCCTGCAGCTCTGGGTCCTGGCCTTGGAGAGCGATGCTTGGTCCAGGGTTCTGCTGGTAGCTTGGAGACCCTCACCCTAACCAGACCTGTGTGTCAGCTGCGGGAAAGCAGAGCGGGCAGGCCCTCCCGCCCCCTCCCCCATGGGAGGTGCTGGCATCGGTCAGCTGAGTCCGAAGGCCCCATGGTCCAGGGGCGGGTGTGAGGGCATATTCTGGGGGGCAGCCCAGTGGCAGGTGAGGCTTTCAGTGAGCACCGAAGGACGGGGCGATCCAGAGGGTCTAGGCCTGGGAGGTTGTCCTGCTGTGGGACATGGGGTGGAGGAAGTGGTAAAGAGCCTAGACCCCCAGGGCTTGTGGACCGGGACCCAGGCCTGAGGCTTGAGGGAAACGGGCCTCTGGGCGCCTGAGAACCAAAGGACCGGCTTTCTGCGGAGGGTACTGGGGCGCCAGAGGCAAACCCTTGCTGGGCCCACCTGGCGCTTCCTCAGAGTCCTCTCGGGGAGTCTGTCCTGGCCCCAGCACGGTCTCAGATGCTCGGTGTTGGCGGGGGTTCGGCTTCCGGGCGGGGGGGGGCTTGCTTTGCTGAGCCCAAGCACTCTCGCGACTGGCTGTGCCTGCCGGGTGCTGGGCCTGGCCGCCGTCCGCCTCCAGGGACCTGCCTCGTGGCCATGCTGGTTGCTGGTTCCGATTTGAGATCGGGCCGGCCGTATTCACACCCCCCTTCCCCGGGGGGGCTGCCTGCTGCTGATCTGCCCAAAACACGGCTGGCTGTCCTGGGAGAGCTCTTCAGTGGGAGCGGCCGTGCGGTCCCTGAGGACCAGCGAGCACTGATTCCAGAATGTGAACCTAAACCTTAAAGAAAAGGAAAAGCTCTTGAAAGTTAAACAATGTGGTTTTTTTCCCCCTAAAATAGGTCCCAAGAAGAGTTGAGTGACTTGTTCCACGTGGGAGCAGTGGCCCCAATGGGTCCATGGTCTTGAGAGTGTCCAGGGAGGGAGCATGCCTCTGGGCCCAAGGGTGGGCTGGCAAGGCTCTGGGGCAGCTGCTGTGGCAGGGGTGCCCTGGGAATTATCCAGAAACCCATGATGGGCACGTGTGGGCCCCGAAATCCCCAGACTGCCTTTTGCGGACAGGTGGTAGGCACACGAGAACCTGTGAGAGAAACCTCTTCTTCCCCAGAGCCACTAGGCCTTCAGTCTGTACTGGCTGCTGCTGTGGGGGAGGGCCACAGTGTCCTCAGGGCCCACCTCTTGGCTTGGTGGTCAGCACTGTCCACACCCCTCCAGGGTCCAGGATGGGGTCAGGGGAGCTGGGATGGCTTGAACATCCTGGTTTGGCACATCTCTCTGGGCAGCTGGGGAGAGATGCTGGACTGCTGGTCACGGCAGCACAGGCACCACGTTTCTGGCTGGGGAGGACCCTGACCTGGTGGTAGGTGGGGCATCCTGGAGCTGATGGGCCCTGGGCCTCTGGTAGGGTGAGAAATGGGGAAGCTGCAGAGGCTGTGGAGGGCTGTGAGCAGGAGGCCGCCTCTGGGTGAGAGGTGGAACTGGGCTCCCTGGTTCAGAGGCAGTGGGCAGCGGTGGGAAGGGGGTGCTCAGCAGCTGGAGGTCTCTGGGGCAGGTTGGAGAGGCCTGCCGGAGGGCACTGGTTGGGGGCCAGATCTTGCCGAAGCGCGGCAGGGCCTAGGGCCGCAGGAGCCCCAGGGTGCCAAGAGCGCCGCCCAGCAGCAGGCAGAGGTGGGGGCTGCTGGTGGGCCCCGCGCCGGAAGTCCATGCCCGGTAGCTGTAGACGCCTTGGCCCGTTCTGTTGCCACCTGGTCCCGCGTCCTCGTCCTCCAGGTCGTGTTCCCCCGGGCCCGGGGCTCTTCTCCAGCTGGAGCCCGCTGCCAGGCCCGCGGCCGCCCCGGCAGCCCCGGCCGCCGCCCCCGCTGCCGCCACGCGCAGGGAGGAGCCTCCGTAGCGGGGCACCGGCCTCACGCGCACCCTCGGGGCCCCGCGCGCGCTTCCACGCAACCCTCCCCTGGCGCTGCCGCGAGCCCCTCCACGGCCTCCCTTGGCCGCACCGCTGTCGCAGAGGAAGGTGGCGGCTAGCAGCAGAGCCCAGCACGTCGCGGCCGTCCAGTTCATCTTTGTGGAGCAAACCTGCGGCAGAACGGGGAAAGGACCTCAGCTTCTGCGAGGATCAGGGAATCAGGGGCCTTGGGCCCAGGGGCTTAGGGACCAGAGGGCTCAGGGCTTGGGACAAGGGCTCAGGGCCTGGACACGGGCTGGGGGACCAGCGGGCCCAGGGCTTGGGGACAGGAGACTCGGCATTTGGCGGTACAGGGAGCCCTCAGCATCCGGCGGACGACTGGCTCAGGGCCAGGGTGGGCTGGGAGGGGCGGCGTTCAGGCCTCGACCGAGGGTGGGAGTCTTGTTCGGGAACCAGGAAGGGGCGACCCGGAGGGTGAGAGGGTTGAGCACCTCGGGGTTATTCTGTGCCTGGGGCTGGAGGGTGGTGAACTCCCTGCGGTCGGGCGCTGAGGCCTGGGGGAGGGGCCAGGCCGTGGGACGACCTCCACGGCTTGGGACAAGAGGCCACACTGAGGTGGGGGATGTACTTGAAGGACACAGTCTCAGGGACCGAGGGTCCCCAGGGACCCAGATCACCGTCTGCAGAAAGGACCAAGCGTGAGCCTCTGTCAGGCTCTTCCGGCCCTTGGGGGCAGCGCGCATAGCGCGCAGACCCAGAGCGGGGGTCCTGGCCTCACCGCGGGCGCGGGCCGGCGCAGGGACTCGCGGCCGCGACACAGGGCAGACCCCGCCCCCGCAGGCCGGGACCCAGGGCACAGTTCCCTCCCGCCCCGCCCCCGCACCACGCTCCACCCCCCACCCCCGACCGCTCGGCAGAGCCGCTGGGCCGGGGGACCGGGACGCGACGCAGGGCCGAATCCGGGCGCGGGGGACCCGGGTAGCGGCTCGACCCTCCTCCCGGGGCCTCCGATCATCACGCGGCGCCTCCATCCCCAGCCCCGCGGGTGCCCGCCCCAGCCTTCTGGTGCGCCCGGATCCCGTCGCCCGGCCTTACCCGCCGCGGGCTTCTGTCGGAACCGCGGGCCGGAGCGGCTGCCCCAGGGGCCGCGGCAGGGCGGGAGGGAGCGGGCGGCGGCGAAGACCCCGCACCCGAGCGCCGAGTCTGGGCGGTGCGCGAGGCCTCCGCCCTAGGATGGGGGCGGGCAGACGCGGAGGCTCATCCCCCGGGAGACGGGAAGGGCGGAGAAAGAGGCCGGCGGAGAGGAGCGCGCGGCCTCACCTCATCCTCGCCAACTCCTGCCCCCACCCCACCTCCTGATTCCACGCGCGTCCGCGCCACTCTGTCCCCACCACCCAGTGAGCACAAACCCCATCCCGATTCTCCTGCACCCAGCAACCCCCATCCTCACGCCGCCCCTCCTCCCCCCTCCCTCGCACACCCCGCCCCTCTCCCACCCTCCCCACCCCATCTTCATCCCTGCCTCAGGCGGTGTCCCAGACTCGGGCCACAGAATGCTAGGGCAGCCCCAGAGCCCTAGATCCTGGTGTCCAGTGCCCTTCACTGGGAGGTGCCGGGTTATCCCTCTGGCATCCAGAAAGGAGGAAATGGGTGACCTTCTAACCATTCTGCAGTGCCACTGCTCAGACCCCTCAGGGAGCCCTCCCGGTGGCCACTGCCCAGCAAGGTGCCCCAGCCAGCCAGCCTTCCCAGTCCCAGCTGGATAGGACCCTGAGACTCCTTGACATGGCGCCATCTTGCTCTCCACCTTTGTGGGTGCCCCACCCAGCCACTCTGCCTGGGGACACCCAGCTCTCCTGATGGCTCTAGGGGTGGACTGCAGGACCTCCTCAACGGTGACCTGATGGGACCAGTTTGTTGGTGTGATGTGACCTCTCTTAGCTTCCATCAGACCCCCTCGATTCCCAGAGGCTCTGAACTGCTGCTCCACGCACAGTCCTGGCCACCCAATTCCTGTATTGAAGGCCTGACCCCTAGGACCTCAGAATGGGACTGTATTTGGACACAGGGTTTTTACAGAGGTAATTAAGGTAGAATGAGATTAGGAGGGCAGGCCCTGATCAAATCTGACTGCTGTCCTTACAAGAAGAGGACATCAGACAAGCACAGGGACAGCTACGTGAGGACACAGGGAGAAGGCAGTCATCTGTGAGCCAAGGTGAGAGGCCTCAGAAGGAACCAGCCCTGCGCACACGCTGTCCCAGACTTCCAGCCTCCGGAACCATGAGAAAATGAGTTTCTAGTGTTAAGCCATCCCAACTATGGCACTCTGTTACGGCGGCCTGAGGAAAGTCATAGAGAACCTGAGGGTTTCTAAAGTCCATATGGAAAAGTGAAAGAAGTACTCATAGAAGTCATTTTGAAAAACAAGATCAAAGAAGAAGGCACCCTGTCAGATATTAAGACGCTATAAAAGGTCAGGGCAATAAAACTACTAGTCTGGGCAAGAAACAGCCGCGCAGGCAAACCAGGATCGCTAACAGACTCACGGAGGAATGCACACGTACCTACAGGAATAGAACAACACGGAGGAGGGGACAGAGAGTGGGAAATGGAAAGAACCAAGTGGAAATTCTAGAACTGAAAAGATACACTTAAAAGCGCAGGTTAGATTTGGCCAGGGAGGGTTAGTGACCTGGAAGATGAGGAGATGCCCAGAAGAAAGCCCGGGGAGAAAGCAAAACAACAGGCTGCGGCGCACAGGGGAGGCTGCCGCAGGCCCGCCATGAGGACCCCATGGGGACCCCATGTGGACGTGGGGAACCAAAGGAGAGCAGCGAAGGGCTGGGGCAGAGGCAGTGTTGAGGGGCACATGCTAGACATTTTCAAAACTGATGAGGCAAGGCGCAATTCTGGAAACATCACACACTCCAGACATGATAAAGACAGAGAAAAGCACACCCTGGGGACCAGGCACCACACTTCTTGTCGGAAGACCTTGAAAGCTTCCAGAAGTAGGGGAAACCCAATTACCTAAAAGGAGTAAAAACAAACTGACTTCTCCACAGATGTAGGGAGCAGCTGACAACCCAGAAGTGTGGTTTACAGAGCCGAGGACAGCAGTGGTCCGAAGCCAAGAGGCGCAGAAAGTGTCACACAAGCAGCCACGAACGGAAGGGAGGCTGACAGTTCTGCTGCCATCAGACTGAGTGGACTTGAAGCTTGACGGAGGAAGGCAGAAGTGTCACTGAAGACAAAGAGTAATACTTCTTAATGACAAGAGGTTAAATTTAGGAAGATGACAACACAGTTCTAAATTTCATGTACTTAATGACATAACCTCAAAATAATCAAGCAGCACAGTAAGAGAATATTTACAGCACCAAACCATTCCCATGAATTCAAAACTCTCAACGCCAAGCAAGCCGGCACGCCTGCAGATACACGCGTACTGTCCCAGGGCGCACACCAAACACATCGTGCCCAGGGCCAGGGCAGGGAAGGGCTTGGGGTGTGGGAAGCAATGGGTTCGAGTCAGAACCACTCGCCCTGACCAGGGACAGCAGCCCAGTAAGAAGGAAGGTGTTGGATCAACCCAATTTCTGCCACTAAGTGCCAGAGAACAAAGAAAAGGCAGAAAAGCCAAGTATGGGCATGCCGTCTACTCACTAGACCCATCAAGTTTTAAGTCAAATGACAGTCCTGTTTCTGAGGAAAAGCGGCAAGTGTGTGGCCTGTGGCACCGTCTGGCCTTGCCCACACACTTCATTCACAGTCTGGCCAGCTGAGGTTGGTTGCTTAGGCAATGGAGGCCATCCACATGGGCTCAGGAACAGGGCAGGTAGGACCCAGGAGGGCCGGGAAGTGGGGCTGGCCTCCTGCAGATGGTGCTCAGGAGGGACCAGGGGCTCAGAGGAGTTTGGTCAGAGCCTCCCTGATGTCTCGATTCCGCAGGCAGTAGATGATGGGGTTGAGCAGTGGCGTCACAACTGAGTAGATCACGGACACCAGCTTGTTGATGTCGAAGGAGCTGGCAGCGTGAGGCCGGGCATACATGAAAATGGTGGTGGTGTAGAAGGTGGCCACCACCACTAGGTGGGAGGCACAGGTGGAGAAGGCTTTCCGGCGGCCGGCCCAGCCAGGGATCCTCAGCACTGTGACCAGGATGTGTGCATAGGAGACCATGGTCACCAGCAGGGAGGTTGCGAGCACAGCCAGGGCTGCCACGAAGTCCAGAATTTCGATGGTAGTGGTGTCAGAGCAGGAGAGCTGCAGCAGGGGTGAGATGTCGCAGAAGAAGTGGTTGAGGACATTGGGGCCACAGAACCTGAGGCGGGAGATGAGAGCCATGGACACGAAAGAGGCCAGGAAGCCGCCCAGCCAGGCGCTGAGGGCCAGGCGCAGACAGAGCTGCCAGTTCATGGTGGCTGGGTAGTGCAGTGGGCGACAGATGGCCAGGTACCGGTCACAGGCCATGGTGGCTAGGAGGAAGCACTCGGAGGAGCCGAGCGAGAGGAAGAGAAACAGTTGGCTGAGGCATCCTGAGAAGGAGATGGTCCTCACCCGTGCCAGGAGGCCAGCCAGCAGCTTGGGGACGGTGACTGAGGTGTAGAGGGTCTCCAGCACGGACAGGTTGGCCAAGAAGAAGTACATGGGTGTGTGCAGTTGCTGGCTGGCTCGGATGGTCAGCACGATGACCAGGTTCTCCAGGATGGTCACCAGGTAGATTGTGAGGAATAACCCGGAAAGCAGTCCCCGAAGATGGCACAGCTCTGGGAAGCCCAGCAAGATGAATTCTGTTACCAGGGTCTCAGTGGAGTCGTTCATCGCCCTCCCTGGTGGGGAGGTCTCTTCTGAGCACCCTGGAACAGCAGAGAGAGGCAGGTGTGCTATGTCCGCTCTCCAAGGTTGCCCTACTGACCTGTCACCCCAACCCCCAGTCCAACATGCAGTTTCCCAGATCTAGCATCGGCAGAGGGGCCTTGGGTGCAAACACTCTTACTCCTATTTCCTATAGAAGCCGCAGGCGTAGGCTCTTCCTGCACCTGCCCCCCCCCCCCCGCCAGTGCAGGGCCAGGTGTGTGTGCATGCACGTGCACATGTATGCACAAATGCCCATCCTTCCAGGCGCACCCACACCCCCCGGGTGTGCACTTCTTACACACTCCCAGGTGTGCACCCCCTTCCACATCTCCTCTGCAGGTGCATACATACTTCCACACACACACCCCTAGGTGTGCACAACACACACAGCAAGAGACAAGACCCATTCTGCCCACTGTGTCTTTTCGGGCTGTGTCCCCAGGCACTTTCCTGGCCTCACCCAGGTCTCCTTCCAGAAGAATGCTCCTTCCTGGGGAAGGACACCACTTCCTCTGACCACCAGTGAGCTCTCTAGGGCTGAACCAAGCTGCCAGGGGGGTTGCGGAAGGGAGGGGCGGTCATCCCCAGCTCTAATGTCCTCAAGTAGACCATGCCTGAGCCAGCCTGAGGCCTTTAACCTGTGTTTTCTGAGGAGCAAAATGGCTATTTAGGGGGTCGACAGAGCGGTCCTCTCAGGGCCGCTAAGGGGTTGTGGTGTTTGGGACTGAAGTTAGGTGTCTGAAGGACAGCCGTATCTCAGGGAGAGGGTGACCGTCCCCACCGGTCACCTGCGGCCCAGGGGCTCCTCCAGGCTTTCCCGCCGCTGCGGGGGGAGGGGGAGCAGGCAGCTCCTGCTCACCCCGGGAGGGACCGCGCTGGTTCACCCCCGCCCCCCGCGACCCGCTCAGCCCTGCGGGGAGCTGGCTGACGGAGGGTGGGCTGCGCAGGCCGCTCTGAGCGGGTGGGGGCACAGGCCCCGGTGCGGAGCGATGAGGACCGCCCCCCAAATTCTCGGCGAAGCGTCTGCAGGACAGAGGGTGGGGCCTCGGTCGCTGGGACCCTCTTGGACCCGCGGGCTGAGGCCGCCGGGGTCCGGGGTCCAGGAGCTCCTGCCCCGCGCTCTGTGCCGCCCAGGCGGACGGAGGGTGTTGGAGACCCTCCTGGAACCGGCCGCCTCGCCTCCCCCAGGCCCCTGCCTCAAGCACAACCTTGCCCCCGCACAAGATGCGCGGCCTCCGCCGGGTCTCCGCAGGTCTCCGAGGGTCTGGGGAAGGCTCGCCGCGTCTCCCTCGGCCCCGCTGCCTCTGGACCCAGGTGGCTTTTATCGGGCTCGCTCGCGGCGCTGCCTCCCTCCCAGGTGCGCGGCGCCAGGTCGGGAGCACCCGAACTGCAAAGTCCCAGGGGCGCGGGACCCTCGGGACTCTCCGAGCAGTTTGTGAAGGGGCGCGGCGGGGTCCCCGGAGGGATGGGTCCGACCTGCCCCCTTTCTCCTCAGCGGCAAATAGGTCTTTGCAGGTCGCCTGCCCTCCAGGCGGCCAGGCGCGGGGGAGGCCGGTCCGCAGACCCGCCCCGGGCTCAGGGCCCTTCCGCGGACGCTCAGTTGCTTCTTTTTCAGGCGCGCCCTTTACTCATCTGGTTACAAAGTAACGCAGCTAACCAACCACCTGTAAACCTCAGCTCCTTTCCTCCCCGACCCTGGGCTCCCCTCTCCCAGGGCCCACGCTCTGGGGTTCCGCTGCTGCTTCAAGTGCTCTGGTTAGGACACGATCTTTTAGTGCCGCCTGTGTTCGGCCTGCAGGAAGGGTGTCCTGCTCTATGTCGTCCTTCAGGTCTTGCCTTTTCCTGTCACTGAGATCTTGCTCTTCTCGGCAGCTGCATTTGCCTGGGGTCCGCCCGTCTGGGCAGCTGGGGGGCTCTGGCTCCTTCTGCCTGGCCCCTGTCCGTGTCTGCCGGCCGGAGAGTGCCGCAGAGAGCCGGGAGAGCTGAGCCCCTGTCTTCGCTTCCCTCCTCTCAGGGTCGCTATCTGTCATTGCCTCACGTTCGGGGTCTTGAAAACCACTTTTTTCCCTTTTCTTTCACAATTTTGTCTGTTTCCTTCCAGGTGGGACGGTAAATCCAGTTTCTGTATCCCACCTTGGCTAGAAGTGGGGGTCCAAGTGCAGTCATCCCTTGCATGACACCTGCCTCAGTGTCCCCCGGCTCCGGTGTGTGTCTCCTCCCTGTGGCTCCCAAACCACGCGTGACACCCGGAACTCCTGTCCCTTTACCCGCCCCCTAAGGACACGGTCCTGCACTGCCTCTTGTCCAACATCCAGAAACAGCTGTTAAACACATGCAGTATCACTGTGGAAGGAGCTGCTGACCTGTTGCCCAGAGTGGCTATGCCACTTTGCCTTTGGTATAGAGTTTGAAAAACTGTCACTCTAAAAAGTTTGTAGGGGTATCTCCTTGTGGTGTTGGGTTTTTAAAAAAGATTTAAAAAAATCTTTAAAAAGATTTTTGAAAACAGTGTGGGGCTCAAACTCACAACCCAGAGATCAAGGATCGCACGCTGGACTGAGCTAGCCAGGTGCCGCTCCTAACGGTTTTTCCCAGCATTTCCCGCCGACTCCTGCTGTTCACTGTGTGCTCACTACCCAGTCTTCAGTGAAATGCCCGTTCAGCTCTTACACCCACTCGCTTATTCTGTCGGTTTCTTTACCTTTCAAGTTCGAGAATTCTAAATTCTGAGCACAGATATTCCATCAGGGATTTGATTTGTAAATCCGCCCCCTCCGCCACCCTCCCAATCATGGCTCGTCTTTCGACTCCACCAATAGTCTTTCAAAGATCAGAAGTTCTGCAGTTGATGAAATCAGTTGTACTTTTTTCTTCTCTGGATTGTGTTTTTAATGTTGTATTGAAGAAGTTTTTGCTGTATGAACATTTTCTCCATATGTCTAAGGCTTCATACTTAGGTCATTGGTCCATTTTGAGTGTGGGTTCCAGAGCAAAGTTCATTTTTTGCATATGGATAGCTGATTTTTCCTGGCACTGTGTGTTGAAAATTGAATTACCTTTCATCTTCGTGTGGGAACATGAACATGGTACATTTCTCTATGTAATTATGGTATCTTTGATTCCTTTCATGAGTGGTTTATAAGTTTTAGCATCTTTTGCAACTATCTTTCTTCAGGTTATAGGAACTCTTTTTTAGTTCCTTTAGGATGTGGGTTTTTTTGTTTGTTTGTTTTTAAAAAGATTTTATTTATTTATTTGACAGAGATCACAATTAGGCAGAGAGGCAGACAGAGAGAGAGAGAGGAGGAAGCAGGCTTCCCGCTAAGCAGAAAGCCCGATGCGGGGCTCCATCCCAGGACCCTGGGATCAGGACCTGAGCTAAAGGCAGAGGCTTTAACCCACTGAGCCACCCAGGCACCCCATAGGATGTGTTTTGATGAACAGTTTTCAAAATTACTTTAGAACAGTTTTAGATTTATGAAAAAGTTGTAAAGGTATTACAGACAGTTCTCATACACGCAACAACCAGTTTCCTCTAGTGCTAGTAACTTACATTAATTAGCATGGTACATTTCTTGAATTAATGAACTGATATTGATATGTTCTTATCAATTAAAATTTATACTTTATTTGGATTTCCTTTTTCAGTTAGGTATTAATTTCCATTTCCCATTTTAATTTTAATTTTTTATTTAAGCTCTAGTTACTTGACGTACAGTGCAATGTTGGTTTCAGAAGTAGAATTCAGTGATTCATTACTTACATGCAACACCTGGGGCTCATCACAGATGCCCTCCGTTTTGTTTGGATTGCCTTAGTTTCTATCCAATGTCCTTTTTTTTGGGTCCCAGGATCCAATAGAGGATCCCGCGTTACATTCAGTTGTCATATCTCGTTAGGCTCCTCTTGGCTGTGGGTTTCTCAAACTTCCCTTATTTTTATTTTTATTTTTTATGAACTTGACAATTAAAAAAAATATTTTATTTATTTATTTGACACACAGAGAGATCACAAGTAGACAGAGAGGCAGGCAGAGAGAGAGGGGGAAGCAGGCTCCCTGCTGAGCAGAGAGCCCGATGCGGGGCTCGATCCCAGGACCCCGAGATCATGACCTGAGCCGAAGGCAGCTGCCCAACGACTGAGCCACCCAGGCGCCCCGAACTTGACAATTTTGAGGCGTTCTGGTCATCTGTTTTGTACAGTGTCCCTCAGCTGGGATGAGTCTCATGTTTTTCACATGACTAGATAAGGATTGTGAATCTTCAGAGGAAGACCATAGACGAGAAGCGGCATTCCCAGTACACCATATCAAGGGCGCATGTTATCTGCACAGATGGCCATGGCTGGTCCCGGGCTGAGGCCATGTGTCGGGTTTCTTCACTGTCAGGTTACTCATACCCCCTCTATCCTGCCCTCTTTGGAAGGAGGTCGCTGTGCACAGCCCGTGTTGAAGGGGTGGGAAGTTGTGTTCTCCCTCCTGGAGAGAGGAACATGTACACAGACTATTTGGAATTCTTCCTGTGGGACGTTTATCTGTTCTTTCCATTTATATCAGTTTATATCATTAGAGACTCATGGATAGCTGTCTCATACCTTGGGTTATGTTCCAGTACTACTGTGCTTCTTTTGTTGTTGGCCTAGCTTTGGCTGGCGAGAGCACTCAGCTGTTTCCCAGGCCCCTTTGACATACCCCACCGTTGTGTTTTTGTCTTTCCGAACACTTACTACATTTCTGGCACGAGGCGATGTGCCAGGCTCATCCTGCATTCTTCCTTTCCCAGCTGTAGATTCAGCTGTTTCCCCAAGGATATCCGGTGCTTTGTACTAGACACGGACACCTGGGCCCCCACTAGGTAACCCGTTGCTCCCGAGTGTTGTGGCTTCCAGGCCCTCCCAGCAGACAGAGAAGAGAGGGTTATGTGCGAATATTTGTCCAGTCAGTGCACACATCTGCAGCCACTTCTGTACGGAGCCGCCTGTACCCATGTCACGTTGAGCACAAGATCTTACCTACATCTCCTCTAACCCACCTCTAATCCACCACTGTGTGGTCATTCCAGCCTCTTGCCCTTACAGGTCTGTACACCCAACATCTGCCTACTTGACTCTTCAACTCCAGTGTACATGCCTGGTGGCAACAGGATGGTTGACTTGTCAGCTGGGGTGCAATGCTCGCGTGGTTTCTCTTGCTGTGGGTCTTACAGACTCCACTCATTTCCAGGGTTATTCAGATCGGCACCCTCACACCCCACTCCTATGGTCAGATTGTTTGCCACTTTCTGCATTCCATCCCGGATCCCCAAATGTTCTGAGTGACTTTTTAAAAATTTGCACACATTGGAATTCACGTCTTGTGTGGTAAAGTTCAATGGGTTTCAACAAGTATCATGTCTCCATCATTACACGATCCTACAGGATAGTTTCCCTGCCCTAAAAGTCCTCTGAGATTTACCTTCTAAACCCTCTCCTCTCCTCTGAACTGATCATTTTACTGTCTCCTTAGTTTTGACGTTCCCAGAATGTCATATAGCTGGAATCATACTGTATGCAGGCTTTCCAGACTTCATCCATCCATTCATCTATTAAAGGATGTATCGGTTGCTTCTAGTTTTGAGTCACTTTGGGTAAAGCTGGTAGCAACATTCCTGTGCACTTTTCTTGTGTGGTCGTAAGTGTTCAGATCAGTTGGGTAAATACCTAAGAGTGTGATGGTTGGATCACGTGCAAGAGTATGTTTAGTTGTATCAGAAGCTGCCAAGCTATGCTCCAGAGTGAACTTATCGTTTCACTTTCTGACTAGCAATGTTGCTCCGCACCCGAACCACCATTTTGCATTGTCAAGTTTTCGAGATTTAGCCATTCTTATAGGCAAGTAGTAGTATCTCGTGTTAATTTGCAATTTTCTAGTAACATATTTTGTTGACAACTTTTCATTTCGTATGCTTATTTTCCATCTGTACATCTTCTTTGGTCCGATGTTAGCGGTGTCTTTTTGGTGGAGTGGACGGAAGAGAGTGAGGGCGTGGAGAGGAGGGGCCGGGGCAGGGGGAGGGGCCGGGGCAGGGGGAGGGGCAGAGGGAGGGGCAGAGGGAGGGGCAGAGGGAGCCGGGTGAGGAGGGGGAGGGGGAGGGAATCTTAAGCAGACTCCGTGCCCAGCACAGAACCTGACACGGGGCTTGGTCTCAAGACCCCGAGACCATGACCTGAGCCAACATCAAGAGTCAGACACTTAGCTAAGTGAGCCACTCAGGCGCCCTTAAAGGTCTTAATTTTAACAATTTATCAGAAATTTAAAAATTTTCTTTTATGATTCACATTTTCTAAAGGAAATTCTTGGCTACTCTGAGGTCAGAATAATATGCATCTCTACTATTCATGGATATGCTTTAAGATTTCCTTCTTTTAGGCATTTTTTCATTTTCCTTTTTTTTTTCCTGAAGTGAAATTCACACAACATAACATGCACTAGTGAGAGCTTTTCAGCGGGATTCAGTGATGTTGTGCCCTTGTGGTCTTGGTCTGGGCTCAGCGTGTTCTCTTCGCCCCAAGAGGAAGCTCTGCCGCATTCTTTATTCCTCCCCCTGCAGCACCGGCAGTCACCGGCTTGCTTTCTGTCTGGGAAATACGTATTGTAACGGGATCCTGCAGTTCGGAGGGTTTTGTGTCTAGCTTCTTCCTATTAACCATGTTTTCAAGGTTCGTCCGTGTTGCAGCATGGCCAGGACGTCATTCCTTTTTATGACTGAATACATTCCATTGTAAGGATTTACCACATTTTACCTCTCCACTCATCTGTTGATGAGCGTTAGGGCTGTTTCTACTGTGGGCCACGGTGAGTGGTACTGCTCTGAACATTCATGTACAGGTATTTGTTTGCATATTGGTTTTCAGTTCTCTTGGATATATGCCTATGAGTGGGATTTCTGGGTCATATACTAATTCTATGTTTAACTTTCTGAGGGATTATTGCAGTTTTTCACAGAGGCTGCACCATTTTACATTCCCACCAGCAGTAAACAAAGATCTTAATTTCTGTATATTCTCACCAACATTTGTCCTTTTCCATTACAGAAATTATAGGCATTACGGTGGGTGTGAAGTGGTATCTCATGGTTTTGATTTACATTTCCCTGATGACTAATGACACTGAGCATCTTTTCATGTTCTTGTTGGCCATTTGTATGTCTTCTTTGGAGAAATATTTATTCGAGTCCTTTGCCCATTTTAAAGTTAGATTGTTTGTCCTTTAGTTGTTGAGATGTGTTTTTTAAAAAAATATGTTCTGTATACTAGACCCTTATTAACACAAGATTTGCAAATACTTTACCCCATTTTGTGAGTTATCATTTTAATTTCTCAGTACTATTCTCTGATGCACAAAAGTTTTAAATTTTTATGAATGCTGATTCATCTCTTCTTCATTTTGTAGCTCTTGGTGTCATATCCAAGGATCCTTTCCCAAGTCCAAGGTCATAAAGATTTGATCTTGTATTTTCTTTAGTGAGTTTTATAGTTTTAACTAATATATTTTCACTGTTGATCCATTTTGAGTTAATTTTGGCATATGGCATGAGGTAGGGCCCCAGCCTCAGTCTTCTGCAGATGGATGTCCAGTCGTGCCAGCCTGTTTGTTGGAGAGACTGTTCTTTCCCTGTGGAATGGTCTTGGTACTTTGGTCAAAAAGTTCATCCTAGATATGGGCTAATTTCTTGACTCTCGAATCTATTCCAATGGTCTGTAGGTCTACCCTTATGCCAGCACCATACTCTTTTGATTACTATAGCTTTGTAGTAAGTTTTGAAATCAAGAGGTGTGAGTCCTACAATATTGCTCTTTTTCAAGATTGTTTTGGTTATTCTGGGTTCATTGCTAATCTATATTGATTTGAAAATCATTTTTCTCAATTTTGCAAGAAAAGGAAATATGTCATTATTCTTTTATTTACTTTATTTATTTTTTTAAATTTTATTTTATTTTTTGAGTGTTCCAAGATTCATTGCTTATGCACCACAACCAGTGCTCCATGCAATATGTGCCTCCTTAGTACCCACCACCAGGCTCCCCCATCCACCCACCCCATCCCCTCCAAAACCTTCAGTTTGTTTCTCAGAGCTATAAAGAACTCCTCAAGCTCAACACCCAAAAACCAGATAATTGTGTCAAAAAATGGACAGAAGACATGAACAGACACTTTTCCAAAGAAGACATACAAATGGCTAACAGACACATTGTTATTCTTTTAAAAACTTCTTTATTTAAATTCAGTTTAGTTCACGTATACTGTATTATTAGTTTCAGGGGTAGAACTGAGGGATTCATCAGTTGCAGGTGACACCCCGAGCTCGTTCCGTCACGTGTCCTCCCTAATGCCCGTCATCAGTTACCTCATCCCTCTACCCCTCCCGTCCAGCAACCCTCAGTCTCTTGTGGTTTGTCTTCCTCTTTATTTTCATCCTATTTTATTTTTCCTTCCTTTCCTATTCATCTGTTTTGTTTCTTAAATTCCACATGAGTAAAATCGTATGGCATTTCTCTTTCTCTGACTTATTTTACTTAGACAATTCTCTGTAGTTCTAGCCACCTTATTGCAATGGCAACATTTCATTTTTTTGATGGCTGGGTAATATTCCATCATATATATATGTATATACATCTCTCTCTCTCTCACACACACACACCCCATGTCTTCTTCTTTTTAAAAGATTTTATTGATTTATTTGACAGACAGAGATCACAAGTAGGCAGAGAGGCAGGCAGATGGAGGGGGGAAGCAGGGTCCCCGCTGAGCAGGGAGGGGAGCCCGATGTGGGGCTCGATCCCAGGACCCTGAGATCATGACCTGAGCTGAAGGCAGAGGCTTAACCTGCTGAGCCACCCACGTGCCCCTTGGCTGGATTATTTGAGTGCTGAGTTTGATAAGTTCTTTATAGATTTTGGATACTAACTTCATCTGATAAGAGATTTGTAAATATCATCTCCCATTCCATAGGATGCATTTAGTTTTGTTGAATGTTTCCTTTCCTTTGCAAAAGCTGCTTATCTTTTTTTAAATTTAATTTTAAAAATTTTTAATAAACATATAATGTATTTTTATCCCCAGGGGTACAATGAATCGCCAGTGAATCACCAGGTTTACACATTTCACACACCCTCCCCAATGTCCATAACCCCACCACCCTCTCCCATCCCCCCTCCCCCCAGCAACCCTCAGTCTTTTTTTTGAGATTGAGTCTTTTATGGTTTGTCTCCCTCCCCATCCCATCTTCTTTCATTTTTTCTTCTCCTACCCCCTAAACCCTCCACATTGCATCACCACTTCCTCATATCAGGGAGATCATATGATAGTTGTCTTTCTCTGCTTGACTTATTTCGCTAAGCATGATATGCTCTAGTTCCATCCATGTTGTCGCAAATGGCAAGATTTCATTTCTTTTGATGGCTGCATAGTATTCCATTGTGTATATATACCACATCTTCTTTATCCATTCATCTGTTGATGGACATCTAGGATCTTTCCATAGTTTGGCTATTGTGGACATTGCTGCTATAAACATTCGGTTGCATGTGCCCCTTTGGATCACTACGTTTGTATCTTTAGGGTAAATACCCAGTAGTGCGATTGCTGGGTCATAGGGCAGTTCTATTTTCAACATTTTGAGGAACCCCATGCTGTTTTCCAGAGTGGCTGCACCAGCTTGCATTCCCACCAACAGTGTAGGAGGGTTCCCCTTTCTCCGCATCCTCGCCAGCATCTGTCGTTTCCTGACTTGTTAATATTAGCCATTCTGACTGGTGTGAGGTGATATCTCATTGTGGTTTTGATTTGTATTTCCCTGATGCCGAGTGATATGGAGCACTTTTTCATGTGTCTGTTCGCCATCTGGATGTCTTCTTTGCAGAAATGTCTGTTCATGTCCTCTGCCCATTTCCTGATTGGATTATTTGTTCTTTGGGTGTTGAGTTTGCTAAGCTCTTTATAGATTTTGGACACTAGTCCTTTATCTGATATGTCATTTGCAAATATCTTCTCCCATTCTGTCAGTTGCCTTTTGATTTTGTTAACTGTTTCCTTTGCTGTGCAAAAGCTTTTGATCTTGATGAAGTCCCAATAGTTCATTTTTGCCGTTGCTTCCCTTGCCTTTGGCGTTGTTCCTAGGAAGATGTTGCTGCGGCTGAAGTCGAAGAGGTTGAGGCCTGTGTTCTCCTCAAGGATTTTGATGGATTCCTTTCTCACATTGAGGTCTTTCATCCATTTTGAGTCTATTTTCATGTGTGGTATAAGGAAATAGTCCAATTTCATTTTTCTGCATGTGGCTATCCAATTTTCCCAGCACCATTTGTTGAAGAAACTGTCTTTTTTCCATTGGACATTCCTTCCTGCTTTGTCAAAGATTAGTTGACCATAGAGTTGAGGGTCTATTTCTGGGCTCTCTATTCTGTTCCATTGATCTATGTGTCTGTTTTTGTACCAGTACCATGCTGTCTTGATGATGACAGCTTCTTAATAGAGCTTGAAGTCTGGAATTGTCATGTCTCCAGCTTTGGTTTTCTTTTTCAACATTCCTTTGGCTATTCAAGGTCTTTTCTGATTCCATATCAATTCTAGGATTATTTGTTCTATTTCTTTGAAAAAAAAATGGATGGGATTTTGATAGGGATTGCATTAAATGTGTAGATTGCTTTAGGTAGTATAGACATTTTCACAATATTTATTCTTCCAATCCAGGAGCATGGAACATTTTTCCATTTCTTTGTGTCTTCCTCAGTTTCTTTCATGAGTACTTTGTAGTTTTCTGAGTATAGATTCTTTGCCTCTTTGGTTAGGTTTATTCCTAGGTATTTTATGGTTTTGTGTGCAATTGTAAATGGGATTGACTCCTTAATTTCTCTTTCTTCTGTCTTGCTGTTGGTGTAGAGAAATGCAACTGATTTCTGTGCATTGACTTTATATCCTGACACTTTACTGAATTCCTGTACAAGTTCTAGCAGTTTTGGAGTGGAGTCTTTTGGGTTTTCCACATATAGTATCATATCATCTGTGAAGAGTGATAGTTTGACTTCTTCTTTGCTGATTTAGATGCCTTTAATTTCTTTTTGTTGTCTGATTGCTGAGGCTAGGACTTCTAGTACTATGTTGAATAGCAGTGGTGATAATGGACATCCCTGCCATGTTCCTGACCTTAGCGGAAAAGCTTTCAGTTTTTCTTCATTGAGAATGATATTTGCAGTGGGTTTTTCACAGATGGCTTGGATAATATTGAGGTATGTGCCCTTATCCCTACATTTTGAAGAGTTTTAATCAGGAAGGGATGCTGCACTTTGTCAAATGCTTTTTCAGCATCTATTGAGAGTATCATATGTTTCTTGTTCTTTCTTTTATTAATGTGTTGTATCACATTGATTGATTTGTGGATGTTGAACCAACCTTGCAGCCCTGGAATAAATCCCACTTGGTCGTGGTAAATAATCCTTTTAATGTACTGTTGGATCCTATTGGCCAGTATTTTGGTGAGAATTTTCACATCTGTGTTCAACAAGGATATTGGTCTGTAATTTTTTTTGATGGGATCCTTGTCTGGTTTTGGGATCAAGGTGATGCTGGCCTCATAAAATGAGTTTGGAAGGTTACCTTCCATTTCTATTTTTTGGAACAGTTTCAGGAGAATTGGAATTAATTTTCTTTAAATGTTTGGTAGAATTCCCCTGGGAAGCCATCTGGCCCTGGACTTTTGTTTGTTTGGAGATTTTTGATGACTGTTTCAATCTCCTCACTGGTTATGGGTCTGTTCAGATTTTCTATTTCTTCCTGGTTCAGTTGTGGTAGTTTATATATCTCTAGAAATGTATCCATTTCTTCCAGATTGTTGAATTTGTTGGTGTAGATTTGCTCATAGTATGTTCTTATAATTGTGTGTATTTCTTTGGTGTTGGTTGTGATCTCTCCTCTTTCATTCATGGTTTTGTTTATTTGGGTCCTTTCTCTTTTCTTTTTGATAATTCTGGCCAGGGGTTTGTCAATCTTATTAATTCTTTCAAAGAACCAGCTCCTAGTTTCATTGATTAAAAGCTGTTTATCTTGATGAAGTTCCAAAACCAGACAAAGACTCCACTAAAAAGGACTGTTATAGACCAACATCCCTGATGAACACGGACAACAAAATACTCAACAAGATACTAGCCAATAGGATCCAACAGTCCATTAAAAGGATTATTCACCATGATCAAGACGGATTTATTCCTGGGCTGCAAGGTTGGTTCAAAAACCACAAATCAATCAGTGTGATTCAATACCTTAATAAAAGAAAGGACAAGAACCATAGGATCCTCTCAATAGATGCAGGAAAAACATTTGACAAAGTACAGCATCCTTTCTTGATCAAACTCTCTGCAGTGTAGGGAGAGAGGGAACGTACCTCAATATCATAGAAGTCATATACAAAAAGCCCATAGTAATATCATCCTAAATGGGGAAACACTGAGGGCTTTCCCTCTGAGGTCAGGAACATGGCAGGGATGGCCACTCTCACCACCATTGTTCAACATAGCACTGGAAATCCTGGCCTCAGCAATCAGATAACAAGCGGCCCTTGGGCTACTATTTTACATCTTCCCTAGAGGACAGCACAGGCAGCAACACTTTTGATCGAGGCTGCAGAAACTTCTTGTTAGACACGTCTCCAAAGGCAAGGGAAACAAAAGTGAAGATGTTCCTTTTTAAAAATTTTTTAAAATTTCTTTTCAGCGAAACAGTATTAATTGTTTTTGCACCACACCCAGTGCTCCATGCAAAATGTGCCCTCCCTAATACCCACCACCTTGTTCCACCAACCTCCCACCCTCGCCCCTTCAAGACGCTCAGGTTGTTTTTCAGAGTCCATAGTCTCTCATGGCTCACCTCCCATTCCAATTTCCCTCAACTCCCTTCTCCTCTCCATCTCCCCTTGTCCTCCATGCTATTTGTTATACTCCACAAATAAGTGAAACCATATGATAATTGACTCTCTATGCTTGACTTATTTCACTCAGCATAATCTCTTCCAGTCCCATCCATGTTGCTACAAAAGTTGGGTATTCATCCTTTCTGATGGAGGCATCATACTCCATAGTGTATATGGACCACATCTTCCTTATCCATTCGTCTGTTGAAGGGCATCTTGGTTCTTTCCACAGTTTGGCGACTGTGGCCATTGCTGCTATAAACATTGGAGTACAGATGGCCCTTCTTTTCACTACATCTGTGTCTTTGGGATAAATACCCAGTAGTGCAATTGCAGGGTCATAGGGAAGCTCTATTTTTAATTTCTTGAGGAGCCTCCACACTGTTCTCCAAAGAAGCTGCACCAACTTGCATTCCCACCAACAGTGGAAGACGGTTCCCCTTTCTCCATATCCTCTCCAACACATGTTGTTTCCTATCTTGCTAATTTTGGCCATTCTAACTGGTGTAAGGTGGTATCTCAATGTGGTTTTAATTTGAATCTCCCTGAGGGCTAGTGATGATGAACATTTTTTCATGTGTCTGATAGCCATTTGTATGTCTTCATTGGAGAAGTGTCTGTTCATATCTTCTGCCCATTTTTTGATATGATTGTCTGTTTTGTGTGTGTTGAGTTTGAGGGGTTCTTCATAGATCCTGGATATCAACTTTTGTCTGTACTGTCATTTGCAAATATCTTCTCCCATTCTGTGGGTTGCCTCTTTGTTTTCTTGACTGTTTCCTTTGCTGTGCAGAAGCTTTTGATCTTGATGAAGTCCCAAAAGTTTATTTTCCCTTTTGTTTCCTTCGCCTTTGGAGATATATCTTGAAAGAAGTTGCTGTGGCTGATATTGAAGAGGTTACTGCCTATGTTCTCCTCTAGGATTCTGATGGATTCCTGTCTCACGTTGAGGCAAGGTAATGAAACTCGACCATTCTCTTACACCATACACAAAGATAAACTTGAAATGGATAAAAGTGAAGATGTTCTTGTGAGGGGATTGCACGGAGTCAGTAGGTCCTTGGGCAGCATTATGCAGTTGACAGTCTCAACTCATCTGATCCAGGAATATGGTTTTCTTTCCATGTATTTATGTCTTTTTTAAAAAAAATTCTTTTCAGTGTACCAGAATTCATTGTTTATGTACCACACCTAGTATTCCATGCAATTTTTAAAGATGTATTTATTTATTTTAGAGATAGAGAGAGCTTGCAGGGGAAGGAGCAGGAGAGGCTTAGAGAAGGCCCAGCAAAGCCCATGCTGAGCATGGAGCCCTGTGAGGGGCTTGACCCCAGGACCGTGAGAGCACAACTTGACCCGAAACCAAAACTCCAATGCTTTACCCAGGCACCCCTGTATTTAGGCCTTTATTAATTTTTTGCCCCAGGGTTTTGTAGTTCTTAGTGTAGAGGTCTTTTACTTCCTTGGTTAAATTTATCCCTATATATTTTATTCTGTTATGGTACTTTTGTAAATGGAATTGTTTTCTTTTTTTTTAAGATTTTATTTATTTATTAGAGAGAGAGAGAGCACAGGCAGACAGAATGGCAGGCAGAGGCAGAGTGAGAAGCAGGCTCCCTGTCGAGCAAGGAGCCCGATGTGGGACTCGATCCCAAGACGCTGGGATCATGACCTGAGCCGAAGGCAGCTGTCTAACCAACTGAGCCACCCAGGCGTCCCTGGAATTGTTTTCTTAATTTACATTTTGAATTGTTCATTGCTAGCACAGTTCAGAAACACAACTGATTTCGTGTGTTGACCTTGTACTCTGGAACTTTGCTGAAGGCACTTATTAATTCTAGTTATTTTTTGGGTATAGATTCTTCAGGATTTTCTGTATAAAGGATCATGCCATCTGGAAATAGAGATAATTTTACTTCACCCTTTCCATCTGGATGCCTTCATTATTTTTTTTTTTTTTCTTGCCTAATCACTCTGGCTAGAACTTCCAGTGTGATGTTGAATAACACCTGAAAGCTGCTATGCTTGTTCTGTTCCCAGCAGGGAAGCTGTCAGTGCCTCACTGTGGAGAATGATGACATCTGTCAGTTTTCCATAATTGCCTTTAATCATGTTGACGGAGTTCTTTTCTGTATCTAGTTTCAATGCTTCCTCTTTTCCACTGGATTTGAGTTGAGTTTGCTCTTATTTTCCAAATTCCCAAAGGTGTTTTTACTTTATTGGCTTGAGATTTTCCTTCCTTTACAAATGTAGGTGTGAACACTTATGTTTCCCTTTGTGTACTGGTCTTCCTGCGTCTGCTGCGACCCTCTGTCATCCATCGTAGAGTTCGCTGTTTCCAGAAATTGTGTTTTAGAGATGGTGCTTGTGAGGAATGGACTCTCCTTACTCCCAGGCACACTTTTTGTCACAAATTGTAGTCAGGTTTTGTCTTTAGCTTTTTTTTTTTTTTTTTTTTTTTTTTTTTTTTTTTTTTTTTTTTTTTTTTTTTTTTAAAGATTTTATTTATTTATTTGACAGAGGGAGATCACAAGTAGGCAGAGAGGCAGGCAGAGAGAGAGAGGAGGAAGCAGGCTCCCCGCTGAGCAGAGAGCCCGATGCGGGACTCGATCCCAGGACCCTGAGATCATGACCTGAGCCGAAGGCAGCGGCTTAACCCACTGAGCCACCCAGGCGCCCCTGTCTTTAGCTTTTTACTTCTTTGTAAAACTTGTGGTTTTCCCAGGTTGAGGCTTCTCAATGATATGGTTCCCCATCTTCTCCATCCGTCAGACCCCTGCCTGATCTCAGATTTTGTCTTTACTATATGGTAGTTCGCAAAGATGGGGACATGTGCTGGCAGCAGGGCACTCCTGTCCTTCTTTGATGGGTGCTGGGGTGGGGAGGCCCAGGACCATCCAGCCTGGAAGGAACCAGGTCTCCCAGCGTCACTCTGTAAACCACGCAGCTTCTCAGGGGGGACATCTTGGTGCAGGCAGTGGGTGACACAGGATGAGGTTCTCAGGCAGGAGGTTCACAGAGAAGGTGGGCTTGGCCAGAAGGGGGTTCTGTCAGGATCAGGCTCAGAAGATGAGAAGGAAGGTTTGGGGCACCCTTGATCCTGGTGCCTGGTGTGAGCCAGGCCACAGGAGCCCAGTCCTCAGTGATCTGGAAGTGGGTCTTGAAGGTGGGCTCTGCAGAGTCTGGTCAGCAGAACCACCAGCACCCTGGACAGTGTCACCGCACACTAGGACTATGGCTTCTCCTGACAGGGCACTGGCTGCCAGGGCCGGCAAGAACTGATTCTTTAAGATGGGCACCCTGCTCGCTCTGTCACTCACTAACATGCATGGGTCTGATGCCGAGACTTGTAAGTACAGACATGGAAACAGAGACACACAGAGCCACCTACAGAACCATGATGGGCTGGGTCAAGGCACCGTTATGGAGACACAACCTCACAAACCCCGACGGCGCTGCATTAGCCACACATCACTTCACTTAAAATGAATCTCCTTCTGGGGCACCTGGGTGGCTCAGGGACTTAAGTGTCCCACTTTTCAGCTCAGTCCGTGATCTCAGGGTCATGAAAGCCAGCCCTTGTCAGGCTCTGTGCTCAGGGTGGGGTCTGTCTCTCCCTCTGCTCCTCCCCTGCTTGCACACTCTCTCTCTTAAAAAAAAAAAAAAAAAAGAAAAAAAAGAAAAAGAAAAGATAAAAGAATTTCCCTATAACAAACTAAAGCTGAAATACATACATACACAAACAAACTCACCTAAATTATATTTGTCCAAACAAGATATTCTTGCAATCAGCATACCCCACGAGTGATAACCTAGGAATGATACTGTCACAAGTTACGCATCATTTCAGTGGAGATGGAGTTTCAACAAGTGTCTTAAGTGTTCTCCTGCTATTTTGCCTGCTTCAGAGAATCTTAAGGGTTAATCTACTTACATTTGCCTGAAGGGTGTGTGTCTTGTGGGTCAGTGGTGCCTGCGAGCTGGGGATGGTCGGCGTCTTACTGGTGGCTATTCCAGATTTGCAGGCTCTCCGGTACTTTGAGGACTTGGCGCTCTCTGCCAACCTCTGTGTTTCTCACGGGCGGCTGCAGTGTTTGCAGGTACACAGCCCCTCACCTCGCTCCCTGTTCTGCTGCATCTGACTTTGCCTTTCGGATGCACACCCTGGCCTGCTCCCCACACCCCGTACTTAGTCCTTCTGGAAAGATTGTGGATTTGACCATGAGAACAAAAGGGTGTGGTCTTCACTGCTCTACCTTATTAAGAGGTTAAAATTGGAAGGAAATACTGTGTTGCAGAGTTTTCAAAGGGTAAGGGGTGGTATCATTATTCTGACCCCCAAATTCCACATCTCATGTGGCTTCCTGAAGGGGCAGGCACAGCATCCTCAGAGCAGACAGACAGGTCGGAGGCAGCCCATGCCTCTGCCGTGGGATCCAGGGGTGGTCTTGGTGCAGCAGCTGTGGGTCGAGGCAGTCCAGGGGCAGGACCTGGGCACATGCTCCTGATTGCGAGAGAAGAGTATTTTTTGCATGACTGCTTAAAAATAGAGAGTGTTTTCATCACAACTGCCTGCCGTAGTTGAAACATGGCTCTGTTTTGTCTCTAACTGTTCCTTTACAATGTGTTTGGCTAGGAGACTTATTTTCAAGTTGTTGGCATTTCTGACAACTCTCAGAAAATTGAGCCACAGAACACAGACCGTCTTGGGACTCGGCATGTTGGGAGGAGACCCCCACCAGGTGGGCCCTTCTCCCCGTGGCGCATGGTGCGGGGGCTTTCTTCCTACTTCCCGTCTGTAGTAGGCAAAAAAGGACACCCCCTCCGCAGAATATATCCATGACATAATCCTTGGGACCTGTGAAAGTGCCGTGTTCCATGGGAAGGGGGATTTACATGACCGGTGGCTGCCAAGGTCGGGGGACTAGCTAGGCTGCCCAGGCAGGTCCAGTGTCATCCTAGGGTCCTCGGAGGTGGGAGAGGAAGGCAGGCAGGTCTTTCAAAGGAGATGGGACCCAAGAGCAGTGTCCTGGAGCTGCTGCATGGCTGGCTTTGGAGATGGAGGAAGGGCCCATGGGCCAGGGACAGCAGGTGCCCCCAGAGATGGGGACAGGCAAGAAAACAGTGTCTCCTAGAGCGTCCGGGAGGAGCCAGTCCTGCCCACACCTTGCCTTCAGTTCAGAGAGCCCTATATCCAGCTTCTAACCTACATGGAAGATAATACATTTGTGTCATTCTGTCACCCACTCTATTTGTGGAGATTTGTTCCAGCAGCCGCAGCAGACTCCTATGCTGCCTGACTTCCTCCTGCTCCACTCAGGACCTGCTGCGGCCCCTTGAGCTCTGGGGTTAGGCGGGGTGTCGGGGAAGGCTGTGGGACTGGTGGGAGCCCCCCGTGCACTACAGCCACCGTCCGCCCCGACGGTCCTTGTGGTCCCGCTGCTGACTCTGCCCGGTGGGGCTGCCATCCTCCCTCCCTGGTGAACCTGGGGCTGGCAGACCCCTGGGAACCTGGGGCCGCCAGACCCCTGGACAGCCACCCTCCCTTTCCTGACCCGGAGGCTGCTCGGGGGCCTGCAGGAGAAGGCACAGCGCCCCCAAAGCCCCCACTCCGGGATGCCCATGGCAGCTCTTGGCTTAAAGGAAGCAACTGGAGGCTGACCCCTCCGTCTTCAAAGAAATGTCTGCACGAACTCGACCCTGGAGTCTCTTTCTTCCCCTTGACCGACGCTGCAGCTGGGCAGAAGGCCCGTTAGCAGACTGGGTTCCCCACATCAGCTGGAAATCTGCATTCATTCTGGGGCTTCGGCCTGGTATCTGATTTCTGTCCCTGCATTGGCTCAGTTGGAATGGAGTCAGGACAAGGCCCGTTTTAATGCCATGTTCAGGTTTTCAGTCTGTGAGGGCATCCATGTCTGCCCCTGAGGAACCCAGAATCAACCCCTTCTCACGAGCCCGTGGCGCCCATTATCCCATTTGATCCCGGCAGAGGAAGCTGGAGGAGCCCATCGCACCTTCACAGAGAAAGGGTTCCGAGAGAGTCCCCAGCTCGCGGTCTGCTTCTGCCTTTCTGGGCACAAGTCTCCTCTAGAGTGGTCCTGTCCATGAGGAGTAACATTTGAACTGCCCTTCCTCTGCTGTGAGGAAATCGTCAGAAATTTGAAAAAAGCTGTGGGTCAGCACAGGTTTGTAAGAGAAGCGGGGGGGGGGGGGGGTCTGCGTCTCCTGCGTCTCCGTGCGACACTGGTGTGTGGTGCCCGCCAGGGGGCTCTCCTGTGGGAGGGCAGCTTTCAGAGGTGACGGTGGCATTTCTGGTGACTGTGGCAGGGCTGTACGCACGTCTTGAGACCCATGAAGGTGCGTACTGTGTGTGTGTTGTATTTCAGCCACACCTTGGTGATGAAGCAGAAACAGGAGCTCACAAGCGTGCCAGGGGAGACACACCGCTGAGAGCGGAGAGCACAGCAGATCTCTGCGCGGATCTGTGCTTTGACAGTTTTTCTTCTATATCTTCCAAATTCCTATATTTGGAAGTTATATTTGGAAAAATAGTGTTTATGGAATGAAACAGATGCCTGTGTTTTCCCAGATCCACAGCAGCTCCTGATTGAGGAGTTAATTGACAAGGCAACAGTCCTGCCTCAGGGGAGACCCTCCACCAACTTTTAACGAGCTCCCAATTAGGGGCAGCCCAGCCCAGACACCCGTGTGGCAGTGGCCCCACAGTGGTGCTGGAGCCCCAGGGCAGGGTAGCACTCGAGGCTGGAGCAGGCCGGCAGGGGTCCGCACACTGTGTGCCTGCCACGGTGCCCCTTGTCCCTGGGGCCTTGGCAGGATCCGCTCTGGCCAATGTGATGAGGGAAACAGGCTGAGGTTTATGGGGAGCACACTCCCTCCACCTCCCGGATGCCAGCCCCGGGCAGCTGAGGCCCTGCCACGGAGGCCCAGGCCCTGAGGACCACCGGCGTGCAGCCCGGCCCGTGGCCAGGAGCCCAATTCCACAAACCCCAGATGCACCCCACAGGTCTCAAGGTCCCCGAGGTTGATGCTGGCAGAGTCCGGAGGTTAGGGTTCTGCTCAAAGCTGCCTTGCCGACCGCTGCTCCTCCCCCCGTGGCACATCTTCCTCCTGTCCTCACCGGCTGGAGGCCCAGCTAGGGAAGCAGCAGCAGCAAACGGCCGCAGCTGGGCTATTTCCAGAAAGCTTGGTGGGGGCGGGGAGTGGGACAGCCTGCACTTTGCCTATTGACCTGTAGCAAACCCCCTATTTACAGAGGGGGAAACTGAGGCACAGGGCGCCTGCCAAGAAAACCCAGTGTGTAGCCGGAACCTGCCCTGGGGTGCACGGGGCGCCACTGCCCCAGGTGCTCTCGAGGGGTGGGCACTCTGTGTCAGGCATGGCCCCAGGAGACGGGCCTGGGGGGGGGCTGGGCCCTGGAGAAGATGCCCTTGAGCTGTAGGTGAGAAACAGCTGCCAGGCACAGCGTAAGGGCAAGAGGACCCACTTAGGGTGCTGGTCGCTGCCCAGGACCAGCCTGGGGGCCCTCACCAGCCCCTAGAGCCAGATGCATAATTAACAAGAGGGTCCTTGCAGGCCTGAGCCCGAGGGGGACTGTGTGAGGGCAGAAGGAACCTGCGTGTCAGAGGGCTGCCTGCGGGGCCACGGGCTCACCGTCTGCTCTCCTCCCTGGTGGGTGGGCAGGTGGGGGAGGGGAGCTATGCAGGGTGCCGGACCCCCCTCGCTGCCCTATACCAGGGGCACCTGCTGCCTGGGTTGTGAGCTGGAGTGCCAGGGGCTGCATGCTACCTGATGGCTAGCAGGGCTTGGTGGACACTGTCCTGGGACAGAGGGGGTAGAGGGCACTGCCTCACCACAGTCGGAGGCAAGGGCAGCAGCCAGAGGCACAGGACGATGGCAGAGGTGCTGCTGAGCCCCTTCCCACGGTAGGGGGGCTGGGGCAGCATCCATGCCTGTGCTCTGGGGTCTGTGCTGGACTGGCCAGTGCTGGCCACTCTGAATGACCAGAGTCCGGGTCACCTGGGCAGAGCAGTCGTGCGCACTTGGGGCTGGGGATTGCATTCGGGTCTAGTGCTGGTGGATGACGAAGACGTCTTCCTGGGCCAGCCAAAACCTGCCTCCTGGCCAGTGCTCGAGCAGGTCCCCCGCGGCTCATGACCCCCACTCCTGCTGTTGCTGTGTCTCCAGGAGCTCGGCAGTGGGAAACAAGCGGTTTGGCCCACAGGAGTCCCTCACTGGCAAGTCACAGGGTCAGCTGGCCACAGGGAGTGCCCCCTCCCAGCGACACAGCCCCACCTGGAGGGTCCTTGGGCTCATCCCACGTTCACCCTCCCACTTTCCTGGCTGCTTTAGGGGGGCGTCCTGGAACCTGCTCAGACCCCTTCGGTGAGTGACCCCAACCGTGCTATGTCCCCCAAGCTGACCTGGGTAAGTGGATTCTCCTGAGACAGGTTGATTCCCCCACCCCTGTTGTCCCCCACGAGGAGTTGGACCACCTGGGGGGGGGCCTCAACATGACCTCATTATGGGACGCCTTGCAAGGTGTGCAGGATTCCGTAGGATCTGGGCGGTCCTCTCCCTGCACAGCTGGGCTCTGCTGTTCTTCCACACCAGGCACAGGGGAAGCAGGCCAGCCGTCTTCATCTCCAGGCACATGGCAGGAAGGGGACATTCAGGACTGCAGAACTGGGAGAAAGCTGACAGGGCAGGGCTTGCAGAGGCATCTTTCTCGTTTTCGTAACAGTCATCTTCAACAGTGAAAATGGTTTTCTAAATGAGGCTCGTCCTGGAGTCAAGGCTAAGAAAAAGAGCCCCAGTTCCCTGGGTCAGGACCCAACACCCCAGGCAGAGCGCTAGACTGGCAGGGGCCAGTGCTCATGGGCGGTGCCGTGCACTCGGGACCCAGTGCAGCCCGGGCAGTGGTCTGGGTCCTGGTAAATCTGAAGGCTGCAGCTGAAGGGCATTCTGCCCCCCCGGAAGCAGAGTCATGGGGACCCTGCTCGAAAGCCTGCTTCTTCCAGGCCAGCCGTGGCTCACAGCGGCCCCACTCCTAGGACCTGGGACAGGCAGGGGACTGGTCTGTCTCCCCTGCTGGGGCTTTGCTTTCTGCCTGAAGGCCATTGCATGGCACATGGCCACACAAGGCCAGGGCTCAGAGCAGGTGTGGCTAGAGCGTGGCTTACTTTGTTACCGGCCGGCGCTGTTAAGGGTCGCTTTGCTGACTGCACTGCGGGAAGGGGCTCGGCCCAGGGACCCCCAGCCCATCAGGAACCAGGATGAGTGTTCCTGGGGCTCGTTCAGGTAGTGAGTGCGCACACACAGGTGAACCCAGGCCGAGTGTGCATGCTGTGCCCATGTGTGTGGTGTGTGCACCAGCGTGTAACTCTGTGTGTGTGGTGTGGAAGGCATATGTATGTGTGTGTGTGGTGTGAGTGGCGTGTGACTGTGTGTGTGTGCACCTGTGCTTGGCAGGGGGCAGGATGGGCGCAGGCAGAAAAGTGCACAGGGTTCCGCGGCTCCTGAGGGCAACCCTCCTGGAGTGGGTCCAGTGTCTGGACACTGTGGGAGAAGCCGCCTCCGGTTGGGCCCCTCCCGTCTTGCTGTGAGCTCTGGGCTCCGTGCTCGTGGGGTCACTGCCGGCCTCTGTCCAGCTACCCCTCGGACCCTCCTCGGGTGCTTGTTGACCCAGAGTGGCCAGCGGGCAGGATCCAGCCCTGGTTGGGAGGGGCTGGGCTCTAGGGAACCGAGCTCAGCTCCCACTAACCCGCATCCTCACTGGTGCCACAGCCCCTCCCCCTCCTCTATAGATAGCCACCCTCCAGCACCCCTCCCCTCCAGCAGGTCCCCCCCCCCCCCCCACCGCCCGGCAACAGTGCCATCCCCAGCTTCCAGCCAAGAGGGGGCACTGCTCATGTGACTGTTGGCAGTTTCACACTTCAGGGCCAACGGGCTGCCTGGTTTCCAGCTCACAATCCAGGGTGACAGCCCCAGGCAAGGGGAGCAGGGCCCCCATGGGCTTCCTGCGTCAGTTGTGTTGGGTGTGTGGCGAGGAGTGGGTAGGTAACCATGTTCCACTAGGAATCAATCTGTTTGTTGGAAGAAAATGCTAAAAATTGGGCCATACATAATTTCATTTGTGAAAACTTGACAATTCTTGAGTCTAGAGTAAGGACCCCCCCTCCCCAGGCGACAGAGTCTAGAATGAGGAAGTGTCCCCCATGACAGAATCTAGAATAAGGACCACCCCCCACCCCCAGGCAACAGAGTCTAGAATGAGGAGATGTCCCCCCTCCCCAGCTGGCCAGCAACTGATAACCTGGGTCCAGTGTCCTGAGCCACTTCCCCCAAAAGGGCGAGGTCCCTGGTCTACTCGCTGGCACCCACTGGGACCCTAGGCCTGGCTGGAGTCCCGGGACACAGACAAGGTGAGGAGACCCGGAGAGGGGGGACAGGGCGGCCCCTCTGTTCCTGGGCCTCCGGTGGGGGCCTGGGGCGGGGAAAGTCCCTCTCACTGGCCCATGGCGGCTTGTGTCCCAACAGCGGCTGATGGCTTGGGGCGGCGGCCGGAACCTCTCCGCGCAGGGGCCGTTCATCCTGCTGGGCTTCCCGGGGCCGCAGGGCCTGCGCGCGGGACTCTTCGTGCTCTTCCTGGTCGCCTACGCGCTCACGGTGGCCGGGAACCTGGCCATCATCGCGCTGGTCGGCGCGCACCGGCACCTGCAGACGCCCATGTACTTCTTCCTGTGCAACCTCTCCTTCCTGGAGATCTGGTTCACCACGGCCTGCGCGCCCAAGACCCTGGCCACGCTGGCCCGGCGCGGCTCAGCCATCTCCCTGGGCAGCTGCGTGGCGCAGATGTACTTCGTCTTCGCGCTGGGCTGCACCGAGTACTTCCTGCTGGCCGCCATGGCCTACGACCGCGCGCTGGCCATCTGCCGGCCGCTGCGCTACAGCAGCCTCATGACGCCCGGCCGCTGCGCGCGCCTGGCCCTGGGCTCCTGGCTGGGCGGCTTCTCCGCCATCAGCGCGCCGGCGGCCCTCGTCGCGCGCCTCTCCTTCTGCGGCTCCCGCGTCATCAACCACTTCTTCTGCGACATCGCGCCCTGGATCGTGCTGGCCTGCGGCGACACGCGCGTCGTGGAGCTGGTGTCCTTCGGCATCGCCTTCTGCGTCATCCTGGGCTCCTGCTTCATCACGCTGGTCTCCTACGCCTGCATCATCGTCACCATCTTCGGGATCCCCTCCGCGGCGGGGCGGCGCCGAGCCTTCTCCACCTGCTCCTCCCACCTGACCGTGGTCCTCCTCTGGTACGGATCCACCATCTTCCTGCACGTGAGGACCTCGGTGGAGAGCTCGCTGGACCTGACCAAGGCGGTCACCGTGCTCAACACTGTGGTCACCCCGGTGCTGAACCCCTTCATTTATACCCTGAGGAACAAGGACGTCAAGGAGGCTCTGCGGAGGTGGGTGCAGGGGAAGTGAGCCCCTGGGAAACCCAGGGGCAGGACTGGGCCATCTGGCCGTCCCCTGTGTGGGAGCCAGTTCTCAGCATCATCGTCTCTGTCCGGACTGCGAATAGCACCCTGATATCACAGGGTGGTCAGGGGCTCTGGGGTGGCAGGGGGCTTTGGGCTGGGTGCGTGGCAGTGTGGAGGGCCCCCCATCCCATCCTGGCCTCAGGGGGTTCCCACCCCTCTCACAGGCCTTGCCTGGGGGCCCTCAGCCCCTGGAGTTCCAAACCCAGATTCTGGAAGGGCAGTGGGGACGCACCGCCCAGAAGAAGCACCACATGAAGTTTCCAGTAGTCACCACCCAGCAAGAACTGGGCACCAGACCAGCCCGAGGGCCCCCAGCCTGGTCGGGGTCTTGGGGGCTGATAGCTGTCTTGTTAAGTGAGGGGTGAAGTTTCCCCCCACTGCCAGCACCTGTGGTGTCCTGAGTGTTTCCTCCTTGGTGGCAGGGGAGGTTTGACCATGGAGAGTATTCAGATAAATGCTGAGGAAACCTGGCAGCCTTTGAGGACCACCCGGGGTCAGTGTGTGGGTTTGCCTCGGAGCATGCCCACCAAGGCTCCTGCTGGGGTCCGCACTGTGGGGAGCACGGGTGTCACAGGGAGGGAGGGGGGCTCGGTTTGGCCTCTGAGTGTGTAGTCACATGACACCTCTGGGTCCAGAACCTCTGTGAGAGGCCTGGTCTGGCCCCACAGCCCATTGGTACTTGGGCTCCAAGCCTCTGCCAGCAGGGCTTGGGCAAGTCACGGAATGACTCTGACGTCTGGGTCTTCATCTACGAATGGAGACTGTGACTGCCACGTCGTGAGCTATGAGGGTGCATGACTCGGTGCGGCCAAAGTGCTCCGCACAGGGTCTGAGGGGAGCGAGTGCTCAGGAGATACCGCTGTTACTGCCGTGCCCACATGCAGCAGACACGACCATCGCCCCCTTTCGGCCGCACACACGGGCCAGGCAGAACCGACAGATGCCGTGCCCAGGGGTTCTGGTGAGTGCTTGCTCTCCATGGTAGCCCAGCACCCAGAGCGGAGCTGTGCCCACAGGTGCCAGCCAACACCTGCCCAGTGGGCTGAGGGGCCATGTCCCCCCAGTGGGACCCCCTTGGCCAGTATACTCTCTGTCTGACGTGTACACCCCATCCTCCATAGCTAACGACGCTTCTGAAGTCTGTGCTTTCGTGAAGTTATTTTCTAGATAGTGAATTGAAGTGTCCACGTGACATCTGCTCATGGCTTTGCTAGAGGGGTGAGGACATTAGAAATACCTCATGTCAGTATGGCGAGTCGCCCTGGAGCTCATAGCGACATAGACCTGGGGTATCCCCTGCAGGGGGAAGCTGGCCTGGGGCAGGGCAGGGAGGGAGGGAGGGAGGCAAAGACCCTGTAACTTTATATTCGGTGGCACCGGGGCCCAGAGACCCTGCGTGACCCCTCAAGGCCACGTGGATGAGGATCAGCATGGCCAGAAACCACGGCGGGCCACCAGCTGCCGACTCGGAAGTGACCTGGCCGTCTCCTCCACCCTTCGGTGTAGACTCCTCTCTTTGGAGACTGAGGCCATGGGGGAGGGGGTCCCAGGATGGGTGACCCTGAGGGGTGCCAGTGGGGGGATCCACCGGACTCTTCTGCTTCCTGCTCCTGCGTGGGCCCTGCCCCCCCCCCCCCCCCGCCCCCCCGGGCACCGTGTCCTCAGCTAATCGTTCTCCAGGGGCCCCTCTGCGCAGGGGGGTAGAGGATGGGCCTTCCCTGTCCCCACGTTGGCCCAGGTGAGGGCCCTGGGGCATCAGCTCAAGATGAGGAATTAGGTAGCTTCTGAAGGCCAAAGGGGGATGCTCTCTTTCTTTCCTAAGTAAAGGAGAATTTCAGACCAATATCCCTGATGAGTATGGGTGCCAGTATTCTCATCAAGATCTTAGCTGATAGGATCCAACAGAACATTAAAAAGATTATCCGCGGGGGGTGCCTCGGTGGCTCTGTTGGTTAGGTGACTGCCTTCAGCTCAGGTTATGATCCTGGATGTTGGGCCCCAAGAGGCTAAGATGGCGCCGGTGGCCTTCTCTTCCGGATCGGGAACCCACATGGCTGACCACAAAGGTGCCAAAGTGGCGGTTTCGGTTTCCCATCAGTTCCGTTTCCGCGAGCCTCCACCCCCTGCAGGGCGTGTCTCTCCCAAGTCCCGCCCACACGGCACATCCCCATTGGCCCTCACTGTGCTGACCTCACTTCCCTTCCCTCACCGCATATAAGCCGCTGCCCTGCTCAATAAAGCAAGATCCTGCTTCGACAGACCTCCCGAGCCTGGTGTCGTTCCTCTGCTCCTCTGCGCGTTCCGGGTTCGCGACACTCGCCATCCCGCTCAGCCCCTAGTGGGGGTCTCCGGCCGGCCCGGCGACGCGCCCCACACCTGGAGTCCCTGGATCGAGTCCCCCATCAGGTTCCTGGCTCCACGGGGAGTCTGCTTCTCCCCTGACCTTCTCTTCGCTCATGCTCTCTCTCACTGTCTCTCTCTCAAATAAATAAAATATTAAAAAAAAAAAAAGATTATTCACGGGGTGCCTGGGTGGCTCAGTGGGTTGGGGACTCTGCCTTCGGCTCAGGTCATGGTCCCGGGGTCCTGGGATCGAGTCCCGCGTCGGGCTCTCTGCTCGGCGGGGAGACTGCTTCCTCCTCTCTGCCTGCCTCTGTGCCTACTTGTGATCTCTGTCTGTCAAATAAATAAATAAATCTTTAAAAAAAAGAAAAAAGATTCTCTACCCTGACCAGGTGGGATTTATCCCTGGAATGCAAGTATGGTTCAGCATTCACAGATCAATCAGTGTGATACAGAAAATTCTAAATTAAAAAATTTTTATTATATTTAAACTCAATTACCATAGTGGACTATTGGTTTCAGGGGTGGTGTTCAGTGACTGGTCAGTCTTAGATCACACCCAGTGCTCACCGCACCCCGCGCCCCTCTTAATGTCCATCCCCCGCTCCCTCCCCCACCAGCAACCCTCAGTCTGTTCCCTAGAGTTAGGAGGTTTTTTTTTTTTTTCTTTTTTAAAGATTTTATTTATTTATTTGACAGATAGAGATCACAAGCAGACAGAGAGGGAGGAGGAAGCAGGCTCCCCACCGAGCAGAGAGCCTGACATGGGGCTCCATCCCAGCACCCTGGGATCAGGACCTGAGCCGAAGGCAAAGGCTTTAATCCACTGAGCCACCCAGGTGCCCCTAGAGTTAGGAGTTTCTTATGGTTTGTCTCCCTTTCTGATTTCATCTTATTTTATTTTCCGTCCCTTCCCCTATGATCTTCCGTTTTGTTTCTTAAACCCCACATATGAGTGCTCATATGATAACCGTCTTTCTCTGACTGACTTATTTTGCTCAGCACAACACCCTCTAGTTCCATCCAGGTCCTTGCCAATGGCAAGATTTCATTCTTTTTGGTGGCTGACTAGTGTTTCATTGTATATACGAACCATGTCTTCTGTCTCCAGCATCTGTCGATGGACATCTGGGCTCTTCCCATAGTTTGGCTGTTGTGGACGTTGCTGCTATCAACATTGGGGTGCACGTGCCCCTTCGGATCACTACCTTTGTATCGTTAGGGTAAATACCCAGTAGTGCAAGTGCTGGGTTAGGGTAACTCTATTTTTAACTTTTTGAGGACCCTCCATGCTATTTTCCAGAGCGGCCGCACCGGCTTGCGTTCCCACCAGCAGGAAAGGCCACCTGTCCCCTCCTTTCTTGCTCTCTTTTGTGACAGTTTACTGTGAGTGTGGGCCGCACTGTAGCTGGTCGCAGGGTGGGGCGGGTGGGGGCTCTTTGCCTTCCTCTGCCTGGGAGGGTGCGGGGTCCTTCAGGGCTTTCCCACGGGAAGAGGGTGTGGCATGCGTACCGGGGACGGGGAGGGGCTCCGGCTGGGGCATCTCGGTCAAACTTTGGGCCTCCCAGGCAATGTGGTGGTCGTGGGGAGGCTCGTTGGATGTTGGGTGGGTGGGACTCACACCAGCAAGGTGCTCTAGAGCATTAAGGGTTAAACGGTCTTTGTGTAGCCTTTTAAAAATTTTTTAAATTTATTTTTTAAATTTTTTTTCAGTGTTCCAGAATTCATTGTTTATGCATGTTTATGCATTGTTTATGCGGGCTCCATGCGGTCCGTGCCCTCCACAATACCCACCACCGGACTCACCCATCCCCCTCCCCCGTCCCCTCCAAAACCCTCAGTTTGTTCCTCAGAGTCCACAGTCTCTCATGGTTCGTCTCCCCTCCGATTTCCCCCAACTCCCTCCTTGTGCTGCTTTTGTGACACGTCAAGTCACACCGACTGCCTCGGACCTGGTCTGGACAGACCTTCCTTAGGGAAGTTTGGGTTTCGAAATGGGCATCCAGAAAGATGGGGAGCACAAGTTAGAGCAGCTCTTGGAACATTCTGTTTGAACATTGTGCTCTTTGCATTATGATGTTTGTGTGTAAGCCTTGGTCTGAGTCCCACGCTCACCTGGGAACCCGGCCCACTCGGGCTTCCTGGCTCTCTGGGGCAGAGCTGCAGGTCCCCTGAGCCTGGCCGGGCTTGGCTCTGAGGGTTCCTGGGTCCTCCATAAGTCAGTAAAGAACCAGCTTTGAACACGTCCTGCTCTTTCATCCTTTCCTTTCAAGGGAAAAATTTTAAAGGATTTTTAAGGTGATAGACTTTAAGAGCACTTTTAGGCTTATAGAAAACTGAGCAGAAAGGAGAGTTCCCATTTGCCACTCCCCCGGTTTGTCCTTAGGACCGGGTTGCATTAGTGGGGTTACCTTTGTTGCACTTAATGAGCCGATGTCAGTACATTAATATTAGCTAAAGTCTGTAGTTCACATCAGGGGCCACTCTGACTCGTATGCCTTCTGTGGGTTTTGACAAACGTGTATGCAGTATATCCACCATTACGGTATCCTATGGAATCATTTTATTGCCCGAAAAATCCCGGGTTCCACATGCTCATCCCTCCTCCTCTCCTTCCTGACCCTGGCGATGTCTGATCTTTTTGCCTTCTCTATAGTTTTATGACGTATCATTGGGCTGTGTGGTATGGACCGTGTCCAGATTGAGTTCTTTCCCTAAGCAACATGCATGTAAGTTTCCTCCAGCTCTTTTTGGTGACTTGATAGCCCATTGCTTTTTTATCACGGAGTAACGTTCCATTGTCTGGTTGGATCACCGTTTATTTACTTGTTCATCTATTGAAGGACATCTTGGCTGCTTTCAGATTTTAGCAATTACGAATAAAGCCGTTATAAACATTCAAATGTAGGTTTTGTGTGTGTATTTATGTTTTCAACTTATTTGGGTAAGTACCCAGGAGTGTGATTGCTGGATAGTAGGGTAAGACCATGTTTAATAATGTAAGAGCCCGGCCAACTGTTTTCCAAAGTGGCTGTGCTGTCTTGCGTCCCTTCCAGCAGTGAGTGAGAGCTCTGCCGGCCCGCATCTTCGCCAGCGTTTGCTGTTGTCAACCATCCTAAGAGGTGTGTATGGTAGCTCATGGTTGTTTTTTTTTTTTTTAATTTATTTTTTATTTATTTTCAGCATAACAGTATTCATTACTTTTGCACGACACCCAGTGCTCCATGCAATCTGTGCCCTCTATAATACCCACCACCTGGTACCCCAACCTCCCACCCTCCGCCCCTTCAAAACCCTCAGATTGTTTTTCAGAGTCCATAGTCTCTCATGGTTCAGCTCCCCTTCCAATTTCCCCCAACTCCCTTCTCCTCTCTAACTCCCCATGTCCTCCATGCTATTTGTTATGCTCCACAAATAAGTGAAACCATATGATAACTGACTCTCTCTGCTTGACTTATTTCACTCAGCATAATCTCTTCCAGTCCCGTCCATGTTCCTACAAAAGTTGGGTATTCGTCCTTTCTGATGGAGGCATCATACTCCATAGTGTATATGGACCACATCTTCCTTATCCATTCGTCCATTGAAGGGCATCTTGGTTTTTTCTGTAGTTTGGCGACCGTGGCCATCACTGCTATAAACATTGGGGTACAGATGGCCCCAAAGGCAAAGGAAACAAAAGCGAAAATAAACTTTGGGGACTTCATCAAAATCTCAATGTGGTTTTAATTTGAATCTCCCTGAGAGCTAGTGATGATGAACATTTTTTCATGTGTCTGATAGCCATTTGTATGTCTTCATTGGAGAAGTGTCTGTTCATATCTTCTGCCCATTTTTTGATATGATTATCTGTTTTGTGTGTGTTGAGTTTGAGGAGTTCTTTATAGATCCTGGATATCAACCTTTTGTCTGTACTGTCATTTGCAAATATCTTCTCCCATTCCGTGGGTTGCCTCTTTGTTTTCTTGACTGTTTCCTTTGCTGTGCAGAAGCTTTTGATCTTGATGAAGTCCCAAAAGTCCATTTTCACTTTTGTTTCCTTTGCCTTTGGAGACATATCTTGAAAGAAGTTGCTGTGGCTGATATCGAAGAGGTTACTGCCTATGTTCTCCTCTAGGGTTCTGATGGATTCCTGTCTCATGTTGAGGTCTTTTATCCATTTTGAGTTTATCTTTGTGTACGGTGTAAGAGAATGGTCGGTTTTTTCTTCTACATATACCTGCCCAGTTTTCCCAGCACCATTTATTGAAGAGACTGTCTTTTTTCCACTGTATATTTTTTCCTGTTTTGTTGAAGATTATTTGCCCATAGAGTTGAGGGTCCATATCTGGGCTCTCTATTCTGTTCCACTGGTCTATGTGTCTGTTTTTATGCCAGTACTCTCATAGTTGTTTTAATTAGCAGTCCTTAATAAGCATTTTCATATGCTTATTTTCCATCTGTGTCTCTTCTTTGGTGGGGTGTCTGCTCATTTTCAATTGGGTTCTTGTTTTATTTTTTTAATAGCCAATTTATATTTTTATTGTTATTTTTTCATTTTTTAAATTGTGTTCAGTTAGCCACTGATGTGGCTAATGGTGTGTACCTCATTACTTTTTGATGTAGTGTTCAGTATTTCATTACTTGCATATAACATCCAGTGCCCTTCACATCACGTGTTCTCTTTAATGCCTGTCACCCGGTCACCCCCTCCCCTCCCCCCTCCCCTCTGAAACCTTCAGATAGTTTCTCGGAGTCCAGAGTATTTCACGGTTTGTCTGATTTCCCCCCCTTTAATGTTCCCTCCCTTCTCCTGCAGTCCTCCACACTAATCCTTATGCTCCACATGTGAATAAAAGCATATGATGATTGTCTTTCTCTGCTTGACTTATTTCACTCAGCAGAATCTTCCCCAGTCCCGTCCATGTTGATGCAAAAGTTGGGTATTCATCCTTTCTGATGGCGGAGTAATATTCCATTGTGTATATGGACCACATCTTCTTCTTCTTCTTCTTTTTTAAGATTTTATTTATTTATTGACAGACAGAGATCACAAATAGGCAGAGAGGCATATATAGAGAGAGGGGGAAGCAGGCTCCCTGATGAGCAGAGAGCCCGATGCGCGGCTCAATCCCAAGACCCTGGGATCACGACCTGAGCCAAAGGCAGAGGCTTTAACCTACTGAGCCCCCCAGGCACCCTGGACCACATCTTCTTTATCCAACATCTGTCGATGGACATCTCAACTCTTTCCATAGTTTGGCTATTGTGGATGTTGTTGATATGAACGTTGGGGTGCATGTGACCCTTCTTTTCACTACATCTGTATCTTTGGTGTACAAACCTAGAAGTGCAATTGCTGGGTCATAGGGAAGCTCTATTTTTATCATCTTGAGGAATCTCCACACTGTTTTCCAGAGTGATTTTACCAGCTTGCATTCCTACCAACAGGGCAAGAGGATTCCCCTTTCTCCACATCCTCACCAACATTTGTTGTTTCCTGCTTTGTTAATTTTGGCCGTACTAACTGGCGTAAGGTGGTATCTCATTGTGGTTTTGATTTGTATCTCCCTAATGGCAGGTGACATTGAACATTTTATCATGTGCCTTTTAGCCATTTGTATGTCTTCTTTGGAGAAGTTTCTGTTCATGTCTTCTGCCCATTTTTTGACTGGATGTTTTCTTACTGTTGAGTTTTAAGTGTCCTTTTAATAGTTTGGATACAAGTCTTTTATCTGATATGTGTCTTTTGCAGAAATTTTAATTTTAATGAAGTCCAACTTGCCGACTTTTTCTCTCATGGGTTTTGTTTTTGGTGTTGTACCTAAAAAAGTCATCATCAAACCCAAGGCCACCTTGATTTTCTCTTATGTTACCATCCGGAAGTTCTGTAGTTTTGCACTTTACATTTAGTTCTAGGATTTGTTTTGGGTTAATTTTTTGGATAAAAGTTGTAAGGTCACTATCTACATTTTTTTTTTTTTTTTGCATGTGGACATCCAGGTGTTCCAGCAGCATTTGATGAAGAGAATGTCCTTTCAATTTAAGAAACAAACCAGATGAATATAGGGGAAGGGAAGGAAAAATAAGACAACGTCAGAGAGGGAGGCAAACCATAAGACACTCTTAATCATAGGAAACAAACTGAGTGTTGCTGGAAGGAGGGGGGTGGGAGAATGGGGTGACTGGGGGATGGGCATTAAGTAGCACGTGATGGACTGAACAGTGGGTGTTCTATGCAATTGATGAATCACTAAATTCTACCCCTGAAATGAGCAATACACGATATGCTATTTAAATTGAACTTAAATTTTTAAAAAAGGGGAAAAATAAAGAACATTTTATCATGTGCCTTTTAGCCATTTGTATGTCTTCTTTGGAGAAGTTTCTGTTCATGTCTTCTGCCCATTTTTTGACTGGATATTTTCTTACTGTTGAGTTTTAAGTGTTCCTTTCTCCATTGTATTGTCTTTGCTTCTTTGTCAATAATTAGTTGCCTGTGCTCACATGGGTTTGTTCTGTTTCACTGATCAATTAGTCTGTTCTGTCACCAGTGCTAAGCTGGCTTGATAACTGTAACTTTACAGTAAGTGACGTAACATAGTCTCAGTCTTCTCACTTTGTCCTTTTTGTGAGGGCTAAATTTTAGAATCAGTTTGTTGATATCTGTAAGTTAACTTGGTGGAATTTTGATTGGGATTGCTTTGAATTTATAAATAAAATTGGGATGAATTGACATTTTAACAATACTGAGTCTTCCTATGCACCAGCATGGAACATCTTTCCATTTATTTAGATTTTCTTTGATTTCTTTCTTTGGAGTTTTCTATTCTTTTCTCATGTAGAACTTACATGTATTTTGTTTGATTTATACCTAATATTTAATTTTTGCCAATGTAAATGCTATTGTGTTTTAAATTCTATTTTTTTATTGCTGAGATATTGGTAATATATAAAAGCAACTGACTTGTACATTGAACTTACATTTTGCACCCTTGTTGGAATTACTTATGTTACAGGAGTTTCTTTGTCTTTTTTGGGGGGATTTTCTACATAGACAATCATGTCATCTGAGAACTTGAATTTTCTTTCTTCCCTTTCAATGTGTATACTTTTATTTCCTTTTCTTGTCTTATCACATTAGCTCAGTCTTCCAGTGAGATGTTGAATGTAAGCAGCAAGATGGGCTGCCCTGGCCTTCTCCCAGTCTCAGGAGCGAAAGCATCTAGTTTCTCATCAGACATTAGCTGTAGGCTTTTTAAAAATAAATTATTCTTTATCAAGTTTATCAAGTTTTGTAGACTTTTTTCAAAAAAAGATTTTATTTATTTATTTGACACAGAGAGAGAGATTACAAGTAGGCAGAGAGGCAGGCAGAGGTAGAGAGGAGGAAGCAGGCTCCCTGCTGAGCAGAGAGCCCGATGCGGGCTCCATCCCAGGACCCTGAGATCATGGCCTGAGCCGAAGGCAGTGGCTTAACCCACTGAGCCATGCAGGTGCTCAAGTTTTGTAGACTTTTTAAAAAATCAAGTTTGAAAGTACTTTTATAAAAGGTTTCACACCTTGAAAGCTATAAGCAAATGTGAGTATCAGAAATATTAAAATAGGCTGCATTTTTAAAATGCCTTTTTGATATCATATATAAGCATATGTATACATAGAATAAAAATTCAGGGGTATGTAGACTTGAGTTCGTAAAAAATATTCCTGGGTTATTGGAATACTGATGATACATATAAATGCTATATATACACAAATATAATTTAATTATTAATTTTTAATACCATTTCAGATTTTCTTGTGAATATTTTGTGAATATTTAAGTAATAAATAAATAAGTGAATATGAAAATAAATAAAATCAAGTTTATCCATTCCCAGTTTGCTGAGTTTTCATCATGAATGGGTGTTGGATTTTCTCAAATGATTTTTCTGTATCTATTGATATGATCATGTGATTTTTCTTCTTAGCCCTTAGATGCAATGGATTACATTAATTGATTTTCACAGGTCTCATCTTATATACCTGGAACAAATCCCACTTGATTGTGGTGTATGATTTTTTGAAAGAAATTGTTGGATTTATTGGATTTTATTTTTGAGGATTTTTATATCTGTGTTCACAAGAGATTTAATCTATAGTTTTTCTTTCCTGTAATGTCTTTGTCTGGTTTTGGTATTAGGGTAATGCTAGATTTATAGAATGAGTTAGGAAGTACTCCCTCTGCTTCTAGTTTCTGGAAGAGCTTTAGAGAGCTAGTATCTTTTCCTTCTTAAATGTTTGGTAGAACTTAACAGTGAAACCATCTGGGTCTGGAGCTTTTTCTTTTTGAAGGTTATTAATTAGTGGTTCACTTTCTTTAATAGATATATGAACTTTTTAAAAAAAGATTTTATTTATTTATTTGACAGATCATAAGTAGGCAGAGAAGCAGGCAGAGAGAGAGAGAGAGAGAGAGAGAAAGAGAGAGAGAGGCTTCCTGCTGAGCAGAGAGCCCAATGCGGGGCTTGATCCCAGGACTCTGAGATCATGACCTGAGCTGAAGGCAGAGACTGAATCCACTGAGCCACCCAGGCACCCTGATATATGAACTTTTTAAAGGGGACAAATAACCTTACTTTTTTCCCTTATTAGTAAAGCATATATGCTCAAGGGCAGTTAAGAAATAACCACATTTGAAATGCTTTTCTAAGTATATTCTCACTCTTATAAAAATATTATCACAGGATATCAAAGTTTGAAACCTTAATTTCCATTTAATATATGAATATATGTATTTTCATATCAACAAATAACAGTTCTAAGTCTTATTTTTTAATTAGCTGTCTTTCTAGTAAATCAGTACCATCATTTGTTTCACCAACTTCCTACTAATTGGCACTTAGTGGATCTCAGTATTTTCCCCTTATGGACAATACTGCAAAGAATGTGCCTGAACGAGCCTCTTTGGACTCCTGCTTGATTCTTTGACAAATTACTGCCTAGTTGCCTCAGGAGGCTGTGCCAGTTTATACCCCACAGTATAAGAAGGTCTGTTTCCTATGCTGCTGACCTGGTGAATGTAAGCAGCAGTTACCCCTTACGTGTGGTCTGGTCATTACATTTTATAGATAATTTCGTGCCCACAGCTTCTCTGAAAAGTAGGCCAGGCAAGTTTACCGTCTTGTTTTGCACACAAGGTAAGACCAGGCAGAGGCCAGCACAGCCAGCCAGTCTGCAAAGTTGCACCCAGACCTTCCCCATGAGGCTTCATCACCTAGCTTACTATCCCTCCTTCCTCCAGAAAACAAACAAACTTAGTTAAAGTTCAAACAATTGAAAACACAGGGGAAAGTGAAACCTTCCCTTTGGTGCTTCTCCTCACCTCTTTCCTGGTGCACCGCTGTTTGCAGCTCTGCCAAGCCCAGGGGAGAATCTCTTCCCCTGATCTGCCAATCTTGGATGCCCACTGAGCCCACACAGACAGCTAAAGGCTTTTCTGGTGAGTTGTCATGTTGCCCAAGGCCTGGGTCCCCTTTATTCTGTCCCTCATCTCTCCATCCCCTGGAGAGCCCCCCAGGGATGGACAAGCCCTTGTGAGGAGAGAGGCCATCCAGGTCCTGTCTGGTGCATGAATCCTTGTATGCACCCACACATACCTCGCCTGTTCATACTGTGCCTCTGAGGTCTAGTTATATTGCAGGGTTTATCTTCTGACCTGTCTCCTCAAGTGTTACCACTGACCCTAGTGGTTTTTCAGCTTCTTTCTGTTCACCTATTGTCCCCAAGTGTCCCTTCTTGTGGAGTTACTTGTCCAGCTACCTGGTGGAATGTCCAGTTGGATTTCAGATTCCACAGGTCAAAAATATAACTCTCTTCTCTCAAACTGGTTTATTCGCCTGTACTTCCAGTCCTCATAGCAGCAACCATGGAGCATGGGACTCTCCACTATCTCACAAAATGTTTTGGTGTCTTGCTGTTCCAGGTGCTGATTGGGTCTGGGGGAGACACCAGAAACACATTAGGTCAGCTCTTGCCCTTTGAGACAGATTTGTAGGCCATTAGGACAGACTGTGGAAGGTGACCAAGACTGACAAGGCTAAGTTGCCATGGGGACTCCAACCTCAGCTGGGGACACTAGGGAGTGTGACACTCAAGCTGAGGCTGGAGGGGGAGCACAGATGACCAGTAGGTCCTGAGAGCGTCCCAATGACCTCCACATGTGTCTGTGCCCAACTTCACCACAAATAGGGTGCAGGCACCATTGCAGTGCCATGTGATGGGATCACAGCAGGAAGACCAAATGACATTGGGGACTGGCCAGCAGCATCTGAATGTGGGCAGAACTCACAGCTCCACCCGGAAGCTTCCTGTGTCTGGAGGGAGAAGTGAGTGATGTCCAAAGGAACCTGAATTTTAGAAATTGCTCTAAGCTTGGTCTGGGGACAGACTGGTACTCCAGCATCATCAGGGGAACATTAAGGTGTGGTGGCAATGTGAGACTGGGGGCAAGCATTTGGGACGGAGATCTGAGGGGTGGGGACATATCTGATGTAGACTGAAGAGGGGATGACCCAGATGGTTCTTGGTTCACTGGTTGGGTGATGGTGGGTGGCTCCAAACATTCTGAAAACCCATCCTCTCTTATCACCTTGGCCATGCCAGTATGGACACACAGATGGTGGTGTGGCTGTTCTGAGACCTGGCTCCTCTCTGGTTTGTGTTTTCTCATTGATCTGTGTTCTTGTTGTGCTGTTCCCACTCTCAGGGACACCATTTCCTCTTGTGCAGGTTCAATGTTCTTTTCTAGAGTTCAGCTCCTGGGTGGTCTTCTATGTGCTCCCAGGAGCCCCATGTCCATTGTCTGGGCACCCAAGGCAGACCCAAAGCCTCAGGGTCAGCTGCCCCTCATCCACATCAGGGCTACTCATACTCATGGCATGCCTCCTGCCTCTAGGCTACCCTGAGGTTTGACCTGTGGCTGCAGAACTCCACTGGCTTTTGAGGAACTCCCTACCCAAGTGCAACTTGGTGACCCAGGTCTTGAGTTGGGACTCCTTGTCTTGTGGACCTGGAATCATCTGGTTAGGATGGCTGTCTCTGAGCCTGTGCTTAAAGCCCACTCTCTTCTAAGCTTTTTGGGTGACTCCTGACTCCATCTCAAGCCACCTTTTCCTGGCAAAAGGAAGTCACAGTATTTATTTATCAGTGTTGATTCCTCCTGTGAGCTCCTTGAGGGCAGAGGCCAGTGGCTCTTATTTGTGTCTGTACCATCAACCCTCTCATCTGCTCATTTACCAGCCTGATGACTCACTTTCCACCCATCTATCCATCCATCCACCTTATTTCCATCCACTCATCCGTCTACCATCCATCCATCCGTCCATTCATCCACCTGCCCACTCGTCCACCAGCTATATGTCCACCATCCATTCACACATTCATCCTTTCACCCATCCCCCCACCTGTTGATCCATCTGTCCACCCATGCTCTCCTCTTCCATTGTTTTGAGTCCTTCCCTTCCCCTTCCACCCTTTCCTCTTCTACAGGGAAGGAGTGTTTCCGGGGTGTTTGAGAAACAGCTGTGGAGCTTGTGTGTCTGGAGTGAGGTGATAGGAAGATATGGCAGGAGAAGATGATGTCAGGGTGGAGGAGACCCAGGTTACGTAAAGCCTTGCAGGTCCTGATGAGGACCTTAACTGTGATCTGAAAGGGTTGGGAACCTTTAAGTATTATGAGTGGAGGGGTGATGAGCTCCATCTCACATTTGGAAGGACCCCTTAGCAGCTGTGTTGAGGAGACACTATAGTGTAGTGACAGGGAGCCCAGTTGGGAGGCCATTGCAATAATCCAAGTGTGAGGTGGTGGTGATGGCAGCAGTGAAGGAAGAAGCCAGTGGGGTCTAGATACATTCTCAGAGTAGATCCAATAGGACAGCTGTGGGATATGAGGAAAAAAGAAGGAGCAAGAATGACTCAGGGTTTTGGCCTGAGCAACTAGAAGATGGATTCCATTAATAGAGATGGAAAAAGCTATAGATAGAGCAAGTTTTGTTGGGGGGGATTTAAGGGTTCTACTTTGGACACATTACATCTGTGAGGTGAGGAGACATCTGAGTGGAGTCGGTCAGTGAGCTGCTGGACACAGGTCTGGACGTTAGGGAGAACCTAGGCAGTGGCACTTACTTGAGAATGTTGCTGTGGAAGTCACAAGACTGGTTAAGACCTCAAAGGAAGAGCTAGAGAGAGAAAAGAGAAGGGGGATGATGAGCCCGAGCCCTCTGATGCTAAGAGATCAGGAACAGGATGGCACCAGCGCAGGAGACTGGGAAGGGCAGGCGCCAGGAAGGTGGAGAGCCAGCTGCTGCTGATGGCACCTTCCTATCCTCAGCTCGCTTAACCATGGCGGAGGCCACATGGCTGTGACAGAACAGTTTTGCTGAGGTGGTCGGGACAGAGTCTTGGAAGAGGGTGAGCAGAGAGGACACATTGATACCCCATCAAGGGGCCAGGAAGTGGCAACAGTTGGAGGAGGAGGTGGAGTGAACCTACAGAGATAGTGTCACTGTTGATAGTGATGTCTAGTCCTGAGCGCAATTTTGGTGTCACGGGAATAAGAGAAGATGAGTGCTGGAGAGACCTCCTATCGGGTGAGAATGGACGTCGAATGAGGGGCTGTGTGGGGTGTCCTGCATTGCTCCAGGCCTAGGTTGAAGGTTAGATAGTTGAGACCTTTGGACTATTTCAGTAATTCCTTGAAGACCAGGTGGAAATGCGGTAGCCTGTTTACCCTGGATCTGCAGACATGGGAATCCTGTGCTCACTCTCAATAGGGACTCGTAGCAAACAGCTCGGCAGGTGCTGGAGCTTGGCGTTTGGCCACAGCTTCCTTCCCGGGTGGGTGCTGGCCAGGAGGCACCTGCTGGGCCGGGAGATGCCAGGCCCTCCCTGGAAGCAAGGACCCCGGACACACCCGAGTCTCTGCCCATAGCTGGTTTTCATGCTTTGGAACTTCGGCCTCCTGGTGGCTACGAGTTGCCAGGCATCTTCAGGTAGCGGCTTGGCATGTTTTCCACCTGCAAGGAGCAGAGGTGAGGTGACGGCTCTGCCCCTCCTGGGCTATTCTCCAACACCACTCAGCTCTTGCAGCTGAGCCCCTGCTCAGCATCTGGCCCTTCCCTGACCCACTTCACCCAAGGGAACGTATTTTAGTTTGAGCCCTGTTTCTGACAAGAAGTTTGTGTTCTTTGGGCAATTGGGGAATAATTCATAAACCTCATGGCACCCAATCAAATTGATAGTTTACAAAGACTGCAGGCAACTTTGGTGGGAGAAGTTTTATGAGCTGGGAGACCAAAGTGCTCTCTTCCCAGGGGAATCATTAAAAGGAGGTCAGGCAGGGCTTCGGCAGGCTGAGCAGCCGCCTGGGGGAGGTGCCTTGCCAGGCCCCAGGCGACGAGAAGGCTGGGGGGTTCTGGCTCGTTAGGCTCAGGGAGAGTCAGGACCTGGGACTCCAGGGCGTCCTCATGGGCGTGATGACGTCTCTCCCAGTTACGAACCACAGCAGATTCACTCAGAGGAGCTCAGCTCAGAGGAGTCAATTAGTTTCAACAAGCAATTATGTATGTGGCTCGCAAGCTCCTGAGAGCTGCGGTGACGGCCGCACGGGAGCTGGAGCCAGGAGGCAGGAGCAGAACGGCGCTGAATGGGAAACTCGTGCATGAGGTTTCCACCTTCTGGAGTTTGAGCGGGGCTGGGGGGCCATGGGAGATGAGGTGTGCTGACTGCTTCCTGGCTTCAGCAGACCTTGGATTCCCTGATTTCCGTGGAATTTTCCTGCAAGGAGCCTGGTGACCCCGCACAGTTCTGACGGGGTCTGTGGGCTGCACCAGAGCCTCACACGGCATGACCGTGGCATGTAAACACTGGTGTGCTGCAGATCACGTTGGGGGCCCACTGTCCTCTGCCTGTGGCCGGAACACAGCCTGGCCGGCAAATGGCTGCTGGACCTCTCATTTTGTAGTGTGTTGGTTTTCAACCATTTCTGTATTCTCTCACTATCTATATTTCAAAGGGATTAGACTTTTTGTGGTGTGTCAACTTTTTTTGATTTGTAGTAGGCTATATATTGTGAGCAAGTATGTGACAACACAAAAATTTGACAGTCCTTGTGTTTGTTTATTTTTTATATTGAGATATAATTGACACATAACATTGTATTAGTTTCAGGCATCCAGCATAATGACTTACATCCGTATAGACTGAGAAATGATCACAATCAATTTAATTGACGTCTGTCACCACACATAGTTACAATTTTTCCCTTATAATTAGAACTTTTAAGATCTACTCTCTTAGCAATTTTCTTTTTTTTTTTTTTTAAAGATTTTATTTATTTATTTGACAGAGAGAAATCACAAGTAGACGGAGAGGCAGGCAGAGAGAGAGGAGGAAGCAGGCTCCCCGCTGAGCAGAGAGCCCGATGCGGGTCTCGATCCCAGGACCCTGGGATCATGACCTGAGCCGAAGGCAGCAGCTTAACCCACTGAACCACCCAGGTGCCCCAGCAATTTTCTTTTTAATTAATTAATTATTCATTATGTTAGTTAGCCAACATATAGTAATTCTCAAACATAAAACATAGTATTATTAAGTGTGCCTTACATCGGTGTGCAGACTTTTGTGAATCACACAATGAGTACACGGAAATGCCCACATTTGAAGTGGACGGTTCGGTGGGTTTCTGTCAACGGCACACATCAAAGAAACCAACGCCCAGTCTAGAACCAGATGTGCCAGAACCCCACAGCCCCACACGCCCTTCCTCCTGCAGCTCCCAAAGGTAACCGTGGTCCTGACCACCTGCCACCACAGATTAGTTTCGCTTGTTTCTAGTATTTATGTAAGTGGAATCACACAGAATGTGCTCTCGTGTGCTTGGTGTTTCACTCTAGGTCCTCTCGTGTCTCACGATGTCGTATGCGACAGCAGTTCATGAATTCTCGCGACTCATCCACTTGGCTGTTGATGGACATCTGGGCTGGTTCTGTCTTTTGGTCATTGTAAGTAATGCTGCTCTGATGATTCTCATACATGTCTTTTGGGGAGAATATGCATGCGTTTCTTTTGGGTATAAATCCAAGAGTGGGATTGCTGGGCCATAGGTCTGTGTCTGTTCAATTTTACCAGGCAACAGTCTTTCTATCTTTTTTAGGTATTTATTCATTCATTTATTTTAGAAAGCAAGAGAGAGCACACATGCAAGCACGAGTGGCAGAAGGGGCGGAAGAAGTGGGGAGAGAAATTTTCAAGCAGACTCCACGCTGAGTGCAGAGCCCAGGGTGGGGGTCGATCTCATGACCCCGAAATCATGACTTGAGCCAAAATGAAGAGGTGGATGCTTAATGGACTGAGTCACCCTGGTGTCCCAACCACAGTCTTTCTGGACTGTGGGGTGCTCTGCAACCTTGTTAGCACTTAGTGTTGTCTGTCTTCGTTTTAGCCATCCTGGAAGATGTAGCCCATTATGGTTTCAGTTTACATTTCCTGGTGACTAGGAAGTTGGGCACTTCTTCATGTTCATTTGCCATGGAGATGTGAGTCATGTCTCTCTTGATCTCGGATTTGAGAGAGCAGGATAGGGCCTCCGTGGGACCCGTTTACCGCACTGGACCACAGGGCTACGTTCAGACGCTTCTGCGGAAGCCTAGCTGTGCACCCCTGTGTCACCTTGGAGGTGGTTGACCAGGCCGGCACCTCTGTCCCCAGCACATCCCCTGAAGCCTCCCTGTTTGAAGGGCACATGGTTGGCTCACAAGTCCTCTTAAATCTGAGGCAATGTGGGGTCAGAGCACTGCTGCGGGTGTCTCTCTGCCAGAGGCTGCACGTCACTGCTCACTTGAGGCAGCACAGCCTTGGCCGGGAGCGGGACGGGTCCTCCCTGCAGTGGCTCTGCCATCATGCCCATGTGCACGGTGGGAGTGACCGCCACACTTGCCCTGTAGCACAGTGGGGACTGGGCACCCCCTCATTTGTCCCATGGGCAGCACACAGTGGGACAGAATCCCCTTTGGTGGTGGGTACTAAGGAGGGCACCTGTTGCATGGAACTGGGGGTGAGGTGCATAAACACTGAATCTCAGAACACTGCATCAGAGACTAATGGTGTATTTTATGGTGACTGACATAACACAATAACAATTTTTAAAAAAGAAAGAATTCCCCTTTGGTTGAAGAGACTGATGGTCACGGGGTGAGCGCATGGCAGACCCGTGACTGTGGGCCTCTGCTCACCTTCCTTCCCCCTCTTGAGTGAAACCACTCAGCCTGGCAGCCAGGAAGGGAAGCAGCCACCATGGCGGTGGCCAAGAGTGTCTTCTGTGGGACGCTCACGGGCGGACCAGCTGTTGAGCTCTCTGTGCTCCGGCGTGGCGGCGGGTGCTGTCCACCACGATTTCTAGTCTGAGGACCACTGAGCTGCTCTGAGTACAATTCTTTCAGAAAATATTCCTTTTGGCATAAAGCATCCTGTATGATTCTACCTTAGTCTCTGTGATCATGGTCACTGATTCATTCCTGCTGATGTGAACAGGGCGCCTGTGTGTGTGCAGTACGCCTTTGCTCGGCGAGCAGACCGTGAGCCCTGGGCTGCTGGGTCGCCGATGTGGCTGGGACCCCAGGCCACAGGTGCGCCAGCTAGCTGGGTCCCGAGAGGTGGGGGGTGGAGAACCCTGCTTGTCTCCTGCTGCTTTGATACTGGCTTCTATACCGTCCATATGACGTGGCGGTCACTTAGTCCTCCAGTGGCCCTGCACACGAGCCACCTCGGACCTCAGCAGCTTGTCTGGAAACCAGCACAGCAGTATCTTACAGAGTGACCACCTCATACACTTGCCAGGTGACCCAGCAGTTCTGTCGCCTGGAGGTGACTCAGGAGAAGTGGGACGGCATGTCCACACGGAGACATTCTAAGTGTGTTCATGATAGTCCCAAACGGAGTGTGACCCCGGGTCTGTCCCATAGAGGACATTCATGTTGTGGGTCAGCGCCCAGGAGCAGGCCGAAAGAGGTGACCATACACACCTGATGGAACTCAGACACATGCGTGGAGCGAAGGGGCGCGCCGGACTGCAGGCCTACGGAGTGGATCACCAGGAGAGGCAAGCCTGAGTGCCGTGGGGCCGTTTAGCCCGAGGAAGTGGGTCTGCCTGGGGGCGCTGGTGGCCACCACCATGCCTCAGGTTCCAGGCTTCACAGGAGTGATTTTACCATAAGAAAGATGACACAGGACTAAAAGCCTCAGTGGCTTAAGACCATGATCACACAAAAGCCCTCTCTTGCCCCTCCAGAGGCTGTGGCCTCACAGTGCTCCCTGAGGCGTCTGAGGATAGCTGTGGGCTGGCTGGGCTCTCGCCTGGGCTTGGGGATGGCCCCGCTCTCTCTGGTCCTGAAGACGTCTGTGACCCAGAGCTCTGAAGGGCTGGATGAGGGCAGGTGGCTGCTGAGAGGACTTCTGTGGTTCCTTCTGGGCCTGCGGCGCCTCAGGCTAACTGGTGTTTGCACGGGATCCATCCCTCCGTCTTGGTGTCTGAACTGCCGCGTGTGCCACCGAGTTTCGCTGGTTAGTATTTTGTTGAGGGTTTTCCCATCTATGTTCAATAGGGATCCTGGCCTGCGTTTTTCTTTCCTTGTGGTGTCTTTGGAATCGGCATCGGGGTAACCCTGAAATGTATGTGGAAGCATGGAAGACCCCAAACAGCGAGAGCGGCCTTGAGAAGGAAGAAGGATGGTGGAGGCACCGCACGTCCTGACTCAAGAATACACGACGGAGTCGCACGAACAGCGCGGTCCTGGTCACGCCGGGCTGCAGAGTAAGGAACAGCGCAGAGGACGTGGAAGCAAAGTCGTCCGCACAGGCGGCCAGACGGATCTGCAGTGTGCCAGGAACCCCCTGGGGGAGGACAGCCACTTCAACAAAGGGTTTTGGAAAACAAGATCCACATGCACGAGACTGAAGTTGCATCTGGTTTCACACTGTGCATGTGCGGAAAGTCCAAGTGGATTAAAGATTTAACCGCAGGACTTGGGACTGTGACCCCCTAGAAGTGAACACTGGGGAGAAACTTCATGAAGTTGGTCTCGGCACGAGTTCTTGGACACAGCAACAGCAACAGCACAAGCAACAAAAACCAGAAGTAGAGGAGTGGGGTGACATTGAACAACAAGCTTCTTAACAAATGTTTTGTTTAAATTCTATTTAGTTAACCTGTACACGCTGTATTATTAGTCTCAGAAGCAGAGGTCACCGATTCATCAGTCGCACACAACACCCGGCGCCCCTTACGTCATGTGTCCTCCTCGGTGCCCCTCCCCCAGCAACCCTCAGTTTGTTTCCTGGGGTTAAGGATCTCTTATGGGTTGTCTCTCTCTCTCTGTTTTCTTCTTGTTTTATTTTCCATCCCTTCCCCTATGATCTTCTGTTTTGTTTCTTAAACTCCACATATCAGGGAGATCATATGATAGTTGTCTTTCTCCGATTGACTTATTTCACTCAGCACGATACCCTCTAGCTCCATCCGTGTTGTTGCAAATGGCAAGATTTCATTCTTTTTGGTGGCTGCATAGTATTCCATTGTGTATATAGACCACGTCTTCTATATCCATTCATCTGTCAATAGACATCTGGGCTCTTTCTATATTTTGGCTGTTGTGAATGTTGCTGTTACAAACATTGGGGTGCACGTGTCCCTTCGAATCACTATGTTTGTATTTATATCCTTGGGATAAATACCCAGAGTGCAATTGCTGGGTCGTAGGGTAGCTCTATTTTTAACTTTCTAAGGAACCTGCACACTGTTTTCCAGAGTGGCTGCACCAGCTTGCGTTTCCACCAGCATTGTCAGAGGTTCCCCTTTCTCTGTGTCCTCACCAACATTTGTCAAACAGCAGGCTTCTGAACAGCAAAGGAAACAGTCAACAAAATGAAAAGGCAACCAGTGGGAGAAAACACCTACAGACTATATATCGGATAAAAATTCAATATCCAAAATATGTAAGGAATGTATACAATTCAGTTGCAAAAACCAAACAAAACCCCTGCCCCCCAAAACCTGATTAAAAATGGGTAGAGGACATGAGTTGACACTTTTTCAGAAGAAGACCTACAGATTGTCAACAGACACATGGAAAGATGCTCCACATCCCTCATCATCAGGGAGATGCAGATCAGAACCGTAACGAAATATCACCTCCTCCTGCCAGGATGTCTGCTCTTAAAAAGCAAACTAAGTGTGGGTGAGGCCACGGAGAAGAAGGAGTCCTTGTGCACTGTTGGTGGGAATGCGAATTGGTGCAGCCTCTGTAGAAAACAGTGTTCTCAAAAAGTAAAAAGAACTACTGTTTGACCCCGCAGTCCCACTATGGTGTGTATGTGAAGGCGATGACCTCAGGGTCTTGAAAAGACTGTCTGCACTTCTGTGTTCATTGCAATAGTAAAGACACAGAAACAACCCAAGTGTTCGTCAGCAGATGAATGGATAATGAAGATCGATGTACACAGCCACACGTACACACACACACACACATATACATATACACACATATAAACACTCACACACATATAATACACATGCACACACACATATGACACACACACAATACACACGTATATGCACTTACACACATAATACACACAATACACATGTATGCACATTTATACACACATAACACAACACACATGTATACACACATAATACATAGGTATGCACACTTATATGCACACATAAAATAAACATATACACACACACTTATACACACACACAGTGGAATATTTTTTTTTTAAAGATTTTATTTATTTATTTGATAGAGAGAAATCACAAGTAGACTGAGAGGCAGGCAGAGAGAGAGAGAGGAGGAAGCAGGCTCCCTGCTGAGCAGAGAGCCCGATGCGGGACTCGATCCCAGGACCCTGAGATCATGACCTGAGCCGAAGGCAGCAGCTTAACCCACTGAGCCACCCAGGTGCCCCCACACAGTGGAATATTATTCATCCCTAAACAAGAAGACAATCCTGCATAGGTGAACCCAGAGGACATCATGCTAAATGAAATAAGCCGGACGCAGAAGGCCAAAAACTGCATGATTCCACTTACATGAGGCACCTGGAAGAGTCAGATTCCTAGAGACAGAGTAGAATGGTGGTTGCCAGGAGCTGGGTGGTGATCTCTAGATTGGTTGTAGAGAAAAACATTACACCTCACATTATCCTGGTATGAAATTTCTTCCTAGTAATACAACTTCATTGTTATCAACAAGTTCTGTTTTTGTTAAAATTTTTCGCAAAGTACCCCTGGGGATAAAAATATATGTTTATAAAAAATAAAAAATTAAAAAAAAAAAAAAGATCAGTTAAACAGGGAGTTGACCAAGATATTATTTTACATAACTGTTTTAAATACAATTGCACTATTGGGTATTTACCCTAAAGATACAAACGTAGTGATCCAAAGGGGCACATGCACCCGAATGTTTATAGCAGCAATGTCCACAATAGCCAAACTATGGAAAGAACCTAGATGTCCATCAACAGATGAATGGATCAAGAAGATGTGGTATATATACACAATGGAATACTATGCAGCCATCAAAAGAAATGAAATCTTGCCATTTGCAACAACATGGATGGAACTAGAGCGTATCATGCTTAGTGAAATAAGTCAAGCAGAGAAAAAGACAACTATCATATGATCTCCCTGCTATGAGGAAGTGGTGATGCAACATGGGGGCTTAAGTGGGTAGGAGAAGAATCAATGAAACAAGATGGGATTGGGAGGGAGACAAACCATAAATAACTCTTAATCTCACAAAACAAACTGAGGGTTGCTGTGGGGAGGGTGTTTGGGAGAAGGGGGTGGGAATATGGACATTGGGGAGGGTATGTGCTTTGGTGAGTGCTGTGAAGTGTGTAAACCTGGTGATTCACAGACCTGTACCCCTGGGGATAAAAATATATGTTTATAAAAAATAAAAAATTTAAAAAAAAAAAAATTTTTCGCAACATGGGGGCTTAAGTGGGTAGGAGAAGAATCAATGAAACAAGATGGGATTGGGAGGGAGACAAACCATAAGTGACTCTTAATCTCACAAAACAAACTGAGGGTTGCTGGGGGGAGGGGGTTTGGGAGAAGGGGGTGGGGTTATGGACATTGGGGAGGGTGTGCGCTTTGGTGAGTGCTGTGAAGTGTGTAAACCTGGAGATTCACAGACCTGCACCCCTGAGGATAAAAATACATGTTTATAAAAAAATAAAAAATTAAAAAAAATTTGCCTTATAGTCCCCTCCTCTGTAATTTGAATACAAGCTTTTAAAAAAAAAGGAATTTTAAAAGGTTAAGCAGTGAGAAGGGCTTGGGTACAAATTTGGCTGACAGTTTTCTAGGCAAAAGACCTCTAGACCGCTGAGTGAACCCAACTCTTCTTCAGTTTACTTTTATTAATGTTTTGAGGACAAAGCGCTTGGGAGTGGATGGGAACCAGCCACTACGCGAAGGGGATTGGATGTCACTCCTGTGATATGTGAGACCCCATGAGTCTGACCATGCTGCCCTACAGTGGGAGGGCCTATAGGGGCACCTGGCAGGGATCTCTTCCCAGAAGTCCTACAGTTGTGAGGAGATGAACTCTGCCGAGAGAGCTTGGAAGTGGGTCCCTCCCCAGCTGAGCCTCCCATGGAACGCGCCCCAGCTGGCATCTGCCTGCAGTCCGGCGAAAACCCAAGCAGAAGAGCCATGGAAACCACGAGCTAATAAACAGTTTTGTGTTAACCTGTGGTGACTCGTTACACAGCAATAGGAAACACAAATGATCAAGGGAAGGACGGTGCAGTGTAAGGCTGGAAATATTTCTAAAATAAGTAGTTATCAGAAAGGCATAGCAGGTTTTCTCTGAGAATAACCTGAGACTAATTAGCACCTTTGCAGGCTACTCACGTGCTCGTGGTCGTAGACAGATGATCTGGGGGGCAGAAGCTGTCCCCAGACCACATTCAGGAACTTCTCAGATGCTCCTGTAAAGCCTGGACCAGCTGATTCCAAATATTCAGGAACTTCTCAGATGCTCCTGTAAAGCCTGGACCAGCTGATTCCAAATGTCCTCAGGAGTGGCAAGTATCCACCTAAGACTGGGACTGACTTTTTAGGAAAACTGGCCAAAGTTGCCATGTGCAGTTATCCCTGAGTATAGGATGCTAGGATGGCAGATTTTTCCAGCACCTTGAAGGCACTGACTCAGCTTTTTCCCCCTTAATGTTCAGTTAGCCACTGTCTAGTGCATCACTGGTTTCCGATGTAGTGTTCAGTGATTCAGTGGTCACGTGTAACAGCCAGTGCTCATCACAGCACATGTCCCGGTTACCCCGTTCCCCATCCCCCCCAGCAACCCTTAGTTTGGTTTCCAGAGTCCAGAGTCTCTCATGTTTGTCTCCCTCTCTGATTTCTTCCCAGTTTTCCCTCCTTCCCTGTGGTCCGCTGAGCTATTCCTTGTGCTCCTCAAATAAGTGAAACCGTATGATAACGGTCTTTCTCTGCTTGACTTATTTCAGCATCATCCCGTCCAGTCCCGTCGATGCCAATGGTGGGCGTTCTTCCTTTCTGATGGCTGAGGAATACTCCATTGTGTATATGGACCACATCTTCTTTCTCTGTTGGTCTCTTGAAGGGCATCTCAGCTCCTTCCACAGTTTAGTGACTGTGGCCATTGCTGCTATAAACATTTGGGGGCAGGTGCCCCTTCCTTTCACTATGTCTGTATCTTCGGGGTAAATACCCAGTAGTGCAAATGCTGGGGCGGGGCAGGCCTAGGGAGACTGGCCTCCTGACGCTCACGCAGGAGTAGCGGCCGCTGACTTCTCTGCTGCAGTGGCCCCTAACTTCACAGTGTGCAAAAGAAAGGAGTAGCCACTAGAAATACCCTAGTTGTAATGTAGGGTAGCTCTACTTTCGACTTTTTGAGGAATCTCCACACTGTTTTCCAGAGCGGCTGCACCAGCTTGCACCCCCACCAACAGTGTAGGAGGGTTCCCCTTTCTCCGCATCCTCGCCAGCATCTGCCGTTTCCTGACTGGTTAATTTTAGCCGTTCTGACTGGTGTGAGGTGGGATCTCACTGTGGTTTTGATTTGTATTTTCCTGATGCCGAGTGATGTGAGCACTTTTTCATGTGTCTCTTGGCCATTCGTATGTCTTCTTTGGAGAAGTTTCTGTTCATGCCTTCTGCCCATTTTTTGACTGGGTTATTTGTTTTTTGAGTGTTGGGTTTGAGAAGTTCTTGATGGTTAGTTTCTGGTTCCTTGGGAAGACATCTGCCTTTTTCCTGGTTGCTTTTTGAAAGTTTTTCTCTGTCTTGGATGTCATGTGTTTTTAGTATATGTCTGGGCACCGTCCGTCTTCGTTCTGCTCAACATTCATGGACTTTTATTGAATCTATAGATTTCTCTTGTTCATTAGTTCTGGAATATTCCCAACCACAGTCTTATCAATATTGCTGTATCCGGGGACAAGCCTTTTCTGAAAGGGTCAGAGAGTATGTGTTTGGTTTGCAGGTCTAACCCTTCCTGGCTGCCTCCCCACAAAGCATCACAGGCAACCCTGGTCTGCCGTCTCTGGTGATCAGTCTGCATTTTCCAGGTTTTTAGGTGTCACATTTTTCCCATTGAACATGGTTTCTCTGGGACCACCTATGTCATCTGCGTCAGTAGCCCATTCCTCTCGATCACCAACAAACCCAGCATGTAGATGGGCCGTAACTTATTCACCCGCTGGCTGAGGGACATTTGAGCTAGTTCCGGTTTGGGGCTGTCACAAGAAAGCTGTTATGCACATACACTTACAGTCTTTGGAAAGACTTTCATTTCTTTTGGATAAATACCTGTGAGATGGGCATTGTATGTGGGTCTGAGTACATTGTTTCAGGAAGTTCCCATCTAGCTCTCCAGAGTGGCTCTGCATTTACACTCCCGCCAAGACACATGCCTTGGAAATATCTTCTCTCGGGCTGTGGCTTGTATTTTCCTGTTTTAACTGCGCCTCCTGAAGAGCAGAAGGTTTAAATTCTATAGAAGTTCAGTTGATGATTTTTTTTTCTTTTATGGATTTTGGTTTTGCTTTTATAGCTAAGAAATTTTTGCCCAGCCCAAGGTAAAAAAGATTTCCACAGATGTTTTCCTCTGGGAGTTTGAGGTTCTATTTAGCTCTATGAGTATGTATGTTGTGAGTTATGGATCAAAGCCTATTTGGGGGAATCAAGATATCTCATTTTTCCAGCCCTATTTGTTGAACAGACTATTCTGTTTACTAAATTGCCTTTGTGCTTTTGTCAAAAATCAGTTGTTTTTATATGTGGGGCTCCGTTTTTGTAGTCTCTCTACTCTGTTCTGCTGACCTTTTTGTCTCTCTTGATGCCAGTACTGTGCTGTCTCGTCACGGTGGCTTTACAATAAAACCTGAAATCAGACAGTGTCAGTTTTCTAAATCTGTGGCTCTTTTTCAAGTTGTGAAAATTCTAGGTCCTTAGGATCAGTTTGGTGGTTCCTAAGAGAAACCTGCTCAGGTTCCGACTGGGATCACATTGAATGTGTAGATCAGTCTGGGGAGGATTAAAAAAATTGAGTGATTCAGCCAAAGAATGTGGTTTACATCTCATTTCTTTAATGTTCTCAGCAACATTTTGTAGTTTTGAGCGTATAGTTCTTGCACATTTTTGTAAGATTTACCCTTAGCTATTCTATTTTTTAATTTAAATTTAATTAGTGAAGATATAGTACATCGTTAGTTTTAGATATAATGTTCAATGACTCATTAGTTGAAATAACACCGAGGGCTCATCATATCACATGCCCTCCCTTATTCCCGTCATACTGGAAATGGGATTTGAAAACTACTTCAACTTCCTATTGTTTGTTGCTGATATATGGACGCAAGCTGGTTTTTGAATAATAAGCTTTACTGTAGGCTCCCTGAGTTTCCTCTCTGCTTGCCCAGTCTGCCCCGGGTGAGGGTCTCAGCGGTATCCGAGAGGCAGACCCTTCCTTCTGGGCTTTGCACTTTAGTCCTCTCAGCTCTGGCCGGACCATTTCCCCAGTTTCTGGGGCTTCGCTGCTTCTGCCCCTCTGTCACTGTCCTTATCCTGTGGGTTCCTTTACCGTCATTCTGGTGGGATAAGGAGGGGCCATGTGGTGAGCAACTGACCACCTTTAACCAGAAACTGGACCCTGACAGGGGGCTGGGGCAGGGAGACAGAGGAGACCTCGGAGAGGGCCTGGGGTGGTTCGTGGGACCCCTGGTGGCAAGGTGTCCCGGGCCACAGAAGCTCCGACTCCTCATCTGCCGGTGGGTTCCTCCTGTCCCTGGGGGCTCTGGGGCAGGGGGCAGGGCTGGCTCAGCACCGCAGGCCTAGGGAGACTGGCCTCCCGACGCTCACGCAGGAGTAGCAGCCGCTGACTTCTCTGCTGCCCCCAACTTCACACTGTGCGAAAGAAAGGAGTCGCCACTGGAAATACACACCTTCCAAAGTCCAAGAAAACAGAACACATGGAGCATCAGATGGGGCAGAGAGTCTGGGCCTCGCTGGCCCAGAGGAGGGAGGGCCTGGCAGGATGCTCCCAGGGGATGCAGGGGGCCCACTCCCATGGCCAGGGCTCCCAGTGCCAGGGCTGCTCCCACTCCCGGTGCCAGGGCTGCCGTTTTTACCTGCTGCTCAGTCCCTGCGCCAGGGTGCACGTGGGCAGAGTGGTGTGTCTGGGTCCGCAGGAGGCTTCAGTGGCCCCCGGGAGTGTGTGCCTGGAACGTGTGAATATGGCGGAGGGACAGACACAGGTGAGCACCCTGGGCGCTGGGCGCTGGGCGCTGGGAGGTTGCAGGTGTCCTTCTGGGCAAGCCCCTCCTGGAGTCACGCTTGTGAGGGGCCAGGGCAGAGGGCTCTGTCTCCTTCAGTGTCCTCGATGGGGGCCGGTGCCTGACGGGAGCAGATGGGGAGGCCTGGCGATCCGGAGAGATGGGAGGCAGTGTGGTCAGGCCCCGGGGGTGGTAGTGAAGGCTGGATCACAGGGTCCCCGTAAGGTTTGGGAGTTTTGCCTATGGACAATAGGGGTTTGATGGCAGGGTCAAGTGAGGGGGCAGGGGGTGGGAGACCAGGGTGGTCCCAGCAGGGGTCCTGCTCCCCAGACCTGCCCCTCTGGGTGTGTGGACAGGGGACCTCCAGGCTCAGCGCCTCACGGAGCTCGGCCCCACCTTCGGCGCAGCTCTGCAGCCTCGCACACCGGCCAGCTGCGCCGTGTCCGAGGTGCCCCAGCCTCTTGCCTGGGCCTCTGCCCTGGCTCCCTCATCCCCGGACTCCCGCTCCCACTCTGTGCTCTGTATCCCACGTTAGAAGGAGGCCAAGTCCCGTTAGAACATCCCAAAGGTGGAGCAATCTTCTAAAAACTCAAATTATGATTTTATGGGGCCCCAAATCCAAGAGCCCACGAGGTTCCCCCATCAGGCCCTTCTCGGCTCTGCTCTGGGGCTTCGGTCTTCAGTTTGGGGCACCCCCACCGATGCTGGGGCCTTGTCCCTGACCCCTAGTTTTCAGTCTTCCAGCACTAACTAGTTGCCTGACTGGGCTGCGTATGCCGGTGCCCCCTCCTCCAACACCCCCAGTCTCCGCTTCTCCCCCCGTGCTCGGGGTGGGCTCTCCCTCTGGCCCGACTGTAGAGTTCTGTCTCCAGTGTGAAGACCAGAGCGCATCTCCGCTTCATTTCAAGTGCTCGGCCTCGGCAGGAGGATGTGGGGCAGCCCTTCGTGCCCTGCTGGGGGCCCTGCATCCCAGCTCCTCCTGGCTTGCGGACGTGCCGTGTCTCCTGACCTCGCTGCTCCTTGCGGGGCGTTACTCCACACTTGCTGGGGCTCCCTCACGGCCCCATCCCTGCACAGCACCCAGGCTCCACCTGGAGCAGATTGTGTCTCCCTGGCCTTGGGGGCCCTGCTGTGTGTCCGGCCCTGACCCGAGCTGCATCTGTTGCTTCTGGGGGACTAGTCCAGGCTGTGAGCTCCCCGGTGCAGCTGGTCTCTACAGGACCGAGTGAGAGGCTGGCACTCCGAGCTTGCTGAATTGTCAGACCAGTGAGCCGTGGTCTTTTCAGCCTAGTTTTTAGAGTGATCGCTTTGCAGAAATTTGATGTGGAACTACATCTGTTACGAAAGAGGGCGGGGTTGGAGTGCCTGGGTGGCTCAGGGGGTTAAAGCCTCTGTCTCCGGCTGGGGTCATGATCTCAGGGTCCTGGGGTCCAGCCCTGAGTCGGGCTCTCTGCTCAGCGGGGAGCCTGCTTCCTCCTCTCTCTCTGCCTGCCTCTCTGCCTACTTGTGATCTCTCTGTCAAATAAATAAACAAATCTTGAAAGAGGGAGGAGCTCGAGGTATCGGGCTTACGGGCACTGTGTGTGGGACGCTTGCTCCATCCTGTTGGCTGCCACGGCGGTGGTGTCTGTGCCAAGAGGCCAGTAGGGACGCGGCGACAGTTCCGCCAGTGGACGGGGCGGCAGGACCTCCCTTGCTTGTCCTGCCCACAGGTCTGGCCCGCGGGGCTACGTGGGGATGTGTCCCCTGTGCCTGGCAGCACCATGCCCACATGGGGCAAGCAGCCTCGGCGCTCGGGGTCCGGTGTGTTTCTGTGGCCCAGATACGGCAGCTCAAACTCCCTCGTCCATCTCACGAGACCAGCATTCTAGGTCGCCCCAACTAGCCAGCATGGTTGATGGTTGCCACCTGAAATCCCACCGGGCACCGTGAGATTGCAGACCGGCACAGGCTGGGGCCTCGTGACTCTAGGAGCCGCGGTGGAAACCCCATGGTCTGTCACAGTCGTGCCCCAGCTGGGACGCAGCGCCTTCTGACGCCCTGGCACCAGTGATCTCAGGAGAGCGGCCAAGACTCTGGGAGGTGGAGCCCTGCCCACCTGCCAGTGTCCCCGTGACCGGTTGCTCTCTGTCGGGAGCAGGTGGAGTGAACAAGGCCAGGCCTGGAAGCGAGGTGCGGGCCCCGAGACGCAGGCCTGTTCCATGCAGACCCAGCACTGGTGCTGCTCCCACCAGAGACCCATCTCCTCCAGCTGTCTGCCCCAATGTGGCCTCCCTGCTCTGTGAACCTGGCATGGGATCCGCTTGGGCCCTGCTGTGCACGGTCCCTGGTGGCTATCTCGGCCACAGTTCCCACATGCACATTGTCACCAAGGGGAGACTGGGTGCAGGTCCACACCCAGCACGGGCCTGGCTGACCGGGGAGGGCAGGACCGAGGTCTCCCTCGAAGAGCTCTTCCCTGCTTTCCCGAGATCACCGGTGGCATGGCGTCAGAAGGTTCTGCGTCCCAGCTGGGGCACACCCGCCCCTCTTCCTTCACACCCTCTCCCTGGGACTGCGCAGGAGTCTGGTGCTATGGCTGACCTGGCCCGGGGGCCCGTCCAGAGGAGGAGCGCCTGGTGGGGATGGCCTGCGGCCTCGGCAAAGAGGCAGGCCCAGGCCTGCAACCTGGCCACTCCATTTCTACCCTGGGTTGGGAGACAGAGGGGGTCCCGCCTGGAATGGGGGTTCCTGGCCGCCACGAGCAGCACGTGCAAAGCACAGCAGGATGAGACCTTGCGAGGCACCTGGGGTGCACGGTGAGGGCTCCGGACAGGTGCTCCGGACACGGGCGCGCTGGGGGTGACCCAGGTTGGGGTGCTCGTCCTGGGCCGGTCATGATGAGGGACAGGGACAGCCAGGACTCTGCCTTCAGCCCCTCGCCCTGTGGCCACTCAGGGGACACAGAGGCCTAGAGCAGGTCTGCGGGAGCCGGGGTCCTGGGGAGGCTCCTAGGATGGGACCCCCAGGGCCTGGGCTGCCCTCTGGGCCACCTTGCTTAGGGCCTCCTTGACCTCCCGGTTCCGCAGACAGTAGATGATGGGGTTGAGCAGTGGCGTGAGCACCGTGTAGACCACGGACACCAGCTTGTTGAGGTCAAAGGCGTAGAGGGCGCGCGGCCGGGCGTAGATGAAGAGGGAGGCGGAGTAGAAGATGACCACCACGGCCAGGTGAGAGGCGCAGGTGGAGAAGGCCTTGCGCCGGCCGTCGGCAGACGGGATGCGCAGCACGGTGCCCAGGATGGCGGCGTACGAGAACACGGTGAGCAGCAGCGGCCCCAGCAGGATGAGCAGCGCCAGGAGGAAGTCCACCAGCTCGGCCGCCGACATGTCGGAGCACGCCAGGTTCAGCAGGGGGGACACGTCGCAGAAGAAGTGGTTCATGACGTTGGGGCCACAGTAGCCCAGGCGTGAGATGAAGAAGACCTTCCCCAGGGAGATGGCGAAGCCGGAGAGCCAGGAGCCGGCGGCCAGCACGCGGCAGAGGCTGGGGCTCATGACCGTGGGGTAGTGCAGGGGCCGGCAGATGGCCACGTAGCGGTCGTAGGCCATGACGCCCAGCAGCACGCACTCGGTGCAGGCCAGCGCCAGGAAGAAGTACAGCTGCGCCATGCAGCCCGCGAAGGAGATGCGGCGGAAGCGGGGCGCGGCCAGGCTGAGCAGCATCTTGGGCACGGTGACGGACACGTACCACACCTCCAGGAAGGACAGGTTGCTGAGGAAGACGTACATGGGCTTGTGCAGCAGGGGGCTGACGCGGATCACGGCCACGATGATGACGTTCTCCGTGACCGTCAGCGTGTAGGCCAGCGCGAACAGCAGCAGCAGGCACACGTGGATGCCCAGCGAGCCCGGGAAGCCCACGAGGATGAACTCTGTCACCTCGGAGTGGTTGTCCCCGGTGGACATGGTGCACACCGCCTGCTGGCAGAGGCGGTGGGTCAGAGGTTGGCTGGCGGGCGGGGTGTGGGTGGAGGGGCCGTCTTATTCTGTGTCCCCCAGGACTGCTGAGGAGGACATCCATGGGCGCGTGTGGTGCGGGGCCTGACACGGATCACGGCCCCTCATGGGACGCCTATTCCCCAGGAGAGGTCAGCATCGCAGGCAGTTGGAGGGATGCAGGAAGCCACCCCGGGTCCCCTGGACACCCCGGCCAGGGGAGCTACGTACTTCCTGACACTCCCAGAAGCCGGCGCCGCTGCACGGGCCTGGGGGTCCGGCCCTCCGCTGCTCACCCCTGGGGCAGCTCCTGCGTGGTTCTGCCCAGGCCACGGGGATGCAGCCACAGCCTGCAGGGAGGTTCTTGGGCCCAAACTTCCTGTGCTCCCATCCCTGGTTCCAGCCTTGGCTGCGGTGGCCAAGGGCAGGACTGTGGGCAGCTTCCTTGTGGCTCCAAGGAGCTGCTCTCACAGGACTGGAAGGGCCAGACCCTCAAAACAGAAGTAGCTTCTTCACCCCTGCCCTACCATGGTGGGTCTCCCCCGTCCTGTGGACCCGTGGGCTTTCTGGCTCAGAGGCTCCCCGAAGTGTGGTCGAGTCCTGTCCAGGGTCCCCCTGTACTGTGCCTCACATCAGCCTGTGCTCTCTGTCCCAGGAACGTTCCCGCAGGTCACAGGCTGTGCTGCCAGATCTCCAAAAACCCATTTAAAACCCAACGTGCTCGTGTGTGCTGTGGCTGGGGTCTGGGCTCTTACCTGCTCGCCGAGCGCCTTGGGACACAGCCCAGGGGACCCGCACACTGGACGCGAAGTAGCCGCTGGCTGATGCATGAGAGAAGGGGTTTGGAGGCAGAACCCCTAGACCCCTGCTCAGGCTCTGTTGGGCATCTCGCTGCTGTGAGCCCTCAGAGGGCACACCCAACACCAGGCCTGTCCCCTGAGGCCTCCTCCTGAGCTTGGGACTGACTGGGGTGCGGCAGGTGACCCTCCTTCCTGGACGGAGTGGATGCCCCAGGGCACGGCTACCCTGGCTCCTCAGCCCCTGCCCCTTTTTGGAGAGGCCCTTGAGCCCGGAACCCGGCAGGGTGGCTGGCCCTGTCCCCAGGTCCCAGTTCATGTCCCCTTCTCAGTTCCTGCCTCCTCCCAGAACCCCAGAACTCCCAGGATTCTTCCCAGCCTCTGCCCTTGAGTGGCCACGGACCCCCGTCCTCTCTCCCCCATGTGCTGCCCAGGACCTTCTTGACGCCTGCAGTTTCCCATGGTTTTCTTCCTGCAAAGATGGTGAGAGGCAGCGGAGCCCGGAGCTCCAGGGCACGGGCTCTGGGATGGGCAGCTCAGGTTCACCCTCCCCAGCCTCCTGCGCCTGGGACACGACATCGGCCTCTGACCCCTCAGCTGTCCCGTGGGGCGTGGCAGGACCTTTGCTGGGCTGTCCCGGTCTCTGCAGCCAGCAGGAGGGGTGGGACGCATGGGCTCTGAGGGCCGTGGGAAGCCTGCACACCTGCTATGCTCACTCAGGGCGCTTGGTGGCCCCAGAGGGTGCGGTGAGGAACCTTGGTGGGGTCGGCCTTTTGTAGTGGGGTCTGGAGTAAAAACACCCCTGGGTCCCTTTATCTCTCCTCCACGATGGCTCCTGGTGACCCCAGGACTCTCTGCTCAGATCTGCCACTGATCAGAGTTGGAACAATGTCTACCCTTGTCCAGGGCAGAGACAGAACAAAAGTGTCACCTTGGCTGCAGGGGTGTGAGAACAGCGTTTCCTCAGGAGCCCCGAGTCCCACAGACACGAGGACACAAACAGCAAGTCCCAGGCTTCGCTGTGATGCTCCAAAGCCGGTGCCCCCCAGACGTTACCTGGGAGAAGGCCCACGTTCCCTCCCCCAAACTCAGATGCACTCGGGGCACCCAGGCATCCGAGTCAAAGCCACAGCAACCTCCACACCCAGACCCACAGCCCCTAATGCAGTGACCCACACAGACACCAGGTTCCTGCCAGGCAGACAGACACCTGCGAACCTGAGTGTCCCCAGCAGACCCCGACCTGGCACAGACATGGGCACCGAGGCCTCGGACAGCACAGGTGCCCCACCACACGCTGTCCTGCCCAGGAGACAGATGCCAAGCCTCCCGCCCGAGGCTCAGGACCCACACCCTCTGCCAAAGGAACACGAGTGACGGCTCTGACACAGGGTTCAACCCCAAGCCCCAGACGTCCTGCCCCTCAGAGAGGTGTTCAGACAAGCTTGCTGTCCTCCCCATGTGTGGTCACACACAGGAACAGAGGCTCCCACAGGCAGAGATGCCAGTTTTAGGTGGCAGGTCTGCCTTGGAGCCCGAGCCCAGCCCCACACTCTGCTCTCAGCCCCCAAGCCTGACTCCTCACCTAGGGAGGACAAGGTCTCAGCGCTCTTCTCTGGCTTTCCTGAGGCCGCAGTGCTGCTCTGGGCAGGGACTTAGCCAATGCAGGTCACTAGCTGGTCCTGAGTGCTGAGAGGGGCTCAGCACGACAGTGAATGGAGGCTGACCACGGGCCCCCTGGATCTCTCCCTCCCAGGGCTGCCACACACCCTGGGACCATCTCGGTTCTGGGCAGAGCTTGGAAGATACAAAATGGGATAACACCGGCTGCAAAGACCCCTCCTCCCCAGTAAGGAGCCCTCCAGGCGGAGACGGCGGTGGTGGTCGGACAAGCAGGGGCTCCTTTCCTGCCCTCGTTTCACAGGAGCAGGAGTCAGGTTTGGGGGAAAGTACCATGGCCGGGCCAGTCCGCGGCTGTGGGGAACAGCCCCTCTGCATGGGGGGAACCCCCGCAGCCCCGGAGCCCGCACCGCCCACCAGCAGGTCGCCGCTGTGTTTCTAAAGGGTAGCTGGGTGGCGAATGGGAAGCTCACCTCAGCTGTCGCTCCCTCCTCACTGGAGAAGAGCTCGGGGGAGCCAGCACCAGAGACTGAGCAGGGCTGGGCAGAGGGAGCAAGTCTCCTCCCCGCCGGCCCCTGCCCCCGCCCTCGCACTGCCCTGCCCCCCCCCCCCTCGCCGTCCCAGGGGTGGTGCATCAGCAGCTCCTCCTGGGAAGCTCCTCAGGCCTCTGGTCAGGGACCCTCCTCCCCTGGGACCATCCATGTCAGCCAGAATGGCCAGGATGGGCGGCCATGTGCAGCCTGGACCCCTCCCTGGCTGTCCGCACAGACAGAGGGCAGTGTGGTCTGGGGGTGGGGGTGGGATGTGAGCACAGGCGGTCCCCCTTACCCCCCAGCAGGTGCTTGGTGCAGCAGAGGGCCCTAGCCAGAAACCTCTGCCCCCACCCCTGAGCGGGGCTGTGGGTGAGGAGCTGGCCCAGGCCGTGTCCTCCACCCGCTGTCCTGAGTGGGCTCCAGGCCGCGTCCTGAGTGCGTGGGACTGAGGCTCCAGTCCTGTCTCGTGGCACCTCCCTCCCTGACCTCCAGCTGGACACTGTGAGGGCCCAGGGGGTGGACAGGCAAACCCCTTCCTCGGCTGTGAAGGGACCCAAGCAGCAGCTCCCTCTGTCCTGTGGGAGGTGGGGGGAGGGTGTCCAGGACCCCACACCGGCCTGCGGTCCTTTCCTGCCACATGGGGTCCCGCGTCTGCTGTGCTCAGCCAGAGGGGACAGCTGACCAGCCCCTCAGAGGTGGGGTCCTGGCCTCAGGGGAACTCGGTTCTCTGGGGCTGCCCCATCTCGGGGCCCAGGGTGGACAGGTTGGCGGTGTGTTGCTGGGTCCTAGAATCACTTTACAGAAGCCACAGGTACTCATTCACCCTTCAGCTCAGGCGGGCCGGACTCTGGGGCACCCAAGAGTCAAGTTCCTGTGTGTGGAGCTCTGGTGCTGGAGGGACGGACAAGGGGGTGGTGAGGCGTGCTGCGGCTGGCAGGGACCGGGACGAAATCCGGGGTGCGGTTTCCAGCTGGCACAGGGTCCTGGAGATAGCCCAGAGGAGTGCATGGGCGGAGGGAAGGGCCACTGCACGGGTTGGGGGGGGGCGCGGGCTCCACGTGTAGGGGCAGTGGGGGGAAGGGGCATGCTGGGACGGGCCTGGTATCAGAGAGCTGGGGAGGGGTCGGCAGCTGAGCTCTGGGGAGGGTGCACGGTCTGGGGTGCCCCTGAGACGTGTGGGCTTGTGGGCAGAGCTGGGCTGCTGGGGAGAACAAACTGGCGGGTCCAGATGGGCTGCACTGGGGCCCCGTCCCGTCCGAGCTAGTGAGCCCTGTCGCGGGGGCGGGGGGGTGTCGCTGGATTTGCTGCAGGATGTGGGATTGGTGGTTTTGGAGGAGAGGGCGTCAGGAGTAAGTGTTCTGGGTGTGCAGATTTAGAGATGAGGGAGGTTAGGTGGTGGCATGGACACATGCATCTGAACCCCAGAGCCTCCCTGGAGGTGGGCGTTTGGGGTCTCCCAGGGTGCGAGGCTGAGAGTTGGACCAAGGACTAGGGCCTCCCGCAGATGAGGTGTGGGGTGAGGCAGGAGCAGGCCAGGCTCTTCACTGCTGTCCGGGGGAGGGGCTTGGAGCCGGAGCTGGGCTGTGCGGGCTGCTATCTGGGGACCGTGACAGTGGCCCGAGCAAGTGACCAAGGGAGGACACTCAGCTAGGCTGCTGGTCCGTGTACCCACACTCTCAGGCCTACACCATCCCTTCCCACTGGGCCCTGGGTCTGGGGGGCCGCTGTGGCTGCCGGGCAGGGCTGACCATGCTCTGAGCCTCACTGCTCTGTGTTGCACCTGGGCCAACCAGGCTGCTTTGCAGAGGGATTGCCTGGGGCCTTCCAGGAGAAGAAGCTCTCTTACTCCTGTGAAGCCCCAACCCCTGCCCTGGTCTAAATCTGTCCCCACCTCCTCGCCGCCCCCACACCTTCCCAGGAGCTCTGCCCCACAGCCCCTCTGCAGTAGTGAGATCGGGGACTCTGCTGTGTTCAGGTGGGGAGTGTCTTGCGCTGCTGGACCTCTTGCTGGTTTGCTGACTTGGTGGCCGCTTGGAGATTTTCCTCTTGGGAACCCCAGCACTCCGGGCAGCACACCCCACACTTCCCCAGCTTCCTGCTTCCCAGGGTCCTGTCTCCCTGCATCATCTCGGCCCCTTTCCACAGACACCCCTGGCTTCCTGTGGCCCAGAACTTCACCTCTGGATCCAGGCTGTGGAGGTGAAGGTCCTGCCCATTTCTCACCTCACTCACACCAGCCCTGGTCCCACCTCAGCGGGTGCCCACACCCGGTCCTGCCACCCCTCCCAATCGCTGGGGCCAGTGTTCACCCCTGCAGAGTCCCCAGTCTGTCCCTGCAGCGTGATCTCCAGCAGCACCCCCGCCCCCAGTCCTCTGCCCCCTTCCCCCAGGCAGGCTTCCCAAACCTTCAGCCCCTTCTCAGAAAACAAGCCAGGGGCAGGGACTCTGACTTCCTGCTTCCCCCACAGTGACCTTATCTTTATCCACACGCATCCTGGGGGCTTTCCGGCTCCAGGCTGTGCTGAGTTCTGGACCCCTGCCTGACCTTTGCTGCTGGGTCTCCACCTTCTTTCTTTCCACCTTTCCTAACAGCAGCAAGGACACAGGCCCCAGCCTCCTGTCTTAGAAACCAAAGGGGAGGAAGCCCCAGCCCTGCAGCACCCCCACCCCGCTACCCCCTGGGAGCGGCACCTGCGTGTCCTCACCCTACTTCTTGGGCAGGAGGACTCCCCACCTGCCACTGGCCTTGGAGAAGTAGAGAGCCCACTCCTGACCGTGCCCTCTGCTTCGGTCCACACTGGCTGGCTGGTGGGTGTCCCCTGCAACCGTGTTATTGCTACTCCAGCAGGGGCGGCGGAGGCCTGCCCTAGCAGACTGGGCTGGTGCTCCCACCCCTGTGGGGTTCCAGGTAAATTTTAGGGTCACTTGTCAGGGTCAGCCTCCCTCCTTCAGTAGTTAATTTGGGGAAATTTTATGTCTTTGCAAGATTGAGCCTTCTGACCCATAAACTGGGCGTATTTTTCTTCCTCGAACTTTGCTGCGATGTTTGTTTTCCGTGTAAAGGGTTCCACGTCTTTCATTAGATATTGAGGTATTAATATTTAATATAATATTAAATTAGATATTTAATATTTTTGTTGCTTTTTAAATTGGAGCTTTTTAAAAAGAATCCCTTTTCTTTTTGTTGCTTTTTGTTTATTAACTGTGCCCTGTGAGCTTGCCAAACTGCCGTGAATTCTGCTCACTTATCTGAGGGTTCTTCTGGATTCCTTTCATTCCCGGTGGCATCGTCTGTGGGTCATTAGGGCTTTGCCCTCATTTCTAGTCCTAACGACTTTCTTCTCATAACCCACTGCACTCGTGAAGGCCCCCAGGGCAGGGCAGAGCCTCTGGAAGTGGGGAGGGCAGTCCTGTGCTGTCTCTGGTCCCCGACCTGGTTTTGGGGAGCAGGAGACAGGCTGTGGGTTGTGGTTTGATGCTTGTTATCAGATTAAGGGACTTCCCTGCTACTTCTAGTTTGCAAGGTATTTAGTAAACACAATACATTTTTTAATATAAAAAATTTTGCCTCTCTTAAGAGGATAATACACATTTTCTCCCTCAGTATTTCAGTGTGGCAAATTATAATGGTGGATTCTCTTTCTTTCTTTCTTTTTTGGTTTTATTTATTTATTTATTTGCCAGAGAGAGACTCCGCGAGAGCGGAAACACAAGCAGGGGGAGCGGGAGCGGGAGAAGCAGGCTTCCCGTAGAGCAGGGAGCCCGATGCGGGGCGCGATCCCAGGACCCCGGGCCCATGACCTGAGCCGAAGAAGCCGCTCAAAGACTGAGGCCCCCGGCGCCCCGGTGGTGGCGTTTGGAACGACCAGCTCCGCAGTCCTGGGGCGAAGTCAGCACCATTATTGCGCTTCACACACATTGTGATTCTGTGGGCTCTGGGCACAGGGTTTTCTTGGTGAGGGACGCTCCGTCCTCCAAGCCAGCACCGTCGAGGCGTCCGGTGCGCACCAACAGCGCACACCTGCGCGGTCCGGCTGGTGTCGACGCGCACCCGTGAGCCACAGCGAGCAGAACGCGCGTCTCCATTCCCCGGAGTTTCCTGCGCTCCGGGCGGCCCCACCTGCCACTGTCTGTTCGCGTTTCCTAGAAATGTGTGAGCGGAGAGTGTGGGCGGCACCGAAGCCCCGAGTCCTACAGCCACGTCGGGAAGCTGGTCCTTCCTCGCTCCGACCACTCGGCCCGCCGCCCGCCCTAGGTCCTTGCTGCCAGAAGTGGACGTGCGCGTCCCGCGAAGGACTTGCCCGGAGCCTGTCCCGGCGCGCTGGGGGAGGCCCCGACTGTGCACGCGGGAAGTCCGCGCGCGGGTCACGCCCCGAGCTGTCGCGGATCCCGCGGGCCGCGCGCTCTGGGCTGTGCGTCCGCGGAGCGCGCGGCGGCCGTTCAGGCGGGGGCCCGGCAATCACGCCCACCCCGGAGCGGCCGCTTCCAGGCACCCCCGCCCCCTTCGCGAACCCACTGACCAGTTCTCCGTCCCGGTGGATTGAGAAGGGCCGATCCGTGGGGCCCTGCGGTGCGGGTCCGTGGAGATCGCTGTTCCACCCCGCGTCACCCCCGAGGTCCGGTCCTCCAGGCGGCTTTGTGTGGACCAGGGACTCCTTCCTCGCTGCTGGGGCGGGTCCCGCGCGGACCACAGCGCGCCGGGGGCCGCGGATGCGCTCGGGAAGCCGCGCGAACCTGCTGCTGCCAACACCAGCGCACGCGACTCTGTGTGGAAACGACTTGTTGCTCCGGGGTCGGGCCCGCAGCGCAGCCACCGAGTCAGCGGCAGTTCTAGCTCCAGGGTCGGAAAGGCCGCGCTGTTTGCAGTGGCCGTGGCTGTGGAGCCCACATCCACCAGCAACGTGTCTGGGACTTAGTTTCTCGGCGTCTCACTGATTTTTAAAAAGCCATCCTGGGTTCTTAGGGGTGTCCTACTGCGTTTCTAGTTCACGCTTAAACGGCTAACGAGGGGGGCCACTGGCCATGTCCTGCGGTGGCGCAGCTGTGCGTCCTCGACGGTGAAATGACTCTGCGTGCCCATTTTCGAAATGAGTACTTTTTCATGTTGAGTTTTGGGGACTTTTTTAGTTTAATACTTTGAATGCAAGTCTAGCGTTGAATATGTGATTTGCAAATATTTCCCTCCAGTGTATATTTTCACAATTCTTTCACAGAGCAAAGGTTTTAAATTTTTACAAAGTCCAATTTAATTTTTTGTAGAATTTTGCTTTTGGTGTCAAATTAAGAATGCTTTGCCTCATCGTAAGTCCCAAAGATTTAATCCATTTTTTCTAGAAGTTTTGTAGTTCTACATTTGACATTTAGGCCCATGACTCTTTTCGAATTAGCACTTGTATAGATACGAGGGTTACGTTGAGTTCATTTCTTTGTAGAAATTTTAAATTGTATTGCATTTTTTCTTGAGATTTCCCCCTGCTCATTGTCGGTGTGCAGAAATGCCCCTGGTGTTTGTATGTGATGTCCTGTCCTCTGAGCCTACTGAACCCACTTACTACTACTACGAGTTTTATTTTTGTGGACTTGGGAATTTCTACATAATTATGTCATCTGTAAATAGAGATAATTTTATTTCTTCCTTTCCAACTTGTATGCTTCCAGTCTCTTCTCTTGCCCTGTTGCTCTGGCTGGAACTTCCCGGGCTGTGCTGAGGGAGAATGGGTGTCACCACATGGAGTTCCTGATCCTAAGGGAGGACGTTCAGTCTCTCAGGGTTAAGGGTGATTTAATTGCTGAGAATTTTTGGTAGATGCTCTTTATTTGAGAAAGTTCCCCTCTGTTCCTAGTTACCTGAGAGATTTTTATCTATCCCGAGTGGGTGTGAATCTTGTCCGAAGCGCCTTCCCCACACTCGATACCATCATGAGATTTGTCCTCTTTGCCTGTTGCTGAGATGCATCAGGCCGATTGATTTTCGATATTGAATCAGTCTTGAGTGCCAGAATAACCCCACTTAGAGTGAATTATTCTTTCTATCTACTGGGTTATGTTTGATGGAGTTTTGTTGAGGATTTCGCATCTAAATTCATTAGAAATATAGGTCTGTGGTTTTCATTTTCAGTGCTGTCTTCCGTTGCACTTTCAGGTTGGGTCATAAAACGAGTTGGAAAGGGTTCCATCTTGTTTTTAGAAGAGATTGCGTGGAGTTGGCGTATTCGTTTTTAAACGTCTGGTAAAATTCTCTAGTGGAACCAGCTAGGCCTAGAGATTTCTTCCTTAGGAATTTTTAGACTTTCTTTTTTAGAACAGTTTTAGATTTGCACAAACCAGAGAAGCTAGCACAGACACCACATTTACATTATCTTCCTCTTAGTATGTTGTATTTGCGACAGTTAATGGACCGACACCGACACGTTATTATAAACAAAAGTGCATAGTTTGTTCAGATTTCCTTCGCTTTCACCTAGTGTCCTTTTCCTCTCTTAGGTCCCATCTAGGACTCCCGTGGTAGCAGGCGTCTCCTGAGGCTCCTCTCGGCTGTGACGGTTTCTCATACGTTCTTGGTTTTGGTGACCTTGACAGTGTTGAAGAGTACTGCTCAGGTATGTTGTAAGAGGCCTTTTTACTGGAATTTCTCTGATCTTCTCCCCATTAGATCATGGTCATAGGTGTTTTGGGAGGCAGATCGCAAAGGTGAAGTGCCATTTTTGTCCCACATGACCCAGAGTGCACATATTAAAATGGTGCGTGGCTGTGACGTTGACTTTTTTCACATGGCTGAATTGTGTGGTCAGGCTTTTTCCATTGAAGAACTGTTCCTTTTCTCCCCTTCTGTATTTCACTCTTTGGAGGAGGACGTTAGGCAGGCCCACATTTAAGAGTGGGAAGTTAGGTGCTCCTTCCTTGAAAGCAGAGTATCTACACAAATTGGAATTCTTCTGCGTGGGAACGGTGTCTCTTCTCCCCCTTCACGTATTCCGTCATTTTTTATGTCAGTATGACTTGCGGGTGTGTATTTTACCCTTTGGGTCATAATCGGTATGACTGGTCATTGCTCCAACTGTCCCAGCTTTGGTCTTTGGGAAGTCTTCAGTCAGCCTCTGGGCACGCTTGCTGTACCTCATCACCAATGTTTCAATTTTCTGTTATTTGTTTTTTTAAAAGATTTTATTTATTTGAGAGAGAGAGAGAGAGATCACAAGTAGGCAGAGAGGCAGGCAGAGAGAGAAGAGGAAGCAGGCTCCCCGCTGAGCAAAGAGCCCGATGTGGGTCTTGATCCCAGGACCCTGAGATCATGACTTGAGCTGAAGGCAGAGGCTTAACCCACTGAGCCACCCAGGCTCGCCTGTTATTGTTTTTTTTTTTTGGATCACTTTTTTATTTTCTGACATTAGAAGATGCTCTGGGCCACCTTACTTTTTCCTGCTCCAGTCTTAGAACCAGCTGCTTCTCCCAGGTGTCCAGTTTCCTTTTACTGAGGATGATGTTAGATGCCAAGTTCTGGGCACTTGGGTATGCTCATTGCTACTGGGACACCCCTGCTTCTAGGCCCTCTCAGTTGGCAGAACAAAGAAATACATGTGTGTATGTACAAACCTGTGCACACATCTGTACAGAAGTGCACACACACCTTTACAGTATTTCTGTACGGAGACATCTGTACCCATATCAAGTTGAGCACAAGGTCTTCACGACATCTCTACCTCTAATTAACCACCGTGTGGTCCTTCCAGCCTCCTGCCCTTGCTGGTATGTAAATGCCGATTCCAGTAGTGAGAGCTCTGGATTCAGAAGGATTTTAATGACAAAATCTTAGTTTCTTCATAGTTTCTGTTATCTGTTTCATCTGGCTGAGTTTTAGTAGTTTATGGCTTTCAGGGAATGGTCCATCTCTTCGAAGATGTTGAAGTTGCGAACTCATGGTTGCTCACAGTATCTCCCTCCTGCCCTTCTAATGCCTGTTGGGTCTGTCGGTCCGTCACTTTTCCCATTCTTGGTATTGATTTGGGTCACTTTTGATTCTTGTTAATCTTGCTAGAGGTTTATTAATTTTATTTTATTCTTCAAAAACCAGCTTTTTGTTTCGTTAATTTTATATTTTTTTACTTTTATTTTTTATTGTGTTATGTTAGGCACCATGAAATCATTAGTTTTTGATGCAGTGTTCCAAAAAATTTTTCCTGTTTTTAATTTCATTGATTTCTGCTTTTGTCTTTATTATTTCTTTCCTTACACATACTTTGGTTTTATTTGGCTTTCTTCTCCGTAGATTTTTGAGGTAGCACTTTATCGTATGGATGGAGATCTTCCCTTTCATGTGCGTGTAAACATCCCTCAGCGTTACTTGAGCTGCGGCTCACAATGTTGATATGCCGTTTTCGTTTTCATTTGCTTCTTTGTATTTTAAAAATATCCCTTGAGACTTCATCATTGACCCATGGTTTATTTAGAAGTGTGTTTTATTTTCAAGTGTTTGCAGATTTTTCTGTTGTCTTCCTGTGTTATTGAGTTTTTATTTGAATCTATTATGGTCAGAAAATATATTCTGTATGATTTAAATTCTAAGGTTTGTTTTATGACCCAAGATATAGCTTTCAGTGAATGTGCCATGTGTGTGAAACAAACGTGTGTTCTTTAGTGTATGTGGGTGGTTCCGCAGATGTGCAGTAGGTCCATTGGTTGGTGGGTTCCGATCTTCCACATCTTGCTGGTCTTACCTCCAGGAGTTTTGTCAGTTGCTGTGAGTGACATCTTGAAGTCTCCAACGAGAATTGTGGACTTGTCGATTTCTTTTTTCAGCTTTATCCATTTTTCTTCATATATTCTGAAGTTCTGTAGTTTGGCACATACACATTTAGGATTGTCCTATCTTTTTGGTGAATTCACCCTTTTTATTATTACACAATGTTCTCCATTATTCCTATAATTTTCTTTTATCTGAAATTTTTCTCTGATATCAATACAGCTACTCCTGCCTTTTTGGACTAATGTTCACATAAAATATTTTTTCTTAAAAAAGCACGTATTTGGATCATTTAAAAAAATTTACTTGGCCAACATCTGTCTTTTGTGTATTTAGAACATTTGCATTTAAATTGTTACTAATGTCTTGGGGCTCATATCTGCCATTTACTTTTTATTTCCTCTTTGTTCCCCTATTTCTCAGGGGAACCCGAGTAAGCAAGGAACCTTACTTACTCTCAGGTGCCTGTTTCTTTCCCTTCTCTCCCTATGAGTCATATGAACATTTTTCAGACTTCTATTTTGGTATATTTATAATATTTTTGAGTTTTGTGTAATTTTCTCATTGGTTAACTTACATGTAATTTACATATGATATTCTACGTAACTTATAACAGCCTCTGGTGTTACCATTTTTTAAAAAGATTTTATTTATTTATTTGACAGACAGAGAGAGATCACAAGTAGGCAGAGAGGCAGGCAGAGAGAGAGGAGGAAGCAGGCTCCCTGCTGAGCAGAGAGCCCAACGCGGGACTCGATCCCAGGACCCTGAGATCATGACCTGAGCCGAAGGCAGAGGCTTTAACCCACTGAGCCCCCCAGGTGCCCCTGGTGTTACCATTTTAACACTTCAAGTGAAATATAGAAACCTTACTTATATTCAGGTTTTTTTTTTTTTCTTTTTTTCCCCTCCTGCTTTAAACAGAACTGTTTGGAGTATTTCCTCCATATTCACTGACTCCACCTCAGGCAGGGTTATAACATAAAATGTGATCAAAGAAACTGCAAAGTAAACGGTAGTATATTATGGCCACTTCGACTTTTACCCATTCTGTTGTTCTTTCCTTTCTGAAAGTCCCATCTTTTTGTAATCGTCTGCTTTCAGGTTGGGGGTTTTATTTGACCGTCATGTAACAGTATGTATGCTAGCATGACGCTCTCTTGTTTTCCTTCATTTGAGGGCGTCTTTATTTCCCCTTAATTTCTGCGGGGTAGTTTCACAGACATAGAATGCAGGCTTGACACATGCTCTCTTTCAGCCCTTAAAAGGGGTCTTTGGCAACCTACTGGTCTCCATTGCAGATAAGAAATTCGCTAGTACTCCTATTGGATTTCCTTTATAATGTGCTATTTTTCTTTGGCTCCTTTTAGTATTCTTTTATTTCTTAGTTTTCAAAATTCTAATTATGAGGTGCTTTGGTGTGGATTTCTTTGGATTCATCCTGCTTGGAATTTGCTCAGCTTCCTGAATCTGTACATCTGTGTCTTGAGAAGTTTTCAGCCATTGTTTCTTCCCATTCTTTTCTTTCCTCTCCTTCCTAGATCTCCAGTGATAAAACGTTAGTTCTTTTGTTATTGTCCCATAGGTCTCTGAGGTTGTATTAATTTTTTGTCTATTTTCTCTCTGTTGTTTACATTAAGGAAATACTATTTATTTGTCTTCAATTTGACTGATGCTGTCCTCTGGCGTTCTCATTCTACTCTTGAGTCCATTTAGTGGTTTTTATTTATTTATTTGAGAGAGAGAGCACACGTGCACAGGAGTAGGGGGAGTGGCAGAGGGAGAGGGAGAAGCAGACTCCCTGCTGAGCAGGGAGCCCAACGTGGGACTCGATCCCAGGACCCTGGGATCATGACCTGAGTCGAAGGCAGACACTTCACTGACTGAGCCACCAAGGCATCCCCATTTAATGAGTTTAAAAAAAACTTCAGCTGTTGTATTTTTAGTTCTATAATTTCTATTTGGTTCTTTAAAAGAATAATAGCTTTATTGAGCCTATAATTTATATATCACAAACGTATCCTTTAAAAGTCTATAATCAGTAGTTTTTAGTAGACTCAGAATTATACCACCATTGCCGCTGGCTGATTTCAGAACATTTTCATTTCCTCCAAAGGAAACCCCATACCTATTAGCAGTCGTTTCCAGTTCTACCCTCCTTGGCAACCGCTAATTCCCTTTCTCTGTCCGTGGATTGGCCCAGTTGGGACATTTTATATAAATGGAGTCATACAGGTGAACTTCCGGTCTGACAACTCGCACTTGGCCTGATGTTTCCAAGATTCATTCCATTGTTCCCAGTGTCAGATCTTCCCTCCTTAGGGTGGCTGACTCATGGTCTGTGCTGTGGACAGTCCAAATATGCATTCATCAATTGATGTACATTTGCTTGCTTCCGTTTTTTGCTTATTATGAGTAATGCTGCTATGAACATTTATATACAGGTTTTTGTGTGGACAGGACTTGATTTCTCTTCGACGAGTGCCTAAGAGTGGGACTGCTGGGCTGACATTATGAACAGCTGCCAGACTGTTTTCCAAACTGGCTGCAGCGTTTCCCAGTCCTACGAATGTCCAGTGTTTCCACGCCCTCACCAGCAGTTCATTTTTATAACTTCTATGTCTTTCTTGAGATTTCCTGTTTTTTTTTTTTTTTTTTTCCATTTGTTTCAAAGGAGTTTTCAGTTTATCATGGAAGCATCTTTTGTGATGGCTACTTTAAACCCTCGGCAGATAGTTCTGAGACCTGCACCAGTTCATTGTATTTTATCATCAGATTATTTTTCTCCTGGTTTTTCAGATGATGGGTGATGTTCACTTGTACTCTGGACTGCGATGTTAGGAGACCCTTCCTTGTCAGCAGGTTGTCATCCTGTTTAAGTTCAGAGGATATGAACTTTTGTGGCTGTAGGTCCAATGACAGTTCATCTTCTGGGGGCCTTGCAAGGCTATCCTGGCCTGTCTCATTCTTCTGGTGCTGTGGGTCTTCCACTCAGACCCTGCTAGTCCCCAGAAGTCTGGTGTTACTGTGTCACTGTGTCGGGGAGCCAAGGCCACTGGGCCTGGGGTGGAGGGCAAGACATACAGGGCTATGCTGTCGCTGTGGCTGTGGGCAGATCAGACCTGTCTGACTGTGAGGTCTCAGTAAAGATACCCTGTCAGCAGTTAGTACTGTGGGAGGAAACCCACAGCCTGGGCCCCTCGCTTAGATCTGGCAATGCTCAGGGCTACCAAGGTCATTGGTTGCCCTGCTCAGAGACAGAAAGGCCCTAACTGTCCCCATTGGTTCCTGGAGGCTATGCGTGGCTCCTACTTCAGTATGTCTGACTCTGGACTATAATATCTGCATTGTCCCTGTGGAGCAGCAGGAGCAGGCTGAGCTCTGGGGGTCACAGAGCCATGAAGACAGTTCTCTGGGCCTTGGGACTGGGGACCCTTCTCCTCACTCTCAGGGCAGTCCCCATTGGTAAGTTTCTCCTCCCCACATCCGTGGAAGTTTCTGGAAACCATCGCTCTGCAGAGCCTGAGACCCTGGGGTGTGGGGATCTCCTGCTGTGACCGGCTGTCTGTTGGGTGCTTGCTTAGCCCCAAGGGGGATGGGTCATCCTGGGGCCAGTGGGCATGTGGGCTCCAAAGGTTGTGTCTCTGGAGACTCTTGTTCTGAGAAAGACTGAGGAGATCTAACTCCATGGTGAACCCGGGGTGCAGGGCTGGGCCAGAGCCCGGGTGGAATGAGGGGACAGGGCTAGGGTCCCCGTGACCCCATGGACGGGAGGTGCCGAGGGCTCTTGCAGAGCGGCTGCTCCATCCGCTTTTCCTGGGGCTGCGGCGCTGCTGAGGGAGTGGGAGAGCTAGCTGTACTGGGCCATGAGGGTGACCATTCAGCTTGTGCTGGGACACGGAAGAGACCCAGTTCTAGGGAGTTGCAATAGCAAGGTGGGGGTCACAGCGGTGTGGGTCCAGTGGGTCCAGAAACCAAGAGGCAGGAGCATGTGTAGGAAGCTGTAGCGAGGGGGTTCTGCCAGACGGGCCAGCACGGAAAGGCTGCTGGTGAGAGAAGTCCCTGGGGGAGCTGCACACGCTAGCACGGGGCTCTGACTGGGTGAGTGGTCGTGCTGGCGTCAGACGGTGTGTGCGAGCGCACGTGTGTGCACGCGTGTGAGTTGTGCAGGGAGACAGGAGAGGGCGGCAGTGTCCAGGGCCCTGGAAACTGAAGGAAGGACATTTCACTGGGCAGGCTGTCCCAGGGCCCGGCCCAGGTGGCCTCGGAGCCGGCCAGTGAAGGCGCTGCAGGTGATGGTGGCAGGGGTCTGTGGCCAGTGATGCCATCGGGCGGGAGTGGCGTGGGAAAGCTAGAGGGGACCTCGTTTTGTGTGAAAGACACAGACACACGGTGCACAGTTTGGAGGGGGATGCGGAGGCTCTGGGGTTGTACCAGCGTTGAATGAAGACCCTCCAGGGTTGGTGAGACGAGTGGTGAGGGGGACATGCCTTCCTCTGGGTCTGTGTGCGGGAGTCTGCCCTCTGCCTCCTCCCTCTGTGAGGCCAGGATGGGCCCTGGATGTGGTCTGGGGTGGCCCAGGCTGGGACCTAGACTGCTCCGTGGCTGCTGTTGTGTTTCTCCCACACCAGCCCAGGAGGGGGTCATGAGAATGAGGGATCAAGGGCTGTGCAGGAAAAACCGGGGTGCAGAGGCCTAGACGGGGCGTTCTTCTGGAAATGTGTCCTGGTCCTGGTAGGGTGGTCCATTTGGTCCTGGTCCAGGGAGCTGCCAAGGCCTGAAACCTGAGGAGGAGGCCTGCTTGGCGGGCAGAACTGGAAGGGCAGATGGCCAGGTGGTGGGGGTGGGGGTGAGCAGGGGTGGTGCAGGGCGTGCGGTGGGCCTTAGGCCCTCTAGTGGAGGTGGGGGTGATGACTGGGAGGTGTGGTGGGTGGTGGGAAGGACCGTGGAGGACAAGGGGCCTTTCTTGCCTGGGGGGCCCCAGAGGGCTCGGGAGGGAAGCAGAGAGCTTGACTGGAGGGGGCTGTGGAGGGGAGGACACAAGGCTGCCTGGGGACAGTGGGAGGGTCTCCCTGTGACCCCACCCCGTCACCTTTCGGGACTGCGTCTACTGGGGGCCTTGAGGGACCTGACTGCGCTGAGGCCTCAGAGCAAGACCTTGGAAGTGGCTCCAGGCAAACATAGTTGTCTTCAGACCCCAGCTGCTCCCTCCCCCAGGCCACAAAGACGGTTCCGGCCCCTCTGAGGCTGGCCTGTCCTTCTGCAGGCGGACCACGCAACCTGAGGCTGGCGTACAGACACAGTCCCTGCGACGGAGTGGTGCTGGTCCGCCACAAGGAGCAGTGGGGACACGTGTGCAACCAGGAGTGGACGTTGGCAGAGGCATCCGTGGTCTGCAGGCAGCTGGGCTGCGGCCATGCGGTGGGTGCACCCAAGTACGTCCCGTTGCCCGGGGAGATGGTGCGGCCGTGGCTTCACAACGTGTCTTGCAGGGGTGATGAGCCCTCCTTCTGGGAGTGCAGCCTCGGGGCCTGGACGCAGAGCGAGTGCCCTCATGAGTGGGTGGTGGTGGCTCTGTGTGCAAGTAAGTGTGCTGGAGGGGGCTTGGGGAGGGGGAGAAGGGTGGGTCTGGGGGAGGGGAGAAGGGGTCAGGGAAAGGGGGAGGGTCTGGGGAGGGGGGAGGGTGAGTCTGGGGAGGGGAAGGAGGGCCTCTGGGGGGGGAGGGGCTCTGGGGTCTCTGGCTGGGGCTCCTCACTGGGCGTGAGAACCGCCCTCACCTGTAAAGCCTTCCGATCTCCATCTCTCGTGAGTCCTTTATTCCTTCTGTTCCAACAGATGCTTATTTGCAGGGCACTATTCTAGATGCGGGGGGCGGGCAGCGGCGCGTAACTCAGACTAGACCCTGCTGCAGGAGCCTTTCCTCTCCCCCCGGGAGGCAGGGAACAAAGGAGCAGGGCAGTGGTGTGGTGGGGAACACACGGGCGGGTGGGGGCTTGAGGACCACCCTGTCTTCTAGACACTTTAGGCCGAAACATGATTTCCAAAATGAGGAGGGGGCAAATGCTTTCCCTTGGAGGTCTCGCTTGAGGGTCTTCTGCTGTCTTTGGCCACTTAGGTGGCCGAGAACCTGTGAGGTCCCTCTGTAGCATCCCGTCTGTGAGGCTGACCCACTACGCCCAGCATAAAGCGAAAATGCAGGGACCTGGGAAAACAGCAAGGTTTTCAAGACAGTGACAGGCCCAGGCCCCTCTGAGCGGGGGGGGGGGGGGGGGCTGCTGGGTGGGGGGCCTTTGGGACCACCTGCTCTCAGAGAGGGCCCCATGCAGCCCAACACTGAGGCGCTGGAAGGAGCAGGGCTGGGCTCGGGCTGGAACCCAGGCCCAGTGTAGGGAATGCCGTGCCCAAATGGAGTCTGGTCGTTGAGGCAGGCCACAGGCTCCGAGTGGCCAAGCGGCCGGCAGAGTCCCCACCTTTAGCCCCATGGGCCTGTGGTTCTCAGATGGCACCTTTCGGGAGATCCGGCTGGTGAAGGGCCACAGCCCCTGCTCTGGGCTCCCCGAGATCAGGAATGTGAACGGGGTGGATCGCCTCTGCGGCCTGCACGAGGAGGAGGCCACTGTGTTCTGCCGGGAGCTGGGCTGTGGGCCTGTGCTTCAGGCGCCGCGCCGAGATGTGGGTGTCGTCGGGAAGTACATGACGTGCAGGGGCACCGAGCCCACCATCCGGAACTGCAGGCTGAACAACAATCTGCGCAGCGGCTGTGACTTCCAGCAGGACGCGGATGTGGTCTGTACAGGTGAGGCCCCGCGCGCACCGCCCGAGTCCCCAGCGCAGGGCCCTGGGGCAGTTGCTGCTGGGAAGGGTCTCAGTCCTCCCCGCCCAATTGCCCCATCTCCTTCCGCCATTGGGCCCCTTGCCGTCTCAGAGGGATCAGGTCGGGGCGGCCTGGCAGGCAGAGAGGAGAGCCCTGTGCCGGGACCATCTGGCGTTCTCTGGCTCGGAGCTGTTTGGAACAGAGGCCTGGAAGTGAGGGCGCACAAAATTCTCTTGGATGGCCCACAGGGGCCTCCCCGAGGGCCCCGTGTGTTCTCCTTGCAGAGGTGTCCTGGCTCAGAGCCCCCAGGCCGGCGGGGGGCCTGGCTGTCCTGCAGCATTTGAGCTGGTGGAGTTGAGAGTGTCGCGTGTGCGACGCGAGCCGGCTGGCTGGTAGCTGTCCCTCCCAGTCCTGCCTCAAACGGGCAAGTGAAGCGGCCCTCAGGGATGCTGGCTCGGTTCTGGGAATGAGGAAAGGCTGAAGTGAGGTGGATGGGCCCCTGTCTTGGGTGCCCCCAAGAAGGCAGTGACCTGTGGCAGGAGAGGTGCCTTGACCGGGCCTCCAAGACTATACAGAGCCTTAAGGCCCCTGCCCTGGGCAGGCAGAGACTGTGTGACACCTGTGAGCCCCTGGAGGAGGTGGCTCTGTCCTCTGGTCTCGAGAAGTGAGCAGTGACCCCTGCTTTGCTCTAGGTAGAGGGTGTCTGGGCCCTTGGCTCTCCGTTCCTGGCCCGGGCTTGCGGACCTACTGCTTCGGCCCAGGTGCTCGGCCCTGGCTGGAGCCTGTTGCAGTCCGGGGAGGTGGCTGAGCGGTTTGCCTGAGAGCATGACTCCTAACAGAGTTTGTGTTCCCCCCCCCCCCAGGGCACACGGAAGCCCGGCTGGTGGGCGGTGAGCACCCCTGTGCCGGGCGTCTGGAAGTGAGGCGTGGCCTGACCTGGGGCACCGTCTGTGATGACGACCTGGACCAGGCCACGGCCCACGTGGTGTGCCGGGAGCTGCAGTGTGGCTCGGCCGTGTCCACGCCCGGGGGCGCCCACTTCGGTCGGGGCTCTGGGCCTGTGTGGACGGAGGCCTTCCGTTGTGCGGGCAACGAGTCTCTGCTGTTCCACTGCCCTCGGGGGCCGGGGCACCAGTGTGGGCACGGCCAGGATGCCGGGCTCAGATGCTCAGGTGAGACTAGGAGGGCCAGCCTCCAGTAGGCTTCCCTGCCGGGCCCCCTCGGTGACTCCCTCTGGGGGCTCTAAGCTAGGCTCACGAAGATGCCTCTGGCCAGGAGGGTGTGCGTGTTCCGGTTGAGGAAGTGTCGCCTCTGGGTTGAAGGAAGGGGAGGAGAAGGTTGTGCCCCCACCCCCTGCCCCCAGTTGCACACCATAGTCTTCCAGCCCGTGCCTAGAGGCGTGATCTGGCTGCTGAGGGTGAGGAGGGGAGGGAGCTAGTGAGGCAGGCAAGGGCATGGCGTGGACACCGCCCTGGGTACAAAGGACGGAATCAGGTCTGTGGGGGAGGGGGATGCTGACACCCACTCCCCTCCTCAGAGTTCCGGCTGGTTAACGGCAGCAGCAGCTGTGAGGGGCGCGTGGAGCTCCAGGTGCAGCGGGCCTGGGCCCCCATCTGCGCGGCCCACTGGGACTCAGCAGACACCACTGTCCTCTGCCACCAGCTCAACTGTGGCAGCGCGGAGGCCACACCCCCAGGAGGCCACTTTGGGGGCGGGGACGCTCCCATCTGGCCTGATGTGTTTCACTGTGTGGGGACAGAACCCTATTTGTGGAATTGCGCAGTAGGCACCCTTGGGAGCGGGGTCTGTGCCCTGGGGAACGCGGCTGCCGTGGTCTGCTCAGGTGGGTCTGCGGGAGCCGGGCGGGCCGAGGGAGGCTGGGAGTGGGCGGGGTTCTGCCGGGAGGTGGTGGTCCCCTCCCCTTCACAGGCGGAGAGTCCCTCCCCCTGACCCTCTGTCCGGGCGTCCTCCCCAGGTCTCCTCCACGCCCTGCGGCTGAGGGACGGACAGAGCCGCTGCGATGGCCGCGTGGAGGTCTCCCTGGACGGGGTGTGGGGCCGCGTCCTGGACGATGCGTGGGACCTGCGCGGCGCCCACGTGGTGTGCAGGCAGCTGGGCTGCGGACTGGCTGACCGGGCCTACGATGCACCTGCGCCCCAGCGCGGGGCCGTCCCCGTGGGGCTGAGCCACGCGCGCTGTCAGGGCACCGAGACCCGCCTGACTCAGTGCAACGTGTCCGCATCCCCGCTGGTACCCGCGGGGGCCGCGCGGGACGTGGGCGTCGTGTGCTCGGGTGAGTGAGTGCCCGGGCCTCCCGCCCATCTGCCCGCGGGCCGGCCGCCCTGACTCCCGGCGTGTCCCTGCAGGGAGCCTGCGGGTGCGGCTGGCCGCGGGGCCCCACCGCTGTGCGGGGCGCGTGGAGGTGCTGCACGGAGGCGTGTGGGGCACCGTGTGTGACGATGGCTGGGACCTGCGGGACGCCCACGTGGTCTGCCGGCAGCTGGGCTGCGGCCAAGCCCTCCGCGCCCTGGGGGCCGCGCCCTTCGGTGCGGGCTCGGGGCGCATCTGGCTGGACCAGCTGGGCTGCAGCGGCCGCGAGTCTGCGCTGTGGCAGTGCCCGTCGCGGGGCTGGGGCCAGCAGGACTGCGGGCACAAGGAGGACGCGGGCGTCGTCTGCTCAGGTCGGTCCTGTTCGTCCAGTGTCTTCCTGGGGCAGCTGGGTATCAAATGGCCGCGCTGCCCGAGGGAGTGACACAGCGCACACTTGCCTTCCTCGGATTCCGCTCGCCCTCTTCCCGGCTGGACGTGCGCTCTTCACCCTGTTGCGGGAGGGGCGCGGGAAGGGGGTGGGGGACAGGGCGGGACAGGGAACCCCAGGGCGGGTCTGCTCTGATGCTGCTGGCGGTCTCTCATGGTTTGTCCCTCTTTCTGATTTTGTCTTGTTTTATTTTTCCTCTCTTTCCCTGTGTTCATCTCTTTTGTTTCCTAAATGCCAATACGAGTGAGATCATGTGATTATTGTTTTTCTCTGATGGACTTCCCGTAGCAAAATACCCGCTAGTTCCATCCGTGCTGTTGCAAACGGCAAGATTTCATTTTTTTTGGTGGCTGAGTAATACTTCATTGTATATATGAACCACATCTTCTTTATCTGTTGGTGGACATCTAAGCTCTTTCCATAGTTTGGCCATTGTGGACATTGCTGCTATGAACATTGGCGTGCGGCTGTCCCTTCAGATCACGACATTTGTATGTTTGGGGTAAATCTCTAGCAGTGTGATTGCTGAGCCATAGGGCAGCTCTATTCTTAACGCTGTGAGGAGCCTCCCTGCTGTTTTCCAGAGTGGCCGCACCAGTTCACATTCCCACCAACAGTGCGAGAGGCTCCCCTTTCTCTGTATCCTTACCAATATGTGTTATTTCCTGACTTGTCAATTTTGTCCATTCTTACTGGCATAAGATGGTATCTCATGGTGGTTTTGATTTGTATTTCCCTGATGCCGAGTGATGTGGAACATTTTATTCATGTGTCTTTTGGCCATTTGGATGTCTTCTTTGGAGAAATGTCTGTTCATGTCCTTTGCCCATTTCTTGACTGAATTATTTGTTCTTTGGGTGTTGAGTTTGCTAAGTTCTTTTTTTAAAAAAATATTTATTTGACACAGACAGAGATCACAAGTAGGCAGACAGGCAGGCAGAGAGAAAGAGGAAGGAGCAGGCTCCCCACTGAGCAGAGAGCCCCATGCGGGGCTCGATCCCAGGATCCTGAGATCATGACCTGAGCTGAAGGCAGAGGCTTAACCCACTGAGCCACCCAGGCGCCCCATGATAAGTTCTTTATAGATCTTGCATACTATCTGATATGTCACTTGCAAATCCTTTCTACCATTCCGTTGGTTGTCTTTTGGTTTTGTCCTTTGCCGTGCAGAAGCTGTTTATCTTGATAAAGTCTCAACAGTTCACTTTTGTCTTTGTTTCTGTTGCCTTTAGAGATGTGTCTAGTGAGAAGTTGCTATGGCTGAGGTCACAGAGGTTGCTGCCTGTGTTCTGCTCTAGGATTTTGATGCATTATTATCTCACATTTGGGACTTTTGTCCCTTTTGAGTCTATTTTTGTGTATGGCATAAGAAAATTGTCCAGTTTCATTTTTCTGCATGTGGCTGTCCAGTTTTCCCAACACCATTTGTTGAAGAGACTGTCTTTTTTCCATTGGACATTATTTCCTGCTTTGTCGAAGATTAGTTGACCCTAGAGTTGAGGGTCCATTGCTGGGCTCTCTGTTCTGTTCCATTGATCTATGTGTCTGTTTTTGTGCCAGTACCATGCTGTCTTAATGATGACAGCTTTGTAATAGAGCTTGAAGTCTGGAATTGTCATGTCTCCAGCTTTGGTTTTCTTTTTCAACATTCCTTTGACTATTTGGGGTCTTTTCTGATTCCATACAAATTTTAGGATTATTTGTTCCACCTCTGTGGAAAAAGTTGATAGTATTTTGATAGGGATTTCTTTGAATGTGTAGCTTGCTCTGGGCAGCGTAGACCTTTTAACAATATTTGTTCTTCCAATCCATAAGCATGGAATATTTTTCCATTTCCTTGTGTCTTCCTCAATTTCTCTCATGAGTGTGCTATAGTTTTTAGGTATTTTACCTCTTTGGTTGGGTTAATTCCTGGGCATCTTACAGTTTTGGGTGTAATTGTAAATGGGATCATCTCCTTAGTTTCTTCTTCTCCAGTTTCATTGTTAGTGTATATAACTGATTTCTGAGCATTGATTTTATATCCTGACACTTTGCTGAATTCCTGTATGACTTCTAGCAGTCTTAGAGTGGAGTCTTTTGGGATTTCCACATCAAGTATCATATCATCTGCAAATAATGAGAGTTTGACTTCTTCTTTGCCAATTTGGATGCTTTTTACTTCTTTCTGTAGTCCGATTGCTGAGGCCAGGACTGCTAGTACTATGTTGAACACTGGTGGTGAGAGTGGACATCCTTGTCATGTTCCTGACATTAGGGGAAAAGCTCTCAGTTTTCCCCATTGAGAATGATATTCACTGTGGACTTTTCAAATATGACTTCTATGATATTGAGGTACGTTCCCTCTCTCCCTACACTGCAGAGAGTTTGATCAAGAAAGGATGCTGTACTTTGTCAAATGCTTTTCCTGCATCTATTGAGAGGATCCTATGGTTCTTGTTCTTTTTTTTATTAATGTATTGTATCACACTGATTGATTTGTGGTTGTTGAACCAACCTTGCAGCCCAGGAATAAATCCCACTTGGTCGTGGTGAATAATCCTTTTGATGGACTGCTGCAGGGAATGATCCAAATATTTTGGCACCCAGGTTGAGACCTGGTTTGTGACCCCATATGTGATCTGTTCTGGAGAATGTTCCATGTGCAGTGGAGAAGAATGTGTATTCTGTTGCTTTAGGATGGAATGTTCTGAATGTGTCTGTGAAGTCCTTCTGGTCCAGTGTGTCATTCAAAGCCCTTGTTTCCTTGTTGATCTTCTGCTTAGATGATCTGTCCATTGCCATGAGTGGGGTGTTAAAGTCCCCTACTACTATTGTATTATTACTCATGTGTTTCTTTAATTTTGTTATTTACTGGTTTATATAATTGACTGCTCCCATGTTAGGGGCATAGATATTTATAATTATTGGATCTTCTTGTTGGATAAACCCTTAAATTATGATATAGGGTCCTTCCTCATGTTTTTTTACAGTCTTTGGTTGAAAATGTAATTTGTCTGATTTGGGATTGTTACTCCAGCTTTCTTTTGATGTCCATTAGCATGATAAATATTCTCCATGCCCTCACTTTCAATCTGCAGGTGCCTTTGGGTCTAAAATGAGTCTCTTCCAGATAGCATATTGATGAGTCGTGGTTTTTTAAATCCATTCCAATACCCTGTGCCTTTTGATTGGGGCATTCAGTCTATTTACCTTTGGAGTAACTATTGAAAGATATGAATTTAGGGCCATTGTATTACCTGTAACATCCCTGTTTCTGTATATTGTCTCTGTTCCTTTTTGGTCTCTGTTACTTTTGGACTCTCTCTTAGCTTAAAGGATCCCCTTTAATATTTCTTGCAGGGCTGGTTTAGTGATCACAAATTCTTTTAGTTTCTGTTTGTCCTGGAAGATTTTGATCTTTTCTTCTACTCTGAATGACAGTCTTGAGGGATAAAGTATTATGGGCTGCTAAATTTTTCTCATTTAGCACTTGGATTATTCTGTATTTTGAACGATTTCCAAGGACGGATTTCTGGACAATTAACTGACACCCGCTAAGATCCTGCAGCTGGGGATTCATTCTGGTCCCCTGAGGTTAACATTTCCCTGCCTCCCTGGGGTGGGAGATTGTCATGGGGGTGTGTGATTGAGGGGTTAGATGCCCATGAGCAACATTGATCCTGGTGCTGCGACCCTCTACGTTTTGGCTCCTCCCTTGGAAATTTCCCCTGGCCTGACTGCTCTTTTCTTCCAGGGTCAGTGGCTCTGAGGCTGCGAGGTGGCATTCACCACTGTGCTGGGTGGCTGGATGTGTTCTACAATGGGACATGGGGCGCCGTGTGCAGTAATGCCCTGAAGGACATCTCCTTGTCCATCATCTGCAAGCAGTTGGGCTGTGGGGAGCAGGGCTGGCTAGAGAACAAGCCTGTCCACAGCAGCTTGGGCACCTCCTGGGTGGATGACATCGAGTGCCGCAGGCTGAGGAACTCCACGCTGTGGCAGTGCCCCTCGGCGCCATGGCACCCACACTCCTGTGCCCCTGGAGAGGAGGTCTGGATCACCTGTGCAGGTGGGACATGGGCAGTTTCTGAGAGCTCACCCACAGGAGCTGCCACTGATCCTGACTCAGGGCCTGGCATCCTGTGGGTTCTACAGACTTCATTCTGAAGCTTTTCAGGGCAATTACAATGGGATGGTGACTATGTAATCCAATAGGATTGTCAGAGAAAATGATACAGGATTCCGGGGAGACCCTCAACTGCTCATCCACCCACAGCTGCCCAGGTACCCTTTCGCCCATTTCCCTGTCCACCCTTCATCTTGGTCCTGCCCTGCAGTGACCACAGCTCCCTTTTTCAGAGGAGGGTATGCTGCGTGTGCGTGGGGGCAAGGACAGCTGCTCTGGCCGTGTGGAGCTCTGGCATGCTGGCTCCTGGGGCACCGTGTGTGATGATTCCTGGGACCTGGCAGATGCAGAGGTCGTGTGCCGCCAGCTGGGCTGTGGCCCAGCTCTGGGTGCCCTTGCAGGGGCCGCCTTCGGGCCAGGCTCGGGCCCTGTGTGGCTGGATGAGGTGGGGTGCCGTGGCAGCGAGTCGTCCCTGTGGAGCTGTCCTGCAGAGCCATGGGGACTTGGAGACTGTGGACACAAGGAGGATGCTGGTGTGCACTGCTCCCGTGAGTGGGCAGGGGGCAGTGGGCCAGGCAGGGTGGGAGGGATTGCTGGGGGCTGGGGTGGGCGTTGCCAGAAGAGGTCCTTGGAATATCCCCCAAAACGTGGCCCTAAGGCTGTACCTGAGCTGGGTTCCTCTGGCTGCCTCTGTGGCTGTCCCATGGCATGTTGGGCTCAGGCTGAGTGGGACTGGGACACTTGGCTGAGGGTCTGGGCTGCCCAGGGCTGTGGCTGCCTCCCCTCCTTTGCCCTCGGATCCCTCTGATTTCTCCTGCAGGTGACAGGGGAACCACGGCCTTGCCACCGGCACTGGCACAGACATCGGGTAGGTGTGTTCTCCCCCAAGTCTCAGCTCATGCCCTCCTGTCTGGTCCCAACTCAGAGGGGCCCTACAATGGGTTCTGCACAGAGGGGTGCCCTGGAGTTTCCTATGGGTGCCAAGGCCCCAGGCAGCCCCTCCTTAGGTTGGTTGGGCCAAGGTCTGGAGGACCAGGAACACCCCTTCCTCTGAGGAAGAGGGCCAGCCTATATGGAGGGCCAAGCCAAGCCCAGGCCTTGACCAGTCATTTCTCTGGGGTCTTTCTTTTACCGGCTGGGGGGTTTGACCTGGGAACACTCTCACTCCCTTCTGGCCCCCTCCCTCCTGGTACTTCTCTCTCCTGGCCCCCTCCCTCCTGTGTCCCCCCCTTCCTCACCTTTGCCCTGTGACCTCAGGGCTATCTCTAGGAGAGGAGCACAAGGCCCATCTCTCCTGTGGGTGTCTTCCCCCTCCCTGAGAGGCTCAGGTGGTCCAGACCCAAGGTCACAATACCCCAGGCACACAGGGGAGACCCCACCTCTCACTGTCCCCACAGGCCACCCCTCAGCCCCTTCGCCTGCCCTCAAGACCAGGAACCTGCCCATGACGTTTTGCCTTGTCCTCGGCACCCTTCTGGTTATCGTCTCCCTGGTCCTGGGGGTGCAATGGTACCGTGGCAGAGCCCATAGGGGTAGGTGGGTGTGGCTGGGAGCATGTGCTCTGGGGATGGGGATGCCGGGGGTGCACACTCCGAGACCCTAGCCCTTCACAGGCCCCTTCTCTCCTGGGAACTGCTCTGCATGTCTGGTCTCACCCAGACCCCACTGCATGGTGACTTCTCAGTGACACCCTTGGGCCCATGAGTTTCCAGGGTCAGGGAACCATGGACCCTGCTCTGCTTCTGAGAGGTGGCCTGGGTGTGAAAACAAGTCCCCAGGGGTGTCCCGATTCCTTATGCCATCTGTGTGGTGGGGTTGAACAGCCATGGGAGCCCAGGGAGACGTGTGGCCCCTTGTGGGAGACGTTGCTCTTGGTAGGCCAGGCTACACGGGAGACCCCACAGGGCCAGCAGGGGTTGGGCTCAGACGGAGGGAGGGTCTCTTCTAGGGGGCTCTGGTGTGGCCTTTTCAGGTTCCAGAATGTTGGGGAGTCTGGCCTCGGAAGCTGTTTATGAGGACATTGGAGCTGTCCCCATGGGGGAGAAAGACGAGGGACCCAGAGTGTCCCAGGACCTGGCTCTGGAGGAGGAGTATGACGATGCAGCGGAGCCAGACCTGGGCCCTGAGGAGGAGGAGGAAGAGGAGGAGGCACCCCTGAGCCCCACCGGTGTGCACCTCTGCATGCTGGCATCTGTCGCGCTCTTCCTTCTGTACTGCTCCTATGTGCGGGGCTCTGCACTGGCCAGTGCCTACATTTAAAGACCCTGAGAGCCATCTGCCCGTGTGTCCATGTCCCTCACTCCTGCGCCACAGGCTGGGTTGTCCCTTCAGAGCTGCTCCCTCGACAGGAATCTTCTTGTGGGGGATGTGGAGTTTAGAGAGGGTCCTGCAGTTTCCCTTGGGTTTCTTTTCATGGCTGCCCCCAGGGTTCCTCTAGTGCCTTGTCCTGTTCGGCTGCAGGGGCCTGAGCCGTCAGGGTGGGAGGGGGTACAGTGTGACCCTGGCTCTAGTCCTTGTCTGGCCTCTGGTTTCAAGTGACACACCAGGGCCCAGAAGTGGTGGGGGCTCGGAGGGGTGGCCAAGGGGCCCAACGTGCGTCTTTCTCCTTCAACACAGGTGGGGCTCCTTGTAGCCTCTGCCCCAAAGCTTGGCCTGAGACAGAAGACACAGCATGCCCTGGGACGTGATGACAGTGAGCTGGCCATGGCGACATCAGTGACACGGGGTGGGGGTGGGGCGGTTGGGGAGGAAGCCCAGGCCCTGGGGGGCTTTCATTGTCCTCACTTCAAAAGGAGATGTCATTAAAGTCCCTTTGAACTCACTCATTCATGCATTAATTCATCTCAGGAGCATTCCTCAGACCACCTCTCCCAGCCCAGGTGCAGTTCTCAGCGACCCCCTCTTCGCCTTGGTCCCATGTGGGCGCGCGTCTTCCGCGATCCGCACCCTCAGCGTCCTGCTCACGTGGGTCTCGGGCGTGCATCGTCGGCGTGGGGCGTCGTCGGAGCGGGGCCCGGAAGAACCAGCTCCTGGAGCGCCGCCTCGCAGAGAGCGCAGGAACCGGCCCCGGTGTTCTGCCGTGTCGGGGTCCCCAGCGCTCACAGAGGGACGCAGCCCTTTGTGGCCACGCCCACTCTGGCCACTGCCTGCCCCCCTCGCTCCCTCCCACCATTCCCCCCGACACACCCTCCCCAACCAGGTCCCCACCTGGACCCCAACCAGGACCACACCCCTGACCACATTCTCCCTGACCACACGCTGGCCACACCCTCTGCATCTTTGCACTGGACATCCCGCGGGCCTGGGGGTTGGGGGAAGGTGCAGCAGGAGTGCGTCCCTGGGGTCAGGAAGGAGAGAAGGGAGCTGGCAGGAACTGGGGACATCCCTCTGGGGGTCTGGGCATGGGACAGGGGACCTGGAAGACGCGGAGAGCAGTGTAAGGGTGTCAGCTGAGCAGAGAGGGTCGGGAGTGTGCAAGGTTCCCCTACGTGTGCCGCACTTCCCAAGTGCTTAGTGCTGCCCGGGCTGGACGGTGCCCCCTCCGGCTATGTGCCGAGCTCTCTCCCAGGGGCCCTCGCCCTTTCAGTCCCTTTGTAGGGTTCTGATTAGGCAGCTTGTGAGTGAAGTGCATTGGGGGACCCACTCGAAGCAACTGCAGGTCCCTGGTGCCCTGAGACCCGAGCTGGGGGTGCCACTTAGTGCTGGGAGAGGCTGTGGCTCAGGAGCTGTTGCCCAGAGGGTTCTGCGGATGGGGGCCTCCTGCCCTCTCCAGGCTCTCCTTGCCTCCTCCATACTGTCTGAAAACCTGAGCGGCCCTCTCGAAAACGGGTCATCTGGCAAAGCTTTGGATAGCAGCCATTACTGATCTGATTCTGTTTATAAAATAATACGCGTTTCTTAGCGCAAATGCAAAAACTTATAGAACCAAGAAAGAGGTTGGAAAACACTTGTTCTACACCCAGAAATGAACACCTCGGCATCCTGATCGACACCCACGAGACCTTTTCTATGCACTGATGCGCATCTATGAGTGCGGTTGACGCGGTGCATGGTCCGTGTGCTGCGTGTTTCGCTCCGGAGACGCGCAGACGTGCCCGTGTTAAGTGCCCGATGTCTGCCGAGTAGCCCTCCGCACGTGTCTTCTATCATTTATCCTCACTCCGTTGCACTTGTGACGGCTCTCTGAAGCCCCCGTCCTCACAAAGAGAGGTGTGTGCACCCTTCGTGATGGCTGACCACAGTCAGGCATTTTTTAAGGGTTCCGAGCAGATTGCTGTCTGTCCACAACGCCCCCGGAGCTTGGATTGACCTTTTGCGTGGGGCAAGGGAAGGTGGGGCCTCCAGGAAGCCTCCAGGAGCCTCACACCTGGGTCTGTGGGAAGCCCAGCCCAGGCCTCCCCACCTGCCACTGGTGCTGTGTGGGTGTGGCAGGGTGGCCCTGGGCGGCTGGGAGGTGGGCGGCGCTTCCTTCCCGAACTGCTCCCTGCTGAGCTGCAGCCCACCTCCTGCAGGGGCATGGGGCCCCCTCTCCGTGCCCAGGGGGCTGCAGCGGTGGGAGACCCCTCCTCCTGGCCTGTTGGATGCCCCCTCCAGGTGAGTGTGCTGCTGTCCACAGGGCCCTGGGCTCCAAGAGGTCCCCGAGCGGAGGGGACCACAGCACCTGGGCCCCAGAGAGACGGGCTGTCTCAGCCCTTTGCAGGCAGAGTGAACCGTCTGTGTTCAGGTGAAGAGCCGAGACCCTCACTCTGTGGAGATTCCTCAGGAAAGGATCCTCGGGCGTTCATTTTTGCTAAATCTTTAATTTCTTAATGTCATGGACACCATTGAAATAAAGTGTGAGCAAACTTAGGAAAATTAAAATTAAGGATCCAAATTGAGATGGAAGGTGAATATTTGATCTCTAATTTTTGAAATTTCTGGACCAAGGGTCCTTGAGTGCAGCATTTTTGCCATGTACAGCCTTCCTGTGCTCTCGCTCCGGAGGCCGTGTCTGGGGGTCACTGGGGCTGCTGGGAGCAGACAACACTGGGAGGCCCTGGCGCATATGCCCCCCTGCCCCCACAAGGGCTCTGAGTGCCCTGGTCGGGCTGTGACTAGGCACCAGGGTTGAAGACTGACCAGGCGATGCACGTTCCAGTCAGGCACACAGTCCCGGCCTGGGGAAGGGGCCCTAGGCCCCCAGGACAGAGCTGAGGGTGCTGTGTTCATCTATCCCTGGCCCCCACGTGGCCTGAGGAGGTGGGAAGTGAGCCTTTGCTGTCACAGTCTGCGTGGGGCTGGGACCTGGGAGACGCTGAGGGACGAGACGGTCCTCCTAATCCACGGGTCGCCCCACCCCCAGACTTTCAGTCCTGGCCTAAGGACCCCTTGGCCCATGGGGGCTGTGCTGGGCCAAGGGATCCTGGTCCTCCTGTGTCCTTCTTCCCTGTGGGCCTGGAGGGTGGGGCAGTCGGTCCCTTGCCCGGAGGCCTGCCAAACGTCTCCCCTGCCCTAGATGGACTGTTTCAGTTCAGTGTCCTCCCCAGGCCACAAGGAGGCCCAGCTGGGGTGCGCCGGGCACCCCTGTGCCAGCCTCTGGAAGTGAGGTGTGGCCTGACCTGGGGCACCGTCTCTAATGCCCACCTGGACTGGGCCAAGGCCCACGTGGTGTGCCGGGAGCTGCAGTGTGGCTGGGCGGTGTCCACGCCTGGAGGCGCCCAGTTCAGCCAGGGCTCCGGGCCTGTGTGGACGGAGGCCTTCCGTGGTGCAGGTGTCTCTGCTGTCCCACTGCCCTCGGGGGCCGGGGCACCAGCGTGGGCACCGCCCGGAGGCCGGGCTCAGATGGGAAGCAGGAAGATTGTGTTTTCTTTCGCTGTGAAGGGCACTGTTCTCTCACTTTCCTTTGGCGTTGGTCATCGCTGCTCTGTAGAGGTTCAGCTGATTTTTATGTATTGATCTTGTACCATCAACTTTCCTGAATTTATTTAATAGTTTCTTTTTTTAAGGATTCTGTAGGGTTTTCTACATAGAGGATCATGTCTCTGTGAATACAGATATTTTACTTGTTTTTCCCATCTGAATGCCTTTTTCTTTTTTCTTGCCTCATTGTTCAACTAGAGCGTGCATCTGGCATTGACTGGGAGCCATGGGAAAGGGGTCCCATCTGCCCCCGCTGCGAGGGGAGCTTGCCGGCCACCGCCGCTGAGCCCCGTGCACGCTGTGGGCTTTTCACGTCCGGCCTGGGTTGTGTTGAGAAACGCTCCTTTCCTTTCCAGCTGAAGGGTTTTCCCCTGCCACGCGGCTGGGTGGTGTCGGACACCCTCTCTGCCTCAGTCCGGACACTCATGTTCCATTGTCTCCTTTATGAGCGAAGTGGACAGTCTGGGGCTGGGCTTTTCTTTGCTCAGAGATTTTGGTTTACTCATTCATTCTCTTTATTTTTTATAAGTCTTCTCAGATTTTCTGTTTATTTTGGGTCAGTTTGGTAGTTGGTGTTTCTGGAGATCTGCGCGTTCCCTCTGGGTTTTGTCGCGTGCTGGCTCCCGGCGCACCACGTTCACTTCTGTTCTGTTGGGTTGGAATGCCTCCACTTCTGTTTCTGAGTTTAGGAACTTGAGGCTTTTCTAATGTTTTCATGGTCAATCTAGATAAATGTGAATTTTATTTACCTTTTCAAAAAATATTTTATTTACTTAACAGGGAGAGAGTGAGAGAAGGAACATAAGTGGGGGAGGGGCAGAGGGAGAAGCAGGCCTCCTGTGGAGCAGGGAGCCGCACCGGAACTCGATCCCAGGACCCCGAAATCATGACCTGAGCTGACAGCCAGAGTCAGACGCTCAACCGACCGAGCCACCAAGGCGCCCTTGGCTTGCACATCTTCCAACGAGAAATCTGCTTGCGGTTTTTTATGTTTGTTCTTTCATGTGTGACCTTTCTTTATGCCTTTGATTCCTCTTACGGTTCGCTACTGATTGTCAGACATTGCACAACGGTGAGTTTTGATGGGTTGTTATGTGTTCATGCTGCTTGTGGTGACTGTGGGGATTCCTGTATCTAGAAAATCTTTGAAAAACTTTTGACCAATTTTCTTTGCTGTTTCCACCCCTCACTCCAGTCTTGGGAATCCACTTACATATCTGACAGATGCTCAATATTGCCTTATGGGTCACCTGAGATGCTCACTTTTCAGTCTATTCTACTTCACCTAGCTTTTTTTTTTTTTTTTTAAATTTTATTTATCTATTTATTTGTCAGAGAGAGAGAGAGCGCGAGCACAAGTAGGCAGAGTGGAGGCAGAGGCAGAGAGAGGAGCAGGCTCACCGCTGAGCAAGGAGCCCAATGCAGGACTTGATCCCAGGACCCGGGGATCATGACCTCAGCCGAAGGCAGCAGCTTAACCACTGAGCCACCCAGGCGCCCCAGGCTTAACTTCTTAACAATTTAAATTCAGTTAGGCAGGTATAGCACCTCATAGTTTTTGATGTAGTGTTCAACGACTCATTAGTTGTGTACAACACCCCATGCTCATCACATGTGCCCTCCTTAATGCCCAGCACCCTGTTACGCCCCCTCCAACCCCTCTCGCCCCTGACCCTTGTTTGTCTCCCGGGGTCCAGAGTCTCTCATGGTTCGTCTCCATCTCTGATTTCCCCCGCTTCAGTTTCCCTCCCTTCCCTTATGGTCCTCTGCTCTGTTCCTTATGTTTCACATATAAGTGAAACCATATCATAATTGTCTTTCTCTGCCTGACTTCTTTTACTCAGCATAATCTCCTTCAGTCCCGTCCATGTTGATGCAGATGGTGGGTATTCATCCTTTCTGATGGAAGCATAATACTCCATTCTATATACGGACCATATCTTTTTTATCCATTAGTCCATTGAAGGGTGTCTTGGCTCTTTCCAGTTTGGCGACTATGGCCATTGTTGCTATGAACTTTGGGGTAGAGATGGCCCTTCTTTTCACTACATCTGTATCTTTGGGATAAATACCCAGTAGTACAATTTCAGGGTCACAGGGAAGCTCTATTTTTAATTTCTTAAGGAATCTCCACCCTGTTTTCCAAAGTGGCCACACCAACTTGCATTCCCACCAACAGTGGAAGAGGGTTCCCCTTTCTCCACATCCTTGCCAACATTTGGTTTTCCTGTCTTATTGATTTTTGCCATTCTAACTGGTGTGAGGTGGTATTTCATTGTGGTTTTGATTTACATTTCCCTGATGGCTAATGATGTTGAACATTTTTCACGTGTCTGTTAGCCATTTGTATGTCTTCATTGGAGAAGTGTCTGTTCATGTCTTCTGCCCATTTTTTGACATGATTATCTGTTTTTTGAGGGTTGAGTTTGAGGAGTTCTTTACAGATCTTCTTTATCAGCCCTTTGTCTATAGTGTCATTTGCGAATATCTTCTTCCATTCTGTAGGTTGCCTCTATGTTTTGTTGGCTGTTTCCTTTGCTGTGCAAAAGATTTTGATCTTGATGAAGCTCCCAAATTTCATTTTTTCTTTTGTTCCCATTGCCTTTGGAGATGTGTCTTGAAAGTTGCTGTGGCCAATAAATACCTGGTTAAATAAAATCACTTTATAAAAGAAAAAAATTATAAAAATCTATAAATGCTATGATAAATAGCTATCCAGTATTTGTTTAGCAATGCACAACAAAAGTTTTCTCGTAGAACATAAAAGAACAAGTTAACGGGGACTACTCTGGGGATAGAAATGGGGTGTGTGTGCAAGGGGGAGGGCAGGTCCAGGGAAGACCAAGCATCTGTTGGAACTGTTCCCACTGTCTTCATGTAACAGTTCGCAGTGGTGATAAATACATATCTACTCTTGTATAGAGGAAGTGGGAAAAGTTATTCAAGGTTAATTATAATCAGATTTTTTGTTTGATTGTCCTAACCCACTGAGGTGATGTGCTACATTAGGGATCTTCACAGCTTTATGTGGTAAAATCAGTTACAATTTAGAAATACGACTAAGTGCTTGCAAAATTGGGAGATGAATTCTAAGTGGCTAGAGTGCCCAAAGGGAGCAACTGAAGCCATTTTTATGTGCTGAGTCGCCAGCGGCTAGTGCCAAGCAACATCCTGTGGTCAATTCATTTGTCTCCTGGAGTCAGGCAAGATGAGAATGACAGAAACTCAGATGCTGGCTGGCTGGTTGGAAACATTCATGTGGTTACTATTTTGAGAGGATTTAGAAGAACTCTTTTCCCTACGATACTGTTTTCAGCACTCAAGGACAGTGTCACCCTTCGAAGCAGCCTATGGTGCTTCCCACAGCCTGCCAATGGTGTATCCAGGACCTGGTCACGGGGGAACTCGTGTGCTGTGTGGTGTCTGTCCCATGGAGCCCCGGGAACTGCCTGTGGCTGAGCCATGCCATATAGAGGTGACCCATGGCCTACAGACCACCGGCGTGTTCGGGGGGACTACAGCACAGCCCAGCTGGCTAAACTACCCATATTTACTAAAAACGGTACCTTCAAAAACTCAGATTATGATACTGACAACTTTTCTTTTTTAAAAACGTACTTACTTAGATTCTATTTAGTTAACATATATATGCTATATTATTAGTCTCAGAGGTAAAGTTCAGTGATTCATCAGTTGCACACAACACCCGGCGCTCGTTACGTCACGTGTCCTCCTCGGTGCCCCTCCCCCAGTTACCCTGTTCCCCGCTTGTCCCCGCCAGCAAACCTCAGTTTGTTTCCTGGATTTAAAAGTCTTTTATGGTTTGCCTCCCTCTCTGTTTTTATCTTATTTTATTTTCCCTCCCTTCTCCTCTGATCTTCTGTTTTGTCCCTAAACTCCACATGAGTGAGCTCATATGATAACCGTCTTTCTCTGACTGACTTATTTTGCTCAGCACAACACCCTCTAGTTCCATCCATGTTGTTGGCAAGATTTCATTCTTGTGGTGGCTGAGTAATGTCCCATTGTACATCTATCCCATCTTCTTTATCCATTCATCTGTCTATGGACAGATGGGCTCTTTCCAGAGTTTGGCTACCAGGGACATTGCTGCTATAAACATTGAAGTGCAGGTGTCCCTTCAGATCACTATGCTTGTATCTTTTGGATAAATACCCGGTAACGCTATTGCTGGGTCATAGGGTAGCTCTATTTTTAACTTCCTGAGGAATCTCCACACTGTTTTCCAGAGTGGCTGCACCAGCTTGCATTCCCAGCAGCAGTGTAAGAAAGTTCCCCTTTCTTCCCGTCCTCGCCAACACCTGTTGTTTCTTGTGTTGTTAATTTTTTTTGTGCTGTTAATTTTAGCCATTCTGATCAATGATACTGACATCTTTTTATTTTATCTTATTTTTTCAGTGTTCCAAGACTCATTGTTTATGCTCCACACCCAGTGCTCCATGCAATCTGTGCCCTCCTGAGTACCCACCACCAGGCTCACCCAACCCCCCACCCCTCCCTTCCAAATCCCTCAATTTTTTCCTCAGAGCCCACAGTCTCACGGTTCATCTTCTTCTCCGATTTCCCCCAATTCAATTTTCCTTTCTTATTCCTAATGTCCTCCACTATTCCTTAATCTCCACAAGTAAGTGAAGCCATATAATTGACACTCTCTGCTTGACTTATTTTACTCAGCATAATCTCCAGTCCCATCCACGTTGATACAAAAGTTGGGTATTCATCCTTTCTGATGGCTGAGGAATATTCCATAGTGTATACGGACCACATCTTATTTATCCATTCGTCCGTTGAAGGGCATCTTGGCTCTTTCTACAGTTTGGTGATTGTGGCCATTGCTGCTATGACAACTTTTCTTTAAACAAACAGGATATGAATTAGAATTATCTGCTAAACAGAGGAATTTCATTGAGGGGTTCCTATAGTTTTCTCTGTGTTGAGGAAGAATACCAGATACCATGATGGGCACATAGTGGGAGACAGGAAAGTCTTGATTTTATCCTAAGTCGGGTGTACTCATACCTTAGCTTATGAAGCACCCCCCAGGGAACCTGTTAAAATGAAAATTCTGATTCATTAGTTTTTAAAAAACATCTTATTTATTTATCAGAGAGAGAGAGAGAGAGAGAACAAAAAAGGGGAGGGGCATGCAGATGGGGAAGCAGGCTCCTTGCTGAGCAAGGAGCCGGCTGTGGGACTTGATCCTAGAACCCTGGGATCATAACCTGAGCTGAAGGGACACCCTTAATTGACTGAGCCACTCAGGCACCCTTCAGTGATTTAAAAAAATCTTTGTATTTGTTTACTTATGAGAAAGCAAGTGTGAGGGGGGAGGGCAAAAGTGAGCACAAGCAGGGGAGTGGCTGGCAGAGGGAGAGGGAGACACAGACTCCCAGCGGAGCAGGGAGCCTGATGCAGGACTCGACCCCAGGACCCCGAGACCACGACCTGAGCCAAGGCAGATGCTTAACTGCCTGACACCCAGGTGCCCCATTATTTCAGTATTTTTATAAATATGGCAATGTTTGCCACCTACATCTATTTATTTCCAACTTGTTTTTCTTCCTTACATTATGCTTTTATTATATTGTCCCCATGGATAAAACACCCAACAGGAAATTCCAGGTGTGATGTATTTCCACATTAAATGGATGGATTCGGGATGATAGCCCAGGTGTGGTAAATCCACAGCTCGCTTCCTTATGTTCTCACTGATGGGCACTTAGGCAGTTTCCACTTTTTGCCACCGCACGAAGTGATGGAACGGACAACGGTGAGCCCGTGTGCTGTGTCTGTAGGCAGGAGCAGCCAGCAGGGAGACTGTCCCATAGTGGGGTTTGCGCGTCTTCGTCTTTGACAGATGTGACAAGTCAGAGGCACTGTGCATCATTTGTCATTTATTTACCACCTCTTGTGCTCCAGGTCCCGTGTTTTGTGAGGATGCAGTGGTGTGCAAAATCCAGAGCCCCTTTCTTAATGAAACCCAGTGCGACAGATATTAATTACATAATCGATTGAATGATTAGCTGTGAGGGAAATAAGAAAGCACTAGGAGCAGATAGTGGAGAGACCGAACTCAGGCTGGCTAGGGAAAAACTACTCAGGATTGAATGTGCAGCAGGGGTGTGAAAAGAGCATGTGTTAAGCAGTAAATAGTGTCCCACGTGGAAGGAGCAATGTGCACACGAGACTCGAAGGGGGTGTTGCTGTGGCTCATGAGGTTTCTGTCGCGTCCCTGGGCTGGGGATTCCAAGGCAGTCATTGCACGGGACGGGAGAGGGTGTAGTCCGTGCTCTCCAGAGAAACCACCAGTAGGAGGTACACGTACTTTTGGACTTGTGGTGATCTGTATCTATATCTATTCACACACATACACACACATAGATAACATGCACATATATACACATATGCACATGTAATCACATGCATGATATGGTACAATACGGTGTGCATATATGTATGTATCTACTTATGTTCATATATACATAGATTTGGAGGTTTATTATTGGGGAGTGGCTGATGCATTTATGGAAGACAAGAAGCCCCACTACCAGCCGTTTGCAAACTGTAGAACCACAAGACCTGATGGAGTCATTCAGCCCAAGACCAGACTTCCAAACCGGGGACAATTTGTAGTCCTCTTCTGAGTCTCCAGCCAAGGAAGCAAACATACCCTTCCTTCTCTTTTTTGTTCCATCCGGCTCTCAGCGCCCCCGTGACGCCCACCCCCACTGGGGAGGAAGATCTATGACCTTCTTTACCCGGCTTGTCCATTCAGATGCTAATCTCTCCCAGACACACCCGAAATAACGTCCAACCGGCTGTCTGTGTGTCCCAGAGCGCAGTCAGGTCCACACACGAGGTCCACCATGGCAGGAGCCTCCCCTCTGCAATCTGGAGCTGAGACCCATGTGGCCTGAGCAGAGCTTCGGGTAGGTTTTCAGGGGCATTTTGTTTGTTTGTTTGCAGGGGCATTTATGATGGAGTTGAGCTGGCTCCCACCTCATGAAAGTCAGCAAGACAAAGATAGAGACTCTGGTTTGGTGTGTGGTCCAGGGGTCTGAGAAGTAACCAACACATCCATTGCACCTTACCGTGTGTTATATTCCAGGAACTCCAAACTTCCAGTGACAGGTGGGCAAAAGCCACAAGTCACTGCGATGTTAGAGAGAACTCATATAGGAATATTTTCTCAATAAAGCTGTGTTTTGAGTCACATAGAAAGAGGGTATTTATAACAGGTGGGATACATCCCATAAGGGTCAGTGGTCAGAGAGCAACAAAGAACACAACTTTAGAGACTGCCAATTTACAGGTTTTTGACCACGAGTATCAAGACTTTCCTGAGGGCTGCTGTGACATCCTTGTTCTTCAGGCTGTAGATGAGAGGGTTCAAGGTGGGGCTCACCGTGGAATAGAGTACAGCCATCACCTTGCCCATCCCGGGGGAGTAGCTGGAGCCGGGGCTCAGATAGGTGTAGATGATGGTGGAGTAGTACAAGGTGACCACGGTGAGATGGGAGGAGCAGGTAGAGAAGGCTCGCTGCTTCCCCTCGGCTGTGCGAATCTTCAGGATGGTGACGATGATGAAGCCATAGGACACCATGGTGAGCAGGAAGTTCAGCATGGCAAAGAAGATGTCGGCCATGACTGCCATGATGTTATTCACATATGTGGAGGAGCAGGAGAGTAACAGCAGAGGGGGGATCTCACAGAAGAAGTGATCAATCACGTTGGGGCCGCAGAAGTTCAGCCGCAACATCAGGCAGGCATTGACGCCAGCTCCTAGCACGCTGATGCCCCACACGGCTCCAGCCAGCACGGCGCACACCCCCGGGCCCATCATGGAGCTATAGTGCAGTGGCTGGCAGATGGCCACGTAACGGTCATAGGCCATAGCGGTGAAGAGCAGCACCTCCCCGGCCACTGACCACGACAGGAAGTACATCTGGGCCATGCAGCCTCTGTAGGAGATGCTTCTCTTCTCTGCCACCAGGATCGCGAGCAGTTTGGGTACCACGGTGCATGTACAGATGATGTCCAGCACAGACAGGTTGACCAGGAAGAAGTACATGGGTGTGTGGAGCCTGGAGCTGAAGGCGACGGCCACAATCATGAGGCAGTTGCCACAGAGGGCCGTGGCGTAGAGGCAGAGGAAGAGGTTGAAGTAGAGAAGATGGAGCTGCGGCCTTTCCGAGAAGCCCTGCAGGATGAATTCCGTCACTCGCGTCTGATTCCTCATGGCCTTTGACCCGTCTGTTCAAGCTCTTTCCTGTTCGGCAGCTGGGCTGGAAAAAAGTGTGTGGAATTAGTGGTCTAAGTGTGGAATAAGTGAATATGCCAGACTCTCCCAGAATTTAATCCTTTCGTATTTCATTAGACTCAGACATCACCGGCTAACAAGCTCCTCTCAGGGAAATGGGCGGGTGTGCTCGCTCTTGCTTCCTCCTGCCGCCATGGCACCCAGGACCCCTGCCCACAAACACCCCACCGCGGCATGACGGCCTCCCACAGTGGTCCCCCGACCATGCCATGTCCCTGTGAGGCCCTTCAGGAGACGATGCCCAGTGTGCACGGTCGGCCTGAAAGTATCTCCATGTCCTGTCCTGGCCCAGGAGTACCAGGCATTACCCCCTCTTCCACCCTCCGCCCCTTCCTCTGCCCGGTCCCCCCGGGTCCCTTCACATTCCTTGATGAGCTGCCCCAGACATGAGGCAGTGGACATCAGTGGACGTCACACCCGACATGGAGCCTGGGCTCTGCTTAGGGGGACAGAGGATGATGGAGGCAGGAGGGCTGGTGGGAGACCTAAGTCACCGAGGGGGATGAACATGAGGTGCAGGCTGGGAGGTGCAGTCGGGACCAGACTGGGAAGGTCAGAGGGGATACAGGCCTTCTTGGAAGCAGGGAGGATCTTACAGGTTGAGGGTCCAGGGCAGTCCCACCAGAAGAGAGCAGAACGGATTCTGTCCCCGTGACTTCCCCGTCCTGGGAAGGGGGCATCCAGTCCAGGGCAGGCATCAAAGAGCCTGATGGCAACTCCCAGCTGCTTCTGCAGGGGTGACCTTGTCCATAGCTCTTATTCCGGCTGGGTTTGTGCTGGCACAACAGAGATTAGCACGATTTTTGGTGTGTTTTATATTTCTCAGTCATGTTTCTTGTATGATAACAGACACAGGGTAACAGTTCGAGGATGAACCTGTACATGACAAGGGGATATGTCGGGCTCATTGAGAAGGCAGGCACACAGTCACACAGCAGATAGAGTCATCGTGGTCGCACCCGGCCACAAGCACACTCTGCGTATCTGCAGACGCACTGGCCCTTCTCAGATGGCCAGCAAGGGACTTCCGAGAAAGCTGTGCAGCCGTTGCAGAACAGATGACAGTATTACTACTGAGTGGGGACATCTTCCAACCGAAGCCCAGATCAGCCTCCGGGGAAGTCCATCGGGAGCCGGAGACAGCCCAACTCTGTGTGCCTGCCACTTACATCTGTGAGTAAAGCACCTTTTTAAGGGTTCCCACCACAAATGAGTGACAGGTTGTATCTTCACTGTTTTAATTTTGACTTTGTACTATAAAGGTATAGACCTGCCCCAAGTTCACAGGGGCAACCCAGACTTAAGAAAAATATCTCTGGGGGCACCTGGGTGGCTCAGTGGGTTAAGCCTCTGCCTTTGGCTCAGGTCATGTTCTCAGGGTCCTGGGATCAAGTCCCACATCGGGCTCTCTGCTCAGCGGGGAATCTGCTTCCTCCTCTCTCTCTGCCTGCTTCTCTGCCTACTTGTGATCTCTGTCTGTCAAATAAATAAATAAAATCTTAAAAAAAGGAAAAAATATCTCTGCTTGAAATAGCACATGTGACTGGGTCCCCAGCATCTTCATTTTTACAATCCCAAGAGACCTTCATGCTGGAAAGGCAGGCACAGGGGAAGCCACCCCATCTTCTGAAAGAGCCTGTCAATTGCTCGTGTCCTGTGCAGTCATGTATTAATAGGGGCACTCCTGGAAGTGTTATTAAATACACCATTCTGGTGACTGGACCCAAAGTCAGACCCTCCCAGGCTTTTCCCGTCCAGAAGAGAACACTGTGCAGAGCACACTCTTCTGCTGCTGCCCTTGGCTTGGGCTGTGCTGTGAGCATGTGGGGCCCACAAGGAGCAGAGAGGTTGCAGTCGGAGTGTCAGAGGAGGGCCGGGGGAGCACAGAAGCATCTGAAGGAGAACCGTGCTCTCCTTCCCCATCACAGTCTGAGCCCGGACACTGTGTGGTCAGCAGTCGGTTTAAAAACTTGATGACATGGCAATTTATTATAACAACATGTTCTCTCAAAAAGCAGAAGTCAGTTGTGTTTAAACCAGACAGACCTGCACGCAACACCAGGGCACAGCCAGGGTACACGGACCCCTCCAAGCAGACATGGGAGCCCTTCAGGACACTGGGCTCTGGGAGGCATCAGGTCACTGCAGACACGATCACGCTCGCACCCAAGACCTCACAGAAGGTGCATCACCCAGAGGGAAAAGGGAACAACCTTCGAGCCTTGGATCTGTCTTACATCCTCGGGGTTAGGAGAAGGGACAAGTGGAGCAGCACCCACCTCAGAGGGAATCCGCATTGCCCCGGGCTTCCTGGACAGGTGTTCGGAGGTGTCCGCTGGTGTCCTGGAGAGGATGGTGCACAGCCCCACACTCACACCTGCTCTGACCTGCAAAACGCAGGGACGTGGGCCTTGGCCACAAAGTCCTAGCCCCTCCCTCCTTCCCTGTCCTGCTCTCTCTGTGGCCTCTGAAAATGATGAAAACTTACCCCTAAAATTAAAAATTGCTATAATAATAATTTGTGACCTAGCAAACAAAAAGTTTCATGCCCTAAGTCATTTTGTTCCACTTGTTTTGTGAAATGAATCTAATAATAATAGCAAGAGATCCGTTATCAAGAATAATACACAGCATGACTTAAACAGTTGTGGAGCAGATGAAAGCTTCTTTCTGAGTCCCGGAAGCATTGCAGATGGCCCTTAAGTTGCCTAGGGAGTCCCCTCGGGCTTGACTCAGAAGAAACAAACACGTGACCTTGTGCTGGCTCTTCAGGGGCCTCGTTCAGTGGCAAGTGGGGTCGGTGGGGTCTGTGCTGAGGACAGCAGCCAGAGCCCAGTGTGGCCTGCTTTCAGCCAGGCAGCTCTGCTGTGTGATGTCATGAGTGAAAGTGTTAACCCATTGGGATCCAGCTCCAGATTCTGTCACTTAGAGGGATTCAGGAGCCCTGGGGGCCTTGGAGCCTGAGGCGGTAGCCTCAGCGCAGAGTGACTTGTACTGAGCGACAAGGCAAGCGGTATTGGCGGGAGCGGCCACTCCAAGTTAGAGAGAAAACTTACTTCCTCCGACGGGGCTGTGACGGGCAGTGTCTGCCAGACACCAGCGTCCCCAGTGCCCACTCTGAGCGCTGGTTTCTCCCGGAAACACAGCACTAGAGGGTTCCTTGGAGGTGACGACACTGACCCTTAGTGTAAAATGGGACCGCAGGTGCAGGGGGGGGGTATCAGCCTACGTCACAGGCCCGTGGATGACAAGGCTCACCACAGCACCACACACTCCTCCGGCCACTAGGCTGGGAGGCTGTCCAGGAAGCAGAATAGGGAACAGTGGGAGTTCTGGGAAACACTGGCAGGGACAGGTGTGCCAGTGGGTGTGGGGGCAGGAGGCTTGGCCATGGCTGGGCATAGGCAGGACAGGCCAATAACAGCCACACAGCAGCAGCCAATGAGGGCGGCTGAGCCCGTCTGAGCACTTAGGATATGACGATTTCCATGGGGTTTCTCTCTCTCTCTCTCTCTCTCTCTCCCTTCCTTCCTTTCAGCTCAGTTAGCCAACATCCTTAGTCTTTGATGTAGTGTTCAATGATTCACAGCCGCATATGACACCCAGTGCTCTTCACAGCACGTGTCTCCTCTAATGCCCATTACTCGGCTACCCCGTCCCCCACCCCCCCTTCAGTAATGCTCAGTTTGCTTCCCGGGGTTCATCGTCTCTCATGGTTCATCTCCCTCTTTGATTTCTCTCCCTTCAGATTTCCCTCCTGTGCCCTATGGTCCTCCATGCTATTCCTTATGCTCCACATGTGAGTAAAACCATATGATAACTGACTCTCTCTGCTTGACTTATTTCACTCAGCATAATCTCTTCCAGTCCTGTCCATGGTGTTAATAAAAGTTGGGTGTTCATCCTTTCTGATGGCGGCATCATACTCCATAGCGTATATGGACCACATCTTTATCCAACATTTGTTGAAGGACATCTAGGGTCCTTCAACAGTTTGGCTATTGTGGACATTGCTGCTATGAACATTGGGGTACATATGGCCCTTTCTTTTCACTACATCTGTATCTTTGGGGTAAATATCCAGTAGTGCAATTACAGGGTCATAGGGAAGCTCTATTTTTAATTTTTTTAAGGAATCTGCACACTGTTTTCCAAAGTGGCTAAACCAACTTGCATTCCCACCAACAGTGGAAGAGGGTTCCCCTTTCTCCACATCCTCTCCAACACATGTTGTTTACTGTCTTGTTAATTTTGGCCATTCTAACTGGTGTAAGGTGATATCTCAATGTGGTTTTAATTTGAATCTCCCTGATGGCTAGTGATGATGAACATTTTTTCATGTGTCTGATAGCCATTTGTATGTCTTCATTGGAGAAGTGTCTGTTCATGTCTTCTGCCCATTTTTTGACATGATTATCTGTTTTGTGTGTGTTGAGTTTGAGGAGTCATTTATAAATCCTGGATATCAGCCCTTTGTCTGTAGTGTCATTTGAGAATATCTTTTCCCATTCCATGGGTTCCTCTTTGTTTTGTTGGCTGTTTCCTTTGCTGTGCAGAAGCTTTTAATCTTGATGAAGTCCCAAAAGTTTATTTTCACTTTTGTTTCCAGTGCCTTTGGTGTTTTTTTTTTTGGGTGTTGGGTTTGAGAAATTCTTTATAGATCTTGGATACCAGCCCTTTATTTGTCATGTCTTTTGTAAATATCTTCTCCCATTTTGTAGGTTACCTTTTGGTTTTGCTGACTGTTTCCTTTGCTGTGCTGAAGCTTTTTACTTTAATGAAGTCTGAATAGTTCAGTTTTGCTTTTGTTTCCCTTGCCATTAGAGAGGTGTCTTGGAAGAAGTTGCTGTGGCCAAGGTCAAGGAGGTTAGTGTCTATGTTTTCCTCTAGGATTTTGATGGATTCCTTTCTCACATTGAGGTCTTTCATCCATTTTGTGTACATCATCATGTATGGTGTAAAGAAATGGTCCAGTTTCATTCTTCTGCATTTTGGCTGTCCAATTTTCCCAGCCTCATTTATTGAAGAGACTTTCTTTTTTTCCATTGGATATTTTTTCCTGCTTTTTTGAAGATTAGTTGGCCATAGAGTTGAGAGTCCATTTCTGGGATCTCTATACTATTCCAGTGGTCTATATGTTTGCTTTTGTGCCAATACCATGTGTCTTGATGATCACAACTTTGTAATATAGCTTAAAGTCAAGCATTGTGATACCATAGCTTTGGTTTTATTTTTCAGTATTCCCCTAATTTGGGGTCTTTTCTGGTTCCACACAAATTTTAGGATTGTTTGTTACAGCTCTGTGAAAAATATTGATGGTATTTTGATAGGGATTGCACTGAATATGTGGATTGCTCTGAGCATCCTTTCTTGATTAAAACTCTGCAAAGTATAGGGATAGAGGGAAGATATGACAATGTCATATAAGCCATCTACGAAAAGCCCACAGTGAGTATCATTCTCAGTGGGGAAAAAATGAGGGCCAAGATGCCTTTCGACGGATGAATGGATAAAGAAGATGTGGTTCATATATTATATGAATATTATTCAGCCATTCAGAAGGGATGAATGCCCACCATTTGCATTGACATGGATGGAAATGGAGGGGATTATGCTAAGTGAAGTAACTCAAGCAGAGAAAGACAATTGGCACACGCTTTCACTCATATGTGGAACATAAGAAATACATGGAAGGCCAAAGGGCACAGGAGGGAAATCTAAAGGGGGAGAAATCAGAGAGGGAGATGAACCATGAGATACTCTGGAACTCGGTAAACAAACTGAGGGTTTCAAAGGGGAGTGGGGCCGGAAGATAGGGTAACGAGGTGATGGGTATTATGGAGGGCACATGTAGTGATGGACACTGGCTGTTGTATGCAACTGATGAATCATTGAACAGTATATCAAAAACTAATGTTGCACTATACAATGGCTGACTGAACATAATTTAAAAATTTTGAGAGCTTTTCCTTAAGGTCATGAATATGACATAGATGTCCCCTCTCACCTCTGTTGTTCAACATAGTACTAGAGGCCCTAGCCTCAGCAATCAGACAATAAAAAGAAATAAAAGGCATTCAAATTGGCAAAGAAGAAGTGAAACTCTATCTGAAGATGACATGGTACTTTATGTGAAAAACCCAAAAGACTCCACCCTCAAATTACTAGAATTCAACAGGAATTCAGCAACGTGGCAGGATACAAAATCAATGCACAGAAATCACTGGCATTTCTATATGCTAATAATGTGACTGAAGAAAGAGAGATCAAGGAATCGATTCCACTTACAATAGCATCAAAAACCTTAAGATACCTTGGAATAAACCTAACCTAAGAGGTAAAGGATCTACAAGTTAGGGACTATAGAACGCTTACAAAAGAAATTAAATTGAGGAAGACACAAAGAGATAGAAAAATATTTCATGCTCATGGATTGGAAGAACGAACATTTTGAAAATGTCTATGCTGTCTGTGGGTTTTTTTTGACATCTTATTTGCATTTCCCCAGCTTTTAAAAGTAAAATTAGTAAATAAAAATTATATCTATTCAAGGTGTGTTACTTAATGTTTTCTTCTAAGGATTTCTACATTTTTTTTCTTGTGGTGCAATACTCATAACAAAAAGTTTACTATTTTAATTATTTTAAAGTGAACGATTCAGTGGGATTGACTACTCCTCATCACTATCTTGGTCCAGAGATTTCTCATTGCCCAAATAGAGACCCTGGAGCTATGAAGTGGTCACTTCATATCACCTCCCATGGCTGGGCAACCACCAGTCTGCACTGAGGCATGTGGTGTTTCTTGTCATGGACACTTTCTATCCTCACTGTAGCAGGAGAAATAGCAACAAGACATGCACTGAAGACCACTGTGGGGCCACAGCTAAGCCACAGCACCTCTTGCCAGGGCAGTGCATCTGTTAGAATCAAGGTATCCAGATGCCATCTTCCAGATGTTGAAAACAGCAAGTTACAGAACAAAAAGCATATCCTATTGTTAACATAAAAGTTATGAGGCAGGGGTATCATTCTTTATATAAACACAGGCACACAAATGCACAGGCAGCAGTTTGCATGGACGCACAACAAGTACACAACAGAGGTGCTGGGGGCGTGGTCAAAGGGCCTCGGCTTTGTCTGGTAATGTTTCAGCTTCCAAGCAGAATGTGTTTGTGGACTGTGTCCATATAATGAATTGAGCTGAGAGAAAACAGAAAAAGTGGAAGAGAGGGGCCAATGTGACAAGTAAAAGGCAGGAAGGGCAGCCCACAGAGGGACAGAGGCATTGGGACACCTTGAGGAATAGCTGGCCAGGCCCCCCCTCTCTTCAGAGCCAGACAGCATGGACTGCTTTGTATTTAATTTTATTTTTTTCATCACAACAATTACACTCCTTCTTCCCCTCTCCTCCCCTCTGCTGACCATCAGTGTGTTCTCTAGAGTTAATGGTTTCTCTCCTTCTTTTTTTGCTCATTTGTTTTTGCTCACCCATTCCAGATATGGGTGAGATCCTGTGACAATTGTCTTTCTCTGACTGACTTATTCCGCTTAGCACGACACTCCCTAGATCCATCCATGTCATTGCAAATGGCAAGAGTTCATTCTTTTTCTTGGCTGAGTAATATTCCATTGTGACTCAGCAACCTGCAGCACGAGGTGTGTGAGAGTGGGAACTCCAGTGAGTGATAAGCTGAAGGTTGGTGATTATGGGCTGGTCCCAGCGTTGCAAAGTCCAGAATGAAACTGCTGTTTTGAGTCTTACTCTAGAAGCAGTGTTTAGATTTCAGAGAAAAATTTCCAAGTTTAATCAAGTTTCATTCCATTTCTCAAAGCAAACCTATGGGATGGGTGCCAAACCCACCCCAGGGTGGACTAAGTGCCTCCAGCAGCTCCTGCCTTCCCTCACCCTGGGCCCTCAGCAGCATCACTCTTGTTACCACACACCTGCTCTCTGCTGTCAGAAAGGCCCCTCCATAGGCCCCTGAGAATAAAGAATTTTGCTCTCGTTGGTGCACAGTCCCCACTACCTCCCTCACTCCAGGCCCCAGGGACATGTCCACTCAGAATCATGGTTTAAGAATGGATGATGTTTCCAGCCCAGACTGAACACAAATCCCACAGACAAAACTCTGATGTTATCCTGCCTACTGGATGGACACAGGATTGTGGCTGAGGAGGCTGGAGGTGAGGGAATTGTGAGGCATGTAGAGGGCTAGTCTGAAAAGGCTGGCAGGGATCAGCCAGACTCAGTCCTAGGCAGGGAGGTGGAGGTTAGGAAAAAAGTGACCTGGTTAGAGGGTGGAAAACACCTGTCTCTCTGGATGTCAGGATGGACATGATGGTCACCATGTCTGTCATGTATAGCACCCACCCTGCAGAGACTCTGGCCTCTGCCTTGCCTGGTGCCCAGTGGTCCTCACACATTAGCTGACTGCAGAGGAAGATACAAGGCAGTAGACTAGCAATCTGGGAGGTCTGATGGGTGTCTTAATCAACAAATTGTGGAACACTGTGTGTATTTGTGTCTGTAACCAATAACACATTGAGGGGCCTGGCAAAGTTCCTGCATACATAGCTGATGAGGTTTTCTTACTCCTGGCATTCTGTTTTCCATCCACACGGAACTGAGTGTCTGGGCTCAGGGCATCACCAGAGCAGAGGTGAGAATTACTGTGAGTGCATGGCAACCTGATGGCATACCTGGGGGCCTGGTGGGGACCAGGGAATCAGGAGATGCTGGGACCCAGGAAGAGTAGGCAGCTTGATGTCAGAAAGGTCAGCCAAGTAACCAAGAACTGTGTGTGCCAGGTGAGATCGGCCAGGTAAGCAGGTGCTCTGTGTGTTAGGTGAGAAGTCAGACCATGACTTCAGAAGCACTGGTATGAATGAAGGATCCTGAGCTGGAGAAAACTAGGCTTGGAGGAAGCTCCCCTGAGGCCAGCATGGGAAGTAGATAGGGGTAGGCTGCAGGGAAGGAAAGCAGTGAACAGTTTTATAGGAATAAGGGAAAGAAATTGGGAAGGCAGTAGAGTGGGGCCATGAAGGGAAGATGTGTCTTGAGGTGTTTGAGGAGGTTGGTGGGTGCCCAGGAGGTGTAAGGGACAGAGGAGGAGCCAGGATGGCCGTGGGGTTGGCCCATGGATTCTCGAGACACGAACACAGAATTGCTATTCTCATCATCCCCGAAGCTCAAGTCCAAGGAGACTGCACCATAGTGAGGACTTTCTGCCTTTGTACTGCAGGCAGAACAGACACTTTTCTGTCATGATGGGTCCATGTCAAGAGTTGACAGTAGTGAGAGTATTTGGAAAGTGACTTCACTGATGGATTCTCTTATTCATAAAGTGTGGATAAACTTACCCAAAGAAGTGGTATAAAGATTAATTTGGAGAGACAGTGGGGACTTGCCACCAGTTCTAACTCCCAGTGTTTAAGAAGTGGGCATGCGGCTTGGGAGGTGAGAGTGCCAAGTGGTGAGAGCATAGGCTTTGGGAGAGACAGAGGGCCTGTCCAATCTTCACTGCATTTCCACCCAGGCTTCCTGCAACCACCACGCTCCTGGGATATGCACAGAGACTTAGGGACCCACTCAGCCTGCCCCTTGCACTGGGCCTTTCCTCCCCATGTGTCTGGCAGAGTCCTCACCCTCTGACTTTGGCTTTCCCGCCCTCCTGGTCTCTCCCCTGTTCTGCACTGGATGCCTCTCTCCCACCCTTTCAGGGACCTGCTCTTCGGCCCTGCCCTCTTTCCCCTGTGACACGCGTTCCCCCTGCTGACTCCTTCTCACACTGCTCACATATTTAAAGCAAATAAGCAAAAAGACAAAACAATTTTTCCTGGAAGTCACATGCCCTCACAGCCTGAGGTTTTGAAGGACCATCTGTGAGACCTTCATTTCAAAGGCAGTCCTTGCCTTGTTCTCTCACGCTCCTGCCTGCACCGGGGTACCTCTTGCAAGGGGCTCTTGCTCCCATCACTATGATGGGAGTGGATGGTCTAAGACATCTGCCAGTCATGGGCAGGCTGCCCATCCTGCAGTCTCCTGTCACATGCCCTGCTTCTGTAAGACCCCTCATCCCAGGCTCCTCCCTCCAGCTCCTCCCTCTTGCTCTGCCAAGAGTGTGCTAATCCATTCCTTTGTCTTCTGACCTTGCACTCTCCCTACCCACAGCCTCACAGGACAGGTTAGATTCCCTGTCACGCAGCCCTGAAATCCAGGTATTTTATGTCCAATTTTTATAGAGGTGCAAGGGCATCACTCTTCTCATTCTTTTGTTTGTTGTTGTATAAAGGCAACCCACCTGCCCTGAGCATTAAAATTCCTAGAGTAGGGGCTCTGCATAGAATGTCTGACCACCCTCCTTCACAGAGTGTGGGCTGATCAGGCAGGCAGTGCACGTCTGCAGGTCGGAGGTGGTGGTGGTGGTGGTGGGGCAAATGGAAGGCACACATCATCTGTAAAAGGATCTGAAGGTAGAACACCTACTCATACTAGCTCAAGGGTTGATGAGGAAATAATGTTTAGTCTCATAGCAGCATGATTATTGACACAGGGAGGAACAAGGGATTGTTGGTGCTGTTGTTAGGGTAACTAGGATGTTCCTGATGGAAAAAATCCATGCTCAGCTTCTTGGAGCCTATTAACTCACATCATCTTTGACAAACTAAACTACTCTGACCCCAAACTCCATCTAGGACTGCACTGCTCCCAGAAAGTTTAAAGATGGCACTTTTAGGCTGAAATTCTACATTATTGCTGTCTTATTGCTGCTTTTATCTAATTTAATAGACTTTACCTAACACTAGAAAGGCTAAGCCATTGCAGTTGTGTCTGATTTTTTCAGAAAAATATGTACTGAACCAGGTCACTGAGCCACAAGCATGCTCATACACTCTCAGGTGACTCTCTTAATGGAGGCCCCACCAGGTTCCAGCTACTGGTTCCCTCACACTCAATCCTGGCCCCTCAGAATGGATCTTGGTACATCCTGGAAAAACTCAGTGCATGTTAGCCTAATCAATTGTATGGGGGTGGAAATTGAAAGCTGAGGTGCACAGAAGTTGAATGCCATGGAACCAAACCCAGACAGGAGGTGGAGAGTTTCCCATGGCCTGTACCTTTGACATAGACTCCCTAAAAGATTGAGACCTAATCATAGGCCTGTAGAAGGCTTCTCCTGTCTCTATTTCACCACTATGTAACTAAAACCTATTGACAGCCGTTCCCTTTACCCGTTCCATCATAGCTGGCTATGACAAAGAAGTTACTAGCATATCAGAAGGCAAAAAGTACAAACTGAGGACACAGAAAAACCATCAGAATTAGACATGCAGGGATGTTGGAATTATCAGACCAACAATTAAAAGAAACCCTCTAATTAATAGGTGGGTGATGTAAGCAGAGAGGAGAAATCCTAAGAAAGAACAAAAAAATTTCTAAATATAAAAATCACCATAACAGAAATGGAAAATGCCTTTTAGGGGCACATTAGTAGATGGGACATGGCTGAGAAAATAATCTTTGAGCTAGAGAATAAATCAGTGGAGTCCTCAACAACTGAAAAGCAAAGAGAAAAAAGATTGAAACAAATAAAAGCAGGATATCTTCAGACTATGGGACAACTACAGAAGGTGAAACATACACATAATTGGAATACTGGAAGGAGAAAAAGGAGAGAAAGGAATGGCAAAAATATTTAAAGCAACAATGACAGAGACGATAGCTACTTTAGAGTACTTGTCTGATAATACCAACATCTGGGTTGTCTCAGGGTCTAATTCTATTAACTCTATTTTCTCTTTGTCTTTTGGTCACACCTTTTTTTTATTGTATGTATAACACTGTATTCCTAGACATTGTAAATGATACTTTACAAAGACTCTGATTATGTTACCTTCTGATTATGTTACCTTCCTGTGAAGAGGGTTGACTTTTTGTTCTAGCAGAGTTAAATTACTGGGAGCTTTTATGGAGGCTTAATTTTATTTGTTAGGGATTACTTTTTATTTTGTCAGGCTAGGTCTTTTTGGTTTTGAGCTCAGTTTTTATTTTTAAGTTCAGTAGCCACTGTATAGTAGTCCATAATTAGTTTTTTCCCCATTTTAAAAAATTTTCTTTTTTATTGTGTTATATTAGTCACCACAAAATACTGCAAGTATTTTTAAATTTAATTTCTTTACAGCATAACGGTATTCATTGTTTATGGACCACACCCAGTGCTCCATGCAATACATAGCCTCCTTAATACCCACCACCAGGCTAACCCATGCCCCCTCCCCCATCCCCTCCCATACCCTCAGGTTGTTTCTCAGTGTCCACAGTCTCTCTTGGTTCATCTCCCCCTCCAATTTCCCTCAACTCCTTTCTCCTCTCCATCTCCCCATGTCCTTTGTGTTATTTGTTATGCTCTACAAATAAGTGAAACCAGATGATAATTGACTCTCTCTGCTTGACTTATTTCACTCAGCATCATCTCTTCCAGTCCCGTCCATGTTGATACAAAAGATGGGTATTCGTCCTTTCTGATGGAGGCATCATACTCCATAGTGTATACGGACCACATCTTCCTTATCCATTTGTCCATTGAAGGGCATCTTGATTCTTTCCACAGTTTGGCGACCGTGGCCATTGCTGCTATGAACATTGGGGTGCATATGGCCCTTCTTTTCACTACATCTGTATCTTTGGGGTAAATACCTAGTAGTGCAATTGCTGGGTCATAGGGTAGCTCTATTTTTAACATCTTGAGGAACCTCCATACTATTTTCCAGAGTGGGTGTATCAACTTTCATTCCCAACAACATCCTTTCCAGCATTTGTTGTTTCCTGTTTGGTTAATTTTTGGCATTCTAACTGGTGCAAGGTGGTATCTCATTGCGGTTTTGGTTTGTATTTTTCCACGATGGTTAATGATGTTGAACATTTTTTCATATGTCTGTTAGCCATCTGTAAGTCTTTTTTTTGGAGAAGTGTCTGTCATGTCTTCTGCCCATTGATTGACTGGGTTATTAGTTTTTTGAGTGTTGAGTTTGAGGAGTTCTTTATAGATCTTGGATATCAGCCCTTTATCTGTAACATCATTTGCAAATATCTTCTCCCATTCTGTGGGCTGTCTCCTAGTTTTGTTGACTGTTTCCTTTGCTGTGCAGAAGCTTTTTATCTTGATGAAGTCTCCAAAGTTCATTTTTGCTTTTGTTTCCTTTGCCTTTGGATACATGTCATGAAATAAGTTGCTGTGGCTGGTGTTGAAGAGGTTACTGTCTGTATTCTCCTCTAGGATTTTGATGGATTCTGGTCTCACATTGAGGTCTTTCATCCATTTTGAGTTTATCTTTGTGTATGGTGTTACAGAATGGTCCAGTTTCATTCTTCTGCATGTGGCTGTCCAAGTTTTCCAGCACCACGTATTGAAGAGACTGTTTTTTTTCTTCCACTGGATATTCTTTTTTTTTTGCTGATTTGTCAAAGATTAGTTGATGATAGAATTGAGGGTCCATTTCTGGAGTCTCTATTCTGTTCCATTTTAACCTCATTTTTTTTCTCATTGTTTTAAATTCATTTTTCCAGCTTTATTGAGACATAATTGATGTATAGCATTTGTAAGTTAAGGTGTATAATGAGTTGATTTGGTATATTTTTATATTGAAAAATTTGTGTATTGTAGAAATATTACCACAAGAGCATTGGCTAATACCTTCATCATGTCAAATAATTACCATTTATTTCTTTTGTATGTGTGTAAAGAACATTTAACATCTATTCTTTTAGCAACATTCAAGTGTATAATATGGTATTATTAGTTGTAATAACTATGATGTATGCGAGATCCCCAGAACTTGTTAATCTTATTCCTGAAAGTTTGTACCCTTTGACCAATATCTCCCCATTTTCCCACTCCACATGTCCCAGCCCCTGTTAGTCATCACCTTACTTCCTGTTTCTTCTAGTTTTCTTTTCTTTATTTATTTGCTTTTAGATTCTACATGTAAGAGATATCATACAGTATGTATCTTTCTCTGTCTAAATATCTCAGTTAGCATAATGCTCTCAAGGTACATCCGAGTTTCACAAATGACAGATCTCCTTCCATATGGCTGGATAGTAGTATTCTACCGTATATAAATCACATCTTTATCCATTTACCCACTGATGGATGCTTAGGTTGTTTCTATAACCTGGCTATTATGAGCAATGCTGCAATGGACATAGGACTGTAGATATCCCTACAAGATTCTGATTCAATTCCTTTGGATATGTACCCAGAAGTACAATTGTTGCATCATAAGGTAATCCTATTTTAATTTTTGGATGCTCTTTTCCTGAGTAATGTAAGTAAAAGTAAGTACCAGCTTACATTTCCGCCAACAGTGCATGAGGGTTCCCCTTTCTCCACATTCTCACCAATATATACTACCTCTTGTCTTTTTGATGTCATTCTGACTAGTGTGATGTGACACCTCATTATAGTTTTGATTTGTATTTGAATGATTTTAGTTTTAAGATAATTTTTTTGGTTCTGTGGCATAGACTTTATTCCTTAGGTGTGACCCTTCTTGGGTTTTCATGGAGATCCTGAGGTATTTATCAGCCCCTTGAACTTTCCAGTTACCAACACTCCTTTGTCTCCTTTCAGTGCCCCTTCTCTTCCACAGTTCAGGTATGGCCAATGGCTGGAAGACCTTTGCTACCTCCTCTTTTTTCTTTTTTCTCCTCATTTATCCTTAATTTCTATATGCCTGGTGGCCACAATTTCTGTCCTTAAACCAACTGGCCTATGGCTCTGTGATGAGTCATAAGTGCCTGAATGTGGCTCATAGTTGAGCTTAGCCACAGAGCCTTACAATGAGTTCATTCTTTTGAGGTTTATTCTTATCCAGTTTTGCCTGGTTTAGGTCACCTTCAGGTTCTAGAAAGAGTTGTGACAGAAAAAAAAATTGTTATGGAGATTATAATTGTCATCTGTGTGAGGGCTACTGACAAAATCTACTTAAAAAGGGGCACTTGGATGGCTCAGTGGGTTAAAGCCTCTGCCTTCAGCTCAGGTCATGATCCCAGGGTCCTGGGATAGAGCCCAGCATTGGGCTCCCTGCTCAGCAGGGAGTCTGCTTCCTCCTCTCTCTCTGCCTGCCTCTCTGCCTACTTGTGACCTCTCTCTCTCTCTGTCAAATAAATAAAAAATATCTTTAAAAAATCTACTTAAAGATTATGGAACTAGAAGCAACCCATTGTGTTCTTTTTAATTCAGTGTTTTCTAAAATCCTTAAATATAGACACATTTTATTATGAAGGACGAAAAGAATAGGGACTTGCTGAGATTTTGAATATAGGGCTTGAGAAAAGGAAGAAGGGCAACATTCTAGGACATGTATCTAGGACATGATGGACTCCTGACACCTGCATACACAAGTGAGTAATGAAACTGAGCACTTCCAATATGAACTAATGTGGAAGAACCTGGAATGACATGGAAAGAATTACACAGTGTTTTTTAAACTGAAGCAGCATCTTATAAAACAATCACAGTTATTCTATATTTATTAAAGCCTGTGTATGTGTACAAATACATATCAAACAAAACTTGCTCACACCAGAATGGCATCCACTGGATAGAATCACATCCTCAATGGGAAAAAGCTCGCAGCCTTCCCGTTGAGATCAGGAACACGACAAGGATGCCCACTCTCACCACTCTTGTTCAACATAGTATTAGAAGTCCTAGCAGCAGCAATCAGACAACAAAGGGAAATAAAAGGTATCCAAATTGGCAATGAAGAAGTCCAACTCTCTCTCTTTGCAGATGACATGATTCTTTATATGGAAAACCCAAAAGACTCCACTCCCAAACTACTAGAACTCATACAGCAATTCAGCAACATGGCAGGATACAAAGTCAATGTGCAGAAATCAGTGGCTTTCTTATGCACTAACCATGAAAATACAGAAAGGGAAATTAGAGAATCGATTCCATTTACTATAGCACCAAGAACCATAAGATACCTGAGGATAAACCTAACCAAAGAGGTAAAGGAACTGTACTCGAGGAACTACAGAACACTCATGAAAGAAATTGAAGAAGACACAAAAAGATGGAAGACCATTCCATGCTCTTGGATCGGAAGAATAAACGTTGTTAAAATGTCTATACCGCCTAGAGCAATCTATACTTTTAATGCCATTCCGATCAAAATTCCACCGGTATTTTTCAAAGAGCTGGAGCAAATAATCCAAAAATTTGTATGGAATCAGAAGAGACCCCGAATCGCTAAGGAAATGTTGAAAAACAAAAATAAAACTGGGGGCATCACATTACCTGATTTCAAGCTTTACTACAAAGCTGTGATCACCAAGACAGCATGGTACTGGCACAAGGATTTGCTTTCTTATTTTCTTCTTTTAATATCCTTGTTTCCCAATTCTATTAGCATAAAACACACATTTGTAAAGAAAAGAAACCCCATGGATCTTTTTCAGGGAATTCTTACAACACAGAACAACAGAGAACCTGGGAGCAGACACAAGTGAAGTGTGGAGGCCATACTGGAGCTTCCTGGGCTGGTGGCCCTCCATGGTGGTTCTAGATCCTCAGCTCAGTAGAATGCCTACCCCCACCTGAAGAGGGGGCATGGGCACCTCTCGTGCAGAATTCTGGCCCCAGAGTTAATTTCTGGAAGCACTTCCTATAACTTTCTCCCTCTGGGGTCAGGGAGGCAAGGCAAGAAAAGCCCACACCTCTGTGGCCACAGCCAGTCCCAGCAAAACTCTGCTGACCAGACTCCTTCCGGTGACCTCCTGTGTGAAGCTCAGAAGCTCTAGGACTATATTGCAAACTCTGTTCCTGGCCACCATCCTAATACTGTGCCCAATTTCCACAGGTTTTATAAACCTCATAAAAGTGAGGTTCACTTCCAATCAGGGAAAAATAAAAAGAGAGGTCACTGTCCCCTGACTAACCATGTCACAAAAACACTTCTGTGCAGCCTTTCCAAAATTAGTTCTAATTGGTAGAAATCATCTCTGGATCATTTGTTTTCTCTGTCAGCTGGTATTTACTGGGTTCCTGCCATGTGCCTGGTGCAGAACGCTTATAAATGAATTGATTTAGACAAATAACCCCTGGTGGGAATGAGTAAGAAGGTGAACAAGACATTGTCCTTGTCCTCAAAGATCTTCGAGTCTGTAGAGGAAGTCAGACAAGGCGAGGGGGAGGAGGGGAGGCCAGGAAACCCATTGAGAGAGCTTGCAAGTGAGATGCCAGCCCTATTCCCTCAAAGGGACCTTTCTCTCCACGTACTTCAGAAGCAATATGTTCCTACATCCCACCGCCAGCCCTGCACAGTTAAATCCTGAGGGGGAACAGAGTGTTTGGGCCATAAGGAGCTTCCCTTCACCAGGCATTTCCCATGCCCAAATCCTCCTGAACCCAAATATCCCTGGATCCAGGGTCCATGGAGAGCGGACGACTGGGTTCATCATGTGTGGTAGGGGAGGGCAGGGCCCAGCAGCCCTGGTCTACTTTCCCACAGTGATGCCTATAGCATCTTCACATCCTAGACTTGAAAAAGCCTTGCCAAATTATTACCCTAAAAAGTGCTGATTTTTTTTTAAAAGACCGCTCTTGGAGCCTCTGCTTCCAGGAAGAACCTATTCTCCTGAAACACTTCCCCAAGTGTCACCGCCCACTGCCCTCCGGTTTGCTGCCTCTCACCCACTGCGCCCTGCAACGAAGGCAGCCTTGAGTGTGCCGGGAGGAGCGGCTACAGGCTTCAACCAAAGCCTCTGCCTCTGGGCAGAATGAGCAGAGGCATGTTGGAGAGAAAATTGCTAGCCAGGGCTGGGGACAGGGCCATGTCCCCATGAGAATTTCTTAAATCTATTTCATGCCTCTCAGTTCACAGAGCTGCGACACAGGTCATTTCTTGACCCTACAGGGCAGGACACCCAGGATCTGGGAGGATGAGGGGCTTCCTGAGGTGTCAGGGTGAAGTGGTGTCAGAGCTGGGCTCCATGGACACTGCATAGTGCACCAGAGTGTGTCTTCTGGAAGGAGGATGGGGTTCCCAGATGCCAGGATACACCCCACTCTAGGGAAACCTGCACCTGGAGCCATGCCTGCTGCCACACCCTCCAGGAGAGGTGGTGGGGCCTGGGCGTGGGACACACAGACCTCAGCTCAGGAGAACAGTCTCCTGAGGGCAGCTTTGACATCTGTGTTCCTCAGGGAGTAGATAAGGGGGTTCAGGGAGGGGGCCACCGAAGTGTAGATGACAGAGACCACCTTGTCCTTGTCCAGTGAGTATCTGGACGCTGGGCGGATGTAGGTGTAGATGACAGTGGAGTAGTACAAGGTGACCACCAGGACGTGGGAGGAGCAGGTGGAAAAGGCCCTCCGCTTGCCTGCTGCGGAGCGGATGCGCAGGATGCTGGTGATGATGCAGACGTAGGAGAGCATGATCACAGAGAAGTTCCCCACTGCCAGGATAATGTCTGCAGTGAAGGCCATCGCTTCATTCAGGTGTGTCGGGGCGCAGGAGAGCTTCAGCAGAGGGGGGATCTCGCAGAAGAAGTGTTGGACCACGTTGGAGTGGCAGAAGGGCAGGCGCAGCAGGAGGCCAGTGTGTACACTGGTGTTGGCTAGGCTGACTGTCCACACAGCCATGGCCAAGAGCTTGCACACCCTGGGGTCCATGAGGGCGCTGTAGCGCAGGGGCCAGCAGATGGCCACATAGCGGTCATAGGCCATAGCAGAGAAGAGCAGTAGCTCAGCCCCCAGGGACCAGGTGAAGAAAAAAAGCTGCACTATGCAGCCTCCATAGGAGATGGTCCTGTCGGCCATCATGCTGCTCAGCAGCTTAGGCAGGATCGTGGAGGTGCAGAGGATGTCCACCATGGCCAGGTTCACCAGGAAGAAGTACATGGGAGTGTGCAAGGCAGGGCTGGAGACAATGACCACCACGATGAGCAGGTTTCCAGAGAGGGCCACCATGTAGAGGAGGAGGAAGGCAGGAAAGAGCAGCATTTGCAGCTGAGGTATTTCTGAGAATCCCAGAATGAGGAATTCAGTGACCCATGTCTGGTTCATTGCAGCCCTGGGGAGGGGAGCTCTGAGCCTGGCTGTGAAGGAAAGAGGTAGTCACAGTTTGTTCCAAGCATCCTGTCCTGCAAATATGTGTGTGACCCACTTAGAAAGAGAACGTCAAATATTATTTTGGTAATAAAAATGGAGCTTTGTATCCCTGAAAACTTTGGAGATCAGGGGCATCACAGAGAAAGCAGCTGCCCCCTGATGTGCTGAGAAACCCTAGTCCTCACCCTTCTCTTCTTGGTGCAGGACTGTGACGGCCACTCACAAAGTCACCAGACTTGGAGCTCTGGTCACTGAGGGCTGGTCTCCCAGCCACACAGAGCACTGATTATGTGTGGCATTGTGGGGCTTAGAGAGAACCAGGGGACCTGAGCTCTGTGAAGACCACAGAGATTGTGCTTACAGCCCACTCATCCATTCAGATAGAGTCTGGGAACAGAGGGGGGATGGGAGAGAGGGGGGAAAAGGGAGCATATTAAATGAGAAAGAACCTGCTTCCAAAGCCCAGCTATCTTCTTCCAGGACTGACCATCTCCAGGCAGCACTGGCTGAGAGGCACCAAGTGTCCTCACACACATGGTCACTGGGCACAGGGGCAGGCCTCTCTGTAGGTGCAGGACAACCCACAACAGGGTCCCCCCCAAATCAGAGGCAATTCACCACCAAACACTTCAGCTGCATCAAAAAGTCCACCAAGCTGAACCTGGAGTAGTGGGGACTCAGGCTCATCCGTGCCAGCTTCTGGTAATGATGCCAGTGCTGGTGGTATGGCTCTTTATCAGTTATTATGTCAATGTGGAGGCACTGTGTGTATTTCAAAACAGTGCATCTTGAAAATATTTCGCTACTTATGTCATAGCCCTTCAATGAAAAAAAGAAAAAAAGAAGAAGACTTTCATACATCTGCATAAAACCAGGGGCTTGGCACTCTACTTGCTGATGTTGGTTGAGATCTGTCTCCCCAGGCATCAGCTTTACAGTCATTGTGGGGGTGTCTGACTTTCACTAAACATTACAGGACATGTCCCTGTGGTCTGGGAATGACGACCCAGATTGCCCACTGGAATCTGCTCACTGGTGTAGAAAATGCTGATACATTTCAACCAAAAATCTTGGTTCTTAAAAAAAAAAAAAACGACTGGGGGTGGGAAAGAAGAGAGAGAGAAAGAGACAGAAGTGGATTTTATACTACGTATTGTCCGTGTTGCTCATTTTCCTTTCTAAAAAATATGATTATGGTGCCTGGGTGGCTCAGTTGGTTAAGCAACTGCCTTCGGCTCAGGTCATGATCCTGGAATCCCGGGATCGAATCCCACATTGGGCTCCTTGCTTGGCGGGGGGTCTGCTTCTCCTGCTGACCTCTCTACTCTCATGCTCTCTCTCTCTCTCTCTCAAATAAATAAATAAAATCCTAAAAAAAAAAAAAAAAAGAAAAAGTACAGTGAGTGATACCTGTATTAAAGAGCGGGAGATGTGTAACCTAGGGCTAGAGATGCTCTGTGTCATCTGAAATAGGCAGACACCGCTCACAGGTAGTGCTGGTGCACCCTGAGGGACCAATTAGCACAAAACCAGCTCCTCCTGATTGGGCAGAACCAGCCTATGGATCAGGACTCTCTGGAGAAGCTGACCAGCACCTGGGGGACAGATCTAATCACCAACCAAGTAATAACAGAAGATATTCTTGGCACCTGATGGTGTTCTAGGCTCCAACAGGGACTGGTGCTCAGCAGTAATCACCCAGGGACTGGCTGACCAGTGGCAACATCAGGAAAAGATGATGGACATGTCAGACAGCGAGACTATCATGGCATTGAGCCAGGAAAGACACCAACCCACCATTTCTGCCACGGGTAGACATTGTCCTTCCTTCCCATGTAGAAGTGTGTAAAAAAAATCAAGGCCAACCCCCAAGCTGGTCAATGGCTCTGGGCTGTTGCTGGACATTGCCAGGTCCTCCGACCTAGGAGTAGCTAAAGGCCAGGTGTCAGTGGCCAGTGGGCATTGCTCACAGCATTTTGTGTACTCAGTGCCACCTGTCTCACATAAAGAGTGAGTGAAGCTTAAACCAGTCTGGCAATGCTCCCCTCCCTGCTCAACAAACCTGGAGGAATGGGAGCTGCCCAGCCTTGGTCCAACCATGCTGACCCAGGCTAGTGACAATAGGCTGCCCCTGCTCCCAGAAAAGGTGCCTCTGATGGTGCGTGGCTTTTCAGACATCTAAGACATTTACTGTGAAAGCAGTGGCTGGCTGGTCACCAGGTCTTGTCAGACCTGTCCAAAGTGCTGATCTTGGCTGGACATCTTCAGTTCCTGGTCAGAGTACTTACCAGTTTGGGTGTAATCTAGGGTTCACTCTCCCTAACCCTCTACTGCTTGGTTTCAGAGAAGGGATTAGCCTCTCACTTGGGGTGGGCCCAGGTTTTCCCCTAGTTTCACTTAGGAATGAATGACAATTAAAGTTGTATATACTTCTCTTCACATGAGGTTTTTAAGGCATGCGATGTGATGATTTGATTTGATACGTGTGTACAATTGAGTTAAAGAACACATCCATCATCTCATAGAGTTACTGTTTGGGTGAGAAAGCTTAATATTTGCTGTCTTAGCAAATACAAGTATAAGTACAGTATATAGTCACCGTGTAGTATGCTCAGTCCTCAGAACTCACTCATCTTATGACCCAGAGCTTGTACTCCATTCAGAATCTCTCCATTTTCCCACACCCTAAGCTCCAGGCAGACTGTTCTACTGTTTCTAGTGTTCAAGTTTTTTTCAGATTCTTCATGTAAGTAATACTATACAACATATGCAACAACATACAAAAAGCTTATACACTATGATTAAGTGGGATTGACCCCAGGAATTCAAGGTTAGTAGGCCACACAAAAGTCAGTTCATGCAATACCCCATAAGAATGGAATATAAAACACATAAGCATCTCATCAGATACAAAAAAAAATTTAAAGTATGCAACATCCTTTGATGTAAACAAAAACATTTAACAGACTAGACACAGAGGAGACCTTTCTCTACCATTTATGACAAAACCACAGCTAATATCCTTTTCACTTTTGTGTGGCAGATTTCATGATCATAATATCCTCTAGTCTCATCCATGTTGGATATATCAGGGTGCATTTTGAGGGGTTGTTTCAGGTAATCTTCTATGAAATTGTTCTCTTTCTGTAAGATCATGTCATCTGCAAACAGACACAATTTCTTTCCACCTTTCCAATTTGGATAGCTTTTATTTCTTTTTTTTTTCTGATTTGTTTATTTTTACTTACTTATTTATTTATTTATTTTTTATTTTCAGCATAACAGCATTCATTATTTTTTCACCACACCCAGTGCTCCATGCAATCCGTGCCCTCTATAATACCCACCACCTGGTACCCCGACCTCCTACCCCCCGCCCCTTCAAAACCCTCAGATTGTTTTTCAGAGTCCATAGTCTCTCATGGTTCACCTCCCCTTCCGATTTCCCCCAACTCCCTTCTCCTCTCCATCTCCCCATGTCCTCCATGCTATTTGTTATGCTCCACAAATAAGGGAAACCATATGATAATTGACTCTCTCTGCTTGACTTATTTCACTCAGCATCATCTCTTCCAGTCCCGTCCATGTTGCTACAAAAGTTGGGTATTCGTCCTTTCTGATGGAGACATAATACTCCATAGCGTATATGGAGCACATCTTCCTTATCCATTCATCCACTGAAGGGCATCTTGGTTCTTTCCACAGTTTGGCAACCGTGGCCATTGCTGCTATAAACATTAGGGTACAGATGGCCCTTCTTTTCACTACATCTGTATCTTTGGGGTAAATACCCAGTAGTGCAATTGCAGGGTCATAGTGAAGCTCTATTTTTAATTTCTTGAGGAATCTCCACACTGTTCTCCAAAGAGGCTGCAGCAATTTGTATTTCAACCAACAGTGGAAGAGGGTTCTATTTATTTACTTATTTTTAAAAATTTAATTTAATTCATTTTAGTGTTCCAAGATTCATTGTTTATGCAACACACGCAGTGCTCCATGCAATACATGCCCTCCTTAATACCCAACACCAGGTGCACCCAACCCCCCTCCCCCATCCCCTCCCAAAGCCTTGGTTTGTTTCTCAGAGTCCACAGTCTCTCATGGTTCATCTCCCCCTCCAATTTCCCCCAACTCCCTTCTCCTCTCTAACTCTCCATGTCCTCCATGTTATTTGTTATGCTCCACAAATAAGTGAAACCATATGATAATTGACTCTCTCTGCTTGACTTATTTCACTCAGTATAATCTCTTCCAGTCCCATCCATGTTGCTACAAAAGTTGGGTATTCATCCTTTCTGATGGAGGCTTAATACTCTATAGTATGTATGGACCATATCTTCTTTATCCATTCATCTACTGAAGGGCATCTTGGTTCTTTCCACAGTTTGGCAACTGTGGCCATTGCTGCTATGAACATTGGGGTACAGATGGCCCTTCTTTTTACTGCATCTGTGTCTTTGGGGTAAATACCCAGTAGTGCAATGGCAGGGTCATAGGGAAGCTCTATTTTTAATTTCTTTTTTTTTATCATTAAAAAAAACCGTATTTAGATTTAGCCAGCTGGACTCCATTTAGATGATCCCAATTTTGTTGGCAACATCCAAAGCATCATAGTCAGGGGCCGGCCGAATGTATGCCTTCTTCTCTCCATCAGGCCTGATTAAGGTGTTGACCTTGGGTACATCAGTGTCATAGAGCTTCTTCACAGCCTGTTTGATCTGGTGCTCATTGGCCTTGACATCTACAATGAACACAAGTGTGTTGTTGTCTTCTATTTTCTTCATGGCTGACTCAATAGTCAGGGGGAACTTGATGATGGCATAGTGATCAAGCTTGTTTCTCCTGGGGGCGCTCTTTCAAGGGTATTTGGGTTGCCTTCGGAGATGCAGAGTCTTGGGTCATTGGAACATAGGTGATGTGCGGATCTTGTTTTTTTTTTTTTTTTTTTTTTTTTGTGACTGTGGACGCCTTTCAGCACTGCTTTCTTGGCCTTCAAAGACTTTGCTTTGGCTTCGGCTTTGGGAGGGGCAGGGGCTTCCTTCTTAGCTTTCGGCACCATCTTCGTAAAAGCTCTATTTTTAATTTCTTAAGGAATCTGCACACTGTTTTCCAAAGTGGCTGAACCAACTTGCATTCCCACCAACAGTGGAAGAGGGTTCCCCTTTCTCCACATCCTCTCCAACACATGTTGTTTACTGTCTTGTTAATTTTGGCCATTCTAACTGGTGTAAGGTGATATCTCAATGTGGTTTTAATTTGAATCTCCCTGATGGCTAGTGATGACGAACATTTTTTCATGTGTCTGTGAGCCATTTATAAGTCTTCATTGGAGAAGTGTCTGTTCATGTCTTCTGCCCATTTTTTGACATGATTATCTGTTTTGTGGGTGTTGAGTTTGAGGAGTTCTTTATAGATCTTGGATATCAGCCCTTTGTCTGTAGTGTCATTTGCAAATATCTTCTCCCATTCTGTGGGTTTCCTCTTTGTTTTGTTGGCTGTTTCCTTTGCTGTGCAGAAGCTTTTGATTTTGATGAAGTCCCAAAAGTTCATTTTCACTTCTGTTTCCTTTGACTTTGGAACCTTTTATTTCTTTTGATTGTTTGCTCTAGCTAGGATTTCCACTGCTTTGTTGAATAACAGTGTGGGAGTGGGCACCCTTGATTCATTCCTGATCTTCAAGGGAAGGTTGGTGGTTTTCCACCATTGAGTATGATGTTAGCTGGAGGGCTTGTGAATGGACCTCACTGTGCTGAGGTGCCTTCTTACTCTACCTAATGGCTGAGAGATTGTCATCAAGAAAGGATATTGAATTTTGTCCAATACTTTTTCTGCTTCTATTGAGATAATCATATGGTTTCATCCTGGATCTGTTAATGTGGTCATCATGTTGATTGATTTGAATATGTTGAGACATCCCTACATCAGAGATAATCCCACCTGATCTTGGTGTATGCTCCTTTTTTTCTGTTCATGTTTTTATTTAAATTCAACTAGCCAACATATAACACATCATTCACTGTTGATGTAATGTTCTATGATTCATTAGTTGCTTATAACACCCAGTGCTTATCACATCATGTGCCCATTACCCCACAGTTACCCCATCCCCCCACTCACCTCCCTTTCCACAACCATCATAAATTTAATCTTAAGTACTTTTTCTTTTTGATGCTATTGTATTAACATATAATGTATTATTTGTTTCAGGTATACAGCTCTGTGATTCATCAGTCTTAACACAATTCACAGTGCTCACCATAGGTCTGTGTTCCTTTTTTAAAATTAATTTATTTATTTTCAGAAAAACAGTATTCATTATTTTTTAATGAGCTGCTGAATTCAGGTGTGTTGAGATTTTTGCATCTATGTTCCTCAGAGATATTTGCCCACAGTTTCTTTCCTTGTTGTGTCATTTCCTGGCTTTGGTAACAGGGTAATGTGGGCCTGGTTAAGTGACCTCCTTTTCATATTTTCAGAAGATTCTGAAAGAATGGGTGTAAATCGTTAAATGTTTGGTAAATTTTCCCTATAAAGTATAATGTCATCTGTGAAGAGAGAGAGTTTGACTTCTTTTTTGCCAATTTGAGTACCTTTTATTTCTTTTTGTTTTCTGATTGCTGTTTCTAGGACTTCTAGTACTATGTTGAACAGCAGTGGTGAGAGTGGGCATCCTTGTCATGTTCCTGATTTCAAAGGGAAGGCTGTCAGCTTTTCCCCATTGAGAATGATTGATATTCGCTGTGGGATTTTCATAGATTTTATGAATTTGAGGAATGTTCCCTCTATCCTTAGACTTTGAAGAGTTTTAATCAGGAACAGATGCTGTATTTTGTCAAATGCTTTTTCTGCATCAATTGAGAGGACCATGTGCTTCTCTCTTCTCTTATTGATTTGTTCTATCACATTGATTGATTTGTGGATGTTGAACTACCCTTGCATCTCAGGGATAAATCCCACCTGGTCATGGTGGAGAATCTTTTAAATGCACTATTGGATCCTATTAGCTAGGATCTTGTTGAGAATCTTGGCATCCATATTCATCAGGGATATTGGTCTGAAATTCTCCTTTTTGATGGGTTCTTTGCCTGGTTTGGGGATCAGGGTAATGCTGGCTTCATAAAAAGAGTCTGGAAGTTTTACTTCCGTTTCTATCTTTTGAACAGCTTCAGGAGAATAGGTATTATATCTTCTTTGAATGTTTGTTAGATTTCCCCAGGGAATCTGTCAGGTACTGGGCTCTTGTTTTTTGGGAGGTTTCTGATTACTGCTTCAATCTTATTACTAGATATTGGTCTATTCAGGTTGTCAATTTCTTCCTGTTTCAGTCTTGGAAGTTTTTAGGTTTCCAGGAATACATTCATTTCCTCTAGGTTATTTAACTTATTGGCATATAACTGTTGATAACAATTTCTAATGATTGTTTCTATTTTCTTGACTTTCGTTGTGATCTCTCCCTTTTCATTCATAATTCTGACTCCATCCCAAACTACTAGAACTCATACAGCAATTCAGTAACATGGCAGGATACAAAGTCAATGTACAGAAATCAGTGGCTTTCTTATACACTAACAATAAAACTGTAGAAAGAGAAATTAGAGAATTGATTCCATTTACTATAGCACCAAGAACCATAAGATACCTGAGAATAAGCCTAACCAAAGAGGTAAAGGATCTGTACTCGAGGAACTACAGAACACTCATGAAAGAAATTGAAGAAGACACAAAAAGATGGAAAAGGATTCCATGCTCATGGATCGGAAGAACAAACATTGTTAACATGTCTATACTGCCTAGAGCAATCTATACTTTCAATGCCATTCCGATCAAAATTCCACCAGTATTTTTCAGAGCGCCAGAACAAACAATCCTAAAATTTGCATAGAACCAGAAGAGACCCTGAATTGCTAAGGAAATGTTAAAAAAGAAAATCAAGGTAGTTTAAAAAATTAGTTTCAGAGGTAGAATTCTGTGGTTCATTAGTTGCATATAACATCCAGTGCTCATTACATCAAGTGCCCTCCTTAATGTCCATCACCCCTTCACCTCCCCTCCAGCACCCTCAGTTTGTTCACTAGAGTTAAGAGTCTCTCATGATTTCTCTCCATCTCTGTTTTCACCTTGTTCTATTTTTTCCTTCCCTTCTGTCTCAAGATAGTTTTGACTTCCTCTTTGACTCCCTGGCTGTTCAGAAGTGTGCTATTTAATTTCACATATTTTCAAATTTTCCAACTTTCCTACTGCTCTTGACTTCTAATTTCATATAATTGTGGCCAGAAAATATATTTGGTAGAATATTAATCTTAAATTTGGTAAAACCCATGTTGTGGCCCAATATATGGCAATATATGATCTATCCTGGAGAAGTCCCTTATATACTTGAGAAGAAGGTGTATCCTACTGCTAATGGATAGAACCCACTGAATATTTCTGTTAAGGCCATTCGGTCCATAGCATTATTTACTTTGGTTTCCTAATTGGTTCTGTATGGGTGATCTCTGCACTTATGAAAATGAGGTATTGAAGTCCTCTACGGTTATCCTGTTATTTTCTATTCCTCCTTTCATTTCTGTTAATGTTCACTTTGTGTTTAGATGCTCCAATGTTGGGTGCATATAGTTTATAATTATTGTATTGTCTTAATGAATTGACCCCTTTATTGTTACATAGTCTTTTATATATACATAGTCTTACTCTTTGTCTTTTAAGACAGATTTTGACTGAAAGTCTATTTTGTCTTGTGTAAGTATAGCCACCTTCACTTTTTTTGGGTACTATTTGCACAAAATACCTTTTTCCATACCTTCATTATCAGCCTATGGGTGAGGTTAAGTTAAAATGTCTCTTCTAGGCAGCATGCTGTTGGATCCTGTCTTTTTTTTTTTTTTTAATTTTATTTATTTATTTGACAGAGAGAGATGACAAGCAGGCAGAGAGGCAGGCAGAGAGAGAGGAGGAAGCAGCTCCCCGCTGAGCAGAGAGCCCGATGCGGGGCTCGATCCCAGGACCCTGAGATCATGAGCTGAGCCGAAGGCAGAGGCTTTAACCCACTGAGCCACCCAGGCGCCCCATGTCTTTTTTTTTTTTTTTAAATCTGAGTCAAGCATGAGAACTTAATCCATGTACATTTAAAGTGATTCTTGGAAGATAGGAAATTACAAGTGCCCTTCTGTTTTTTTTTTTTTTTTTTTTAAAGATTTTATTTATTTATTCGACAGAGAGAGATGACAAGCAGGCAGAGAGGCAGGAAGAGAGAGAGGAGGAAGCAGGCTCTCCGCCGAGCAGAGAGCCCGATGCGGGGCTCGATCCCAGGACCCTGAGATCATGACCTGAGCTGAAGGCAGAGGCTTAACCCACTGAGCCACCCAGGCGCCCCAAGTCTTTTTTTTTTTTTTAAATCTGAGTCAAGCATGAGAACTTAATCCATGTACATTTAAAGTGATTCTTGGAAGATAGGAAATTACAAGTGCCCTTCTGTTATTTTGACTGACAGTTCCTTTGGCCCATTCTCCTCTCTTGCTGTCTTCCTTTGTGCTTTGTTAGTTTGTTGTTGTTGTGGTTTGCTTTGATCCTTTTCTCTATCTATTGTGTATCTACTAGTAGTTCCCACCCTTTTTAAACCAAGAGGTTTACATAAAACATATAATAGTTATAAAAGTCTACTTTAAACTTAGAGCAACTTAGGTTCAAAGCCTATAAAAAATCTACATTTTCCTTCATCTCCCTCTACATTTATGCTTTGATATTTCACTTTACATCTTTTCATATTGCATATCTATTAGAAATGACTGTAGCTATAGTTGTTTTTTTAAAACACTTTTGTCTTTTAACATTTATGCTGCAGTTAAAAGTAATATGAGCTGGTCTATGTGTCTGTTTTTATGCCAGTACCATGCTGTCTTGGTGATCACAGCTTTGTAGTAAAGCTTGAAATCAGGTAACGTGATGCCCCCAGTTTTATTTTAGTTTTTCAACATTTCTTTAGCGATTTGGGGTCTCTTCTGATTCCACACAAATTTTAGGATTATTTGTTCCAGCTTTTTGAAAAATACCGGTGGAATTTTGATCGGAATGGCATTAAAAGTATAGATGGCTCTAGGCAGTATAGACATGTTAACAATGTTTGTTCTTCCGATCCATGAGCATGGAATCCTTTTCCATCTTTTTGTGTCTTCTTCAATTTCTTTCATGAGTGTTCTGTAGTTCCTCGAGTACAGATCCTTTACCTCTTTGGTTAGGTTTATCCTCAGGTATCTTATGGTTCTTGGTGCTATAGTAAATGGAATCGATTCTCTAATTTCCCTTTCTGTATTTTCATGGTTAGTTCATAAGAAAGCCACTGATTTCTGTACATTGACTTTGTATCCTGCCATGTTGCTGAATTGCTGTATGAGTTCTAGTAGTTTGGGGGTGGAGTCTTTTGGGTTTTCCATATAAAGAATCATGTTATCTGCAAAGAGAGAGAGTTTGACTTCTTCATTGCCAGTTTGGATGCCTTTTATTTCTCTTTGTTTTCTGATTGCTGTTGCTAGGACTTCTAATACTATGTTGAACAAGAGTGGTGAGAGTGGGCATCCCTGTCGTGTTCCTGCTCTCAGTGGGGAGTCCCGATATGGACCCTCAACTCTATGGTCCAATAATCTTCAACAAAGCAGGAAAAAATATACAGTGGAAAAAAGACAGTCTCTTCAATAAATGATGCTGGGAAAACTGGGCAGCTATATGTAGAAGAATGAACTCGACCATTCTCTTACACTGTACACAAAGATAAACCCCAAATGGATAAAAGACCTCAATGTGAGACAGGAATCAATCAGAATCTTAGAGGAGAACATAGGCAGTAACCTCTTCGATATCAGCCACAGCAACTTCTTTCAAGATACATCTCCAAAGGCAAAGGAAACAAAAACAAAAATGAACTTTTGAGACCTCATCAAGATCAAAGCTTCTGCAGAGCAAAGGAAATAGCCAACAAAACAAAGAGGCAACCCATGGAATGGGAGAAGATATTCGCAAATGACACTACAGACAAAGGGCTGATATCCAAGATCTATAAAGAACTCCTCAAACTCAACACACACAAAACAGATAATCATGTCAAAAAATGGGCAGAAGACATGAACAGACACTTCTCCAATGAAGACATACAAATGGCTCACAAACACATGAAAAAATGTTCATCATCTCTTCCAGTCCCGTCCATGTTTCTACAAAAGTTGGGTCTGGAAGAGATTATGCTGAGTCAAATAAGTCAAGCAGAGAGAGCCCAATTATCATATGGTTTCACTTATTTGTGGAGCATAACAAATAACATGGAAGACATGGGGAGATGGAGAGAAGAAGGGAGTTGAGGGAAATTGGAAGGGGAGGTGAGCCATCAGAGACTATGGACTCTGAAAAACAACCTGAGGGTTTTGAAGGGGCGGGGGGTGGGAGGTTGGGGGAACCAGGTGGTGGATATTGGGGAGGGCACATATTGCATGGAGCACTGAGTGTGGTGCAAAAACAATGAATACTGTTACACTGAAAAGAAATTAAAAAAAAAAAACTGAGAATGAAAAAAATAATAATATGAGCACTACCATTACAGCATTAGAGTATTCTGAATTTGACTACATATTTACCTTTTAAAGTTTTTACTTTCATAAGATATCATAATGTTAATAAGTTCCTTTCATTCAAACTTGATGAACTCCAAGTAGTAGTTTTTGTAAAGCAGATATAGTAGTGATGAACTCCCTCAACTATTATTTGTCTGGGAATGTCTTATCCCTCCTTTGTTTCTGAAGGACTTCTTTAGTGTTTGGTTGCAGGTTTTCTTGAGCACTTTGCATCTGTCATCCCACCTCCTTCTAAACCTGCATGTTTCTGATGAACAATGCAGTGACAGCCTCAGACAAGGGATGAGGTAAGCCCTTGTATATGATGAGTCATTTTCCTCTTGCTGCTCTCAAAACTCTTTTGTCTTTGATTTTTGACACTTTGTTTATGATGTGTCTCAGGGTAATCTTCAGGTTGACCTTGCCTGGGTTTTCTTGAACTTCATGTATCTGCATGTTCATTTGTTACCCAACCCCCAACTTGGGTCAGTTTCAGCCATTATTTTTCCAAGTAGGTTTTGCCCTTTTCTGTCTTCTTCTCCGGTGATGGGATTCTATCTTGATGAGTTACAGCTTTATAATACAGTTTGAAGTCCATAATTGTGATGCCACCAGCTTTGGTTTTCTTTCTTCAATATTCCCCTGGCGATTCAGGGTCTTTTCTGGTTCCATACAAATTTTATGACTGTTTGTTCCAGCTCTGTGAACAATGTCAATGGCATTTTTGAGAATGGAATGTTTTTTCATTTCCTTATGTCTTCCTCAATTTTTTTTCATGAATGTTCTATAGTTTTTGGAGTACAGATCCTACATCTCTTTTGTTAGGTTTATTTCTAGGTATCTCATAGTTTTTGCTACAATTGTAAATGAGATTAATTCCTTGATTTCTATTTTTCTGCTTCGTTGTTGGTGTATAGAAATGCAACTGACTTCTGTGCATTTATTTTATTTATTTACTTATTTTATTTTTTCAGTGTTCCAAGATTCATTATTTATGCACCACACCCAGTGGTCCACGCAATATGTACCCTCCTTAATACCCACTACCAGGCTCACCCAACCCTCAACCTCCTCCCCTCCAAAACCCTCAGTTTGTTTCTCAGAGTCCATAGTCTCTCAAAGTTCATTTCCACCTCCAATTTCCTCCCCTTTACTTTTCCTTTCCTTCTGATAATATCCTCCATGTCATTCCTTATGTTCCACAGGTAAGTCAAACTATATGATTAAGTTTCTCTGCTTGACTTATTTCACTCAGCATAATCTCCTCCAGTCCCATCCATGTTGATACAAAAGTTGGGTATTCATCCTTTCTGATGGTTGTGTAATATTCCATTGTACATATGGACCACATCTTATTTATCCGTTCATTTGTTGAAGGGCATCTCAGCTCTTTCCACAGGAGGCAAGATGTCCTTCAACAGATGAGTGGATAAAGTTTATATATTTCTAGGAATGAATCCATTTTTTTCCAGTTGCCTAATTTGTTGGCATATAATTGCTTATAATATTCTCTTATACTTGTATTTCTTCAGTGTCGATTGTTATCTATCCTCTTTTATTCATGATTTTATTTATTTGGGTCCTTTCTCTTTCCTTTTTGATAAGTCTGCCTTGGGGTTTATCAATCTTATTGATTTTTTCAAAGAACAAGCTCCCAGTTTGTTCATCTGCTCTACTATTCTTTTGATTTGTGTTTCATTGATTTCTGCTCTGATCTTTATTATTTCCCTTCTTCTTCTGGCTTTAATCTTTATTTGGTGTTTTTTTTTCTCCAGCTCCTTTAGGTATAAAGGTTGTGTATTTGACACCTTTCTTGTTTCTTTAGAAAGGTCAGTATTTCTATCTATTTCTCTCTTAGGACTGCCTTTGTTCCATCCTAAAGGTTCTGGAATGTTGTGTTTTCATTTTCATTTGTTTCCATGAATATTTTTAGATTTTTTAAATTAATTTTCAACGTAACAGAATTCATTGTTTTTTCCCTCTCCAATACCCACCACTTAGTTCCCCCAAACTCCCACCCCCCGCCCCTTCAAAACCCTCAGATTGTTTTTCAGAGTCCACAGTCTCTCATGGTTCACCTCCCCTTCCAATTTCCCTCAGCTCCATTCTCCTCTCCATCTCCCCATGTCCTCCATGCTATTTGTTATGCTCCACAAATAAGGGAAACCATATGATAATTGACTCTCTCTGCTTGACTTATTTTACTCAGCATAATCCCTTCCAGTCCCGTCCATGTTGCTACAAAAGTTGGGTATTCATCCTTTCTGATGGAGGCATAATACTCCATTGTGTATATGGACCACATCTTCCTTATCCATTCGTCCGTTGAAGGACATCTTGGTTCTTTCCACAGTTTGGCGACCGTGGCCATTGCTGCTTATAAACATTGGGGTACAGATGGCCCTTCTTTTCACTACATCTGTATTTTGGGGGTAAATACCCAGTAGTGCAATGGCAGGGTCATAGGGAAGCTCTATTTTTAATTTCTTGAGGAATCTGCACACTGTTTTCCAAAGTGGCTGCACCAACTTGCATTCCCACCAACAGTGGAAGAGGGTTCCCCTTTTCCACATCCTCTCCTACATAATTCTTAAAGGGACTATCCACCAAGATGATCTAACAATTGTAAATACCTTGCCCCCAATATGGGAGCAGCCAATTACATAAGAAAGCTTTTAATCAAGATAAAAAGTCATATTGATATGGATACATTAATAGTAGGAGATCTTAACATGCCTATCTCAGAAATAGACAGATCATCAAAGCAGAAAATCAATAAAGAAACAAGAGAATTGAATGACACTTTGGACCAGATGGACCTCATAGATATATACAGAACATTCCACCCTAAAACAACAGAATACTCATTCTTCTCAAGTGCACATGGAACCTTCTCCAGAATACACCACATACTGGGTCACAAATCAGGACTCAACTGATACCAAAAAACTGAGATTATTCCCTGCACATTCTCAGATCACAATGCTTTGAAACTTGAGCTCAATCACAAGGAAAACTTCAGAAGGAACTAAAACACCTGGAAGCTAAAGACCACCTTGCTTAAGAATGTTTGGTTCAACCAGGAGATCAAAGAAGAACTGAAACAATTCATGGAAACCAATGAGAATGAAGACACTTTGGTACAAAACCTATGGGATAATCTCTTCCAGTCCCATCCATGTTGCTACAAAAGTTGGGTATTCATCCTTTCTGATGGAGGCATAATACTCCATAGTGTATAGGGACCACATCTTCCTTATCCATTCGTCCATTGAAGGGCATCTTGGTTCTTTCCACAGTCAATTATCATATGGACTCACTTATTTGTGGAGCATAACAAATATTATGGAGGACAAGGGGTGTTAGAGAGGAGAAGGGAGTTGGGGTAAATTGGAAGGGGAGGTGAATCATGAGAGACTATGGACTCTGAAAAACAATCTGAGGGGTTTGAAGTGGCGGTGGGGTGGGAGGTTGGGGTACCAGGTGGTGGGTATTATAGAGGGCACGGATTGCATGGAGCACTGGGTGTGGTGAAAAAATAATGAATACTGTTTTTCTGAAAATAAGTTAATTTAAAAACAAAACAAAACAAAACAAAAACCTATGGGATACAGCAAAGGCGGTCCTAAGGGGTAAATACATAGCCATCCAAGCCTCCCTCAAAAAAATTGAAAAATCCAGAACACACCAGCTGTCTCTATACCTTAAAGAACTGGAGAATCAACAATAAATCAAACCAATTCCACACATAAGAAGGGAAATAATCAAGATTAGAGCTGAGATCAATGAGGTAGAAACCAGAGATACAGTAGAATGTATCAATGAAACTAGAAGCTGGTTTTTTTTAAAGAATCAATAAGATCAATAAACCATTGGCCACACTAATCCAAAAGAAAATAGAGAAAGCCCAAATTAATAAAATTATGAATGAAAAATGAGAGATCACAACTAACACTAAGGAAGTAGAAACAATCATCAAAAGTTATTATCAACAGTTATATGCCAATAAGCTAAGCAACCTTGATGAAATGGATGCATTCTGGAAAACTATAGACTCCCAAAATTGAACCAGGAAGAAATTGACAACCTGAATAGACCAATATCTAGTAACGAGATTGAAGCAGTGATCAAAAACTCCCCCAAAACAAGAGCCCAGGACCTGATGGATTCCCTGGGGAATTCTACCAAACTTTCAAAGAAGAAATAACACCTAATCTCCGGAAGCTGTTTCAAAAAATTGAAGCAGAAGGAAAACTTCCAGACTCTTTCTATGAAGCCAGCATTACCCTGATCCCTAAACCAGGCAAAGACCCTACCAAAAGGGAGAATTTCAGACCAATATCACTGATGAATATGGATGCTAAGATTCTCAACAAGATCCTAGCAAACAGGATCCAGCAGCACATTAAAAAGATTATCCACCATGACCAGGTGGGATTCATTCCTGGGCTACAAGGATGGTTCAACATTCGCAAATCAATCAATGTGATAGACAAATTAATAAGAGAAGAGAGAAGAACCACATGGTCCTCTCAATTGATGCAGAAAAAGCATTTGACAAAATCCAGCATCCGTTCCTGATTAAAATGCTTCAAAGTATAGGGACAGAGGGAACATTCCATGAATTTTTAAAATTCTTCTTTAATTTCCTTGTTGACCTATTAATTCTTTAGTAGGATGCTCTTTAGCCTCCATGTGTTCCTTTAGATTTTCTCTTGTGATTGAGTTCAAGTTCTAAAGCATTATGGTCTGAGAATATGTGGGGTATAATCCCAATCTTTTGGTACCAGTTGGGACCTGATTTGTGACCCAGTACAAATCTATTCTGATCTATTCTGGAGAATGTTCCATGTGCATGTGAGAAGAATGTGTATTCTGTTACTTTAGGATGAAATGCTCTGAATATATCTGTGAAGTCCATCTGGTTCAGTGTGTCATTCAAAGCCCTAGTTTCCTTGTTGATTTTTTGCTTAGATGATCTGTCCATTGCAGTGAATGGGATGTTAAAGTCCCCTACTATTATTGTATTATTGTCAATGTGTTTCTCTGATTTTGTTATTATTTGGTTTATATGGTTGGCTGCTCCCATGTTAGGGGCATAGATATTTAAAATTGTTAGATCTTCTTGTTGCAGAGACCCTTTAAGTATGATATAGTGTCCTTCCTCATCTTGTATTTTAGTCTTTGGCTTAAAATCAAATTTGTTTGATATAAGGATCGCTACCTCAGCTTTCTTTTGATGTCCATTAGCATGATTAAAAGTTTTCCACACCCTCACTTTCAATTGGAGGTGTCTTTGGGTCTAAAATGAGTCTCTTGCAAACAGCATATCAATGGGTCATTTTTTTAAAATTCCAATCTAATACCCTGTGTCTTTTGATCGGAGCATTTAGCCCATTTACATTCAGAGTAATTACTGAAAGATATGAATTTAGTGACATTTTATTACCTGTAAAGTCCTGTTTCTGTAGATTGTCTGTTTCTTTCTGGTCTCTGTTACTTTTGGGATCTCTCTTTGCCTATAGTATCCCCTTTAATATTTCTTGTAGGGTTGTTTTACTGATCACAAATTCTTTCAGTTTCTGTTTGTTTAGGAAGCTCATTATCTCTTCTTGTATTCTGATGGACAGCCTTGCTGGATTAAGTATTCTTGGCTGCATATTTTTCTCATTTATCCCCTTGAATATATCATGTCAGTCCTTTCTGGCCTGCCAGGTCTCTGTCAGAGGTCTGTTGTCAGCCTCTGTAGGTTAAGTCCCTTTTGCCCTGAACTGCTTTCAGGATTTTCTCTTTAATTCTGAAATTTTGAAGTTTCACTATAATATGTCTAGGCATTGACCATTTTTTTTTTTTCTTGATTTTGAGGTTGAGGGTTCTCTGGGCCGCCTAGACTTGTATACTGTTTCCTTCCCCACATTAGGGAAGTTCTCTGCTATAATTTATCCAAATAAACCTTCTGCCCCCCCCTTCTTCTTCTCCATATTATTTTACTTTATGGTATTACCTATCTCTTGAATTATCCCCTCAGGAATCAGTAGTTATTTATCTCTCTTTTTTTCAGTTTCTTAGTTTCCATCATTTTTTCTTCTATATTACTGGCTGTCTCTTCTGCTTCATTTATCTTAGCAGTTAGAGCCTATATTTGATTTCAGTGTAGTCTTTTGATTTTGACTTGTTTAGATTTTAGTTATTTTATTTCTCCAGTAAGGTATTCTCTAGTGTCTTCTATGCTTTTTCCCAGCCCAGCTAGTATCTTTTTTAAAATTTATTTTTTATTTTCAGCATAACAGTATTCATTATTTTTGCACCACACCCAGTGCTCCATGCAATCCGTGCCCTCTCCAATACTCACCACCTGGTGCCCCGACCTCCCACCCCCCGCCCCTTCAAAACCCTCAGATTGTTTTTCAGAGTCCATAGTCTCTCATGGTTCACCTCCCCCAACTCCCTTCTCCTCTCTATCTCCCCATGTCCTCCATGTTATTTGTTATGCTCCACAAATAAGTGAAACCATATGATAACTGACTCTCTCTGCTTGACTTATTTCACTCAGCATCATCTCTTCCAGTTGGAGGGGATGTGGAGAAAGGGGAACCCTCTTCCACTGTTGGTGGGAATGCAAGTTGGTGCAGCCAGCTAGTATCTTTATAATTATTGTTTTGAATTCTAGTTCCAAATCTTACTTATATTCATATTGATTAAATGCCTGTCTCCTGTTTATTTTTGGGGATGAGTTTCTCCATCTCATCATTATGTACAGAAAAGAACAAATGAAAGAGAGAGAAAATACAAAAATGGCAATAACGACACCAGAAAAAGAGAAACAAAACAAATCAGAAGAAGAAGAAGAAGAAGAAGAAGAAGAAGAAGAAGAACAACAACAACAACAACAACAACAACAACAACAACGAGGGGGAGGAGGAGGAGGAGGAGATAATGAGAGAGAGAGAGGGAGAGAGAGAGAGAGATAAGAGAAGAGAAGAGGGAGAGGGAGAGAAATCAAATAAAAAGTAAAACAGAACAAACAATAAACTAGGTCCTGGCTGTATTTTATTTGTTTTTATTTTTCCCCTATCCTACCTGTTTTTTAAAAATTTCTTTTTAAAAATTTCTTTTCAGTGCTCCAGAATTCATTGTTTATGCACCACACCCAGTATTCCATGCAATATGTGCCCTTCTTAATACCCACCTCCAGGCTCACCCAGGCCCCCTGCAAAAAAAAAAACTCAGATTGTTTTTCAGAGTCCACAGTCTCTCATGGTTCATCTCCCCCTCCAATTTCCCCCAACTCCCTTCTACTCTCCATCTCCCCATGTCCTCCATTTTATTTGTTATACTTCACAAATAAGTGATACCATATGATAATTGACTCTCTCTACTTGACTTCTTTCTTTTTTTTTTTTTAAGATTTTTATTTATTTATTTGAGAGGGAGACAGTGAGAGAGAGCATGAGAGGTGGGAAGGTCAGAGGGAGAAGCAGACTCCCCGTGGAGCTGGGAGCCCGATGCGGGACTCGATCCTGGGACTCTGGGACCGTGACCTGAGCCGAAGGCGGTTGCTTAACCAACTAAGCCACCCAGGTGCCCCTCTAATTGACTTATTTCACTCAGCACAATCTCTTCCAGTTCTGTCCACATTGATACCAAAAATTGGTATTCATCCTTTCTGATGGAGGCATAATACTCCATAGTATATATAGACCATATCTTTTTTATCCATTTGTCCGATGAAGGACATCTTGGTTCTTTCCAGTTTGGCGACCATGGCCATTGCTGCTATGAACATTGGGGTACAGATGGACCCTCTTTTCACTACATCTGTACCTTTGGGGTAAATACCCAATAGTGCAATTGCAGGGTTATAGGGAAGCTCTATTTTTAAGTCCTTTTTAAAAAATGAACCATGAGAGACTATGGACTTTGAAAAACAATCTGAGGGATTTGAAGGGGCAGGGGGGTGGGAGGTCGGGGCACCAGGTGGTGAGTATTGGAGAGGGCACGGATTGCATGGAGCACTGGGTGTGGTGCAAAAACAATGAATACTGTTACGCTGAAAATAAATTAAAAAAAATTAAAAAAATTATTTTTACCTTTTTTTCAGTGTTCCAGAATTCATTGTTTATGCACCACACCTGTTTCCATGCAATATGTGCCCTCCATAATACCTACCACCAGGCTCACCCAACCTTCCACCCCCTCCCCTCCAAAATCCTCAGTTTGTTTCTCAGAGTCCACAGTCTCTCATTTTTAATTTCTTTTTTTAAAAAAAGATTTTATTTATTCATTTGGCAGACAGAGATCACAAGTAGGCAGAGAAGCAGGCAGAAAGAGGAGGAAGCAGGCTCCCTCCTGAGCAGAGAGCCCGATGTGAGGCTTGATCCCAGGACCCTGGGATCATGACCTGAGCCAAAGGCAGAGGCTTTAACCCACTGAGCCACCCAAGCGCCCTCATTTTTTAATTTCTTGAGGAATCTCCACACTGTTTTCCAAAGTGGCTGCACCAACTTGCATTCCCACCAACAGTGTAAAAGGGTTCCCCTTTCTCCATATCGTCTTCAACACATGTTGTTTCCTATCCTGTTTATTATGGCCATTCTATCAGTGTAAGGCTGTATTTTAGTCTGTTTATTAGAAGAAACTAGATCCCACAATAGGAAAGAAAGAAAGAAAATATGTATGCAAAAATAGAATTGAATACAGTGAAAGAATCCATAATTAAAAAAATATATCTATATGGCATAAATATAAAAATTAAAATTAAAAAGGGCTTAAATAAGAATTGATAAAATAAGAAAATAGCCAAATGGATATTAAGGAGGCTGCATGTGCTGATGAGTACTGGGTGTTATAAGCAACTAATGAATTGCTGAACACTACATCAAAACTAATGATGGCTAGCTGAACATAATGGGGAAAAAAAGAGAAGAAAAAACAAAACTGGAAGACCAAAGAATAATTAAAAAAACCGCACAAATATACCATTTTCCTTAAGTCTGAAGTTTTGCAGCTCTCTATGATGGGTAAATTTTGTATTCACCCAAGATTCCTGCTGTTCTTCTGGGGGAGGGCCCTATTGAGCTGATTCTCAGATGTCTTTGCCCCTTATCTGTGGAGCTGAGCTCAGTGTAAGTGGCACCAGAGCTGGTGGGGGGGGGTATAGAAATGGCGGTGCCCATCATTAGCCCTGAAACTGACAGTTAGCACCCCCCACTCTTCAGTGTACTCTTACAGAAAAGCAGCCAATCACTCTTCTCTCTCTGGTTTCTGTCCACACTCTGTGTATACTCACCCTGTGACTGAGTGTTTTATATCAGACTCGTGACCCCACTTTGAGTCTCCAAACTTCATGGACTACTGCAGGGTGGACCAGAGCTGCTCCTCCAAGGGGATGGAGGGGGTCCCGCCCAAGTTCTGCCTCTTGCTGGGCCCCTGCTCAGAGAGTGGTCACTCACTGTGACCGCTGACTACGCAGTGGTTCCCAGTTTATGGCAACACCAAACAGAAAGCTGGCGGCTGGGCTCACTGTTTGCAACCAGCTTCCCTGGTCCAATGCCTGGGAGCTCTGCTGTACTCAGGCACTCCTATTCTTTTTGTGACCTGGTTATGTTGGCTTTCATAAATCACTTCCACAAAGTGCTATCTCAGGGCCTACTTCTAGGAAGTCCCCCAAGGCAGTCAGCTATGGCTGGCTACATGTAATCAGGCTGAGGAGCTGCTACAATTCAAGCAAACAAGAGCACCTGTGGGGAGCATGTATAATGGGGAACCCTTGGGGCTGCCACTGCAGAAGAAGCAGCACCAGCTCACCAAGGACCAAAACAGACTCAGCACTTCCAAGACTTCCACACAATTCCATCCTCCTGGAAGTTCCATTTAAAGGGATGACTCTGAGAAACAAACTGAGGTTTTTGGAGGGGGAGGGGCAAGTGAGAGGTTGTTTGAGCCTGGTGGTGGGTGTTATGGAAGGCATGTATTGCATGGAGCACTGGGTGTGGTGCATAAACAATGAATTCTGGAACACTGAAAAGAAATAAAAAAAAATTAAAAAAAATAAAGGGATGGCTGTGACTTTTAAGTCTTATTTTCAGAAATATCCCCTCACAATCTTCACCCTCAATGCCACTGGAAGGTTCCCTCCCCGTCCACTGGAGCCTCCTGGGGACAGGTCTTCCTGGAGAGGACTGCATGCAGACATGCTTGGACATGTAGTTCGGGCTTCGGAAACTGTACTTAGCTTCTTGACTTTTTAATTACAGGCAAAGCTTGTCATAGCAGCCCTAAAACCCAAACAAACTTTTGGCCAATTCTAAACTCCTCAAAACCACATATACAGGGTAAAGTCCTGTACTGTGGTTCTCCAGCAGGACATGGGCACATTGTTCACTCAGGAAATGATTACTGTGCTGTGCTCAGCTTGAACGAAGCAGACGGAAACTTTGAGGACACAAAGTCCACATTCAAGAATGTGAGGCATTCATGCATTCAACTGACTTCAGATGACTGCCACATTACTGTTCTAGATGCTGGGAGTAGAACACGGAATGGAACAGACAAAAGTCCATGAACTCATGCGGCTTGTGTTCTAGTAAAATATACCCGGGTAAATAAACAATAAGATTTCAAAAAATAAACAGAGTAATATAGTGTGAATAGCTGGAAGAGAACTTTCCGATAAGGGAACAGAAAAGGGAACTTTCAGATAAAGGCGTCAGAGACTCTGAGGGTGACATTTCATCTGAGGCTTGAGTAAGACCGAGGTTCAAGCAAGGCAAAGGGGCAGGACAGTGGGCAGGCTGCCCATTGGCTTTTCCAGCTCCCTGGATCTCTGAGAGTACCTGCTCTTAGGACTTTGGACAGCTTAGTTGAAGTGGCATGTGGAACATTGCAGCGACTATAGGGAAAGCACATTATGTACAAATCTATTGCTTTCTTGCAGTTTTCCACTTAAAATAGATTCTATCAGTCCTATTTTAAGATTAGCTGGTTAACACCCTAAAATTCCATATTGGCCACTTCCCTTCATTTATTAGATATAGGAAAATACTTTATTGAGGGCCACGTTGACATCTTTGTTCCACAGAGAGTAGATGAGAGGGTCCAAGGTGGGGCTGATTGTCTTGTCCAGCACAGGGACCACTTTGCCATTTTCCATGGAGGAGTTGAAGCCTGGCAGATGTATGTGTAGATGATGGTGGAGTGGTACCAGGTGGCCACCAGGAGGTGAGAGGAGCAGGTGGAGAAATGCCCACCACTTACCCATACCTGGCAGGTGCCTGGGATGCTGGTGATGATGTAGCTGTAGAGCACCAGGGTGAACAGGAAGTTGACTACTCCAGAATAAATGTCCGCAGTGACGATCATAATGTTGTTCAGGGTCATTCATCTACCAGAGAGCAGCAGCAGCTTGGGAACTTCATGTAGAAAATGATGGATCTGACAGGGACCACGGAATGTTAACCTGGTCATCACGCCTGTGTGCACAGATGTGCTGACCGCAGTGACCGCCCACATGCTGCCTGAGAGTAGGGCACAGATGGGCCAGCTCCTCAGCATGCTGTAGTGCATTGGGTGGTAGATGGCCACATGGCAGTCACAGGCCACAGCCAGGAGCAGCAGAGGCTTGGCTCCCAGGAGCCGTATCAGGAAGAAGAGCTGGACCATGCAGTCAACCTGGTTGACTACCAGGTTCTCCAGCAATTTAGGGGAAATAGTGAGTGTGTGGGTGGTGTCTACAAAGGCCAGGTTGGTGAAAAAGAGGTTCACTGAGGCCTGGAGGCCTGGATGAAGGCTGATGGCCTTGACAATGAAGGCATTTCCTATGAAAGCCCCAAGGTACAGGAGGAAGGACACAGCCAAGAAGGGCCGCCGCAGCCCAGGGTCCCCTGAGAAGTGTTACAGGACAAACCCCTCCACAGCTGTGGGGTTGTTTGGTCCTCTGGCCCTTGGATTCAGCCCTGCCTGCAAAGGGAAGCACAGGGTGGGCTGGGCAGCCTCTGTGGCTTGCTCCCTGAAACGGCTGCACAAAGCACATAATGAAGATGCCAACAAAGGTCCCCAGGCTCAGGGAGACAGAATTAACTCTCCTCCTGGACTCCCTTCCAGTCCTTCCTAGCCCTGCAGACACCCCTTCCCATGGCTGGGCCGGCATCACACCACACATTACACAGAAAGCTCAACATGAGACTTTCCTCACTTTGACTTCAAACATCTACATGATCCAGGGACAAGAGGCTCACTGTTGCACGTGTTGCATGTGTGCCTGGTACTGTGGTGGGCGGGGGGCGCATCTCCATCAGCAAGCCAGGCACTGGACTCCAGATTCCCAGAAGGAGAACCCAGTCAGCTGGGGCCTTAAGGACAGGATGGGATTTTCACCTAGGAGGGTCTTCGAGCTGGGGATTCAGGGGTAGCACGGGGTCTTGGAGGGGAGAGTGGCTTGGGCCCCAGCCTAGTCAGGGTTTGTCTGCTTTGGAAAGGTCACCTCAGGGTCCAGACTGACTGACTGGACCCAGCACTTAGTTGAAGATGTAGATGCCAAACCCTGCCTGGGCCAGTCTAGGCTGCACCTCTGGGTTGAGATGGGCGAATGTAGGTCACCCAGATTCCTGGTTCTAACCCCAGCTCCTGCTCCTGGGATGGACAAGAAGCTTGTCCCTTCTCTGGGCCAGAGACTGGGATACACGAAGAAAGGCACAGATCCAGTTCAGTGCAGCAACACAACCTTGGCCAAAACACCCACCTAGCTCCCAAGCCTGTGTGCCAGCAGCCCTCAACCCTTCTGGGGACACCCAGTCTCCCTGGGCAGGACAGGGCCTAGCTCATTTGAGGAGAGAATCTTCCTCATGCCCATGGAACAATCAGATGGTGCATGAGGAAAACAAGGCCAGCCTGACCTCCTTCCCTGGGGACAACCCCCTGCAGTCCCAGGGGCGTCAGGTGGGAGCATCCATGGCCTGCGCTCTGGGCTCACACGGATTGTGGGCTACCAGGCACAAGTTAACAACATGGCACGTCTCAAAAACAGAGAAAGTTTGTCCTTTCCCAGGTGGAATCTGAACAAAGACATGCCAGTTCACAGAAATATGTCACCAGCTGCGATCAGTTATGGTGGAACTCCAATGCTGTAGAGCTCTGGGCTCCTGAGAACCCCTGCTGCATATCTAGCCATCTCCCCTCTCAGCTCCTTCCCCTGCAGGGCTGAGGTGCCATTGAGTCAGAAGGATAGGGCTTCCCACCTGCTGGTCACCGCTGGCCCTGTCCCATGCCAGATGCCACACACACCCCTTCTCAGCAGTCACCCAGGACCAGCGCATGCAAGCAGGAATTCCTAAGGCCTCTTCTGGTTGCAGCATCTGAGCTGCCTGAGCTCCCCTCTGGCAGTCCAGATAGGCAGATAGGCATACCTATCTGCCTGCGTGGCCGGCTGCCCACCTAGATTCACAAAACCCCAGCTGCAGGCTCACTGCATCTTTCTCTTAAAGATCCTGACCTACTTAGAAATAAAACCACACTGCTGGGTTCCTCCCTCCTCCTGATGTGGCACACAGATAGGTCACAGATGCACTGGAGGTCTCTGAGGACTTTGCAGTTTCAAACTGAAGCAGTGAAAGCCATGAGCAAGGCAATTTTCTGTCATTTTTTCCACAATAAAATAGGTCAGGGCCAAACCAAATCTGCCTTTTGAGAAACATCAAAAGGAAATTTTTATTTATTGTTTTTTATTAGCATATAATGGATTTTATTTTCAGGGGTACAAGTCTGTGAATCATCAGCCTTACACAATTCACAGCACTCACCATAGCGCATACCCTCCCCAATGTCCATCACCCAGCTGCCCTATCCCTCCCCACCCCACCACTCCAACAACCCTCAATTTGTTTCCTGAGATTAAGAGTCTCTTATGGGACAAGATGGGACCTCCTCCCCAGTCCCATCTTGTTTCATTTTTCCCTCCCTTCTACCTATGACCCTGCCTCTCAAATTCCTCATATCAGAGAGATCATATGATAATTGTCTTTCTCTGATTGATTTATTTCGCTTAATGTAATACCTTCTAGTTCCATCCGCATCATTGCAAATGGCAAGATTTCGGGTTTTCTGATGGCTGCATAGTATTCCATTGCATATATATACCACATCTTCTATATCCACTCATCTGTTGGTGGACATCTAGGTTCTTTCCATAGTTTCTCTATTGTGGACATTGCTGCTATGAATATTTGGGTGTACATGCCCCTTTGGATCACTACATTTGTATCTTTAGGGTAAATACCCAGTAATGCAATTGCTGGGTCAAAGGGTAGCTCTATTTCCAACTTTTTGAGGACCCTCCATACTGTTTTCCAGAGTGGCTGCACCAGCTTGCATTCCCACCAACAGTGTAGGAGGGTTCCTCTTTCTCCACATCCTTGCCAACACCTGTGGTTTCCTGATGGGTTAATTTTAGCCATTCTGACTGGTGTGAGGTGGTAACTCATTGTGTTTTTGATTTGTATTTCCCTTATGCTGAGTGATGTGGAACACTTTTTCATGTGTCTGTTGGACATTTTGATGTCTTCACTGCAGGAATATCTGTTTGTGTCTTCTGCCCATTTCTTTTTTTTTTTTGTAATTTATTTTTATTTTATTTATTTATTTATTTATTTTTCAAAGATTTTATTTATTTATTTGACAGAGAGAGAGATCACAAATAGGCAGAGAGACAGACAGAGAGAGAGATGAGGAGAAGCAGGCTCCCCACTGAGCAGAGAGCCCTATGCGGGACTCGATCCCAGGCCCCTGGGATCATGACCTGAGCTGAAGGTAGAGGCTTAACCCACTGAGCCACCCAGGCGCCCCTATTTTTATTTTTTTAAGGACGAATACCCAACTTTTGTAGCAACATGGACTGGACTGGAAGAGATTATGCTGAGTGAAATAAGTCAAGCAGAGAGAGTCAATTATCATATGGTCTCACTTATTTGTGGAGCATAACAAATAGCATGGAGGACAAGGGGTGTTAGAGAGGAGAATGGAGTTGGGAGAAATTGGAAGGGGAGGTGAATCATGAAAGACTATGGACTCTGAAAAACAATCTGAGGGTTTTAAAGGGGCGGGGGTGGGAGGTCGGGGTACCAGGTGGTGGGTATTATAGAGGGCACAGATTGCATGGAGCACTGGGTGTGGTGCAAAAATAATGAATACTGTTATGCTTAAAATAAATAAAAAATAAATTTAAAAAAATAATGTGGTATTTAACTTACTGTCAATAAAGAGATTTCTAATTATGAAAAAAAAAAGTTGGGTATTCATCCTTTCTGATGGAGGCTTAATACTTCATAGTGTATATGGACCACATCTTCCTTATCCATTCCTCCGTTGAAGGGCATCTTGGTTCTTTCCATAGTTTGGCAACCGTGGCCATTGCTGCTATGAACATTGGGGTACAGATGGCCCTTCTTTTCACTACATCTGTGTCTTTGGGGTAAATACCCAATAGTGCAATTGCAGGGTCATAGGGAAGCTCTATTTTTAATTTCTTGAGGAATCTCTACACTGTTCTCCAAAGTGGCTGCACCAACTTGCATTCCCACCAACAGTGTAAGAGGGTTCCCCTTTCCCATCCTCTCCAACACATGTTGTTTCCTGTCTTGCTAATTTTGGCCATTCTAACTGGTGTAATGTGGTATCGCAATGTGGTTTTAATTTGAATCTCCCTAATGGCTAGTGATGATGAATATTTTTTCATGTGTCTGATAGCCATTTGTATGTCTTCATTGGAGAAGTGTCTATTCATATCTTCTGCCCATTTTTTGATATGATTGTCTGTTTTGTGTGTATTGAGTTTGAGAAGTTCTTTATAGATCCTGGATGTCAACCTTTTGTTTGTACTGTCATTTGCAAATATCTTCTCCTATTCCATAGGTTGCCTCTGTTTAATAACTGTTTCCTTTCCTGTGCAGAAGTTTTTGATCTTGATAAAGTCCCAAAAGTTCATTTTCACTTTTATTTCCTTTGTCTTTGGAGACATATCTTGAAAGAAGTCGCTGTTCTGTCCATTTCTTGATTAGATTATTTGTTCTTTGGGTGTTGAGTTTGATAAGTTCTTATACATTTTGGATACTAGCCCTTTACCTGATACGTCATTTGCAAATATCTTCTCCCATTCTGTCAGTTGTCTTTTGGTTTTGTTGACTGTTTCCTTTGCTGTGCAAAAGCTTTTGATCTTGATGAAGTCCCAATAGTTCATTTTTGCCCTTGCTTCCCTTGCCTTTGGTGAGGTTTCTAGGAAGAAGTTGCTGCGGCTGAGGTCGAAGAGGTTGCTGCCTGTGTTCTCAAGGGTTTTGATGGATTCCTGTCTTTCATTGAGGTATTTCTTCCATTTTGAGTCTATTTTTGTGTGTGGTATAAAGAAATGGTCCAGTTTCATTCTTTTGTATGTGACTGTCCAATTTTCCTAACACCATTTGTTGAAGAGACTGTCTTTTTTCCATTGTACATTCTTTCCTGCTTTGTTGAAGATTAGTTGACCATAGAGTTGAGGGTCTATTTCTGGGCCCTATATCCTGTTCCATTGATCTATGTGTCTATTTTTGTACAACTACCATACCGTCTTGATGATTACAGCTTTATAATAGAGCTTGAAGTCTGGAATTGTGATGCCACCAACTTTGGTTTTCTTTTTCAACATTCCTCTGGTGATTCAGGGTCTTTTCTGGTTCCATATAAAATTTAGGATTATTTGTTCCATTTCTTTGAAAAAAATTGATGGTATTTTAATAGGGATTGCATTAAATATGTATATTGTTCTAGGTAGCATAGACATTTTCACAATATTTGTCCTTCCAGTACATGAACATGGAACATTTTTCCATTTCTTTGTGTCTTCCTCAATTTCTTTCATGATACTCTATAGTTTTCTGAGTAAAGATTCTTTGCCTCTTTGGTTAGATTTATTCCTAGGTGCCTTATGGTTTTGGGTGCAATTGTAAATGGGACCAACTCCTTAATTTTTCTTTCTTCTGTCTTGTTGTTGGTGTATAGAAATGCAACTGATTTCTGTGCATTGATTTTATATCCTGACACTTTAGTTAATTCCTATATGAGTTCTTGCAGTTTTGGAGTGGTCTTTTGGGCTTTCCACATAAAGTATCATATCATCTACAAAGAGTGAGAGTTCGACTTCTTCTTTGCTGATTCAGATGCCTTTTATTTCTTTTTGTTCTCTGATAGCTGAGGCTAGGACTTCTACTAGTATGTTGAACAGCAGTGGTGGTAGTGGACATCCCTGCCATGTTCCAGATCTTAGCAGAAAAGCTCTCAGTTTTCCCCCATTGAGAATAATATTCTCTGTAAGTTTTTCATAGATGGTTTTGATGACATTGAGGTATGTACCATCTATGCCTACACTGTGAAGAGTTTTGATCGAGATAGGATGCTGTACTTTGTCAAATGCTTTTTCATAATCTATTGAGATTATCGTATGGCTCTTGTTTTCTCTTTTATTAATGTATTGTATCACACTGATTAATTTGCAGATGTTGAAACAACCTTGCAGCCCAGGAATAAATCCTACTTGGTCGTGATGAATAATCCTTTTAATTAATTAATTAATTAATTATCACAATTTTTTACATTAAAAAAATTAACATATTATGTATTATTAGCCCCAGGGTTACCGGTCTGTGAATCATCAGGCTTACACACTTCACAGCACTCACCTTCATAGCACATATCCTCTCCAGTGTCCATAACCCAATCACTCTCTCTCCTACCCTCTGCCTGGCAACCCTCAGTTTGTTTTGTGAGATTAAGAGTCTCTTATGGTTTGTCTCCCTCCCGATCGCATCTTGTTTCATTTTTTCCTTCCCTACCACCTAACCCACACCCCCCCGACTCTGCCTCTTAAATTCTTCATATCAGGGAGATCATATGATAATTGTCTTTCTCTGGTTGATTTATTTCTCTCAGCATAATACCCTCTATTTCCATCCATATTGTTGCAAATGGCAAGATTTCATTTTGTTTGATGGCTGCATAGTATTCCATTGTGTATATATACCACATCTTCTTTATCCATTCATCTGTTGATGGACATCTAGGTTCTTTCCATAGTTTAGCTATTGTGGACATTGCTGCTATAATCATTTGGGTGCACATGCCACTTTGGATCACTACTTTTGTGTCTTTGGGTAAATATCCAGTAGTGCAATTGCTGGGTAGCTCTATTTTCAACTTTTTGAGGACCCTCCATACTGTTTTCCAGAGTGGCTGCACCAGCTTGCATTCCCATCAACAGTGTAGGAGGGTTCCCTTTTCTCTGCATCCTTGCCAGCTTCTGTCATTTCCTGACGGGTTAATTTTAGCCATTCTGACTTGTGTGAGGTGGTATGTCATTGTGGTTTTGATTTGTATTTCCCTGATGCCGAGTGATTTGGAGCACCTTTTCATGTGTCTGTTGGCTATCTGGATGTCTTCTTTGCAGAAATGTCTGTTCATATCCTTTGTCCATTTCTTGATTGGATTATTTGTTCTTTGGGTGTTGAGTTGATAAGTTCTTTTTTTTTTTTTGTATTTTAAATCTGTTTACTTTATTGTATATCATTGTATTTCAATGAATTACTTAAAAGAAAAAAATCTGTTACAGCTAATTGATGAATTCAGCAGGGATATGAAGTCAATATATAAACATTGCCCATCACTTTACACTAGTAAGAAACTCTCAGAGAGAGAAATTAAGAAAATAATCCAATTTACAACTGCATCAACATAAATATGATGAGCACTGGGTGATATACTTCACAAATGAATCATTGAACATTATATAAAAAACTAATGGTGATACCTTGTCTAATAGAATTTGTTTATTTATTTAATTTTTATTCTGTTTTTAAATTTTTAAATTTATTTTTAAAACTTCTTTTCAGTGCTCCAGAATTCATTGTTTATGCACCACACCTAGTGCTCAATGCAATATGTGCCCTCCATAATACCCATCGCCAGGTTCACCCAACCATTCACCCCCCTCCCCTCCAAAACCCTCAGTTTGTTTCTCAGAGTCCACAGTCTCTCATGGTTCTTCTCCCCCCTCCAATTTACCCCAATTCAATTCTCCTCTCAATCTCCCAATGTCCTCTATGTTATTCCTTATGTTCCACAAATAAGTGAACCTATATGATAATTGACTCTCTCTGCCTGACTTATTTCATTCAGCATAATCTCTTCCAGTCCTGTCCATGTTGATTCAAAAGTTAGGTATTCATCCTTTCTGATGGAGTCATAATACTCCATAGTATGTATGGACCATATCTTCTTTGTCCATTCATCTTTTGAGGGTCATCTTGATTTTTTCCATAGTTTGGCGGCTGTGGCCATTGCTGCTATGACCATTGGGGTACAGATGGCCCTTCTTTTCACTACATCTGTATCTTTGGGGTAAATACCCAATAGTGCAATTGCAGGGTCATAGGGAAGCTCTATTTTTAATATCTTAAGGAATCTTCACACTGTTTTCCAAAGTGGCTGAACCAACTTACATTCCCACCAACAGTGTAAGAGGGTTCCCCTTTCTCCACATCCTCTCCAACACATGTTGTTTACTGCCTAGAGCAATATTTACTTTCAATGCCATTATGATCAAAATTCCACTGACATCTTTCAAAGAGCTGGAGCAAACAATCTTAAAATTTGTATGGAACCAGAGAGATCCCTAATTGCTTAGGAAATGTTGAAAAAGAAAAACAAAATTGGGGGAATCACGTTGCCTGATTTCAAGCTTTACTACAGAGCTGTCATCACCAAAACAGCATGGTACTGGCCCAAAAACAGACACATAGACCAGTGGAACAGAGTAGAGAGCCCAGATATGGACCCTCAACTTTATGGTCAGATAATCTTCGACAAAGCAAGAAAGAATGTCCAATGGGAAAAAGAGTTTCTTCAAAAAAAAACCAAATGAAGATGGCAGCCTCCCAGTCTCTGGCCTGGAGGAGCTGAGAGCCAGGGCCCCACTCCTCAGTGTGCCCTTAGATAAAAGCAGTCAATCTCTCCCATCTCTCTGGTCTCTGGCTGTGCTCCGAGTTCACCCATCCTGTGACTGTTCTATTTATGAAGCATGGCCCCGTTTGGTGTCTCCAAACCCAGCAGATTCCTGCCAAGCACTTCCACACTGCACCTCCAGGAGGAGGAAGGTAAGTCTCTCCGGATCTACCCCTTGTGGGGTCCCTGCTTGAAGAGCAGTGGCCTGGCTGTACCTCAGATCATGGTTTAAGGTAAACCCAAGTTGAGAGCCCATCCTCAGCTCTGTCTCTGCTGCTGGCTTCTCCACTCCAATACCTGGGGGCTCTGCCACACTCAGGCATTCCCGGTCTTTCTGTGACCCTGTGGGTCCTGAGACCACACTGTCCCCACAAGGGCTCCACCCCCTTCTTAGCTTCTGGAGCGAAATCCCTTGGTGGAACAGACTCTACAAGTTCTGATTTTGTGCTCGCTGTTCTGCCCCTTGCCGGAAGCTGTCCCTTCCCCCACCGTGGTCTATCTTCCATATGTCACCTCGGAGTCACTTCTCTGCACATCCTACCTTCCAGAAAGTGGTTGGTTTTCTTTTCCTAGAATTGCTGCTCTTCTTCTCTTCGATCTCCTGTAGAATTTGTAGGTGTTCAGAATGGTTTGATAACTATCTAGCTGCACTCCTGGGACCCGATGATAATTAGGTCTTCTAGTCCTCCACCATCTTGCTCCAATATCCAAAAAAAAAAAAAAATATTTTTAAGGGAGGAAAGACATTTGAATAACCCTACCATTATTGAACATGCAACTTTTCAACCATTAGCTGAACATTTACTAGATGGGCCTAATTTAGGCCAGTACTTCTCAAACTGTCTGTAGTAAAGAGTTGGTTTGTTTTGTGGTTTCAGTTGTTTTCCAGTAAAATATAGGCCAATATTTAAAAATTAGAATAAAGTGAATTACTAGAAAAAGGACCATGTGCTTAGAAATCACAGTGGTGTTAATGTGCATGGGTTTCTGTTTTCTCTGTTTCTGTGAGTCCTCACTGCAGACAGCACTGGTCTGTGTACCACATGGTAAGCAGCACTGTACCAAGCTGCAAGCTGCAAGGGCTAGTTATTTGTCCTGGGATGATTTATATCTATATGGGAAAAACAAATTTTATCCTTAGCCCTTACCATACATAAAGATCAATTTCACATGGATTTAAGATGTAATTCTGATAATTGACTTTCTCTGCTTGACTTATAATTATCATGTGGTTTCACTTACTTGTGGAGCATGAGGAATAACATGGAGGACATTAGGAGAAGGAAAGGAAAAGTGAATTTGGGTAAATCAGAGGGGGAGATGAAACACGAGAGACTAGGACTTGGAAACAAACAGAGGGTTTTGGAAGGTGAGGGTATGGGGGAATGGGTCAGCTTGGTGGTGGGTATTAAGGAGGGCGTGTATTGCATGGAGCACGGGGTGTGGTGCATAAACAGTGAATCTTGGAACACTGAATAAAAAAGATATAATTGTGAAAGGCAATTTTTAAAAAAGATTTTATTTATTTATTTGACAGAGAGAGATCACAAGTAGGCAGAGAGGCAGGCAGAGAGAGAGGAAGGGAAGCAGGCTCTCCACTGAGCAGAGAGCCCAATGCGGGACTCGATCCCAGGACCCTGAGAGCATGACCTGAGCCGAAGGCAGCGGCTCAACCCACTGAGCCACCCAGGCACCCCATGAAAGGCAATTTTTTTTTGTTTTCTTTCTTTCTTTCTTTCTTTCTTTCTTTCTTTCTTTCTTTCTTTCTTTTATTTTCAGTGTAACAGTATTCATTGTTTTTGCACCACACCCAGTGCTCCATGCAATACGTGCCCTCCTTAATACTACTTTGGGTAATCCCATTTGGTTTCTGGTTTCTTTCTTTTTTTTAAATTTATTTTTTATTTTCAGCATAACAGTATTCATTACTTTTGCACCACACCCAGTGTTCCATGCAATCCGTGCCCTCTATAATACCCACCACCTGGTACCCCGACCTCCCACCCCCTGCCCCTTCAAAACCCTCAGATTGTTTTTCAGAGTCCATAGTCTCTCATGGTTCACCTCCCCTTCCAATTTCCCCAACTCCCTTCTCCTCTCTAACTCCCCATGTCCTCCATGCTATTTGTTATGCTCCACAAATAAGTAAAACCATATGATAATTGACTCTCTCTGCTTGACTTATTCACTCAGCATAATCTCTTCCAGTCCTGTCCATGTTGCTACAAAAGTTGGGTATTCGTCCTTTCTGATGGAGGCATAATACTCCATTGTGTATATGGACCACATCTTCCTTATCCATTCGTCCGTTGAAGGGCATCTTGGTTCTTTCCATAGTTTAGCGACCATGGCCATTGCTGCTATGAACATTGGGGTCCAGATGGCCCTTCTTTTCACTACATCTGTATTTTGGGGGTAAATACCCAGTAGTGCAATGGCAGGGTCATAGGGAAGCTCTATTTTTAATTTCTTGAGGAATCTCCACACTGTTCTCCAAAGAGGCTGCACCAACTTGCATTCCCACCAACAGTGTAAGAGGGTTCCCCTTTCTCCACATCCTCTCCAACACATGTTGTTTCCTGTCTTGCTAATTTTGGCCATTTTAACTGGTGTAAGGTGATATCTCAATGTAGTTTTCATTTGAATCTTCCTGATGGCTAGTGATGACGAATATTTTTTCATGTGTCTGATAGCCATCTGTATGTCTTCATTGGAGAAGTGTCTGTTCATATCTTCTGCCCATTTTTTGATATGATTGTCTGTTTTGTGTGTGTTGAGTTTGAGGAGTTCATTATAGATCCTGGATATCAACCTTTTGTCTGTGAAAGACAATTTTTAAAAATGGGCAAGCATCTGATATTTCTTGGACAAAGAGAGATTTTTTTAAAAAAAAAACCCCAAAATAATATAATAATATTATAATAATATTATATCAATAATTTAAAAGTATTTTTTTCACAATGAAAAGGTAGCCCAAAGAGTGGAAAATTATTGCAACATACAAAACTGAAAAAGGATCATTAACCAGAAGACATAAAACATCTTCTCCCATTCTGTGGGTTGCCTCTTTGTTTTTTTACTGTTTCCTTTGCTGTGCAGAAGCTTTTGATCTTGATGAAGTCCCAAAAGTTCAACTTCGCTTTTGTTTCCTTTGCCTTTGGAGACATATCTTGAAAGAAGTTGCTGTGGCTGATGTCGAAGAGGTTACTGCCTATGTTCTCCTCTAGGATTCTGATGGATTCCTGTCTCACGTTGAGATCTTTTATCCATTTTGAGTTTATCTTTGTGTACAGTGTAAGAGAATGGTCGATTTTCATTCTTCTGCATATAGCTGTCCAGTTTTCCCAGCACCATTTATTGAAGAGACTGTCTTTTTTTCACTGTATATTTTTTCCTATTTTGTCGAAGATTAATTGACCATAGAGTTGAGGGTCCATATCTGGGCTTTCTACTCTGTTCCACTGGTCTATGTGTCTGTTTTTATGCCAGTACCATGCTGTCTTGGTGATCACGGCTTTGTAGTCTTCTCCCACGGAATGAGAGAAGATATTTGCAAATGATAGTACAGACAAAAGGCTGATATCCAGGATCTATAATGAATTCCTCAAACTCAACACACACAAAACAGACAATCATATCAAAAAATGGGCAGAAGATATGAACAGACACTTCTCCAATGAAGACCTACAGATGGCTATCAGACACATGAAAAAATGTTCATCATCACTAGCCATCAGGGAGATTCAAATGAAAACCACATTGAGATACCACCTTACACCAGAGGGATGTGGAGAAAGGGGAACCCTCTTACACTGTTGGTGGGAATGCAAGTTGGTGTAGCTACTTTGGAGAACAGTGTAGAGATTCCTCAAGAAATTAAAAATAGAGCTTCACTATGACCCTGCCATTGCACTACTGGGTATTTACCCCCAAAATACAGATGTAGTGAAAAGAAGGGCCATCTGTATCCCAATGTTCATAGCAGCAATGGCCACGGTCGCCAAACTGTGGAAAGAAGCAAGATGCCCTTCAACGGACGAATGGATAAGGAAGATGTGGTCCATATACACTATGGAGTATTAAGCCTCCATCAGAAAGGATGAATACCCAACTTTCGTAGCAACATGGACAGGACTGGAAGAGATGATGCTGAGTGAAATAAGTCAAGCAGAGAGAGTCAATTATCATATGGTTTTACTTATTTGTGGAGCATAACAAATAGCATGGAGGACAAGGGGAGTTAGAGGAGAAGGGATTGAGGGAAATTGGAAGGGGAGGTGAACTATGAGACTCTGAAAAACAATCTGAGGGTTTTGAAGGGGCAGGGGGTAGGAGGTTGGGGGATCCAGGTGGTGGGTATTGGAGAGGGCTCGGATTGCATGGAGCACTGGGTGTGGTGCAAAAATAATGAATACTGTTATGCTTAAAAATAAAAAATTAAAAAAGAAGACATAAAATATCCCTACAGTGAGATAAAAACAGGAATCCCAAGAAGAAAGGGGAGCCAAGTACATGAGTAGGCGCTTTATAGAAAAGGAAACAAGTATGATGAATAATCATATAAAGAGATTCTTTGCTTTATTCATAATCAGGGGAATGCAAATTGGAACCACAATTAAATATCATTTTGTACCCACTAGATGAGCACAAATTAAGAAACCTGTCTATATTAAGTGTTGGAGGGATAGTGAACCAACAGGACCATGCAGACATAGTGGTAAGAGTATAAATGTGTTCAAATACTGAGAAATGATATGGTATCATGTGTTATGTTGGCGAACATAACGGCTTAGAGATATTCTTGCAGGGTGTTCCAGAAGCACCCATGAAAATGTTCCAAGCAACATTCTGCAACAGCAAAAACTTGAGAATAATATGATAGGGTGTTGGGTAAGTCATGCAGTTCCTGCAACCACATCTGACAACAGGCACATGGAGGTAAAGATGAGTAAAAAATTCAGGCCTCAGAGAATAGAAATACTATGAAATTTCTTTTAGAAATTTAAAAGTAAGAAAAAATAAACAGTATAAAAACACAAGAAAAATCACAGAGAGTATTAGAAGTGAAGTCAAGACAGTGGCTGCCTCTGGAGGGAGGCAGTCACGTGTGAGAGAAGTGTGCAGGCAGGTGAAGTTTAGAATGCAGGGTTGTGGTTTTTGGATTTTGGATGGGTTGCTTGGTGTTGACGATGTTATAATACTGTATATTTTATAAAAGAGATACCTCACACTTTTTAAAAGATTTTATTATTTATTTTTCATAGAGAGATAGAGAGAGCACAAGCAGGGGGAGCATCAGAGGGAGAAGCAGACCCCCCATTGAGCAAGGACCCTGGGATCACAACCTGAGCTGAAGGTGGGTGCTTACCCGACTCGGTCACCCAGGTGTCCCTTCAACATTCTTTTCAGACATGTTTTTAAAGATAATAAAGGACCCAGTTGCTTCAGAGATTCTTTGTTCTTGCTCTTTCCCTCTGCTGTCCTCTGGTGGTTACCATAGCTACCGGCCCTCCTTGGGCATCATGTATTCTGGGGACCCTTTTGTTGCCCCGCTCCCCACCACTGGTCACTGGTGTGTTGGCATCTCCTTTGGAGTCTTGGTTAGTTGAAGCTACACATATGAAGTCCAAGAGGCTTCTTTTTCCACCCAGAGGGGCTAAGGCTTTTGCGTGTCAGAGAACAGTGTTCCTTGCTCCCAGAACCTTAAATGGCAGCTCACAGATGGAATCAGAGCCAACTGACAGATAAGAGAACACTTACATGTTGTCCCCAGTCCCTTGATGTGGAAAAACAATCCTTGGTCAAGCTGGTTTGCTCTTTGGACATTGTGATGTTGTGTGTTCTCCGCTTTTGTTTCACTTGGAAAAGATTTTTGGCTTTCGTCAAAAGTCATTATTTCTAATCAAGAGTTCATTAAACATTACATACTTATTTGCACAAATTTCTATTTTAGTGTTATCAACCCTTTTACCATACAAAATAAGAGGAAATTTCCAGGGGAGGTTTCTATTTCTCTCTCGGTCTTTAAAGGTTTTTAATTTTTATTTTAAGTAAACTTTCCACCCAGCCTAGGGCTTGAACTCACAATTCTGAGATCAAGAATCACATGCTCCACCAACTGAGCCAACTAGGTGCCCTTTCAGGAGAAATTTCTGAAATTAACTCTTACAAGCACATTTTCAACTCCATTTCTATGACATTCCCTTCTTGCTTATTCAGAGCCTTCTTGGTGCCCAGAGATATCATATTCTTCTAACTTTCTCCTCTGTGATCTAAGGATTTATGGTTACCGAGTAGCCTCTTTTAAAAAAAATATTTTATTTATTTATTTGGCAGACAGACAGAGATCACAAGTAGACAGAGAGGCAGACAGAGAGAGAGTGGGGAAAGCAGGGTCCCTGCTGAACAGAGAGGCCGATGTGGGGCTCAATCCCAGGACCCTGAGATCATGACCTGAGCTGAAGGCAGAGGCTTTAACCCACTGAGCCACCCAGGTGCCCCCAAGTTGTCTCTTAAAAAACTTCTGAGATTGGACGCCTGGGTGACTTAGTTATATAAACATCCAACTCTTGATGTTGGCTCAGGTCATGATCTCAAGGTTGTAAAGCTGAGCCCTGTGTGGGGCCCTGTATTGGGCTCCATGCTCAGTGGGGAATGTTGGATTCTCTCTCTCCCTCTCCCTCTATTCTCCCTCTTGACACGAGTCAGCCTAACAGAAGCTGTTTCCCCCACAGGATTTGCCACTGAAGAGAATGGCATAACGGGAGGCAGTCAAGGAGCACTATGGTTTGACAATCATCTTGAGAGGGAGGACTACTCTGTGGGTAGTCACACGTGCCCCCTATGTAGCCCACCCTCTCTGTATAAGGCCTGACTGAGCATAGGAGATTTTATATCACATGAACTAAAGTGGGGGTTATGAAGAACTGAGAGACCCCAGAGGTGCCTGTGTGCAGAGGAGAGGCCATGTGAAGGAGCAGCCCAAGGACAGTGGTCTGCAAACCCAGGAGAAACACCTACAGACATTGTGATCTTGGAGGTGTAGCCTCCAGAATTGTGAGAGGTAAATGTCTGTTGCTATGCCCCCGGTCTCTGGTGCTTCATTTCAGTGGCCCCAGAAAACTAACACACATGGCAATCCTCCTCAAACTGACACACAGATTTATTATTATTATTATTATTATTATTATTTTTTTTTAATTTTTTTTTTATTTTTTATTTTTTATAAACATATATTTTTTATATACATATATTTTTATCCCCAGGTCTGTGAATCACCAGGTTTACACACTTCACAGCACTCACCAAATCACATACCCTCCCCAATGTCCATAATCCCACCCCCTTCTCCCCAACCCCCTCCCCCCGGCAACCCTCAGTTTGTTTTGTGAGATTAAGAGTCACTTATGGTTTGTCTCCCTCCCAATCCCATCTTGTTTCATTTATTCTTCTATTATTATTATTATTATTTATTATTATTAATTCCTACCAAAATCTCAGTTGTCTTTTTTGCAGAAATTGACAAGCTGAAAATTCATGTGGAAATGCAAGGGACTCAGAGTAACTAAAAAAAAATCTTTAAAAAGTGAAAAGAAGGACACATGCACCTCAAAGTTCATAGCAGCGATGTCCACAATAGCCAAACTGTGGAAGGAACCGAGATGTCCTTCAACAGAGGGACGGACAAAGAAGATGTGGTTCATATACACAATGGAACATTCCTCAGCCAGCAGAAAGGACGAACACCCACCATTTGCATCGACACGGACGGGATTGGGGGGATGATGCTGAGTGAAGTAAGTCGAGCAGAGAAAGACAATCATCCTGTGTTTTCACTCATATGTAGAACATGAGGAATAACATGGAGAACCACAGGGAGGGAAACTGAATGGGAGGAAATCAGAGAGGGAGACGAACCATGAGAGACTCTGGACCCTGGGCAACAATCTGAGAGTTTCGGAGGGGATGGGGTGGGGCAGGGGGTAGCTGGGTGATGGATACCAAGGAGGGCACCTGTTGTGATGAGCACTGGGTGTCGTACACAACTGATGAGTCATTGAACTCTACATCAAGAACTAATGATGTACTGTACGGTATTTAACTGAGCATAATAAAAATTTTAAAAAATGAGCAACGCAAAAAAAAAAAAAAAAAGGAAGCAATTTGGAGGACTCACTTCTTGACCCAAAAACTTATGGCAAGCTACAGTAATCAAGACAATGTGGCACTGACATAAGGACAGACACATAGATTAGAAGAATAGAATTTAAAGTTCAGAAATAAGCACTCACATTTATGGCCAATTGGTTTTTGACAAGACAAAGGACACTCTCAGGGCTCTCTCCATTGCTGAAATAGTTTTTTCAACAAGGGGTGTTGGAGCAAAAGAATGAAGTTGGAGACACGTCTCATGCCGTGAAAACCCTTACCTCAAAGTTGATCAGAGACCAGAGAAAACCAGACAGCAAGTCTGTGTGACCTTAGATTTGGGAATGGTTTCTTGTATACAAACCAAAAGCACAAATGGCAAGAGGGAAAATAGATTAATTGGACTTCATCAAAATTTGCACCTTCTGTGCTCAGAAAACACTACCGAGGAAGTAAAAAGAAGGCCTTTGGAATGGGAGGGAACATCTGCAAATTGCATGTATGACAAGGGATCTGTTGTTCAGGTGCAGCTCGGCTCAAGCTCATCTTCCATCTGAGCTGTCAATGTTCATGGCGGTTTCCCTGCATGATTGCGTCCTCTTGTGATGTTAGGGGCATTGTATGTAGCATCTACTTATTTTTTTACTTATATTTATATTTTATTTTAACTGCAGTACGGCTGACACAGTGTTGTACGAGTCTCAGGTGCACAGCATCATGGCCCAACATTTGCACACGTCTCCCGAGCTCAGCACAAGGGCACGCCTCCATCCCGTCACCTAACCGTCCCCCCAACTCCCCGCTGGTGACCATCAGCCCATTCTTTAGAGTTAACAGTCTGTCCCTTGGCTTGTCTTTTTCTGTCGGGTCATTTTGTTTCTAAATTCCACATATGGGTGAAATCCTATGGCATCTGTTTTTCTCTGACTTCCTTTGCTTAGCACAACACTGTCATTGTAAAGGGCGAGATTTCATTCTTATGGCTTAATAATTCTTCACTGCACTCACAGACCCCTCTCCATCAGTCAGGGGACCCTTGGGCGGCTTCCATCTCTTGTCTACTGTAAATAATGCTGCTAAAAACATCGGGTTCGTGTGTCCCTTTGAATTGGTGTTTCTGTATTTCTTGGGTAAATAGCCCGTCGTGCAAGCCCTGGGTCATATGGAAGTGGTATCTGTAGTTCGTCTGCGGGACCTCCACACAGTGTTCCAGAGTGGCCACCAGCTCGCATTCTCATCAACAGTGTAGGTGGGTTCCCTTTCTCTGTATTCTCACCAACACCTGTTTTCCTGTGCTGTTGATTTTAGGCAGGCAAACTTTTTATTTATTTTTATTTTTTACTTTAAGATTTTATTTATTTATTTGACAGAGACAGATCAGAAGTAGGCAGAGGCAGGGAGAGAGGGGGAAGCAGGCTCCCTTCTTAGCAGAGAGCCTGATGCAGGGCTCGATCCCAGGACCCCGAGATCATGACCTGAGCCGAAGGCAGAGGCTCAACCCATTGAGCCACCCAGGCACCCAGGCAGGCAACCTTTTTAAAAAGAAGGCTCTGCTAGTTTCCTAGGACTTAATTTCAATTCCCTACTGCTAATTCTTCAAGTGTTGAAGGCTCCTACCAGGAGTGAGAGGTCCTATCAGCACACGGGAAGTTGTTTAAAGTTAATGGCAACCAAGGCACTTGTTTAATTTCCCTTTAAAAAAAAAGTTTTTATTTATTTATTTGACAGACAAAGATCACAAGTAGGCAGAGAGGCAGAGAGAGGGGGAAACAGGATCCGTGCCGAGCAGAGAGCCCAGTGCGGGGCTCAATCCCAGGACACTGAGATCATGACCCAAGCCTAAGGCAGAGGCTTTAACCCACTGAGCCACCCAGGCGCCTCTAACTTCCCTTTTAGTTGTACGCATGAAGTTGATATACAGAATTAAGTCAGTGTAAAAGAACTCTTTATGTCTTTTTTAAAAAAGATTTTATTGAGTGCCTGGGTGGCTCAGTGTCTTAAGCCTCTGCCTTTGGCTCAGGTTATGATCTCGGGGTCCTGGGATCAAGTCCCACATCATGCTCTCTGCTCAGTGGAGAACCTGCTTCCCCACCTCTCTCTGCCTGCCTCCCTGCCTACTTGTGATTTCTCTCTCTTTGTGTGTCGAATAAATAAATAAAATCTTAAAAAAAAGATTTTATTTATTTATTTGAGAGAGAGTGAGCATGAGCAGGGGGCATGGCAGAGAAAGAAGCTGACTTCCTGCTGAGCAGGGAACCAGGCATGAAGTTCTTTCTATCCAGGACCCTGAGATCATGATCCGAGCCAAAGACAGACACTTAACCAACTGAACCACCCAGATGCCCTCAAAGGAAATCTTTCAATAAGTCTAACAAAAATCAGAAATAACAAAAAAGAATTGGTAGCAATTTTTCTTTCCTAATAAGTCTTAAAGTAAGAAAGCCACCTCTGTAGGGAGGATCTGGGACTCCCACTTTTTGCTTTATCCAGTTTTGTATTGTTTGAATTTGTTACAAAGAACATGTTTTACTTTCTTAATTAAGATGGTCTTTTAAGGGCGCCTGGGTGGCTCTGCCCTCAGCTCAAGTCATGATCTCAGGGTCCTGGGATCGAGTCCCGCATCAGGCTCTCTGCTCAGCAGGGAGCCTGCTTCCTCCTCTCTCTCTCTGCCTGCTTCTCTGCCTACTTGTGATCTCTCTCTGTCAAAAAAAAATTATAAAAAAATATGGTCTTTTAATCTTTACAAATAATTGTTTAACTTCAATAAAATCTCTCCATGTTGTTTCACTAGTGAGTTCTAACAACATTTCAAAGTCCAGATAATTTCTTGATGGTTTAAAGCATCTCAGACATAAAGAAAGATGGAGGGCATTTCAATTGTTTTCTTGAGTTAGCACAGTTCTTTTTTGTTTTGTTTTGTTTTAATGTTATGTTAGTCACCATACAGTACATCGTTGGTTCTTGATGCAGTGTTCCAAGATTCATTGTTTGCATACAACACCCAGTGCTGCACGCGATCTGTGCTCTCCTTAATGTCCAACACCCTGCTCACCCACAATTCTTATGCAAGAACCTAATAAAACATAAGAATCTGCCCCCCAATTCTATTTACAGACACAGATACAAAATAACCAAAAGTACTGTTAATAAGTTGAGTCCACCAGCATGTGAAAAGAGGGTCACCCCATGAAAACACTGGGGGTGATGTCGCGCTGTGAGTGCTGTCACATGAGACCCTGTCCGCAGCCAGCACCGTGCAGCAGACCCAAGGAGAAAAGTCACAGGACTGTCTCAGCTAGAAACTATTTTATCCTCTCTGCACTCACCCAAGGTCCTCTTAGTGAGCTAGGGAGACAAGAAGGTGGCTCCAGTGTGACTGAGTCTTTACCACAAACTACCAACAGCAGATGTGATGGAAAGCCTGCCGAAGGACCTCATTCCTACCAGGCCAGCCCTGTCATCACCGTTCGTTAGCATCATCCTAGAAGGTCCAGGCAACTGAATAAGATGCAAGACGAACAAAAAGGCCTTGCTTCTGAAAAGAAGTACTCAAAAATGTCACTATTTTCAAAAGATACGTATTCCTGTATTTAGAATTTGATGTTATTTGGGCGCTCTGCACCATTATGGCCAGAGGCCCTGGAACAGTGGGACCTTGCCCCAGAGCACAGCTGCACCCCTGTGTGGTCCAGGCTCACCAGCGCCTGCCCTCGGGCTCCCTCGCCACATTTACACCCTCGGGAAATGTGTACAGACACAGCTGTTCTCAGCCAGTGGGAGCCTGAGCAGACGTGAAGACTCTTAATGCATGAGATCCAGTACTCTGCCGTGGAGGCACTCACCAGCACATAATCGATGCTGCCTTAGATCTGGCCCCTAAGCCACCCCTGTAAACATAATATGAACCCCCCTGTCCAAACCAGGGTGATCTTCTGACCCAAGGTCCAGCGTGGTATTTCCCTGGATGCTGTTGGCTGACTTTGGTGCAGGTGCCAGCACCCAGGGTTGATAGATACTGAACATCATAAGGTGGGTGCCAGGACAGAGTTTCTCTGATGCAACCACCTCAGGAGTCAGCTTTGGAAATGATGGCCAACAGTAGCTAATAATAAACTAATAACGCTGGGCGAGAAGAAAAGGAAGATGGCATTGGCTGGCTGGTCGCCCTCCTTCCCGAGGGTGCGTTATAAAAGCTGTGGCTTTAGAGCATTCACACAAGTCAGCAGTGAACCCAAAGGCACCATGGCTGCCTTGGGCATCACAGTTGCCCTGTTGGTGTGGATGGCCACACTAATGCTTATATCTATCTGGAAACAGATCTACAGCAGCTGGAAACTGCCCCCAGGCCCCTTTCCACTGCCCATTATTGGGAATCTTCTTCAGTTAGATATGAAGAATGTTCCAAAGTCTTTCACCAAGGTAAGAGAATTATTGTTGGTTAGGGGAGGAGAATTCAGAGATTAGACATAGTGTGTGTGCATTCAATTCACTGTCAGACAAGTTGTTATTCAATTCCAGCCTGTTAGGAGTGAACTGACTTAACAGTAGCATCCAAGAGGGATATTAACGATATTTAGTTAGTGGTACAGATTGGACCTTGAGCTCTTGAGTGGGCATTGGCCGTGGCTGGCCCCAGAAGCCTGCTTGAGTCGTGGGTTACATGCTTTGTCAGTGGATGGCTAGGTGAGGCCAGTGTGCCTGGGGCTGCTGCTGTTCACCATCCCAATGTAAGGAAGACCATGTGTTCCCACAAGATGCACACTGTAGATGCCAAACTACAGGGTACAAAGTGGTGTTGACCCACCTCTGGTGTGGTTCCACTGTCCACAGCTGTTGTGAATAGTGAATGAGCTAACGAATCTAAAAACTGAATGAGTTGCTAAATCTATTCCATGAGTTAATAAAAGAATGCCATAAAGCACCTTACATGTGGGGAAAGTGTTTGAGGTAAGGGAGATGTTGACAGTGCTTTGTGCACCATGGAGGATGGACTGTGGAGGTCAGGACAGTGCTGACTCAGGGTCCTCCTGCAGTACCGTGGGGTCTGGGACTTCGGGGATGGCAGACAGTGGGGGTGATGGGGCAGATGTTGGCAAAGGATCCTCAGGGGTGGGACAGGAGCCCGCCCACCAAGTTAATTTTGTCAAGGAGCCCAGGCATTCTGGACCCTTGCTCCCTGCAGAACAAAGTTTCTATGCGAAGGGTCTTCCCTAGTCAGGCTGGACAAAGACTGTCTTTTTCCAGATCCCTCTGTGTTCTCTTGGTCAACAACAACTTTGGGTTTTAAGCGTGGCCCACCTCCTCCCTGAGTTCCCAGTGGTCTCACTTGGCTCCTTGCTTGTCTCTGCAGCTAGCAGAGCGGTACGGGCCGGTATTCACCTTGTACCTGGGCTCCCAGCGCACTGTGGTCCTGCATGGCTACAAGGCGGTGAAGGAAGCTCTGCTTGACCACAAGAATGACCTTTCTGGCAGAGGAGAAATCTTCGCATTCCAGTTGCACAAAGACAGAGGTGAGCCCCACTTTTCAGAGGACCCCTATGGTGGGTGGGAGCCAGGGAAATACCAGGGATGATGATCACCTAGCACAGCGCACAACCAAATGCAAGAGTAAAGAGACCCTCAGCAGTTCAGGTGCTTAGGACAGACTTTACTGAAGCTTCTATGAAAGACTTGTAACCAAAAAAACAGGACCTCCCGCACCATCACTCTGACCAGCAGGACAGGTGTGTTATAGAGAAATACCACAGAGGGAAATGCCTCTGGCGGATGAGCTGTGCTTTCCTCCCAGAGCTCCCAGCCTCCTGGGGCCACAGTTTGGGAAGCTCTTCTCACTCACAGCGCCCCCTGCTTCTGGGTGTTGGTGCTCCGTGCCTCGAGGCCCCTCACCTAAGACCAGGCACGGATGCCCCCGAGGTCTGTGGGGCTGTGGGCAGCTGCAGTTCACATTCTAACCCTGGAGGCCTCTGATACGCCACCTGTGCTGTTCTGAGCACAAAAGCCCCCGCTCGCAAAGGGACCTCCACGGGATCCAGTCCTGCCGGCCTCACTTCTCTTGTCAGCCTGTGTCTCCAGAGCCTGGGTTCCCATATCGAGAATAGGCAGTTACCTCGTATTAGGGATCTGGTGGTCTGAGTGTTTATCGGACTCCCGACTACAGTGCCTACCTCCTGTGTCTCCTGGGACATCATGGAGCCCCTGCGGGCACCTGCTCATAGCTCCTCCAGCTCACAGCCCCGTGAACTTGCTGCCCACCACTGCCTGTCCCCCGACCGTGTATGCTGATTCTTTCCCACTTGCTCACTGTTATTTTAGCATCCATATTCATCAGGGATGTTGGTCTGAAATTCTCTTTTTTGGTGGGGTCTTTGCCTGGTTCAGAGATCATGGTAATGCTGGCTTCATAAAAAGAGTCTGGAAGTTTTCCTTCTGCTTCAATTTTTTGAAAAAGCTTCAGGAGAATAGGTATTATTTCTTCTTTGAATGTTTGGTAGAGTTCCCCAGGGAATCCGTCAGGTCCAGGCTCTTGTTTGGGGGGAGGTTTTTGTTCACTGCTTCAATCTTGTTACTAGATATTGGTCTATTCAGGTTGTCAATTTCTTCCTGATTCAGTTTTGGAAGTTTATAGGTTTCCAGGAATACATCTATTTCTTCTAGGTTGCATAACTTATTGGCACATAACTGTTGATAATAATTTCTGATGATTGTTTTTATTTCCTTGGTGTTAGTCGTAATCTCTTTTCATTCATAATTTTATTAATTTGGGTCTTCTCTCTTTTCTTTTGGATTAGTTTGGCCAATGGTTTATTGATCTTATTGATTCTTTCAAAAATCCAGCTTCTAGTTTCATTGATGTGTTCTACTGTATCTCTGGTTTCTACCTCATTGATCTCAGCTCTAATCTTGATTATTTCCCTTCTTATGTGTGGAGTTGGCTTAATTTGTTTTTGATTCTCCAGTTTTTTAAGGTGTAAAGAGAGCTGCTGTTTTCTGGATTTTTCCAATTTTTTTGAAGGAGGCTTGGATGGCTATGTTTTTCCCCCTTAGGACCGCCTTTGCTGTATCCCATAGGTTTTGGACAAAAGTGCCTTCATTCTCATTGGTTTCCATGAATTGTTTCAGTTCTTCCTTGATCTCCTGGTTGATCCAAACATTCTTAAGCAAGGTGGTCTTTAGCTTCCAGGTGTTTGAATTCCTTCTGAACTCTTCCTTGTGGTTGAGCTCCAGTTTCAAAGCATTGTGATCCAAGAATATGCAGGGAATAATCTCAGTATTTCGGTACTAGTTGAGCCCTGATTTGTAACCCAGTATGTGGTCTATTCTTGAGAAGGTTCCATGTGCACTTGAGAAGAATGAGTATTCTGTTGTTTTAGGGTGGAATGTTCTATATATATCTATGAGGTCCATTCCATCTGGTCCAATGTGTCATTCAGTGCTCTTGTTTCTTTATTGATTTTCTGCTTGGATGATCTGTCTATTACTGAGAGTGGCATGTTAAGATCCCCTACTATTAATGTATTAATATCAATATGACTCTTTATCTTGATTAACAGATGTCTTATGTAGTTGGCTGCTCCCATATTGAAGGCATAAATATTTACAACTGTTAGATCTTGGTGGATAGACCCTTTAAGAATGATGTAGTGTCCTTCTGTACCCATTCTCAACAAGATCCTAGCTAATAGAATCCAACAGTACATTAAAAAGATTATCCACCATGACCACGTGGGATTTATCCCTGGGTTGCAAGTGTGGTTCAACATTAACAAACCAATAAATGTGATAGAACAAATTAATAAGAGAAGAGAGAAGAACCACATGGTCCTCTCAATTGATGCAGAAAAAGCATATGACAAGATACAGCATCCATTCCTGATTAAAATGCTTCAAAGTACAGGGATACAGGGAACATTCCTCAACTTCATAAAATCTATCTATGAAAAACCCACAGCAAATATCCTCAATGGGGAAAAGGGGAAAGCCTTCCCACTGAGATCCGGAAATGACAAGGATGTTCACTCTTACCACTCTTGTTCAACATAGTATTAGAAGTCCTAGCAATAGCAATCAGACAAAAAAGAGAAATAAAAGGTATTCAAATTGGCAATGAAGAAGTCCAACTCTCTCTCTTTGCAGATGGCATGATAGTTTATATGGAAAACCCAAAAGACTCCACTCCCAAACTACTAGAACTCATACAGCAATTCAATAATGTGGCTGGATACAAAATCAATGCACAGAAATCAATTGTTTTCTAATACACTAACAGTGAAAATACAGAAAAGGAACTTAGAGAATCAATCCCATTTGCTATAGCATCAAAACCCATAAGATACTTTGGAATAAACCTAACCAAAAAGGTAAAGGATCTGTACTCGAGGAACTACAGAACACTCATGAAAGAAATTGAAGAAGACACAAAATGATGGTAGACCATTCCATGTTCATGGATTGGAAGAATAAACATTGTTAAAATGTCTATACCGCCTAAAGCAATTTATACTCTCAATGCCATTCTGATCAAAATTCCACTGACGTTTTTCAAAGAACGGGAGCAAACAATACTAAAATTTGTATGGAATCAGAAGAGACCCTGAATTGCTAAGGAAATGTTGAAAAAGAAAAACAAAACTGGGGCATCACGTTGCCAGATCTCAAGCTTTACTACAAAGCTGTGATCACCAAGACAGCATGGTACTGGCTCATGTAGTTTTAGTGAGATTCTAAAGTAGACGAGGAAGAAAGCAGTCTCCCATCTACCCCAAAAACTCAGAAGCCTCTAGTTTTTCCTTAGTTAACTTTGGTGACAAATCTCTAGAATACCTGTATCCACTTTATGCAGAAATTTCCAAGTGATGTGCTTATAGCTGTGTCTGCTGTTCTTATGTGCTGTCCCCTCATTCCCATCGACATGCACAAGGTCGAACCCTGTCACTGTCAGTGACATTTGATTTTCTTTCTTGGACGTTGTGGGCTGGTTTTACATCTTTGGGGTTGCCGAAAGCAAAGTTAACTTCCTCAGTTTTTATCATTAACACAAGAGGAGCTTTGCTGCCCCACAAGAGCAGGAGTTGTGGGGTCAAGGAGCTCCATCCTGGTTCCAGGGAGCCCTTAATCTGCCACCCCTGGCCCAAGTCAAGGGCCTCTGAATGCAGCCAGGCAGGGGCCATATTCACATTCTGTGTGTTGGACTCAGGGGGCTTTGTCCTGTCCTGGCTGTGGTTCCCAAGTCCTATTTTCACATGTGCCACGTGGCCCAGACCCTGTCCATGGGATGTCTGATGCCCTAGACATAATGATGCAAATGTTATCTGTCAACAGTATACTGAGCACAGGGCCCACATTAATTCCAATAAATTTCACTTCAGTGAATGTTTATGAGGCTCTGACCCAGAAGCATTACTGTCTCTATTTCAGCCTGTTTTGGGTTCCAAAGTCTTAGCTCCTCTGGGATCTCCCTCTCTGTCTCTCTATCTATGTCTGTCTCTCTGCCTCTGTGTTTGTCTCTCTGTCCCTCTCTGTCTCTTTGTCTCTGTCTTTGTTCATATGTCTCTCTGTCTTTGTCAGTGTTTTTCTTTCTTCTTGTTTATTCCTCTGTCTCTCTGTGTCTTGTCTCTCTGTTTCTGTTTTATCTCTTTGTCTATGTCTGTCTTTGTCTCTCTCCTTGTCTTGTCATTCTGTCTCTCTTTGTCTCTGTCTCTCTCTCATCTCTCTGTGTCTTGTTTCTTTGTCTCTGTCTTATCTATTTGTCTCTGTCTCTCTTTGTCTCTGTCATTCTGTCTCTCTGTCTCTGTCTCAGTTTCCAACTCTTTCTCTCTGTCTCCCCTTTGTCCCTCTGTCTTTCTCTGTCTCTGTCTCTCTGTCCATTGCTCACATTTTCGGGCCTCTCCCACCTTCCCCCTGCTACACAATTCTTTCCAGAACCATCTTAAAATTGTCTGTCTCCTTGTCCACCCCGCCCAGCCCCCATGTCACAGCCATTTAGGTCCAGGGCACCCCCACTTTCTGCATTTCCTGCCAGCTTCTCAACCCTTAGCCCACAGCTCTGGCCTCTGGCCTGCCAAGGGCACACTCTCTAGTGACCCCCACTTGTCTGCCCCACGTCCTGGGGCAGGATCTGTCTGCTGCAGCCACTGGAGCCACTGCTGAGACGTCAGTGGACCCCACAGACACGTGGGGGTATGGTCACACATGTCTAGGATCCCTCTTGGGCTGCCCAGCTGTGTCCCCGGCATCCACCTAGCAGGCTCCATAGGGCCCTGCAGGCACCCAAAGCTCCTCATGCACAGACCCAAATGCAGGAACCCAAATGCCATCCCTCGATGGACGTCCCCTCTAAGGAGGACCCTGGGTGCCATGTACCCACCCAGCACTCCCACCCAGTCAGGGGCCATGCTGTCCAGCCAGCTGTTGTCTCTACCTCATGTTCCCTTCGGGTGGAACTGGGCCCTAGTGTGTCCAGTGCCCCCTCCCCGCCTCATCTCGCACCTCCCGGTCCCTCTCAGACCCTCCAGACTTCCTTCTAGGATGCGCAGTGCCTCGGCCTTTCTCAGACCTCTGCTTGCCCCTCCGAGGGGAATGTGCACGAGGTCTCCCCATATCCACAGGCAGGCAGAGTCTGGGAGCCAAATGACAGCTCAGGTTTCAGTAAGGACACTTTTTAATTTGTAGTGTGGAAGTTCGAAACCAGTGGAAACAGCACAGCTTCTGGGAAAAGGGCAGGGGCTTTCACTGGTGGGCAGCTGTGGTTTTGTTTCGCGTGGGAAGACTCTGGGCAAAGTGGACAAAGGCAGTAAACTGATGGTGGGAAGAACACCGGGGGAGGTGAGGTGTCAGGTGGAAAGCCAGCCTCAGGGCACCAGCCAGGCATCTGGACACCCAGATGCTTGGGTGCCCAGGCCGGTCAGTTCACCACTTGGGTCCCTCCCGCCTGGAGCCGCTCACCTTGTCCCTCTGCCCCAGGGCATGCAGTAAGTGCTCTGCTGTCCCCTCTTCCCCAGGGATTACTTTCAACAACGGACCAGGCTGGAAGGACACCCGGAGACTCTCCCTGACGATGCTCCGGGACTTCGGCATGGGGAAGCGTGGCAACGAGGAGCGGATCCAGAGGGAGATCCCCTTCCTGCTGGAGGCGCTCAGGGGCACCCGGGGTGCGTGTGGCCACCGGGTCTTTGCACACATGGTCTGGGGGGCAGCCTTGCTGGGCCTGCGAGACCCCGGACTGAACCGAAGCAGTTGGAGCTGAGAGGGTTGCCTTAATCCACAGACACTGTCTGCAGCTCTGGTCCTCTCCATGTCCGGTGTGTTTATCTGGAATAACTGGAAAGTAAAGGGACCCCCACCCACCGCAATAGCCTCCCACAAGCCTTGTAGAATTACGGGGATGCTTAGGATGACAGATCACAGACTCTGGAAAGTGTGAGTGGGTGGGAGCTGGCCTGATCACTCCCCTGTGTTGCAGGCCAGCCCTTCGACCCCACCTTTCTGCTGGGCTTTGCCCCCTGCAACGTCATCGCTGACATCCTCTTCCGTAAGCACTTCGACTACACGGACGAGACGGCTCTGAGGATCCAGAGGCTCTTCAACGAGAACTTCAGGCTGCTCAGCACGGGCTGGCTCCAAGTGAGGCCCCTTAGTCTGCACTTGCCCTTGTCTGCTCCTCTGAGGTTAGGAAAAGGGTGAGGACGGGACCTGGGGACAGGAAGACAGGACCACAAAAGCCAGGGAACCCCCAGGGCTGGTGCAACTCACCATCTGAGAGCCTGGATGTTGCTTCTGAAGACATCCATGGGCCCAGTGTTTGCCTTGCTGACCACGGGAGACCGTTTTACCCTTTAAAACAGGACCCTGCTAACACGCGACCCCACATACCCACAGCGTGGTGCGGAAAAGATACTGTGAGCCCAAATGTTCTAAATATCAGAATATGACATCCATGAGTTCAAGTCGGAGGAAATATATAGCCCAGTACATAAAACCATGTTGCATCTGATCAGGAAAATAGAAATCCCTCCCCCTCTTTTTCTAGCTTTATAACATTTTCCCAAGCTATCTGCACTACCTGCCTGGAAGCCATTGGAAAATGTTAAGAAACGTGTCTGAAATAAAAGACTACACTTCGGCAAGAGTGAAGGAGCACCAGTTGTTGCTGGACGCCGGCTGCCCCCGGGACTTCACGGACTGCCTGCTCCTGGAGCTACAGAAGGTGCGGTGCGGACGCCGGCCCCCGACCCCACCCAGCTAGACACGTTTGCTCGTGGGCAGGGGCGTGCAGTGCACATGGTGGTTGACGCTGTGACACTCCTGCGGCCCCCGGGGGCATGTTCTGCTGTTCCTGGTCTGACCGCACCCTGGCTTCATGTGACCATCCCACCTGTGCTAGAAGTGTGGGGACGCAGACCTTGCCTGCCCAGCTGGCCTCACTGTCCACACGCTGGGCAGCAAGGCGGCTTTGCTGGGGACGCCCTCAGTGGCTGCCAGGCGGGTGTGTGGGCCCCTCATGGTGGTTCCTTCCAGGCTGTACTTCCTCACCATTTCAGACTTTGATGACTGTGTCTCCTTTGGGGAGAAGCCTTCCACCCTCCTGATCAGCATGTAAACCCCAAATTGTACATGACTTCACGGGCTTCCAGCATCATCTCTTTGACAGCCCTCTGGGACCCCCACCCAGATGGTGAAGCTTCTCCTCTCTCCTTTGACATCTCTTTGCTTCTAGAACAGTATGTGAATTCCTGGACAGCTGCGGGGGGCTGTCTGAGAAGCTCTTCCACGAGTGGGGCTCCTCACTGCCCCTCCTGGGTGTCTGGCGTCCTGGTGACTTCCCTGCCTCCTAGACCCAGTGGTGCTGACTATAGGTGTGGAGAAGGCCCAGGGAAGCGTGTGGCCCTTGGGTTGTTAGCATGGACCCCACAGCTCAGACCCGGGCAGCTGGAGGTCATGGCTCAGGACTAGGGAGATTCTTACTACACTCCTTGCTCCCCCACCCCCCATGACTCCGCTCTGTAGGAGGAATACCAAAGCTGCACAGCCCAAGGGAGGAGCATAGTCCTGCCTGTGGCCGGTCTTCTGGGAGCCTTGGTTTCCCTAATTGTGCCATGGAGATGATCATGTCTCCACAGGATAACTTCATGCACATCTGCCCTCTTCTCTCTGTGGAGCTGACAGCAAGGCTGTTGGGTGTGTTTGAGGTGGAGGGAGACAGAGGTCTCTTTCTCATCCACCAAAGAGCTCTTCTTTTATTTATTTATTTATTTTATTTATTTTTATTTTTTATAAACATATATTTTTATCCCCAGGGGTACAGGTCTGTGAATCACCAGGTTTACACACTTCACAGCACTCACCAAAGCACATACCCTCCCCAATGTCCATAATCCCGCCCCCTTCTCCCAAACCCCCTCCCCCCAGCAACCCTCAGTTTGTTTTGTGAGATTAAGAGTCACTTATGGTTTGTCTCCCTCCCAATCCCATCTTGTTTCATTGATTCTTCTCCTACCCCAAAGAGCTCTTCTTATGGAGTCCCTGTGTGTCTCTAATGTCTGCAGGAAAGATACAGTTCGGAGCCCTGGTTCACCCTGGACAATATTGCTGTGACTGTGGCTGACCTGTTCTTTGCGGGCACAGAGACCACCAGCACCACTCTGAGATATGGGCTCCTGGTTCTCATGAAATATCCAGAGGTCGAAGGTATGCTGCACAGGAGACAGGGTTCTGGGGCCACACTTTGTCAGGCCGGAGTGTTTGGGGTGCAGCTTTCTGCCTGTGAAATGAAAGGCTGGCCGTGCTTGCTAAGCCTCATGGCAGTGACATGGGGTTCACCGCCTGGATTCGGTGGAAGCGCTGCTGTATGATGGGTGCCTGGCGCTCTGGGATGCTGTGCCCCGCGCCCCACTGACACATATCTGACTTCAGAACGGAAGAGCCTGCAGCAGCGTGTGGAAAAGCCATGCCTTCTGCATTCTGCTCCACAGAATAACCTACTTTTGACAGTGAAAATAATGTCTACCTTGCCCTGGAACAAGACCTGGCTGGCTACACAGAGCACAGAGAGAGAGGGCAGGATGGGGTGAGGGTGTCCTCATGCCTAAGACCTGCCCCAGCGTCCCGGCTGCCCCTGGGCTCTGCTCCGGGAACACTCATCACCCTGAGGCAAGCTTGCTGCTGCTGCCCATAATAACTTGGCTCCTGCTGTGTGCCAGGCGTGTGTAGGAGCCCTGAAATACACTGTGTTCTTAAGGGCAGGTATTTTGGATACGAGGTAATTTCCCTCAGGGATGCGGACTGTGACCTGTGCAGGATCAGACCTGGCCCCAAAGGCATTGCTTTTTCTGTCTCACAGAAGGGTTGGGGGTGAAGGAGCCCAAGTCTCTGGAGCAAAGCCTTCCACAGATCTGAGAACTTCTGACCAGTCTGGACTGGGGGGACTATAGCCTGAGAAACTGTGATAAGTTGTGAGCAATCTTCCATATAGAGAAAAAGACAGAAAGTAAATAGGACTGACACCCACACACCATTGCCGGATCTGACACGTGTTAGCCTTCACAGGAGCTGCTTTGGGGCTCTTGGAAACCTGTTGCCGAAGCCCTGCCCACCCCAGGCTTGTCCCAGGACTGTGTGTCACCTCTGCACTCAACTTCGTACCCTTAGTGCTGGTTCAGTGTCAGCATGAGTTTCACACTTTTACCTGGGAACCATACAGCACACGACTTTGTCATTCACTCAGCATACTGCAAAGGCCCCAGCAACTTGTCAGTAAGGGAGGCCCAGACTCTGCTCCTCCATTCTTCATGCAGAAGGCCACATGCACCTGTTTCCATTCTGCCTCTCACCTCCACAGCTCCTGAAGCATGCAGTAAACCAGCCTGGGGTAATAATTAATACAGAGATTTCCCTCCGACTGAAATTTCTAAGACCTTTTTGTTACCCTCTACTCCGGGCATCAGGTCAGGCACTGGGTTAGCTGCCATCAGCTACCAGCTGGCCCTAGCCTCACAGAGCGTGACTCTCATTGGCCTTCGTGGAGGAATTATCCAAGGGTCTCCAGCATCCAGGACACCCCCAAGCACTGCTGAGGGTGCCCTGTAAGCCTCTGCTGGGCGGTGGGTGGGTGTGAGCCAGCCCCGAGCGGGTCCTTTGCATCTGTCTTCTTCACGTCTCGGCAGAGAAACTCCACGAAGAAATCGACAGGGTGATAGGGCCAAGCCGCATCCCTGCCATCAAGGACAGGCTGGAGATGCCCTACATGGACGCTGTTGTACATGAGATTCAGCGGTTCATCGACCTCCTGCCCTCCAACCTGCCCCACGAAGCAAACCGGGACACGGTGTTCAGAGGTTACATCATCCCCAAGGTCAGATGGGGCCTGGCATGCATGTCTGAGCACCACCCGCCAGCCCTTCTGCTGGCCCACGGGAAGGCAGGGTCCCTTGACAGATGTGGCTAAATGGGGGGGGGCAGGCCAGTGTTCTTCCCCCTGGAGTGCTGCTTCCCCAGCTGTCCTCACATGGACCTGGTGACCAAGCCGTGGAGGAAATGGAAGGGAACCCCTGGGCCAGTGCCTGGCTTTGTGGTACTCCCACCCCAGGAACCACGGATAGTACCATCTAGCTGGTGAGCTCCTCCCGTGATGAGATTAGAGCTCTCGCTTCTGTTTAGAATCGGCCCCTGACTGCCTCCCATCTAGTCCTGAAGCAGACGACGTCTCCTGCCGGGAGCCCCCGTGGAAAGCCCATGTTCTGGCAACTTCACTGACGCCAGCCTTTGTTCCTTCTAGGGCACGGTTGTAATTCCGACCCTGGACTCCCTCTTGTTTGACAAGCAAGAATTCCCTGACCCAGAGACGTTTAAGCCAGAGCACTTTCTGAACGAAAATGGGAAGTTCAAATATAGTGACTATTTTAAAGCATTTTCCGCAGGTGAGAAGAGGGAAGATGTAGGGAGGGTCTTCCCGGGGAACTGTCCCTCATTGCCGCTCTCTGCCGTGGTCACGCACTGGTGCGGGGACCCAGATGTCTTCTTCCCGTCCACAGAGGCCAAATGGCATCTTCTCGTCAGAGGTCCTGGGAGCGAGAGGGATTTTCCCTTCTGCATGGCAGATACCGCTCTTCAGCGCTAAAATCCTATCCAATAGTGCTTAGTGAAAATCCCTCAAAACTTTATTACCTAATTCTCCATACTTTTAAACAAGGGTCAGTAACTGAAACCTCAGGGTTGGTTACTGAGACTCACCATGGGACACTCTGGCCTTCCCTAGGCTGTGTCCTTGCGTCCTCTCTCAGACCCTTGGTCTCTCCCAGGGCACTTCCTCAGTGCATGGCGGGAGGGAGTCCATGTAAGCAAATCCCTGATACTCTGTGTTAGAGGCCGCCTTCCAACTGTGGCCCCACTTCTTTCCTGCAGGATGTTAGGGGAGCACTGGGCAGAGATCACTGTTCCAACCCCATATAGGTCTATGCTGCTGAGTCCTGGTGAAGGAGACCATATGAAGCCCTATCCCCAAATATGTCTATCACGGATATTTTTATACTGAATGGTGTCATGTGCTTCCTTCTAAGGGGCAGAGAGGGGTCTGTTCTGCGTGAGGGTGACAGTTTGCCCACAACCCCTCCACCCAGTCCCCGCCCCCCCGCCTCACCTGTGCTGCCTCAGAATCTCAGGAGCACTGTTGTCACTTCCAGGAAAGCGGGTGTGTGTCGGAGAAGGCCTGGCTCGCATGGAATTGTTCCTGTTCTTGACCGCTATTCTGCAACACTTTAACCTGAAGTCTCTTGTTGACCCCAAGGATATTGACCTCAGTCCCATCGCCATCGGGTTTGCCAAGATCCCACCCCATTACAAACTCTGTCTCACTCCCCGCTCAGGCTGAACACCACCCCCACCCCCGCCCCAGGCTCTTTGGGGCAAACCTGGAGTTAACCCAGGCCCCCACACCCTCTCTGCTCGGCCCCTCCAGGAAGGCCCTTTCTGCAGAGTCTCAGTGAAAGCAGTCGGCTTCACAGGGAATAAATCGGGCTAGAGATGCTGCTTTCCACAGTTATGTGCATCAGATGAAATTTGGCAGCAAAGTCCAAATTAATTAAACAAATTGAAACAAACTGCGACCTAGTTGAGTCTGTGCGGGGGTCCTTGGAAACAAGGGTGAGCGGTACTCTGGAAAGGTAAACACGCCTTTTCCAGGAAAGCAAAGTAGCCCAGCCACCAGGGTTCACAAAAAAGAATACCAATGCTGTTTTGTAGTTTGGAAAAGCAGAAAATAATAGACCTTTGAAGGCTTGTTAACCATGTCAAAAATGTATCTGCTACCATCTGTCCCTGGGATATGACGTTGTTCCTTTGGGTTCACTTCTCAGCATCACGTGCTATATTTTAAGATTAAAATATGTCTGAAAAGTCAACATAGACATCTGTTTCTATCTCTTATCATTAAAACGTGACTTTGTACCTGGAACAAAAATTCTAGGCTCGTGGGAACCCCGGGTAGAATAAGGCAGAAGTGAGGAGATAACGATCAGTCTGCTCAGTGAACTAAATCATGTCGTGAAGCAGAAGAGGAGTTTGGAACAAGAACTCTGTCCGCACCCTGTTGGCTCTCACCAAAGCCCCATGGGTGCTCGGCCTTCATGCTCTGACTGCCCACCTGTGGGACGAGACTGATGGAGGTCCCTCTACCCCATAGCCTATGAGGGCTGGGCCGTGTAGGCTTGCAGAGTCTTTGGAACCTGTGGGGCAACCAGAAGTCCTGCATAAATGTTCCTTAATAAAATGAGTAATTTTCGAAGCCAGTTGTGTAGCAGCTTTCAGTCTCTCTCTGGCTGACCTCCCGCCTCCCTCTTATACGGGTCCTGTGAGGATCATGGGCCCCCCCAGATAACACAGGATAGTCTCCCTGTCTTAGAGCTCCTACCTTCATCCCACATTCAGAACCCCTTCTCCAGGTAAGATAGCATAGCCCCGGGCTCCGGGATTGGGACGTGTGTGCCATCCTACCCACCACAAGGCACGAGCAAAACCAACACTGACAGACGGGCAAATCACAAACTGAGGGATGGCTGCCCCATTCTGAAAGCTGTCTGTCATTTTCCTGACACACCTACACAGAGTAATACTGCTTCCAACAGAAAAAGATAAGAACGTGTCTTTTCATGTTCTCTGGGAATTTAAAGTGAGAGAATGTCTAGGAAAATCCTAAAGTACTCAAAAGTGATGGAAAACGTTGGGAGGGAGAGTGGGGGGTGTTGGGGTGTGAGCGCTCAACGGATTCGGGCAGCAGCCAGCTCTCAATAGACTTGGGTTGGTTCCTGATCAGCACATTCCAGAATGCCTCCATGCTGTGGTCTCCTGAGCTCCAGCTCTTATGAGCCCTGCTGTCCCCTCAAGGGCAAGCATGGACTGCCAGGTAAAAATAGCTGGAAAATTAGTCTGAACTTAAGAAACCCTCCACTGATCTGAACCACCTTTGGCAGAACAGAAAGAGAAAGGGTGGGGTGGACAAGGGAACAGAGGAATGACTTGGTCTGTTTGCTGTAACGAGGTGCCACAAGACTCGGGCTTATCACTGACTGAAAGGTCTGGAGGCTGGAAGTGCCAGCTCCAGATGCCAGCAGAGTGGGGTTCTGGAGAGGGCAGATGGCTTTTGGGTCGCAGATGGATGACTTCCTGCTGTGTTCTCATGTGCAGAAAGGGAACTAGGTAGCTCTCTGGCCTCTTTTCCTAAGGGCACTGGTTTCATTCATGGTCAGATCACCTCCCAAAGGCCCCTCCTCCTAAGACCATCACATTGGGATTAGGGCTTCCACATAGAAATTCTGGGGGGACACAGACATTTAGTCTATAGCATTCCATTCCTAGCTTCCCCGAATTCACATCTTCCCAGTGTAGAATACCCTCCCTCCATCCCAGCAGCTTCAAAGTCTTACTGCTTGCAGTCAGCGTTTAAGTCCAAAATCCTGTCTCCTCTAAATACCCACTAAATCAAATGGGGTGAGGCTGGAGGCACTGTTTCTTCTCAAGCAAAACCCCTCTCCAGCTGTTACCCATGATGCTAAAGGAGTTATGTGGTGGGGCAGGCTTCTGATAGACACTCCAATGTCAAAAGGGAGAAATGGAGTACAGAGCCTTTACCTCCTTGGTCAGGCTTATTCTCAGGTGTCTTATGACTTTTGGTGCAATAGTAAATGGAATCAGTTCTCTAATTTCCCTTTCTGTATTTCCATTGTTAGTATGAAAGAGAGCAACTGATTTCTCTATATTGATTTTGTATCCTGCCACATTACTGAATTGCTGTATGAGTTCTAGTAGTTTGGGGGTGGCATCTTTTGGGTTTTCCATATAAACTATCATGTCATATTCACAAATGACAGTACAAAGAGCTGATATTCAAGATCCATAAAAAACTCCTCACACTCAATATCCCCAAAACAGATAATCACATCAAAAAAAATGGGCAGAAGATGTGAGCAGACACTTCTCCAAAGAAGACATACAAATGGCCAACAGACACTTGAAAAATGTTCAACATCATTAGCCATTAGGGAAATAAAAATCAAAACACAGAGAGATACAACTTTACACTAGTCAGAATGGCAAAAATTAACAAGACAAGAAACAACAAATGTTGGCAAGGGTGTGGGGAAAAGGGAACCCTCCTACAGTGTTGGGAATGTAAGCTGGTGCAGCCACTCTAGAAAACAGTATGGAGTTTCCTCAAGACATTAAAAATAGAGCTATGCTATGACCCAGCAATTGCACTACAGAGTATTTATCCCAAAGATACAGATGTAGTGAAAAGAAGGAGCATGTGCACCCCAACATTCATAGCAGCAATGTCCACAATTGCCAAACTGTGGAAGGAGCCGAGATGTTCTTTAACAGATGAACAGATAAAGAAGATGTGGTTCATATATACAATGGAATATTACGCAGCCATCAGAAAGGATGAATACCCACCATTTGCATCGACATGGATGGAACTGGAGGGGATTTGTAGGTGAAATAAGTCAATCATTTGTATGTCTTCATTGGAGAAGTGTCTGTTCATATCTTCTGCCCATTTTTTGATATGATTATCTGTTTTGTGTGTGTTGAGTTTGAGGAGTTCTTTATAGATCCTGGATATCAACCTTTTGTCTGTACTGTCATTTGCAAATATCTTCTCCCATTCCGTGGGTTGCCTCTTGGTTTTGTTGGTTGTTTCCTTTGCTGTGCAGAAGCTTTTGATCTTGATGAAGTCCCAAAAGTTCATTTTCACTTCTGTTTCCTTTGACTTTGGAGACATATCTTGAAAGAAGTTGCTGTGGCTGATGTCGAAGAGGTTACTGCCTATGTTCTCCTCTAGGATTCTGATGGATTCCTGTCTCACATTGAGGTCTTTTATCCATTTCGAGTTTATCTTTGTGTACGGTGTAAGAATGGATGAGTTTCATTCTTCTACATATAGCTGTTCAGTTTTCCCAGCACCATTTTTTGAAGAGACTGCCTTTTTTCTACTGTATATTTTTTCCTGTTTTGTCGAAGATTATTTGACCATAGACAGATAATCATATCAAAAATGGGTAGAAGATATGAACAGACACTTCTCCAATGAAAACATACAAATGGCTATCAGACACATGAAAAAATGTTCATCATCACTAGCCATCAGGGAGATTCAAATTAAAACCACATTGAGATACTACCTTACACCAGTTAGAATGGCCAAAATCAGCAAGACAAGAAAAAACGTGTGTTGGAGAGGATGTGGAGAAAGGGGAACCCTCTTACACTGTTGGTGGGAATGCAAGTTGGTGCAGCCACTTTGGAGAACAGTGTAGAGATTCCTCAAGAAATTAAAAATAGAGCTTCCCTATGACCCTGCCATTGCACTACTGGGTATTTACCCCAAAGATACAGATGTAGTGAAAAGAAGGGCCATCTGTACCCTAATGTTTATAGCAGCAATGCCACGGTCGCCAAACTGTGGAAAGAAGCAAGATGCCCTTCAACGGACGAATGGATAAGGAAGATGTGGTCCATATACACTATGAAGTATTAAGCCTCCATCAGAAAGGATGAATACCCAACTTTTTTTTTTTCATAATTAGAAATCTCTTTATTGACAGTAAGTTAAATACCACATTATTTTTTTAAAATTTATTTTTTATTTATTTTAAGCATAACAGTATTCATTATTTTTGCACCACACCCAGTGCTCCATGCAATCTGTGCCCTCTATAATACCCACCACCTGGTACCCCGACCTCCCACCCCCGTCCCTTTAAAACCCTCAGATTGTTTTTCAGAGTCCATAGTCTCTCATGGTTCACCTCCCCTTCCAATTTCCCCCAACTCCCTTCTCCTCTCTATCTCCCAACTTTTGTAGCAACATGGATGGGACTGGAAGAGATTATGCTGAAAGAAGTTGCTGTGGCTTCTCTAAGTCAAGCAGAGAGAGTCAATTATCATATGGTTTTGCTTATTTGTGGAGCATAACAAATGGCATGGAGGACATGGAGAGACGGAGAGGAGAAGGGAGTTGGGGGAAAATGGAGGGGGAGATGAACCATGGGAGACTGTGGACTCTGAGAAACAACCCGAGGGTCTTGAAGGGGCAGGGGGTGGGAGGTTGGGGGATCCAGGTGATGGGTATTAAGGAGGGCAGGGATTGCATAGAGCACTGGGTGTGGTACATAAACAATGAATTCTGGAACACTGAAAAAATAAAATTAAATAAAAAAAGAAATAGCAACAACAGAAAATTAAAATTATGTGAGAAAATCCTTAAGACAGCTTCTTTTACTGTGGGCAAAAAGCAAACAAGAATACTGGAAACAACACAAATGTACCTTCTTGGGGGAATGATTTATTGAGTGTGGTGTATGTCAATGTAAAAATGAACAAATCTTTTAGAATCTCTAAAAAGAAGAGTTTTGTTCGAGCCCAAGTGAGGACAGCCTGGGGAGCTGCCCGGGGAACATGAACTTCACAGAGAAGGGGACGCCCCAGGAAACAGCATTTGGCACAGGGCTGTGGACATTTACATAGAAAGTTACAAGTCATCAGACAAAGGTCATCAGACAAGGTTGCAGACCTCATTTTCAGCTTCTGGTGTGTGCGGGACTGTGTGACCTTGATTATATGGGCACAGGAGAGCTTTCTTCCTTTTGCTTATCTTTGTGTTTGGAACACCCCTATTTGGTTATATTTTAAACAAAGTTGATGTACAAAGTGCGCTAGGGCAGAAACAGAGCCATGTTTTGAGACTTTGGTCATTTTGACCTTGGTAAGTGTTGAGGGATGGCTTCTCTGGGAACCCAGGAGCAGGGCTTTAAAACATTAAAAGTTGAAAATTTCCTTTATTTTCTCATGTATCACACCATGGGATATTATGCAGCATTTATTTTATTTTATTTTATTTTTAAAGATTTTATTTATTTATTTGACAGACAGAGAGAAATCGCAAGTAGGCAGAGAGGCAGGCAGAGAGAGAGGGGAAGCAGGCTCTCCGCTGAGCAGAGAGCCCAATGTGGGACTCGATCCCAGGACCCTGAGATCATGACCCGAGCCGAAGGCAGAGGCTTAACCCACTGAGCCACCCAGGCGCCCTATTATGCAGCATTTAAAGGAATAACGAGAATCTGCATCTATTGATTCAAAGAAGACGCCCAAGAAATATTTGGTGAAGGAACAAAGCACAATAGGCAAGGGGTTCCTGGGTGGGTCAGCCAGTTAAGTGCCTGTCTTTGGCTCAGGTCAGGATCTCAGGGTCCTGCGCTCTAGCCCTACAGTGGGGTCCTTGCTCAGAGGGGAGTCTGCTTCTGCTTCTTACTTTCCCTCTCCCTCTGTGTGTGTACTGTCTCTCTCAAATAAATAAAAAAAGGAGAAGGGAATTGAGGGAAATTGGAAGGGGAGGTGAACTATGAGAGACTGTGGACTCTGAAAAACAACCTGAGGGTTTTGAAGGGGCGGTGGGGGCGGGTGGGAGGTTGGGGGAACCAGGTGGTGGGTATCAGGGAGGGCACGTATTGCATGGAGCACTGGGTGTGGTGCAAAAACAATGAATTCTGTTACGTTGAAAAGAAGTTTAAAAAAAAGTCTTATAAAAAGTAGGGGAGTGGAATAGCAAGTCCCTGTTTGTTTTAAAGATTTTATTTTATTTTGTTATCCACAACTAATGAATCGTTGAACACTACAACGAAAACTTATGATGTACTATGTGTTGGCTAACTGAACATAATGAAAAATAAAAAAAGAATAAAAATAAAGATTCTATTTATTTGAGAGAGAGCATGATTACTAATGGGGGGAGTGGCAGAGGGAGAGGGAGAAGCAGACTCCTCGCTGAGCAGGGGGCCCTAAGCGGGGCTTGATCCCAGGACGCTGGCATCATGACCTGAGCTGAAGGCAGAAGCGTCACTGACTGAGCCCCCCAGGCGTCCAGCAAGGCCCTGTTTTTTAGGATCCAGCAGCACTGGCTCCCCTACCCCACCTCCATGTGGCCATACGTGTGGCCAGAAGGAGCAATGTGTCTCTGGCTGATGACCCCAGGGACTTTGCAGGGGTGAGTCCGGAGGAGAGATGGGAGAGGTAGTAACTTTTTTTACCTTCACATTGTTCCCCCAGTTAAAATGAGGATCTATCTCAAAGAAACGGACTTTAATTTATAACGCAGGAAAGGAATAAATGGTCATTACATTTCTCATGTAAAACATTGTCTTAATATCCTGACGTGAAATTTGACTAACTGATACATAATTGGGGAACATGTCCAGTAAGTTAATGTGCGTATTGTTTGGGTAGATGGTGTTATCGCCTTTTTTGAAAATTGGCTGTATCATTGAAAAATCAGTAAGGTAAATATCTCCTTAGAAAAGTGGTCAAATAACAGTTCAGATATTACCAATGACCCATAAACCTAAAAATACTAATTGTTAATCTTGTTGATAACCAAATACCAGCCATTTGAAATGAAGAAGCAGCCTGCTGTGGGGCGGAAAGCAGGAAGAGCTACGGAAAGGGGGGAGGTGCCTGAGGTGCAGGTGCCAGGGGTTGTGGAGAGCACCTGTATGGTAGAGACATGAACAGCTGGACCCCATCCCCGGGTCCACAGTGAAGTGGGCACCAGCCCACTGTCCTAAACTCCACGGTTTCTATCCAAACCCAGCGGACCATCAGAGTTAATGTATAATCACCACTTAAGACATGAGAGAAGACAAGGTCGTTGTGGCGAGTGTGCAGGAGAGGCTGGGGGCTGGAGGTGCAGGTGAGTCTGCAGAAGAGGCAGAAAGGGCATCATCAGAAGCAGAGGAAGGGGCTGGGGCAATGCCCTGGAGACCACATGGCATGGACTGTTCTTGGAGCTGAGTGGTGGGAGGCCCCACAGGACAGGAAGGCAAGGTGCAGGCTAGTGTGTGTGGGGGGTCTTGAAGGTCTTTGTAAGGTTTTTGGGTCTTACCCTCGGGTAAATTCCTGGGAACCCACTGAGGGTTTTTCAGCAGGTGAATGACCTGGCCTGATCTATGTCTTTTTTTTTTTTTAAAGATTTTTTTTTTATCCATTTGACAGAGAGAAATCACAAGTAGACAGAGAGGCAGGCAGAGAGAGAGAAGCAGGCTCCCTCTGAGCAGAGAGCCCGATGCGGGCCTCGATCCCAGGACCCTGAGATCATGACCTGAGCCAAAGGCAGCGGCTCAACCCACTGAGCCACCCAGGCGCCCCTGATCTATGTCTTTAAAGGAGATTCTGACTGCTTTGTTCTAAATGGACCTAATGGGGCAGGCGTGATGTAGGGACCCAGCGGGAAGGGAGAAGAAGGTGCCACAGGTGAAGGCACTGCCAATGCCAAAGATGGAGAAGATCAGGCAGGACGTGGTTGGGAAGAAGAGAGGCTCAGGGCCTCCAGTTGAAGACCATCTTCCATCTGCCTGCTCTATGTCTGCTGGAGTAGGACTCAGTCTGGCGGCTGCCAAGAGACACCCAAGTTTTCCCTTTGGGGTTTCCTTTCTATTCCAGGAGAAGAGTCAAACTCATGATGAGATGGGGGACAAACAAAGGGACGAGGAGGAGTCCTGTCCCTGGGGATAGTGTAGAGTCTTAACTAAGTGACTTTGAAGATGCCAAACCCATCACATTTCTAAACGTGGCTCAAGGGAGCATGTGGGTCTCCTGTAGACTTGATTTGCAATTACAACAAACTGTCTTCAACTGTGGCTGACATTCTAAGGGACAGTTCCATGGCCCACACAGGGTGGTGACATGGCTCTGCTCAGTCTGCCCACCCTCCTGGTGGCTTGTGGGGCTTTCCTGCTGTTCACCTTTGTGTGGAGAAGAGGAGGCCCACCTGGCCTTCTTCCTCTTCCCATCATTGGGAATATCCTGCAGGTGGAACTTCAGGACCTGCCCACCTCTCTCTCCAGGGTAAGACCCCCTCAGGTATGACCAGCTGCTCCCTGGGCTTATATAAGTGCTTTACTCAGGTTTCCCAGCCAATGTTGGTGGGGGGAGTTTGTTTCTTTCAGTTGTACTAGAATATCCCATTTTTTATTTGATCCTCTTAAAGAGACCAGGAGTTGTGACCCCTCAAACATGATTCCATTCCTAACTGACGGCTCTCTGAGGTCCCTTTCATGGTCTCTGACATGAGAGGAAGCTTCCAGCTTTGATTCAGACTGACACTGAACAAGAGCCCCATAATACATGGGGCACCTGTTTAGTGAGGATTGTATCCATGGCACAGTGTGGTCGTTGCCAAAGCTGCACCCCATTGTCATGGTACAAAGTGCCCACCACCCATCTGGCTTTCCAACTGTAGATCTGGAGGTCAACTCCAGGGAGACCTGTCAGCATGTTATTGCCACATCCCTGCCCTTTGGTTAGTCTAGTGCCTTGTGGACCCAGGGATCAAAGGCATCCCCTCAGGAAGGGCTATGAGGGGTATAGGGGCATCAGAATCCTCAGACAGCAGTGGATTGTGACCTGAGTGAGGGAGAGGTGGATGAACATGTCCTAGACTTCCTTGCGGTCTAGAAGCTTCTGCAGGGCCTTCATGAAGTCCCTCATCCCCGCTGGTGGAGAGAAGGCCGTGGGCACTCAGTGTTGCCCACTGGAGTGTCTCCACTTTTCCCCATGCCCATCTGGGCACCTTCCTGCCCCAACCTGGCTGGGATTCTACTGCTAGTCATGTGCTTCTCTCCCTGGCATCAACTCTCCTCCCCTTTCTCCCTTCCAGGAATCGATGCCTCTGCCAGGTCAGGCTCAGAGGGACACGGGTGGCCCTACTCACAGTCCCCAAGCTCCCGGGGCCCCTTCATACTCCTGCAGCCCCAGGATGTCCCCTCCTTCCTTTTCCCCGCTCTCCTAGGGGACTATTTCTCCTTTCCTGCCTGCTCTTATTTCTTCAAACCTCCATCAGTGTCCCCTCTGGCCCCCATGTGGTTCTCACCTCCATTTCTCTGAGAAAACCAGGCTGTCAGAGAACACGTCCTGAGGCTTCCACGCCAGCAGCCCAGAGCTCTTCAGCTTCCATACCATGAAGCTCACGGGCTCTTTGTACTGACAGGCACGCAGCTGTGCCCCTGCTTCCTGACTCTGCACCTCCCCTGGCTTTCCTCTGTCTAGAAGGAATGCTCTTGTTCTCGGCACTACTCAGACCAGAGGCCAGGAGTCATCCTGACTCCCCTCTCCCACCACATCGTGGCCACCAGCAAACCCCTTACTCTACGAAGAAAAGACATCAGGAATCTGGTCTCTCTGGACCTGGATCAATCCAACACAGCTTCCTGCCCACAGAGGCCCTTTCTTCCATTCTGTCCGTGCTCCACACAGGGAGACCCTGGAGGGGGAAGTCCACTCCCTCAGCAGCCAGTGCCCCTCTCTGACACACACAAAAGGCCTCCCGGGACCTGGACCTCCCACTCCCCCAGACCCATCCTCCCACCACCTAACCCCCTGTACCATCTCCCATGCTCTCCTGTCCTCCGCTGCCCACCATGGCCACTGACCTCCTCACTTCTTCCCAACACAAACACCCTCAATTCTCAAGGCTTTGCTGGCCCTTCTGCAGGGGCTACTGTTCCCACAGATATCCACCTGGCTGGCATTCCCATCTTTCTTGGTGTTAAAATGCTGCATTCGAGGGTACCTATGAAGATGGCGGAGAAGTAGCAAGCTGAGACTGCTTCAGCTAGCCGGAGATCAGCTAGATAGCTTATCTAAAGATTGCAAACACCTGAAAATCCATCGGCAGATCGAAGAGAAGAAGAACAGCAATTCTGGAAACAGAAAAACAACCACTTTCTGAAAGGTAGGACCGGCGGAGAAGTGAATCCAAAGCGACGGGAAGATAGACCCCGGGGGGAGGGGCCGGCTCCCGGCAAGCGGCGGAGCAACCGCGCACAAAATCAGGACTTTTAAAAGTCTGTTCCGCGGAGGGACATCGCTCCAGAGGCTAAACCGGAGCGAAGCCCACGCGGGGTCAGCGTGGCCTCAGGTCCCGCAGGGTCACAGAAGGATCGGGGGTGTCTGAGTGTCGCAGAGCTTGCGGGTATTGGAACGGGAAAGCCGGCTACAGAGACAGAGCCGACAGTAAGCTCGCAGCTCCGTGTTACCTTGAACCGGTCGCAGGCTCGGTGAGCTCGGAGCGCAGCCGGAGGTCAGGCAGACGGGAGTAACTGGGCGCTGTTCTCTGAGGGCGCACTGAGGAGTGGGGCCCTGGGCTCTCGGCTCCTCCGGGCCGGAGACCAGGAGGCCGCCATTTGTATTCCCGTCCTCTGGAACTCTACGGAAAGCGCTCAGGGAACAAAAGCTCCTGAAAGCAAACCCGAGCGGATTACTCACCCCGGCCCCGGGTAAGGGCGGTGTAATTCCGCCTGGGGCAAAGACACTTGAAAATCACTACAACAGGCCCCTCCCCCAGAAGATCAACAAGAAATCCAGCCGAGACCAAGCTCACCTACCAAGGAGTGCGGTTTCAATACCAAGGAGAGCAGCAGAATTCCAGAGGAGGAGAAAGCCAAGCACGGAACTCATGGCTTTTTTCCTGTGATTTTTTTTAGTCTTGCAGTTAATTTAATTTTTTCTTTTTCATTTTTTTTTTTTTTTCTCGCCTTCGGGTAAAATTTTTTTTTTTTTTAACTGTTACCTTTTTCTTTTTTAACGATTTTTTACTAGTTTATCTAATATATATATATTTTTTTTTACATTTTTCTTAGGTGTTTTCTTTTTTAAAAAAAAAATTCTTTTCTTTTTTTTTTTTTTTTCTTTTATCTTTCTTCCTTTTTGAACCTCTTTTTATCCCCTTTCTCCCCACTCACGATTTTGGATCTCTTCTAATTTGGCTAAAGCATATTTTCCTGGGGTTGTTGCCACCCTTTTAGTATTTTACTTGCCCCTTCATTTACTCTTATCTGGACAAAATGACAAGACGTAAAAATTCACCACAAAAAAAAGAACAAGAGGCAGTACCGAAGGCTAGGGACCTAATCAATACAGACATCGGTAATATGTCAGATCTAGAGTTCAGAATGACAATTCTCAAGGTTCTAGCCGGGCTCGAAAAAGGCATGGAAGATATTAGAGAAACCCTCTCGAGAGATATAAAAGCCCTTTCTGGAGAAATAAAAGAACTAAAATCTAACCAAGTTGAAATCAAAAAAGCTATTAATGAGGTGCAATCAAAAATGGAGGCTCTCACTGCTAGGATAAATGAGGCAGAAGAAAGAATTAGTGATATAGAAGACCAAATGACAGAGAATAAAGAAGCTGAGCAAAAGAGGGACAAACAGCTACTGGACCACGAGGGGAGAATTCGAGAAATAAGTGACACCATAAGACGAAACAACATTAGAATAATTGGGATTCCAGAAGAAGAAGAAAGTGAGAGGGGAGCAGAAGGTATACTGGAGAGAATTATTGGGGAGAATTTCCCCAATATGGCAAAGGGAACAAGCATCAAAATTCAGGAGGTTCAGAGAATGCCCCTCAAAATAAATAAGAATAGGCCCACACCCCGTCACATAATAGTAAAATTTACAAGTCTCAATGACAAAGAGAAAATCCTGAAAGCAGCCCGGGAAAAGAAGTCTGTAACATACAATGGTAAAAATATTAGATTGGCAGCTGACTTATCCACAGAGACCTGGCAGGCCAGAAAGAGCTGGCATGATATTTTCAGAGCACTAAACGAGAAAAACATGCAGCCAAGAATACTATATCCAGCTAGGCTATCATTGAAAATAGAAGGAGAGATTAAAAGCTTCCAGGACAAACAACAACTGAAAGAATTTGCAAATACCAAACCAGCTCTACAGGAAATATTGAAAGGGGTCCTCTAAGCAAAGAGAGAGCCTACAAGTGGTAGATCAGAAAGGAACAGAGACCATATACAGTAACAGTCACCTTACAGGCAATACAATGGCACTAAATTCATATCTCTCAATAGTTACCCTGAATGTGAATGGGCTAAATGCCCCTGTCAAAAGACACAGGGTATCAGAATGGATAAAAAAACAAAACCCATCTATATGTTGCCTCCAAGAAACACATTTTAAGCCCGAAGACACCTCCAGATTTAAAGTGAGGGGGTGGAAAAGAATTTACCATGCTAATGGACATCAGAAGAAAGCAGGAGTGGCAATCCTTATATCAGATCAATTAGATTTTAAGCCAAAGACTGTAATAAGAGATGAGGAAGGACACTATATCATACTCAAAGGGTCTGTCCAACAAGAAGATTTAACAATTTTAAATATCTATGCCCCCAACGTGGGAGCAGCCAACTATATAAACCAATTAATAACAAAATCAAAGAAACACATAAACAACAATACAATAATAGTAGGGGACTTTAATATTCCCCTCACTGAAATGGACAGGTCATCCAAGCAAAAGATCAGCAAGGAAATAAAGGCCTTAAATGACACACTGGACCAGATGGACATCACAGATATATTCAGAATATTTCATCCCAAAGCAACAGAATACACATTCTTCTCTAGTGCACATGGTACATTCTCCAGAATAGATCACATCCTCGGTCCTAAATCAGGACTCAACCGGTATCAAAAGATTGGGATCATTCCCTGCATATTTTCAGACCACAATGCTCTAAAGCTAGAACTCAACCACAAAAGGAAGTTTGGAAAGAACCCAAATACATGGAGACTAAACAGTATCCTTCTAAAGAATGAATGGGTCAACCGGGAAATTAAAGAAGAATTGAAAAAAATCATGGAAACAAATGATAATGAAGATACAACGGTTCAAAATCTGTGGGACACAACAAAGGCAGTCCTGAGAGGAAAATATATAGCGGTACAAGCCTTTCTCAAGAAACAAGAAAGGTCTCAGGTACACAACCTAACCCTACACCTAAAGGAGCTGGAGAAGGAACAAGAAAGAAACCCTAAGCCCAGCAGGAGAAGAGAAATCATAAAGATCAGAGCAGAAATCAATGAAATAGAAACCAAAAAAACAATAGAACAAATCAACGAAACTAGGAGCTGGTTCTTTGAAAGAATTAATAAAATTGATAAACCCCTGGCCCGACTTATCAAAAAGAAAAGAGAAAGGACCCAAATAAATAAAATCATGAATGAAAGAGGAGAGATCACAACTAACACCAAGGAAATACAAACTATTATAAGAACATACTATGAGCAACTCTACGGCAATAAATTTGACAATCTGGAAGAAATGGATGCATTCCTAGAAACATATAAACTACCACAACTGAACCATGAAGAAATAGAAAGCCTGAACAGACCCATAACCAGTAAGGAGATTGAAACAGTCATTAAAAATCTCCAAACAAACAAAAGCCCAGGGCCAGACGGCTTCCCGGGGGAATTCTACCAAACATTTAAAGAAGAACTAATTCCTATTCTCCTGAAACTGTTCCAAAAAATAGAAATGGAAGGAAAACTTCCAAACTCATTTTATGAGGCCAGCATCACCTTGATCCCAAAACCAGACAAGGATCCCACCAAAAAAGAGAGCTATAGACCGATATCCTTGATGAACACAGATGCGAAAATACTCAACAAAATACTAGCCAATCGGATTCAACAGTACATTAAAAAGATTATTCACCACGACCAAGTGGGATTTATTCCAGGGCTGCAAGGTTGGTTCAACATCCGCAAATCAGTCAATGTGATACAACACATCAATAAAAGTAAGAACAAGAACCATATGATACTCTCAATAGATGCTGAAAAAGCATTTGACAAAGTACAACATCCCTTCCTGATCAAAACTCTTCAAAGTGTAGGGATAGAGGGCACATACCTCAATATCATCAAAGCCATCTATGAAAAACCCACCGCAAATATCATTCTCAATGGAGAAAAACTGAAAGCTTTTCCGCTAAGGTCAGGAACACGGCAGGGATGTCCATTATCACCACTGCTATTCAACATCGTACTAGAGGTCCTAGCCTCAGCAATCAGACAACAAAAGGAAATTAAAGGCATCCAAATCGGCAAAGAAGAAGTCAAATTATCACTCTTCGCAGATGATATGATACTATATGTGGAAAACCCAAAAGACTCCACTCCAAAACTGCTAGAACTTATACAGGAATTCAGTAAAGTGTCAGGATATAAAATCAATGCACAGAAATCAGTTGCATTTCTCTACACCAACAGCAAGACAGAAGAAAGAGATATTAAGGAGTCAATCTCATTTACAATTGCATCCAAAACCTTAAGATACCTAGGAATAAACCTAACCAAAGAGACACAGAATCTATACCCAGAAAACTATAAAGTACTCATGAAAGAAATTGAGGAAGACACAAAGAAATGGAAAAATGTTCCATGCTCCTGGATTGGAAGAATAAATATTGTGAAAATGTCTATGCTACCTAAAGCAATCTACACATTTAATGCAATTCCTATCAAAGTACCATCCATCTTTTTCAAAGAAATGGAACAAATAATTCTAAAATTTATATGGAACCAGAAAAGACCTCGAATAGCCAAAGGGATATTGAAAAAGAAAGCCAACGTTGGTGGCATCACAATTCCGGACTTCAAGCTCTATTACAAAGCTGTCATCATCAAGACAGCATGGTACTGGCACAAAAACAGACACATAGATCAATGGAACAGAATAGAGAGCCCAGAAATAGACCCTCAACTCTATGGTCAACTAATCTTCGACAAAGCAGGAAAGAATGTCCAATGGAAAAAAGACAGCCTTTTCAATAAATGGTGCTGGGAAAATTGGACAGCCACATGCAGAAAAATGAAATTGGACCATTTCCTTACACCACACACAAAAATAGACTCAAAATGGATGAAGGACCTCAATGTACGAAAGGAATCCATCAAAATCCTTGAGGAGAACACGGGCAGCAACCTCTTCGACCTCTGCCGCAGCAACATCTTCCTAGGAACAACGCAAAAGGCAAGGGAAGCAAGGGAAAAAATGAACTACTGGGATTTCATCAAGATCAAAAGCTTTTGCACAGCAAAGGAAACAGTTAACAAAATCAAAAGACAACTGACAGAATGGGAGAAGATATTTGCAAACGACATATCAGATAAAGGACTAGTGTCCAGAATCTATAAAGAACTTAGCAAACTCAACACCCAAAGAACAAATAATCCAATCAAGAAATGGGCAGAAGACATGAACAGACATTTCTGCAAAGAAGACATCCAGATGGCCAACAGACACATGAAAAAGTGCTCCATATCACTTGGCATCAGGGAAATACAAATCAAAACCACAATGAGATATCACCTCACACCAGTCAGAATGGCTAAAATCAACAAGTCAGGAAATGACAGATGCTGGCGAGGATGCGGAGAAAGGGGAACCCTCCTACACTGTTGGTGGGAATGCAAGCTGGTGCAGCCACTCTGGAAAACAGCATGGAGGTTCCTCAAAATGTTGAAAATAGAACTGCCCTATGACCCAGCAATTGCACTATTGGGTATTTACCCTAAAGATACAAATGTAGTGATCCAAAGGGACACATGCACCCGAATGTTTATAGCAGCAATGTCCACAATAGCCAAACTATGGAAAGAACCTAGATGTCCATCAACAGATGAATGGATCAAGAAGATGTGGTATATATACACAATGGAATACTATGCAGCCATCAAAAGAAATGAAATCTTGCCATTTGCAACAACATGGATGGAACTAGAGCGTATCATGCTTAGCGAAATAAGTCAAGCAGAGAAAGACAACTATCATATGATCTCCCTGATATGAGGAAGTGGTGATGCAACATGGAGGCTTAAGTGGGTAGAAGATTAAATGAAACAAGATGGGATTGGGAGGGAGACAAACCATAAGTGACTCTTAATCTCACAAAACAAACTGAGGGTTGCCGGGGGGAGGGGGTTGGGGAGAAGGGGGTGGGATTATGGACATTGGGGAGGGTATGTGATTTGGTGAGTGCTGTGAAGTGTGTAAACCTGGTGATTCACAGACCTGGGGATAAAAATATATGTATATAAAAAATATATGTTTATAAAAAATAAAAAAAAAAATAAATAAAAAAAAAAAATAAAAAAAAAATAAAAATGGGCAGGAAAAAAAAAAAAATGCTGCATTCGAAGGAGACCCTCCCCAGTGGCCTTCTCTTGAGGATGAGAGCACCACCAGCCTTCCGCCCCTCCTCACTGGTGTTTCCCAACGGCATGTCTGCATGGAGGCATACTCTGGACTTGACCGTCATATGTTGCCCACTAGAATGTGTATCAAAGAAGATAAATTTCTTGCCATGCCCTGTCTTTCCTCAGTCCTGAGACACTGTGTAGTACCTAGTATTTGTCGAACGCTTAGTAAGTGGTTTGTTCTTTCCAATAAAGGAAGGGATTAGGGAAAGGCACAAGAGGTTGAGAGGCCAGAGTGTGAGTCCCTGCACAGACATGCTTCCCTCATGTCAGCATGGCCCCTGTCTGCAGCCCTGAATCTTGGCTGGGAGACACTGATGGAGAGGTGCTGGCCAGACATGGGGGCTGCTGGGAGGGAGTGTCTCCATTTCCAACTGCCCCTGTGCATCCAGGAGTTGGGACAGTTGTTCAGGTGTGCCTTGCCACTGTCTCCAGCTGGCTAAGCAGCATGGCCCCATGTAACCACTGTGTTGGGGCCCCCCATCCAAGTGTCGTGCTATATGGACACCAGGTCCTGAAGGATGTCCTGTGCCCTCGGGAAGTCACTGCAGATGTTGCAGAAACAGCAAGAGAACTTGAATCAGAAATGGGGCCTGAAGATGGGACTGGATTGTTGTGATTTCATGACAAACTTCAGCAGATCAGGAGTTGCTTCTTAGGGGTGAACGAAGAAAGTGGTTTCTTGAGAAGGACTCTACTGCTGGTGGTGATGCCGTGAAGACTGTTGAAATGACAACAAAAGACTGGGGTATCCGATAACCCTAGTTTATTAGATAAACCTAGTTGATCAGGTAGCAGTGGGGCCTGAGAGGACTGACAGCAAGTCTAGAAGAAGGTCTGTGGGTAAGATGCTGTCCAACACCATCCCATGCTACAGAGAAAGTGTTCGTGTTTCCTCCATACGAGGATTTGACCAGTTAGGGACAATGTCTGTCATTCGGTGAAATCAGGATCTCGCCGGTACCCTCACGAAGTTAGAGCCAACTCCCCGGCCCGCACCCGCTCCCGCGCAGCGGGACACATCACCCACCAGGGCTCCTAAAGGACTGGGCGCAGAGGCCTGTGGGAAATGTAGTCTCCCGCGACAACGACGGATCCCGCGCGGGACTCTGGGTCTTCGGGTTCCTTCTGCGCACGTGCGGACCCGCCCCTCCTCTTCCGCCCGGAAATCCGGCTCCCTGCGGGTGTCGGCCGCTGTGGCTGCGGGGCCCGGGGCGTTGGGTCCTGTGTCCCCGAAGGTCGGTGCGAGGGAGAAAGGGGAGCCCTGCGGCCGGCGGGAGCTCAGCGGGGGCGGGGCCTGAAGTGCAGGCGCGACCCGTGGAGCGAGACCCGGTGCGCGGGGCGACGGGGCTTCGGGGCCCGCGGGTCGGGCGCCCTCGGGCTGTGCTGGCGGCGGTCGCTTGGCCGGAGAAGGCGCGCTGCGGGGGGGGCCCGGCCCGGCGGCGGCGAGGGCGGGGGCGGGTCTGCAGGCGTGCGCGTGCCCGTTCCCGCTCGGGCTGGCGCGAGCGTCTCGGTGCGGAGGGCGGGGGCCCCCGGTCCGCGGCGGCGTCCGCGAAGCTCCTCCCGGGAGCGGTCGTGCGCGGGCTCTCTTGAGGCTCCCCCGAGGCCGGGGGTCGGGCCCCCGCGCCCCCCGTGCGGTCTGCCGGGCGCTGTGCGGTCTGCCGGGCGCTGTGCGGTCTGCCGGGCGCTGGGCTCTGCCCCGTGCGCAGGACCCGGTTTGCAGGCGCCGCTGGCTCGCGAGCCATGGCGCGGCCCCGACGGCCGTCGCATGTTCTCTGGAAGGGGCGCCTGTGACTTGAGCGGAGGCAGGGAGAGGACCCCAGCTCCGCATGGCCAAGCGCGCATGGAACGGGGCTGGGGGTGCCACTCCCCAGAGGCCCCAGAGGCTGCGAGTGACGGGAAGGGTGGACCCGCCCTCGGGAGACCTGCGCCAGGCGGAGAGGGGCGGGCGACGGCGCGAGGGGTCACGCGCCCGAGGGGCCCGGTGTGAGGGGAGGGGGACCTGCTGAGGCCGAGAGGCCGCTCGCCCCAAACCCTGCCTGGCTCGGTTCTCGCCTCCCGGCTTCTGTTGCCCGAACTCCTTCCGCTGGCGCGGCCGGCGCGGCCTCGCGCGCTCCCCGCGGTGGCCGGGGAAGGGTCTGCGGGTGCGGCGGGGGTCTGCGAGGAGGCTTCCAGGACGCGAGCGGGCTGCGGGCTCCCCGGCTTGCGCGCGTCGGGGAACCCGACCTGGGGGTGCTGTGCGTTCTCTCTTTTGCCACAGTGAAGCCACGGCCCGTGTCTGTTTCTGACTCATTTCTGGCCAAGGCGGCCACTTAGGACAGCGCTTCTTGGGGGAACTGCCTCAGACGTGCCTGTCCCACTTTCCCTGACGTCTTCTCTGCCCTGCGGGGCTCAAGGCGTTTCCGGGGCAGGTGTTCGCACGGATTCCGGCGACCTGTCTGTGAAGAGCAGAGACTACAGCGCGATGCCAGCGGCCTGGTGTCCATTTTCCGTTGTGGGAAGTGGGAAAATCGGACGCAGTTTTCTTGTCTAACGCATCTTCCCGGACCGCACATCCAACCCCGCATGCGCCCGGCTGTGGCCAACAGACTCGTGGCGCCAAGTCCCGGTGTTAAGACGGGTGTCTGCGGGCTCCCCACGGCCGGTCTTCCAGGGCCTCACTGGCGTCCAGCGAGCGGGCAGTCTTGCCACCCCTCAGAGGTTCGGTGTGGGTTGTCAGGTTCTGTCGATGGTCCTCGGTGTGTAATTCAAGACTCCCCGTGTACATACTGAGTTCGGGGGTTCACGTGTATCACGTGAGCATTTGCTGGGTTACAGGCCAACCGCATTCAGTGACCTTAAACAACAGTCATTTTAGGTTTTGAGGTCCTGTGGCTCCGCACTTGGGGCTGGGTGTACTCGGTCGGGTCCCGTCGGTGCCTGGTTCCCAGCAGAGGCCGTGATCTGGTGCCAAGGCTGGGGTCGGTTGGTGAAAGAGGATTTCGTCTCCTTCCTGGTGGTCAGTGCTGGCTGTTGGCTGAGCCTCGTATCAGGCCAGTCCCGGGCCTCTTCACGGATGTCCGCAGAAACGCGCTCCTCCACCTGTGTCCAGGGTGTGCGCTGCGTTCCTTTTGACGAGGGCAGGTCACGTGGCAAAGCCCACCTCCGTGTTGGAGGAAGTGAGCCGAGGGGAGCAGGTCACGGAGAACCATCACTGGAAGAGTGCCCTGCAGCACAGTGTCCCATGTCCCTTACGGGTGTCTCTTCCTGTAAAGTCACGGGCCAGCAGTGTTGTTGCAGGGTGTCTGCTTCTGTGAAGACGAGCTGTTTACACCGCGGGTGTCCTCACGGAGGCACGACTGTGAAGCCCTGCGTCTGCGTCTCTACTAATAGGAACATAAACAGTCGTTGCTTTAATGAGCATCTTCAAGATCTTAAATTGATTCTTTCTCTTCACTGTTGATAAGTCAGTAGGGAATGTGTGTTTTGATGAACTGTATGTGTAAATTAATGGGCCTGTAATAGGGTCTTTCCTGCCCTTTCTCAAGGTGAAAATTCTCTCGTCCCACAGGAGCAGCACGCTCGCTCCCTCTCGTCTTCTCTGGCCACTGTGGAGAGCTTCAGACAGGACAGTCCAGGTGTGGGAGCCGAGCCCCAGCATCTGGTCTCGCAGCCAGTCCGTTCGCCTCCTGTCCCAGGGGTCCCTCCAGAGCCCTCTGTGGTTTCCCGGAGCAGCGGACGATGAACACCTCTCTGGTGAGTTGTCCGCTTGTTTGGCGTGGCGCTTCCTGAGCTCGGAGAGGAAGGGCTCAGGCTTTATTTATTTTATTTTATTTTATTTCTCAGTGTTCCCGATTCATTGTTTATGCAGCACACCAGTGCTCCATGCGGTACGTGCCTCCTTAATAAGGGCTCATACTGTAAAATAGAAAAGCAGAAGTCGGTAAAATGCAGCTTCGGGGTGATACGCGGAAACACGGCAACAGTGGCATGCGGATGTGGACGGGTTATATGACCTTCGAGTCATCCAGGGTGAGTGCAGGTTGGTCTCTGGGCTTTCTGACGCCGCCGCAGAATGACACACAGCGTTGCTGCCTGTTCAGAAAGGACCCTCAGAAGAGGCGTGTCCCGTTCTCACAGGACCTGAACATTGTAGGCCCAGAAGTCTGAAGTGGTGCCTTTGTTGGTCACACGGCTGAGGGGGCGGACAGCGGTTTGCCACCAGTCTGGAAGGTCACCTGGTGCTGGAATGCTGTTTGCCTGAGAAGCTTTGCTAGAGTCGCGTCCCAGGCAGCTTCTGGAGGGCTCTGCTGGGTCCACGGCCCCACTGCAGCCACGGCCTGAGCCCTGCTAGACTCAGACCCTGGGGTGTCTGCAGGTCTTACCCTCCACGTGTTTCTGTCAGCCGGTCTGTGTAGGCTGTGTGTCCGACTGTGGAGAGTGGTATTTTCTGAGAGAGAGTTCACGGCTCGTTTGCACCTTACCCTCCTCCGTGTCGTGTTAATCCATGTCTTCTAAGTGAAGAAATAATCCTACAGCCTACAGAGCAACCCAGATTATGTCTGATTCAGTGACGGTGCTGTGGGCTGTGCCTTACTCGACTCTTCTGCCGTAGGAAAACTGCCGTCCAGGGTCTTCTCCTGGACATTCTCGTCTCTTAGCGTCTGGGGCGGCCTCCCTGGTGGTTTCTTCTGCTTGTTTCCTCTCCTGAACGCAGCTCATCCAAGGGTTCCGATCTGGGCCCCTTTTTCAAACTCTGGTTTTCCTGCACTTGTCCGGCCCTCTGCGGTCGGCTGTCCTGACAGCGCCTCTCCCCAGCTCGGGCCTCTTCCTGAGCCTTTCGACCACTAGTTCAAGCCCCTGGGGAATGTTTTCGTGCAGCTGTTCCAGAAGGCACCTCACGCGGAGTCAGTCCTGTGGGAAAGCTCATCTTCCTTTCTTCTCTCACGTGTCCTTCTTCGTTAGCCGGCCACCGACACGACCAAACTGGAGTTTCTCTTCTCCCGCTTTCTCCCCCCGAACCTCGGCTGGCGTCGAGATCCGGACACTTGAATCATGAGATGGAGCCTCCGTGTCAGTCACAGCCCACTGCAGCCGTACAGAACAGCGTCATTGTCCTCCACGTCCTCCGTGCTCCTTCCGCTCGTTTTCCTGCCTCCCAGCCCTTGGCCAGTGGTGATGCTTTTCCGGGCTCCGTAGTGTTGCCTCTGACAGGCAGGCGTGCAGTTGGAATCCCACAGTGTGTGGTCCTTGACGCCTGCTCCTCTCCCTTCCTGGGGTGCGTTTGCGCTTCCTCCCCCGTTCTTCCCTTGCCCCGATAGCTCCTTTGTCTTCAGCCCCACGTGGCATTCCGTTGTCAGAGGGGAGCGCAGTTGATTCGTGCATCCGCTGAAGACGTTGGGTCACGTCCGGGTTTGATGGTTATGAATAAAGCGGCGGTACGCATCCTGTGCTGGTGTCCACGTGGACGTGCGTTTTCAGCTCCTCCAGATGCGTACCAGAGGAGCGAGGCAGGGATCGTGGGTTGGGCGTTCGTGCTTACCTGTGCAGACGGTACCAAACTATCTTCCAAATGGCTAAACCATTTTGGTGCCTCGCTACGGCAGCCGTAGCAAATTAAAACTCTGCACTTCATTCCGTTACCTTTTTATTCACTCCTCACAGGGTTTACCACACAAGTCTTTACCAAACATACTGAGTAGTAGTGCCCTACTTCATAGAAAATAGGAACTTTTGAACAGTATAAATCCATTTGCTGCCCCGTCATGTGTACTGTGGATAGTAGACACGTGTGTACATACTGAGCCTATAGACGTTATGAGTGCTCTGTACATCATTGCAGTGTTTTCCCTAAAGGATCATGTCTTTTATAGACGTAAGGAAGAAAAGTGCATATATATATGTATATAGTTCCTTATGTTTACCTACACATTGGCATTTCCAGTGATCTTGATTCTGTCTTATGGATCCAGATCATCTGGTGTCACTTTGTTTCAACCACGGAGAAGGTCCTTTGCCATTGTAGTGCCATCTTCTGATGATGAATTATGTTAGTTTGTGTTCCTCTGAAAATGTATTTCACTTCAGTTTTGTAGCATAACTGCTCAGTGGGTGCAGAATCAAGGAATCGAAGGATTTACGTTCACCACGTTGTTTCCGATAAGTTGCCCGTCCTTCCCCGTACTTGAACCTGAACGTGCTTGCTCTTCTCTGGCTGCTTTCAAGATTTCTCTCTCTCTTCTTTTTTTTTTTTTAAAGATTTTATTTATTTATTTGAGAGAAAGATAGAGCTGAGTGAGGAGAAGGTCAGAGAGAGAAGCAGACTCCCTGTGGAGCTGGGAGCCCCATGCAGGACTCGATCCTGAGACTTCGGGATCATGACCTGAGCCAAAGCAGTCGTCCAACCAGCTGAGCCACCCGGGCGTCCCAAGATTTCTCTTTATTCTTGGATGTTGGCAGGTTGGCTGTGATGTGCCTAGAATAGTTTGTTGGCTTTTTGTTTTTTGTTTTTTTTCTAAATCTAACTTATGGGCACTGAAGTTAATAAATCTGTATATTCAGATCATTCATGAAATTTGGGAAGGTTGGAGCCATTATTTCTGAAATATGTAAATGCTCTATTTTTCCTCCTTTCCTTACGGAACTCCAGTTACATGTTGTTAGATTGGTTTTTAAATTGTTCATGGGCCTCTTTATTTGTCTTCATTTTTTTCTCTCTCTCATAAAGATTAGAAAATACCTGTTGATCCATCTCCCAAGTTCAGAGACTTTCTTTTGCTGTTGTTTCCAGTCTGAGGTAGGAAATTTCTGCTGTGGGATCTCTTTACCTTACCCGGCAGTACAGACTACAAACCATGGGTGTATTTTGTTCAAGACCAAACACACAAAAAAGAATGAACTCCTAGACTTCCTGTTCTGACCCAGGCTGATGCCTTGAATTGAGGCACATGTCATTCCAGGAATTGGTGTCCTTTGAGGACGTGGCTGTGAACTTCTCCTGGGAGGAGTGGCAGGACCTGGATGATGCTCAGAGGACCCTGTACAGGGCCGTGATGCTGGAGACCTACAGGAGCCTGGTGTCCCTGGGTGAGTGAGAGTGTCCCGGCAGGGGCAGGCACTTTCCTCTTCATGGTAAAGGTGCAGCGGTGTATGAAGTGAAAGGCTGCTCAGGGTTAGGCTCCGCGGCCCAGGAGAATGTGCGTGCTCACCCTCTAGTCGGAGGTTCATGTTGGCCCTTCATCGTACAGTCCTTGGAGCTCTGCTCATGTCATTCTTCAAAGGCCCTGAAAGTGAAGCAGTTTGTGAAAAGTCCCACTTATTTCTGATCAACAGGACACTGCATTTCCAAACCTGAGGTGATTGTCAAGTTGGAGCAAGGAGCAGAGCCGTGGGCTGTACGGGAAGCCCCAACCCGGCGCCTCCCAGGTCAGTGAGTGCATACTGGGCAGGGGTCTATGAAGAGAAGAGCACAGCCAGTGTGGGCCGTGCCGGGCTGTTTTCCCAGGTGCTTTTCCCAGGCCCAGACCTCAGGAGAGGGAGTCTGCATGGATCACGCTCCTGCCTTCTTCACTCTCACAGTATGGCTCTCACCCACAAATGTCCCCTTCTTTTCTTAATTGCCCACTCTTTTCTTAGACTTATCCAAAATCCATTCCAGTATTTTCTTCATTAGCCGTTGTCTCTGGGTTCAAAGGTGTCCCCCTTGCATACACTGTTCCCTTTCGAGTGTTTGTTTATCCCTCATTTATTCTTTCGACACAGGTAAAGCATGGGTCATTTTGTAGTTGTGGGGATTATAGTGGTAATCAAATACATGCCGTCCTTTCTAGGAGATTCCTTTCAGTTGAGTCAGAATGAAGCAAATACACAAAACATTAAGAAGTAGGTCACAATCAGAAATAATGTTTTACCACTCTGAGAGAAAAACTGGGGTGTGTTATTTTAGTAGGGAAGCCCAGAGAAAGTATTTTTGAGGGAATTATCAAGACTTTACTTTCGGATAGCTTTAACCTGAGGTGATGATTTAGATTTTCCAGTGTTGACAACATAACCCATACAGGGTATAGTGTCTGCAGTAGAGATTGGGTGTCACTATTAGAAGTTGCAAACTAGTCTTTAGCCTGACTGGTATCTGAGGCACAGGATGAGAGGAGGTTGCCCAGGTAGTTGCTAAGGAAGTAAGGGAGCGCAGGACCAAGCCTTGTCAAGCGCAGAATCAGTGTCACAGGGGGCGGAGAACCATGCACAAGCTGCAAGCTGCAGTGTGGAAAGGGGTGATCCATGGCACGGGGGGAGACTCTGGAGTTCATGCGTTCTCAAGGCCAGTGGAGCCAGGGGTTTCAGGATGCAGTTGCTCCTGCTAAGTAACCCTAATATAACAGAGAGAATCCAGTCCATGCGTGGACTCCATTTCCATTGAAAGTAGGACACAGCTGATACTCCAAAGTTTAAAACAGAAGCCTTTAGAAACAGCACATTGTCAAGTAGGGATGCACCAGCAGGAAGCAAAGCACAGCAAAACAGGTGAGACTGCTTTTCCAAGAAGCAGCCAGAAAAAGACTTTTCAGAGCTCATGAGTGCAGCCTGTGTTGCAGAACCTAAATTGTTTAGACCAGCAGGGAGGGTAGCCCAGGGAGGAGAATTGGAACTTGGTTGTAAGAAGCCAAGGCATAGGGTCTCATTAGGAGTTAGCAGAAATCTGTCTTTGGCTAGCATGGAGAAGGAGAGAGGATGCCCATAGACATCCCCCAAGAAGTAGTGAAAAGATAAAGAAACATGGGTGCAGATCCTTGTCCCTAAGCAATATCCCTGCTTAGGTGAAAAATGGCCGTCTACTGCATCCTAAAGTAGCCAATCCAGGACAGTCCTGTCACCTTCAAAGCTGAGTGATGAGGAAAGGCCAAGCAAAAAGGACTGCACAGTTATTGTGAGAGAAAGCAGGAGACAGAAGGAACACAGATGGCAGATGAAGAACTCAGCCGAAACTGCGGCTAGGGAGTAGGTGACTGTTGGGATTTCCTCCTGGATCCAGTAAGGAAAAAAGAAACTTGGAAAAGCAGAACTGAGGGCGCCTGAGTGGCTCAGTGAGTTAAAGCCTCTGCCTTTCGCTCGGGTCATGGTCCCAGGGTCCTGGGATCGAGCCCCACATCGGGCTCTCTGCTCAGCGGGGAGCCTGCTTCCTCCTTTCTCTCTGCCTGCCTCTCTGCCTACTTGTGATTTCTGTATGTAAAATAAATAAATAAAATCTTAAAAAAAAAAGAACCGACAAATAAAACCATGATTTGATATTCAATAATATATTAGTGTCATTTGTTACATGATTTTGTTAGGGAGAAAAATAATATGCTTATCATAACATACCCATTATCGATTCTTCAAAATTCATATCCTGCTGTTGTTGGGTCTGTTATCAAAGGCACGAGGCGGAGACAAAGTTATGCAAAGCCTTATTCTGTGCCAAGCAATGGCCAGTCAGACTGACCGGCCAGGGCCGTCTCCGAAGAAAGCGATGCCCCTTGGTCTTACAGGCTAGTTTTTATAGGGCACAATCGCAGACATCTGCATAGGTGGCTTTGGCTGATTGGATGTCTCCTACCTGTGTGTTTTAGTAGCGGTTACCTGGAACCAATACTAGTAACTGCTGAGGCATTTTTAAACAACCAAACGGCTATCTAGGCAACATGGAGTCACTCTGGCTAAGCAGGCCCAAGCAGGCCCTAGGGGTTTAACAGGTTTTAACGTGGATTTGGCCCCAATACTGTGATGGAAAGAAACGGCTTTACTCCTACACAAACCTTCCATAAGAAATGCTTAGATGTGGTTACCAGACGTGTCTGGTAACCAGACATGGTTACTTCGTCTCATTTCAGATGTCCAGAGTGCAGGAGACCCGCCAGGACCATCAGAGCAGACATGTGGGGCAAGTTGGGTTCTCCAGCAACAAAAGGTCAACTACGAAGAGAACCGCCTTGGGCAAACCATTTAATTTGAGCGCAATCCACATTTCAGACCTGGTTATAAATAATGGAGACTGTTCAGGAATGAAGCCAGAGGAGTTTGATGTGTGTCAGAACATGTTTCTCCCTGGTGAGCCGGATGAGATGCGTGGTGGAGAGAAGCCCAAGGACTGTAATGTGAGCAGCAAACCCTTCGGGTGTGAACACCGTAGTTTTCATCAGAAGGGTCAGATTTTGCAGCCACTTTTTGAATTTGGTGGGCAAGGGCATGACTTGAACAGGGAGACAACCACCTTTACACATAGCAGTGCTCCTGTGGGAGAGACTGCCTATAACTACGATGACTGTTGGAGAGCCTGTGACAAGTCTGCTGTCGTTGTCCGAGAGAGAACTCACATAGGGGAGGGTCACTGTAGGTGTAACAAATGGGGGAACACCTGTGTGAAACCAAACCAATCGAATCTTCACAGAGCTGATTTGGAGGAGCAACACTGTGAACGTGATCAAAGAGGGGACAATTTCAGCAAGAAATTACACCTTACTTGGCTTTCAAGAACTCAGGAGAGAAAACTTTTGAATGTGACATATGTGGCAAAACTTTCCACGCAAAGTCTAATCTCCGTAAACATCAGAAAATGCACACAGGGGAGAAACCCTATCAATGTAGTAAGTGTGAGGAAACCTTTATCAGTAAAACAGTTCTTACAGTACATTGGAGAACTCATACAGGGGAGAAACCCTACGCATGTATCGAGTGTAAGAAAACTTTCTGCCGTAAGTCTCACCTAACTGTTCATCAGAGAACCCGCATGGGAGAAGAACCATATGAGTGTTACGAATGTGGGAGATCTTTCTCTGTGAAAACCAAACTCACTGTGCATCTGAGAGCACACACAGGGGAGAAGTCCTATGAATGCCACGGGTGTAGGAAATCCTTTTACCAGAAGTCAGCCCTCACTGTACATCGAAGGAGTCACAATAGAGAGACACATCATGAATGCAGTGATTGTGGTAAAACCTTCTGTCAGAAGTCCGTTCTCACTGCGCATTGGAGAACTCACACAGGAGAGAGACCTTATGAATGTCCAGAATGTGGGAAATCCTTTGGCCATCGCCCAGCTCTTACCGTCCATCAGAGAACTCATACAAGAGATAGACCTTATAAATGTAACGAGTGTGGGAGATCTTTCTGTGTAAAGCCAAAGCTCACTGTGCATCTGAGACTTCACACCGGTGAGAGACCATATGAGTGTAAGGAATGTGGGAAAACTTTCTACCAGAAATCAAAACTCACTGTACACCAGAGAACTCACACAGGTGAGAAACCTTATAAATGTGACGAGTGTTGGAAGACCTTTTGTGAGAGGTCAGCTCTCAGTAGGCATCAGAGAACTCACACAGGAGAGAAGCCCTATGGATGCAAAGAATGTAGCAAGACTTTCTACCAGAAGTCAGCCCTGACTGTGCATCAGAGAACTCACACAGGAGAGAAGCCCTGTGGATGTAATGCATGTGGGAAAACCTTCTGTCAGAAGTCACACCTCAGCAAACATCAGAGAACTCACACTGGGGAGAAGCCATGTGTGGCAGAGACTGGCGATATGTACACCAAAACTCACTTTCTCTTTGTGTTGGGCACACAGTTCGCCTGCATTTCTCAGCTCCTGTTTACTGTGGGTGGAAGCACGTAATTGAGCTCTGGCCAAGAGATCATGAACACAAATTATGAACATTACTTCCATGTCTGGCCACAAAAAAACTTACTTGCCTTTGCTGATTTTTCATTCCTGGAATGCATATTACCCACAGGTGTGTTTTTGGAGCCACATGGTGAAGATGGCAACCAGGACTTAAGGCAGAAAGGACTGACTGGGGAGGGCAAAGATCTTCCCAACGCTGCCTCACAAATCTTCACCTGCAGTTACCTGAGGGAGAAGTAGTCACTGTTGAATCCTATGTGTGACCTATTTCCAACAATGTGAGTCCATTGTAGCTAGTTCAGTTTGCGAATTTGAGGTCGGCTTCTGTGAGACGTTACCAGTCCTTGTGTAAGAGAGTCACACAGGAAAGAACCTTTTGTTGTCACTTTTCATCCCCAAGCAATGGATGTAAAAATCAAAGAAATCATAGGAAAAAAATTCAATAAATGCAGGAATGACTTTATTGGGCAGAGACAGGTCATTGAACACTGAGGATAAAGTAAAACCTTATAAATACCTTTAATGTGTCCACTTTTCAACAGAAGGTCCAACTTTGTATCAGTGAGTTTTTCATGAAGCGAAAACTATCAGCGTAGGTAATGTGGATAAAAAAATTTCACATAGAAATGATACTATATTAAAGAAGATTTTTGAAAGACTATAGACCATTTTTTCTCTGGGGTGATTTTTGCCTCTATGGGGACACTTGGCAATGCTACTCCTGGTAAGTAGCACAGTCACTTCTGAATTTTTCTATTTGGGGTTGTTACAGGGCCCACGAAGATCCTAAGGGGTGGAGAAGTAGAGTCCACCTTTACCTGTTGATGTAAAGGCATCTCACAAGAGTGTGTGGTCGTCTCTAGAAAATACAGTAGGACACCACCTGCTTTCTGGCCACAGAGTTCACATCATTTATAAATGCACACTACACTAACACTCAAAGAATTCCAACTTATAAAGCTGTTTGGCTTAACATTGAGGACATCGTCATCTGTATCAGGACAAGGAGCACAGTCTCTTTGGGAGCATGCCTTCTGTGTGGTTCCTCTTAGCCTGAAGCCATGTGACCTCAAGTGGCCACTTAGATGGTCCACAGCGTAGCATGGAGATGGGGAGACTCCGTCCACTCAAAGGGGAGGGCAACTGGGAGGCACTCAGCCATCTGTGGTCCCCACGAACTCTGAAGTCTAGCAGGGCACCCCATCAGCCCCTCAATCAGGGTGCAGTGGGTCTGAGAGTGACTTCCAAGGCTCTGGGTTCTGCACTCTGTCATCTCTCTTCTACCAACACATAACCAGCTTTTTGTTTGTTTTTACACTAACTAGTTTCTTCAGGTGTATTTCCTGCCCAGAGGGCTCTTTTCATTTGAACTGTTTCTAAACTTATTTCAAATTGATTTAATTTCCTTTAAAAAGTTTTTGGATTTTTCATCTATTAAATTATAATCCACTCCATTAGATGAAAGCCATCCCCCACCACTCTGCCTCAAACAGAGTGATGTGGGGACAATGCCCCTAAGATTTGCAAAAACCCTCTGTGTCATCCGTCATGAGGATTTACAAGGCTTAAGAGACTCAGAGGGTCTTCGAGCAGCATCCTTGGTCTGAGATTTACCCTGAGGCTCCATTTTGTGGATACTGTCCTGAATGTGATCTTTAGCCTGAAGTCATTTCCTATCTCAGGGATCCTTTCTTCTGCCTGGAGAAGCTGGGAAGGAGGAACAGTTCCATTTTCAAACCTGGGAAGTCCTGGCTCCTTGGTATTTTGTCTAGATTAATCTTGAAGACTGAACAGTTTCTTTTAGCTCATCTGTCTCTATGTATACCTTCTGGTAAGTGACGCTACCAGCTACGTTTTTCTGTTCGTCTCAGCTAGGGACCCACCCTAGGTAGCCCAGCTCTGTGGTGATGGGGCTACATTCCTCCTTTTCCAGGCGACACGATCTTTGGGTTTCCAAGGAAAGGGCCAGCATTTCTCATCATGAGCTTAGCTGAACTGCAGTTCTCTGAAGTGATGTTTCCATTGTCGTGCAGGGGAATAGACCAGTTTCCAGGAGATGCGAGTTACTTTGATGGTACCAGTTCATGTACGATACAGGTCTGATGAACCCCATCTCAGAACACCGGGAGGTTGATGCTTGGTGTCATATTTTTCCGTTCTTCCACAGAAACGGTGCTCTCCAGACTGGGGGCCTGTTTGGACCCCTCTCCGTCCCACCACGTTACTGTCCTACCTGGATGCGGGAGCCTTTCAAGAGAAGGCATCTCTTTCTTCATAGTCACTGTATTTTGGCTTAGGATCAGACTCTGACAAGCCTTGCTACCCTGAATTGGGCAAGTGCATTCAGGACACTGAAGAACCCTATCACACTGTGTTGTAGTGACGGGTGTCTCGGTTACCTATTTTGTTCCACAAGAGCACAGACTACACTTGGCCTCCAACTGTGTTTCTTTTTCTCAGCTAATTGGTGGGGACTGTGGGCAAAGGACTGATTGGCTGAGAACCCCAACACCCTGCTCCTCATTTTGGGGGTTTCTGGGATCCCGTATAATCCAGGCCTGAATAAGGAATTGAAACAATCACAGGTGAGTCTGCAGAATGTGAATCCTTCTGCCTGGAGACCTAGAACCACAGGTTAAGTCCTAGGAATGAGCAGAGCAGAGACTATAAGGTTAGGGAAGCACTTACTGAGTACCTGCTGCAGAACTCTGGCCGAGGCCAAGAGGAGATGTGGCCAGGGCTTTACCAAGTCTCGAGGGTCAAGGGTCTTGGGCCAGACAAACCCTTCCACCCGTGCACAAACTCTGCTGAGGCAGTTGTACTGAAATAGTGCTTTTATTTCTTGAAGTTCATGGAACATGCTCCAGGGCAGGGAGAGTCCTCCTTGCCTAGGAGGGCACACGACCTTGCTTGGTGGGCAGCTCTGGGTCTTTCTCCTCAATGACTCCTAGGAGCTTGGGATTGGCCTGTGGGAGGTCAGGGTCTGAGGAGGGAAGCCTCCATGCATCCCTGTGACCACACCCTCACTGGGACCAGCCTCTTTCTAACCCACGCCGCCAGCCTCTGCACTTTTGTCTTGGTTGTGCCCTGAGAACACCCTTCCCCAAAGACTCAGATCCTCTGAGGACTCTGTGGTTCCCCTTCCTTGCTTTCCTGTGCCCTGTTCCTTTCGTGAGCTATCTCTGCTCCCTGCCACCTAATTCTAGGACTCACAGGTTCTCCTGGGCCAGCCCCTTCCTCTTGTTTGCTTTGGCCTCGAGCAGGGATCTGCATCCCAAGCTTTTCCAGCTCCTCCTTAAGCCTGGACCAAAAAGGGAGGGTCAGGGGGAGGAAAAGGGACAAGACGGTGTGAGGAGACCAGGAGATCCGTGAAAGAGGAGCTGAGATGCCCTCCTCAGCCACTGTCCCCTTGGGATTAGGGGCCGGGCCTCCATGCCCACCTCTGCCTCCTCTGCTGCAGCTGCCGGCACTTCTGCTGCAGCTGCTCGTGGTGCCGTGCCGAGGCCTCCAGGAGCTCCTGGGCCTTCCTGTTCTCCTCCTCAAACAGATGCCTGAGGGTGCAGCTGTCAGCCACGGCAGCTCCCTCCCTCCTCCCCATTCCCTGTCCCCGTCATCTTTATCTTACACTGCAGCTGCTGCTTCCTGGCTGCGGAGAAAGAGCCCTTCAGCAATGGCCGAGCAGCCATCAGCCCCAAACTGGGAGCACAGGCGATGCTTCACGTCCTCCAGCTTCGCCTCCACAAGCTTCTCTGCAGCAGGAAGGGACCGATGAGCAGGGCAGGCCAGGGCAGGACACATCAGGGTCGCCCCACCCGCCAGGCCTCACCTTCTTTGAGCAGTTGCTCCTTGCTGCTGTCCAGGGTGCCTATCTCCTGGGCCATCTGCTCTGGCCTCTGAGTAGGTAGAGAGGAGGCCTGTCCAGGTGTCCTGTCCTCCTCTCACGCACCTCAGAGAACCCTACCTGGATGTGGTCCCTACTGTGTGCCTCGCTTCCTCCTACTCTGGGCCTCCGGGCACACAAGGCACATTCTGGATTCAGGGCCTTAATGCTGGCCATCTTCTCTCCACCACTGTCTCTGTCTCACCCCAGATCCCATGATGCTGCGCTAGGGAGGCCAGGAGGTTTGGAAGCCCTGAAATCAGGTCTGAGGCAAGTATTTCTTACAGGGGATCCTGAAACCCTTACGAGTCAGTCTGTGCCTGGAGAATCAGTCACCAGACCGGAACTGCAGCTCCTCTTCCCTCTGCGTGGCTTCTCCACCGAACCCCTCCGGCCTAACACTGATCCTCTCTGCCCCTTTTATTTGGCACCGGGACCCTTGGTTTCCCACTCTCTGCCCTGTACCGGTCATCGCTGCTAACACACCCAGGGATCTCCCTTATGGATAACCTCTCCCTGGTTTATCAGGGTTCCTCCTGGCCACTGAAGAGGGCGGGGGGAGGGGGCTGGGAGCAGCAGGGATGGACGGGCAGGATCAGTGAAGTGGACAGCACTGGGTGGTGCCGAGGGACTGAGCTGAGGGCCATTTTATGTATGACCACAAGGGCTGGGTCAGGAGCTGGGTGTGGCAGGTGTGAGGAAGGAGGCCTGCAGTGGAACCCTGAGTTTTGGGCCTGGGACTTCCAGGAAGATGTGGAAAGTGGTAGGAGCAGGTTTGAGTGACTCACATGGAACTTCCAGAGGTCCTTGTGCTGGCCCATCAGATCCTCCAGCTGCTCCTCAAAATCCAGCCTATGGACCAGTCCCACAAGATGAGGCACCACGGGCTGAGACGCTCCCCCCCACCTTGGCCCAGGCCAGAGGTCTTCATGCACAGACCGTGGGAGACTTGCTCCTGTTCTTTGCTCTGCAGGAAGCACCTTCACCACCTTGACCCTCCAAGCCTCAGCCCCGCCAGCTCCACTTCTAAGCCCCATTCCCAGTATTACCACAACCCATCCCAACCCATCGCCCCCATCCTGCCTGGCACTGGGCTCTGGGCTTTACCTCAGTTGCCTCTGTTTGTTCTTCTCTTCCTCAATCTGGGAATTTAGGGCAGAAATCCGCTCCTTGCACTCCTGCAGCATGGTCTGCTTCCTGGGAAGAGGCAAGGCGGCCCTCAGTCATATTCTCTCAATGTTTCTGAATGACGGGGCTGGGGTTGGGCTCCTGCCTCCTCTTGGGTCTGTTCTGGCTTTCCCGGCTGAGGCCCTTCTTTAGTAACTTTGTGGGGGGTGGGGCATGAGCCCATGACCCTGGAATCCTGTTGCGAAATCAGGGAGCTCAACGCTGACACACGTGCACAAGCACACATACATACGGATCTCATCCAAATTTCCCACATAGTTCCAATGTTGGTGTGTGAGGGCTTAGGGGCAAGGATCACAGAATGAGCTAAATCAGGGTTCAGGAAGTGGAGAGATGGATTCACAAATACTGAGGTGGATGGAAGGACAGTGGACAAATACAGAGACACTGGTGGCTTGATGCCTAAATGAAGGGGCAGACGAGTGAAGAGTGAGCCAAGGAGCCGATTTTAAGAAGAGTCACGGGCATAGAATAAGAAAGAGCTGAAAGCTCTAGCAAATGAATGATTATCCCCATGAGTCCGGGTACCCTCAACACTACTGTGCACCATGGGGCCAAGGTGGGAAGCCATGCACCTGGCCTCTCTTTTTTAAAGATTGGAGACAATGTGACCTGTGGATCCAGAACTGATTTTCCTTCTTTCACGAAAGGGGAGAGCAGAGCAAGTCCCAGATGTAAGCTCTTACCTCTGTGCCTCACTTTCCTTCTCCTGGCAGTGGAGCCTGAGGATCCTTAGGGTCTCTGCAGGGAGAAGAGCCAAGGGCCCCATGAAAACCCATAGAAGCATCAGGATTGGGCATTCATGACAGATCATGTGAGGTCTTATGGACACCTGATAGGACTTTGTCATTTGCCAAAAGTGTGGTGGAAGCCACAGGAGGGCTGCAGGCTGATTCGGGTTTCAAAGGGCTTCAGCTGCTCTGCAGAGATTGGCCTCTGCAGGGTGACAAGGGCAAAAGCCTGGAGACAGAGTGGCTGCAATTACCTTGCTTTTTGTTCAAGATCTCTTTCAGGTGTACTTTCTCTCCAGTCACTGGAAAACACAGGAACACATTTAGGCATCAGGAGGCATCACCCCATCCTCAGGGAGCGCATTTGCCCCTCATCACACAGGCAGGTTGGGACAGCACCACCTCAATCCCAAATGTGGACCCCTTGAGTTGATCCCCCTCCCCTCTTGAGCCCACACTCCGTCTAAGCAGCAGAGGGCCCTGGGGTTGATCAAGGCTGACTGTGAGGACCCTGTGGAAGGCCAGTGTGTCTCCATGGACGGGAACAAGAAAACACATCCCTCGGACTGGGACATGGGCTAGGAAGAAACCCAGCAAGCAGTTAAGGGGAATGCGATCGAGTGGGGACAGGGGACAGGGTGCTGTCTCTAGATGGGATGACTCGGGGGAGGCTGACCTGAGAAGGGGACACTGAAGGTAAGAGCTGCTGAGGATGTCGGCACCAGCAACCTGCACTATCTGGGACAGAACAGCCTAGCAAAGGCCCTGAGGTAGGATTATGCTTGGAGGACTCCGGAAACACTCCTACCCACAGAGTGGGGCTGCAGAGGGGTAGGAGCCCTTGCTCACAGCAACAATGTTGTGTCCAGAATACTGAGTTCAGGAAGGCCTGACACTGAAGACCTCTGCGTGAGCCCAGCATGCTTACATGAGTCCATTTCCCTCTGCAGGGCTTCCCAAACAGTCCGGGCCTCTCCCAGCTCTTCACTGGCCTTCTTTTTTGCTGTGCCAAAAAGCAGAACAATGTGTAAGTGCAGCCTCCCACTGCGTTATTCCTTGGAAGCTGACATTTCTCTTGTCTTCCAGGAAATCTGGGGTGGGGGCAGATTTTAAAGCAAGAAATGAGGCTTCCAGAGCACAAGCCTTTCTTGTTGGGCTCAGCTGAGAGCAGCACCAGGCTCATGGACATGCGACCACAGCAGCTGCGTTTAGATGGTCCCATCCTTGGTTTAATGATTGCTGCTGCTGTCACGACCGACTCAGTCATCTTTGAACAAGGAGCCCTGCACATCATGTCGCTGGTGCCTGAGCTCACCTTGCTGAACCTCATTAATCCGATTAATCAGGACTTCAACCCTGGGCTCCAGGCTTCCCGCTGCAGGAAGGAGAGAAGTTGAGTGGAGAGGAGAGCAGGCAGGGGGAGCTGGGGGCCCTGTGGGGACTTCCCTGGGTAGGGGAGGCGAGGACAAGAATTAATACAGGTACTGAGTCGGGCGGTAGTCACTGCAGCCAAGACGCACAGACGGGCAAAGAATGAGAGAGTGAAGGAGTGGGGCCTGCCCTTCAGATAGGGGAAGCCCTGGTAAGGGCCCCGTCCGCGGGAGGGCAGTTCCTGGGGCGGGTGGAGACAGTGAGGCCTGCCCTGAGGTGGGAACGCGGCTGGAAGGAGGCTGGTCAGCAAGTGGAGAGCAGCAGAGCTAAGGGGGAGGGAAGGAGGTGCAGGCGAAAACCTGGACTGAAGGCAGTTGGGGCCAAATGGGCGGCGAGTTAGGAGGTTTGGGAAAAGCTCTGGCCTTCCATCCACTCATACTTGAATTTTGAATCATGGGGCTGTATTTTTACTTCAAGGAATTAAGCTTTAAAAGACAGAGCAAATGAGCTGATTTCCCAAGTCTGTGAATTGTGGGGGCTACAGAGGGCACATGTGACCTTTCTGCAGCTTCTTCACCATTTCCAGCAAGTCTTCCGTTTTCTGTGAGGATTTGGCTTGCCCTGTGGAGACAAAGCCAGACATGTTAGAATCCCGAGGAGTGGGAGTCCAGCAGCTTTGGCCTGGAACCGAGGGGGGCTCAGGTCTCCAGCCAGAGAGGTACGCCTCCCTGCTCCGTGTCCTGAGGTGGGTGCATACTGAGTGAGAGACGAGTCAGGCCATTTCACAGCCAACTTCTAAACTGTGACGAAGCCAGACCACAGATTTCCCCTTAATAAAACCCAGGCCAAGGGGAGGGGTGAACTCCCACTGCCTGTAGTAGTCAAGATTGGGTCAAAGCTCATGATATACCAGTGAAAAAAAAGAAGGGGTACAAAAGACCCCCGGAAACAAGGAGTCAAAAATCATTAACTGTGCGTGGCTAATTAACTAGAAAGTTCTAGAGTTCTTATAAGAAAAATCCCACAAAGAACAAAAGAAAATTCAAGACATCTCATTTAAAAAATGCAGTTCATCCATGTACACTCACTCATTCTTCTGAAGCCTCCCAGGACAATATTTCATGTTAACCCATTTATAACCAATACAGGCACTTATTTTTCATCCCTTCATGAATGGCAGATCCAAGCCATGATTATTCATGGCACTAACCCATCACAGTAAAGATAACTGGACACTATGAGCCACTTGAGGTAAAAATAGAATACAGAATTTTTGCCAAAAAATCAGACGAGTATCTTGCGAATCCTCTCAACCTAAATAGTAACTCAGAGGAAATACAGGGACGCAGGACCCATGCGGACGCAATTAGCAGCATCCAGACTGGGAGCGTCATAGGAAAACCAGCTTCTGCGGGGAAAGGGAGAAAGAAGAGCCTTGCAGACTGAAACGGGTTCCAGACGAAGAAATCAGTCTCAAAAATGGACACATTTAGATCTTGATTCAAAAGCACTTTAAAAAATGTTGATGAGGCAATCAGGGCATTTTGGAAACTGACTGGATAATGGATGAAACTGAGGAATTACTGTCGTAGTTACGCAGCTATGACCCACTGCTGTATTTCGTTACCCTTTAGACACCGGTTAGAGAGTCGCATGGAAATATTTAGGGATGCCAGGCTACGAGGCTGTGACCCTCCAATGCCACAGTGGAGTGGGCGGCCGCGAGGGGGAGGGTACAGAGCAAACAAGGTCGGTCAGAAGCTGTAACTGTTGGAGTGGAAAGATGGGTTCACGGGGTAATTATACTTTGTTCTTGCCTTTTGTGTATGCTTAAGTTTTCCATAATATGTTTCAATCAATATAAAGCAGGCTAGCAATCATTCCTATAAAGGGTGGAGAAAAGGAGTGAACGGTGAAGCAAAAATTATACAAACGGCCACTAAATATTTGAAAAGATGTACAATCCAGTCAAAATTAATGAGCTAAAAATAACATCTTGTACCTGTCTGATCGGTAAAGATGAATAAATCTGACAATGGCCAGTGAGATCGCGTTTACTGAGAAGTTGTGGAAATAGGGTCCACAGCTCGCATCCCCCGTTGCTAACATCTCTGAACCCGAGAAGTCGCAGACGACGCCTCATGACCCGTGACGCCCCAGTGTGAAGTGCCAAGTACACGGACACCCCCCCCAGGCAGTGACCACCGAACAGCAGGTGTTGAACTGGTCTGGTCTGGGGGCGCCCGGCGGTCAGTCGGCCAGGGGTCTGCTTTCAGCTCAGGTCGCGATCCCGCGGTGCGGGAGCCTTGCTCAGCAGGGAGCCTGCTCCCCTCGGTCGTGCCCCGCCCCGCCCCCGCCCCCCATAAATAAAATCCCAGGGAGGGAGGAAGAAATACGGCATGCGCTGTGACCACTCCGGGAGGGGACTGGGTCGTGACGGCGGACGCAGCGCCTCGACGAGACACGGCCAGAGCCGCCGGGCTGCGAGGGCGCAGACCCCGGGAGCGGGTCTCCGCCGGCGGCCGACTCCCGGCCTCCCGGCCTCCGAGCCGCGGTCTGCAGGGCCAGTGGGCCTGGAGCTTCGCGGCGAGCAGCGCAGCCGAGCCTGGCGGAGTAACCCAGCGGCCGGCGGACCGGAGGCGCCCAACGGCCCTACCGAACGGGTCCGTCGGCGCAGGCGCGGCCGCGGCCGGTGCACTCGAGGGCGGGGAGCGCTCGTACCCGGCCCCGCGCCGCCTCCGGGCGCCGCCCCGCTCCGAGCGCGCTCCGGGCTCGGAGCCCGCGTGCTCGCAGGGACCCCGAGGCGCCGCGGCGGACCCCAGGCTGCCCCCGGCGAGGACGTTGAAGGGAACCAGCAAGGCCCGTGCCGCGGACGGCGCTGCGAGCTCCCGGGAACGCGTCCGAGCCGGTTCCTGCCGCCGACGGCTTGGCTCGGGGAAAGCCCCCGCTTCCCCTCGGCGCCGGGCGGTGAGCGCGCCCCGGAGGGCCTGCGCCGGGCTGCCCAGCCGCGTCCGCTGCGCCGGGGGCCGTCGGTCCGCAGGGCGCGTCAGGAGGAGGCCTCGCGGGGCGCTGCGCGGAGCCGGGGCGGCCCGACGTCGGTCACGAAACGCCCCGCTGAGGGCGGGTCTGGGGCCGTCCCGACGCCGCCGCCGGCGGAGCACCGGGACTTCCCGAGGGGCCTGGCCGCCGGGGCCCAAGCGGCCGGGGTCGTTCCCTCGACAGCGCGCTCCCGTGGTCAGTCGGCCCCCACGGCCGTCCCTGCGGGCTCCCCTGCGCTACCTTCGGCCTTCTCAGCCCGCTGCGGGGCTCCTGCCCGTTCCGCGTCCGCAGGCCCCGGCCGCCCGGCCATCTCCTCCGCTCGCGGGCGCCTGGCGGGGGCACCTCGGTGGGGATTGGCCGAAACTCGCGCCCGGGGCGGGGTTTCCTGCCGCACGCCTGCGCACTGCGCTTCCGAGGCGGCGGGCCGGGTCACAACCGCCGCGGACGGGCGCTAACGCGCATGCTTTAGGCCGTTTCGGCCGCACGTTCGGGGGAGGTGGGGCTGGGTGCGCGTGGCTTTGCAGCCTTGCGATTGGCCAGTTGAGAAGTCGGGGCCTGCGCAGGCGCAGACGGCTCTGGAAGAATCGCCCCCGTGGCTGCGGCGGCGGCGGTTGGAGCGAGCGCAAGTGCGCCCCGCGGCGGGCGTGGGGTCGGGTCTTCGGCGCCGGAGCTCGTCTCTGCGCTCGCGGCGCTGGAAGTCCTGGGGCGTCAGCTTTGCGCCGCGTGGCGTTTCCGGGCGTCCGGCGCGGGGAGCGGCCTCGGGAGAGCGGGGCCCCGGGAGCGCGGGCGTCGTGGGGCTGCCGTCGTGCCGGCCCCGCCTGGAGCTCGCGGCGCTTCGTCGGGGCCTCCGGCTGCCCCGTGCGCCGGGCGCGCTGAGCCCGCAAGGCTCGGGGGCTCTGTCGGAAGCGTCTCTGCGCGCCTCGGGGCGGCAGAGCGGCTTTGCGGACGGGGTCGGGGCCGACGCGCTGGCGGGGAGGCGAGGGGCCTGCGGACGGGCCGCGGCCCGGGGCGAGGGGGCCCGCGCGGTCGGCCCCGGGGGACAGGGCGACAGGGCGCTCGTCGCGGGGCGCGTCCGGAAGCGCCGACCCCCGCGGTCCACCGCTGCGGGCGGGGGTGGTCGTCCCGGCGGCGCCGTGCTGCGCTGCCCGCGAAGTGCCCCTCGCTCCGACGTTCATTTGTTTTAGTTTTAGGGGTTACAGATCTTATTTACTTACTTTCATGTTGATTTTAGGTTTTAGTGTTTACAGATCTTATTTATTTACTTGAAGATCACACGGAGGCGGTGCGGGGGAGCAGGTTCCCCGCCGAGGGAGAGCCCGACGCGGGGCGCGATCCCAGGACCCCGGGACCATGACCCGAGCGGAAGGCAGAGGCTGGGCCCACTGCGCCCCCCAGGCGCCCCCAAAGTGCCGTTTATTCTACCGGCACACGATGGGCTTTGGGGTTAGCAGAGAATCAGGACGGGGCCGGGGACAACCGCGCGCGCGAACCCCCGGTGAAGCACAGAACCGGCGAGAAGAGGCCCTTCCGCGGAGGCGGCGGGGCCGGGGGCTGCGGACGGGAGCGGGTCGCCGGGGCCTGCGGCCTGGAAGAGCCGCGGCGTGTGCTCGGCGGCGCGCCCCGTGCACGGCGCCCCTCCCGGTGCTGTAGGACCCCCCCCCCCCCCGGCCCTGCCGCTCGGCGCAGCGGAGTCTTCGGCTTCGGGAACACTTGCAGCCGCGGGGGGCGGGGGCGAGGGCGGCGGGACCGGGCGGAGGCAAGGCCTGGGGTGGGAGCCTTCAGTGTGCGGGGCAGGATTCCGTGCTGGGGGGACGTGCTGCGTTCTGCGGCTCGTGTCCGGCGTCTGACCAGCTGACTGTCCCCGGTCGCGGGCTGTCCCCGGCCGCGGACTGTCCCCGGCCGGTCGCGGGCTGTCCCCGGTTGGTTGCGGGCTGTCCCCGGCCGCGGACTGTCTCCGGTCGGTCGCGGGCTGTCCCCGGCCGCGGGCTGTCCCCGGTCGGTCGTGGACTGTCCCCGGTCGCGGGCTGTCCCCGGCCGCGGGCTGTCTCCGGTCGGTCGCGGGCTGTCCCCGGCCGCGGGCTGTCTCCGGTCGGTCGCGGGCTGTCCCCGGTCGCGGGCTGTCCCCGGCCGCGGACTGTCCCCGGTCGGTCGCGGACTGTCCCCGGTCGCGGGCTGTCCCCGGCCGCGGGCTGTCTTCGGTCGGTTGCGGACTGTCCCTGGTCGCGGGCTGTCCCCGGTCACGGACTGTCCCGGGCCGCGGACTGTCCCCGGTCGCGGGCTCCCTGGCGAAGTCGCCGCCCGTGTGGACTGGGGTCCGTTTCGTTCTGCCGCCGCGACCCTTGCAGCCGCTTCCGTGTCCGGCTTTCAGGGCCGTTCGGGCTCCGTCTCACCCGGTCTCGGGAGGGTCCGGCTGTGCCCGGTCCTTCATGCCCTCAGATGCGCCCTCGGACGTGCCCTCAGGTGCACTCTCGGGCGCGCCGCAGGCTGTTGCTGTTCCGCGGAAAATGCCTCCGGAGTCTGGAGCTCCCGTGGGGTCCGCGCTCGCTTCGGGCGGTCGGACGGGGCCGGACGAGAGTGGGAGAAGCTCGGGAGAAGCTCGGGAGAAGCTCGCAGGTTCGCTGGTGTCTTCGGGGGTGGATCAGCGTCGTCCACTTGCGAAGTCACAGGTTTTCACATCTTAGTTAAGTTTGTTCCTAGATGTTTTATTGATTTTGAGGACATGGTCAGGGACACGGTTTTCTCAACTTTTGCTGGGATGGTTTGCTGTGGATGTGGAAGGAGCGGGAGCCCGGACCCGCCGGCGCCCTCCTCGGCAGACGCGCGTCCAGTTGGCCGGAGGCACAGTGACCGGAGAAAGTGAATTTGACTCTGTGCCTAGGAAGAACCCGGAGAGATGTGGCAACTGCACCATCAGGAAGAAGAGGCGTGTATGTCACCTGAATTAGGGACCAGGCACCTCAGAGGGAGTGAGTGCACTTCCCAAGGAACAGAGAGTCCGTATGTTCGTGTACTCTCGGACACTGAGGTGCAGCGGACTTAGCTCAAGTGGACCTGATAGGTTCCCCCCTTTCTTCCAGACCTGGTTCATAACGAGTTCGTTACCTGATTGGTGGTGACGGCTCTTCCTGGAGCCAGGCCTCTGGGATGGACGCCTCCAGCTCACCCAGTGGCTAGGGTTGGGGCCGAGGGCGCCTGCACGTCTGATCTGCCAGCTGTGTGGCGAGCGTCCCAGGGACTGGGTGGAGGGTGTGGGTCAGGGTGGGTCAGGCTTCGGGTTTGGACCCCGGGAGGGGGTACAGAATGTGGGGGTGGCCAAGGGGGGCATGCAGGTTTCTCCTGCTGTCAGTCCTTGGAGAGATTCCAAGTGGCACGGTTTCCTTCTGGGTGACAGGTTGAGTCCTCTGGTATGGCTTAGAGATGCCCACGTTCCCCCAGCTGCTGGTGGAGTACCTGTTCCTCTTCTCTATGGAGGGCTCGCTCCTGCACCAGCGGTGCCTCCTCTCCTGCCAGCCATTGCCTGCTCTCAGTCTAGGAGGGTGATACCCAGGGGACAGAGCTGGTGCGGGTGGGACATGGTCTCTCAGGAGGCCTGAGGCCAAATCCCCACGGTGCTCACTCCTCGTGTGGGCTCACTGTGCCACGTCCTCTCAGGCTCCCTGGGTCCAAGTCATCCTCTGCTTGGGACCATCTTTGGCTCAACTCCACGTGCTGGGAGTGGGAGCAGGTCATGTGGACCTTCTGCCCTCACACTCCCATGCCTGTAATAAGGGTGCAGTCTGGCCTCCCAGACTCATCCGAGGAGACCCAGCACTGGAAGATGGAGGCCACTGCAAGGGAGATTCCAAGTGACCCCAGGGGAGTGCTCAGGATGTGCACAAAGCACTGAGCTCATGGGACCCAGCATGGAATGTAGGCACCAGGCCACAGGGCATGAGACGTCCTAGCGGGGGAGGCTCTGGAAGGGGTGGGGGTTGGGGAGGCCACAGGAGAATTCCAGAAGAGGTAGGAAGGTGGGAGGTGACAGGACAGAGCTTCCCAAGGACGTCGGGGGAAGAGTCAGAGGATCGAAGAGCCCTTTGGGAAACTCCGAGGTCCTGGAGATGTTTGCTGAAATGCAGTCATTTGGTCACAACCCTCCAGTTGACCCTGGCTGATTTACTGTTTGTTAGATCTCACATTGCATGAAGTCTAGGATATATTTACTTTCTGTCACTTTGTTCAGGACTAGGTGTTTGTAGAGCGAGTGCTAAGCATGGGTCTCCTTTCTGTGCAACTGGCCTCTGTTTTCAGGAGCAGATTCCTGGTGCTCGTCTCCACTGCGAGCCCTGAGGACTGCCCCTGTCACCTCCCGTGATGGACGTGACCACGTGAGTTGAAGGGGTGCTCACTGATGAAGCCCCAGTGCTTGGTAAAGACCAGGGGCCCCAAATCCTCTGCGAATGAGGGGGACGTGAGGAAGGAGGGGGGTGAGGGGGAGAGGGGCCAGGAGGGGGGAGAGGGAAGGAGGGAGGACGAGGTGAGGTGGGGGGGAGGGGTAAGAGGAAGGGGGGAGGGGGGAGGAAGGAGAGAGGGAGAGGGATGGACTGGATGGTGAGGGACTGAATGACGGGGGAGGGAGTGAAACCGCAGAGGCCAGTCTGTGCATCAGGAGTGAGGTCTGAGGGAACTGTAGCTCAGGCCCTGGATGGTGGCTCGGGGCACGTCCCTCGGTCCTCCCAGTGTTGACCTTCCTTGTCCTTGGCCCTCTGTCATCCTGGATCCTCTCTACGTCCTCCTTAAACTATTACGAATGTCCCCAGGAGCAGGGTGGCAGGAGTGGGGTCTCAGAGGGGCTGCCGTGATCCTGTGCCCCAGACAACACTGGGAAAGGAGCCCCAGGACATTGTGTCAGGAGGACGGGGATCAGGATCCCCTCCATCTCCCTGGGCACGAACACTGTTCCATTCCCTGCTGTCTCACCACTGCTGTGCCCAATCCTACTGAAAACACATCCGTGGCCAATCGAGCCAGAGTTTCTGGGGGTGAGTCCCAGGCTGAGCCCTGCTAGGTGACAGGTGCACCTGTGGCCTGGGATGGGTGCCGCTCACGGTTGTCTCAGACAGGGGTGCCCGTCCGCCTTCTCTCCAGGGGCCCTGCATTGGACCTCTGCTTCCTCACGTTCTCCCCAGGGCTGCTGGTCCCCAGACCAGACACCTGCCAGTCTGAGGGTGACCAGCACTGCCTCCCCAGGGTTTCCTTTGCCTGAGTCCTTCCCCGGGAGCTCCTGCATCTCCCGACACATACTCCCTGTGTGCTTCTCCTCCCCCTTGAACTTGCACGTGTCTAGTCTCTGTCCCTGTCTCTGTCCCTGTGGGACGCAGTGACTTGGAGCATGGATTGGAGCAGACCCATGGGAGACCTTTCTCTGGCCTAGGGTTGTGAGCGATGCTTTTGCCCTCCGCAGTGTGTCTTCCAGCTTTCTGCATTTCCCTGGTTTCTGTGTGGGCCACAGGAGGAAACAGCCATGTCCTGTCTGGGGACCGACTGTGGTGTCCCAGCAGGAACAGGGGCCTTGGCCCCGAGATTGTGCTCAGAATTCCTAAAGGGGGTCCCTAGGATGACATCTCCTCTGTAATCCATTGGGCATCTCAAGAACCAAGAAGGGAAATTCTATGTCAAACAGAGAGAAGAAACAAAAACCAAACCAAACCCCAAACGAGGGCCCTTTGAAAATAGGTGCAGACACAAAGGCACCTATTGAGGGATTCCACTTCCAGAAACCTCCAGAACACGTGCAGGAACAGCTTAGGGCTTGCGAGGGGCCAGGCTAGGGGAACAATGGGCAGGAGGGCTTGGGCTCAGGGTCTCGTTTGGGGAAGGAGATAGCCTGCAACGATGTTCTGGGGCGTGGTGGCACAGCGTTGGGAATGCACTTCATGCTCATGACATGTTCAAGGGAAAACAAGAACTTTTATTTAAAATAAATAATACACGGCATAGAGGAGATGGACGGCGACGAGAACGGTGACTCCATACAGGAGAGGAAGAACACAAGGAGGGGGGATGAGAGATTTTGGGGGGATGTCGGGGTCAGGGGATGGAACTGATGGCATTTTTCTGGGAAGATCTCCCCGCAGAGTTGTGGGCTCTGGATGCGGGTCTGGGAGGCCCGCAGGAGAAGGTGTTGGGGCAGGGGTTGGGCTAGGGGCGGAGACAGGGTCAGCAGTAGTGGCCGGTGCAGGATCCAGAGCAGGAGCTGGGTCAGAGGCAGGAACAGGAGCCCAGGCAAGGGCAGGGAAAGGAGCAGGAGCAAAGGAGAGGGACTGGGTCTGGGGTAGGAACAGGGGCACCGGCAGGGAAAGTGGAGGCCTTCCTGGCAGGGGCAGGGTCAGGGACAGGGACAGGGTCAGGCTCAGGGGCAGGGGCAGGGGCAAGAACAGGGTTAGGACTTGGGTCTGGGGCAGGTGTATGGGCAGGTGCATGGGCAGGACCTGGGTCTGGGGCAGGTGCAGGGGCAGGTGCCGGGGCAGTGGCCCTGGCAGGGAAAGGCGAAGGGATAGGGGCGGGGGAAGGGGCAGGGGCAGGAGCTGGGGCAAGGGCAGGGCTGATGGCCGGTGCGAGGTCAAGGGCAGGAGCTGGGTCTGGGGCAGGAACAGGGGCCCAGGGAGGGGTCGGGGAAGGGGAGGGACCAAGGGAGGATGTGGGTCAAGGCCCAGAACAGGAGCACAGGCAGGAGCAGGGGAAGTGGGAGTCGCTCTGGCAGGGGCAGGGGAAGGGGGAGCGGCAGGAGCAGGGGTGGGGGCAGGAGCAGGAGCCAGCTCTCCCTGGACAGCATCAGCATCTCCGTGGGCAGGCGCCCGGGCACCTGTGGGCTCCCGGTCTCCCGCCGAAGTGACTCCAGACACCATCTGCCCCTCCGGAGTTGCTGAAGTTGGGAGTGGGTCTAGCTCCTCCGCTGGAGAAGCTGGGAGAGGAGAGAAGGTCACCCGCGGGCCTGCCTCTCCCTGTGGCTTTGCAGAGACAGAGCCCAGCCCGGGGCCTCCCGGAGAAGCCGCAACCACGAAGGAACCTTCCCGGAGACGTCTCCCCGACTGCAGTCCAGCCCCTGGGTGCTCCGAGCCAAGTCGTGGCTCCTGGCCCCACACCAGCCTGTGGGGGCTTCTCCCTGTGGGGCCCAGCACCGACCCCTCCCCGCACAGCCACAGGCACCCCACACCAGCCTTCTCACCCTTGGACTTGGCCTTCGAGGGCTCTGTGTCCAGGACCGCAATCCAGTGGAGTACCACGGCCAGTGGTCTGGGAGGTAGTGGGTGCCTTCCCAGGACCAGGGCCTCCGGGGTCGGGGAGGAATGCGTGTCTTCCCGCCTCCTTCCTAGTTCATCCGTGGCCTGCCAAAGCAGAGACGGGGAGTGTGCAAGAGGCGTCAGAGCCCTGCCCGGCCGTACCCACCGTGCTCCTGCCCAGTGCCCCTGCTTCTCCCAGATTCCACGCAGACCTGAGCGTGCCCAGCCCCGCACCTGGGTCAGTGACCCGTCCCTGCAGGGTCTCAGGATCAACCCTGGGCAGAAGGGTGCAGCCCCCATACTCCATCCCACCTAGCCAGCCTTAACCTGGGGTGTGAACATGACCTGCCCACCAGGCATCTGACCCTTCATCAGCCTGCTCCTGCTCGGGGCATCTCCATCCCTGATGAGCTCTCTGTACACACACACACACACACGGGGAGGAGACCTAGGCCTACACGGGTCGGTCAGAAGGTGTGGGGCTGTCTGACTCTGAGCCTCCCGGTGTCACCTTTTGATTCTTTTTGCCAAAGGGCCAGAGTCGTCGGGGAAGCCTGACATGACCTGCCCAGTGGGGGGACGTGTTTGGCAGGCGAGCTCTCCTCTGCCTCCATCCTGTGGGCTTCGGTAGGCAGCAGCAGAACATGTCGCTTCCTTCAGGATCTGCCCAGAAATGAGCTGGGCAGGGGGGTTTTCTCTGGAATGTGGATGCCTGGATACGTGGGTTCCAAGTCCGTTGGGCTCTGTCTTCAGGGAAGTGAGGTCACCACTGCCTGGGGCTCCTTACCCGACTTCCTGCTCCCACCAGAGCTCCCTGAGGGCGCCCCTCCCCCAGCTGCTCAAGGCTCCCCCTCCACCCCGTGCCCTGTCCATCCAGTGACCCCCACACAGCCTCCCCACAGCCCCTGGGAGGCTTGGGTGCAGCTGTTGTCCCCGCTGGGAGGGCCCAGCGCTGGGTTCAGACCGGGCTCCTGCTCCTGCCCAGGACTGTGAGCCCGCACACACCCTGTGGCTCTCACACCTCCCCAGGCTCCCCGTCTGCACACTGGGGGTGTCCTGGCTTCTCCCGCTAGGGATGGCATCAGGGGTAGGACCCCTGCGTACGTTCCATCCCCGCTCTCCCAGGAGGCTGGTGCACACACTTGGCCGGGCACGGGTGAGCCAGGGGCTGGGCGGGGGCATGGAACACGGCCCCGAGGGGCCTGGATCTGCTCTGGGATCCAGGCAAAGCCACCGTCCTCCTGCCTGGGTCCCATCCCCCGTGGCAAGGTTGCAGTGCATGGCTTCTGACCTTGGTGACACGGGCTTCCCGGGGCTCCCATTAGGTTGAGGTCCAAGGGCCTCGTCTGCGCCCATGTGCTGGCCAGCGCCCACAGGGGACCCCGGGCATTCCCGAATCCGTCCTCCCAGGGTGGATGGCCCGTGGGACTGAGAAGGGGACACAATGTTTGGCTGCCATTTCCCAGCCGCTGGAGGAAAGTCTGGGACTTCTCCTGGTTCCCTCTCTCCTGGGTTCAGTGTCTGTCTCTGTCTGTGTCTCTGTGCCTGCGTCTGTCTCTGTTTGTGGGTGTCTCCCAGGAGCAGGACCTGTGGGCTCCAGGGCTGAGGGGAGAAACCTCCGAAGTCTCCCTTGTCCCTGTTTCCCTCTCCTGGGCTGGTGCTCGGTTCCTTGCTAAGTAAGGCCTTCTCACCCCGAGCAGAGCTCTGACTCTGGAACCTCTTCCCAATGGGGACCCTGAGGCTGCTACCAGGAGGGTCCTGACCTGGGTCCCCAGACCAGGGGTCCAGTGCTCTGCCACATTCTGCAAGCCCACAAGGTCAGCCCCCCGAGCCCCCAGGCTGTCTTCTGCTCAGAAGGACCTCGAGGGAGTCGAAAGCATTTTCCCAAGACTGGGAGCACAGTGGGTCAGGGAGAGAGATTCAAGGCCAACAGGCTCTTCTGCAAGCCTGTGGGAGACTAGGCACACCCTGTCTCTATGGCCCCACTGATAGAAGAGGAAGGGGAGGCCTTCGGTGTTGTAGCCCTGTCCACACTGGGGGGGGTGCCTCTTCCTACTTCCAGTAGTCCAGGGTGGTGATGGACACCAGGCCCCAGACCCTGTCCCCACCCAGTGCCCTGGCAAAGCCCCTGGGCCCCTTGGGGACCCCTTGACCATCAGCCTGTCCTGTCTCCCCTCCCCATGCTTTGGATCTCGGCCCTTGCCAGGAGTCCTGATGTCCCCGACCCCATGGCCCAGCTGTCTCCAACCTCTTACTTCTTTCCCCCTTGTTACCCACCATTTTCCCAGGGTGTCTCCCCCTCTGACCCCTAGCTGGGCAGAGTGGGGTGTGTATGCGTGTGTGTGTGTGTGTGTGTGTGTGTACACGCCACACACACACGCACGCACGCTCAAACACATATGCCTCTAGCTGTCTGGGGATGCCCGAGGTCATGTCCCCACATGGGATGGGGTGGGTAGCTCTCCCCAAGCATCTGAGGAGCTCTTACCCTCAAAGCAAACCTCATGGGAGGGTCAGGAATTGCCTAGGCCTGGAGGGAAGCTCTGCTCCTTGGACTCTGTACCCGATTTTTGTCCTGGGCCAGTCGCTGCCTCTCTTGAGCCCAGGTTCCCAACTGTCCCTGAGGGTTGGACATGGAAATGCTTGAACCTGGCCGTTCCTCCAGGGGTAGGTGGAGGTGGAAGAAAGGTGCACCAGGCACACAGACCTCCATTCCAAGAGGGCCAGGTGTGCCCAGGAGACCTGCACACAGCACCTGTCCCCGGACCCAGTCTTGTGGTGGATGCGGACCCACCATGGCGCTGTCCCCGACTGGTCCCCCATGTTCCCTCACCACTGCCAAGTTCTCTTTGGCCCCAAAGTCTGCTGAGCACCGGAACCGTGCCTATCCTGGGAAGCAAGGCTCAGGGTGCAAGGCCAGGTGGGTTGGACATCTGGGGATGCAAAAGTCACTGAATTCCCCCCACCCAGCTGGTCTGGATTTCAGACTCCATTACAGGGTCCAGCTAAATGCGGGCTTGAGCCAGAGGACTTGGCGACTTCAGTGGAGGCCAAGTCAGGGCAGGGAGATCAGTCTGCCCCTTTCAGTTCTCCTCTCCTCCTTCTGCTTGTCTTCCCAGCTGTGCCCTGGGGCAGAGCTCTAGCCTGTCCCTGGATTCAGCCCTGGCTAGAGTCAGAGGGGTGGGAAGGAGGGCAGGCAGGAGGGGGTCACCACCAGGATGCCCTAGTGTGAGGGGGTTGTTACCGTAATGAGGGGCCCTGTGGACATGCATGGATTTCAGCCCTTTTTAGACGTGAGCTGTGGCCCCAGGACTCGGCCCCTGCCCCCTCCTTCACCTTCCATGAGGCCGCATTTCCCCCAGCCCAGTTCTCGTCTCCAGCCAGACCTCCCTCCAGCCCCAGGAAATCTGCTGCTCCAGGAGGCTTGAAACTCATTACAAGCTGGAGCCGCGCCAGCCCTATGGGGCCTGATTTTAGGTCCTGGAGTCCCACAGTGAGGAGAGGTTATGTGGCACAGGCGCAGGGAGAGGGCAGAATGGGCTCTCCCTGGGGGCCATGGCTCCCTGGTCTGCACAGACCCTGTTGTGTGCTGGCCCCTAGGGCACCCATACTCCAGCTCCCAGGCAGGCTCTGGGAGGGAAACCAGAGTGTGGCTTGTGCTAGCTCAGACTGTCACTCTGTCCTATAGCTACAGCCTGTCCTGCCAGCTGGACTCCCTCTCCTAGTTGGTCAGCAACACCCTCAGAGCCAAGAACAGCCCATCATCCAGCTCAGGGGCCGGTGTGTGGCCGGGCAGGCAGGGGAGAGCTCGCCCTGGGCTCAGGGAATCCCTGGCTGGGCTAACGGTGGCTCGGGAGGGCTGGCCTTCCAGCCCCTCTGCTGAGTAGCCCTGTGACTGGAGTCATTTGCCTCCCCTCTCTGGGCCTCACTCTCTGCCTCTGTGCAATGCAGTGATCCCGAATGATCCATCGCTCCTGTGGCAGGAACATATGGGATGCTGGTGATTGACCTGTTGTGGGCACAGAGTCTGGATTGCAGAGTGCTGCGGGGGATGGTGCACAGTGTTGCCAGTGAGCACCCCTCCTCCCAAAGCCATTCAGCCCTTCCACGCAGCTGTCAGGCCCCTGAGAGACCACGTTCCTGACACCAGGTCCCTATGTGTGGCTCTTCCTCAGCAGTGGGACAGGGTGGAACCCTGGAACACGGGGTCATCTCCTCACTCTGAGGGCAGGAGAGCAAGGAAGACTTCCCCTGGGGTCCCCCAAGGCCATGTAAGAGGGGAGGTGGCTGCCCCCAAGCAGTACATTGAAATTCTGCTTCTGTTAGAACCTGAGAACTGGGGTTTGGTTCTTTCACTTGCTGGGCTGACAAGACACACACGCTCTCCATGACTCCTCCTTGAATGAAGAGCTCTCGCAGGGTCCTGGGCGTCCTGGACTTGGGAAGGGGGAGGGGCCAGTCCTCTCTGGCTCCTGAAGAAGACCCGTCATCTCAAAGACAGGATTGTTTCTAGCCATGATCCTGGGCCAGAATGGGAGACAGCCCCTTACAGCTCCTGACTCTGGGGCTGAGGGGGCCTTTCTCAGGTGCAGCAATGCCCATTGAAAGTGGGGGTTTCAGGAAGAACATATGCCTGGACCAGGTCCTGCCCCAGGGTGGTGGCTGCCTTCTCCAGCTCTGGAGAAAGAGGGACATCCTCTGCTTCTCTGGGCGTGGGGTCCTCTGACCCATGAGCAGGCACTGGAAGTTTTCCAGTCTGACTCTGGAAGTGCACCAGTGGGTCAATCACTATCCATACATGAATACAGACAACATGCTAAGGAAGTGCCAGAGGTGATCCTGTGCCAATAGCCTGTGGTCGGCGGGGCTGGCAGCTTCAGTGCCCTCCAGCGGACCCCCTTTCCCTGGATGGGAATCCCCCTGGAGTCTCTGTCTTCAGCGTTCTCTTCCTGATGGTTTCAGGACCAAGGGTGAGACTGTGCTGTGGCTTAGAAGCCTCCACCCTTGCCTCCCTCCTTTTGCACACATCACTGCTACCCAGGAAGCAGGGGCTGCTGCTCCCACACTGCCACACACAAGGCTGATTTAAGGCACTCATTCCCTCCATGCCCAGCTGCTCTGGCTCTGTCACACACACAGTGGGCACAGCTTCCTTACCAGGCCAGGAGTCCCAGCAGAGCTTTCCTTTCGCAGGATCAAGGTTCATATTCTTTTTCTTTTTTTTTTTTTAAATATTTTTATTTATTTGACAGAGAGATCACAAGTAGGCAGAGAGAGAGAGAGAGAGAGAAGGAAGCAGGCTCCCTGCTGAGCAGAGATCCCGATGTAGGGCTTGATCCCAGGGCCCTGAGATCATGACCCGAGCTGAAGGCAGAGGCTTTAACCCACTGAGCCACCCAGGCACCCCCAAGGTTCATATTCTTATCCAGAGAAGGAAGCCCCATCTGTCCTCTGCTAGAGAAGGTGAATTCCTGGGTCAGGTGGACCTCAGGTGCCTGAGGAGAGGGGGTCTCCTGCAGTTCCCCTGGAGAGAAGGGTGACGGACACCCCTGTCTGGGAGAATGGTGAGCAGCACCTTTCCTAGGCCATAGGTACACCCGTCACCTGGCAGTGCTTATACTCCGACTCACCCCTGGAAGCTCTGGCACAGTTTTTCATAAATGTATTTTTTTAAAAGATTAATTTATTTATTTGACAGACAGATCACTAATAGGTAGAGGGGCAGTTGGGGGGGGGGGAGAAGTAGGCTTCCTGCTGAGCAGAGATCCCGATATGGGGCTTGATCCCAGGACTCTGGGACCATGACCTGAGCTGAAGGCAGAGGCTTTAACCCACTGAGCCACCCACGTGCCCCTCATAGATGTATTTTCAACAGAGTTCAACACAGTAGTGGTGGAGATAGCAGCGGAGTAAGCAATGCTAGTGCCTGTGGAGGTGGATGGTGGCTCAGTTAAGCCACGGAGTCTTGATTTTGGCTCAGGATGTGGGATCGAGCCCAGTGCAGGGTCTGTGTTCAGTGTAGTTTGGGCTCATGATTCTCTCTTCCCCTCCTGCCTCTCCCACCACTCTCATGCCCCACACTCTCTCTCCGAAATAAATGAGAAAATATAAAAATGGCATCATACAGAATGTACTTTTAAAAAATTATAAAGGATTGAACATTGAGTTTGCCATTTTTAGCATTTTCAGTATAAAGTTGGCAGTGTTAAGTGTGTTTACACTGCTGTGAAACAGATCTTGAGAACGTTTCATCTTATAATCTGAACATTACATCTTACAAATCTGAACTTCTGTTCCCATTGTTGTTTTTCATGTAGAAAGCACATTTATTTATTTATTATTCTCAGTTAGCCACATGTAGTACATTAGATTTCAATGTAGTGTTCAATGATTCGTTAGTTGTGTATAACACCCAGAGCTCATCACAACACGTGCCCTTCTTAATACCCATCACCGTGGTACCCCATTCCCCTCCCTTCTGTAAGCCTCTGTTTGGTTTCCAGAATCCAGAGTCTCTCATGGTTTGTCTCCCTCTCTGATTTCTTCCCACTCAGTTTTCCCTCCTTCCCCTGTGGTCCTCCATGTTATTCCTTACGTTACTCGTATGAATAAAACTGTATGATAGTTGTCTTTCTCTGGTTGACTTACTTCACTCCAGTTCTGTGACTTAATCCCCTCCAGTTCTACCCATGTTGATGCAAATGGTGGGTATTCATCCTTTCTGATGGCGGGGTGATATTCCATCGTATATATGGACCATATATTCTTTATCCGTTCGTCTGTTGAAGGGCATCTCGACTCCTTCCACAGTTTGGTTATTGTGGACATCGCTGCTATGAATATTGGGGTGCACATGTCCCTTATTTTCATTACACCTGTATGTTTCCGGTAAATACCCAGTAGTGCAATTGGTCGGTTGTAGGGTAGCTCTGTTTTTAATGTCTGAGGTACCTCCATACTGTTTTCCAAGGTGGCTGTACCAGCTGACACTCCCACCAGGAGTGTAAGAGGGTTCCCCTTTCTCCACATTCTTGCCAACATTTATGGTTTCCTGTCTTGTTAATTTTTGCCATTCTAACTGGTGTTAGAATGTGGTGACACCTCATTATGGTTTTGACTTGAATTTCCCTGATGGCTAGTGATGTGGAACACTTTTTCATGTGTCTTTTGGCCATTTGTATGTCTTCTTTGGAGAAGTGTCTGTTCATGTCTTCTGTCCATTTCTTGACTTCATTATTTGTTTTTTTGGGTGTTGAGTTTGATAAGTTCTTTATAGATCTTGGATACGAGCCCTTTATCTGTAATGCCATTTGCAAATATCTTCTCTCATTCCATGGGTTGTCTCTTAGTTTTGTTGACGGTTTCCTTTGTTGTGCAGAAGCTTTTCATCTTGATGATGTCCCCAAAATTTATTTCTTTTTTTGTTTCCCTTGACAAGTCTTTTTCTTTTTAAGATTTTTATTTTTTATTAGACAGAGAAAGCCACAGGGAGAGAGGGAACACAAGCAAGGGGAGTGGGAAAGGGAGAGGCAGGCCTCCTGCTGAACAGGGAATCTTATGTGGGGCTTGATCCCAGGAATCTGGGATCATGACCTGAGCTGAAGGCAGACGTTTAATGACCGAGCCACCCAGGTGCCCCTAGAGATGTGTCTTTAAAGAAGTTGCTGTGGCTGAGGTCAAAGAGGTTACTGCCTATGTTCTCCTCTAGGATTTTGATGGATTCCTGTCTCACATTGTGGTCCTTCATCTATTTTGATTTTATCTTTGTGTATGGTGTAAAAGAATGGTCCAGTTTCATTCTTCTGCATGTGGATGTCCAATTTTCCCAGCACAGTTTATTTAAGAGACTGTTCTTTTTCCATTGGATATTCATTCCTGATTTGCCAAAGATGGGTTGACTATAGAAGTGAGGATCCATTTTTGGGTTCTCTACTCTGTCCCATTGATTTATGTTCTGTTTTTGTGCCAATACCATGCTGTGTTGATGCTCACAGCTTTGTAATACAGCTTGACGTCGGGCATCGTGATGTGATGATCCCAGATTTGGTTTTCTTTTTCAACCTTTCCCTTGTTATGTGGAGTCTTTTCTGGTTCCTGTTTGTTCCAGCTCTTTGAAAAATGCCAATGGTATTTTGCTAGGGATGACATTGAACGTGTAGATTGCCCTGGGCAGCATAGATATTTTGACAATGTTTATTCTTCCAACCCATGAACATGGAATATTTTTCCATCTCTTTGTGTCTTCCTCAATTACTTTCATAAGTGTTCTATAGTTTCTAGAGTATATAGCCTTTACCTCTTTGGTTAGGTTTATTCCTAGTTATCTTATGGTTTTTGGCGCTGTTGTAAATGGAATTGATTCCCTAATTTCTCCTTCTACAGTTACATTTTTAGTGTATAGAAAAGCAACTGATTTCTGTGCATTGATTTTGTATTCTGCCACATGACTGAAATGCTGTATGAGTTCTAGTAATATGGGGGTGGGGTCTTCTGGGTTTTCTACATATAGTGTCATGTCATCTGTGAAGAGAGAGAGTTTGACTTTTTTTGTCAGTTTAAATGCTTTCTATTTCTTGTTGTTTTATGATTGCTGATGCTAGGACTTCTATTACTATGTTGAAAAATAGTGGCAAGAATGGGGCATCTTTGTTGTGTTCCTGAGCTTAAGGGAAAAGCTCTCCGCTTTTCCCCATTGAGAATGACATGTGCCATGGACTTTTCATTGGTGTTTTTTATGAAATTGAGGAATGTTCCTCTATCCCTACACTCTGAAGAGTTTTAATTGGGAATATATATTCCATCACAAATGGGCTCATCCTAGAAGGGTGTTTTGAAGGTCTAAGAAGCACTATCCACTCCATGGGTTAGACCAGAAAATGAAGTTCTTTCCACTTGGAGCATTACTATTTGGGTCTTAAAATTGTCTTGGAAATGTGGGAAACCATTGCATTTCCTAAAGCCCAAGCCTCAGAAGGTCTGAGAACAGTTGACCTTGTCAGGAGCCAGGCACAACTCCTCAGGAAGTGTTGGTGCAGGAAGGGAAGGGGCAAGGCTCTGAGGGTGGTCTGCAGCTAGAGGAATCCGGGGAAGGGGCCCTGTTTGTGGGGGCCCCGCCCCAAACTCCGCCAATGCCTGTGCGGCCAGCCAGCTGCAGCCAGCTGTACAGGTGGGAAGGGCCTCCAGGACCCCCTGCAGTTACAGGGAGGCACCGGTATAAGTTCTGGTGCTTGGATGCAGGCAGGTGCAGCCACCAATGGGCTTGGGGCACCACCCTCCCTGACCAGTCACCGTGTGGGGGTGGAGCTACCTCTCTGTGGGTGGGCCCCCAGCTGCCCCTGGATACAGCAGTGAGGCAGGGGAAAGCGAGATTGACCTGTGGGGGTTCCCTGGTGGGTGAGTACACTCTGTGGGCTGGGGTGGGGACTCGGGTGGTAGGCTGAGCTCCATGTGGGAAGTGGGGGTACTGGAAGGGGGCATGGAATGAGCTAATCCTGGGAACTCAGATGAGTTCTCCTTTTTCCCTCGAAAGTCCCTTCTGCCCTATATCCCTTAATTGGCCATACCCCCCAGATCCTTGAACTCTAGGACGCCCACTCACCCCTGGTTTTGTGGGATGAGTTGTGGACATTTCAGGTGTCCCAGTGTTCCCCTGGAAGACTGGGATGCCAGGATGGCACACAGTCCCCACGTCAGTGGGTTGCACCCCGGTCCCTGACACAGTGCAGGTAATAGACCTTGAGCAGCACCTCCAGCTCAGCAGGGTCCCCCTGTTCAGGCACAAGTGTGGCAGCACCAAGCCTCAGAGCCAACCCCCAACTTCAACATTGTGCCCTGTGTCCCTTGGAGATGGTGGTAAAGGCCCGCAAGGATCATGCAGGTGGGTCCTCCAGGTTCCTGTCTCCCGCCCCAGGCACAGGTGTAGATGCCCCAGAGGCATCTCCTAATTTTAGCATTGTTCCCTGTGTCCCTCATGGATGGTGGCAATAGGCTGTGAGGATTGTGCAGGAGGGTCCTCCAGGTCCCTGTTCCCCCAGGCACAGGTGTGGTGGCAATGATCCTCAGAGTAGTCCCCCAACTTCAGCACTGTGCCTCATGCCCTGGGGTTGGTGGTCATAGCCGGTCAGGATCCTGCAGGAGCTTCCCCAGTTGGGGGCCTGGAAGCTGGATTAAAAATATATATGTATTAGACTGGTGACTAGAACAGGGTCACCCATTTAATTTTGGGAGTATCTTGGTCTCTTAGAAGAAACTGCCTTTTTAAATTTTAAAGAATGAAGAACATATTTAAGGGTAAACACAATGAAGGGACGGAACATGCCCATAAAGGTGAAAAAAATTTTTTTTAATTTCTAAAAAAAGAGTTGATATAGTAAGTTGGTTGGGAGAATAAAGAAAAAGAAAGTGGAGAGAATTTGCTTGGGCTGGAGACTAGAACAGGCCTGGAGCTAGCTTTAGGGTATATTTTGATCTATTAGAAGAAGTTGTACCCCAAATTTTTTTAGAAGAAAAAACCCTATGTGTAAGAAAAAAAAAATAAAGTTAGATACAATGAAGGATAAAATATGACTATAATAACAAAGGTTCAAAAAGATTATGATTGGAGCGCCTGGGTGGCTCAGTGGGTTAAAGCCTCTGCCTTTGGCTCAGGTCATGATCCCAGGGTCCTGGGATCGAGTCCTGCATTGGGCTCTCTGCTTGGCAGGGAGCCTGCTTCCTCCTCTTTCTCTCTGCCTACTTGTGATCTCTATCTGTCAAATAAATAAATAAAATCTTTTAAAAAAAGATTATGATTATCTTTTTTTAATGAAAGGTATTCTTAAGATAAACTAGTTAAAAACCGTTAAAAGAGGAAAGGGTAAAAGTTAAAAAAAAATAGCAGAAGAAAAAAAAATTTAAAAAGATTAATTAACTGCAAGACTAAAGAATCATGGGGAGAAAGCCATGAATTCCGTGCTTTGCTTTCTCCTCCTCTGGAATTCTGCTGTTCACCTTGGTAAGTGAACTTAGTCTTGGCTGGATTTTTTGTTGATCTTCTGGGGTGGGGGGCTGTTGTAGTGATTCTCAAGTGTCTTTGCCCGAGGCAGAATTGCACCGCCCTTAGCCGGGGCCAGGCTAAGTCATTCCCTCGGGTTAGCCTTCAAGAGCTTTTGTTCCCTGAACGCTTTCCGTAGAGTTCCGGAGGATGGGGACGAAGATGGCGGCCTCCTGGTCTCCAGCCTGGAGGAGCCGAGAGCCCGGGGCCCCACTCCTCAGTGCGCCCTCAGAGAAAAGCGCGCAATCACTCCCGTCTCCCTGGTCTCCGGCCATGCTCCGAGCTCACCCAGCCTGCGACCGGTCCAAGGTAACCCCGAGCTGCGAGCTCACTGTCGGCTCCGTCTCTGTAGCCGGCTTCCCCGCTCTAATACCTGCGAGCTCTGCGACACTCAGACATCCCGATCCTTCTGTGACCCCGCGGGACCTGGGGCCATGCTGACCCCGCGTGGGCTTCACCCCGGTTAAGCCTCTGGAGCGATGTCCCTCAGTGGAGTGGACTTTTAAAAGTCCCGATTTTGTGCTCCATTGTTCCGTCGCCCGCTTGTCGGGAGCGGCCCCTCCCACCGCGGTCTATCTTCCTGTGCTTTGGATTCGCTTCTCCGCAGGTCCTACCTTTCTGAAAGTGGTCGATTTTCCGTTTCTAGAATTGTTGCTTTTCTTCTCTTTGATCTCCTGTTGGGCTTGTAGGTGTTCAAAATGGTTTGACCAGCTATCTAGCTGGTCTGCTGCCGATGTCGTCTCAGCCTGTTACTTCTCCGCCATCTTGCTCGTGTGTGTGTTTTTTAAAAGATTTTATTTGACCCAGAGGGAGAGACATCACAAGTAGGCAGAGAAGTAGGCAGAGAGAGGGGGAAGCAGGTTCCCTGTTGCGCAGAGAGCCCGATGCGGGCTCGATCCCAGGACCCTGAGATCATGACCTGAGCCGAAGGCAGAGGCCTAACCCACTGGGACACCCAGGCGCCGCACACATGTAGTGTTTTATTCTATCATTTTCCTTACTTCTCTGAAGGGAAAAGGAAGTGGTGACTGGAGCCTGGTTTCCGATTTGAAGAAATGGGAGATGAGAGATTTGACAGCGCAGTGTTCATGCTGACACGGTCCTCAGTGCATAGTGAACAAAGGTTTGAAGCTTGGACTTGGAGGTGTTGGTGTACAGGGAGGATGTTGTCCAAGTTTCCAGCATGCAGAGTCACTTGGCTGGTCTTTCTACTCGGACCAGGTCCTGCCTTTATAAGGGCAGCTTGAAAGTGGCTTGAAACCCTAGGGCACTTGAGGAATGATCGGATGGGACACCTAGGTGGGCCAGTGTAGACAAACTCAGGGGATTTCAGAGGTAATGATGATTACATTTCTGAGGCTGGAGTTTGCTTCTCTGTGAGTAGCATTGAGCCGGGGTGGAAAGCAGTCTCTGGATCTTATGACTCATCGTGTGAGCAGGTCTGAGCCTGGAAGCATTGTCAGATCAGATATCTGGGAGATTGTGAGGCCGTGGTGGTGGACCACTACTCTTGGGGGCAGGCCATCCTGCTCCAGGGACAGGGCTCTGCTTCCTGGCCAGCCCTACTGCTGCAGATGTACCACGAAAGCTACTTTCTCTTTGGTTCTCATGCCCTCAGCTCAGCAGGGTGGTTGGTGGGAAGCAGTCCACAGGCAACCTTATTGATCCTGCCCGGGTGTCCCTTGCTTTCTCAGACGAGGTGCAGCAGGTGTCCTCTGCTGGTGCCTATGAATTCAACGAGCAGAAGAACTTCCAAAGCCACACCCCTGAGAAATCCTCCACTTTCCTGTGCTATGTGGAAGAGGCCAGTTTTCATTTGGAACTGAAATCTCAGCTCCTGTTATTAGGTTCCAAGGCCACACAGCACACCAGTCTCCAGGAAGCTCTAGTTCCACTTGGGGCCTGATGTGCAAGATTGAGGCCAAACCTGGGCAGCCTGCTGCTGCTGCTGCTGCTGCTGCTGCTGCTGGGTCCTTCTTGAAAACTGTGCACCAAAGTCTGGTTTGTGAGGACATCCCAGGAAAGAGGGATAGGTGCAGCACTCTGCCTGACCACAGGAGGATGCTGTGGTCACAGGTAGCTGGTGTAGCGAGGAGAGATGTCTGTTTCCCAGGACGTGGACCAGAGGGAGAATGAGGCCCTGGGATGCTTTTCTGCTCAGTTTTCTCAGGTGAGCTCATCAGGCAAGGGGAGGAAGTGTGTGTGCTCACCTGTAATCGAGGAAGGTGTCTGGTTTCAGTTTTCATGTGCAAGTGGATTCCCCTTATGTTTCATTTCCCTGATGGTGTGGAGGGTGCATTAGGTGGACTCCTTGGCCCAGGCATCGTGACTGTGCAAGAGCTCTGGTCACCTTTTCCCCCAGTGCTCTGGAGTCGGAAATTGGAGTGAGTCAGAAGTGAAACCATCCATGTAGGCCTCTGTTTCTCCCTTGCCAAGATGTACTGGTTACTGTGATAACTGCTCTGGAAATATAAAGCAGGAGGCAGGGCCGGGGTGATGAAAGGGAGGTGGGGTGTTGGTTGATATTCACATGGGGGAAAGTGGTATTTCACTAGGAAGGTGATACTTGAATCAAGATCTAATGAAGGTGACTGATATCACATCAAGAGCCTTCTAAATGGAAGGAAAAGCATGTGCAAAAGCCCTGGGACAGGAGCATATCAGGTATGTCCAGGAGCAGCAAGAAGGCCCTGTGGCCACAGGAGACAGCTTAGGACATGACCTCTGGGAGGTGACAGTAGGGTGATAGAAAGCCATTATGGGGCTTTGACCCCATGGGACCTTGTTTCACTGGGCCATCCTGGCCACAGTGTTGAGAATAGATAACACAGTGTTGAGGATAGACAAGGGAGGTCAATCATGAAGCTTTTCTAGGAACTCAGGCAAGAGATAGGTTCTAGTGTGGACCAGACAGGTGGCCTTGGAAGGAGTAGTTAATCCTATTCTGGGTACATTTTGAAGATGGAGTTCACAGGATTTGCTGATGGCCTGGATATTGGGAATGGGAGAAAGGAGGAATTGAGAGAACTCCCAGCTCTTGTTGGTTGCCCCAAGTGAGGGGAAGGAGGAGGTTTCTGGGAGTAGGAGGGAGTCTGTGTTCCACATGCCGAAGAAGGAGCCTTCCACAGTGGACCTGCTGATGTTTGTGTCTGGGAGAACTCTGAACTTCTACCCCATCAGCAACTTTCAAGTACAAGTCTCCCCCACCTTTTCAAAGTTCATGGTAAGACACTTGACTCTTTTGAAAGATCTACATTTTCACCCAGCTTCAGTAGCAGGAAGAAACCTCAAGAGGATTTCCCTCTTATGAAAAAGGTCAAAGAGTGGACATTGCGTTCAGCATCTGTTTTGTGGGGAACCCCTACAGAGGCAGCGTGAACCCAACCAGCTCCTTCCTGGGCATTGCTCTCCGTATCCAGCCACCAGTGCTTTGAATTATGTCTGTGAGCATCCATTGTGCTTTATCTCCATTTATCTTGGGTATCCATTAGGAAGTTGTGTCCTGAGGCTGAAGAAAGGCCAAGGAGAAGAAATTTTTAGAGTCCGATCATACTCACTAATTTTTCTGTACAATTTAATGGTAATTCCTTCTTTACACAATTTCTGCTTCGAAAGGTCTCCTAGGAAAAATGTACTTTCAAAGAACAGGGGAACCTGGACCCCTCCCGCAGGGTTAGCTTTAGTCTCCATGTGACACAGAATGTTCCATGACTTGCAGATTTTATCCCTCAAACATTGCGCCTCTGACCACCTTCATCTGTTTCCTGCCCCCAACTTCCCTGAATCTGGAAACCACCAATTTGTTTTCAGTATGTATGTGTTCATTATGTTTTTGTGTCCATGTGGACTGGACATGAGAGCATCTGGTTTGTCATTCTGTATCTACTACGTTCCTTAGCATAATGCTCTCAAGGTTTGTTTCCATGTCTGGTTATTGTGAACAATGCTCCAGTGAACTTGGGAGTGCATCTCTCTTTTTGAGGGAGTGTTTTTGTGTGCTCCAAAAAATATTTGATAGAGCAATTACTGGGTCTCATGGTAGTTGCGTTTATTATTTTCAGGAACCTCCCTATTGTTTGCCACTGTGGCTGCAGCAATGTACATTCCCACCTACAGCCCACTGGGTCCCCTCATCTACACATGCTTGACCACACCTGGTATCTGTCTCTGGGATAATTGCCGTTCCAAAAGTTGTGACAGCTGACTCCTGTTTTGACTTACAGTTCCCTGACGACGATTAGTGATGCTGAACAACTTTTTCTGTGTCTGTTGGCCACATGTATGTTATCATTGGAAAGTATCTAGTCACATATTCTTCCCATTTTTATTTAGTTTTTGTTTAGATTTGTATGTGTTTTTGTGTCTTTTGGATATTAGCCTCTTCTCACACGTATGATTTACAGATGATTTTGTCACTGGCTGGGTTGCCTTTTAAGTTTTTGTTGGTTTCTTTTGCCGTGAAGATGATTTCAGTTTGATGTTGTTCCACTTGTTTATTTTTGCCTTTGTTGCCTTTGCTTTTGGTGTCTGATCTGAAGACTGCCAAAACCAATCTCAAGAAACTTACTACTGTGTTTTCTTCTTGGAGGTTTATGGATTCAGGTCTCATGTTCAAGTCATTCATCCGTTTAAAATTTCTGTGTGCGGTGTTGTGATCTGGTTACATTCTTCTGCATTTAGTGTCCAGTTTTCTCTGTATCATTCACTGAAGAGACAGTCTTCTCCGCATTGTACATTTTCTGCTCCTATATAGTAAGTTAAGACCATATATGTGTGGGTTAGTTTTGAGCTTTCTATTTTGTTCTATTCTATTCTGTGTATTTGTGTTTATGCCAGTACCATACAGTTTTGATGATTATAACATTGTATTCTAGTTTGAAATCTGGGAGTGTGGCGACTGCAGCTTTCTATCCCGAGATTGCTTTGGGTATTTGGCATCTTTTGTGAATCCATTTGAATTTTAGAACTGTCTTCTATTTCTTTGAATAATGTCATTGGGATTCGGATAGGGATTTCATCACATCTCTAGATTGCTTTGGCTATGATGAACATGTTAATGTCCAGTTAATGAGCATGGCATACGCTTCTGTTTATTTGCATCATCTTCCATTTCTTTGACCCATGCATTTCTCCCCACCCCAATGCACACATGCACTTCCTTTATTTTCCACCATGTGTTCAGTGTTCCAGGTCTTTCTTTCTTTCTTTCTTTCTTTCTTTCTTTTTTTTTTTTTTAAAGATTTTATTTATTTATTTGACAGAGAGAGATCACAAGTAGGCATAGAGGCAGGCAGAGACAGAGAGAGGAGGAAGCAGGCGCCCTGCTGAGCAGAGAGCCCGATGCGGGACTCGATCCCAGGACCCTGAGATCATGACCTGAGCCGAAGGCAGCGGCTTAACCCACTGAGCCACCCAGGTGCCCGTACCAGGTCTTATTCTTGCTTACTCTTATTCCTAGATATTTTTTCTCCATGTAATTGTAAATGGCATTGCTTTCTTAGTTTCTCTTTGTGAAAGTTTGTCTTCAGTATATAGAAACAACAAGTTGGGGCACCTGGGTGGTTCCACTGTGAAGCATCTGCCTTCAGGTCAGGTCATGATTCTGGGGTCCTGGGATGGAGCCCCTAATCGGGCTCCCTGCTCAGTGGGGAGCCTGTATTTCTCTCTCCCTCTGTTGCTCCCCCTGATTGTGCTCATGCTTCCTCTGTCAAATAAATAAATAAAATCTTTTAAAAGAAGAAATGCAACAGGTCTCTGTATGTCAACTTTGAATCCTGCAGTTTTACTGAATTTGTTTTTTTGTAACAGTTTTTTTGGTGGAATCATTAGGGATTTTTATACCCAGATGGTTTAGAGTTTTATCATAAATACATATTTAATCTTGTGAGAAGTTCTTTCTGCATCTATTTTAACAATCATGTGATTCTATCTTTTATTTGGTTGAGGTGGTGTATCCCATTGGTGGATGTGCAGACGTCGAATCGTCCTTGCAACACTGGAATCAGTTCCACTGGACCATGTTGTTGGATTCTTCTGACGTATCTTTGAATTCAGTTTGCTGATTAATTTTTTGAGGATTTTGACATCTATGTTCATGAGGGATATTGGCATTTCCTTTTCTTGTATGTTTCTGGAATCCTTTTCTTGAACTGTTTTGGTAGCAGGATAATGCTTAGTTCCTAAAATGGGTTTGAACGGATGCCCTCCTCTCCTATTTTTTAAAAAGTTTGAGAAGGATTTGTATTAATTCTTCTACTGTCTGCTGAACACCTTAGTGAAACTTTTCGGTCTTGGACATCTGTTTCTTGGGAGATTTTTGATTATCAAATCAATCTTTTTTACTCGTGATCAGTCTGTTCAGATTTTTCCCTTTCTTGGTTCTGTCTTTCTAGGTTGTTGGGAGGGACTTACCCATTTCTTCTAGGCTGTCCAGTGTGTTGGCCTCTACTTGCTCATAGTACTGGGATGATCCTTTGTATTTTTGTGGTATTCATCGTCATGGATCATCTTTCATTCCTGTTTTTAAAGTTCGTTATTTTTTAAAATTTAAATTCAATTAGGCAAAGTTATAATACATCGTTAGTTTTTGATGTAATGTTCAATGATTCATTATTCATGATTCAATTAGTTCCCTGATTTATAGAGTACAACAGCCAGTGCTTTTCACCACACGTGCCCTCTTTCATGCCCATCACCCAGTTATCCCATCCCCCACCCGCTTCCCTTTCTGCAACCCTCTATTTGTTTCCCAGAGTCCAGAGTCTCATATGGTTTTTCTCCCTCTCAGATATCTTCCCATTCAGGTTTCCCACCCTCTCCCTATGATCCTCTGTGTTATTCCTTATATTCCATATACGAGTAAAACCGTATGATAACTGTCTTTCTCTGCTTGACTTATTTCACTTAGCATAATTCCCTCCAGTTCCAGCCATGTCCATGCAAATGGTAAGTATTCATCGTTTCTGATGGCTGAGTAATATTCCATTGTCTATATGAACCACATCTCCCTTAAAAAAAAAAAAAGATCTTATTTATTTATTTGACAGAGAGAGAGAGAGACAGAGATCACAAGTAGGCAGAGAGGCAGGCAGAGAGAGAGGGGGAAGCAGGCTCCCCACTGAGCAGAGAGCCTATGCAGGGCTCGATCCCAGGAACCTGAGATCATGACCTGAGCCGAAGGCAGAGCCTTAACCCACTGAGTCACCCAGGCTTCCAGCTTTTATTTTCATTGATCTTTTGTCTTTTTAGTCTCCATTGAATTATTTCCACATTCCTTTTGTTATTTCCCTATTCCTACTGATTTGGGGATTTGCTTTTCTCCCCCCTCCTTTTTTTCCCATGGATGTGTATTGGAGAGCCTTCTTCTGGATTGACAAGATCTGAATTTCTATGAATTTACCCCTTAGAACTATTTTTATTGCATCCCATAAGTTTTTGTAGGTTCTCCTTTTTGTCTCAGGGTACCTCTAAAGTTTCTTGATTTCTTCTTTGACAGTTGGTTGTTTAGTAGCATGTTGTTCAATCTCCCCATATTTTTGACAGTCCCATTTTCTTTTTGTGAGTGATGGCCAGTTTCATAACATTGTGATTGGACAAGATCTGAACTAGAAGTTGAAGGGAGCATTCAGATTAAATATTTGTTTCCTGGTTTTTTTTTTTTTTTTTTTTTTTGTTGTTGTTTTGTTTTTTTGTCTGAGGGAAGAGCATGAGTTCTGTGGGGACAGAGGGAGGTTTTGTGAGCCTGGAGTCGGGGTGGGGGTTAACCCTCATTAGAAGTACTGACTACCATGCAGGCTGTGCATCACTGTTCACAATTTAGTCCTGATGGACGTTACTTCATTAGAAGCATTTTATATGAGGTGCAGGGGTGCCCTTCTCTAACTGAAAGGTGCCATGTGAGTTCATGGCATGGCCCCAGGTCAGCAACCAGGATGTATGGTATTGTGGGGGATCAGAACTAGGCTTTCTGTTGAAAGTGACTGAAACAGGGCATGGTGAGCTTCATGACAATAGCTGAGGTCCTGAGTGACCCACTGGGTGTTGGTGGTGGGTGGGGTAGCAGGGCCTGTGGATCTGTCTCATCATGTCCTGTGGAATTCAGGGACACCCTCTTGTCTATTGAGTTGTGTGGAGTCAGGTAGACAGCAGTCCCTGGCCAGGCACAAGGGTCACACTAGAGTGCCACTAGAAGGGCAGTGTGTGGGGAGAGCCACTATTTGACTTCCATGAAAGCTGACTGGGATCTGGGGACTGTGATTCCTACGAGCAACACGGGGAGAGGAGGGATGTGGTGGTGCATACTTCCCGGGATTGTGGTCAGGACTAATCAGGAGCTCACAAGGTCAGTCATGCCTGGCCAGAAGGCACCCAGTCACTGTAGCTGTGGACACTGTGACCATGGTACTTTTGTGCCGGCGGTCTCCCATGCTGTTGCCTCCTACTTTTCATCATCTTCATGGTCATGACCCTCTACTCTTGCCCTCTTGTCCATGACCTTCAGGGTATTGCTTTCCCACCATTTGGTCCTCCTCTTCTGCTCTGTGAAACCTGATGCCAGGGTAGCCTTCTTTTTTTTTTTTTTTTTTTTAAGATTTTATTTATTTTATTTGACAGAGAGAGATCACAAGTAGGCAGAGAGGCAGGCAGAGACAGAGGGGGAAGCAGGCTCCCTGCTGAGCAGAGAGCCCGATGCGGGGCTCGATCCCAGGACTCTGAGATCATGACCTGAGCCGAAGGCAGCGGCTTAATCCACTGAGCCACCCAGGCGCCCCCCAGGGTAGCCTTCTAAAGAGGCAGCCCTTGTCAGTACCCTGATGGAACACTTCCATGGATCCCCTGTGAGGTGAGGATAATACCTTGCCCTGAAAGGGGGCTGCAGGTCCCCAATCAAGAGAGCCATCTCCCTTTTCAGCCTGGCCTGCCCTCCCCTCAAGTCTTCCTCAGGGATGTTCTCCCCACTTCCTGAGCTTACAGCTCTGAAGTTAAAAAATGAATATTGTTTTCAACTTCTCATCACCCTGGTTCAACCATGCCACCTCTTTTGAACCTGTTAGTGGGCTTTCAGCAGTCCTATAGGGCTGTCTGCTCAAGGATGGGACGACCGCAGAGGGGAAGCCTTCCTTCTCCATTCCCTCAGCATGTCCCTGAGCCCTGGGGCCAGCTGTCCCACTGATGGTTGCAGGACCTGAGCCAGCCCATCCTGAGACCAGGATGTGCCATCTGTGTAGACTGATGTGGCCAGGAGTGGTGGGCAGCTGCCATGGACCAGTGCAGGGGCAGATACTTTCTTTTTATCACTCTACCCCCTCTTCTTCCCAGAGTTAGCTCAGAGCCGCCTCCAAGCCCCGTATCTCGAGAGGCCTTGATTTGTGCTCCTGCCTTCAGCTGGTGACCTTGGTGTTTCACATTGCTTCTGCCTCCTGTACCCGCACTCATGGCATTTACTCCATCAGGGGAGGGATTGTACCCTGGTCTGTACTTGGTTTTCTGTCGGAGGCAGGCCCCTGGCCAGGGCGGCCTCCGCCATTAAAACATGGCGCCTGGCTAGTTGCCAGGTTAGGATTGTCTCGTGAGACTAAGCGGAACGCCCAAAGAGGAAGTAAACAGCATTGGTTGCTAGCGAAGTTGTTCATTTAGGTGCACAGCCTGATTCGCTCCCTCCTGTACCCTGCTCACTGATTGCTCATGTAAGCGTATATAAGTGTGTAGACTTGCGGAAATAAAGAGAGAGAAGATGCATCCAAACTGGGGCTTCTTGTCGTCCTTGCGGGCCGAGGGCGATAGTTTTCTTCCTGTCCTGCACTGAGCCCATCCACATTTGTATCTTCCATGTATGTGCTTGGAAGCAAACCCATCCACAGGGAAACTATTAGCCAAATGGATCCAGGTGAAGACCACCGAATTAGATATCCAGGATGTATAACAAACCTGCTCTCAAGCCTATCTCACACTCTGTGACTATCTCATACTAAACCAGTAACAGTATTAGCTTTCTGGATATGAAGTGGCATCTGTCTCTACTTACACTCTTGAATGCATAGGTGCTGAGACTGGACAGAAAGGGACCATGGCTCCCATGGGCTAGGTTTAACAGGCAAAGTAGAAGAATTCAACAGATAATCACGTCAAAAAATGGGCAGAAGACATGAACAGACACTTCTCCAAAGAAGATCTACAAATGGCTAACAGACACATTAGCCATCAGGGAGATTCAAATCAAAGCCACTTTGGGATACCACTTTATACCAATTAGAATGGCCAAAATTAACAAGACAGTAAACAAGTGTTGGAGAGGATGCAGAGAAAGGGGAACCCTCTTACACTGTTGGTGGGAATGCAAGTCTGTGCAGTCACTTTGGAAATAAGTGTTCAGATTCCTTAAGAAATTAAAAATAGAGCTACCCTGTGACCTTGCAATTGTGCTACTGGGTATTTACCCCAAAGATACAGATGTAGTGAACAGAAGGGCCATCCATACCCCAATGTTCATAGCAACAATGGCCACAGTCGCCAATCTGTGGAAAAAGCTGAGATGCTTTCAACAGATTGATGGATAAAGAAGATATGGTCCACATATACAAGGGAATGTTATGCCTCCAACAGAAAGGATGAATACCAAACTTTTGTATCAACATGGATGGGACTGGAGGACATTAAGCTGAGTGAAATAAGTCAAGAAGAGAGAGTCAATTATGTGGTTTCACTCACTTGTGGAGGATAAGGAATAACATGGAGGCCCTTAGGAGAAGGAAAGGAAAAGTGAATTGGGGGAAAACGGAGGGGGAGATGAAGCATGCGAGACTGTGGACTCTGAGAAACAAACCGAAGGTTTTGGAAGGGAAGTGGTGGGGGTTTAGGGGAACCTGGTGATGGGTATTATGGAGGGCACATATTACATGGAACACTGGGTGTGGTGCATAAACAATGAATCTTGGAACACTGAAAAAATAAAATAAAAAATAGTATAAGAATTCAATATAATTTGAATTCCAGGCATAGAGTGAATAATTATTGTAGAGTAAATACTCCCAAGTAGGGCTTAAGAACATTACGTAGCAACAGCTCTTTCAGATAGGTTATTGGAAGAAAAATCTTTTTCTAAAAATTATTTATTTTAATTCCAGTTGAGTTAACCCAGTGTTGTATTAGTTTCAGGTGTATAGTCGTGTGATTCAGTAATTCCATATATTACTCAGTGCTCATCAGGAGAAGTGGACTCTCAGTCCCCTTCCTCTGTTTCACTAACCCTCCAGTCATCTCCCATCTGGTAACCATCAGTTTGTACTCTATTGTACTCTATCTTTCTCCTTTATTTATGTATGTTTGTTTCTTAAATTCTACACCAGAGGGACATCCTATAGTACTGTCTTTCTCTGACTGATTTCATTTAGGATAATACTTTCTAGCTCCACCCATGTGGCTGCAAATGGCAAGATTTTATTCTTTTTATGGCTGAATAATAGTCTACTGTCTCTGTGTGTGTATGTGTGTACGCATCTATCATCTCATTTATCGCTTTATCAACAGACACTTGGGTTGCCTTCATATTGTGATCTTGTAAATAATGTTGCAAGAAACATAGGGGTGCATGCATCCTTTTGAGTTACCGTTTTCATATTCATTGGGTAAATACCCAGTAGTGTGATTGCTGGATCCTAGGGTAGCTCTATTTTCCACATCTTGAGGAACCTCCATACTGTTTTCCAGAGTGGCTGAACTAGGTTCATTCCCACCAACAGAGCATGAGAGTTCCCCTTTATTTACATCCTTCCAACATCTGTTGTTTCTTGTGCTGTATGTGAGCCATTCTGACAGTATGAGGTAATACCTTATTGTACTTTTGGTTTGCATCTTCTTGATGATGGGTGGTGGTGAACATCTTTTCTGTTGGCCATCTGTATTCCTTGGAGACATGTCTGTTTGTATCTTCTGCCCATTTTTCAACTGGACAATTTGTTTTTTTGGGTGTTAAGTAGTATCAGTTTTATATATTTTAGGCAGTATCTCTTTATTGTATAGGATATCTTCTCCCTTTCCATAGGTCATCTTATTATTACTTTTTCATTGTTTTACCACTGTGTGGAAACTTTTTATTTTCATATAGTCCCAACAGTTTATTCTTGCTTTTGCTTCCTTTGCCTCAGGAGACAGTCTATAAAAATATTGCTATTCCATGTCAAGAAGTTACTGTCTGTGCTGTCTTGTAGGGTTTTTATGGTTTCAGGTCTCCCAATGAAGTCAAGAAACTGTTTTGAGTTTATTTGTCTGTATGGTGTCAGAAAGTGGTCCAATTTCATTCTTTTGTGCAGAGATGTCCAGGTTCTCCAACACTATTTGTTTCAGAGACTGTCCTTTCCCCTTTCGATATTCTTACCTGCTTTGTGGAAGATTAGTTGGCCTCATAATTGTGGGTTTATTCCCTTGGTCGTTGTATTTTTGTGCCAGTACCACACTGTTAGGATGACCACAGCTTTGTACTATAAATTGAAATCTGGAATCGTGACTCTTCCTGCTTTCTTTTTAGTCTCAACATTGTGTTAATTATTCAGTATCTTTTTTGGTTCCCTACAAATTTTAGGAGTGTTTATTTGAGCTCTCTCTGTTTAATTTAAATTTAATTAGCCAACTTATAGTACGTCATTCGTTTCCGATGTACTGGTCAGTAATATATCGGTTGTGTATAACCCCCGGTGCACATTGCATCCTAAGCTCTCCTTCATGCCCATCACCCAGTGATCTCCTCCAGCAACCCTCAGCTTGTCTCTGTAGTTAAGAGTCTCTCATGGTTTTCCTCCCTCTCTGATGACTTCCCATTCAGTTTTTCCTCCCTCCCTCTATGATCCTCTGTGCTGTTTCTTATAGTTCATATACGAGTGAAACCATATGATAATTGTCTTTCTCTGATAGACTTATTTCCCTCAGCATAATTCCGTCTAGTTCCATCCAGGTCGATGTGATGGTAAGTATTCATCCTCTCTGATGGCTGAATACTATTCCATTGTAGATATGAACCACATCTTTATGCTTTCATCTGCCCGTGAACATCTGGGCTCTTTCTGTAGTTTGGCTATAGTGGATATTCCTGCTAGAAACCTTGGTGAGAAGGTGTAACCATTTTTCACTAAATCTGTATCTTCAGGGTAAATATCTAGTCGTGCAATTGCCAGTTCGTAGAGTAGCTCTATTTTTAACTTCTTCAGGAAACTCAATACCATTTTACAGAGTGGCTGTATGAGCTTGCATTCCCACCCAAAGCGCAAGAGGGCTACTCTTTCACTGCATGCTTGCCAACAGTTGTTTCTCCCTGTCTTGATAAATTTAAATATGCCGAATGTTGTAAGCTCGTATCTAATTGTGGTTTTGATGTGCGTTGTCCTCATGGCCACTGATGTTGAGCACTTTTTCGTGTGTCTGTCGGTCACTCGAATGTCCTCTTTGTGGAAAGGTGTGTTCATGTATATACCCATGTTTTAAGCTGGGATGGGGGTAGGCCCAGGAGCATGGAAGGTGTGATCTGCTTAGGTACGGAGACCTTCACAAGCTCTGAATTGAGGTGTAGAGATAAGGAGGGTATGAGTCTCCATATTATGGTCAGTATGGTATTAAAGTAGAAGTAAGCAGGGATCGGTTCAAGATTTCATTCAGATTTCTCCTGCTCTAAATCCTTTCTGGAGTTCTGAAAAGGCATGATTTTTGACCTTGCTGTGGGGTGAGTCCTCTGCTTCCCGCAGGTGTCCTATTTCCTGGGATTTAGAGCCAGACCAGTGGGAGTGGTTCTTGAAAAAGCCAACCTAAGGTTAAGGTTAGGGTCTAGTGGCCTGGTATGCCCGATCTTCCATCAGTATGGTGAACTTCCCAGGGGGCTGAATTGAGGGCATGGGTCAACGGGAGTGACCAGGGTTTTTGTCCAGGGGGCCGCTGAATAGGGGGTGGATTCAAGGGGGCATGCAGATAACTCCTACTCTGAATCCGTTGCTGAGTTCAAAGTGGCATGGTGTCCTTCTGGGAGGCATGCTGAGGCCTCTGGCATGGCTCAGATGTTCTAGGCTTTGGGGAATTGGAGCCAGGACTCTGGGGAGGGAAGCTTTAGAATCCAACCTAGAGTTAGGGTTAGGGCCTAGAGGCATGGCAGGCCTGATTTGCCAGTGCTGAGGTGACACTTCCGAGGGCTTGAGTGGAAGGCAAGGGTTAGGGTGAGTATCAGGCTCTGTGTCCAGAGGAGGATGCTGAAGGTGTGGTGGGTTAAGTGGGCATACATATTTCCCCCTCTCTGAATCTTTTCTGGAACAACAAATGGCATGGATGCCTTTTGGGTGGCAGGAGGTGTCCACTGGTATTGTTCCTGTGTATGCAGTCCCTTGGGAGTCAGGTGTCTGGGCACAGACCTTTAAGAACACCACAGACTGTTAGGGTCTGCTGGCGCTGAGGGGAGCACCCTAGGGGCTTGAGTTGAGGCCGTGGGTCAGGCTGAATGTCCGTTTCCAGGTTCGTACTCAGGTTCCAGTGAAGGTGGGGTTGGCCTCTGGTGGGCACGTTGACTTCTCCTGCTATGAAGTTTTCACAGTTCCAAATGGCACGCTTAGCTTCTGGGTGGCGGGCGGATGCCACGGAATGACACAAGTGTCCCCAGTCTGGAGGGCTTGAGGGCCAGGACTTTGTGGGCAGAAGCCTGAAAACCCAAGCTAGAGAAAGGGTTAGGGTGTAGTGGCACAAAGGTCAGATCTTCCTGCGCTGAGGCAAGGGCCCTGGGGTGCTGAGTTGAGGGCGTGAGTCAGGGTGAGGATCAGGCTCCAGGACTGTGTCCATGAGGCGGCTGAAGGTGGATGGTGGTCTCATGTGGTATGTGGAGTTCTCCCACTCTGAAGCCTTTATGGAGTTGCAAATGACACAGTTCTTTCTGGATGGCGAGCAGAATCCTCTGGTATGCTTCAGGTGTCCCAATCTGCAGGGATTGGGGGCAGGCCTGTGGGGATGGAAGACTTAAAACTTAACATAGGGTCAGGGTTAGGGCCTAGGGCCCCGGCAGGCCTGATCTGTCATCCCTGAGGCAAGATCCCTGGGGGGCCAAGTTGAGGTCAGGGTTCAAGCGGACTGTTAGGATGAGGCTTTTCTTCCGGGGGGGGGGCCCTGAATGTGGGGGTGATCTCAGGGGGGCATGCACGAGTCTCCTACTTGGAGGGATTTGCACAGCTCCAAACAGAACTGTTTCCTCCTGGGGAATGTGTGGAGTTCTGTGCTTTGGCTCAGGGCTCCCCAGTCTGGATAGCTTGGGGGCCACGCCTCTGGTGATGGAGCCTAAAAACACAACCTAGGGTTAGGGTTAGGACCTAAGGACCTGGAAGGCCTGATCTGCCAGCGCTGAGATGACCTTTTCAGGGGGCTGAGTAGAGGGCAGGGGTCGCCAGTGTTCTGGGGTGATTCAGGCCAGCAAGTGCCTGCCGTTGAGAGTGCTTTCTCAGGAGGTTCAGGCCGTGACCCCTGGGACCACCGGCTAGGCCCAGTCGGCTCTCCTGAGGGCTCCTAGTGTCAGAAGCGAGTTTGCCGGGGGGTTTCTGGCCAATTCTCACGAGGTTTCTGTCCAAGTCCATATCGATTTGTGCAGAAAGATTAAGAGAATCGGCCGGCATTGTGCAGTGATTTGGGGTGTGCGTGCATGATGTTTGGAGCACTTTCTTGCTAAGGGCATGTTGCGACCATCTGGAACCAAGGGCCAGACCCACAGGACTTGCCTGAGGATCCCTGCTGAGACTTGCTCCCCAGGGGCAGAGTTGAGGGAGGGGGTCAGGCTGGGCATCAGGCTTTGGCTTTGTGGTCTGGGGGGGGGGCACAAAGTGGGTGGTCTCAGGGGTCATGCAGTTTTCTCCCGCTCTGAGATCTCTGTGCAGCTCTGAGCAGCATGGTTTCCTCCTGTAGGGAAGGTGGAGTCCTAGGATGTGCTCAGGGGTACCCAATGTGGAGGGCTTGGGGGCCAGGCCTTTGGGGTAGGAGCATGAAAATCCAACCTAGGGTTATGGTGAGGGCCTAGGGGCATGGTAGGGCTGATCTGTCCATGCTGAAGTGAGATTTCCGGGGGACTGAATTGAGGATGGGGGTCAGGCGGCACCTTAGGCTCCAGGTTTGTGGCCAGGGGATCTGCTGAATGTGTTGGTGGTCTCTGGGGTGCATGCAGGTTTCTCACACTCTGAGGGTTCTACGCTGCTCTAAATGTCATGCTTTCTACCTGGGTGGCAGGCGGAATCCTGGGGTGTGGCTCAGGGTTCAAATGTGGTGGGGGCCAGGACTCTGGGGACAGAAGTCTAAAAACCAAAGTAGGGTTAGGATTGGGGCCTAGGGGCATGGTAGGTCCAATCTGATGGCTCTTAGGTGGGATCCCAGGGGTGCTGAGTAGAGGACGGGGGTCAGGCAGTGCGCCAGACTCTGGTTTTTGTGGCCAGGGGTGGCCGCCAGAGGTGGGGTTAGCTTTAGGGAGGCATGGGGATTTCTCACGGTCTGAGGGTTCTGCACAGGTCCAGATAGCACGGTTTCCTCTTGGGTGGCAGGTGGACTCCTGGGGTGTGGCTCTGGGGTCCCCAATCTGGAGGGCTCTGGGGACAGACCCCTGGGGATGGAAGCCTGAAACCCCAACCAAGGCTTAGGGCAAGGGCCTAGGGGCATGGCAGATCTGATATGCCAGTGCCAGGGTGCACATCTCAGGGGTTCAGTAGCGGGAGTGGTTGGCATCACGTGCATCTGCCTCACAGAGGGCTTTATAGCAGGGTTTGGACCACAACTACTTGGGACCCCGTGCCAGGCTCAGGAAGTGGCTCTGCCAGCCTCTGCTGCCAAATGCAAGTTCGCTCGGTTTTTCTGGCTAAATATGACATTTTTTTCTGCCCAAATTGATATCGATTTGGGCAGAAAGCTGTGAGAATTGGTCAGCATTGGGTGGTGATTCAGGCCATGCTGGCACATGCAGTCTAGAGCTCTTTCTTTCTCGGTGTTTGTTGTGGCCATCCAGGAACATGGGTTTGGCCCATGCAGCTCCCCTGCTCCACAGGCAGAGTTGAGGGAGAGGGTCCAGCTGAGCACCAGCCTGCATGTTTGTGGTCTGGTGGGGAGCCATATGTGGGGGTGGCCTCAGGATGCAGGTCTCTCCCACTCTGAGGGTTTTGTACAGCTCCAAGCAGCATGGTTCCTTCCTGAATGGCAGGCAGAGTCCTGGCTGTGGCTCAGAGGTCCACCATCTGGAGGGATTGGTGGCTAGTTCTATGGGGACAGAAGCCTGAGAACCCACTCTAGGGTTACTGTTAGGGCCTAGGGGTATGACAGGTC